>NC_136073.1:32726140-33926140 GCF_964261635.1 Lissotriton helveticus
TGGTGAATCCAGAAACCCATATTGTACTAGGGAGATGATTTACCCTCCCAAGCTAGGGCAACTAACTAACAGTGTACACACACACTTTTTCCACAGAACAGACATTTAGGTAACCTTTAAAACTTTCCACAGAACAGGTATTTCTGTTGATCATTAGACATTTCCACAGAACAGACATTTTTAGCAACCTGACCCGACCCCATGTGGTGCAGGTATCATTACTTCCAGGGAAGGGACAAGGACCATACACATTGAACACCATTACGCTGCCACCACTGGATCCCACCCTTCTGGTGAATCCAGAAAACACATTGCACTAGGGGGTTGATCTACCCTCCCGGGCTAGGGTCACCTAACCAGAACACATTTTTCACAGAACGGACATTTAAGTAACCTCCTAAAAACAATAATCTCCTTTCTTTGCGACCAGTTACAATACAGAGTTTTTGTAGGGAGGCCAGTTATCGTTGTGGTACTGCGCAAACACAAGTCCGGATCCCACCGCTGCCACCAGTGTAGGAAATGGGACCCCCGGCCGGCCAGGGCTTGCGCCACAGCCAGTCAGAGACCGCCACTCCTATATAAAGTCGACCCCTGCTCGACCTCTAGGTAACGCGGCGCGGGCAGTCAGGCCTATCTCAGAGGACATGTGTGAAGCATTTGCGCACGCACCCACCAACAGCAACATCCCAGGCCTCCCACAAAAGGAACTCCACACAAAGTATATATGAAAATAGTCTTTGTATTAGACAGGACACATAGGAACATACACTTTACAAGGTGCTCAAGGCACGGCAGGGGTTACCAGGGAAAAGGTACTGGGCAGGGCCACGGGACCACTGCCAGTGGTACACATCTGATGAAACTGGCATTTAGAACATATAACACTGGGAGCTTCCTCGGGCTAGGACTAGCACACATAATCACCAGGAGCTTAGCATTAGAATACGTCACGCCCCGGGGTCTCATAGGACTAGCAATAGAACTCACTCTAACCAGCATGGACATACATGAGGCAAGGTACATAACACAACAGAGGCCCCCATCAGCAGGGCCACACATAATAATTCTCAGCATCACATTGATATTAGTCAGTAGCACCCCCTAGGCCAGATGACCGTCCTGGGGCAGGGGCGCCTTAGAGTCTCGGTGTCCAAAGTGGCCTGAAAGGGCTCGGGTCAAACCTAAACGTGGCAGCTGCCCACGAAGTGCTGGGCCGCTGAGGGACTTGGACGGAGCCTTGTAGGCTCAGGGTGACAGGGGGGCGATGGTGGAGCCTCTCACAGGCTCGGCAGGGTCGGGGACACGTGGTGGAGCCTCTCGGGGCTCAGGGAGACAGGGGGGGCAATAGTGGAGCCTCTCACAGGCTCGGCAGGGTCGGGGACACGTGGTGGAGCCTCTCGGGGCTCAGGGAGACAGGGGGGGCAATGGTGGGGCCTCTCGCGGGCTCAGGACAAAGCTGCGGCAGGCGGGGCCCCCCTCGGGGGACCCGGCATCAATGGTGGCCCCACGGGCCATGAGGGAGCCTCTCGGGGCTCAGGGTCGTCATTGGGGGCAGGCGGGGCCCCCCTCGGGGGACCCGGCAACAATGGCGGCCCCACGGGCCATAAGGGAGCCTCTCGGGGCTCAGGAGAAGGATCATTGGAGGGGAGGGCCGGGCACCGGCAATGTGCCCCGACGGCCCCTCCCCTTCGCAGCACTCACCGGTCTGGGGCCGCCGGTCTCCGCAGCTGCGCAGGCTTCTCGTTGCTCCCCGGGCCCTCCCTCACTCTCGGGAGCCCGGGGGGGTGTCGGCAGCTTCTCGGGGCAGGGCAGGAGCGCGGAGTAGGCTCCCGCGGCTCCTGCCTCGACGCCCTCCATCGACCGGCCTCCTTCCTTCCCTCGGGCCGGCAGCCAATCACGGCGCGGCCTGGGGGACCACGTGACAGGGGAATCCCGGGCCGGCGCCCAATACCAGCGCGGCCCGGGGATGACGTCACAAGGGTCCCGGGCGGCGGCGGTGAGCTCGGAGAAAGGGACGAGGGTTCAGGCTCCCTCGATCATGCCTCAAGGAAGGGGCAAGCGAGGTAGGCTCTCGCGGGGGAGGTATAATTCCCCAAAGGACAGGGCAACGGCCGGGTGGCACCGGCGTGGTGAAGGTAGTGCGCACACGCTAGTGCCACGAAGGATGCGCTCCAGCGGCGCCGACAGGACAGAAGGCAGCGCTCCAAGCGCTAGGGTCAGAGGAAAGCGCTCCCAAGCGCTAGAAGCGGGAATGAGCGCCCCAAGGCGCTAGGTTAGCAGGGAAACGCTCTCAAGCGCTAGGGCCATAGCTAGCAGAGACCCCAGGAAGCCCAGGAGCCCAGCAGATCAGGAACCGAGCAGGGCCCAGGGAGGCACGCCCTTCCCTGAGCCCAAGCAGCAGCACGACCCTAGCAGGGTCCCAAGCAGGAAGAAGAAGAGAGAGAGAAAAGGGCCCACCCTCCTTTTATACAGGAGCCCCCTTTGTCTCCAAAAGGGGCAGGCAGGGAGAGAACCAGCTGGAACTGGTTATAAGGAATTTCTTGGTGCTGGCCAGGCCAGGGACACTGGACGCACCCCCGGGGGTGGGGCCAGCCTGGTGGGGGAAGGCCCAGCCGGCTTCAGCCAATCAGACGCCAGCACACCTACTGCACACACACACCAAGGTCTAGAAGGGGCCCTTCCCTTCTAGCCACACGCATGCCGCCTACATCATCTTGTAGCATTCAACCTCACGAGCGCACACATACCAAACACGGCCCGGCACGCCCCACGCATCAGGAGCTACCAGAGCCACATACATCCCCCCATGCATTCCTATGGGAGGCAGGTCTCTCTCACCACACACACACTCAGGAGGGGAATCACCATCCCCCGGACACCTATAATAAGCACAAAACTTCAGGGGTGGACCTGCCAGACGGGCCAAGTCCAACACCCGCGTAGAAGGGGTTAAAGCCCGTATGATCCGATGTCCATAGCATGTGCCAAAGGAGGACCAACTGCACCCTTATCAAGTCTCCCAGATAGGTTCCGCCCAATTCCGCATGACACACAAAGTTAGAACATCTGTTTGGAAGCCCTAAAAGGATTTTAAGAAACCCATTTTCTACCAGCTGTAAGGAATCAACACCTACGTGTCCCCACAACTCAGGACCTTAAATTGCTATTGACCGGCATTTGGCGTTATAAATACTCAACATATCCCTGGGAAATTTGCGTCCCAATTTCCTAGAAAAGTTACGCAGACCCGCAATTGATCTAAGGAACTGCATTCTTATCGATTTTACTGCACTTTTCCAGTTACCATTGCTATCGAATAAAATTCCTAAATACGACAAAGTTGATGTTCAAGGCAAAATCTCATTTCCTATTGAAATATTGCGTCCCTTGGCTAACTTTCGACCAGCTTTCATAACATACGTTTTACCTATGTTAATTAAAAGACCCACATTTTCCATAAAATTTACAAATGTATCTAAAAGATGCTGAAACTGTCCTGCTTAATGTATCTTAAAACATAGTTTGTGAATTGTGAATCAGGGGCCCATAATGTTTGTTAGACATCTCTTCTCTCACAGACTTACCTCTTATACTGAAGTGATGAAAGTCCCTTTCAAGGACCTGTGGTTACCTGGCAGCTGAGATGCCTGCACGTGACCAGATGCACCTTGGCCAAGATTCGAGCCGGCTCTTGATCTGGGCTTCTGAGCCAGGGAGGTTTCCACTCAGGACATGGAGCTTCTCGGCCAGTGACTTTCCAGCACCAGAGAGGAGACACCGGTGTCAGTAGGATAACCTGCAGTCCAGATAGGTGCCAATGGTACCTGTGAGGTGACGTACCCTACATCAACAAGGGGATGCTTTACCACTCAGGAAGCTTGCCAAACACAAAGTGCACCTGGGACAGAAGTGGTTTCCACTCCAGAACAGGACCTCTCAGCAGTGAAGTACCTGCTACATTTATGGAGGTACCCCACGTTAAAACATGCCTCCTGGGCCATTTAGGACACTGCACCAGACAAGAGGCACCTGTGACAATGTGGAAAAGTGTTGTACTTGGAGAAACCAGGCCCAGCTCCAGAAGGGGCTCTCCTGTGTCAGCAGGGAAAGCAGCTTGAAAGGTTCCGCCCACGGTAGTACCGAGCTCCAGGGAGAAGGTGCCACGGCCAGGCAAGACCAGCATGAGAATATGGACACCTGATGAGGGAGTTGCCATGCTCCAGACACAGTTTTCTGGCTACAGTGGTCCTCAGTTCCAGAAAAGAGACACCTGGGCCCTGGAGGTACTCGGGTCCAGAAAAGAGGCTCCATGGTAAGGGAATGTCCATCTTCTTAAGATAGGCTTCTGGCCAAGGTGGTACCCAACTCCATGAAAGGTCAGAGAGGTATCCAGATCCAGAAAATAGACCCCCCCCCCTACGACAGCGAAGTACAGCTACCCTGCACTAGAAGAGGGGCTCCTCGGTAAGGGAGGTACCACACCGCGGACAAGGGATGCTTGAACTTAAGGTAGCCATTCCAAAGCAAGGCCCTTGCACCATGGAGATACCCACTCCAGACTGGTGATTCTTTTGCCAGTGACACTAACATCTCCTGGTAGGGAGGGGGCTGTAAAACTTCTGGTAAACACAGCAATAAATATGCCACATTACCTCTCATGGTTTTTTCACACATGCCATTACAACGCAGTCATTACAAAGCAAGTAAGAACAACAACTTGCTCTGGGGGGGGGGGGGGGGGGCTTGATGTTGGAGTTGTATAATTTACAATTCCAACTCCAGTCTGTGCAACAGCAGGGAAGGTGTGGGATTTTAAACCCAACACCTTCTTACCCTTAGAGCAAGTCGCTGTTCTGACTTGTGTTGTAATGGCATGCGTTGTTACAACGCGTTCGTTGTAATGACCGTTTTGTAATGGCATGTGTTGTTCCGGGTTCATGGTAAACGATGTTTACCGCAGCAAAGTATCAAGTCACTCGCTGAACATGGCGTCTTCTTAACATTGGTTGCCTGGTGCATTGCTGCAGTGGCTCCCTGTACATGGTGCATTGCTGCAGTGGCTCCCTGTACATGGTACATTGCTGAAGGTGTCTCCCTGTACAGGGTCCATTGCTGCAGGTGTCTCCCTGTACATGGTTGTTAGACCTGGCACCTTGGCGTGAGTTTCCCTTCCACTTTTTGCTGTTGTGCCTCCAATGTTTTGATGGGGTCTGCTACTCAGGGCACTGCGCCACGGCCAACCCGTGCCGCAGTGCAAGTGCTCCCTACCGTAAAGTGTACATATGATTGATGTCCATGATTGGTTCATTGGATTTACTATTAGTCCCTAGTAAAGCGCACTAGGAGTGCCAGGGCTTGTGAATGCCAATACTGCTAGTGGGCCTGCAGCGCTGGTTGCGCCACCCACAGAAGCAGCCTTAAAATGTGTCTAGGGTCTGCCATTGCAGAACCTGCGTGCAGTCTGGTACTGTCACCCTGGCTGGGCAAGTGCACACACTTGCCAGCCCCTAAACCTTCCCTTAAACTTCATATTAGTCACCCCTATAGTAGGCCTGAGGGCAGGGTGCATTGTAGTGTAAGGTAGAACATGCCCTGATGTGTGTGGCATGTTCTAATAGTGAATTACTACCAAATTCGTTTTTCACTATTGTAAGGCTACCTGTTCCCTTCTAGGCCAGATGAGCTGCTGGAATTATTACACTCTATAATCCCAGCAGGCTCAGGGAACATGGTAGAAATTCGTGTTTAGTATGCCTGAACTCAGAATAATAAAATACTTCTTTTAGTAAAGTTTATTTTAATATCCTGTGTTTGCAAATGCTACTTTTAGAAAGTTAGCATTTGCTTGCCTAACCATTTCAGCCCGCCTCTGCTTGGATGTGGATCTGACTGTCTGGTGTGTGTGAGTGACAGGGCTGGGAGTTGACAGGTAGTGATTAGCAGGAGGACCCCTTAATGGGTGGTGGGAGTTTCCCCTGAATGATGCATCAGGCTGTGCCCCTGCCTCCACAATGCTGGCTCCGCCCTCCTGGGGAGCGACTGATGACTCAGCCTGCACCTGGCCCAGGAAGGACCGAAGCTTGTAAACAAAGTGCTCAGGCCACTCCTGCCCTCTCAATGCCGGCTCCGCCCCCCTGGGGAGCGGCTGATGTGCCTGCCCTCACACTGAATGCAGAAGTCACAAGTACCCACAACAAGTACTCAGAGACTGGAGCAGTTATGCAGAGGCCCCCCTGGCTTGCTAGAACAAAAGAAACTGGGTATAAAAGAAGGAGCCCTGCTCCTTGTAAACTAGATCCTGTTTGTGCTACAAGAGAAACTCTGCCCGAAGAGAAGGACCTGGAAGGACTACAAGGAGGAGTGCTGACTCTGGCCTGTGTCTGGTGCCTTGCTGCCAAAGGAGAGGAAGAGAAAAAGACTACAAGAGACTTTTACTTTATTTTGAAACTTTGTGCCAAACTCTGCTAAAAGATCTCCAAGGGCTTGCTGCTGAACTTGCCCCCTGACCAGCGCTCCAGGAACAGTGAGCGCTAACCCCTGACCAAAGCATCTGCTGTGTGTGCTGCTTATCGCTGCAGCGCTGTCTGAGGAAGACAAGAGCATCAAGCCCCCCTGCACACCGTGACCGTGGGTGAGCAGATCGCCATAGCAACGTGAAGCCCAGCCGCCGCTGGCCCGAACACCGTGACGGCATCTGCACCTGACCCCACGAGAGCAAAGTAACGGAGGACCCGTCCGGTCCAAGCACCGGAGTCTACTGGGCACAAGCGCCGTGGATTCCCCCGCAAAGACGGACTGCCGCCTTGTCATCTCCCTCGCTAATCAGCGTCTGGCCGGCTGCCCCGCTGAAGGGACATCACCGCGATCGGCACTTTGGCTGGGTACGTCCCGCACTTGGGGACCGTACTGCCACTGCGCCACACCCAGCCGCCGCCGTCAGGACGGACGAGAAGACTGAGTAAAAGGACCTGAGCCCCATCGAGCACCGCCGCCCTGGGTGACCCGTGACCTGCTGCCTCGAGCCGCAGCTCGCACCGCCCGTCAAGGAAGCAACGCGACGTGGGACAGCTCCCCCTTCAGCCACCCTCTCCGAGGATCACCACAAGAAGTGAAAGGTACTGTCTTTGCCCCTCCGCGGCGCGAGCGTCCTGCAATCTGAGCTCGCACCGCGCGGTCTGACCTCAGGCACCCCGGGAGCCTCACCGCTGCTGTTTGCTTGGCAGCGCGAGCCGCCCCAGAGTCAGAGGCGCGCTCTGCTCTGGCCCCCGAGGCCCCGCCTGACGCTCTCCGAGGCCCGCGGCCCCCTCTCCCCGAGTCGAGCCCCGAAGGGTGACTCATTTCGAGAGCGGAGACAGCGGGAAGCGCCTTGAAGCACTATAAGACACTGGAACCTTTCTAAAGCTGGGCAGAAGGCCCAAGAGACCGCATTTAGTCAAGAACTGTGCCTTTTTTTTATAAAGAGTAACTGGAACCTGCATTTGAAGTAACCAAGACTGTATTTACAAGCCTGCTTGAGATTTATATAAAGAACATATATTTTTACAAATACAGTTTGGTGTCATTGTGTGGTGGGTTGGTTGTGATGGTGTGATATTGCAAATGTTTAACCCTACATGCCCCAGAGATTAGCCTAAGACTGCTTAAGCCACACTACCTAGAGGGTAAGCAGAGGTTGTCTTGAAGGTAACCCTCAGCCCTGACGAGGAAGAGAGAGGCCCTGCTTGTCGCCAGTGTTGCACTGCGCCAACCAGAGACTCCCCCTTCCTACATTGGACGCAGCGGTGAGGATTCGCGAATTTACATTTGCAGTGTTTTACCTTAGCTACTGACCATTGCATAGTGATTTCAGTCCAGTAACTTAGCCACAGACTTTTTTTTGATTTTTAATTTTGCTAAAAGAAGAAGATCCCTAGTGTTGCAAGCATGCCTGGTGCAGACAGCGTTGATGGGGCGGAATCCCTGACCTCTGAGGTGTTGGAGGTAGAATGGGACCCATCAAAGTTGGATGACTACAAGAGGAAAGAACTGTGGAGCTTTATAAAGAAGTTCAAGGTTCCCCATGCAGGGTGCAGGAACAAGGATGATTTCTACAGGGCCCTGAAAGCCTGGAGTGAATCAAGGGATGCGCCTGTGGATCCGGTGATACCTGAGCGACCAGACAGCGTCCACAGCTTTGGCAGAGGCCTGTCGCCAGAGGAGCTGGCAGACAGACAGGCAACCAGGGATCATGAGATCAAGATGGCAGAATTGAATTTGAAGGGCCAAATGGAGCTTGAAAGCAAAAAAATGGCTCTGGAGGAAAGAAAACTCCAGTTTGAGTTTGATGTGAAAATGAGGGAGATGAGTCTAAAAGAGAAAGCCTTGGATCGTCCTCCCTCTGGTGGCAGCACAACGCCGGTGCAGGTAGAGTCAAGAGTGCACATCCCCAAAGATGTAGTTAAAGAGTTCTTTAAGGGGGATGACATAGGACAGTGGTTTAGGGCATATGAGGTAGCCATGCTTTCCCACCGGGTCCCTGAGAAGGATTGGGGAGCGGGGTTATGGGGAAGGTTCCTTAGCGAAGGAAGGGACACCCTGCTAGATTTGCCCACTGAAGACCAGAGATCCTATCCCCATATGAAAGAAGCTTTAATGACCAGGTATGGGCTTACCCCTGAAATGTATAGGCAGAAGTTTAGGGGGTGTAATAAGCGGCCTGGGAATACGTATGTGGAGTTTGTGACTTTTTTTTGCAGAGCACTGGATGGTTGGGTGAAGGGTAACAAAGTGAATGATTTTCAAGGTCTCTTTGATTTAATTGCATGGGAGCACTTGTCTGATCAATGTTTTCCTGAGTTACGCCAGCACCTGATTGATAGCAAGTTGTCCAACCCGAGGAAACTTGCTGAGGAGGCGGACCGCTGGCTCAGCACCAGGGTCCACAAGGGTCCAGTGGGAGACTCCGCCAAGGGTGGGCAGGGTCCCCAGCAGAAGAGTGGGGGGGACAAGGGAAAACAGAAAGGGTTCCAAAAAGGCCCCCAAAGTAATCCCCAAGGGGACCAGCAGAAAGGTTCTCAGCCTCCCCCACCCCCTAAGCAGCATGGGGCCCCGACAGGTCGACCTGTTCCAAAGGGGCCCTTCAATTGTTACAAATGTGGTGACCCGGGGCACATAGCCAGTGACCCCAAGTGTCGCCTGTTTGGAAAACCAGCACCCACTGGTGCTCCGCCCCGACAAGTGACCAGTGTTCACTTAGGAGAAGAAGTGATGGTCCCGGGGGGTGGAGATCCTGTTCAGATGACCCTAGTCTCGCTCGGAGACAGTGAGATGGTCCCTACAAGCTACCTGCCCTCTAACACTAAAAAATATGGGCAGGTGGTTACCATCAATGGTAAGAAAGCTGAGGCTCTTAGAGACACAGGAGCCAGTGTGACTGCAGTGAGGCATCACCTGGTGTCTCAAGAGCAGGTTGTACCCCATGCCTACTGTAGGGTTGTCAACGCTGACAATTCAGAGAGTCAGTGTCCGATGGCTCAAGTTCCCTTCGAGTGGGGGGGGGTCTCTGGTACTCTGCAGGTCTGTGTGAGGAAAACCATGCCTGTTGACTGTTTGCTAGGGAATGACTTGGAGGACTCCCCTTGGGAAAAGGTGGAGAAAACGACTCACCTGAAGATGGTGGGTCTACCTGACTGGGCGTGCGTGACCACCCGGTCAATGGCAGCCAGTAGGGG
The DNA here is from genome assembly GCF_964261635.1 of Lissotriton helveticus. Classification (NCBI taxonomy): domain Eukaryota; kingdom Metazoa; phylum Chordata; class Amphibia; order Caudata; family Salamandridae; genus Lissotriton; species Lissotriton helveticus. Next base: position 32,735,854 of record NC_136073.1, read on the forward strand.
TGATCAAGAGGTCCTGGGGCCTGACGGAGAGGCCCAGGAACCGGCCTTAGGGAGAAGGCGCAGGGCGCGCGGGAAACCGGCCCCTGAAGTTCCCACGGTCCAGGAGGAAGCAGACCTTGAGGGGGATGCCCTGGAGCCTACTGGGGAACAGATTGCCGAACTGGGGGACCTGCCTGAGCTGACCCATTGGCAGCAAGAAGGAGGCCCCTCCAGGGAGGAATTCTGCAGGGAGCAGAAAGAATGCCCTTCTCTCGTGGGTATGCGGCAGCAGGCTGCAGACCAGGCCAATGGTGTTCAGGCCAAAACACATTATGTGTACTGGGAGAATGACCTCCTGTACTCAGAGCCTAAGGCTGCTGAACCTGGGTCAGCCCGTGTGCTGGTGGTACCCCAGAAGTTCAGAGCCTTCCTACTGGGACTGGCTCATGATGTGCCTTTAGCAGGACATTTGGGGATGGACAAGACCTATGACAGGCTTGTCACCCACTTCTACTGGCCCCAAATGCACAAGAGCTCAGATGCTCATTGTAGGACCTGTCCAACTTGCCAGGCAAGTGGGAAGAGCGGAGGGAAGAACAAGGCTCCCCTCCAACCCTTCCCTGTGGTCAGTACGCCATTCCAACGAGTGGGTATTGATATTGTTGGGCCTCTGGACCCCAAGACAGCCATGGGCAACAGGTTCATCCTGGTCTTGGTGGATCATGCCACCCGGTACCCTGAAGCCATCCCTCTGAGGACAGTGACGGCCCCCGTGGTGGGGCGTGCACTGATGGGAATTTTCTCCAGAGTGGGATTCCCTCTAGAGGTGGTGAGCGACAGGGGGACCAACTTTATATCCAAGTATATGAAGTCCCTTTGGCAAGAGTGTGGTGTAACCTACAAGTTTACCACACCTTACCATCCACAAGGAAATGGGTTGGTTGAAAGATTTAACCGAACCCTGAAGGGCATGATCATGGGCCTGGAAGGTCCAATGAGGCGTAAGTGGGACGTCCTCTTACCATGCCTGCTCTTTGCATACCGCGAGGTGCCACAGAAGTCTCTAGGGTTCAGCCCCTTTGAGCTGCTGTATGGCCACCCCGTGAGAGGACCACTGAGTTTGGTAAAGGAAGGCTGGGAGCAATCTCCCAGGAAACCTCCCCAGAATGTATATAGCTACATGCTGGCCTTCAGAAACCAAACCAGGCGCTTCAGACAACTTGCTGAGGCAAATCTGGAAGCAAGCCAGGAGGAGATGAAGCGGTGGTACGACCAGAATGCCACCCTGGTAGAGCTTCAGCCTGGACAGGAGGTGTATGTCTTGGCCCCAGTGGAACCCTGTGCACTTCAGGATAAGTGGACAGGCCCATTTGAGGTTGTGGAGCGCAAGAGCTCAGTGACATACTTGGTGGACATGAAGACGCCCAGGAATCCTTTAAGGGTCTTACATGTCAACCGCCTCAAGCCCCACTTGAAAAGGTCCGAAGTGGGCATGCTGTTGGCCACTGATGATGGAATGGAAGAGGAGTCTGAGCCTCTTCCTGACCTCTTAGTGGCCTGTGAGAAAGATGGGTCAGTGGATGGAGTTAACCTCTCACCCACCCTGACCCCAGAGCAACAGGAAGACTGCCGCCAGTTACTGGGGCAGTTTCCAGACCTGTTCTCCCTGGTTCCTAGTGTCACAGATTGGTGCGTCCATGATGTGGACACAGGGGACAGCTTACCTGTGAAGCACAAGGCTTACAGGGTAACTGACAGGGTACGGGCCTGCATCAAGGAGGAGGTCTCCAAGATGCTTGCTCTTAGGGTGGTTGAGTCTTCCAGCAGTCCTTGGTCCAGCCCCGTGGTCTTGGTCCCAAAGGCTGCTGCGCCGGGAGCCACACCTGAACTCCGGTTCTGTGTGGACTACAGAGGACTCAATTCAGTCACCAAGACTGACGCGCACCCTATCCCCAGAGCTGATGAGCTCATTGATCGGCTAGGGGCTGCCCGGTACCTCAGCACGTTTGATTTAACGTCTGGGTACTGGCAGATCGCCTTGACCGATGGGGCAAAGGAGAGGTCAGCATTCTCCACACCAGATGGGCATTTCCAGTTCCGGGTTATGCCATTTGGGATGAAGAATGCCCCTGCCACCTTTCAGAGGTTGGTCAACCAGGTGTTGGTCGGGCTGGATGAGTTCAGTGCCGCCTACCTGGATGACATCGCAGTGTTCAGTGGCACCTGGCCAGAACACCTGCGGCACCTCTGGGAAGTGTTGATGGCGCTGCGCAAGGCAGGCCTCACAATCAAGGCAAGCAAGTGCCAGATTGGGCAGGGTTCAGTGGTGTACTTGGGACACCAAGTGGGGAGTGGCAAGGTGGCACCCTTGCAACCCAAAATTGAGACCATCCTGGCTTGGGAACCCCCCAAGACCCAGACTGCAGTGAGAGCCTTCCTGGGGCTCACTGGGTATTACAGGAGGTTTGTCAAGGGCTATGGCACTATTGTGACCCCCTTGACAGAACTGACTTCTAAGAAGCAGCCCAGGAATGTGATTTGGACTGACACCTGTCAGAAGGCTTTTGACACCCTGAAGACTGCCATGTGCACGGCGCCCGTGCTCCTGGCTCCTGATTTCTCCAAGGAATTCATAGTGCAAACAGACGCTTCAGAGCATGGTGTAGGGGCTGTTCTCTCACAGATGACTGAGGAGGGCTGGGACCAACCCGTAGCCTTCATCAGTAGGAGGTTACTTCCACGGGAAAGTAGGTGGAGTGCAATAGAGCGAGAAGCATTTGCTGTGGTCTGGGCGCTGAAGAAGCTAAGACCCTACTTGTTTGGGTCTCACTTCCGGGTTCAGACGGACCACAGGCCCCTCAGATGGTTGATGCAAATGAGGGGTGAGAACCCAAAACTGTTGAGGTGGTCCATCTCCCTACAGGGTATGGACTTCACGGTGGAACACCGCCCTGGCACAGATCACGCCAACGCTGATGGTCTGTCCAGATTTTTCCGCCTTAGTGATGAGGAACTCCCTGGGGAAGGGTAGTTCTCCCCACATTTCAGCTGGAGGGGACACGTGTTAGACCTGGCACCTTGGCGTGAGTTTCCCTTCCACTTTTTGCTGTTGTGCCTCCAATGTTTTGATGGGGTCTGCTACTCAGGGCACTGCGCCACGGCCAACCCGTGCCGCAGTGCAAGTGCTCCCTACCGTAAAGTGTACATATGATTGATGTCCATGATTGGTTCATTGGATTTACTATTAGTCCCTAGTAAAGCGCACTAGGAGTGCCAGGGCTTGTGAATGCCAATACTGCTAGTGGGCCTGCAGCGCTGGTTGCGCCACCCACAGAAGCAGCCTTAAAATGTGTCTAGGGTCTGCCATTGCAGAACCTGCGTGCAGTCTGGTACTGTCACCCTGGCTGGGCAAGTGCACACACTTGCCAGCCCCTAAACCTTCCCTTAAACTTCATATTAGTCACCCCTATAGTAGGCCTGAGGGCAGGGTGCATTGTAGTGTAAGGTAGAACATGCCCTGATGTGTGTGGCATGTTCTAATAGTGAATTACTACCAAATTCGTTTTTCACTATTGTAAGGCTACCTGTTCCCTTCTAGGCCAGATGAGCTGCTGGAATTATTACACTCTATAATCCCAGCAGGCTCAGGGAACATGGTAGAAATTCGTGTTTAGTATGCCTGAACTCAGAATAATAAAATACTTCTTTTAGTAAAGTTTATTTTAATATCCTGTGTTTGCAAATGCTACTTTTAGAAAGTTAGCATTTGCTTGCCTAACCATTTCAGCCCGCCTCTGCTTGGATGTGGATCTGACTGTCTGGTGTGTGTGAGTGACAGGGCTGGGAGTTGACAGGTAGTGATTAGCAGGAGGACCCCTTAATGGGTGGTGGGAGTTTCCCCTGAATGATGCATCAGGCTGTGCCCCTGCCTCCACAATGCTGGCTCCGCCCTCCTGGGGAGCGACTGATGACTCAGCCTGCACCTGGCCCAGGAAGGACCGAAGCTTGTAAACAAAGTGCTCAGGCCACTCCTGCCCTCTCAATGCCGGCTCCGCCCCCCTGGGGAGCGGCTGATGTGCCTGCCCTCACACTGAATGCAGAAGTCACAAGTACCCACAACAAGTACTCAGAGACTGGAGCAGTTATGCAGAGGCCCCCCTGGCTTGCTAGAACAAAAGAAACTGGGTATAAAAGAAGGAGCCCTGCTCCTTGTAAACTAGATCCTGTTTGTGCTACAAGAGAAACTCTGCCCGAAGAGAAGGACCTGGAAGGACTACAAGGAGGAGTGCTGACTCTGGCCTGTGTCTGGTGCCTTGCTGCCAAAGGAGAGGAAGAGAAAAAGACTACAAGAGACTTTTACTTTATTTTGAAACTTTGTGCCAAACTCTGCTAAAAGATCTCCAAGGGCTTGCTGCTGAACTTGCCCCCTGACCAGCGCTCCAGGAACAGTGAGCGCTAACCCCTGACCAAAGCATCTGCTGTGTGTGCTGCTTATCGCTGCAGCGCTGTCTGAGGAAGACAAGAGCATCAAGCCCCCCTGCACACCGTGACCGTGGGTGAGCAGATCGCCATAGCAACGTGAAGCCCAGCCGCCGCTGGCCCGAACACCGTGACGGCATCTGCACCTGACCCCACGAGAGCAAAGTAACGGAGGACCCGTCCGGTCCAAGCACCGGAGTCTACTGGGCACAAGCGCCGTGGATTCCCCCGCAAAGACGGACTGCCGCCTTGTCATCTCCCTCGCTAATCAGCGTCTGGCCGGCTGCCCCGCTGAAGGGACATCACCGCGATCGGCACTTTGGCTGGGTACGTCCCGCACTTGGGGACCGTACTGCCACTGCGCCACACCCAGCCGCCGCCGTCAGGACGGACGAGAAGACTGAGTAAAAGGACCTGAGCCCCATCGAGCACCGCCGCCCTGGGTGACCCGTGACCTGCTGCCTCGAGCCGCAGCTCGCACCGCCCGTCAAGGAAGCAACGCGACGTGGGACAGCTCCCCCTTCAGCCACCCTCTCCGAGGATCACCACAAGAAGTGAAAGGTACTGTCTTTGCCCCTCCGCGGCGCGAGCGTCCTGCAATCTGAGCTCGCACCGCGCGGTCTGACCTCAGGCACCCCGGGAGCCTCACCGCTGCTGTTTGCTTGGCAGCGCGAGCCGCCCCAGAGTCAGAGGCGCGCTCTGCTCTGGCCCCCGAGGCCCCGCCTGACGCTCTCCGAGGCCCGCGGCCCCCTCTCCCCGAGTCGAGCCCCGAAGGGTGACTCATTTCGAGAGCGGAGACAGCGGGAAGCGCCTTGAAGCACTATAAGACACTGGAACCTTTCTAAAGCTGGGCAGAAGGCCCAAGAGACCGCATTTAGTCAAGAACTGTGCCTTTTTTTTATAAAGAGTAACTGGAACCTGCATTTGAAGTAACCAAGACTGTATTTACAAGCCTGCTTGAGATTTATATAAAGAACATATATTTTTACAAATACAGTTTGGTGTCATTGTGTGGTGGGTTGGTTGTGATGGTGTGATATTGCAAATGTTTAACCCTACATGCCCCAGAGATTAGCCTAAGACTGCTTAAGCCACACTACCTAGAGGGTAAGCAGAGGTTGTCTTGAAGGTAACCCTCAGCCCTGACGAGGAAGAGAGAGGCCCTGCTTGTCGCCAGTGTTGCACTGCGCCAACCAGAGACTCCCCCTTCCTACAATGGTGCATTGCTGCAGTGGCTCCCTGTACATGGTGCATTGCTGCAGGTGTCTCCCTGTACATGGTGCATTGCTGCAGGTGTCTCCTTTAACATGGTGCATTGCTGCAGTGGCTCCCTGTACGTGGTGCATTGCTGCAGGTGTCTCCCTGCATAGGGTGCATTGCTGCAGTGGCTCCCTGTACATGGTGCATTGCTGCAGTGGCTCCCTGTACATGGTGCATTGCTGCAGTGGCTCCCTGTACATGGTGCATTGCTGAAGGTGTCTCCCTGTACAGGGTCCATTGCTGCAGGTGTCTCCCTGTACATGGTGCATTGCTGCAGTGGCTCCCTGTACATGGTGCATTGCTGCAGGTGTCTCCCTGTACATGGTGCATTGCTGCAGGTGTCGCCTTGTACATGGTGCATTGCTGCAGTGGCTCCCTGTACGTGGTGCATTGCTGCAGGTGTCTCCCTGCATAGGGTGCATTGCTGCAGTGGCTCCATGTACATGGTGCATTGCTGCAGGTGTCTCCCTGCATAGGGTGCATTGCTGCAGTGGCTCCATGTACATGGTGCATTGCTGCAGGTGTCTCCCTGTACATGGTGCATTGCTGCAGGTGTCTCCCTGCATAGGGTGCATTTCTGCAGTGGCTCCCTGTACATGGTGCATTGCTGCAGGTGTCTCCCTGTACATGGTGCATTGCTGCAGGTGTCTCCCTGCATAGGGTGCATTGCTGCAGTGGCTCCCTGTACATGGTACATTGCTGCAGGTGTCTCCCTGTACATGGTGCATTGCTGCAGGTGTCTCCTTGTACATGGTGCATTGCTGCAGTGGCTCCCTGTACATGGTGCATTGCTGAAGGTGTCTCCCTGTACATGGTGTATTGCTGCAGTGGCTCCCTGTACATGGTGTATTGCTGCAGGTGTCTCCCTGTACATGGTGCATTGCTGCAGGTGTCTCCCTGTACATGGTGCATTGCTGCAGGTGTCTCCCTGCATAGGGTGCATTGATGCAGTGGCTCCCTGTACATGGTGCATTGCTGCAGGTGTCTCCCTGTACATGGTGCAATGCTGCAGGTGTCTCCTTGTACAGGGTGCATTGCTGCAGGTGTCTCCATGTACATGGTGCATTGCTGCAGTGGCTCCCTGTACATGGTGCATTGCTGCAGGTGTCTCCCTGTACATGGTGCAATGCTGCAGGTGTCTCCTTGTACATGATGCATTGCTGCAGGTGTCTCCCTGTACGTGGTGCATTGCTGCAGGTGTCTCCCTGCATAGGGTGCATTGCTGCAGTGGCTCCATGTACATGGTGCATTGCTGCAGGTGTCTCCCTGTACATGGTGCATTGCTGCAGGTGTCTCCCTGCATAGGGTGCATTGCTGCAGTGGCTCCCTTACATGGTGCATTGCTGCAGGTGTCTCCCTGTACATGGTGCATTGCTGCATGTGTCTCCTTGTACATGGTGCATTGCTGCAGTGGCTCCCTGTACATGGTGCATTGCTGAAGGTGTCTCCCTGTACATGGTGTATTGCTGCAGTGGCTCCCTGTACATGGTGTATTGCTGCAGGTGTCTCCCTGTACATGGTGCATTGCTGCAGGTGTCTCCCTGTACATGGTGCATTGCTGAAGGTGTCTCCCTGTACATGGTGTATTGCTGCAGTGGCTCCCTGTACATGGTGCATTGCTGCAGGTTTCTCCCTGTACATGGTGCAATGCTGCAGGTGTCTCCTTGTACAGGGTGCATTGCTGCAGGTGTCTCCCTGTACATGGTGCATTGCTGCAGTGGCTCCCTGTACATGGTGCATTGCTGCAGGTGTCTCCCTGTACATGGTGCAATGCTGCAGGTGTCTCCTTGTACATGATGCATTGCTGCAGGTGTCTCCCTGTACGTGGTGCATTGCTGCAGGTGTCTCCCTGCATAGGGTGCATTGCTGCAGTGGCTCCATGTACATGGTGCATTGCTGCAGGTGTCTCCCTGTACATGGTGCATTGCTGCAGGTGTCTCCCTGCATAGGGTGCATTGCTGCAGTGGCTCCCTTACATGGTGCATTGCTGCAGGTGTCTCCCTGTACATGGTGCATTGCTGCATGTGTCTCCTTGTACATGGTGCATTGCTGCAGTGGCTCCCTGTACATGGTGCATTGCTGAAGGTGTCTCCCTGTACATGGTGTATTGCTGCAGTGGCTCCCTGTACATGGTGTATTGCTGCAGGTGTCTCCCTGTACATGGTGCATTGCTGCAGGTGTCTCCCTGTACATGGTGCATTGCTGAAGGTGTCTCCCTGTACATGGTGTATTGCTGCAGTGGCTCCCTGTACATGGTGTATTGCTGCAGGTGTCTCCCTGTACATGGTGCATTGCTGCAGGTGTCTCCCTATACATGGTGCATTGCTGAAGGTGTCTCCCTGTACATGGTGTATTGCTGCAGTGGCTCCCTGTATATGGTGTATTGCTGCAGGTGTCTCCCTGTACATGGTGCATTGCTGCAGGTGTCTCCCTGTACATGGTGCATTGCTGCAGGTGTCTTCCTGCATAGGGTGCATTGCTGCAGTGGCTCCCTGTACATGGTGCATTGCTGCAGGTGTCTCCTTGTACATGGTGCAATGCTGCAGGTGTCTCCTTGTACAGGGTGCATTGCTGCAGGTGTCTCCCTGTACATGGTGCATTGCTGCAGGTGTCTCCCTGCATAGGGTGCATTGCTGCAGTGGCTCTATGTACATGGTGCATTGCTGCAGGTGTCTCCCTGTGCATGGTGCATTGCTGAAGGTGTCTCCCTGCATAGGGTGCATTGCTGCAGTGGCTCCCTGTACATGGTGCATTGCTGCAGGTGTCTCCCTGTACATGGTGCAATGCTGCAGGTGTCTCCTTGTACAGGGTGCATTGCTGCAGGTGTCTCCCTGTACATGGTGCATTGCTGCAGTGGCTCCCTGTACATGGTGCATCGCTGCAGGTGTCTCCCTGTACATGGTGCAATGCTGCAGGTGTCTCCTTGTATATGATGCATTGCTGCAGGTGTCTCCCTGTACGTGGTGCATTGCTGCAGGTGTCTCCCTGCATAGGGTGCATTGCTGCAGTGGCTCCCTGTACATGGTGCATTGCTGCAGGTGTCTCCCTGCATAGGGTGCATTGCTGCAGTGGCTCCCTGTACATGGTGCATTGCTGCAGGTGTCTCCCTGTACATGGTGCATTGCTGCAGGTGTCTCCCTGCATAGAGTGCATTGCTGCACTGGCTCCCTGTACATGGTGCATTGCTGCAGGTGTCTCCCTGCATAGGGTGCATTGCTGCAGTGGCTCCCTGTACATGGTGCATTGCTGCAGGTGTCTCCTTGTACATGGTGCATTGCTGCAGGTGTCTCCCTGTACATGGTGCATTGCTGCAGGTGTCTCCCTGCATAGGGTGCATTGCTGCAGTGGCTCCCTGTACATGGTGCATTGCTGCAGGTGTCTCCCTGCATAGGGTGCATTGCTGCAGTGGCTCCCTGTACATGGTGCATTGCTGCAGGTGTCTCCTTGTACATGGTGCATTGCTGCAGGTGTCTCCCTGTACATGGTGCATTGCTGCAGGTGTCTCCTTGTACATGGTGCATTGCTGCAGGTGTCTCCCTGTACATGGTGCATTGCTGCAGGTGTCTCCCTGCATAGGGTGCATTGCTGCAGTGGCTCCCTGTACATGGTGTATTGCTGCAGTGGCACCCTGTACAGGGTCCATTGCTGCAGGTGTCTCCCTGTACATGGTGCATTGCTGCAGGTGTCTCCGGGTACAGGGTGCACTGCTGCAGGTGTCTCCCTGTACATGGTGCATTGCTGCAGGTGTCTCCTTGTACATGGTGCATTGCTGCAGGTGTCTCCCTGTACATGGTGCATTGCTGCAGTTGCTCCCTGTACATGGTGCAGTGCTGCAGGTGTCTCCTTGTACATGGTGCATTGCTGCATGTGTCTCCCTGCACATGGTGCATTGCTGCAGGTGTCTCCCTGCATAGGGTGCATTGCTGCAGTGGCTCCCTGTACATGGTGCATTGCTGCAGGTGTCTCCCGGTACAGGGTTCATTGCTGCAGGTGTCTCCCTGTACATGGTGCATTGCTGCAGGTGTCTCCTTGTACATGCTCCATTGCTGCAGTGTCTCCCTGTACATGGTGCATTGTTGCAGGTGTCTCCCTGTACATGGTGCATTGCTGCAGGTGTCTCCCTGTACATGGTGCATTGCTGCAGTGGCTCCCTGTACATGGTGCATTGCTGCAGGTGTCTCCCTGTACATGGTGCATTGCTGCAGTGTTTCCCTGTACATAGTGCATTGCTGCAGTGGCTCCCTGTACATGGTGCATTGCTGCAGTAGCTCCCTGTAATGGTGCATTGCTGCAGGTGTCTCCCTGCATAGGGTGCATTGCGGCAGGTGTCTCCCTGTACATAGTGCATTGCTGCAGTGGCTCCCTGTACATGGTGCATTGCTGCAGTGGCTCCCGGTACAAGGTGCATTGCATCAGGTGTCTCCCTGTACATGGTGCATTGCTGCAGGTGTCTCCCTGCATAGGGTGCAATGCGGCAGGTGTCTCCCTGTACATGGTGCATTGCTGCAGTGGCTCCCTGTACATGGTGCATTGCTGCATTGGCTCCCTGTACATGGTGCATTGCTGCAGGTGTCTCCCTGTACATGCTCCATTGCTGCAGTGGCTCCCTGTACATGGTGCATTGTTGCAGGTGTCTCCCTGTACATGGTGCATTGCTGCAGGTGTCTCCCTGTACATGGTGCATTGCTGCAGGTGTCTCCCTGTACATGGTGCATTGCTGCAGTGTCTCCCTGTACATGGTGCATTGCTGCAGTGGCTCCCTGTACATGGTGCATTGCTGCAGTAGCTCCCTGTACATGGTGCATTGCTGCAGGTGTCTCCCTGCATAGGGTGCATTGCGGCAGGTGTATCCCTGTACATGGTGCATTGCTGCTGTGGCTCCCTGTACATGGTGCATTGCTGCAGTGGCTCCCGGTACAAGGTGCATTGCATCAGATGTCTCCCTGTACATGGTGCATTGCTGCAGGTGTCTCCCTGCATAGGGTGCAATGCGGCAGGTGTCTCCCTGTACATGGTGCATTGCTGCAGTGGCTCCCTGTACATGGTGCATTACTGCAGTGGCTCCCTGTACATGGTGCATTGCTGTAGGTGTCTCTCTGCATAGGGTGCATTGCGGCAGGTGTTTCCCTGTACATGGTGCATTGCAGTAGGTGTCTCCGTGTACATGGTGCATTGCTGCAGGTGTCTCCCTGTACATGGTCCATTGCTGTAGTGGCTCCCTGTACATGGTGCATTGCTGCAGGTGTCTCCCTGTACATGGTGCATTGCTGCAGGTGTCTCCCTGTACATGGTCCATTGCTGCAGTGGCTCCCTGTACATGGTGCATTGCTGCAGGTGTCTCCCTGTACATGGTGCATTGCTGCAGGTGTCTCCCTGTACATGGTCCATTGCTACAGTGGCTCCCTGTACATGGTGCATTGCTGCAGGTGTCTCCCTGTAAATGGTGCATTGCTGCAATGTCTCCCTGTACATGGTGCATTGCTGTAGGTGTCTCCCTGTACAAGGTGCATTGCTGTAGGTGTCTCCCTGTACAAGGTGCATTGCTGCAGGTGTCTCCCTGTACATGGTCCATTGCTGCAGTGGCTCCCTGTACATGGTGGATTGCTGCAGGTGTCTCCCTGTACATGGCGCATTGCTGCATTGGCTCCCTGTACATGGTGCATTGCTGCAGTGTCTCCCTGTACATGGTGCATTGCTGCAGTGGCTCCCTGTACATGGTGCATTGCTGCAGTGGCTCCCTGTACATGGTGCATTGCTGCAGGTGTCTCCCTGCATAGGGTGCATTGCGGCAGGTGTCTCCCTGTACATGGTGCATTGCTGCAGTGGCTCCCTGTAAATGGTGCATTGCTGCAGTGGCTCCCGGTACAAGGTGCATTGCATCAGGTGTCTCCCTGTACATGGTGCATTGCTCCAGGTGTCTCCCTGCATAGGGTGCAATGCGGCACGTGTCTCCCTGTACATGGTGTATTGCTGCAGGTGATTCCCTGTACATGGTGCAATGCTGCAGGTGTCTCCTTGTATATGATGCATTGCTGCAGGTGTCTCCCTGCATAGGGTGCATTGCTGCAGTGGCTCTATGTACATGGTGCATTGCTGCAGGTGTCTCCCTGTGCATGGTGCATTGCTGCAGGTGTCTCCCTGTACATGGTGCATTGCTGCATGTGTCTCCTTGTACATGGTGCATTGCCGCAGTGGCTCCCTGTACATGGTGCATTGCTGAAGGTGTCTCCCTGTACATGGTGTATTGCTGCAGTGGCTCCCTGTACATGGTGTATTGCTGCAGGTGTCTCCCTGTACATGGTGCATTGCTGCAGGTGTCTCCCTGTACATGGTGCATTGCTGAAGGTGTCTCCCTGTACATGGTGTATTGCTGCAGTGGCTCCCTGTACATGGTGCATTGCTGCAGGTTTCTCCCTGTACATGGTGCAATGCTGCAGGTGTCTCCTTGTACAGGGTGCATTGCTGCAGGTGTCTCCCTGTACATGGTGCATTGCTGCAGTGGCTCCCTGTACATGGTGCATTGCTGCAGGTGTCTCCCTGTACATGGTGCAATGCTGCAGGTGTCTCCTTGTACATGATGCATTGCTGCAGGTGTCTCCCTGTACGTGGTGCATTGCTGCAGGTGTCTCCCTGCATAGGGTGCATTGCTGCAGTGGCTCCATGTACATGGTGCATTGCTGCAGGTGTCTCCCTGTACATGGTGCATTGCTGCAGGTGTCTCCCTGCATAGGGTGCATTGCTGCAGTGGCTCCCTTACATGGTGCATTGCTGCAGGTGTCTCCCTGTACATGGTGCATTGCTGCATGTGTCTCCTTGTACATGGTGCATTGCTGCAGTGGCTCCCTGTACATGGTGCATTGCTGAAGGTGTCTCCCTGTACATGGTGTATTGCTGCAGTGGCTCCCTGTACATGGTGTATTGCTGCAGGTGTCTCCCTGTACATGGTGCATTGCTGCAGGTGTCTCCCTGTACATGGTGCATTGCTGAAGGTGTCTCCCTGTACATGGTGTATTGCTGCAGTGGCTCCCTGTACATGGTGTATTGCTGCAGGTGTCTCCCTGTACATGGTGCATTGCTGCAGGTGTCTCCCTATACATGGTGCATTGCTGAAGGTGTCTCCCTGTACATGGTGTATTGCTGCAGTGGCTCCCTGTACATGGTGTATTGCTGCAGGTGTCTCCCTGTACATGGTGCATTGCTGCAGGTGTCTCCCTGTACATGGTGCATTGCTGCAGGTGTCTTCCTGCATAGGGTGCATTGCTGCAGTGGCTCCCTGTACATGGTGCATTGCTGCAGGTGTCTCCTTGTACATGGTGCAATGCTGCAGGTGTTTCCTTGTACAGGGTGCATTGCTGCAGGTGTCTCCCTGTACATGGTGCATTGCTGCAGGTGTCTCCCTGCATAGGATGCATTGCTGCAGTGGCTCTATGTACATGGTGCATTGCTGCAGGTGTCTCCCTGTGCATGGTGCATTGCTGCAGGTGTCTCCCTGCATAGGGTGCATTGCTGCAGTGGCTCCCTGTACATGGTGCATTGCTGCAGGTGTCTCCCTGTACATGGTGCAATGCTGCAGGTGTCTCCTTGTACAGGGTGCATTGCTGCAGGTGTCTCCCTGTACATGGTGCATTGCTGCAGTGGCTCCCTGTACATGGTGCATCGCTGCAGGTGTCTCCCTGTACATGGTGCAATGCTGCAGGTGTCTCCTTGTATATGATGCATTGCTGCAGGTGTCTCCCTGTACGTGGTGCATTGCTGCAGGTGTCTCCCTGCATAGGGTGCATTGCTGCAGTGGCTCCCTGTACATGGTGCATTGCTGCAGGTGTCTCCCTGCATAGGGTGCATTGCTGCAGTGGCTCCCTGTACATGATGCATTGCTGCAGGTGTCTCCCTGTACATGGTGCATTGCTGCAGGTGTCTCCCTGCATAGAGTGCATTGCTGCACTGGCTCCCTGTACATGGTGCATTGCTGCAGGTGTCTCCCTGCATAGGGTGCATTGCTGCAGTGGCTCCCTGTACATGGTGCATTGCTGCAGGTGTCTCCTTGTACATGGTGCATTGCTGCAGGTGTCTCCCTGTACATGGTGCATTGCTGCAGGTGTCTCCCTGCATAGGGTGCATTGCTGCAGTGGCTCCCTGTACATGGTGCATTGCTGCAGGTGTCTCCCTGCATAGGGTGCATTGCTGCAGTGGCTCCCTGTACATGGTGCATTGCTGCAGGTGTCTCCTTGTACATGGTGCATTGCTGCAGGTGTCTCCCTGTACATGGTGCATTGCTGCAGGTGTCTCCTTGTACATGGTGCATTGCTGCAGGTGTCTCCCTGTACATGGTGCATTGCTGCAGGTGTCTCCCTGCATAGGGTGCATTGCTGCAGTGGCTCCCTGTACATGGTGTATTGCTGCAGTGGCACCCTGTACAGGGTCCATTGCTGCAGGTGTCTCCCTGTACATGGTGCATTGCTGCAGGTGTCTCCGGGTACAGGGTGCACTGCTGCAGGTGTCTCCCTGTACATGGTGCATTGCTGCAGGTGTCTCCTTGTACATGGTGCATTGCTGCAGGTGTCTCCCTGTACATGGTGCATTGCTGCAGTTGCTCCCTGTACATGGTGCATTGCTGCAGGTGTCTCCTTGTACATGGTGCATTGCTGCATGTGTCTCCCTGCACATGGTGCATTGCTGCAGGTGTCTCCCTGCATAGGGTGCATTGCTGCAGTGGCTCCCTGTACATGGTGCATTGCTGCAGGTGTCTCCCGGTACAGGGTGCATTGCTGCAGTGGCTCCCTGTACATGGTGCATTGCTGCAGGTGTCTCCTTGTACATGCTCCATTGCTGCAGTGTCTCCCTGTACATGGTGCATTGTTGCAGGTGTCTCCCTGTACATGGTGCATTGCTGCAGGTGTCTCCCTGTACATGGTGCATTGCTGCAGTGGCTCCCTGTACATGGTGCATTGCTGCAGGTGTCTCCCTGTACATGGTGCATTGCTGCAGTGTTTCCCTGTACATAGTGCATTGCTGCAGTGGCTCCCTGTACATGGTGCATTGCTGCAGTAGCTCCCTGTAATGGTGCATTGCTGCAGGTGTCTCCCTGCAAAGGGTGCATTGCGGCAGGTGTCTCCCTGTACATGGTGCATTGCTGCAGTGGCTCCCTGTACATGGTGCATTGCTGCAGTGGCTCCCGGTACAAGGTGCATTGCATCAGGTGTCTCCCTGTACATGGTGCATTGCTGCAGGTGTCTCCCTGCATAGGGTGCAATGCGGCAGGTGTCTCCCTGTACATGGTGCATTGCTGCAGTGGCTCCCTGTACATGGTGCATTGCTGCATTGGCTCCCTGTACATGGTGCATTGCTGCAGGTGTCTCCCTGTACATGCTCCATTGCTGCAGTGGCTCCCTGTACATGGTGCATTGTTGCATGTGTCTCCCTGTACATGGTGCATTGCTGCAGGTGTCTCCCTGTACATGGTGCATTGCTGCAGTGGCTCCCTGTACATGGTGCATTGCTGCAGGTGTCTCCCTGTACATGGTGCATTGCTGCAGTGTCTCCCTGTACATGGTGCATTGCTGCAGTGGCTCCCTGTACATGGTGCATTGCTGCAGTAGCTCCCTGTACATGGTGCATTGCTGCAGGTGTCTCCCTGCATAGGGTGCATTGCGGCAGGTGTATCCCTGTACATGGTGCATTGCTGCTGTGGCTCCCTGTACATGGTGCATTGCTGCAGTGGCTCCCGGTACAAGGTGCATTGCATCAGATGTCTCCCTGTACATGGTGCATTGCTGCAGGTGTCTCCCTGCATAGGGTGCAATGCGGCAGGTGTCTCCCTGTACATGGTGCATTGCTGCAGTGGCTCCCTGTACATGGTGCATTACTGCAGTGGCTCCCTGTACATGGTGCATTGCTGTAGGTGTCTCTCTGCATAGGGTGCATTGCGGCAGGTGTTTCCCTGTACATGGTGCATTGCAGTAGGTGTCTCCCTGTACATGGTGCATTGCTGCAGGTGTCTCCCTGTACATGGTCCATTGCTGTAGTGGCTCCCTGTACATGGTGCATTGCTGCAGGTGTCTCCCTGTACATGGTGCATTGCTGCAGGTGTCTCCCTGTACATGGTCCATTGCTGCAGTGGCTCCCTGTACATGGTGCATTGCTGCAGGTGTCTCCCTGTACATGGTGCATTGCTGCAGGTGTCTCCCTGTACATGGTCCATTGCTACAGTGGCTCCCTGTACATGGTGCATTGCTGCAGGTGTCTCCCTGTAAATGGTGCATTGCTGCAATGTCTCCCTGTACATGGTGCATTGCTGTAGGTGTCTCCCTGTACAAGGTGCATTGCTGTAGGTGTCTCCCTGTACAAGGTGCATTGCTGCTGGTGTCTCCCTGTACATGGTCCATTGCTGCAGTGGCTCCCTGTACATGGTGCATTGCTGCAGGTGTCTCCCTGTACATGGCGCATTGCTGCATTGGCTCCCTGTACATGGTGCATTGCTGCAGTGTCTCCCTGTACATGGTGCATTGCTGCAGTGGCTCCCTGTACATGGTGCATTGCTGCAGTGGCTCCCTGTACATGGTGCATTGCTGCAGGTGTCTCCCTGCATAGGGTGCATTGCGGCAGGTGTCTCCCTGTACATGGTGCATTGCTGCAGTGGCTCCCTGTAAATGGTGCATTGCTGCAGTGGCTCCTGGTACAAGGTGCATTGCATCAGGTGTCTCCCTGTACATGGTGCATTGCTCCAGGTGTCTCCCTGCATAGGGTGCAATGCGGCACGTGTCTCCCTGTACATGGTGTATTGCTGCAGGTGTCTCCCTGTACATGGTGCAATGCTGCAGGTGTCTCCTTGTATATGATGCATTGCTGCAGGTGTCTCCCTGCATAGGGTGCATTGCTGCAGTGGCTCTATGTACATGGTGCATTGCTGCAGGTGTCTCCCTGTGCATGGTGCATTGCTGCAGGTGTCTCCCTGCATAGGGTGCATTGCTGCAGTGGCTCCCTGTACATGGTGCATTGCTGCAGGTGTCTCCCTGTACATGGTGCAATGCTGCAGGTGTCTCCTTGTACAGGGTGCATTGCTGCAGGTGTCTCCCTGTACATGGTGCATTGCTGCAGTGGCTCCCTTTACATGGTGCATTGCTGCAGGTGTCTCCCTGTACATGGTGCAATGCTGCAGGTGTCTCCTTGTATATGATGCATTGCTGCAGGTGTCTCCCTGTACGTGGTGCATTGCTGCAGGTGTCTCCCTGCATAGGGTGCATTGCTGCAGTGGCTCCCTGTACATGGTGCATTGCTGCAGGTGTCTCCCTGCATAGGGTGCATTGCTGCAGTGGCTCCCTGTACATGGTGCATTGCTGCAGGTGTCTCCCTGTACATGGTGCATTGCTGCAGGTGTCTCCCTGCATAGAGTGCATTGCTGCACTGGCTCCCTGTACATGGTGCATTGCTGCAGGTGTCTCCCTGCATAGGGTGTATTGCTGCAGTGGCTCCCTGTACATGGTGCATTGCTGCAGGTGTCTCCTTGTACATGGTGCATTGCTGCAGGTGTCTCCTTGTACATGGTGCATTGCTGCAGGTGTCTCCCTGCATAGGGTGCATTGCTGCAGTGGCTCCCTGTACATGGTGCATTGCTGCAGGTGTCTCCCTGCATAGGGTGCATTGCTGCAGTGGCTCCCTGTACATGGTGCATTGCTGCAGGTGTCTCCTTGTACATGGTGCATTGCTGCAGGTGTCTCCCTGTACATGGTGCATTGCTGCAGGTGTCTCCTTGTACATGGTGCATTGCTGCAGGTGTCTCCCTGTACATGGTGCATTGCTGCAGGTGTCTCCCTGCATAGGGTGCATTGCTGCAGTGGCTCCCTGTACATGGTGTATTGCTGCAGTGGCACCCTGTACAGGGTCCATTGCTGCAGGTGTCTCCCTGTACATGGTGCATTGCTGCAGGTGTCTCCGGGTACAGGGTGCACTGCTGCAGGTGTCTCCCTGTACATGGTGCATTGCTGCAGGTGTCTCCTTGTACATGGTGCATTGCTGCAGGTGTCTCCCTGTACATGGTGCATTGCTGCAGTTGCTCCCTGTACATGGTGCATTGCTGCAGGTGTCTCCTTGTACATGGTGCATTGCTGCATGTGTCTCCCTGCACATGGTGCATTGCTGCAGGTGTCTCCCTGCATAGGGTGCATTGCTGCAGTGGCTCCCTGTACATGGTGCATTGCTGCAGGTGTCTCCCGGTACAGGGTTCATTGCTGCAGGTGTCTCCCTGTACATGGTGCATTGCTGCAGGTGTCTCCTTGTACATGCTCCATTGATGCAGTGGCTCCCTGTACATGGTGCATTGTTGCAGGTGTCTCCCTGTACATGGTGCATTGCTGCAGGTGTCTCCCTGTACATGGTGCATTGCTGCAGTGGCTCCCTGTACATGGTGCATTGCTGCAGGTGTCTCCCTGTACATGGTGCATTGCTGCAGTGTTTCCCTGTACATAGTGCATTGCTGCAGTGGCTCCCTGTACATGGTGCATTGCTGCAGTAGCTCCCTGTAATGGTGCATTGCTGCAGGTGTCTCCCTGCATAGGGTGCATTGCGGCAGGTGTCTCCCTGTACATGGTGCATTGCTGCAGTGGCTCCCTGTACATGGTGCATTGCTGCAGTGGCTCCCGGTACAAGGTGCATTGCATCAGGTGTCTCCCTGTACATGGTGCATTGCTGCAGGTGTCTCCCTGCATAGGGTGCAATGCGGCAGGTGTCTCCCTGTACATGGTGCATTGCTGCAGTGGCTCCCTGTACATGGTGCATTGCTGCATTGGCTCCCTGTACATGGTGCATTGCTGCAGGTGTCTCCCTGTACATGCTCCATTGCTGCAGTGGCTCCCTGTACATGGTGCATTGTTGCAGGTGTCTCCCTGTACATGGTGCATTGCTGCAGGTGTCTCCCTGTACATGGTGCATTGCTGCAGTGGCTCCCTGTACATGGTGCATTGCTGCAGGTGTCTCCCTGTACATGGTGCATTGCTGCAGGTGTCTCCCTGTACATGGTGCATTGCTGCAGTGTCTCCCTGTACATGGTGCATTGCTGCAGTGGCTCCCTGTACATGGTGCATTGCTGCAGTAGCTCCCTGTACATGGTGCATTGCTGCAGGTGTCTCCCTGCATAGGGTGCATTGCGGCAGGTGTCTCCCTGTACATGGTGCATTGCTGCAGTGGCTCCCTGTACATGGTGCATTGCTGCAGTGGCTCCCGGTACAAGGTGCATTGCATCAGATGTCTCCCTGTACATGGTGCATTGCTGCAGGTGTCTCCCTGCATAGGGTGCAATGCGGCAGGTGTCTCCCTGTACATGGTGCATTGCTGCAGTGGCTCCCTGTACATGGTGCATTACTGCAGTGGCTCCCTGTACATGGTGCATTGCTGTAGGTGTCTCTCTGCATAGGGTGCATTGCGGCAGGTGTCTCCATGTACATGGTGCATTGCTGCAGGTGTCTCCCTGTACATGGTGCATTGCTGCAGGTGTCTCCCTGTACATGGTCCATTGCTGTAGTGGCTCCCTGTACATGGTGCATTGCTGCAGGTGTCTCCCTGTACATGGTGCATTGCTGCAGGTGTCTCCCTGTACATGGTCCATTGCTGCAGTGGCTCCCTGTACATGGTGCATTGCTGCAGGTGTCTCCCTGTACATGGTGCATTGCTGCAGGTGTCTCCCTGTACATGGTCCATTGCTGCAGTGGCTCCCTGTACATGGTGCATTGCTGCAGGTGTCTCCCTGTAAATGGTGCATTGCTGCAATGTCTCCCTGTACATGGTGCATTGCTGTAGGTGTCTCCCTGTACAAGGTGCATTGCTGTAGGTGTCTCCCTGTACAAGGTGCATTGCTGCAGGTGTCTCCCTGTACATGGTCCATTGCTGCAGTGGCTCCCTGTACATGGTGCATTGCTGCAGGTGTCTCTGCCTGTACATGGCGCATTGCTGCATTGGCTCCCTGTACATGGTGCATTGCTGCAGTGTCTCCCTGTACATGGTGCATTGCTGCAGTGGCTCCCTGTACATGGTGCATTGCTGCAGTGGCTCCCTGTACATGGTGCATTGCTGCAGGTGTCTCCCTGCATAGGGTGCATTGCGGCAGGTGTCTCCCTGTACATGGTGCATTGCTGCAGTGGCTCCCTGTACATGGTGCATTGCTGCAGTGGCTCCCGGTACAAGGTGCATTGCATCAGGTGTCTCCCTGTACATGGTGCATTGCTCCAGGTGTCTCCCTGCATAGGGTGCAATGCGGCACGTGTCTCCCTGTACATGGTGTATTGCTGCAGGTGTCTCCCTGTACATGGTGCAATGCTGCAGGTGTCTCCTTGTACATGGTGCATTGCTGCAGGTGTCTCCTGCATAGGGTGCATTGCTGCAGTGGCTCCCTGTACATGGTGCATTGCTGCAGGTGTCTCCCTGTACATGGTGCATTGCTGCAGGTGTCTCCTTGCATAGGGTGCATTGCTGCAGTGGCTCCCTGTACATGCTGCATTGCTGCAGGTGTCTCCCTGCATAGGGTGCATTGCTGCAGTGGCTCCCTGTACATGGTGCATTGCTGCAGGTGTCTCCTTGTACATGGTGCATTGCTGCAGGTGTCTCCCTGTACATGGTGCATTGCTGCAGGTGTCTCCCTGCATAGGGTGCATTGCTGCAGTGGCTCCCTGTACATGGTGCATTGCTGCAGGTGTCTCCCTGCATAGGGTGCATTGCTGCGGTGGCTCCCTGTACATGGTGCATTGCTGCAGGTGTCTCCTTGTACATGGTGCATTGCTGCAGGTGTCTCCCTGTACATGGTGCATTGCTGCAGGTGTCTCCTTGTACATGGTGCATTGCTGCAGGTGTCTCCCTGTACGTGGTGCATTGCTGCAGGTGTCTCCCTGCATAGGGTGCATTGCTGCAGTGGCTCCATGTACATGGTGCATTGCTGCAGGTGTCTCCCTGTACATGGTGCATTGCTGCAGGTGTCTCCCTGCATAGGGTGCATTGCTGCAGTGGCTCCCTTACATGGTGCATTGCTGCAGGTGTCTCCCTGTACATGGTGCATTGCTGCATGTGTCTCCTTGTACATGGTGCATTGCTGCAGTGGCTCCCTGTACATGGTGCATTGCTGAAGGTGTCTCCCTGTACATGGTGTATTGCTTCAGTGGCTCCCTGTACATGGTGTATTGCTGCAGGTGTCTCCCTGTACATGGTGCATTGCTGCAGGTGTCTCCCTGTACATGGTGCATTGCTGAAGGTGTCTCCCTGTACATGGTGTATTGCTGCAGTGGCTCCCTGTACATGGTGTATTGCTGCAGGTGTCTCCCTGTACATGGTGCATTGCTGCAGGTGTCTCCCTGTACATGGTGCATTGCTGAAGGTGTCTCCCTGTACATGGTGTATTGCTGCAGTGGCTCCCTGTACATGGTGTATTGCTGCAGGTGTCTCCCTGTACATGGTGCATTGCTGCAGGTGTCTCCCTGTACATGGTGCATTGCTGCAGGTGTCTTCCTGCATAGGGTGCATTGCTGCAGTGGCTCCCTGTACATGGTGCATTGCTGCAGGTGTCTCCCTGTACATGGTGCAATGCTGCAGGTGTCTCCTTGTACAGGGTGCATTGCTGCAGGTGTCTCCCTGTACATGGTGCATTGCTGCAGGTGTCTCCCTGCATAGGGTGCATTGCTGCAGTGGCTCTTTGTACATGGTGCATTGCTGCAGGTGTCTCCCTGTGCATGGTGCATTGCTGCAGGTGTCTCCCTGCATAGGGTGCATTGCTGCAGTGGCTCCCTGTACATGGTGCATTGCTGCAGGTGTCTCCCTGTACATGGTGCAATGCTGCAGGTGTCTCCTTGTACAGGGTGCATTGCTGCAGGTGTCTCCCTGTACATGGTGCATTGCTGCAGTGGCTCCCTGTACATGGTGCATTGCTGCAGTGGCTCCCTGTGCATGGTGCATTGCTGCAGTGGCTCCCTGTACATGGTGCATTGCTGCAGTAGCTCCCTGTACATGGTGCATTGCTGCAGGTGTCTCCTTGTACATGGTGCATTGCTGCAGGTGTCTCCCTGTACATGGTGCATTGCTGCAGGTGTCTCCCTTTACATTATGCATTGCTGCAGGTGTCTCCCGGTACAGGGTGCATTGCTGCAGGTGTCTCCCTGTACATGGTGCATTGCTGCAGGTGTCTCCTCTACATGGTGCATTGCTGCAGGTATCTCCCTGTAAATGGTGCATTGCTGCAGGTGTCTCCCTGTACATGGTGCATTGCTACAGGTGTCTCACTGTACATGGTGCATTGCTTCAGGTGCCTCCCTGTAAATGGTGCATTGCTGCAGGTGTCTTCGTGTCCATGGTGCATTGCTGCAGGTGTCTCCTCTACATGGTGCATTGCTGCAGGTATCTCCCTGTAAATGGTGCATTGCTGCAGGTGTCTCCCTGTACATAGTGCATTGCTGCAGGTGTCTCACTGTACATGGTGCATTGCTTCAGGTGCCTCCCTGTAAATGGTGCATTGCTGCAGGTGTCTCCCTGTACATGGTCCATTGCTGCAGTGGCTCCCTGTACACGGTGCATTGCTGCAGGTGTCTCCTTGTACATGGTGCATTGCTGCAGGTATCTCCCTGTACATGGTCCATTGCTGCAGGTGTCTCCCTGTACATGGTGCATTGCTGCAGGTGTCTCCCTGTACATGGTACATTGCTGCAGGTGTCTCCTTGTACATGGTCCATTGCTGCAGTGGCTCCCTGTACATGGTGCATTGTTGCAGGTGTCTCCCTGTACATGGTGCATTGCTGCATGTGTCTCCATGTACATGGTGCATTGCTGCAGTGGCTCCCTGTACATGGTGCATTGCTGCAGGTTTCTCTCTGTACATGGTGCATCGCTGCAGGTGCCTCCATGTACAGGGTGCATTGCTGCAGGTGTCTCCCTGCATAGGGTGCATTGCTGCAGGTGTCTCCCTGTACATGGTGCATTGCTGCAGGTGTCTCCCTGTACATGGTCCATTGCTGCAGGTGTCTCCCTGTACATGGTGCATTGCTGCATTGGCTCCCTGTACATGGTGCATTGCTGCAGTGGCTCCCTGTACATGGTGCATTGCTGCAGTGGCTCCCTGTGCATGGTGCATTGCTGCAGTGGCTCCATGTACATGGTGCATTGCTGCAGGTGTCTCCCTGTACATGGTGCATTGATGCAGGTGTCTCCCTGTACATGGTGCATTGCTGCAGTGGCTCCCTGTACATGGTGCATTGCTGCAGGTGTCTCCTTGTACATGGTGCATTGCTGCAGGTGTCTCCCTGTACATGGTGCATTGCTGCAGGTGTCTCCCTTTACATTATGCATTGCTGCAGGTGTCTCCCGGTACAGGGTGCATTGCTGCAGGTGTCTCCCTGTACATGGTGCATTGCTGCAGGTGTCTCCGGTACATGGTGCATTGCTGCAGGTATCTCCCTGTAAATGGTGCATTGCTGCAGGTGTCTCCCTGTACATGGTGCACTGCTGCAGGTGTCTCCCTGTACATGGTGCATTGCTGCAGTGGCTCCCTGTACATGGTGCATTGCTGCAGTGGCTCCCTGTACATGGTGCATTGCTGCAGGTGTCTCACTGTACATGGTGCATTGCTTCAGGTGTCTCCCTGTAAATGGTGCATTGCTGCAGGTGTCTCCCTGCATAGGGTGCAATGCGGCAGGTGTCTCCCTGTACATGGTGCATTGCTGCAGTGGCTCCCTATACATGGTGCATTACTGCAGTCGCTCCCTGTACATGGTGCATTGTTGTAGGTCTCTCCCTGCATAGGGTGCATTGCGGCAGGTGTCTCCCTGTACATGGTGCATTGCTGCAGGTGTCTCCCTGTACATGGTGCATTGCTGCAGGTGTCTCCCTGCACATGGTCCATTGCTGCAGTGGCTCCCTGTACATGGTGCATTGCTACAGGTGTCTCCCTGTACATGGTGCATTGCTGCAGGTGTCTCCCTGTACATGGTCCATTGCTGCAGTGGCTCCCTGTACATGGTGCATTGCTGCAGGTGTCTCCCTGTACATGGTGCATTGCTGCAGGTGTCTCCCTGTACATGGTCCATTGCTGCAGTGACTCCCTGTACATGGTGCATTGCTGCAGGTGTCTCCCTGTAAATGGTGCATTGCTGCAATGTCTCCATGTACATGGTGCATTGCTGTAGGTGTCTCCCTGTACAAGGTGCATTGCTGTAGGTGTCTCCCTGTACATGGTTCATTGCTGCAGTGGCTCCCTGTACATGGTGCATTGCTGCAGGTGTCTCCCTGTACATGGTGCATTGGGGTGCATTGGTGCATTGGCTCCCTGTACATGGTGCATTGCTGCAGTGTCTCCCTGTACATGGTGCATTGCTGCAGTGGCTCCCTGTACATGGTGCATTGCTGCAGTGGCTCCCTGTACATGGTGCATTGCTGCAGGTGTCTCCCTGCATAGGGTGCAATGTGGCAGGTGTCTCCCTGTACATGGTGCATTGCTGCAGTGGCTCCCTGTACATGGTGCATTGCTGCAGTGGCTCCCGGTACAAGGTGCATTGCTGCAGGTGTCTCCCTGCATAGGGTGCAATGCGGCAGGTGTCTCCCTGTACATGGTGCATTGCTGCAGTGGCTCCCTGTACATGGTGCATTGCTGCAGGTGTCTCCCTGTACATGGTCCATTGCTGCAGGTGTCTCCCTGTACATGGTGCATTGCTGCAGGTGTCTCCCTGTACATGGTACATTGCTGCAGGTGTCTCCTTGTACATGGTCCATTGCTGCAGTGGCTCCCTGTACATGGTGCATTGTTGCAGGTGTCTCCCTGTACATGGTGCATTGCTGCATGTGTCTCCATGTACATGGTGCATTGCTGCAGTGGCTCCCTGTACATGGTGCATTGCTGCAGGTTTCTCTCTGTACATGGTGCATCGCTGCAGGTGCCTCCATGTACAGGGTGCATTGCTGCAGGTGTCTCCCTGCATAGGGTGCATTGCTGCAGGTGTCTCCCTGTACATGGTGCATTGCTGCAGGTGTCTCCCTGTACATGGTCCATTGCTGCAGGTGTCTCCCTGTACATGGTGCATTGCTGCATTGGCTCCCTGTACATGGTGCATTGCTGCAGTGGCTCCCTGTACATGGTGCATTGCTGCAGTGGCTCCCTGTGCATGGTGCATTGCTGCAGTGGCTCCATGTACATGGTGCATTGCTGCAGGTGTCTCCCTGTACATGGTGCATTGATGCAGGTGTCTCCCTGTACATGGTGCATTGCTGCAGTGGCTCCCTGTACATGGTGCATTGCTGCAGGTGTCTCCTTGTACATGGTGCATTGCTGCAGGTGTCTCCCTGTACATGGTGCATTGCTGCAGGTGTCTCCCTTTACATTATGCATTGCTGCAGGTGTCTCCCGGTACAGGGTGCATTGCTGCAGGTGTCTCCCTGTACATGGTGCATTGCTGCAGGTGTCTCCGGTACATGGTGCATTGCTGCAGGTATCTCCCTGTAAATGGTGCATTGCTGCAGGTGTCTCCCTGTACATGGTGCACTGCTGCAGGTGTCTCCCTGTACATGGTGCATTGCTGCAGTGGCTCCCTGTACATGGTGCATTGCTGCAGTGGCTCCCTGTACATGGTGCATTGCTGCAGGTGTCTCACTGTACATGGTGCATTGCTTCAGGTGTCTCCCTGTAAATGGTGCATTGCTGCAGGTGTCTCCCTGCATAGGGTGCAATGCGGCAGGTGTCTCCCTGTACATGGTGCATTGCTGCA
Organism: Lissotriton helveticus; assembly: GCF_964261635.1. Lineage (NCBI taxonomy): Eukaryota > Metazoa > Chordata > Amphibia > Caudata > Salamandridae > Lissotriton > Lissotriton helveticus. The sequence continues at coordinate 32,761,290 of NC_136073.1, forward strand.
GTGGCTCCCTATACATGGTGCATTACTGCAGTCGCTCCCTGTACATGGTGCATTGTTGTAGGTCTCTCCCTGCATAGGGTGCATTGCGGCAGGTGTCTCCCTGTACATGGTGCATTGCTGCAGGTGTCTCCCTGTACATGGTGCATTGCTGCAGGTGTCTCCCTGCACATGGTCCATTGCTGCAGTGGCTCCCTGTACATGGTGCATTGCTACAGGTGTCTCCCTGTACATGGTGCATTGCTGCAGGTGTCTCCCTGTACATGGTCCATTGCTGCAGTGGCTCCCTGTACATGGTGCATTGCTGCAGGTGTCTCCCTGTACATGGTGCATTGCTGCAGGTGTCTCCCTGTACATGGTGCATTGCTGCAGGTGTCTCCCTGTACATGGTCCATTGCTGCAGTGACTCCCTGTACATGGTGCATTGCTGCAGGTGTCTCCCTGTAAATGGTGCATTGCTGCAATGTCTCCATGTACATGGTGCATTGCTGTAGGTGTCTCCCTGTACAAGGTGCATTGCTGCAGGTGTCTCCCTGTACATGGTTCATTGCTGCAGTGGCTCCCTGTACATGGTGCATTGCTGCAGGTGTCTCCCTGTACATGGTGCATTGGGGTGCATTGGTGCATTGGCTCCCTGTACATGGTGCATTGCTGCAGTGTCTCCCTGTACATGGTGCATTGCTGCAGTGGCTCCCTGTACATGGTGCATTGCTGCAGTGGCTCCCTGTACATGGTGCATTGCTGCAGGTGTCTCCCTGCATAGGGTGCAATGTGGCAGGTGTCTCCCTGTACATGGTGCATTGCTGCAGTGGCTCCCTGTACATGGTGCATTGCTGCAGTGGCTCCCGGTACAAGGTGCATTGCTGCAGGTGTCTCCCTGCATAGGGTGCAATGCGGCAGGTGTCTCCCTGTACATGGTGCATTGCTGCAGTGGCTCCCTGTACATGGTGCATTGCTGCAGTGGCTCCCTGTACATGGTGCATTGCTGTAGGTGTCTCCCTGTACATGGTGCATTGCTGCAGGTGTCTCCCTGTACATGTTCCATTGCTGCAGTGGCTCCCTGTACATGGTGCATTGCTGCAGGTGGCTCCCTGTACATGGTGCATTGCTGCAGGTGTCTCCCTGTACATGGTCCATTGCTGCAGGTGTCTCCAGTGTCTCCCTGTACATGGTGCACTGTTGCAGGTGTCTCCCTGTACATGGTGCATTGCTGCAGGTGTCTCCCTGTACATGGTGCATTGCTGCAGTGGCTCCCTGTACATGGTGCATTGCTGCAGGTTTCTCTCTGTACATGGTGCATCGCTGCAGGTGCCTCCCTGTACAGGGTGCATTCCTGCAGGTGTCTCCCTGCATAGGGTGCATTGCTGCAGGTGTCTCCCTGTACATGGTGCATTGCTGCAGGTGTCTCCCTGTACATGGTGCATTGCTGCAATGGCTCCCTGTACATGGTGCATTGCTGCAGTGGCTCCCTGTGCATGGTGCATTGCTGCAGTGGCTCCCTGTACATGGTGCATTGCTGCAGGTGTCTCCCTGTACATGGTGCATTGCTGCAGGTGTCTCGCTGTACATGGTGCATTGCTGCAGTAGCTCCCTGTACATGGTGCATTGCTGCAGGTGTCTCCTTGTACATGGTGCATTGCTGCAGGTGTCTCCCTGTACATGGTGCATTGCTGCAGGTGTCTCCCTTTACATTATGCATTGCTGCAGGTGTCTCCCGGTACAGGGTGCATTGCTGCAGGTGTCTCCCTGTACATGGTGCATTGCTGCAGGTGTCTCCTGTACATGGTGCACTGCTGCAGGTATCTCCCTGTAAATGGTGCATTGCTGCAGGTGTCTACCTGTACATGGTGCACTGCTGCAGGTGTCTCCCTGTACATAGCGCATTGCTGCAGTGGCTCCCTGTACATGGTGCATTGCTGCAGGTGTCTCCCTGTACATGGTGCATTGCTGCAGGTGTCTCACTGTACATGGTGCATTGCTTCAGGTGTCTCCCTGTAAATGGTGCATTGCTGCAGGTGTCTCCCTGTCCATGGTGCATTGCTGCAGGTGTCTCCTTGTACATGGTGCATTGCTGCAGGTGTCTCCCTGTACATGGTCCATTGCTGCAGTGGCTCCCTGTACATGGTGCATTGCTGCAGGTGTCTCCCTGTACATGGTGCATTGCTGCTGGTGTCTCCCTGTACATGGTGCATTGCTGCAGGTGTCTCCCTGTACATGGTACATTGTTGCAGGTGTCTCCCTGTAAATGGTCTATTGCTGCAGTGGCTCCCTGTACATGGTGCATTGTTGCAGGTGTCTCCCTGTACATGGTGCATTGCTGCAGTGGCTCCCTGTACATGGTGCATTGCTGCAGGTTTCTATCTGTACATGGTGCATCGCTGCAGGTGCCTCCCTGTACAGGGTGCATTGCTGCAGGTGTCTCCCTGCATAGGGTGCATTGCTGCAGGTGTCTCCATGTACATGGTGCATTGCTGCAGGTGTCTCCCTGTACATGGTCCATTGCTGCAGGTGTCTCCCTGTACATGGTGCATTGCTGCATTGGCTCCCTGTACATGGTGCATTGCTGCAGTGGCTCCCTGTGCATGGTGCATTGCTGCAGTGGCTCCCTGTACATGGTGCATTGCTGCAGGTGTCTCCCAGTACATGGTGCATTGCTGCAGGTGTCTCCCTGTACATGGTGCATTGCTGCAGGTGTCTCCTGTACATGGTGCATTGCTACAGTGGCTCCCTGTACATGGTGCATTGCTGCAGTGGCTCCTGCAGTGGCTCCCTGTACATGGTGCATTGCTGCAGTGGCTCCCTGTACATGGTGCATTGCTGCAGGTGTCTCCCTGTACATGGTCCATTGCTGCAGTGGCTCCCTGTACATGGTGCACTGTTGCAGGTGTCTCCCTGTACATGGTGCATTGCTGCAGGTGTCTCCCTGTACATGGTGCATTGCTGCAGTGGCTCCCTGTACATGGTGCATTGCTGCAGGTTTCTCTCTGTACATGGTGCATCGCTGCAGGTGCCTCCCTGTACAGGGTGCATTCCTGCAGGTGTCTCCCTGCATAGGGTGCATTGCTGCAGGTGTCTCCCTGTACATGGTGCATTGCTGCAGGTGTCTCCCTGTACATGGTCCATTGCTGCAGGAGTCTCCCTGTACATGGTGCATTGCTGCATTGGCTCCCTGTACATGGTGCATTGCTGCAATGGCTCCCTGTACTTGGTGCATTGCTGCAGTGGCTCCCTGTGCATGGTGCATTGCTGCAGTGGCTCCCTGTACATGGTGCATTGCTGCAGGTGTCTCCCTGTACATGGTGCATTGCTGCAGGTGTCTCGCTGTACATGGTGCATTGCTGCAGTAGCTCCCTGTACATGGTGCATTGCTGCAGGTGTCTCCTTGTACATGGTGCATTGCTGCAGGTGTCTCCCTGTACATGGTGCATTGCTGCAGGTGTCTCCCTTTACATTATGCATTGCTGCAGGTGTCTCCCGGTACAGGGTGCATTGCTGCAGGTGTCTCCCTGTACATGGTGCATTGCTGCAGGTGTCTCCTGTACATGGTGCACTGCTGCAGGTATCTCCCTGTAAATGGTGCATTGCTGCAGGTGTCTACCTGTACATGGTGCACTGCTGCAGGTGTCTCCCTGTACATAGCGCATAACTGCAGTGGCTCCCTGTACATGGTGCATTGCTGCAGGTGTCTCCCTGTACATGGTGCATTGCTGCAGGTGTCTCACTGTACATGGTGCATTGCTTCAGGTGTCTCCCTGTAAATGGTGCATTGCTGCAGGTGTCTCCCTGTCCATGGTGCATTGCTGCAGGTGTCTCCTTGTACATGGTGCATTGCTGCAGGTGTCTCCCTGTACATGGTCCATTGCTGCAGTGGCTCCCTGTACATGGTGCATTGCTGCAGGTGTCTCCCTGTACATGGTGCATTGCTGCAGGTGTCTCCCTGTACATGGTGCATTGCTGCAGGTGTCTCCCTGTACATGGTACATTGTTGCAGGTGTCTCCCTGTAAATGGTCTATTGCTGCAGTGGCTCCCTGTACATGGTGCATTGTTGCAGGTGTCTCCCTGTACATGGTGCATTGCTGCAGTGGCTCCCTGTACATGGTGCATTGCTGCAGGTTTCTCTCTGTACATGGTGCATCGCTGCAGGTGCCTCCCTGTACAGGGTGCATTGCTGCAGGTGTCTCCCTGCATAGGGTGCATTGCTGCAGGTGTCTCCATGTACATGGTGCATTGCTGCAGGTGTCTCCCTGTACATGGTCCATTGCTGCAGGTGTCTCCCTGTACATGGTGCATTGCTGCATTGGCTCCCTGTACATGGTGCATTGCTGCAGTGGCTCCCTGTGCATGGTGCATTGCTGCAGTGGCTCCCTGTACATGGTGCATTGCTGCAGGTGTCTCCCAGTACATGGTGCATTGCTGCAGGTGTCTCCCTGTACATGGTGCATTGCTGCAGGTGTCTCCTGTACATGGTGCATTGCTACAGTGGCTCCCTGTACATGGTGCATTGCTGCAGTGGCTCCTGCAGTGGCTCCCTGTACATGGTGCATTGCTGCAGTGGCTCCCTGTACATGGTGCATTGCTGCAGTGGCTCCCTGTGCATGGTGCATTGCTGCAGTGGCTCCCTGTACATGGTGCATTGCTGCAGGTGTCTCCCTGTACATGGTGCATTGATGCAGGTGTCTCCCTGTACATGGTGCATTGCTGCAGTGGCTCCCTGTACATGGTGCATTGCTGCAGGTGTCTCCTTGTACATGGTGCATTGCTGCAGGTGTCTCCCTGTACATGGTGCATTGCTGCAGGTGTCTCCCTTTACATTATGCATTGCTGCAGGTGTCTCCCGGTACAGGGTGCATTGCTGCAGGTGTCTCCCTGTACATGGTGCATTGCTGCAGGTGTCTCCTGTACATGGTGCATTGCTGCAGGTATCTCCCTGTAAATGGTGCATTGCTGCAGGTGTCTCCCTGTACATGGTGCACTGCTGCAGGTGTCTCCCTGTACATGGTGCATCGCTGCAGGTGCCTCCCTGTACAGGGTGCATTGCTGCAGGTGTCTCCCTGCATAGGGTGCATTGCTGCAGGTGTCTCCATGTACATGGTGCATTCCTGCAGGTGTCTCCCTGTACATGGTCCATTGCTGCAGGTGTCTCCCTGTACATGGTGCATTGCTGCATTGGCTCCCTGTACATGGTGCATTGCTGCAGTGGCTCCCTGTGCATGGTGCATTGCTGCAGTGGCTCCCTGTACATGGTGCATTGCTGCAGGTGTCTCCCAGTACATGGTGCATTGCTGCAGGTGTCTCCCTGTACATGGTGCATTGCTGCAGGTGTCTCCTGTACATGGTGCATTGCTACAGTGGCTCCCTGTACATGGTGCATTGCTGCAGTGGCTCCTGCAGTGGCTCCCTGTACATGGTGCATTGCTGCAGTGGCTCCCTGTACATGGTGCATTGCTGCAGTGGCTCCCTGTGCATGGTGCATTGCTGCAGTGGCTCCCTGTACATGGTGCATTGCTGCAGGTGTCTCCCTGTACATGGTGCATTGATGCAGGTGTCTCCCTGTACATGGTGCATTGCTGCAGTGGCTCCCTGTACATGGTGCATTGCTGCAGGTGTCTCCTTGTACATGGTGCATTGCTGCAGGTGTCTCCCTGTACATGGTGCATTGCTGCAGGTGTCTCCCTTTACATTATGCATTGCTGCAGGTGTCTCCCGGTACAGGGTGCATTGCTGCAGGTGTCTCCCTGTACATGGTGCATTGCTGCAGGTGTCTCCTGTACATGGTGCATTGCTGCAGGTATCTCCCTGTAAATGGTGCATTGCTGCAGGTGTCTCCCTGTACATGGTGCACTGCTGCAGGTGTCTCCCTGTACATGGTGCATCGCTGCAGGTGCCTCCCTGTACAGGGTGCATTGCTGCAGGTGTCTCCCTGCATAGGGTGCATTGCTGCAGGTGTCTCCATGTACATGGTGCATTCCTGCAGGTGTCTCCCTGTACATGGTCCATTGCTGCAGGTGTCTCCCTGTACATGGTGCATTGCTGCATTGGCTCCCTGTACATGGTGCATTGCTGCAGTGGCTCCCTGTGCATGGTGCATTGCTGCAGTGGCTCCCTGTACATGGTGCATTGCTGCAGGTGTCTCCCTGTACATGGTGCATTGCTGCAGGTGTCTCCCTGTACATGGTGCATTGCTGCAGGTGTCTCCTGTACATGGTGCATTGCTGCAGTGGCTCCCTGTACATGGTGCATTGCTGCAGTGGCTCCCTGTACATGGTGCATTGCTGCAGTGGCTCCCTGTACATGGTGCATTGCTGCAGTGGCTCCCTGTGCATGGTGCATTGCTGCAGTGGCTCCCTGTACATGGTGCATTGCTGCAGGTGTCTCCCTGTACATGGTGCATTGCTGCAGGTGTCTCCCTGTACATGGTGCATTGCTGCAGTGGCTCCCTGTACATGGTGCATTGCTGCAGGTGTCTCCTTGTACATGGTGCATTGCTGCAGGTGTCTCCCTGTACATGGTGCATTGCTGCAGGTGTCTCCCTTTACATTATGCATTGCTGCAGGTGTCTCCCGGTACAGGGTGCATTGCTGCAGGTGTCTCCCTGTACATGGTGCATTGCTGCAGGTGTCTCCTGTACATGGTGCATTGCTGCAGGTATCTCCCTGTAAATGGTGCATTGCTGCAGGTGTCTCCCTGTACATGGTGCACTGCTGCAGGTGTCTCCCTGTACATGGTGCATTGCTGCAGTGGCTCCCTGTACATGGTGCATTGCTGCAAGTGTCTCCCTGTACATGGTGCATTGCTGCAGGTGTCTCACTGTACATGGTGCATTGCTTCAGGTGTCTCCCTGTAAATGGTGCATTGCTGCAGGTGTCTCCCTGTCCATGGTGCATTGCTGCAGGTGTCTCCTTGTACATGGTGCATTGCTGCAAGTGTCTCCCTGTACATGGTGCATTGCTGCATGTGTCTCCTTGTACATTATGCATTGCTGCAGGTGTCTCCCTGTAAATGGTGCATTGCTGCAGTGGCTCCCTGTACATGGTGCATTGCTGCAGGTGTCTCCCTGTACATGGTGCATTGCTGCAGTGGCTCCCTGTACAGGGTGCATTGCTGCAGGTGTCTCCCTGCATAGGGTGCATTGCTGCAGTGGCTCCCTGTACATGGTGCATTGCTGCAGGTGTCTCCCTGTACATGGTGCATTGCTGCAGGTGTCTCCTGTACATGGTGCATTGCTGCAGGTATCTCCCTGTAAATGGTGCATTGCTGCAGGTGTCTCCCTGTACATGGTGCACTGCTGCAGGTGTCTCCCTGTACATGGTGCATCGCTGCAGGTGCCTCCCTGTACAGGGTGCATTGCTGCAGGTGTCTCCCTGCATAGGGTGCATTGCTGCAGGTGTCTCCATGTACATGGTGCATTCCTGCAGGTGTCTCCCTGTACATGGTCCATTGCTGCAGGTGTCTCCCTGTACATGGTGCATTGCTGCATTGGCTCCCTGTACATGGTGCATTGCTGCAGTGGCTCCCTGTGCATGGTGCATTGCTGCAGTGGCTCCCTGTACATGGTGCATTGCTGCAGGTGTCTCCCTGTACATGGTGCATTGCTGCAGGTGTCTCCCTGTACATGGTGCATTGCTGCAGGTGTCTCCTGTACATGGTGCATTGCTGCAGTGGCTCCCTGTACATGGTGCATTGCTGCAGTGGCTCCCTGTACATGGTGCATTGCTGCAGTGGCTCCCTGTACATGGTGCATTGCTGCAGTGGCTCCCTGTGCATGGTGCATTGCTGCAGTGGCTCCCTGTACATGGTGCATTGCTGCAGGTGTCTCCCTGTACATGGTGCATTGCTGCAGGTGTCTCCCTGTACATGGTGCATTGCTGCAGTGGCTCCCTGTACATGGTGCATTGCTGCAGGTGTCTCCTTGTACATGGTGCATTGCTGCAGGTGTCTCCCTGTACATGGTGCATTGCTGCAGGTGTCTCCCTTTACATTATGCATTGCTGCAGGTGTCTCCCGGTACAGGGTGCATTGCTGCAGGTGTCTCCCTGTACATGGTGCATTGCTGCAGGTGTCTCCTGTACATGGTGCATTGCTGCAGGTATCTCCCTGTAAATGGTGCATTGCTGCAGGTGTCTCCCTGTACATGGTGCACTGCTGCAGGTGTCTCCCTGTACATGGTGCATTGCTGCAGTGGCTCCCTGTACATGGTGCATTGCTGCAAGTGTCTCCCTGTACATGGTGCATTGCTGCAGGTGTCTCACTGTACATGGTGCATTGCTTCAGGTGTCTCCCTGTAAATGGTGCATTGCTGCAGGTGTCTCCCTGTCCATGGTGCATTGCTGCAGGTGTCTCCTTGTACATGGTGCATTGCTGCAAGTGTCTCCCTGTACATGGTGCATTGCTGCATGTGTCTCCTTGTACATTATGCATTGCTGCAGGTGTCTCCCTGTAAATGGTGCATTGCTGCAGTGGCTCCCTGTACATGGTGCATTGCTGCAGGTGTCTCCCTGTACATGGTGCATTGCTGCAGTGGCTCCCTGTACAGGGTGCATTGCTGCAGGTGTCTCCCTGCATAGGGTGCATTGCTGCAGTGGCTCCCTGTACATGGTGCATTGCTGCAGGTGTCTCCCTGTACATGGTGCATTGCTGCAGGTGTCTCCCTTTACATTATGCATTGCTGCAGGTGTCTCCCGGTACAGGGTGCATTGCTGCAGGTGTCTCCCTGTACATGGTGCATTGCTGCAGGTGTCTCCTGTACATGGTGCATTGCTGCAGGTATCTCCCTGTAAATGGTGCATTGCTGCAGGTGTCTCCCTGTACATGGTGCACTGCTGCAGGTGTCTCCCTGTACATGGTGCATTGCTGCAGTGGCTCCCTGTACATGGTGCATTGCTGCAGGTGTCTCCCTGTACATGGTGCATTGCTGCAGGTGTCTCACTGTACATGGTGCATTGCTTCAGGTGGCTCCCTGTAAATGGTGCATTGCTGCAGGTGTCTCCCTGTCCATGGTGCATTGCTGCAGGTGTCTCCTTGTACATGGTGCATTGCTGCAGGTGTCTCCCTGTACATGGTGCATTGCTGCAGGTGTCTCCTTGTACATTATGCATTGCTGCAGGTGTCTCCCTGTAAATGGTGCATTGCTGCAGTGGCTCCCTGTACATGGTGCATTGCTGCAGGTGTCTCCCTGTACATGGTGCATTGCTGCAGTGGCTCCCTGTACAGGGTGCATTGCTGCAGGTGTCTCCCTGCATAGGTTGCATTGCTGCAGTGGCTCACTGTACATGGTGCATTGCTGCAGGTGTCTCCTTGTACATTATGCATTGCTTCAGGTGTCTCCCTGTAAATGGTGCATTGCTGCAGTGGCTCCCTGTACATGGTGCATTGCTGCAGGTGTCTCCCTGTACATGGTGCATTGCTGCAGTGGCTCCCTGTACAGGGTGCATTGCTGCAGGTGTCTCCCTGCATAGGGTGCATTGCTGCAGTGGCTCCCTGTACATGGTGCATTGCTGCAGGTGTCTCCCTGTACATGGTGCATTGCTGCAGGTGTCTCCCTTTACATTATGCATTGCTGCAGGTGTCTCCCGGTACAGGGTGCATTGCTGCAGGTGTCTCCCTGTACATGGTGCATTGCTGCAGGTGTCTCCTGTACATGGTGCATTGCTGCAGGTATCTCCCTGTAAATGGTGCATTGCTGCAGGTGTCTCCCTGTACATGGTGCACTGCTGCAGGTGTCTCCCTGTACATGGTGCATTGCTGCAGTGGCTCCCTGTACATGGTGCATTGCTGCAGGTGTCTCCCTGTACATGGTGCATTGCTGCAGGTGTCTCACTGTACATGGTGCATTGCTTCAGGTGGCTCCCTGTAAATGGTGCATTGCTGCAGGTGTCTCCCTGTCCATGGTGCATTGCTGCAGGTGTCTCCTTGTACATGGTGCATTGCTGCAGGTGTCTCCCTGTACATGGTGCATTGCTGCAGGTGTCTCCTTGTACATTATGCATTGCTGCAGGTGTCTCCCTGTAAATGGTGCATTGCCGCAGTGGCTCCCTGTACATGGTGCATTGCTGCAGGTGTCTCCCTGCATAGGGTGCATTGCTGCAGTGGCTCCCTGTACATGGTGCATTGCTGCAGGTGTCTCCTTGTACAGGGTGCATTGCTGCAGGTGTCTCCCTGTCCATGGTGCATTGCTGCAGGAGTCTCCTTGTACATGGTGCATTGCTGCAGGTGTCTCCCTGTACATGGTGCATTGCTGTAGGTGCCTCCCTGTACTTGGTGCATTGCTGCAGACGTCTCCCTGTAGAAGATGTGTTGCCCATGTAGCTGTGTGTTGAGGTCCTTAGAGGGAGGGAGGCTGGAGGCAGTGACTGGAGATGCTGCTGTGGCCCTGCGCGAGTAGGAGCCATCCTAAGAGAGGGTCCCCAGGCCCTACCGTCCTCATCCCTCCAGTTCAGTGGGAATGTGTTCAAGAATCAGAGGAATCTGGGAGTTTACCCTCTTAGGAGTCATCAGGGAGAAGGATGTGTCTGCGGACTGGCTGAGGCCCTCTTCCCAATCATTCAAACCGGTCCCACAGGAATGAGGAGTCGCCTTCCAGAAGAAGATCCATCTTCTCAACCCATGGACCCGGGTCTGTGGGCGCGCGGCCTCCCCTCGCTCCTGGAGAGGCTGCAACTGGAAACGGCTTGAATTACGATTCACCTATTACCATGACCAGAGAATCTGGATTTCATTAAAGACACAGAGCCTAACATTGTGCATTATTCTTTTAATGCAACTTCAAGTACAGCCACTTAAAAGTGACATCATAAAGCAAAGCTCTCGAATAAAGAAGTGTAACTTGGCAACAGCAGCACAGAGCTCTGCCTCTTTTAAATGCAATGAGAGCAAAAGGAAAAAAGGTCTTCTAAAGGCAACGAAGTCCAGAAGCTGGCATCATGCAGGGAAGGCATCTCCTTGGAACAGAGGAAAAACAAGAAGTTGAGAGTTGCTTACTATAGATCGTGATGGTGACCCAATCAAGACTAATTATCTGAAAAAGGGCAAAATATTAGGAAAATGTACATAACACCCTATGTAAAGGGAAAAAGAAACGGTGGTAATTTCTACTACACATAATAAGGCAAAATACAGTCAAAAACTGAGTTATATTGTAATCAAAATAAAACATTACACGTAACATTCTTGGGAGTAGAAGAGTGAAGTAAGTCAAAGAGATGTCAAAATCCACTCCCAGGAGGGAGGGTTGGGTTAATGTTAGCCTCCGTGTCTTTAATTTTATTTATTTATTTTGAGAGTTTTATATAGCGCGAACAAGATCTTTGCAGATAACAGAGCGCTTTACAAAGGCAGGTGGAGGGTAGGGGAACAAGGGGGCATAGTAGGGAGGTAGATCAACATGATCATGTACATAGCACCAATATAGTATATAACATAGTACCAATATAACGTATAGTACAGGTATGAGGTAGCAGGCATAGTTGGAGCGTAGGTCATCAACAAGTTCATGTACATAGCACCAATATAGTATATAACATAGTATCCATATAACGTATAGTACAGGTACGAGGTAGCAGGCAAAATTGGAGCGTAGGCCATCCACACGCTGTAAATAATACAGAGTAATATTATTATACAAAATAGTATGTATAGTACGCATAGTACAGGTATGAGGTAGCAGTGCATAGTTGGAGCGACGGCCATCAAAACGCTGTAAAAATAAAGGACTAAAATACGTCAAAGCACACGTGCATAGGAATATATAGGCAATATCATAACACAATACTGGTAATACTGTTCTTAATGTAAATCAAGCGAAATTGTTCAAGTGTATTTAGCCATAAGGATACTTTTGACTTCTTTCTTAAAAAGAAGGGAGGAAGAGATGAGCCTCGTTTCAGGAGGAAGTGCGTTCCAGATCCTGGGCGCCATACCAGAGAAGGAGCGTTTGTAGGTTTTTTCCTTCCGGAATCTTCGCGGTTTCAGCAGAAGATTGTTCGTGCTCCTGGTAGTTCTGGACCCACCAGAGATTGTCAACTTATGAGTGAGGTAGCTGGGTGATTTCAAGTGTATAGCCTTGTGCGTCATGCAGGCAATTTTCAGCTGAATTCTGGCTTCCAGAGGCAGCCAGTTCAAGGCTTTGAAGTCAGGAGAGATATGCGAATGCTTTTTTGATCCAGTGATGAGTCTTGCTGCCGCATTTAGTGACGCTCTTAGGGGTGCAGTTGTCGTTAGGGGGAGGCCGCAGAGGGCCACGCTGCCATAGTCTATGCGAGGGATGACTAGAGCTTGTACTGCTGTTTGGAAGTCTTTTGCTGGGAGGAAGGGTTTCAGTTTTCTCAAGGTGTTTATTTGGAAGTTCGCCCCCTTAGTAGCCTTGCTGATATGCTGCTGCATGCTGAGGTTTGTGTCTAGTGTTATGCCTAGGGATTTAGCTGAGTCCACGATGGTCGGTTGGACATTGAGTGCTGTTAGGTGCTTAAGCCATGTTTGTGCGGAAGATATTTTCGTGGGAGGTGAGATTAGGAGGAACTCAGTCTTCATAGCATTGAGTTTGAGCTGGTTGTCAGCCAACCAGGATTGGGTGCTTCTGATCGTTGAATTCAGACTCAGGATGTCTTTGGGGGATTGTAACTTGAGGTATATTTGAGTGTCATCGGCGTACATGTGAAAGTGTACATTGGATGCTTGTAACAGAGTGGTGAGAGGTTCCATAACTAGGTTGAACAAAGTAGGGGATAAGCAGGATCCTTGAGGGACGCCTAACGATACCGGTACTGGGGAAGACATTAGGTTTTTGCTCTTGAATTTTTGAGACCTGTTGTGTAGAAAGGAAGTGAACCAACGAAGCACAGTCCCAGATAGGCCCATTCTTGATTTTAGGAGTTCGAGTAAGCTCTCATGTTTCACTGTGTCGAATGCCGAAGAGAGATCAAGAAGGATGAGAAGGCAGGTATTGTTTTGATCTAAGATTTGGATGGCGTCGTCAATAATGTGAGTCATAGCGGTTTCAGTACTGTGCCCTGCTCGGAAGCCTGATTGGTGTGGGTTGAGGAGATCAAACTGTTCTATGTGCTTTGTCATTTGCAGTTGGATGCATTTTTCTAGCAGCTTGGCGAGAGTGGGAATGTTGGTAATCGGACGGTAGTTGTTTAGATCGGTGGGGTCGGCTGTTGGTTTCTTCAGTAAAGGTGTAACTTGTCCAACTTTGAGGGAGTCCGGGATGGTTCCTTGTTGTAGTGAACTATTGATAATTTTAGTCCAGAGTGGGGGTAGCAGAGGGATGAAGTCTTTTACGGCGTTAGCAGGAAGAGGGTCAGTGAGGTGATTGGATGGTTTTAGAGTGCTGAGTATTCTGCCAATTTCTCCTTCAGAGTAGGTGTCAAAGGATGACCATGTCGCATTGTTTTTTAGTTCAATGGGTGTTATGCAGTTGGGTATTGAGTACAGGCTTGCGTCATTGCGGAGGTCGCTCTTTATATTGTCAGTTTTATTGTTGAAGAAAGCTGCGAAATCTTCACAAGAAGGGGTAGTGCTGATAATGTCGACAGCTGGGGGTTGTTCCTTAGATTGAGATCGGATTAGTTCGAACAATTTACTTGGACGGTTTTTAGCTTGGTCTAGCTGGATTCTGAAGAACTCTGACTTTGAGCGTTTTATTTTCCTGAAGTATGCATTTCTCTTTTTCCTAAGAGTTTTGAGATGCAATGTCGAGGGAATTGATCTCCAGGTACGCTCTGCCGATCGCATAGCCCGTCTCTCTTCATTGAGACTCCCGTTGTACCAGGGGTTGGATATCTTCGTGGATACTCTTTTCAATTGCATTGGAGCGGCCTCATTGATTATTGTGGCCATGGAGTTGAGATAGTGGTCAGTTAGGACCAGCACATCAGAGGTGTCGGTAGGGGGAGTAGGAGATTGCAGCTGTTGGGGGGTAGAGAGTTTGGATTGAGTTTCCTCATGTCTCTTTTCCAGACTTTGGGCATGGCGTATTGCACCGGGATGAGTTTGACCTTTTCCTTGATGATGAATGTTATAATATGGTGGTCTGACCAGTCACAAGGTTGTATTGAGTCGAGTTGAGTGGTGCCTTCTTTGGAAATGACCAGGTCGAGGGTCGAGCCTTTGTCGTGTGTCGGAGTGTTGCAAATTTGAGTGAGGTCAGAGGCGGTAAGGAAACTTTTGAGGCTATTAACTACTGCGTCACTGCCATCATTCCAATGGAGTTTGTAGTCACCAAGGTAAATTTGTGTGTGTAGCCGTCCTGCGTTGATTAATATTGTGTCCATGAGTTGTTGGGAGAAGACGAGGTTGTCCCCCGGGGGGGTGGTACATGATGTGTAACGAGCATACAGGTTTATTCTCACTGGTGACATCAAGGCAGAAGTATTCACAGGAGGTAAGAGAAGGGGCGGTGACTTTATTAATAGAGAGGTTGCTCTTGTAAATGCAGGCGATTCCGCCACCTGTCTTGTTGGGCCTGTCAAGTCTAGTGATGTAGTAGTTGGGGGGGACTAGGATATCCATGATAGGATTGGAGGATTCGGTTAACCATGTTTCAGTTAGTATGGCCAGGTCAAGGTTCCTAGACAGGATGAGGTCAGCGACCTCCGTCGAGTGTTTTTGGGCCGATCTACAGTTGAGAAGTGTGCATTTGAGACTGGGGGTGCAGGGGGAGGTGGAGGGTTCCGTAGTGAGAGGGACTTTAGTGAGGTTGTTGGGAACAGAGCCTCTGTTGCTATACGTGGGGTGCCTACTGGGGTTGGAGAGAATCGTAGAAATGGACATGTGCGTGGTGGCTAAGCTGTTTCGGGTTGCCGGGACATATGTGCTGAGTAGGGTGTGTATGTCGCGGTCCGAGAGAGTCTTGATAGCGCGCTGGGGGCGGTTGGCGGTATTGCGAGAGGGGATAGAGGTCCAATGTAAGGGGTGGTTAGGAAGTGTCTTGATAGTGCGCTTAGGCCTGTTGGAGGTATTGCGAGAGGGGATAGAAATCCCATGTAAGGGGTGCCTAGGATGTGGGGGGGTGTTGTTCATTCGTTGACATGTGGTCGTGCGGGGGGGGGTGCGGGAGGAGTAATTCTTTGAGCGAGTGGAGCTCTTCTTTCACTTGGAGGAGGGTGGTCATGATTATATCCAGCGTGACGTTGGGAGTGGGGTTAGAGTTATTGGAAGGGTAATCAGCGACAGGCGGGGTGAGGCAGATGCGGGACGAGTGGAGACTGGTCGTTGCGGGGGGGCAAGTGTAGTGATGGGGAGTGAGAGTGGGGGGAGAGATGTTGAGGGGGGAGTGGGGACCAGGAGTGGAGGGGGGGCTAAGGGTGGGGGGAGTGAACTGTTGAGGGAAGGGTGGAGGCTTGGAGTGGCGGGGGGGGATATGTTAAGGGTGGGGTGTATGTCTGGCCTGGGTTGAGTGCTGAGCATACGGGGGGCGCTGATGAGGGGGGAGTGAAGGCTCGGAGTGTCGGGAGTGCAGGGAGTGAGGGGGGAGATGTCGAGGGAGGGGTGTATGTCAGTATTTCTTTGGGTGGGGGTGGGGGGGGAGATGTTGAGGGAGGGGTGTAGGTCTGGAGTGCGTTGAGTGCAGAGACTGGAAGGCACGCCGTTGAGTGAGGAGTGCGGGCTAGGAGTGGCGGGAGTGCAGGGAGTGAGTGGGGAGATGTTGAGGGAGGTGTGTATGACAGGAGTTGTTTGAGTGCAAAGAGTAGGGTGGGGGGTGTTGAGGGAGGAGTGGGGGCCAGGAGGGGGGGCACAGGGAGTGGGGGGAGAGAGGACACAGGTGGGGGAGCTAGGTGCGGCGCGGGTGTAGGGAGTGGCGGGGGTGGAGAGATTGGAGGGGTAATTGGGAAGGCATAGAGTCGCGTTGTGAGGGTCAGAGGCGGTGGGTCGTTCTGAGACGTTAGTTGGAAGTGAGGAGTTCTGGTTCAGTTGTATTGGGGTATGAGTGGAGGGCCGCCGATTTGAGAGGTGCTCTTTGAAAGTGGGGAACAGGTCGTCTAGTAGTTCCAGGTTCCTGTC
Organism: Lissotriton helveticus; assembly: GCF_964261635.1. Lineage (NCBI taxonomy): Eukaryota > Metazoa > Chordata > Amphibia > Caudata > Salamandridae > Lissotriton > Lissotriton helveticus. The sequence continues at coordinate 32,777,287 of NC_136073.1, forward strand.
TGTGGCTTGAATTAGAACAATCCTGTTATTGTAAATAGTAATGGCTGTACTGCCAGGGAAGCGTTTGGATGGAGCGATGGAGAGTGATAGTCCATGAGCGGATTTCCTGATGGTGGAGACGTTGAGCAAGGCCAGGAAGGTTTTTCTCCATTGAGCTCTACGTGCGGTGTGGAAGATGATATCGGTGTTCAGGGATCCCTTAACCGGAGAGAAGTAGGTGTCGGCAAAGGGTCTTTCATGGTGGGACCTCAGGAGGTTGTGTTTAAAGCGTTTAGCGGCTTTTTTTGTGAGTGCGGGTGGGTAGATTATTTTAAATGTGTGATTGCCGCAGTGATCCATGTTAGGAAGGTGCAAGGTGGGTGTGGGAGATTGAGCAGAGGAGATGTGCAGGATCGCAGATAGATGCAGACAAAATGTTACCAATGCCTGTAGACGGTATGTTACATAGGTCAAAAGAGGCAACTGCAGACCATATGTTACAGGTGTCAGAAAGGGCACTAGTGGGACAATATGTTACATGGGTCACAGGAGATAGGTGCAGACCATATGTTACAGGGACAGAAGAGGCACTAGTGAGTGAGCTAAATATGTATTAGCAACTAGGTGCATTATAAGCATAAAAAGCGATGGGAGCAGCATACATAGGTATATAACTATATATATAAACAATCAGCTATGCGTATAATACTGCTGAAATATTGTAGCAAAAACATATGTCCACTGCAATTTAATGCGTCAGGTGACGCTAATGAGCAGGGTGAGATAGGTGCAATAGGTGCAGCGTGAATTAAGTGTAGGTAAATATATCCAGGTACACGTAGAAGTGTAATACTGCAGTAAAGGTATACACTCTATCACACGGAGGTGTAGGTACATAGATATGTGAAAGGTAAACAATGTACTCGAGTGTGTGGTGATGTAAATACCTTTTTTGCAATTACTGCAGCTCAGCAGGTTGTTCAAGATGGCTGCCGAAATAGTATGTAGTCAGCAGTGTTAGTCCTTTGTCAGTTATTGTCAATGTTCGGGATGACCAGTTTCCCTTTCTGCTGAGGGCGAGTTAGTCCTATTTCAGTGTTGCTACTTCCTGGTTGCTGCTTGGAGGGAGGAGCGAGACTTAACTTCTTTTTGGTGCCCCTTGAACACTTTTTTTCTGCTGCTGTTCAAGATGTCTGCCAGAATAGACTATAAGGCAGTATTGTTAGTCCTTTGTCCCTTTCCCTTTCTGCTGAGGGCGAGATAGTCCTGTTTCTGTGTCGCTGCTTCCTGGTTGCTGCTTGGAGGGAAGGAAGAGCCTTATCTCCTTTTAGTACCCCTTGAACTCGTTGGAATGCATCCTCGCGTCCGAGGTAGGGGTGGTGGTGTGATTTATTGCTTATTTGTTGATCCTTTTATGGCCCCGCCATTTTGCACAAAGGAGACAATGGCGATGCACTCCAGCCGGCGAAAATCGTTAAAAACTTGGAAATCCGGGCCGCGTGAGAGAGGGCCGACAAAGGTGCAGGGAGAGCAGCCTTCTGTGCACAACCTCCTGTCAGAAGACTGGTGGCCGATCACAGCGTCCTTGGACCTGCTGCAGCTCCGTTAATTAATTCCAGATTCTCTGATCATGGTAATAGGTGAATCGCACTTTCATTACGAGACCGGATGCTACCATTATGCATGTTGGTAGTCAAGTAGAACTACATCAGACATGTGGATAGGTTAGCAGTAATGTTTTGCAAATGCATAGGAGCGAGACCAGTCTGCTGCTTTGAGAATGTCATCCAACTTACCTCCTTTCCAACAGGACTGGCTAGCCATGGCCCCTCTTAAAGAATGTATCTGGAACATAAGGAGATCGATGCCTGCCAACTGCATAGCCAGTTTAACCCACCTAGCTATGGATGAAGAAGAGACAGGCTTGCCGGGCCTAACAAAGGATATAAGAAGTTGGTTTACACCAGCGGTGCGATGAGGGGGAATCCTAGAATCAAATTCCTTCATGCAATTCACAACACATAATTTTTTACAAGCGTCAAATCTAGGGTACAAAATCATATCAGACATCGTTTTCATAATTTCAAATTTGACATTGAACGCGTCATAGGATCTATTGGATATTTCCAATGCTTTAACGTCCGAAACTCTAAGGTAGGAAATTAGACAAAGTAGAGAAGCTAGTTCATCATCTAGCAAGTTATTATTGGGGCAGTTACAAAATAGATCGAGTAGCAATTTAATGACCAAAGGAAGTCATATTGAGGTTTAGGAGGTCTTTTAAGCCTGATACTCTTCATAATTCTGCAAATTATGGGATTTGTCCCAATAGTTCTACCATTTAAAAGGGAGTGACCCGCAGAAATGGCAGATCTATAACAGTTAATTGACCTATAGGAAAGACCTCTTTCAAATTGCTCGACAAAAAAATTGGTTACATGCACAATAGGAGCACTGGCGTAACGAAAAGTGAGGGATCCTCCCTGCTCGGTACTTAGGGGGGCCCCCTCCGGGCTCAATCAGGAGCTCTCCCAGCCAGAGTTCAGTGCCGAGGGGGCCCCTTGGAGCTAGGGGCCACCCCGCACCGTGTGGGCTGCAGGGGCCTGTGTTACGCCCCTGAATAGGAGCCTCCACGGAACCCAGGTTCCTTTCCAGGCACCAACAAACCCATCTTTTCCAGATGCCGTTGTATTTATAGTGGGTACCGGGGGCCCAACATTCTTGGAGGAGAGAAGAATCCTGCACCAAAAGTCCAGAGATTTCATTGGCTCGCCTGGCACTTTCCAGGCAAGAAGGTTCAAAGTCCCGTTCAGAAGAAGCGGGTGATCCAAACCGGTTATGTCTCTTAGAAGGCCTGGTGAAGCTGGAAGTAGAAATGGTATTTCGGTAAAATAATTCCAAAGTCGTTGGGAACCAGGGTTGGGACGGCCAAAAAAGAGTTACTAGGACTATTGAAGATCGTTCTGTCCTCAGCTTCTGAAGGACGCGTTGGATCATCGCAAAGGGGTGAAAAGCGCATCCCCGAATGTCTTTCCAATGTTGGAGAAAGGCATTCACTCGAAAGCACCCGGGTCTGGCATCCAGCTGAAGTATCTGGGAAGTTGGAACGTGAGTCTGCTTGCGAAGAGGTCTACTTCTAGGAGACCCCAAAGATAGTCTAGACTCTTGAACATGTTTGGTTTAATTTCCAATCGGTATGATCTACGAGGAACCTTGAGTTCCAATCCGCACAGACATTCTTTAGACCCGGAAGCTATTCTGCTCTCAGTGAAATTTGGTGTTCCAAGCAGAATAGCCACAGTTTTTTGGCTAGGTTGGAGAGGTCTGGTTACCTCGTGCCCCCAAGGCGATTTATATAGGCGACAGCTGACATATTGTCCATCTTGAGGATGACTGACCTCCCTTGAAGGGATTGCTTGAAACTCATTAGGGCAGAAAGTCCGGCGGTTAACTCCAAAAGGTTTGTGAGGTCCAAACTCTCCGAATAGGACCATAAACCCTCGTGTTCTGATTTTGAAAACAAGCACCCCAGCCATGAAGGCTGCCATCCGATTCCAGTACGTGAACCGGGGAAGTCCCAAAAATGGCTTCCCCGTTCCATGCATCTAGATTCTATAACCACCAAGTCAGTTCCGCCTTGGCTTTTGTGTCTAGGTGAATTTAGTCTCCATACCAAAGCCCGGAACAGAGGTACCTGCCCCTAAGTCTTTGAAGGGCTCGGTAATGTAGAGGGCCCGGAAAGATAGCTTGAATAGATGATGATAGGAGGCCCAGAAGTCTGGCGAGTTCCCTTAAAGTTACCAGATCAAATTTCAGAACGTGACGTATCTCTTTCGGAATCTTGGATACCTTCTTTGCGGAAGTAAGAGCACAGACTTCGCGGTGTCTCCTGTGAAGTCCAGGAACTCTAGAGAACTTGAGGGAGTCACAATGGAGTTCTCCCTGTTTATAATAAAACCTGCACTCTCTATATTAAATCCATAGTACTGTTCAAGTCTTTCAGAATTCGAGAATGGTCTTGAGACAAGATGAGTATGTCATCTAAATAGATTATGAGGCGGACACTCGATTCTCTCAGGACCGTGGTAATGGCCGTCATTACTTTGGTGAAACACCATGGGGCTGAGGATAGACCGAAGGGAAGAGCTTGGAACTGATATAGGTGGTTGTTCCACGCAAATTGAAGGATGGATTGCAACTCCTCTGTCATTGGCATCGTGAAGTAGGCGTCATTTAAGTCTAGTTTTACTAGCCAGTCTTTTTCTAAGAGCATGGCCCTGAGGAGATGGATACGTTCAATCTTGAAGTGATTGTAGGTGAGATACTTGTTCAATTCTCTTACATTTATTACTGGTCTCCACCCATGATGGAGCAAGGCTTCATTTGTAGAGAAACTTGCTTGTATTCAATCCTCTCGAAATAATATGTAACTAATTAATCAACATGTTTGTCTTCACTAATAATTTCATTACACAACATTTCTAGTATTTAAGGGAAGCTTGACTATGTGCTTTTACTAACAGTAACCCAAGTGTTCTAATATGGCTGCCGAAAACGCAGGAACTTTACTGCACATGTGTCTGCCACATCTACCTGGTGTGACGTATCTTTGCTTTTGGTGGGAATTCTTGCAGCTGCACACTAGTGCCAAAGATGGCCGCTTCAAACTTCACATGTTAATGGACATGCCGAGCCTGAACTAAACCTTGGGTGTTTTGCTTAACCATTAATGCTATAGTTAAAATAAAGTAATGGGGTTGGAGAAGAAATAAGTGGTATACAGTGCAATCATTTATTTTTGTATTTTAATATGTCTCTTTTTGACTTTATTATTAGCTCGTATTTGGGCCTGAAGGTGTCGTAAACTCCATTTTGAAAATGCTGCGTCCGCGCAGATGATCCCAGAAATCCCTGAAGTCATTGTCATTGAACGACTGCCAAGACCCATCTTATTCACGGTGTTCCTGGGAACCTGACCATTTGACCCCAGGAGAGGAAGAAATATGAATTGTATCTAAATACATTGTATATGGTTTGAAACCAATATTGCTGGGTGGAATAAAAGTGCATGGGAAAGTAAATTGTGGGCGGGAACCGGATTCAATTAGAATCAATGCAAAGTGACCTCATACTGGTATGGTGTGATGACCTTTCCTCGCTTTTCGGACCAATCAAATGAAGTGCACAGATAGAATTTGTTACACTCTCTGAAATGGGATATCTAAGGTAGGCTTAGTTAGTTAGATTGTCCGACTTGTCACAGATCTGTCACTGACCCAGCGTATGCTGGAGGAGAATCGTGGATGCCGCAGACCTCAGAGGGCTGGTCGAGCACTCTGAAAGAAAAATCGGGAAATTGCTGAGGTGGAAGAATTTGTCACCCAGAGGGATTTTGAGAGTAGCCGCAGAAAGGGGTGTGACGCTGGCGTTGCACTTAGCGGAGGTTACCTGTTCCGTCTTGCACCTGTCCTGTCCTGTGGACACCTGATTAGTCAGGAGTCCTTTCTTGTCCCAGCCCGTGGCCAGGGTTGGTCCTCGCACCATTCTAGGTAAATATAATCTGTGTGGTATTTCCTTGTATCGTCTCCCTTTCTCACCCTTCCCAGGTACCAATGTCTAAAGGTATTCTCGTGAAATCTTGTAAAAGTTATTCTTTGATAGTTATTTTCTTACTTGCAAAGTCCCTTATTTCACTACTGTGGCACCTGACTCATAAAATATTGCATAGATAAAGTGTTTAAAACTTCCCAGAGTCTGTGGTTATTTCATGAAAGTAAATTATATTCTCTACCTATTATTCTAACTCCTTTGATCCTTAGATTTAGGACATAGAGCACAAGTGACAAGGATTTGGTAAGTCATGGTGAACAGGTTTAAGTCCTAAACAGGAATAACAATTCTGATAGGCAGGAAGTTAGGGTTGGATTACCGGTTCAAAAAAAAAAAAAATGTGAATGTATATGGGCCCAGGTGAGTAAAGTAAACTGGACTGCTAATCCCACGCCATCAGTATTTCTTTGGTAGCAGATAGATGGTTAGGGTTGAGTTAAGATAGGTAGTTAGTTGTTTATTGAATTTTATTGATTATATATATTAACCAAAACTCGTTTGTATTGTTCTATGTTGTCTGGAATTCCCCGGGGATATTGAATAGCGGGTGGTAAATGGAAGCCACACTGCAATGAGGTTACTCGTCTGATGAAGTAAGTGCAGATAGTTGGGTAGAACTTGAAGCACTGGTTAGGGATTTTCTTGTGTATAAGTGAGAATAATGGATGGCAAAAGAGTTCGCTGATGAAACTTTGGTCTTATATCACCTAGAAAGGGTAAGTCTAAAGGAGTAGAAGGATCTTTGATGCTTGAGTGAAGAGTAAGCGGAAGAGGTTTTACTCGTAGTGTGTGAATGGTAAACAGAAAAGTTTTACTGGCCTTGAAAGAAATTGTCTTTTCTTTGAATTTAGTCAATCAGACACAGTAGTGAATGTTTCTATGTTGTTAGTTAATGAAATGTGCATTTAAACTTTGAAAGAAATGGAATTGTCGTATTACCTTGCAAAGGAGGGGGTCAGTCGTGGGTGCTGCACTGACGTCATAGGGAGCAGCGCTGGGATTGGTTAAGACAGCGGGTGTGTAGCTGAGGTAAAATTGTAAAGGAGGGGTGAGTGCAGAGAGTGAAAAGCACGTCACAGAAAAGCCATGCAAGCATTGGTTGAAGTGGTTTTGTAAAACAAATGTTGATTGGTCACAAAAAGTAAGAAACGCACTGGTATTAGAGCAGCATATACGTAAAGCAAACAAGGAGTTGATTTGCAAATAGAATTTCCCTATTAATAGATAACAGGAATTATATGTGGCATCTAGATCCCACGGTTATAGGACTTCGCCCTGACAGGAGATACTCAGGTTTTGCTCACGAGCAGTACATTTGGAGGAAGACCGCATATCATGTACGGGGAAAAGAGAAAAATGTCACTTATGCAGAAAATTAAGAATTATTTTAAAAAGGATAAGCCCATTATCCCACCACTGAAAACACCCGCATCATACATGAGAATAGAAAGGGGCTACCATACTTGTATATGGTTAGAGAATTGGATAGAGTACACAAATGATGATGGAATATTAGCATTCCCAGAGTACGGAACACTTAATGGAAAAATTTTGCATAATTTGCGAAATCGCATGAACGAATTAGAACTCAGACCGAGACTAACACAGTATGAAGCTTTAGAAGAGTGGGAAACTGAAGCTTTTGAGAGAGACAGACCACGATGTGACAGGAACTTAAGTAGGTTTTATCCAAAATTGCCAAAGGACACCAGAGATAAGCAGATGAAACAATGGAGACAGTCTATGTTAGTAGAAGGATTATACTCTGTGCTTACCACAGAAGAACCATCAGGAAGTAAATGTACAGAGAAAACAAAACATTTAATGACCACTAGTGGACATTCAGAAGATGTTTATTTAGAAGATTTCTTAATGAAAAATCTGCCACCTTATCAGGAAGAAACAAGTGGGGTTACCCCTAGTGCTCCGTTCTTAAAACCTCCTTTTGCTTCGCAAGCTTTGCATGAGACAACCCTAGAAAAGCTATTACAAGATCAGGAAAGGGAAGCAAGAAACAAACCGAGAAGTGAATTAATTAAAAAAAAAACAATTGAATACAAGTCCCGAAGCATTAAAAATACCTGTAACTATAGATCCTGTAGTTCCCTTATATGGCGATAAGCAAATTGGTCCTAAAACCCCTGTTCTAACTATGCCAATGGTACAATCCAGAAAAGAAAATATAATAAACGATGACCAAGCAAGTGAGTGTGAATCAGTAATTTTTCTAATGGATGTACCCATAAGAGAGCCAATACGAGATTCATTTAGAAAGGTTATTCCCAGAAGTTCTAGAGAAGCACAACTTGAAACATCTACAGGGACATGAAGTGCCACTGTAGTTACCCCAGAAGAATTAGAAAGATGGACACGAGATATAGAAAAGCCAAAATCACAGCAAAAAATATTGGACATATTTAAATTAAGAATAGAACTAGAAGAAATGGTGCCTGGAAATGTGGGATTAAAGAGATTACATCCATTCAATGAAGAAGCATTGTTATTTATATGTAGAAGCATTACCCGAAATACGAAAATATTTTATGAAAAATTAATGAATTTGGCTTCAGAAATGGGCATTGACATTGGCAAATCAAAAGTATTGCAGAAACCATATAGAGCAGAGTTTTCTGACAGATTTAGAAAACATGAATGTGTCAGGCAGAAAATTGCAAATAAAGGAATTATTGTCATTGTTACAGAAATGGGGAGACTTAGACAGGTGGAAAACTAGATGGACAAAGAAAAAGGAAGAAGCACAGGCAAACCGAGTGACATCTGAGTATATGTTAAAAGAAACAGAAAAGTTTGAAAGATTGTGCCCGATGAGAGAAGTTCCAGGAGGAGGTTATGTACATGTCCCATGGACTCGACAGGATATTTTATCATTTAATAATGATTTTCCGAAATTGAGAGAGAAACCTGTAGAATGGTACCGACAAGTTGAAAGGTTTGTGAAGGTTTCAAAAGTGTTGCAAAAAAGATTTAGATGGTTTGTTTGACATAGTTGTTCCTGCAGATTTATGTTTGAAAAAATAAGGGTACCCCTGACTAAGTTCCTAATTCAGGGTGAATCAAGCAATTGGAATCAAAACAATTTAGGAACACTGAAGATAATATTGCGGTCCTGAAAAGCATACACAATATTCAATACATATTCTGCTAGGTATAAAAATATATATTTGCAATATTCTTGTTTTATACAATAATTCCTGCAGATTTATGGACAGAATGCAAAATTTCAGTAGATTGGCCGAGTGAGGAGTATCCTAGAGATGCAAAAACGGGATCTCCGTCCAATGATGTAATGAAAAAATATCACCAGGTAATAACTTATTTGATAGGAAAAGTGCCCCCAAAAGAAACAGACTGGATAAAAATAGACAGAACAACCCAGGAAAAGGATGATTCTGTGCCTATTATGAGCGTCTTTTACAAGTATTTAAACAGTATATTGGTTTGGAAAACATTGATAATAAAGACATGACACATTTTGTATACCGTTTTGTGTCTGGATTGAAACCCAAAATATCCCAAATGATTAAGGAGCACAAGTTATGCTGGCAGGCCAAAGCTATAGATGAAATCCTCAAGTATGCAAAATACTATAGGGACGAAATTGATGATAAACAAAAGAAATTAGAAGAAAAGGTAGTGTGGGAATTGTTAAAATTGGCAGAACAACAAGAGCAACAGTTAAGCAAACAGGAAAATAAGCAAGGAAGGGGAGAAGGACAAGGTGACAGGAGTGGGGGCAAATCAAGACTGAGAATAAGCAGAGAAGAGGCAAAGAAAAGGTTTCTCTGTCACAAGTGCGGAAAATTGGGGCTTTGGAAAAACGAGTGTAAGTCTATACAGAATAATAATGTCCAAACTCAAAATTTCAGTCCACAGACACAGAATGAGGTGTCTATGAGACAACAGCAACATGTAATACAGAATCAGTTACCACCTGCCCCTATGCCAGATTTTGTGAGTCAAGCCAAATACAGTGTGGACACCGGATTCCGGGAGGGAAGTGGTAAGAAAAATACGGTAAACCCACAGTTTCTTTTGCAGGACACATTTTTTTTAAACGAGCAATACTGACGGTGCCTGAGAGGGGGGAGAGAGGGATGCGTACATGGCGCAACCATGCCGGTAGATCAGTCAGGTCCATACAGTGAGGGAAAAGTTGAGGAAAATAAAATCACTTTTTTGTTGTACACTGGTGCTACCCGTTCTACTGTGAGAACAGCAGACATCCCAAGCCTACACCTCTCAGGTTAAGCGATCCAGGTAGTGGGCGTTTCTAATAAACAAATTAGGACCCCTGTCACAGAACCAATGGAGGTGTGTATTGGCAACTTTAGAGAGATGCACACATTTGTGGTGTGCAACTCAAGTCCCGTAAACTTGCTAGGAAGGGATTTATTGTGTAAAATGAATTGCACAATATATTGCACAATTCAGACTCCTGATGAAGACGTAGTGTATAAAATTATGTTGGCTGGACAAGGAACAGAAATAAATGAGACAGTTAAAAAGATGACCCTAAATGATTTACCAGAATAAATCCAGAATACAGTCAATCCTGATGTGTGGGATTTTACCGTAAAAGAAGTAGGATTAATCGCAAATGTCGACCCAGTAAAAGTGACAGTGAAAGAAGGTGCAGTTTACCCAAATACTCGACAATACAAAATGAGTCCAGAAATAAAAGCAGGTTTTGCTGCAGAAATTGAAAGTTTGGTTAAACAAGGTATATTTCAGGAAATCATGAGCAGTCCTTGTAATTCATCTATAATTGGCATAAAGAAACCGAACAGAAAATATAGAGTAGTTCAGGATCTCCGAAAGATAAATAAAATTGTTGCCCCATGTTGCCCAGTAGTACTGATTCCAGCAGTGATTTTATATCAGATTCCATTGAGTGCGGGGTGGTTCACTGTAATTGATTTATGCCATGCTTTTTTCTCCATTTCATTGCACCCTGACAGTAAATTTGTATTCTCATTTAAATTATACGAGCATGTCTATGTTTGGAATCGTATTCCTCAAGGGTACACAGAAACTCCATCAATCTTTAATCAGATATTAAAAACATGTCTTGAACCTCTGGTGCTGCCTGGACAGTCTGTTTTGGTGCAGTATATTGATGACTTATTAATTGCATCTAAAACGAAAAATGACTGTATGGCTGATTCCATCGCGTTATTGAATCATTTGGCTGAAGGCGGACATAAAGTGTTTCCTGAGAAACTGCAATTTTGTACCACTTCAGTAAGATATTTGGGACATCAGATTGAGAGAGGGGTCAGGAGAGTGACTACTGAAAGAATCAGAAAAATCAGAAACATGAAATTACCTCAGAGATAGAAAGAAATCAGGATGTTTCTTTGAGTGGTAGGATACTGCAGGCAGTGGATTGTGGGATTTGTGGTACTAGCAAAGCCACTGATACAATTAACAAAGAAACAGGCAAGAGATCCAGTAGAGTGGGATGATGAAAGCATGACAGCTTTTGTAATATTACGTAACTGTCTGTGCGAAGCTCCTGCTCTAGGTATGCCAGATTATTCCAAAGAATTTGCATTATTTTGTGACGCAAGAGACAACTGTGCTCTTTCAGTTCTAACACAGACACATGCCTAATGCGACGTGCCGAGGCGTATTTCTCTGCCACACTGGACCCGGTGGCATCTGCGTTATCAGGATGTCTAAAATCTGTAGCTGCAACTTGCATAAGTCTAGAACAAAGTGAGTCTATTGTGATGGGACATCCTGTGACAGTGAATGTCCCACATGCTGTCGTGATTCTGTTAACAAGAACACTTACTCAGTACCTAACTCCTAGGCGGCTGACTAAGTATGAGCGAGTTATTTTAGGTGCAGAAAATGTGACAATAGTCAGGTGTACTGTTTTGAACCCTGCAACCCTGTTGCCAAATTCACATTTTGAAGAAGTGAAGGAGGAAGTCGAACATGATTGTATCGACCTCACTGAATACAGTACTAAACCATGCCCAGACATACAGGATGAACCTTTAAAGAATCCAGAACATGAGTTATTGGTAGATGGCTCATGCATGCGTCATGAGGAAGGAGGACTGAGTGTTGCTTATGCTGTGTGCACATTGGGTGGAATAGTCGAAGCATCTTGTTTAGCTGGAGTCAAGTCTGCACAAATAGCCGAATGGATAGCTTTGATTAAAGCATGCAAAATTGGGAAAAATTGGTAAGTAACCATATATACTGATAGTCAGTATGGTTACGGGGTTGTGCACGACTTTGGCCAACTCTGGATGCAAAGGGATTCTTGACTTCTTCAGGAACCCCTATCAAAAATTGACATTTTGTAAAGGAATAACTTGAAGCAATTCAATTGCCAAAAGAAGTGGCAGTGTTCAAGTGTGCTGCTCACCAATCTGAAAATGACAAAGTGACAGCCGGAAACCAATATGCTGACCATGTTGTCCAACATTGTGCCAGATACAAAATGGCAGTGAACAAGAAAATCGATGCACGTGGAATCAGCTGCCAAATTATGCTATTAGGGGGCGTAGGAACATGGGAGGAGGTGAAAGATTTGCAAAATGAAGCAGAACTAAAGGAGAAGGAAGAATGGGAGAAAATAGGTTGTCAGAGAAGGAATAAAAATAGTGTAATAGTTTATCTAGATTGGAGATCTGTGCTTCCTGACTGTATACTCGCACCCATGGCTAGGATGTATCATGGAGACACACACACATAGGCAGAGATGCAATGATATGACTGTTTTGACAAGATTGGTTTAATACAAGGTTCAGGAGCGTAGCAGAGAGTCTTTGCCAGAGATGCTTAATTTGTCAGCAAATGAATCCAGGCAGGAAAACAGTCGTTTTACCTGAAAAAATTGGAAAAGCTGAGTGCCATTTTATAAGATTCCAAATTGATTTCATTCAGTTACCTGCTTGTCCATGATTAAAATATATCCTTGTTATCATTTGCCTGTTTTCCAAGTGGGTGGAGGCATACCCTACCAGAAGCAATGACACTCTAACAATGGCCAAACTCCCGTTGAGAGAGCTCATTCCTCGATTTGGTTTTCCAGTAACAAATGAATCTGACCGAGGGTCACATTTGAATATGAAATAATTTGATTAATTTGTGAAGAATTCAAAATTGACCAAAAGCTGCACTGAGCATACCGCCCAGAGGCTTCTGAAGTGGTAGAACAATTGAATGGCACAATCAAATCAAGATTGGGAAAGATGTGTGAATCAACCCAATTAAAGGGGCCTAATGCTTTACCTCTTGTCCTGATGGGGCTCACAAGTATTCCAGATAGAAATACAGGCTTGAGTCCTCATGAGATTCTCATGGGAAGGGCAATGAGGCAAGCATGTATACCAGGACACAAGCTGTTAAATATATCTGATTATTTGATATTGGAGTATTTCAAAGAGTTGGCTGATCAAGTACGTTCTATCTCTCACTAGGTAGGGGAAGACGCTTTGGCCAGACAGTCGACTCAAGCACTTGATCTGAATCCAGGTGATTGGGTAGTGATAAAAAATCACACCCGAGACTCTCACCTAGCACCTAGGTGGGGAGAACTACATCAGGTAATACTGTTTACCACCACAGCTTTAAGGTGCAAAGGAATACCTTATTGGATTCATGCAAGCCATACCAAAAGAGTGAAAGAACCTGACGAAGTTGAAGCTGAAGGTTGCATAGTTGAAGGATCACAGACAACAGATCCTGAAGTAGGTGACGAAGAACAATCAAGCACCAGTCAGGATGAATGGATCCCAGTAGTGAACATTCCAAGAGACATTGTGAGAACAAGAAGTCAAATCCGATTAAAAAGTCAGAGTGATAGTGAGGACGAGACAGGATTAGAAGAATGCACTCAGATTATAGAAATTAAAGTCAATGGTAATTCTGAGGAGGACCAGATAAGGAAAGAGCAATATACTCAGACTGACAAACCCCCACCAGAACTCCCGAGTCTGAGGAGGGACAGATAGGCACTAGAGAAAACGCCCAGGCAGAAGACAATCAAGACATTAAAAGACCTGAGCAGGACCAGATAGGTAAAGAAAAACAAGTTCAGGAAGAAGGAAAAATTCCAGGCCCAACCAAGCCAACTCCTGAACAGGGTCAGATTAGTATAGGACAACACATCCAGGCAGAAACGTAAAAGGTAATAAGCCCTGGACAAGGTCAGATAGAGGGGATACCTGAAGACAAACATAACCAAAGAGTGCCACCAGTCAATGAAAATAAAAGAATATTTGAAGAAGGTGAAAACACAGTACCAGCTAAAAGACTCAGAAAAGGTGATACCTGGCCTGGTTTTGTTAAAAGACTAAAACATCGCCTAGTAACCATAAATGAAGAATCTGAACAAGTGAATGAAATAACAAGTCAAACTGAACCATCGACAAGTAACACAAAAAGGAGGAGTCCACGTTTAAAGAGACTGAATAATATATTCAAAGGCCCTGAATGGACCTACGTGATTCTCAAGGACTTTGAGAATCTAGAAATAAGTGGAGAAAGTGATGAAGAACTAATTGCTGATCAAATTATCGAAGAAGTGAGACCAACTTGAAAAGGTTTTCACAGTTTTATTCTGTGTAAAGTCACAAAGAGGTGTAAAATCTCCTTAAGTCAGAAATGGCTGATTATAGAGCTGCTGGAAAACCGAAACAAAATTGTATAAAGACATGTTGTAGAATATGTATATGTAGTATTTTGATAGTGCTTATAGCCTGGTCAGGACTGACAATAGCTGTACCCTATTTAATGTCTGCAAAGAAACAGAATGACACTAGCACACATGGAAAGGTAGCTAACCTTAAACAAGGTAGAGTAGAATTAGAAGCACCAGATGAGATAGAATTACACCATAGTATGAATAAAAATGAAACAGATATGAATGTTTTCGCTAACCTACTAGTACCTTATGGAGAAACAAAGGAAATTAGCGCCTGCTATGTGTGCATGAAGTTACGGACATCAGTAGCAGAAGGAGTAACATATCATCATTTACCACTAACATACGGTATTTCATGTAGTGTTTTGGCTAGCTTATTTTACAGAACTGGAAAATTGCAATATTATTATTCTAACTTAGATGTGATTTCTTCTGAAATTCTTAAACGTAGAAACATGAACCCTGTCCTTAGTAGTAGAGATTCACAGTTTCTAGGTGAATAGTTCCTGACCATGAAAACAATAGATATAGCTGAAGCACACAAGGATAATCTAACGTTTAAGTTATATGAAAAAGAGAAAGTGTTTCTCAATTTAATAGAGAAAAGGAGACAGGATTTCCACAGAAAGGCCACTGAACCGAAACCCCAGATACTCAAATGGGCTGAAAGGGAGGATTTATTTGCAACTGGCAAGACTCATGCTGCAATGTCCCTGGACTTTGAAAAGAAAGGGGAAATCTGTCTCCATAGGTTAAAAAGAGTATAACAATATATTCATTGGTTCCAGTGAATGTGAACACAATTTCCTGATAATTTGGCGCTGGGGACTAAAAGGGGGAACTGATCCAGTATTTCCTGGAATCTATTACACTTGTGGGAACAAAGCTTACTTTAAGCTGCCTGATCATTGGTATGGGAGTTGCTATTTCGGAATAGTATTCCCAAAGGTACACCATGTAAAAGGAATCACTGGAAGCAATGAAGAAAATGGACTAACACGGAACAAAAGTACTAGTTTTGCATAAATTGTACGTGATATAGTTAGTGCATTGATACCTTCAGTGGGAGTGGTTCTAAATACACAAAGAATTTGTAAATAATCTACAGTGGTGGATCGCTTATCGACTGACACTGCTGAAGGATTCTTATTGATTAATACCGAATTAGTTGCGGTAAGATCTATGGTTTTGCAAAATAACTTGCTCTTGATATATTATTGACAAAAGAGGGCAGAGTCTGTAAAATGTTGAAGGCGTAACATTGTTGTACTTACATACCTGACAAAAGTATCGAAATTGAGAGGTATGTAAAGAATATTACATATTTGGAAGAAGAATTGAAACCACTGGAGGTTAATAGTGCATGGAAGAGACTAACTGATGGTCTCTCCGCTGTAGGTAGTTGGTTTTCTAATGTAGGAAAAAGTATCTTAGCTCAAATTCTAATGCCAATAATGGGAATAGCCGTACTGATTTTAGTGATAATGTGTTGGTGCAAATGCTGCAGAAACAGAAAGTGGTATGCAGTGAATGAGAAAAGAAAGAAAATAAATCATAATGAGATACAGCTTGAAGAAATAAAAGGGGATATATACAAAAGAATGAACAATTCACAAGAGAGAAACAGTAAAAGAAAATCAAAAGAAATTGAAGAAATAGAATTGGGATACTGCTAAAGTTGGCATCTGGTTCCGTAATTAGTAATGGTATAAAATACCATCAAAGAGGGGATTGAAGGAGCAAGGTTTCATACGTAGAGAAACTTGCTTGTATTCAGTTCTCTCGAAATAACATGTAACTCATTAATCAACACGTTTGTCTTCACTAAGGATTACATTACACAACATTTCTAGTTTCTAAGGGTAGCTTGACTATGTGCTTTTACTAACAGTAACCCCAGTGTTCAAATATGGCCGCCGAAAACGCGGGAACTTTACTGCTAATGCGTCTGCCACATCCACCTGGTGTGACGTATCTTTGCTTTTGGTGGGAATTCTTGCAGCTGCGCACTAGTGCCAAAGATGGCCGCTTCAAACTTCACATGTTAATGCACATGCCCTGCCTGAACTAAACCTTGGGTGTTTTGCTTAACCATTAATGCTATAGTTAAAATAAAGTAATGGGGTTAGAGTAGAAATAAGTGGTATACAGTGCAATCATTTATTTTTGTATTTTAATATGTCTCTTTTTGACTTTATTACCTCGGATTTGGGCCAGAAGGGTGTCGTAAACTCCATTTTGAAAAGGCTGCGTCTGCGCAGATGATCCCAGAAATCCCTGAAGTTATTGTCATTGAATGACTGCCAAGACCCATCTTACTCACGATGTTCCTGGGAACCTGACCATTTGACCCCAGGAGAGGAAGAAATATGAATTGTATCTAAATACATTGTATATGATTTGAAACCAATATTGCTGGGTGGAATAAAAGTGCATGGGAAAGTAAATTGTGGGCGGGAACCGGAATCAATTAGAATCAGTGCAAAGTGACTTCATACTGGTATGGTGTGATGACCTTTCCTTGCTTTTCGTACCAATCAAATGAAGTGAACACATAGAATTTGTAACATTACGGGGGTGGTACACTCTCTGAAATGGTATATCTAAGGTAGGCTTAGTTAGTTAGATTGTCCGACTTGTCACAGATCTGTCACTGATCCAACATATGCTGGAGGAGAATCGTGGATGCCGCAGACCTCAGAGGGCTGGTCGAGCACCCTGAAAGAAAAAATCGGGAAATTGTTGAGGTGGAAGAATTTGTCACCCAGAGGGATTTCGAGAGTAGCCGCAGAGAGGGGTGTGACGCTAGCGCTGCACTTAGCGGAGGTTGCCTGTTCCGTCCTGTACCTGTCCTGTCCTGTGGACACCTGATTAGTCAGGAGTCCTTTCTTGTCCCAGCCCGTGGCCAGGGTTGGTCCTCGCACCATTCTAGGTAAATATAATCTGTGTGGAATTTACTTGTATCGTGTCCCTTTCTCACCCAAGTACCAATGTCTAAAGGTATTCTCGTGAAATCTTGTAAAAGTTATGGTTTGATAATTATTTTCTTACTTGCAAAGTCCCTTATTTCACTACTGTGGCACCTGACTCATAAAATATTACATAGATAAAGTGTTTAAAACTTCCCAGAGTCTGTGGTTATTTCATGAAGGTAAATGATATTCTCTACCTATTATTCTAACTTCTTTGATCTTTAGATTTAGGACATAGAGCACAAGTGACAAGGATTTGGTAAGTCATGGTGAACAGGTATAAGTCCTAAATAGGAATAACAATTCTGATAGGCAGGAAGTTAAGGTTGGATTACCGGTTCAAGGTGTGAAAGTATATGGGCCCAGGTGAGTAAAGTAAACTGGACTGCTAATCCCACGCCATCAGTATTTCTTTGGTAGCAGATAGATGGTTAGGGTTTAGTTAAGATAGGTAGCTAGTTGTTTATTGAATTTTATTGATTATATATATTAACCAAAACTCGTTTGTATTGTTCTCTGTTGTCTGGAATTCCCCGGGGATATTGAATAGCGGGTGGTAAATAGAAGCCACACTGCAATGAGGTTACTGGTCTGATGAAGTAAGTGCAGATAGTTAGGTAGAACTTGAAGCACTGGTTAGGGATTTTCTTGTGTACAAGTGAGAATAATTGATGGCAAAAGAGTTCGCTGATGAAACTTTAGCCTTATATCACCTAGAAAGGGTAAGTCTAAAGGAGTGGCAGGTCCTTTGATGCTTCAGTGAAGAGTAAGCGGTAGAGGTTTTACTCGTAGTGTGTGAAGGGAAAACGGAAAATTTTTACTCGCTGTGAAAGAAATTGTCTTTTCTTTGAATTTAGTCAATCAGACAAAGTAGTGAATGTTTCTATGTTGTTAATTAATGAAATGTGTATTTAAACTTTGAAAGAAATGGAATTGAGGTATTACCTTGCAAAGGAGGGGGTCAGTCGCGGGTGCTGCACTGACATCACAGGGAGCCGCGCTGGGATTGGTTAAGACAGCGGGTGTGTAGCTGAGGTAAAATTGTAAAGGAGGGGTGAGTGCAGAGAGTGAAAAGCACATCACAGAAAAGCCACGCAAGCATTGGTTGAAGTGGTTTTGTAAAACAATTGTTGATTGGTCACAAAAAGTAAGAAACGCACTGGTATTAGAGCAGCATATACGTAAAGCAAACAAGGAGTTAATTTGCAAATAGAATTTCCGTATTAATAGATAACAGGAATTATATGTGGCATATAGATCCCACGGTTATAGGAAATCGCCCTGACAGGAGATACTAAGGTTTTGCTCACGAGCAGTACATTGGAGGAAGACCGCATTTCATGTACGGGGAAAAGAGAAAATTGTCACTTATGCAGAAAATTAAGAATTATTTTCAAAAGGATAAGCCCATAAAAACTAGAGAAGGAATTATTATCCCACCACCGAAAACACCCGCATCATACATGAGAATAGAAAGGGTCTACCATACTTGTGTATGGTTAGAGAATTGGATATAGTACACAAATGATGATGGAATATTAGCACTCCCAGAGTACGGAACATTCAATGGAAGGATTTTGCACAATTTGCGAAATCGCATGAATAAATTAGAACCCAGACCGAGACTAACACAGTATGAAGCTTTAGAAGAGTGGGAAACTGAAGCTTTTGAGAGAGACAGACCACGATGTGACAGGAACTTAAGTAGGTTTTATTCAAAATTTCCAAAGGACACCAGAGACAAGCAGATGAAACAATGGAGACAGTCTATGTTAGAAGAAGGATTATACTCTGTGCTTACCACAGAAGAACCATCCGGAAGTAAATGTACAGAGAAAACAAAACATTTAATGACCAGTAGTGGAGATTCAGAAGATGTTTATTTAGAAGATTTCTTAATGAAAAATCTGCCACCTTATCAGGAAGAGACAACTGGGGTTTCCCCTAGTGCTCCGTTCTTAAAACCGCCTTTGGTTCCGCAAGTTTTGCTTGAGACAACCCTAGAAAAGGTATTACAAGATCAGGAAAGGGAAGCAAGAAACAAACAGAGAGGTGAATTAATTCAAAAGATAACCCAATTGAATACAAGTCCCGAAGCATTAACAATACCTGTAACTATAGATCCTGTAGTTCCCTTAAATGGAGATAAGCAAATTGGTCCTAAAACACTTTTTCTAACTATGCCAATGGTACAACCCAGAAAAGAAAATATAATAATCGATGACCAAGCAAGTGAGTGTGAAACAGTAATTTCTCCAATGGATTTACCCATAAGAGAGCCAATACGAGATTCATTTAGAAAGGTTACTCCCGGAAGTTCTAGAGAAGTACAACTTGAACCATCCACAGGGACATGAAGTGCCACTGTAGTTACCCCAGAAGAATTAGAAAGATAGACACGAGATATAGAAAAGCCAAAATCACAGCAAAAGATATTGGACATATTTAAATTAAGAGTAGAACTAGAAGAAATGGTGCCTGGGAATGTGGGATTAGAAAGATTACATTCATTCAATGAAGAAGCATTGTTATTTATATGTAAAAGCATTACCCGAAATACGAAAATATTTCATGAAAAATAAGTGAATTTGGCTTCAGAAATCGGCATTGACATTGGCAAATCAAAAGTATTGCAGAAACCACATAGAGCAGAGTTTTCTGACAAAGATTTAGAAAACATGAAAGTGCCAGGAAGAAATGTGCAAATAAAGGAATTATTGTCATTGTTACAGAAATGGGGAGATTTAGACAGGTGGAAAACTAGATGGACAAAGAAAAAGGAAGAAGCACAGGCAAACCGAGTGACATCTGAGTATTTCTTGAAAGAAACAGAAATGTTTGAAAGGTTGTGCCCGATGAGAGAAGTTCCAGGAGGAGGTTATGTATATGTCCCATGGACTCAACAGGATATTTTATCATTTAATAATGATTTTCCGAAATTGAGAGAGAAACCTGTAGAATGGTACCGACAAGTTGAAAGGTTTGTGAAGGTTTCAAAAGCGTTGCAAAAAAATTTAGATGGTTTGTTTGACATAGTTGTTTCTGCAGATTTATGTTTGAAAAAATAAGGGTACCCCTGACTAAGTTCCTAATTCAGGGTGCATCAAGCAATTGGAATCAAAACAATTTAGGAACACTGAAGATAATATTGCAGAATTGAAAAGCATACACAATATTTAATATTATACTGCTAGTTATAAAAAATATATATTATTATTATTATTGTTTTATACAATAATTCCTGCAGATTTATGGACAGAATGCAAAATTTCAGTAGATTGGCCGAGTGAGGAGTATCCTAGAGATGCAAAAAAGGGAGCTCCGTCCAATGATGTAATGAAAAAATATCACCAGGTAATAACTTATGTGAAAGGAAAAGTGCCCCCAAAAGAAACAGACTGGATAAAAATAGGCAGAACAACCCAGGAAAAGGATGGATCTGTACATGCCTATTATGAGCGTCTTTTGCAAGTATTTAAACAGTATATTGGTTTGGAAAACATTGATAATAAAGACATGACACATTTTGTATACCGTTTTGTGTCTGGATTGAAACCCGAAATATCCCAAATGATTATGGAGCACAAGTTATGCTGGCAGGCCAAAGCTATAGATGAGTAGCCGCAGATAGGGGTGTCAAGAAGGCGTTGCACTTAGCGGAGGTTACCTGTTCTGTCTTGCACCTGTCCTGCCCTGTGGACACCCGATTAATTGGGAGTCCTTTCTTGTCCCAGCTCATGGCCTGGGTTGGTCCTTGCACCATTTTAGGTAAATATAATCTGTGTGGTATCATGGTATGTCCTTGTATTGTTTCCCTTTCTCACCCTTCCCAGGTACCAATGTCTAAAGGTATTCTCTTGAAATCTTGTAAAAGTTATGTATTGATAGTTATTTTCTTACTTGCAAAGTCCCTTATTTCACTACTGTGGCACCTGACTCATAAAATATTGCATAGATAAAGTGTTTAAAACTTCCCAGAGTCTGTGGTTATTTCATGAAGGTAAATGATATTCTCTACCTATTATTCTACCTCCTTTGCTCCTTAGATTTAGGACATAGAGCACAAGTGACACAAGGATTTGGTAAGTCATGGTGAACAGGTATAAGTCCTAAATAGGAATATGTTATGGGTGTCAATAAAATAACAGGAAGCAGAGGATGAGTTCGTTGGTGTGTTTATTCACAGAGCTACGAGCCACCGCACCATACACTGGCACAGGGAAACACCAACTGATAATTTACAGAACTAGAACCCCAAAAGCCCCATGACAACAAGAAAGTTCCATAGCAGGAACATAATAAGCACTAGCAAATACAACATTATCTCTTTTTTCCCAAAAAGAAGTAAAGAATAACAATAGAAAGAAACAGGAAAACACCCCCAAAAAAAACAAAAGTAAAAAGAAAAGAAAAATGTTATACCACAATAAGGGAAATGCAAAGACTAACGAAGTTTCCAAGGAAGGCGGGTCACGCGAGTAGACTTCCTGACAGAACCACCACCCATGGGACACACTTCAGGGACACTACTCGGTACAGGACGTTTAGGCTTTTCCACAGGATCAGGAAACACAGGTTGAGACCCAAGATTGGACCATGACCCACTGTCACCCTCTTTCACCTTGATAACTTTGCAAAGATTCCACCAATATACACCTTCCACCCTGACCGCATTTCCACACACTTTCTCAACACAAACAGGTTCTCCAAAAGAGTCACAACGCTTCCTAACAGTCCTATAATTCTTCACACGCACCATATCACCAGGAGAATTATGCACAGTTTTAGTGGTTTTCTTGTCATTATACCTGATAGCCATTTTGTCTTGGGCACTCTTAACACGCATTTGCAACTCATCATAGTTGACTAAATGAGAAGAAACCTTTTGAGCAACCGTTCTCAAAAGCCAGGCAGGATAAAGTGTTGAAGTGGGTAATCTTCCTCTGAGGGAAACAAAAGGTGCAACCTTTGTGACAGAATGCGGGGTAGTACGATAAAACCAAATCATGGATCTCACAGCATTCTCCACATCAAAATTGTTTCCCTTGGCCCACTTTATGCACTCCACAACCACACGATTCATTCTCTCAACTTGACCATTTGTTTGAGGATGCCCCACTGAACTCCTCAAGCGCTTTACTCCTGATTCCGACAAAAAGACACGCATCTCAGCATTTACAAACTGGACACCATTGTCAGAAACTAGCGTCTCAGGAAAACCTTCCCTCATAAAAATTTCCCTTAGAAAAAGAATAGCACAATTAGCAGTGGGATTGGCACAGAACTTAACCTCTGGCCATTTGCTATGAAAGTCCATTAGCACAAAAGCAAATCTTAAATGAGAAGGGAGAAAATTAAAAGGACCTACCAGATCAATACCAATTTTCAGCCAAGGTTTGGAGGGAAAAGGTATGGGCTGCAAAGGAGGAGAAACAACCTTCAGACCTTTCTCAGCAGAAGCACAAACACAACACTCCTTGACTCTTTCTTCTACATCGCAATCCATAGAAGGCCACCAATAGTGCAATCTCAAACGTCTCTTCGTCATTGTGAGCCCGAGGTGACCATCATGTGCCCTATCTATCAAATTCACTCGTAGATTCACAGGAAGTATGCATCTGTCATCCCTCATAACAACCTCATCTTCTATAGAAAGTTCATCAGACACCTTCCAAAAAGGTTGAATATGGGAAGGTAGATTTCTTTCCTTTGGCCAACCAGCAACAATATAGTCTTTGACTTTCAACAAAGTTACATCAGAATTCATGGCATCTAACCATTCATTCTCACAACAACCAACATTTTCTACAGCATCCAAAGTAGCAATAAAACAATCCTCTCTATCCTCATCCAAATCTGTACCTTCATTGTCTTGTAAAGGTAGTCTAGAGAGCATGTCAGCTGTACAATTATCTTTGCCAGGTATATGTTTTGCAACAAACTGATATTGCAACAATTTGGTCGTAAGACGTGCTTTGCGTGGTGTGGCATACTTAACACGATCACCAGACAATATGTAAACCAGAGGCTTATGGTCAGTCTAAATTTCAAACTTCCTTCCCCAAATATAAGTCCGAAACTTTTCACAGGCCCAATAGCAAGCTAGCAGCTCCTTTTCGATCACTGAGTAATTTACTTCAGGATCTCTTAAGACCCTTGAAGCATAACTAATAGTGACCTCTTTTCCGTCAAATATTTGAGTGAGCACTGCTCCCAAACCATAATTACTTGCGTCAACTGTAATGATACAACTGACACTGGGGTCATAAGCCTTCAAAATCTTAGCATTCACCAACTCAGATTTAACCAGATCAAAAGTTAACTGACAGACCTCACCCCAAACAAAAGTAACACTAGATCTGAGCATATTTGACAGAGACTACATTTTACTGGCATAATCTGGGATAAAGCGTGAATAAAATTCACATAAACCCAAAAATGAACGTAATTCATCTTTATTTTTGGGTACAGGACAATCAACAACAGCCTTAACCAAACTCCCAAACCAGAAACCAAATGACCTAGAAATTCAACTTCTTTTTTCCCAAAACTCACATTTGTTCTTCTTAACAACAATCCCTTTTTCATCAAATTTCTTAAAAACAGACCTGAGAGTATGATCATGTTGATCTAAAAATTTGTCAAAAATCAAAACATCGTCTTGAAAAATTACTACTCCCTTGACATCCTTGAGAACACTTTGCATGATTCTTTGGAAAACCGAAGCCGCAGAGGCAAGCCCAAACGGCATTCTACAGAATTGAAATGTCCCAAAGGGAGAATTAAAAGCAGTGTAATGCCTGGACTCAGCCTCCAGCACAACTTGGTGGTAGGCAGAGGCTAAATCAATTTTGGAGAACCACTGCGCATCTCTCAGTTCTTCCAGTAAATCACCAATTTTAGGAAGTGGATGGGCATCCACCCAGATCTCCTTATTAAGACTCCTGAGATCACAACAAAGACGAATTTCTCCATTCCTTTTCCGGGCGACCACCAAAGGACTAAGCCACAAACTAGATTCAATAGGCTCTATAATACCATTTCTCTCCAGTCTCTCAAGTTCAGCTTTGAGATCTGCTCTCAAACTAAAAGGTACAGACCTTACCTTATGTTTCACCGGCATAGCATCACTTTTAACTTTGATTCTGTGTTTAAATCCTGCAATTTCACCAAGTGAATCAGCGAAAACTCTGGGAAATTCTTTCTCAAGACACATTGAATCAGGCATATACAGCACAACAAGTACTTGTTCTTTGGCACCAGGTTTCAATAACATGCCGAACAGACCCTGATGGTACCAACCCAAAATGTTCAGCCCACGTACAGCTACATATATCTTCCCCTGTATCTTCCTATCTTTGAACTGTAAGACGTCTTCAATGTAGCCCTCCAAAACTATCTTGCGACCCTCATAGGAGACAGGTGCCCTGTCAGGAGGAAACAACTCCCTATCTGCCCAAGATTGCTTGAATAACTCCAAAGAGATCATGGTTATTCTGGCTCCAGAGTCTACAAGAAGCTTTAAACAAACATCACCTACCAGAATATCCACATAAGGATCTACACACTCTGATGGATCCCCAGTCACAACACCACCGTCAGTAACAGTGACAATCATGTCCTTAAATTCTTTCACCATTTCACCTTCCGAGACATGCTCTTCCTCCATCACACAACTGACTTTTTCGGATTTATTCAAACTGGCTTGGCAAACTTTAGCCAAGTGACCACATTTTCCACACTTATAGCACTTGGCATTCTTTCCAGGACAAAAACTGTTTTCTTTGGAGTGTGGTGAATAGCCACATCTATAACACATATTTTTTTTAAAAGAACCCTTTTCGTTGAACCTCTCTTTCCTAGAAAAGCTAGTCTTTGGTGCTTGAGAAACAACAGCATTTACAGTTTCTTTTTGCACATTAGTTTTGCTCAATTCTTTAATAGACGTTTGAGCCAACTCAAGACTTTTTGCCACCTTTATAATTTCTTCTAATGTTGGATTTCCCATGGTAAGTAGTTTTTGTTGAATGTGTTTATCGCTACAGTGTGCGATGAATTGATCCCTCACCAACTGATCCCTAAAATCACTGAGCAGACATTCAGCACAGAGTTTGCGTAAGGCACTTAAATAGGAATCAACGTCCTCACTCTGGAGTTGCACCCTCTTAAAAAACTTGTGCCTTAATACAACCAAACTTGGTTGCACATCGAATTTAATAACCAGCTTCTTTATCGTTTCTTGGTATTCATCGATAATTTCACCCTCCGCAAGAACCAAATCAGGTAAGTGCTTGTACACCTTCCTCCCCTCAAATCCCAAACAGTTCAACAGCAAAAATGTCTTTCTTTCTGCCCTGTATCTTGAAGCACCAATGGCACCTATATAGGTCTCAAAGGCATCAAACCACTGCCTCCACTGAATCTGTGGCGTACCAGGAGTTTCTAAGAAAGGGGGAGGTTGGTTGACAGATTGCATTATGAGCAAAGTATGAAACAATTTACCAAGCCTAAATAACCCACCCTTTTCTTAAAACACAATCGATTTAAACATATTGCATGTGATAAATAAATTAGAAGCTAAAAAAACGTTATCAAATAATAATGACTTAAACAGAGTTATATCAGCAAAAATTGTCACTGAAATAAAGTTGTAGCACAAAAACTAAAATACAATCTTACTACAACTCAGGGAACGTAGAATGTAAGTAAACTCCGCTTTCCAGTCAAGTAAAAGCAGTTCCAGTCACAATATGTGTCTTCCTTCAGCTCATGTGAAACTGAAAAGAAAAAAAAACAGACTCGTAATGGCAAAAACGTTGCGACGCTTTAAATTTGAAGATCACTTCAGACGTGATGACACACTAGCTACTCAATCACGCTGAAGCTCCAATGACGCACTGTGCATTCGCCGACTCCCTCCAATGACGCGCTGTGCATTCGCCGACTCCCGTTGCACGTTCGAAAATTTCATCAGTCACAGAAAGCACTCAAGCAGAGACGATCTCGCTGCACCATTGACTCACGATAACGGTCATTGCGCCTCAGATCAAAATTGATAAATACAGGTCGCGTGAGACGTACGTCTTAAATAAACAGGTGAGATCATTGATGGTAATTCTTAAGCTCAGCCGAATCGCATCTCCACAGCCAAATCTTTTTCTGAAATGACCCACCCTTCGACCTCCTCACCTTTTAAGTATAAACTGCACGCACTGCCGCTGGGGAAAACAATTTCTCTTTCAAACTTACTGCCGCTGGAGAAGGTCGTAGGGTCATAGGGGTTAATCAACACTTCCGTGTGAAAGCTTTCTTGGTAGGATTTAGCGCCCATGAAATTCAGCTAAGACTATACAAATCTCGTAGCAGTGGCTCGTTTTCTTTTGACCCCAAGTCCTCGTCGCCAAAATTATGTTATGGGTGTCAATTAAATAACAGGAAGCAGAGGATGAGTTGGTTGGTGTGTTTATTCACAGAGCTAAGAGCCACCGCACCATACACTGGCACAGGGAAATACCAACTGATAATTTACAGAACTAGAACCCCAAAAGCCCCATGGCAACAAGAAAGCTCCATAGCAGGAACATAATAAGCACTAGCAAATACAACAGAATACAAATTCTGATTAGCAGGAAGGTAAAGTTGGATTACCGGTTCAAGGTGTGAATGTATATGGGCCCATGTGAGTAAGGTAAACTGGACTGGTAATCCCATGCCATCACCCTTTCTCTTTTTTTTTTACAAGGAAAATATTGCTCAGGAAATTCTTGCGTTCCCAAGGGACTTCTACGATTGTGCCCTTCGTTAACATTGAATTTACCTCCTCTGCCATGATAAATTGCTGCTCTAGTGTCAGGTTTAACACTTTGGGAGTTGAAACTTGAATGGGTTTTTCCGTGAAGTCTATTCTGAAACCCTGAACAGTCTCTAAAAACCAAGGATCTTGAGTGGTTCATTTCCAAACCTGTAGAAAATGTTTTAGCCAACCCCCTACTTTCTGTGTTAAAGAAGAAGGATGAGGAGGAAGGGTACTTACTTGAGGTGTTGGAAGGGTTTGCGCCTCTGGCCCTGAAGCCTCTGGAGCGGGAAGATCGACCTCTTTGAGGGAAGAATGAAGTGTTGGGCTGGAACGGGCGACCAAAACCTCTTTCTCTTGATAAGGGTCTTTTGAAGAGGCGGCCGGCAGAACGACCCCTGCTGTCAGCCCTTGCAAAAAGAAAAACACTTGAGTTGAAGACTCTGCGCATGTTGGCTTGCGCTTTATCAAGAGCCGTAAAGGTTGCCACATACTTCCCCAAACCTTTAATCATATCCTCCTCAAAGAGGAGGCCATTGCGGTTAGATGAAGATTCTTTTTCTGCCATGTCGCAGAGCTTGGGGTCAATTTTGGACAGCACTACTTTTCTTCTCTCAGTATTTAGAGAAGCGTTTGCATTACCGAGGAGGATAAGAGTCATCTGGCTCCATCCCCGTAGGAGGTCGATGTTGGGTTACGAACCTTTGATATAGCTCTCCTCAATTAAATCAGTCATACGGCACAATGGGCCGAGCATATCAAGCATGTGGTCCTGACAACTTTTGAGGGAGCTTTCCATACCCTTCCTGGGGTCTCTGCCCAATTTGAATAGGAACTTAATGAGTTCAGGGTCCAGGTTAGGTGTAAGGCAGTATTTGTCCTGGATGAGAAGTCGTGGGCATTCTGCCTTCAGGATGTTTCTTGCCTCTCTTTCGAGTGGGTGCTTGACCCATCATTTAATACATTTGACTATGTGATTTTGGGGCCACCACTGAGAGCTCCTAGGGGGTTGTATGTTGTCAGAGGAGAACATTTCCCCGCCGAGGGGATAAAATATAATCTACTTTAAGGAGGATGGGGGTTCCTCCTCCGAGAGGTCAAGGTCAATATCATCATCAACTTGGTCTAGGTCCAAAATTTTTTGATCTAACGACTCATTAGAGGTGTCGTTGGATAAGAGGGGATCAGTATTAGCACTTTGATAATATGAGCCGCTTAGGGCATCCAAATAAGATATGCCGTTATGGGTATGAGGTCTTTTTGGGGTGCGTAGGCCTCCCTTATTATTTGAGGAGCTTAGTCCTCCTTCAGTTCTTGAGGCGCCTGGACCTCCCAATTCAGTTGAGGTGCTTGGACCACCTATAGTGCTCTCATTTTTTAAGTTGTTCATTTTTTTACCCCCACTTCTGGCCAGGTCCTCAGAGTGTCCTTCAGGAGTCCAGATGGGTTAGTGGGGTCGGAAAGGGATCTCTTTGCGGCAACAATCTTACTTATGGTCTCCCTCATGCAGGAATGTAATTCCTTGTGTATTAATTGCTTAATAAGCTTCTCGTTGGTATTAGGAGTGGATACCTGGGTCTGAAAGTCATCAGATTCAGCATCAGACATGATATGGGGTTTAAATCAGACCAATAGGAAAAACAAGGAGCTGGCAGCGGACACACTCCCTGATTGACAACTCGGCGGTGACGTCAATGCTGACTGTGTTCGCCATGGTGACGCCTTGGCAGTGAACTGTGAAAGTCTGCAGGCCTCTGCTCTTCCCGGTGCCCTGACGTCAATTGACGTCACCGAGGGGCGGTGCTGGGCGCAGGCCCCACCCCCCGGCCGAGGCTGAGCTCTGCCACTGGAGCCGGATCTGCTCGCGCCGCTTCCCCGGGCTCCCGCACCCCGGTGCCGCCTCCGCTGCTCCCCGGCCCCAGCATGGTCATGGCCGAGCCCCCGGGGCACTCCCAGCACGGCCCGGTGCGGGTGGGCTTCTACGACATCGAGAGCACGCTGGGGAAGGGCAACTTCGCCGTTGTGAAGCTAGCGAGGCACCGCATCACCAAGAGCGAGGTGAGTGCCTGTGAGGACCTAGAGAGGGATTCCTATTGATGATTTGATGATACACATTCATCCGTAGACACAGATACATGCAAGCCGGGCCCCTGGATCACCGAGAGGGAGGTGAGTACACGTGGGGAGCGAAACAAGCAAAAAAAAGTTGCGGGAGGTGTGTGTGCGTGCGAGTGTGTGTGTGTGTGTGCGCGTGTGTGTGTGTGTGTGCGCGCATGTCTGTGCGTGTGTGTCTGTGTGCATGCACGCGCGATAGGCTGACTTGCTGGGAATGTGGACAGGAGATGTGCATGGCGCCGGGCTGGACGTGCGCGCCCACGAGCTGAAATCGCCGAGGGCTTGCGCGTGCACATCCCCTGTCTCAGATTCCCAGGATGTGGCCAACAATAGATACTTCGCTGGATGCAATGCTTCGCATTGCTACACCAGCTCGACCTAAAAAGGGGGGACTTAGCCCAAGTTCAATTGTGGTTAAGTAGGATAAGATAAGGGGTATTCTTCTCTTCTCTTTTTTTTCATATGTATATTTTTTTTAAAGGGGCAAGGAAAGTAGAAATTAAAGCCAGGAGGGATTTAAGATAAAAATCAACAGTACAAAGACAGAGCATAGGAGAAAACGTATCTTTGTTGAAGCCGCATGTAAAAGAGGCAGAGCTCTATGCTGCTGTTGCCAAATTACGCTTCTTTATTCTAAACCTTTGCTTTATGATGTAACTTTTAAGTGGCTGTACTTGAAGTTGCATTAAACGAATAATGCATAATGGTAGCCTCCGGTCTTGTAACGAAATCATGTTATATTTACACAGGTGAACAGTAGAGGGGAGCGCGTGGGCACACTGACAGATGATCAGGGAACACCTGGACAATGCTCCAGATACAGGGAGAGACCTGGAACAACAGGCTGCATAGAGGGACTCACAACTACAAGGAGGGATATCTCTTGCATAGGGAGACACATGGAACAACAAGCGGCTTAGAGGGACTCACAACTATAAGGAGGGATGCACCATGCACAGGGAGACACATGGAACAACAGGCTACATAGAGGGACTTACAACTACAAGGAGGGATACCCCATGCACAGGGAGACACAGGGAACAACAGGCCACATAAAGGGAATTACAACGACAAGGAGGGATACCCCATGCACAGGGAGACACATGGAACAACAGGCCCCATATAGGGACTTACAACTACAAGGAGGGATACCCCATGCACAGGGAGACACGTGGAACAACAGGGCTCTTAGAGGAAGTTACAACCACAAGGAGGGATACGCCATGCACAGGGAGACACGTGGAACAAAAGACCGCATTGAGCGGCTTTCAGCTGCAATGAGGTATAGCACATGCATAGACAGACACACGGAACAACAGGGCGCTTAGAGGGACTTACAACTATAAGGAGGGATGCACTATGCACAGGGAGACACATGGAACAACAGGGCGCTTAGAGGGACTTACAAACAGGGAGAAATACCCCATGCACAGGGAGACACATGGAACAGCAGGCCCCATAGAGGGACTTACAACTATAAGGAGGGATGCACCATGCACAGGGAGACACATGGAACAACAGGCTACATAGAGGGATGTACAGCTACAAAGAGGGATACCCCATTCTTAGGGAGATACATGGAACAACAGGCTACACAGAAGGACTTCCAACTATGAGGAGGAATCTCCCGTGCATAGGAAAACCTATGGAACCACAGGCTACATAGGCTCCTGATCCAGCGCTCCTACCAAAATACTGTATAAATGATTCTACCTACTACCACCAAACTTATCATACAATACCAGGCCCATATCAACAACAGAGCGACTTAATCATGAGGCGATTAAATCTATATATGTTGTTTAAACAATCCACAATAAACAAGACCAGCTTGTCATTTAGTAAGTTTATTCAAATATATTCATGAAAACTTAGGTTTTGGAGCTTTATTAAACAAGTATTAGAAAATATCATAAAGAAAGGTTTATTCAGCATTTATAAAGAGAGCTTGATTCAAGAAATATTAGTCATTACCAGAAATAAGTGAAAATGAGCATTTCCAAACCCTAACTAATTCCCTGTCACTACCCTCATCGCCTGAAAACAAAGTCTTTATTAAAGTCTCCTGTCCTTACGTGCGTTCGTCCATCAGCAGAACACGACCCTCTGGAATCAAGAAGCGTAGGCCAAAGTCTTCTCCGTGAGGCAATTCTTATACCCTAAAACTAAAGCTAAACTAACTATTTTCACATTCCAACAGCTGAATTCTGGCTCCCCATTGGCTGAGCCACCTCATGCCACAGTAAATTGTGACATCTTCCACCTCAGGTCCGGGCTTTTTCACTAACCCATTGTTCATGCACAGAGTCCTGGCGGCACTTCCTTAGGCTGCTACATTTTGTAGCAAAGATGTTCATGTAATGCACAAAAATGCCGCGGCTCTTCCTCCCAACCTTGAGCCTGTCCGTTCTGAGCTTCCCGTGGCACAATAGACTTTTGAAACCAACTTGGCAAAGACATTCATAAGAAACCTTTCCACTGCCACATAGCTTTATTTTGCAGAACCAGGCTTCTTTCCATTGCAGCTCTCCCACTTGCCTTATTCAGGCAGGCCCCATCATGGAAACTAATATTAAACAAACACAAGGCATTGATTAATTAAAGAACTGAAATGTATTCTGTTTCCCACCCCCTTTGCTAAATGTTAACCCATTAATTATGTTACCTAGCAGAAGCACATTTAAGCAGCATATATTACCTTTGATGTACCAATCCGATCTGGAACTGCATTTTTCACAGAAAAGACAAGACAAAAGCACATTTAAAAGCACATGCTATTATTTTTGACAGCAGCAGTTAGTATATGACAAAGACAATAGGCAATAATTATTGTATTATTTCTTTTTGCATTTTGCACAAATAAGCATAATGTTAGTCCCATGTGTTCATGTTGCACAGTTCTAGGTTGATTTAATAACATGCAGCAAACATATTAGTTTTATTAAACATTATGGAAGTCTGGCTTCACAAGCCTGAACAAAATATTGTTCATAATATTGTTCATTAACCTGCTCCATCAACTCCCTCATCTGGTGATTTTAAGAATCACCAAACACCACCCAAAAATTTCACAAATTATATCTATTGAACATGTTTCAGGCTTACTCAGGATTAGTATTTAAACCCTAATTTCATCTATATTTCTGCAACTCTCATATTGAATCCTACAAAATTCTTCTAATTCTATTTCCTTTTCCCTTTCTTTATTCAGCTAAGTTGGATCCTTTCCACCTTTGAATCCCCAATCCCCAATGAATTTATAGGTATCTACATTATGACTTGCACCAACAAAACACATATCAATCTGAGTATTGTCCCACCTAATGCAAAGCTTTAAAAAATATATATATTAATAATTTTGAAAAATTAGCATATACCCTCCCTTTTTTTTTAAGTTTTCAAATTTTAAAACATGTTTTCTTCGACCTAGGTCATACAAAAAAGTTTCTTTTTCCAACTAAAACATAGTTTCTTCGACTTAGTCAACTAACAAGATTTCTTTGACCTAGTCAATTAATCTTTTAATCACTCATGTCACTTTACTATTTTTATTTAATTCAATTACAGGTGGAAATATTATAAAGGACTGCCTTGATGACTTATTTTTCTCATTTGTTTTGACCACTCTCATTTGTTTTCTTCTATTTAACACTTCAATTTTTCCTTCTGTTTGGAACTTTTCATTTAGCTCTTCTTTGCTTTGACTTGAAATTTCATTCACTCGTTCTTCATTTTTATTCACCAACTTGTTTTCTAGACTTTTAATTCCTATTGTTTGACTATATTTACCAGTTTGTATACCATATTCTCAACTCTTTTATTAATTATTTTTCTCTTGTGTTCTGTCAAATTACTTTCAATTTTCCAAGTTCTCTTTCTCGGCTTATTCACATAATCATCATTGTCACTAGTTTCAGATTCTGTGTCTTCAGTTGATTTTCTTTTTCTGCTGAATAATTTCATTATTTCAGTTTTCTTCTTTGATTCAGGATCTTCTCTAATCAGCAGTTTTACTTCTCTGTTTGGAACATCATCCTTATAGCTGGTACTTGGTAATTTGTTTTCTTCTACTGGAATTACTTCTAACTTCCCAGTTTCAGAATTCTTGTTCCCGTTTCCAGAGTCTTCAATCTGCTTTTCGATATTCTCCTGATATTGATTTTCTTCTGACTCAGACTCTTTTTCTGCTTCTTTTTCTAGCAGATCTTCATCAAGTTCTGAGTCTAATATCACAATTTCCAAGTCTTTTTCATTCAATGCTTCATTCGCAGTTGAACTTTCCAGATGTCGACTTTCCTGTCGATCTTCAGGATCTGGATTTCTCTCAGGCTCTTCTTCAGAATCTGAATCAGTGGTAGTATCACCTTCTTCGTCAGGATTTTCAGGTGGAGGTACACAAATGGTATGACTCGCAAGAAGCCACCTCTTCAAACCCTTACACTTCACTGCATTTGTTGTGACAAGTATCACTTGTCTTGCTTTCTGCCACCTGGGTAACAGACAATTTCTTCTTCTGTACACTTTTGTTTTGACCCAATCACCTGGGATCAGATCATGTCCTTGTTCTCTCTCCTTTGTGATCACTTCAGTTCCCACTTGATTGAATACAGTAATTACCACATCAGATAAGTTTTTGCAGTAGTCTAAGATAATACTGTCATTTATACTTAATAACTTGTTTGCTGGAACAAAATCTTGCCTCATGATCCTTCCCATCAATTTTTCTTGAGGGCTCAAACCTGTCTTGTCAGGTATGTTTCTTAGAGTACTCAACACAAGTGGCAAGGCTTCTGTCCACTTCATACCTGTTGTTTCACACATTTTTGTAAGTCTATTCTTAATAGAGCTACTTACTTGTTCAACATCTCCTAATGCTTCCGGTCTGTATGCACAGTGTAGTTTTTGTTCAATACCAAATGCTTCACAAACCATCTGCATTAATTCATTTTCAATTCGTGTTCCATTGTTTGTTTCTACAGTCACTGGAAAGCCATAATGTGGGAATGAATTCGCGCAAAAGCAACTTTGTCACAGTAATTGTGTCATTCTTTCTTGTTGGAAAAGCTTCTACCCATTTTGAAAATAAACAAATGATAACTTGGACATATCTCAGTTTGTTATGTTGGGGCATTTCAATGAAGTCTATTTGAATACTTGTAAATGGACCACCCTCCCGGCCTATTGTTTCCAAACTTTCAATTGTCTTTTGACCTGGATTGTATTTCTGGCATGTCAGACATCTTTGACAAAGTGACTCTGCAACTAATCTGAACTTTGGATTGTACCTTGTCTTTCTGAACATTTTCATTATGTCATCTCGATCTATATGACCCTCCCCATGATACATTCGAGCCATATCTGAAATGATGCTGTTTGGCATGACCAATCTGTCATCTTTGTAAACCCAAATCTTATCACCTTCTCTTTGTTTACAGCCCTGTCTCAGCCATCCAATTTTCTCCTTATCATCTGCCTTATCTTGTAATTGTTTTAATTCTTGCAATGTCTGAATTACAAAGATTAATATGAGAATGCTTGAAACATGTTCATTACATTTTTCCCAATTGATTGCAACCCTCTCCCGAGCACAGAACTTAGCACTGACATCTGCGTACACATTGCCTTTTGAGACATAATCATTTTTCTCTCCATTTACAGCACATTTCACCACTGCTATTTGGTCAAGAAGCTCAATTCCATCTATCAATCTCTTAATCAAAATAGCATTTCTGATAGGTGATTCTATGGAGTTTAAACAATCTCTTTGTGACCATAGTTGATCATAGTCATGCATTATGTTATATCCATATTCACTATCAGTTATTATGGTAATTTTCAGTCCTTCACCCATCTCACATGCACGAATCAAAGCAATTAATTCCGCTACTTGAGCTGAACGAACTCTTTTGAGACAAGAGGCTTCAATCACTTCTGCAATCGTACATATCGAATAAGCTGCACTCAATATACCATCATCTGTTCTCAAACATGAACCATTCACAAATAGCACATAGTCTGATTCTGGTAAAGGAACATCCCTAATGTCTTGTCTGGGCTTTGTGCAAAAATCTAATACATCCTGACACTCATGATCATTTTCAGGGATAACAATTTCTGTTTCAGAAATATCTGGCAATAATGTAGAAGGATTTAAATTTATACATCTGGAAATTGAGACATTTTCTGACCCTAAAATAATCTTTTCATACTTGGTGAGTTCATTGCCCGTCAAGTGCTGAGTCTTACTCCTGGTGAGAAGAATCTCAACAGAATGTGGTACAAAAACTTTCACAGGAAAACCCATGATAATCCCTTCACTTTGTTCTAGGCTCATGTTTGTTGCTGCTACTGCTTTTAGACAACCAAGCAAAGCTTTTGCAATTGGATCAAGAACAGCTGAAAAATAAGCTATTGGCTTTTTTAACTTACCATGTCTCTGAATTAGAACAGATAATGCACAACCCTCCCTTTCACTGCAGTAAAGCTCACATTCTTTGTCGGAGTCTGGCATGCCCAAAACAGGAGCTTCACACAAACTCCTTTTTAATTGCTCAAAGGCTTCAAGCTCAATTTTTGTCAGAACAATTGGGTCTTTTACATCTGCTTTTGTCAATTTTTGCAATGGCTTCGCAATTACTGAGAAGCCACTAATCCATTGACAACAATAACCAAACATGCCCAGGAACATTCTCACCTGTTTTTGTGTCTTTGGGGGTTCCATTGCCTGAACCATTTTAATTCTCTCAATAGTTACATGTCTGGTTCCTTTTGCAATTCTATGTCCAAGGTATTTAACCTCTTTTTTTACAAAACTGCAATTTTGCAGGTGACACTTTGTGACCCTCTTCTGCCAAATGATTCAAAAGGGTTATGGTATCTGTTACACAGTTGTCTCTTGTTTTTGCTGCTACAAGCAAATTATCTATACACTGGACCAATGTTGATTTACCAAGTAATTCTAAATCTTCTAAGGTCTTTTTCAGCAATTCATTAAAAATAGAAGGACTCTCAGTGAACTCTTGAGGAAGGCAACACCATGCAAAATACTCTCTTGGAACCTAAAAGCAAAAATTGGTTGACTCTCTGGGTGCATTGGGACAGTAAAGAAGGCATTACATAGATTTATTACCGAATACCACTCAGCATCATGTGGTATCTGACAAAAGATCACTGCTGAGTTGGGCACAATAGGACAACAAGGGATAACTATCTCATTAACCTTTCTCAGGTCCTGTACTATTCTGTACGTTTTATCTGGCTTTCTAATACCCATAATTGGTGATTTACGAGGACTGTTCTCAATCTCTTTTAGAACACCCTGTTTAACTAATTTTTCAATAACAGGAGTAACTCTTTCAATTGTTTCTCGTTTCATTTTGTACTGTGGAACATTAGGAAATTATATTCCCTGTTTGATTGCAATTTTAACTGGATCTACATTTTTCATTAAACCCATTTCATTACCTGTAAAATCCCAAATTTTAACATTGACTGTCTCTTTCACCTCTTCAGGTAAATCTTTTTTCTCAAGTACAGGAAATAATCTGATTTCTTCTGCTTCAAACATTGACATTGTCAACTTGTAAAGGCCATCCTCTTCTTGAGTTTGAAATTCAATTTCATCTGGTGAATTATAGATTGTACAGTTCAGTTTACACAACAAGTCTTTTTCTAACAGATTTACAGGACTGCTGTCACTAACAATGAATTTATGCATGTTTTTAAATGTATCTATTTTGACTTCAACTCGTTCTGTCAAGTTTGTTTTAATCTGTGGATTAGTTACATCTATTACTTGGATGTTTTCACTTAAGAGATCATCAGATTCATTCCAAGATATTGGGAGTACATTTATTCTTTGTGGTCTGTTTTCCTGGTCTCCACTGAATCCTGTATCTGTATTGTATTTCTGCTCATTAACATAATTTGGAAATGGCAGCAGAGGTATCTCATTCTGCTGATTCACCACCTGTCGCTGTATTTGTAGCTGTTGATTCAGCTCATTTATCTCATTTTGCATCTGTGGACACCATGATTCATTCTTAATGATATTTCTGGGAACATTTTTACACTCTCTTACAAAAGCTAAATTTGTTTTTTCCTTCTCCTTTTTCTTCGTCCATTTTGTTTTCCATTTATTCAGATTATCCCATTTTTTCAAAGTCCAAATTAAATCTTTTATATGGGCAATTCTACCTGTTTTGTTCAGGCTTTCAATGTCCCTTTCAGTGAAATCCATTCTGTACATTTTTTTAAATAGTTTTTCTTTACTCAAATCAATTTCTAAATCAAAAGCCATTTCTTCAACAGCATTATACTTATTTTTTGTTTTCCATGTAATGCCTTTACAAAGAAACAACAATTCATCATCCTGATATGTTTTTAATCTGTCTGTACTGATTGTACCATTTATTAATTATTCAATTAATTCTTCAACCTTTAATTTTGCAACATCCAGTAATTTGTACTCATCAGGCTGTGTCAGGTCAATCAAGTCAACATCAGAGTCCTCACTAGCTGGAGTCATCATTCTCCCTTGCTGGGTTGGAATCATTACTGGCTGACTTTCAGATACATTAAGTTTTTCAGCAACATTTTGAATTCTAGAATTTAATAGGACCGTTAAAGCTGTGGAACTAGTTTCATCTTTTCTAAGCACTGGGTGAAAAGGTCCAATTGTCACAGGAACAGTCACTGCTTCCATGTTTCTGGTTAACTGTTCAATTGAATCATTTGTAGAATTAACATGACCAGGAATATTAATTCCAGAAGTACTAGGCATCTCATCATACCTTTCTGTTATAGGTATCTGGGCTGGGACTCTATTATTTGAACTGAAATTCTTGGGGTTTCATTAATCTGTTCTAGAGTTCTGCTCGAACTTGAACTTCTGCGTTGGTCTGTAGACACATTAATATTTCTACAATGATCAATAATTTCTACTCTCTCATGCTTATAATTTACCATTTTTAATTTGGGAATCGAATTTTTATTAAAAATGATTTCTTTTTTTATAAAAAAAAATATATATATTTCTTTTGGGGGAGATGGTGTTCTTTCAAAATATATCCTTTAAAACTGCATCTTTATTATCAGTATCTTCATTATGCTTACTAGTTACTTCATTATTCACCTGTTTATTCATTAATTTGCTCTCACATGTAGTAACAACCTTTTCATCATGTTTAAATACATCTTTTATTTTCTGGTACCAAAAAAACATTTTCTCTTTCTTTAGATAATAATTATCCATGTTTTCTTTTTTTCTTTTTTTTTAGCTCGATAATGTTTATTTAATTATGCTGCACGATCCTCCGTTCTCCCCCTCTGTCAACCAGCTTTAAACCAGTCTTCCTTGAACTTAATTAGACTTACAAATCACAAATCACCAATTTCGTTTGTGACACAAGGCTCGCCGGCTACTACAACACGCATCAGCTGTGACACACGTTTTTTTTTAAAACAATAGCGCAGCTGTAGCGAGAAAGAAAACCAAAGCCAAAACACTCGTGAATGTAAACAACTCGGCAGTGGTAACGCGCATCAGCCAATTGCAGCGTGACCACTAGAATGTCAGCCAACCACAGCGCGGTTGCTGAAAAATCCTTCAGAATACCTCGGCCAATCACAGCGCGTCTGCTGTGACGCTTCGGTCAATCACAGCGTGGCGGCTATGACGCAAATAGCCGCTGCGGTTTCCAGCTCTCTCCTCGCGCTCTCACTCCTCAAAACAGCCCCTCCTTCACAAAAAAAAACAATCGTAATGCTTTTAATACGATCTAAATAGCGCGGAACACTTTTAATACAATTTAAATAGCGCAGACTTTACCCGAAGGCTTCAGAACGCTTCACAATTGTTTTTCAACATTAGTAACTACATAAAACAAACCATTTGCCTGCTTCCCTATAAAGGACAGTATATTTCAGACATTCAGAATTGCATTCATTTGAAATAGACGACGCTATTTCTATCGCATTTACACATACATATATACTGAAGAAATCCCTACTCATGCATACTTATTTTCTTCCTTAGGACTCTAACCTTAAGAGAAAACCTCTTTTGCCAGTAAGAAAACGACGTTTCTTACCCTTCACACAAGCTCAGATAAATTCTATTACTCTTTTCACAGTGAGTTTTAGAACGGGCTCTTTGTCCCTATACTCAAAGTTCAAATTTCTTAGACAATCCTCACTATCATATATACATTTTACTCAACACACCTAGAACCCTAAACTTGTGTTGTACGTCCACAACACTAGTGATATGCGACGATATCACCTTTTGAAGCAAAACAAATGAACTGTGTAACCTGAAACCAGCGTCACACTACTCTTGCCATGGGAAACCAGGAATTTTTCACACTGCTCGAAAAACCCTTACAACTACATATAACAATCTGATAAAATCAAGAAATCAACATATGTTAAACATTGATCCTATGAATATACCAACATATATGTATCATGTATGTAGCATGTATGTCAAAAACAACATATAAACCGTACGCTGCTACCAAGGAATTTGATCCAGCGCTCCTACCAAAATTCTGTATAAATGATTCTACCTACTACCACCAAACTTATCATACAATACCAGGCCCATATCAACAACAGAGCGACTGAATCATGAGGCGATTAAATCTATATATGTTGTTTAAACAATCCACAATAAACAAGACCAGCTTGTCATTTAGTAAGTTTATTCAAATATATTCGTGAAAACTTAGGTTTTGGAGCTTTCTTAAACAAGTATTAGAAAATATCATAAAGAAAGGTTTATTCAGCATTTATAAAGAGAGCTTGATTCAAGAAATATTATTCATTAACAGAAATAAGTGAAAATGAGCATTTCCAAACCCTAACTAATTCCCTGTCACTACCCTCATCGCCTGAAAACAAAGTCTTTATTAAAGTCTCCTGTCCTTACGTGCGTTCGTCCATCAGCAGAACACGACCCTCTGGAATCAAGAAGCGTAGGCCAAAGTCTGCTCCTCGAGCCAATTCTTATACCCTAAAACTAAAGCTAGACTAACTATTTTCACATTCCAACAGCTGAATTCTGGCTCCCCATTGGCTGAGCCACCTCATGCCACATTATATTGTGACATCTTCCTCCTCAGGTCCGGGCTTTTTCACTAACCCATTGTTCATGCACAGAGTTCTGGCGACACTTCCTTAGGCTGCTACATTTTGTAGCAAAGATGTTCATGTAATGCACAAAAATGCCGCGGCTCTTCCTCCCAACCTTGAGCCTGTCCGTTCTGAACTTCCCGTGGCACAATAGACTTTTGAAACCAACTTGGCAAAGACACTCCCACATAGCTTTATTTTGAAGAACCAGGCTTCTTTCCATTGCAGCTCTCCCACTTGCCTTATTCAGGCAGGCCCCATCATGGAAACTAACATTAAACAAACACAAGGCATTGATTAATTAAAGAACTGAAATGTATTCTGTTTCCCACCCCCCTTTGCTAAATGTTAACCCATTAATTATGTTACCTAGCAAAAGCACATTTAAGCAGCATATATGACCTTTGATGTACCAATCCGATCTGGAACTGCATTTGTCACAGAAAAGACAAGACAAAAGCACATTTAAAAGCACATGCTATTATTTTTGATAGCAGCAGTTAGTATATGACAAAGACAATAGACAATAATTATTGTATTATTTCTTTTTGCATTTTGCACAAATAAGCATAATGTTAGTCCCATGTGTTCATGTTGCACAGTTTATTCTAGGTTGATTTAATAACATGCAGCAAACATATTAGTTTTATTAAACATTATGGAAGTCTGGCTTCACAAGCCTGAACAAAATATTGTTCATTAACCTGCTCCATCATTCCAATTACGAGTCCAGAGCTATGTCCTGATCCCTGTGCAAGCACGTGTTTGCACAGGGATGTGAATGACGAGTTGTGCCATCATTGTCACACACTCACAGTATTCCACATATATTCAGGCAGGCCAAACCTGCCAAACATAGGCAGGCGAAAAAGTCCAGAACATAGGCAGTCTATGTAGAATTTGGTATGTTATGCACTGTTTTCCTATTAAAAACCTTGAATAGGAGGCATTTACTACACATGGTAAACACCTGTTGCTGGGATAATACACCATGTATAGTTTGAGACCTGGAGCATAAGAGTTCAGGAGACTTACCTCCGCACTTTGAGTACAAAGCGGAGACTGGCCAAGGACAAGAAAGGGGCAAATGCTTAGAACACCTGTAAAGGACTGCTAGGTAACAGCCTCACAGGCTGCTAGGTGTTCTCGTTCACAGGGCCGGTACTTTCATTCGTCAAGGTAAAGCAGTGGTGTTAGGGCGCCACCTTATGGTGGGGATAAATTACTACACAAGGGTGTACTACAAAGGAGGTC
This sequence comes from Lissotriton helveticus, assembly GCF_964261635.1. Classification (NCBI taxonomy): domain Eukaryota; kingdom Metazoa; phylum Chordata; class Amphibia; order Caudata; family Salamandridae; genus Lissotriton; species Lissotriton helveticus. The sequence goes on from NC_136073.1 coordinate 32,818,829, forward strand.
TGCACCCCCAAAAAGACTGTTTAACAATATGGCAGCTTCCAGAGTAGTGGTCCACTGCAACAGTCCTGTCATTAACCCCTTCGCCGCGGGGGTAATTCCCCCACGGTGTGGGGGGAGGTGGGGGCCGTGGCGCCGCGGTGCTCGTAACGAGCCCAGCTCGTCATGATGCACAGTGGAGCTGTGCTCATGATGAGCTGGGCTCATTACGACTCCGCCCACTGATTGATTCTGCCGCACAGGCGGGGGATCAATTGCACGTGGGAGTGTGGCGTTTGTTATGACGAGCTCAGCTCGTCATGAGCACAGCTCCACTGTGCCTCATGACGAGCTGGGCTCGTCATAAGCATGCAAGGGGTTTAATGTGCTCCTTGTGTTTTGTTTGGCAATGACTGACTCTATTGTCAAGCCAATAAACAACTTTGTCTCGAGTCCCTCTGTCCTGCCTGATGTCCCTTTCCAAACACTGGCTGTAAGTTGAACATTGTATACAGAAATATCGTCTGACATAAATATAATTAAAAAAAACAGTGTAACTTTGGATGCAAAGTGACCATCAGTAACTGAAATGAGGAGATATTTTTGAAAATAATATTTAGGGCACTGTATTCCGGTCCCTCCCCAGCAGCAGAGTGTGAAGAGGGTGACACCCAGCCTCTTATTCCCTCTCACAACACCAACCGCCTGGTGATCCAGGGACCTCTCCTGGTGATGTGGGCAAGGGCAGGAAGTGACACTTCTAGGGGTGGAGTCTTAGCTAGTGGGGCAGACAGGGGGAGACATAGGAGCTGCTCTATACCAGGCCCTGGTCCTGCACAGGTGGAGAATGGGTGCAGTGAGGAGGTGGTGAGTGGTGGGAGTGGGCAGGGGCTGTTTACCTGCCACATTCCCTCCTGGCATTTCTTGCATTTCTTGTGTTCAGACTGAATTCTCTGCCTGCCCCAATACAAACTCACGCGTTGATCCCTGCACCGAGTGGGTCAACAAGAGTGGCGATAGAGACCTCAATACCTCTGTGGGATTAGGGAAGACAATTCCAATTCTACTCCTGAAATAACCTGCTGGTGAAGCCTTGCAGGTCAGATGAGCAGAAAAGCAATGGTTTCCCCTGGGCTTCAGTCAATGGGAGGGAGGGGCTTCAGTCAGCGGTGGGGGGGCTTCAGTCAGTGGTGGGGGGGCTTCAGTCAGTGGGAGGGGGGGCTTCAGTCAGTGGTGGGGGGGCTTCAGTCAGTGGGAGGGGGGGCTTCAGTCAGTGGTGGGGGGCTTCAGTCAGTGGGTGGGGAGTAAGCGGGTGGGGGAGTCATAAAATGTGAGGACCTTTTAAGTAGGCCTAAGGACATCCACCGGTTACTGGACCTCAAAGGGTGACAAATAGCCCCTTCCCACTGCCTTCCTGGGGTCGCTGTACTCTTGTCACCCCATATTGAAACCCAAGCACAATCCCTCAAGACTTGGCTCTCAGGGCAGTGAAGGTGGAGCAGCCCAAGGCTCTCCCAGGGAGGTGATGTGGGCTGGAATCTCAGAACTCAGTGGCACACACAAAACACTCAATACATCTTTGTCTTGTGAGTGCTTTAAGTTTAAAAAAGGAAACATACTTTAATGCACACAAAGCAAAATACTAAAACAATGAATTTCAAATCTGTAAACAAAATATACTTTGACAAATCAGTATATCAAACGGTACACAAGTTCTAAGTAGGAATACCAATCCTTAAGAGGCTGTCAGGTAATTAGTACACATTGTCTACCCTGTAGATTTAGAGGAAACTAACCATCTAAATACAGGATGCTGAAAATATCGACAAGTCAGCTAGTGACAAACCGTGGGCCCGATTCACAGAACTAACTTAAGACAAAATCCTTAACTTACCACCATTTTGGTATTCACAGAAGTTAGGAGTCCTAACTTTGTATTTATTTGTATTTATTTATTCTTATAAAGCGCCTATCACCCCCAGTCTCTAAGCGCTAGGATGTTAACACAATTCAAAATACAAATGCACTGCAGAGTCTGACAGCAGGAGGGGAAAAAATGTAAGCACCAGGCAACCAAACAGAGGCCTCAGGTAGAGCTAACCATAGGCTTCTCTAAATAGCACAGTTTTCAAGCCCTTCCTAAATGGTAAGAGCCTGGCTTCTTTGCGGAGAGTTTCAGGTAGTTTATTCCAGAGTTTGGGAGCAACTACGGAAAAGGTTCAGCCACCCAGTCTAGTTCCTTTGGACCATGGGCAGACTAAGAGACTTGAGTGTGATGAACGGAGCAAACGACTGGGTGCATAGACCTTAAGACGGTCCCTGATATGTACAATACATAAAACCTTGAAATCAATTTGTTGTTTCAATGGGAGTCAAAGCAGCTGCTGCAGTATTGGTGTTGTGTGAGCGCCTCTAGGTAGCATGTAAATTAATCTTGCAGCATCATTCATGACAACCTGAAGTTTTTTGAGGAGTACCTCAGGTAGTCCGAGGTATACTGCATTCCCACAGTCTAACCGGGAGAGAATAAGCGCGGTCACCACAGTCTGTCTAGTTGATACAGACAGTAGATGTACCAGCTTCCAGAGCTTCTGCATTAAGCCAACACAGCTCCCAACTACTGCTGAAACTTGCTGCTTTAATGAGAGGTCAGTGTCCAACCTAATGCCCAGACTCTTAACTACAGATACTGGGGAGGGCACTGTGCCTAGCTCTACAGGCCAGCAACAACTAGACCAGGGTGAAGTCATTGCAGACAAAACCAGGACCTCCATCTTATCTGGGTTTATCTTCAAAGAGTTGAAGGTCATCCAGTTAGTGATAAACCGGAGGATTTTCTGGACATTGACCTGGGAGGAAGCAGTATTGTCAATACGGACGATCAATTGAGTGTCGTCCGCATAGTTAAAGACTTGACAGTCCAATTTGGATAATGCCTGAATCAGTGGCTGTAGATAAATATTGAATAGAAGGGGGGATAGAGCTGAGCCCTGAGGTACCCCCCATCCTAACCCACCAGCCTTAGATGTGAATTCTCCCATTCAAACTCTCTGAGAGCGATCAACCAAAAAAGAGAAAATCCAGCGGAGAGCAGTCCCCGCCACTGCCAGCCGGCTGACACGGGACACCAATATATCATGGTCCACCGTGTCGAACGCGGCTGAGAGATCTAGGAGGATAAGGGCCGATGGAACCTTCCTGTCTGCTGCACAGCGCAGATCATCTAATACTGACAGCATCACCAATTCCGTGCTATTGCTACTTTAGGACTTCTAAATGCCTTCAGTAAATACCGAAAGTCTTAAAGTTAGGATTTTTCTCAGTTTAGGAGTAGTAAAGTTAGGACTCTTAACTTTAGGACTCCTAAATGCCTTCTGTGAATACCGAAAGTCTTAAAGTTAGAATTTTTCTCAGTTTAGGAGTAGTAAAGTTAGGACTCCTAACTTCTGTGAATACTGAAATGTGTAATTGCCTTCTGTGAATACCAAAATGAGTAAGTGCCTTCTGTGAATACCAAAATGGTAGTAAGTTTAGGATTTTGCCTTAAGTTAGTTTTGTGAATCGGGCCCAACTTCCCTGTATGTCCTCACATGAGAAAACAAAACATCCTTGAAAAGACCTATTGCAATAACATGACCTTATCAACACAGATAGGCCTATAGACTTTGCCAATGTCATCACAATCAAAAAAGACTTCCTGCTTTTTGGCAATGTATTCACATTTGTTAAATCAGATCAAAAGACTTTAACATCATTACAACATTACCCTAAGGCCCTTACGTAAAGAGACCTAACACGAGCATCAGATAGACCTAATGCATTTAAGCATTAAAAATGAGTCCCTCCGCTAAGAAACAAATAATACCTTTGACCAAACCTCGGAAAATGCATGGTACCAATAGCAAAGGGTGATCCTACTTTGGATAGCAATTGTTTCACCACAGGAGCAACAGAATAAGATTTTATCGAGCACTCAAAGTCCAATCAAATGCTAAGTCCTGTTATATCTTGCAAAAGCAAAAAGTTTTATTCACAGATCATTCCAATTATCGTCTTCATTGGATAAATCCTTTACATCCTTCTCAATAGTACAATCTTCATATTACATGTAGCCACGTAATCTTGCAGCCAACACGTGTTTCGTCTGGTCAGTATATGACCTAATGACTTCCTCAGGGCTGCAACCCAAACATAATACAATAAAGCCAAATTATTAAAAAGTTCTAATCATAAATTAATGACATTCAAGACACAGTTACAGCTTGTACGGGAAAACATCCCAAGAACTTTAAAGGTGCTCAATAGTATCAAAAATGCAAGTCAGGAAGGGCCAGCCACCAAGCGAAGAAACAAGCTAGAGGCACCAGAATATAGTGAGATCTAAGTGAATCACACATAAAAATTAATGGCAAGCTATAATAAAGTCTAAAAGTGTTGAAAGAGAATCATAGTAGTTAGAGTATCTCAAAGATAAGCATGCTAGGGGGTATCACACCTAAAGGCCTCACGTGAAATTGGGGTGTCTGTTCCTATTTGTTTCATAAACGATGCTGTACAGAGTAAAAAGCGAGAATATCTCAATCTTGGGTCACAATGTTGTAACCTTGCTTAGTTGTGTCTTAATAATAATTAGAAAACTGTTCGTTACCTCTTACCTAATGTCCCAGGGACTTCGCGTTGTTTTCGAAGTCTGTATTACTTAGATGCCAGGTGTCCGTGTTCGTCACCCGCAAAGTCAAAACGCTGTGTTTGCGCGTTCTGCAACTGTTAAAGTTAATCTGAGTTAGTGTAATGTAAGCGCTATTCTGAAAACCGCTGCAAAGTTAATCTAAACTAATGAAAAATTAATACTAGTTTAAAGCTAGCGGCTTCTTACCTATCGTATTGTGTGCAGTGCGTCAGTACGCGGTATCCCTGTCTGGCGTCCTAGTTCGGCGCCATCTTGTGTTTCTTTTATCATATATTAAGAGACTACCGGTCGCCATCTTGGTATAACTCGATCCGTCCCAAGACAAAAGTTCATGAGAAATGAGTCAAACAAATGAGTTGTAAATGTATATTGCTTCGTATCTAATTTTTTTTGGGTCATTCATCGTGTTCAGGAATTAGTAGTAAGGGAGCTGAATTTATATTAGGTGCAAACCACTTAAAAAAGGTATCAAGATGACGCTAAATATTCCGCATAATTCAATATTTTTTCTAACGTCACCGCTCTCAGTTAATAATAAACCTCTAATTATATCAGATATTTTATATTGACGCTCTGGAGGCATTTTGAATTATCACCGCCATTTTAAGATGGTCTAGATGTGCTAGCATACGGTGATAATAGAACATATCTCAACCCATATATCTCTATTTATGTTATTCAGTGTATAATTATGCACGAACTAGAAATACAATTATTATAACAACGTTCTCAGTGGATATAAGTCTAAGATCTCGTCTTGTATTTAGGAGTAACATTCAGGAGATTTATTGAAATAAACACCGCCATCTTGAAGTAGTCAAGGTACGAAAGTAACCAACACTAGTAAAGTATACTGAGCAGGTTAACTCTATTTATACACTTCGTAAAAACGTCAGTGAGCGAACGTATCGACGAAAATCACGGGACCAGAAGTCTCACATATAGGGGGCATGTTTAAGGAGGTTTAGGATATAAGCCCCACCAGCATGCCATCTGAGGATGAAATAAGGGCACAGCAGAAGAGTGGTTCAATAGGAGAGGTCATGCTAAAGATCCAAGATAATTGTTCATAAATTGGTTCTTAGTATTTCTTAAAGCTCAAGTACATTATCAGTTACAACAAAAATTTTTACAGATGTCTAATTAGAATTGCCAGGTTTCTCATAATGCTAGTATCTAGCACGGTATCCTTATTTTTCAGAATATACATACAACGTATAATACATTAATCATAGAATTATAGTACATTCATTACAGTTGAAACAAGAGTAAACAGTCGCAATGTGTGATTTTACAGATTAGTCTAGAAACACATTTTACTCATTGCCAAGGAAGAATTCAAATTCATGATCAACATTTAAACCCATTTCCACAGCTTTCAATTTTATCAACCAGGTTACTTCCTTCCTCCTCAGGGTTAATAGACGGTTCCCACCTCGGGGATCTGATTCAATATGATCTATACCATGATAGGAAAAGTTATGTTTGACACTATCTGATTGATTTCTAATTAGATGAGCCGAGGTTGGGTACCGGGTATCCCCTTGTTTAATGGCTCTGAAGTGTTCTGACATTCTATCTCTGAGCCGTCTTTTGGTGCTCCCAATATATATCTTCCCACAGCTGCATGCAATGACATACACAACAAACGTTGTGTCACAATTTATGAAGTGTTCTATTTTATTTTCACCTGTATTGTTATAGTTGAAACTTAACACTTTTTTCTTGGCCCATCTGCATGAAGGGCATTCTCCACATTTGTGGAACCCTTTAAATTTCGATAACCAGTCTTTATTGACAGCTTTTTTTGGGTAGCTAGGGCTCAACATATTGGCAAGTGTCAATCCTTTTCTGTACGTTACAGATGGCTTACTCGAGATATAAGGCATAATGTCCTGGTCAAGCTTTAGTAATGGCCAGTGTTTTTTGAGAATAGTATACAATTTAGTACTTTCAGTGCTATATTGTGTAATCAACCGTACTTTAGTTTCAGTATCAGGGGTAGCTTTGTCAGATTTGACCTTAAGTAGGTCTACCCGTTTTAATTTATTCACTCTGGATACTGCTGTATTAATGGTACGTGTTTCATAGCCCCTTCTTGTAAACCGTTCTGTCATGTCTTCAAGATTTTTATGGAAGTCTCTGTCTTGAGAGCAGTTGCGCCTAGCTCTCATCATTTCACCATATGGTATGCTCTTAAGTTGACTTTTAGGGTGACAGCTGTTGGCATGCAGTATTGCATTACAGCTTGTCGGTTTCCTGTACATCCTGCTCATAAGGCGACCTCCCTCTACAAATAACTCGATGTCTAGAAATGTAATTTTCTGATAGTCATATAAAATGGTAAATCGAAGATTGTAAGGATTATCATTCAAGTAATCAAAGAAGCCTTTGAGTTGCTCAATTGATCCAGTCCAGATTAGGAGGCAGTCATCGATAAATCTGCTCCAGTAATGGATATACTGGATCCATTCTCCATTACTGGGGCCCCAGATTCGTTCTGCCTCATACCATCCCATAAACAAATTTGCGAAAGATGGGGCAAATTTGGCTCCCATCGCCGTACCGAGTTCTTGGCGGTACCATACACCATCAAAGAGAAAAACGTTATTTTTTAAAACCATCTCCGTCATTTTTAGCAACATTTGAGAATGATCAAACATTTCTGCTGGTCTTCTACTTAGAAAATGATCAAGTGCTTTAATTCCTTGGTCGTGATCAATATTAGAATAAAGTGATACCACATCTAGTGTTACTAGTAGCATCCCTTCTTCCCACGATATATCACTAAGTAAATTCAACACATGCTTCGTGTCTTCAACAAAAGAAGGCAAATTGTATACATATTCTCTCAGAAATATGTCTATAAATTCTGAGAGATGTTCCGTAGGTCCACAAATGCCCGAGACAATCGGCCTGCCAGGCGGTCTATCTCGGCATTTGTGGACTTTAGGAAGTGTGTAAAGGCATGGTGATTTAGGGTAACTAGTCTGTAGGTACAGGTATTCATCACGGTTTATTAGTGATAAATCATACCATTCCTTAATCTGAGCATTTATACTCTCAGTAAGATTCTTCATGGGGCTTGACTCAAGTTTAGTATAGTAGCGAGTATCATTAAGTTGAGTAAGGACATCATTTTTATAGTCTAAAGTATTCTGTATAACGAGGTTTCCCCCTTTATCCGTTCTTTGTATTATGATGTTCTTATTCATCATCAGTTCCTTTAAGGCTTTCCTTTCTCCTGGTGTAAGATTATCATCTTTGGGGTTGAGAAATCTTGCTGATTGCCGGTCTAGCTCTTTGTCTATATCTGCGTTCACTGCCTTGAAGAATACATCTACAAGCCTTAAAGGAACTGATGATGAATAAGGACATCATAATACAAAGAGCGGATAAAGGGGGAAACCTCGTTATACAGAATACTTTAGACTATAAAAATGATGTCCTTACTCAACTTAATGATACTCGCTACTATACTAAACTTGAGTGAAGCCCCATGAAGAATCTTACTGAGAGTATAAATGCTCAGATTAAGGAATGGTATGATTTATCACTAATAAACCGTGATGAATACCTTTACCTACAGACTAGTTACCCTAAATCACCATGCCTTTACACACTTCCTAAAGTCCACAAATGCCGAGATAGACCGCCTGGCAGGCCGATTGTCTCGGGCATTTGTGGACCTACGGAACATCTCTCAGAATTTATAGACATATTTCTGAGAGAATATGTATACAATTTGCCTTCTTTTGTTGAAGACACGAAGCATGTGTTGAATTTACTTAGTGATATATCGTGGGAAGAAGGGATGCTACTAGTAACACTAGATGTGGTATCACTTTATTCTAATATTGATCACGACCAAGGAATTAAAGCACTTGATCATTTTCTAAGTAGAAGACCAGCAGAAATGTTTGATCATTCTCAAATGTTGCTAAAAATGACGGAGATGGTTTTAAAAAATAACGTTTTTCTCTTTGATGGTGTATGGTACCGCCAAGAACTCGGTACGGCGATGGGAGCCAAATTTGCCCCATCTTTCGCAAATTTGTTTATGGGATGGTATGAGGCAGAACGAATCTGGGGCCCCAGTAATGGAGAATGGATCCAGTATATCCATTACTGGGGCAGATTTATCGATGACTGCCTCCTAACCTGGACTGGATCAATTGAGCAACTCAAAGGCTTCTTTGATTACTTGAATGATAATCCTTACAATCTTCGATTTACCATTTTATATGACTATCAGAAAATTACATTTCTAGACATCGAGTTATTTGTAGAGGGAGGTCGCCTTATGAGCAGGATGTACAGGAAACCGACAAGCTGTAATGCAATACTGCATGCCAACAGCTGTCACCCTAAAAGTCAACTTAAGAGCATACCATATGGTGAAATGATGAGAGCTAGGCGCAACTGCTCTCAAGACAGAGACTTCCATAAAAATCTTGAAGACATGACAGAACGGTTTACAAGAAGGGGCTATGAAACACGTACCATTAATACAGCAGTATCCAGAGTGAATAAATTAAAACGGGTAGACCTACTTAAGGTCAAATCTGACAAAGCTACCCCTGATACTGAAACTAAAGTACGGCTGATTACACAATATAGCACTGAAAGTACTAAATTGTATACTATTCTCAAAAAACACTGGCCATTACTAAAGCTTGACCAGGACATTATGCCTTATATCTCGAGTAAGCCATCTGTAACGTACAGAAAAGGATTGACACTTGCCAATATGTTGAGCCCTAGCTACCCAAAAAAAGCTGTCAATAAAGACTGGTTATCGAAATTTAAAGGGTTCCACAAATGTGGAAAATGCCCTTCATGCAGATGGGCCAAGAAAAAAGTGTTAAGTTTCAACTATAACAATACAGGTGAAAATAAAATAGAACACTTCATAAATTGTGACACAACGTTTGTTGTGTATGTCATTGCATGCAGCTGTGGGAATATATATATTGGGAGCACCAAAAGACGGCTCAGAGATAGAATGTCAGAACACTTCAGAGCCATTAAACAAGGGGATACCCGGTACCCAACCTCGGCTCATCTAATTAGAAATCAATCAGATAGTGTCAAACATAACTTTTCCTATCATGGTATAGATCATATTGAATCAGATCCCCGAGGTGGGAACCGTCTATTAACCCTGAGGAGGAAGGAAGTAACCTGGTTGATAAAATTGAAAGCTGTGGAAATGGGTTTAAATGTTGATCATGAATTTGAATTCTTCCTTGGCAATGAGTAAAATGTGTTTCTAGACTAATCTGTAAAATCACACATTGCGACTGTTTACTCTTGTTTCAACTGTAATGAATGTACTATAATTCTATGATTAATGTATTATACGTTGTATGTATATTCTGAAAAATAAGGATACCGTGCTAGATACTAGCATTATGAGAAACCTGGCAATTCTAATTAGACATCTGTAAAAAAATTTGTTGTAACTGATAATGTACTTGAGCTTTAAGAAATACTAAGAACCGATTTATGAACAATTATCTTGGATCTTTAGCATGACCTCTCCTATTGAACCACTCTCCTGCTGTGCCCTTATTTCATCCTCAGATGGCATGCTGGTGGGGCTTATATCCTAAACCTCCTTAAACATGCCCCCTATATGTGAGACTTCTGGTCCCGTGATTTTCGTCGATACGTTCGCTCACTGACGTTTTTACGAAGTGTATAAATAGAGTTAACCTGCTCAGTATACTTTACTAGTGTTGGTTACTTTCGTACCTTGACTACTTCAAGATGGCGGTGTTTATTTCAATAAATCTCCTGAATGTTACTCCTAAATACAAGACGAGATCTTAGACTTATATCCACTGAGAACGTTGTTATAATAATTGTATTTCTAGTTCGTGCATAATTATACACTGAATAACATAAATAGAGATATATGGGTTGAGATATGTTCTATTATCACCGTATGCTAGCACATCTAGACCATCTTAAAATGGCGGTGATAATTCAAAATGCCTCCAGAGCGTCAATATAAAATATCTGATATAATTAGAGGTTTATTATTAACTGAGAGCGGTGACGTTAGAAAAAATATTGAATTATGCGGAATATTTAGCGTCATCTTGATACCTTTTTTAAGTGGTTTGCACCTAATATAAATTCAGCTCCCTTACTACTAATTCCTGAACACGATGAATGACCCAAAAAAAATTAGATACGAAGCAATATACATTTACAACTCATTTGTTTGACTCATTTCTCATGAACTTTTGTCTTGGGACGGATCGAGTTATACCAAGATGGCGACCGGTAGTCTCTTAATATATGATAAAATCAATCAATCAATCAGGTCATTTGTAGAGCGCACTACTCACCCGTAGGGTCTCAAGGCGCTGGGAGGGGGGGGGGGGGTGCCGCTACTGCTCGAACAGCCAGGTCTTGAGCTTCTTCCTGAAGGAGAGGTGGTCTTGGGTCAGGCGCAGATTGGTGGGAAGTGAGTTCCAGGTCTTGGCGGCCAGGTAGGAGAAGGATCTTCCTCCTGTTGTCGCTCTTCGGATGCGGGGGACGGCGGCGAGGGCGTGGTTGGTTGATCTGAGGAGGCGCTTGGGAGTGTAGAAGTTGATCCGGTTGTTGAGGTAGCTCGGGCCTTGGTCGTGTAGGGCTTTGTGTGCGTGGGTGAGGAGACGGAAGGTGATTCTCTTGTTGACCGGGAGCCAGTGCAGATCTCTCAGGTGTCCGGAGATGTGGCTGCGTCGGGGGATGTCGAGGATGAGTCTCGCCGAGGCGTTCTGGATCCGCTGGAGTCTCTTCTGGAGTTTGGCAGTGGTTCCGGCGTAGAGGGCGTTGCCGTAGTCCAGTCGGCTGGTGACGAGGGCTTGGGTGACCGTCTTCCTCGTCTCGGTGGGGATCCACCGGAAGATCTTACGTAGCATGCGCAGGATGTTGAAGCATGATGAGGAGACGGCGTTGACTTGTCTGGTCATGGAGAGGGAGGAGTCCAGGATGAAGCCCAGGTTGCGTGCGTGGTCCGTCGGTTTGGGTGCGGTGCCCAGGGCGGGTGGCCACCAGGAGTCGTCCCAGGCGGAGGGCGTGGAGCCCAGGATGAGGACCTCCGTCTTGTCTGAGTTCAGTTTCAGGCGGCTGGTCGTCATCCATTCGGCTACGTCTCTCATCCCTTCGTGCAGGTTGGCTCTGGCGGTGGCGGGGTCGTTGGTCAGGGAGAGGATCAGCTGGGTGTCGTCAGCGTAGGAGATTATGTTGAGGTTGTGTTGGCGTGCGATGGCCGCGAGGGGGCTCATGTAGACGTTGAAGAGGGTGGGGCTCAGTGAGGATCCTTGAGGGACGCCGCAGATGACTTTGGTGGCCTCTGACTTGTACGGTGGTAGGCGGACTCTTTGTGTTCTTCCGTCGAGGAAGGAGGTGATCCATTCTAAAAGAAACACAAGATGGCGCCGAACTAGGACGCCAGACAGGGATACCGCGTACTGACGCACTGCACACAATACGATAGGTAAGAAGCCGCTAGCTTTAAACTAGTATTAATTTTTCATTAGTTTAGATTAACTTTGCAGCGGTTTTCAGAATAGCGCTTACATTACACTAACTCAGATTAACTTTAACAGTTGCAGAACGCGCAAACACAGCGTTTTGACTTTGCGGGTGACGAACACGGACACCTGGCATCTAAGTAATACAGACTTCGAAAACAATGCGAAGTCCCTGGGACATTAGGTAAGAGGTAACGAACAGTTTTCTAATTATTATTAAGACACAACTAAGCAAGGTTACAACATTGTGACCCAAGATTGAGATATTCTCGCTTTTTACTCTGTACAGCATCGTTTATGAAACAAATAGGAACAGACACCCCAATTTCACGTGAGGCCTTTAGGTGTGATACCCCCTAGCATGCTTATCTTTGAGATACTCTAACTACTATGATTCTCTTTCAACACTTTTAGACTTTATTATAGCTTGCCATTAATTTTTATGTGTGATTCACTTAGATCTCACTATATTCTGGTGCCTCTAGCTTGTTTCTTCGCTTGGTGGCTGGCCCTTCCTGACTTGCATTTTTGATACTATTGAGCACCTTTAAAGTTCTTGGGATGTTTTCCCGTACAAGCTGTAACTATGTCTTGAATGTCATTAATTTATGATTAGAACTTTTTAATAATTTGGCTTTACTGTATTATGTTTGGGTTGCAGCCCTGAGGAAGTCATTAGGTCATATACTGACCAGACGAAACACGTGTTGGCTGCAAGATTACGTGGCTACATGTAATATGAAGATTGTACTATTGAGAAGGATGTAAAGGATTTATCCAATGAAGACGATAATTGGAATGATCTGTGAATAAAACTTTTTGCTTTTGCAAGATATAACAGGACTTAGCATTTGATTGGACTTTGAGTGCTCGATAAAATCTTATTCTGTTTGTTTAAGCTCCTGTGAGCTTATCTCCAGGTCGTGGTAACCGACCTATTTTTGTCTGGAGCACCTAATCTACTGTGGACTTTACTATTGCCCTTACCCGCTGTGCGCTTTTTGCTATAACAGTTACCAAACTACTAGCACAGCAGCAACAGGTTCACTGCGACCCCCGTCTTGTGTACATCAGTTTCCTAGCAACCCTCAAAACTCTGTAACCTCTGTCAGTCTCAGCCGCTCTTGGGCCTTTACCAAAATTAGACATCAGTAGGCAGCTCTGAACAGGTGCCCTCCTGTTCCTAGGCACCTGTGTTCTCTTCCTGGTGTGAGTGTAACCTGGTCCATATCAAAGAGCCTTCCTCCTATAATCAATATCCTGTCTGGGAGGCTCCCTCCAGCTTCCATCTTATGGACACTGACACACAGGACATACAAAATGGTTTCTGTTCCTCTTATATTAAATCACTTCAGATATATTCCTGACCTGACACACCATAATCCAATAATCCACACATGTGACATGTACATTTTCTCTTTCTCTCTCTTTCTCTGTCCCCCTGTCTCTCTCTCTCCCTCTCTCTCTCTCTCTCTCTCTCTCTCTCTCTCTCCCTCTCTCTCTCTCTCTCTCTCCATATATATATATATATATATATATATATATATATATATATATATATATATATATATATATATATATATATATGTGTGTGTGTGTGTGTGTGTGTGTGATCAACAAACTATGCAGTCCTCCTGCCTTTCCACTGACTGCTAAAGTTATAATAAAAAGCAGGCACTACATATTGCATCATAATCTAATTTTAACATATCTTCCAGGGTGTTATACTCAAATGGGAGGCTCACCACACAGCAGAGGTTAAAAGAACAGAAGTCAGAAAGTGAAAAACAGGGAGTTTTACTCGTTACAACCTCTTTTCCAAACATATAATTATCATTTTCTCTTTTGAATCCTGTCTCTCCTCCACTATGACTCTTTTCAACTCGGCTCTGCTTCTAGGCTTTCATTCACCACATTAGTGAATACTCAGATTTGTAGTCCCACAGGGGTGCCTTTGTAAATGGTAGGATTAAACATCCATAGACATTACAGGCATTTAATGAAAGCTGAGTGCACATTTTCTAATGTATAAACAGTGATTAATTTGGGCCGGTGGTTTTCAGTGCTCTGACCTGCCACCTCAATTGTCAACACCGGCACTTGTTACAGTCCACCACATGAAGGCGCTGTTTGTCTAATTCTAAATGAGCACAACAACAGTTGTTTCATAATTTAACATACATTAAAAATGAGTAATACCTGCACCTTTCACTGCTCCTGGGTGGGCCCCTGGGTGGCACTGAGGTGTCTTTGGATTTTATTGCATAGTACCTTTCACTGCCCCTGGGTGGCACTGAGGTGTCTTTGGATTTTATTGTGTTGCTTCTTTCACTGCTCCTGGGTGTGCCCCTGGGGGCACAGATGTGTCTTTGAACTTTATTGCATGGCACCTTTCACTGCTCCTCGGTGGGCCCCCACAAACCCATTGCTGAGGTGCCAGTGGATTTCAGAGGTTGTGACTTTACTGCTTCCAGAGGCCGTAGAGTGGAGCAATCATTTACCTCTCCCTCCAAGACCCCACCGAAGAGAAGAAAGCCCGCCTACAAGGGTATGATTCTTTGATCAGGTACACAGACTAAATCCTGTGTGAAAGGCACCCTCTTACTCTCACATACCTCTATAAACACGTGCCTGCTTAACATCGTCATCAAGTTCACTATGGCACAACCAGACCACTGTCAGTAATGTATGCGCATGCCACTTATGCATTTCCCACATAGGCTATTCGATAGCCACTCACCTCCCCAAACAAGTCCACCTGTGGTCACTTGTGACAAAGTAGCACAATGCTGCACTTGGGGCAGATCCATGCTGCAAAATTATAGGTAACATAACTTAACATAACATAGCGTGACATAACATAACGTGACATAACATAACGTGACATAACACAGCGTGACATAACATAATAAATACTAATTCACCACTAATCCTTTTTGGGTTCCGGAGTAGCATGCTACTTGCCGAAAAGCACTTCGATGCCTTGTCCGGGTAGTAAGCGCTATATAAATACAAGTACAATCCAATATCTACTGTCAGTAAAATAGTGCCATATTTTTTACTGGTCTCCTGCTGGGGAGGGGCATGATGGAAACGGTTCCCTGATTAAATATCGATGTAAAAAATATAGATGACAAAAATATCAATGTAAAAATATCAAATACAAAAATATCGACTCCCTATACTTAATCAGGTAAGTACAATAATATCGATACAAAAATATCGAAGTAAAAAATATAGATGTTAAAAATATCAACGTAATAAGTATTTATACCTTAAATAAAATATATTAAATAATATTAATATTTTTAACAAAATAAATTACATTTCCTAAATATTTTAATTAAATATAACAAATAAAAGTAATAAAAAAATATAGACACAAAAATGTGTACATATACATATATTTACTTAAATACATTTGATTAACTATATTTATTTAATTTATAAACTTTTAAATTATAGAAAAATAAAATATATACATATATCAATAATTTCAAATAAAATTAAACATTATATAATTAATTAACACATTAAACTATTAAAAGAAAAATAAAACATACGTTTCACAACACAATAAATACAACAGTAGGCAAAGTATTGGATAGCGGAGGGGTAAAAATAACTATTCCCACTCCAGTGAGTGCAAAAGCAGGGAAAGTGTTGGATAGCGGAGGTGTAAAAATTACTATTCCCTCTCCAGTGAGTGCAACAGCAGGGAAAGTGTTGGATAGTGGAGGGATAAAAATTACTATTCCCACTCCAGTGAGTGCAACAGTAGAGAAAGTGCTGGATGCCACACCAATTTTTTAAAAAAAACCTCAGCATTTTTATTACATTTTATTTCCATTATTAACATAATTAATATTAAAATTTCAATATGGAATTATTTAAAAAGTTAAAAACATTCATTTATTACAAATTGTTTAACACTATAATATCCACAACACACAGCTTAAATTAATTACACAATTACAGTTAATAATTATAAATTATTCAATGCAAATTAATTAACAAATAATTAATAATTCATCAATAAAAAATAAATTACTTCCCACCCTTCCCACCATTTACACCTATAAACATCACAACACACACCTAAAATGTATTAAAAAATTCCCATAATTAATGAATAATTAATTAATTTAAAGTAATTAACAACTAATTATCAAACAATTATTAATATATTAATTTACACATTTAACCCTATAACATACAAATTACACAACTATGAATAAATATACATTTTTAAATACATTTCATATAATTAAATTGCTCCCCACCCTATTCCCCTACAAACCCACAACCCGCTACAGAACTAAAAAGGTAAAATTCCATAAAAAAATATATTAAGTACTATAAATAATAAATAAAATCTATATAGTTAAATTACTTCCCAACCTATTTCCCTATAAACCCACAACCCGCTACGGAACTAAAAACGTAAAATTCCATTAAAAAAATATATTAACTGCTAAAATTTTAACAAATATAATAAAATTCCAAATAATTCTCAGAGAAAATACCAAAATACATAATATTAATAATTAATCGATAATTTTAACAACTATATTGTTGGAAACGATATTTAACACTTTAATATTTTTTCAATCGATATTACTTACCAAACAATCGATATTCTTGTGCACAATATTTTTTCTATTGATATTTCTGACCCACAATATTTTTACCTCGATATTAATGTAGATCCATATTTCTACATCAATATTCTAGCTCTGTACCGATGGAAACATTCAATGTGACACCGATTTCACACTCATAGGCCATGGGTCGCTGAGCTACATGGGTCACACCTGCTCATGCAGAAGAAGAAACCACACGAGCAGAGAACCTACAGGAGCAGACACGGCACAGGCTACACCAATCTTTCAAGGTTGACACATCCCACAGTATTAATGCTCACATCATAAAAATATTGAGCACCATAGATGATTAAATGACTCCATGCCAGACAAAGCAACAAGAAAACAATACACAGTTTGTCTCCGGAACTGAGCATTAATATAATATTTTAATATTTCTCGGAAATTCCACCCTTCGTTTCAAAACATCAACCGGCCAGCTTCTGAAAATGTATATATTTTGCAATCAAGCAAAAGATTTTCATTTGAGGTAAATAAACTCAAGTCCACCTAAACAAAAGCTTGTCGTTATTATGAAAAATGATTTTTTGAACCTGAAAATCAGCTTTTTATTGCTCCTGCATACTCACTTGGGTACCCAAGCATCGTCTTATCACTGTCATCAAATGATCACACGTACAGATGTCACACAAGGACAGATTCTGCCTGTATACCCATGTAACAAAGATAGTCACAATTGCCATAGATGCCTACAATTATGCCAAGACCTACAACAACAGCCACTACGGCACTTATATGGTAAACTCATCATTGAGCCAGGTGAGCATGTCTTAATGCCAAGGATGTCCGTAGGTTTTTATATCCTTACACTGCAACTGCCATCATGCCAGAGGCAAGCCCAAACATGACATGGATTACCCACATTTAGGGGGTCTATTAGGATAGCGGGCGTACTCCAGTCCAGAGACACTGACGAAGGATTTTCCGAAACACGTCTGTTTTGCTGTTTGCTGTTTGCTGAATAAACAACGTATACGACACTCCTTTGAGTGCTCTACTTTGTGCTAAAGGACGACGGAGTGTGGGAGTGTAGATTTCAACGTGGGGCACCACCATGACAAAGCACCCGCCTGCGAGTGCCCCGGTATTAAGGTGCAATGAGTAGTGTAATATATATATTGATATATATATATCTTGTATAGCATAAAAAGAGTAAAAGATATGTTGATGACAGATTTTTTTATAGCCTTATAGTCTGCCGTAGAGGGCTATACCGGCTATTAAAGGCCCTCTCCAGCGATAAAGGCCCGAGCTGAAGGCAAAGGCCTTTAACAAGGGAGAGGGACTTTAATAGCCTGTATAGCCCAGCTACGAAGGGCTATAAGGCTATTAGAACATTCTGCCACTAGAGGGCAGAATGTTCTAACAAAAAAGAACAAAGCCTTATGGGAGCGTGAGGGGATTGGAATCCCCTCAGGCTCCTTGAAGCCTTTGTTCACAGCCAGAGCCGTGAATAAAGAAACATTGGAATGTTGGAGCTCCAGGCTTATACCGGCCATTATAAGCCCGGAGCACCCCATTGTTTTCAATGGAGCTCCCAACATTCCAATGTTCTAATTATTCTTAGAAGATGCATACGGAAAGACATTTGCTATATTATTGCCAAATAATATAGCCCAGTGTAGTATAATAAGCAGAAGGTGGCACAGCACAACCTCAAGGCCACACGGACAACCTAAAGTTCGAGTTGGATCGGCTGCTCCTGATGTAGTCCTGGTTTAGATCAAATGAGCATCAGATATTACCTAGGCCTAGACGAAATTTTTATTGTAATCGAAGCAATTTCAGTAATTGTGCATTACTTTTGTGATGTGGAAATGCAGACATTACATGACTAGAGCAGCTTGAGAACTGGCTCATTTTGGATGCCAGGAACCCTTGATGCCCTAATAAAAAAACTGTTAAATGGTGAATTGCTCTTATTACCGAGGTACGCATGATTATGAATAATTTCTCGGTAATTATGAGTAATTATGCTAGAGAAAATTACACCAGTTACACCCACCCCTAATAATATTACACCAGAAACAGCGATTTGTAAAGAGAAAGTCCAAGACTCGAACAATAGTGCCCTTGTGGCATGAAGTTATCAGGTAAACCTCATGGATGGACCCCCTGTGCTGGTACAGGCCAAGCACGCTCTGCTGCAGGTAGGCCTGGCTCAACAGCTAATAAGGGGCCTCAGTCAGCCAGGTGAAAGGAGCAATGGTCTTCCTCTGTGCCTGGGACTTTCACTTTCCACTTGTTTGGGGGAGGGAGGATGGAATAAAAGAGAGTACACAAAAGCAGGCTGTCTGGGGCCACCTGCTTCTACACTAGGCCATTTGGCTCCAATTGTTACTATTGGCCCAGACACTCTCGTTTACATATTGGTCGATTTTTTAGCCCTTTAACCCCTTGCACGCACAGCGAATGTTCGCGCTGTTCGGCCGTTTTAAAGAGTGGGCGGGATCATGACGCCCCCAGGCCGTCATCAGCACACGCCCACCGTGATGCATGACGGACAGGGGCCGTCATCAGCATGGAAGGGGTTAACCCATCAAGGCCTTATTTCTGGGCCCACCCACAATGAGAACATCAAACTGGCAAATGGGAAATAGGGAGCTTATCTAAAAGGTCTATGGCCCTGAAAGGATGGTAGGGTTGGGCCAGAGAGAGTCCTCTATCTGGTGGCTGTAAGGAGATGGAGGCGGCAGTGTTGGAACAGTATGTGCTTTGAGCAAACTAGTCTGTTCTTCTCTGGCACTCAGATTCAAACTGACAGTGTTTTTGTATCCCAGGGTTGCAGCCTCATTACTACATATTCCCTTTGAATTTGTAAGTCACAGTCTTGTTTTCTTCTAGATCTGTGACACAGTCACAGGTCAAGGGGTTCATAGAGTCAGCACGGTGATTGTCCTGCGGGTAGTAATCCTTCCATTCCCTACATCTATATGATTCCGAAAATTCACAAGCACCCTACCATCCCGCCATTTTGCCCCATTGTGTCCACCATCAATTCAATCCATGAACCGGTGGGTACGTTTATTGACAAACATTTGCAACCTCTCGTCCAAAAAATCCCCACGTACATTAAAGATACCACACATTTTTTTAATATCCTGGAGGAACACAAAACAACATTTACCACCGACATGATCATCAGCACCATCGATGTTAAGGCATTTTATACATCCACCCCTCACAATCTCGGCTTATCTCCCATTGAGAATGCATTACTCAACAGTGACAAAGATGAAAACTTGAAACTATTACTTATAGAGCTAATGCACTTCACGCTGTTTCACAGCTATTTCCAATGGGAAAATCAGTTTTACGCCCAGTGCTCAGGTACATCCATGGGTAATTGTGCGGCACCATCGTACGTCAATATTTTCATGCATCAATTTGAAACTGAGCGCATACTAACCAACAAAGAATGGCAAGACAACCTTATCTTATACAAACGATATATTGACGATATCTTTGTCTTATGGAAAGGATCACACTCTGAATTACAAACAGCAATCCAAAATCTAAACAACGTCAACGAACGAATTCAGTTTACGTCCAACATAAGTGACAAACAGTTATCCTTTTTGGATGTTCTGGTTACCAATAACCAGGGCTCGCTACAGACCAGCGCGTACCAAAAACCAACCGACAGAAATAACTTACTTCATTATCACAGTTTTCATCCTCTATCACTCAAAAAGCATTTACCATTTTCTCAACTGCTTCGTATCAAGAGAATCGCTTCCACACAAGAAATATATGAACAACACAAAAACATTACATGCAAAAATTCAAAGATCGAAGATATCCTGAGTCCACACTGTATGAGGCCGTTGACAGAGTACAGAAAATACATAGAGATCATCTGTTAAAACCATTTCATACAAAGGACGAACAAAGAGCTGTATTTGTATCCAAATACTCTACCAGAAGCCAACATATCAAAAAAGTGATTCTGAAACATTGGCCATTACTAGCATTGGAGGAAGATTTCAAAGGCCTATTTACGATCAATCCACGATTTGCCTATAAAAGAACTAAGAACATCAAGGAACTATTAAATCACAGAAGTGATGCTTCCACAAAAGAGTACAAAGGAACATTGCCATGCCACAATTGTGGGAACTGTAACGCTATCATCAAAGGCAACGAAATCGCCCACCCACTATATGGAACCAAAATCAAACTTAACATCAATGGAACATGTGACAGTACCAATTTAATATATATGTTAAAATGCCCATTTGGCCTCATATATGTGGGAAAAATAGCCAGAAAAATAAAAACGCGACTAGTTGAACACAAAAGCAACATTCGCTTAAAATCAATGAAATCGACAGTGGCCACCCATTTTAATGAACAGAATCACAATCCCAGCCAACTGAGATACTGTATCTTAGAAATGGTACCCATATTACCTGGAAGAGTGAATACGACTCCTCTGAGGCGGAAGCCGGAGGACAGACAGCACGATTTTTTAACCTGTTGAATTGAAAACTTGCTTTTTGTGTTTAATATACTAGCGTGTGTTTTTAAATACGAGCTTGTAACTCACCCTGCCAAGCCGCATTCATTGCCCGCTCCTCGCGCAGACGACTAGAATCTGATGCGTTGGAGGCAGGGCTTGCTACCGCTGGGGGTCAAGTCTTTCTCCGCACCTGTGCTGGGATGAGTCCCGCCCTCCCACCTACTTAATCTCCTGCTTCCCCTGCTCGCCTTAGATTAGTGAATACGACTCCTCTGAGGCGGAAGCCGGAGGACAGACAGCACGATTTTTTAACTTGTTGAATTGAAAACTTGCTTTTTGTGTTCAATATACTAGCTTGTGTTTTTAAATACGAGCTTGTAACTCACCCTGCCAAGCCGCATTCACTGCCCGCTCCTCGCGCAGACGACTAGAATCTGACGCGTTGGAGGCAGGGCTTGCTACCGCTGGGGGTCGAGTCTTTCGCCGCACCTGTGCTGGGATGAGTCCCGCCCCCCCGCCTACTTAATCTCCTGCTTCCCCCGCTCGCCTTAGATTAGTGAATACGACTCCTCTGAGGCGGAAGCCGGAGGACAGACAGCACGATTTTTTAACTTGTTGAATTGAAAACTTGCTTTTGTGTTTAATATACTAGCGTGTGTTTTTAAATACGAGCTTGTAACTCACCCTGCCAAGCCGCATTCATTGCCCGCTCCTCGCGCAGACGACTAGAATCTGACGCGTTGGAGGCAGGGCTTGCTACCGCTGGGGGTCGAGTCTTTCTCCGCACCTGTGCTGGGATGAGTCCCGCCCTCTCCTATCCCTATATAACACACACCACTCCCCGGCCACGCAGCAGGCGTGCCGGCGGCGCGCCAAAGGCAAGCCCGTCTGCGCCTGTCCGCGCCCTGAAGCGACCGGCGCCCAGCCACTCTGCCCATTTTGAGCCGACATCTCGCAGCCTAATCACCTATTCCTCTGAGGAGCTCCGTCACATGAACAATCCCCTCCCCTTCTGCATACCTTTTGACTGCTCGCTTAAAACGCCGTCAAAATGCCCTCACTGCAACTTTGCTTATTCCCGTTACACTGCACCTTCAGTGACATTAATCCCTCCTTATAAGTTTTGGAGCATCAATTGTCGATCTCTGCCAAAACACAGAGACCATATTTTTGATCTACTGACTACCACCCAGCCAGATGCCCTGTTCCTAACGGAAACCTGGCTACACGCAAGCTCCGGCCCAGACGTAGCTAGTGCCCTGCCACCTGGCTATGTCATAGGTAGGCAAGACAGAGCCATAGGAAAAGGTGGGGGGATAGCGATTATTTTCAAGGACATCCACTCCTGTTCTCTGGACCCAGTTCGCTTTCCGAATTGTGAAGCCGCACTATTCAAGATAGCAGTTTCCCCTCGACTGACGCTATTGGGCATCTTAATCTATCGCCCCCCTGAAAAGTCTACACAGTGGCTAACTTCATACGCCGAGGGCGTAGCCCCCATGCTATGAAAGCAGCCAATTTTACCATCCTGGGAGACCTAAATCTCCATCTAGAGGACTCGCAGAATGGACTAAGTAGAATGTTTTTATCCGACTGTGAAGCTATCAACCTAACACTACGCAACCATGGCCCTACCCATCAGGCAGGCCACTTACTTGATCCTGTTATCTCCAACATCCCGTTTGACTGTACCTCCCCTCCCCTTCCCCTCGACTGGTCTGATCACTATGCCATTCACTTCATTCTGCCTGCTGACACAACAAAATACATCCCCCTTCCTGCCACTAGGAACAACCACAGAGCCTGGTCCAAGTTGAACATCTCGGCGTTCAACGCCTCTCTTATGGCCTCCTGCCCCGATACCAAACTTGGGTGCACCTCTTTGGCTCAGGAGGTCTCCCGCTGGCTAACTTCTAATATCAACCACCATCTGCCGCCGCGTCCTAGTCCACCGATTCCGCATCTTGCCCCAGCCCCTTGGTTCACAGACGATTTAAAAACTATCAAATCCGAGTGTAAACATTTGGAGAAATCTTGGCGTAAAACCTACGCCCTGAATGATAAATTAATATATCGCTCAGCGCTTAGGCAATACCATCAAGCCTGCCGAAAGGCAAAAGCCCTGTTTGTTTCAAAGTCCATTGACAAGGCCATCAACCGGCCGAAAGCCCTTTTTCCTATGGTCAAGAAGCCGGCTCAAACACCGCTCCCACTCCACCCGCGCTAGGGGCAGTGGAATGCAATGAAATTGCTGACTTTTTTATATCCAAAGTCGAAACCATCTATAAAGCCCTGTCCCTAGCCCCCCCATCCCTTCCCGACCCCTCTACTCTGGACTCACTGAGTCTGCAATCCCAGGAAATACAGATCTCTGAATGGCCCCTGTTAGATTCTAATTCACTACTCTCTTGCATAACAAAGGTTAACTCGGGCTCCCCCCTAGACCCTATTCCTATGACTATTCTGCGCCAGCTCTCTCCGGACACTCTACTAGTCATTCAAGAGCTTCTGAATTCCTCATTACGGGAATCCATAGTCCTGGATGAATGGAAAAAATCCTTGGTAGTGCCACTTTTAAAAAAAAACAGTGCTGACCCCAAAATGCTTGCCAACTTCCGGCCCATCTCTATGCTGCCCATGTTCTCAAAAATCCTAGAGAGGCATATTAACCTACACCTTACCTCTCATGTGGAGACTACAGGTTTTTTACATTCGTCCCAGCCGGGATTTCGTTCCCATTTCTCCACTGAAACAACCCTCCTGGGGGTTACTGAGAACTTACGCACCTGCCTTGATCATGGTGAGACCGCGGCGCTTATTCTTCTAGACTTAAGCGCCGCATTCGATACGGTCTCTCACCCCATTCTTCTGAGAGCTCTGAGAACGGCTGGAGTGATTGTCCCTGCCCTTAGTTGGCTGGCCTCTTTTTTAAACCACCGCACCTTTCAGGTCGTCTCTTCCGGTTCGTCCTCCTCTGTTCGTTCATCTGCGTATGGAGTCCCGCAGGGGTCTTCACTGAGCCCTATGCTCTTTAATATTTATGTGAGACCCCTAGCTACCATCGTGGAAGACTCTGGTCTCTCCCTCTATTCATACGCAGATGACACTCAGATTCTTTTTTCCCTCTCCTCGGCTGCGGCCAATGCTCCCTCCGTTCTCAAACTTGGACTCAGCCGAGTGGCAGAATGGATGCAGGCGAACCTCCTGAAACTGAACGGAGATAAGACGGAGGTGCTCATTCTGGGCAAGCAAAAACACCTCTGGAGCCCTGCACATTGGCCGTCAGAAATGGGCCCACCACCCCTTCCAGTGACCCAGGTTCGTAACCTTGGCTTTGTCCTGGACGATGCGCTCTCCATGCGGCATCAAGTGGTTAAGGAGGCAGCCACCTGCTTCTCCATCCTGGGGTGGCTCTGTAAAATTCTATGGATGCTCCCAGTTTGGACGAGACGCTCGGTGGTCCAGGCTCTAATCACCTCTCGCCTGGACTACGGCAATGTGCTCTACCTAGGAGTTACCTTGGAGCTTCAGAGGAGACTTCAGCTTGTGCAGAATTCTGCCGCCCGACTCCTCTGTAAGGTCCCGTGGAAATCCTCAATCTCCCCTTTTCTTGGAGACCTTCATTGGCTTCGTATCGCCAATCGTGTTAAATTCAAGGCCCTTTGCTTTATGCATAAAATCAAGCAATGGTCGGCCCCAGGTTACCTCCAGGCCCTTGTCCAACAATACTCTCCACCCCGTACCCTCAGATCATCAGCTCAAGGTAATTTTCTGATTCCGCGATTTAAACTGGCAAGAATGGGCGGACGCTCCTTCTCCTGTGTTGCTCCCAGGCTGTGGAATTCTCTTCCGGCTACACTGAAACAAGAACCATCTCTGTTAAAATTCCGGAAACGCCTTAAAACCTGGCTTTTCTCCCAATAACAACTGTGAGGCGTAATCATTACTCTACTGGCGCCGGGAGACCCCTTGCGGGTAGCTGCGCGCCCTATAAATTCAATTATAAAATAAAAATAAAAAATAAAGAGATAATGCGCAGTATTTACTCAGAAGAGAACTCTTTTGGATACACCGGTTGTCCTCAGTACAACCGAAAGGACTCAACGAACGTCTAGAATTCATTTGCACTTATAAATGATTCTTGAAGTGGACAATTATAAGTATGCTCCTTTTGGGAAATTCATTCCTCTTATAAAATGTGTTAAACTTCGTAATGAATGTTTGTACCATTTGTATATCACTCTTTATTGTATTTCCGCTTTCCTGTATATTTTTCAGCAAGCACCACTCATACTTTTTTCCACTTTTTTCCTCCTTTTACCCATGTTTTCACCCCTTTTCAGGTAAATTCTTATTCCGATCGATAAAGTTTCTTTTTTTTTTTAAAAACGCGGTACCCATCACATTCTACCTAAATCACTAAATCACCTGACGCATTTCCACCTATTGGAAAGCGTTATGCATGACTTTAGTCACATGATCGCACACCAACCCTATCAGCGATCTGAAGACAGGTCGGAACTAAACACATCGCCGGTACGAGCCTTTCGACAACTTGCCATCAGGTCACATCACGGAAGCTTTCACGTGAAGAACCGGGTTTTAGAAACCAGTGGCGCCAGGGGCACGCCCAAAGTCTTCGGGTTCTCCTGTCTTGGTATACAGCGAAACGGAATACTTCTGGATGGCGTCAAAGATCAAATTTATTAGCTGCAGCTAGTAACAGTAATCCCAGCAATACAACACGGTGTACAACTCAGAAAACTGTTCAACTTTCGTAGAGCAAGACACCACTTTTTATCTACAATTTGCTCATTATAAATGCACACCCACTGCGACAAATACTGACAAATGAAATACATTTTCCCACGCATTATCACATCATAAAAGCTCGATTTACATTGTACCAACCCACAAGTTAATTATCAGGAATGTCCCAAATTCGATATCTACAAGCCGGACAAACCCATAATTGAAAGCACTATCCATGTAATGAAAAGTCATAAGAAAAGGAAACAGTTCAGATGCTGAATAGGATAAGATATGTACAAGAGCACTAAAGTTAATGATATCTTGAACATTGATTGGCAATCTCAGACAACGATCAGCCAGGGAAATTGGCTGCGCAAAGGGTCAGTTTCAGGTGACGGGGTCAGCGTCCTACAGTTCACTCACAAGTCAGAAAAAGTCTATTTAATATGCACATGAACAACGTAGCCCATGCAACTTGTTCATTCGGTTACCTCCATAGGCCTACGTGAGGGCAACACAAAATGGCGTCACGAACAACTCAGACAAAATGGAGTCCGGTTCGAGAATCACAGAACCTCAGACCTCCTTTTGCCATTACCTATGCAATAACCTAAACTCATGTCAATCTGAATCCAGGTCTATATCTATTCTCATCAGGTCATCAAGGTGTTGCTGTAGCATCATCTTATTATCCTTCACTTCTCTCGGGACAGGTCTTCTCACACAGATCATAGCACAAAGACTACAAATGGCGGGAACACACTGGATGCACAAACAACACGAGAAAAGGATAGCTAAAGCCATACAAAGGAACATCAGAATCTTCCATCCCCATTTAGACAACAGTCCCCTAATCCATCCAGTCAATGACCAGTTCCCTTCGTCTACATGGATAGACTCAGCGGACTTATATAACTTCATGATGGCTTGGTACACTGTCTGGGCATTATCTGGTATGAAAACACAGCAACTAGACCTGATAAATTTACATACCCCACCTCTATCTGCTAAAATGATATCTAAAACCATACGGTTTTGTAACGTCATAAGACGATCCGCCTGAAGCTCAGCTGTAATATTGCTAAGAGCACCTGCAGTTTCATTTATAGTGGCCTCAACCACTCTCGTAAGCTGTCGAATATTCCTACTATTGGCCATAGGACCCCAAAAGGGCACGAAACCCTTGAAGAAGTCTCCAGCTTCTTGTGCGACAGTATCTTTCGCATCAATATCACCTCTACCATATCTTGTCTTATGGTAATTGAAAACAGCAGTGTATGTAGGGGGAAGCAAAAATGCCACATAACATGTGCCTGAAAAATCAGGTGGCAACCATGTACAGGCTCTATCGTGACAAACAAAATATGTGCCTTTAGCTGGCACAAACGGTGGAGAACTCTGGGATGCATAGACATAGGTGTGAACACACACACTCTTACCAAGCTGAGCTCTCGGATTCTGACCATTACCTTGCAGACAAAGGTGACCTCGGTGGGGTACAATCCAAATAGGCGGAGACCTTTTTCGTCTCCTCCTTTTCTGTTAGACTAATGCTATATCCAGTCTTGTTCCAACCAGTATATGCTCGTACTTCATCCTTAGGGATATCATTATACGCATCAATATCTCTGATCATATCTACTATTCCCTGTATCAAGTCATTATTACTCGCATTATCTTTGACGGAACGCAGAGGAGATGCTTCATTCGCATAAATAAACATTGCTTGGAGTGCCCACACTGACCCATTAGACGAAAAAGGCAAAACCAAATATGGCATTCCCTTATCTGTCGTATGCGGCATAAGACCACATACCCAGCAGTTCGTTGTATTTACTACTAGCTGATGCTGATGCAACAACTGTATAAATGAATTGTTAACAAATTCTGATCTTCGTGTATGCTCATGTTCAGGCAAAGTGTGTAACTCATACGAAGGAACAGTAGGAAAAGAAAGAGTAGGTTGGGACGTAGGTACAGGCGTCTGTTGTGTAACATAGACAATCCAACCCACACAAGCCAATGTAATATTCAAAAGCATCAAGAAACACAATATTAAAAAACATTTGCTACGAACCAATATACACATTTTCATTTTAAAATCAATTCTCTCAACACTTTTCTCAGATACAAAAGACTCCATCCTCTAACGTGCTGCTCACGGCTATTACCTTCTTCACTTAAGTGTGCATCAAGATCGTACTAACGACCAAGAACCACACACCTTTCGTCAATTCGCGGCTCACCCCTTAAGGCTGTACCGCGACCCTGCAGCTGAGTCCGGATGGTGACTCGAAAAAGAAAAAAGAAAAATAGTCTCCTGTCTGAAAAAGGTGTAACTCACAACAAAAATTCAAATTTTATTTGTCCATTTATTTGTCCTTTCTCGGCCTTAGGTTGTAGCGCTCTCTACCCGGCACAGTTTACTCTTGAAAAAGTGTTTCCGGATCCGTTGTGTCCAGTCTTAGATGCGGAGGCACAGAAGCTTGCAGAATATCGTCGTCCTCTCGTTCTGACTGAGTCCATTCCAAATGTGCGTCACTAAAAGGTACGAATCTAGTAATTCTTTCACATTCAGAATCTGCTATACCTCCCCGCACCCACTTGTCATACGGTAAGGGCAACGGAACCTTTTTACAATGGGCACCATGTACCCAATTCTTTTTACCAGATACTCTAACTGCAGTCCGAGTTGACAGTAGAATTAAATACGGTCCAGTCCACCTTGGCTCCAAGTTCTTAGTTCGTTGGAAATTTTTCGTAAGGACAAAATCACCAAGTTAAATTGTGTGGCCTGGATCCGCAGTCGCTGTCGGTAAGCTGTCATAGACCTGTTGGTGGAGAACACGTAATTTAGCAGTCAAGTCATGTAAGTAATCCACCGACATAGGGTACTCAATGTCGCTATATTTCTTAGGCCTTGGCACACCCCAAACATTGGCCGGACGACCAAAAACAATTTCATATGGGCTAAGTCCCACACGAGAATGTACTGTCGTCCTTGTTGAGGGCCAATGGCAAGGCATCTGGCCATGTAAGACCGGTCCTCGCTTGTATTTTAGCTAACTTCAATTCAATTTCAGAGTGCCATTATAGCATTCAACAAGTCCACCGGACTGGGGGTGATTCGCAGCATGGAATTTCTGATTGATACCCAAACCCGCACACACTCTCTTTATGATCTGGCCCACGAATTCACTCCCATTGTCGCTCCATACAATTCTCGGCAAACCATACCTGGGGAAGTACTCTTTGAGCAAAATTTTGGCTGTAGACAAGGCAGTATTATCCTTTAGGGGGTAGGCCTCTATCCATCTGGAAAAGGCAAAAACAACCACAAGGACATACTTTAAGTTATTGCATCTTTCCATGTGAATGTAATCTAGCTGTATCACTTCAAACGGATACGTTGAGGGAGCAAAATGACCAGCTGGAGTTGGAGTTCCCTTGCCAGGATTATGCATCAAGCAAATCATACAATGCTTCACCAAATTCTCAGCACATTTAGGTATTCCAGCATTCTGCCATACTGGAGCCAACAACTTGCATATCCCTTTCGAACTAATGTGAGCCATTCCATGAGCCATAGTAACCACTGGGAGCACATACGCATCAGGCAACACCCATCGCTGGTGCTCCGACAACTCAACCCAACAACCTGTCGAATCCAACATACCCGTAGTTTCTCTCCACACACTCACTTCTTTTTCCGTACCTTCAGCCTGAATCAACTTCACACTTTCTATTGTGTCTTCACACATTCCTCTTTCCACAACCCATCTTGCAGGACCCGCAACATACATTCGACTCGTCACATGCTTCCCCGTTTCTTTCGCAACTTCATCCGCAAACGCATTCCCTCGCCCCACATCATCCGTAACCTTTCTATGCGCACTACACTTCACAATTGCAATCTGCTTTGGCAAAGTAAGTGATTCAAGAAGTTCATTCACCAATTGTCCATGCTGAATTTTCGTACCATGGGAAGTAAGAAATCCTCTCTCTCCACAAACGGCCGAAACTATGGGCCACACCAAACGCATACTGGCTATCAGTATAAACATTCACTCGCTTTCCTTCTGCCAATACACACGCTCTAGTCAATGCTATTAACTCAGCTGCTTGCGCTGAATTCTGTGTTATACGTGCTGTTTCAACAACTGTATGTAAAGTTGTGACAGCATATGCTGCAGTCCTCTCTCCATTCGGAAGCTTAAAACATGAACCATCTACCCATAGGGTACCATCAACATTCGAAAGAGGAGTATCTTTTAAATCAACTCTAGCCTTTGTTTCCTCCTCTGTCGGGAGAACACAATCATGCTGTTCCTGAACATCTGTCTCTACACAAATCAGTAACAACGTAGCTGGATTCAACACATTTCACCTTTTGATGTGCACATGGCTAGCCAAAAGCGTCAACTCATATCCTGACAGACATGCACTAGTAAGGTGCTGAGTCTTCGTCCTATTCAGTAGAGTATCCACTGCATGTGGGACCATCACAATCAACGTATTATCCAATACCAAACCAGCAGACTGTTGAATAGAAACAGCCGCTGCCGCTGTAGCTCTCAGGCAACTCGGCAACGCTCTAGCTACTGGATCTAACGTCGCTGAAAAATACGCACATGGGCGTTGCTTGTCTCCAAATTGTTGCATCAACACTGACAATGCACAACCTTCTCTCTCGTGCACATACAATGTAAAAGGTTTACTGTAATCCGGGGTACCCAATACCGGAGCAGAACACAATGCATCACGTAATTCAGAAAAACTTTTCTGACAATCATCAGACCAAGGGAGAGGATACGGAGTATCTTTAAGAGTCAATGCCAACAGAGGTTTTGCTAGCAAGGAAATATTGGGGATCCATTGCCTACAATACGAAGTGATACCTAAGAAGGCACGCACTTCTCTCTGTGTGGATGGTACAGTCATTTGGGCAATCGCTTGAATTCGTTCTGGGGTCAATCGTCTTCCCTCCTTCGACAAGAGATGACCTAAGTAGGTTACTTCTTGTCGGCAATACTGTAACTTTGAAGGTGACACATTATGATGAAGGTCAGACAAATGTCGTAATAAGGAAAGAGTAGCTTCTTTACAAATCTCTTCGTCATCAGCAGCGACCAGTAGATCATCAACATACTGGATAAGAGTAGCACCAGAAGGCAACACAAAATTATCAAGCTGAGTTTTCAACGCCTGACTATAGATGGAGGGACTTTCACAATAATTGAGGAGCTCTCTTAAACCGGAAGCTGCGGCCTCCTAAAGAGAAGCCAAAAATATCTCTACTTTCCTCAGCGATCGGAATACTGAAGAAAGCATTCTACAGATCGATAACGAAAAACCAAGCAGCTGAAGCAGGGATCAGAGTCAACAAAGCAGTGATATCTGGGACAACAGGAAACTGTGGCACCACAATGTTATTCACTTCTCAAAGATCGATCACAAACCGATACACAGGTGGCTGAGAAGCATCAGTACGCTTAAGGACAGGCGGAATAGGACTGTTACCCACATTACCTCACGTTTCTTCAACTACACCCTTCTCAACCAAAGCATAAATAATCGCTAGAAGAGCTCTCTCACCATCACTAGATATTTTGTATTGGGGAATACGAGGTAGCCTAGCATTTGACTTAAGGGTGACAACATAAGGTGGAATCTGCAAGAGACCAACATCATTGGGACCTGTAGCCCAAAGTGTATCAGGAAGAGAACGCAATTCCAGTAGAAGACAATCTTCAGACAAATACATCGGGGAAATCACTTTCTTACCCATCGTAAGATGTACTCCCGAAGGAGAGCAATGTAATGTCGCATGCAATCTTTTCAGCAAGTCCAAACCCAACAGATTCTCAAGACAACCAGTCGTTAGAATAAGAGGAGCTTCCAATTCACAAGGACCAATAGAAAGGGGCAAAGGATTAGAAACCGGGTTACAAACTGGGGTGCCAGAAAATCCTACTGAAACGTTGGTCAAGCCAGACAAAGGTGCGCCAGGAAGTTTAGAGTGCATAATAGAACTCTTTGTCGCACCAGTATCCAAAACAAAAGGTTCTGCCACACCTAATGTAATCACTTCAACATAAGGTCCACTCTGGTCTACTGGAACTGACACTACTCCCTCTCTTTGCCCATGGCTGTTCTAACTATCATTATAACCAGCACTCTCACTCTCGACATAATAATCATCAACATAGTACTGTGCAGACTGAACAGTCGGAACATTCTGTCCATCGAAACAATTCGTAGAATTCTGAGGGGGAAAGGAATGCTCATTCCGGGGAAACAAACCACGTCCCCTACCCTAGGAACTTGTTGAAAACCACCACGACCTCTCTGACCAGATACACCATTTGCACACTGTAACAAAATCGGACATCTACTCTTGAAATGACCTTCTTCTCTGCAATAAGCACACGGATTAGGTCCTGGCGGTAATCGCGGAGCGAAAAACTCGGGCTTCTGTAATAATCTCTGAAACTGTGGGGGTTGCTGAAACTGAGGCTGATTCGAACGAGGCGGATAAGCTTGCTGCAAAAGAACCTTCGTCTTTAATTCTTTAGTCTTCTTCTCTACTTTATCCTTCTCATCTTTATCCCTATTCTCATAATATTGTGCAGTAGCCAATATCTGGGCCGACGAAGAAACAGCCCATGAACTCTCAGAGTCCTTTAACTTATTAGAAAGTTCGGGAAGTAAATTAAAGACAAATTTGTCCACGAACATTCGTTGACCACCTTCAGTGCTATGATCGATAAACGTTTCTTCAAACCTTGTGAAGAAATCTGACACACTCTCGTCTTTCTTTTGTTTGCATGCTGCCAACTTATCCCAATTCACTCGCAAAGGAGGCATCATAGTTTTCATTAAATTAATAATCCTACCAGGTAATTCTGCAACCAAGGGCTCAGGTTTGGCACCTCCTACTTGCCGACCATCTGCAGCAACAATATTAGCCCACGTATATCTCCTAATTCTTGCGCATGATTCTCATGACGGATCTTCGCCCACAAAGGTTGAGGAACTACATACCCATCAACATATCTATGTCAGCTAAATTCATAACACACGCATCAACTCTCTGGGACAACTCCTTGTAAAAACCAGCAGGACCCTTACGGAGGTCAGGCAAGGTCTGCTTAAGAGCCAAGACCTCTGCTCTTTTCCAAGGGACATGTACCCATACGCGCTGAAAATGAGCCGGTGCAGCCTGAATACCCTGATTAACATCAGCAACAACTGCCTCTCTCCATACAGGGAGAACTTCTCTCATAGGATACTGCTTCACTTTCCTCCTAATTGAAGAATCAGGTTCGTACAATGTCTGAGGCGGTAATCTAGACCTAAAAACAAGTATCGTCTCTACAGCTTCCTCAACTTCAGACTCCACTATCGTCCCTTTAGCAAATTCGGACTGAACATCAAACACTTCCTGCGGAATCGGACCCAACTCATTATCTTCCCATTCCTGACGGAGAAACGTACACATTACATCAAAAACATACCTTTGCTTAGGCGGCTCCCCCTGTAAAAAAACATCCATAACCGCTTGTAAATTATACCTGGAAGCATTTAAAATCCATCTGAGAGCCAAGAGATCCAACACTTCCCGTTCGTCGGGACCAGGAAACTGACTACGACTCTGCTTACATTCCAAAACAGGGGTCATATTTAGTGACCCAAAAAGTGGAGACAAAAGACCAGCAACAGTCTCAGTCGTTCTTTGTCGAACAGAAGGAGAAGAATTTATCATAAGGACAGGAGAAAGAGTGTTTTGAGGTGACGAAAACATAGAGACAGAAGTAGCAGGAGTCGGAGATACAGGAATGTTAGGTACAAGAGCTTGAGGCAAAGCTGATAGCAAAGCTGGCGACCCTGGAGGGGGTTGCACCGTAGGAGGGAGAACTCTCTGTGCAGCAACGGGTGGCTGAACAACAGCAGGGGGCTGAACAACAAAGG
The DNA here is from genome assembly GCF_964261635.1 of Lissotriton helveticus. Lineage (NCBI taxonomy): Eukaryota > Metazoa > Chordata > Amphibia > Caudata > Salamandridae > Lissotriton > Lissotriton helveticus. The sequence goes on from NC_136073.1 coordinate 32,852,876, forward strand.
GTGGAACAACTGGGGGTAATGGAGGCGCAGTAGCATCTTGCACATAAGGGGGTGGTAATCTCAGTAAATGAGACATCAAAGGATCTTTTTCAGAGTCTTCAGTCACTTTTGAAAGGGAAGGTGGCAAGGCCGGATAACATTTATCAATGGCCATGCAACGTTGTCTATCTGAGACTTCACTCACTCGATCTTCTTCATCTACTTTAAACTGCCTAGCAGCTTGTAGTACTGACATATTCTTATCTTTCCTATCTCTCTTTGCTTGCTTAATTTCTCGCTGTTTGGCTTCCTTGCGCCAGAGGCAGAAAGAGTCAAACATTGCCGGCCGGGCTTTCTTCTTAAATAGCGCAACTTCCAAATTATCTAAAATATTTAATTTGAAACTACCATGTTGGGGCCATCGTAAAACACCATCTTTTTTCGTATAGAGAACCCATACATCATTATAAGTAATAGGACCCACTCCGTGTTTTGAATAGAGCTCATAAGTCGGAGTTCCAACCGGAGGTATCGTACACGAATCCTCTAATCGGGAATCCCTGTTGCAACCACAACTAAACCATTTCCTAAATTTGCTAAGACCAGGCATCTTATAGCTCACTAGTCTAGCTTCAAACTTTGAGGGGTTATCAACTATCGATACACTCGTAAATATACGAGCCCCTCGGCTTCGACTATTGCAATAACCGAATCAAAACCAAGAAACAAAACAAAGTCGTGGGAGCGTCCCACTTATACTTAACCAAAATATCTGGTACGCCACCAGAAGACCGTCTATCGTCTCGCTCTACAAAGCATCAATCAAGGGTCCAAGACAGGGCGACAGTCAGGGCAGCAGTCCTTCGTAGCCGTCGGAAAGAAGGAGGCCTCGCAGTAAATACTTTCGGTTCATGTCGACATACAGGGGTCGATGAAGTGGTTGGCCTTCCTCCAGAATTTCCTCACAGGGCTCCTCACGATCCTCGGGCTTAGACCGGTACCGCTGAAGTCGCCCCGCCGTTGGGCGCCAACTGAAGAACCGGGTTTTAGAACCCAGCGGCGCCAGGGGTACGCCCAAAGTCTTCGAGTTCTCCTGTCTTGGTATACAGAGACACGGAATACTTCTGGATGGCGTCAAAGATCAAATTTATTAGCTGTAGCTAGTAACAGTAATCCCAGCAATACAACACGGTGTACAACTCAGAAAACTGCTCAACTTTCGTAGAGCAAGACACCACTTTTTATCTACAATTTGCTCATTATAAATGCACACCCACTGCGACAAATACTGACGAATGAAATACATTTTCCCACGCATTATCACATCATAAAAGCTCGATTTACATTGTACCAACCCACAAGTTAATTATTAGGAATGTCCCAAATTTGATTTCTACAAGCCGGACAAACCCATAATTGAAAGCACTATCCATGTAATGAAAAGTCATAAGAAAAGGAAACAGTTCAGATGCTGAATAGGATAAGATATGTACAAGAGCACTAAAGTTAACGATATCCTGAACATTGATTGGCAATCTCAGACAACGATCAGCCAGGGAAATTGGCTTCGCAAAGGGTCAGTTTCAGGTGACGGGGTCAGCGTCCTACAGTTCACTCACAAGTCAGAAAAGGCCTAGTTAATGTGCACATGAACAATGAAGCCCATGCAACTTGTTCGTTCGGTTACCTCCATAGGCCTACGTGAGGGCAACACAAAATGGCATCACGAACAACTCAGACAAAATGGAGTCCGGTTCGAGAATCACAGAACCTCACACGCGTCTAGTTCACTCTGAACCTTACGGTAAGCTAGATCAGTTTCATGACTCTCCTATACCGTAATGCCATTATATGGATTGCACCAGTCTCATGGAGACTTTATATTCCAACAGACGGCGGTCTCGACCACCTCACCTCATAGAAAGAACTTCACGTTCAAGAAACAGGTCAGAAACAGATCAGATCCCTTACTGAACGAATCCACTGTACTCGTATTAGAGCATGTATCACAAGTCTTATTCTTTCCTCACCACCATGCACACCCATTGTAGCACAGACTCCCGGCATGCTATCCCGGTTATGCACGGTTCGTCTACCATTTAGAAGCGTCCTTGTTTCTTTTCGTTCCACTCTTTACCACGTTTCCTTAGAACACTCTTCTATCAATCTACACTTTCAGGAGCTATTTTCACCTGACTCCAGCTCGATATTCGTTCTTTGCATGTTTAAACGCACAACTTGGCATGAAGCAGAATACCAGCCTTAATAGCTGTATGTTCATTAAGTAACTGTATGCTTTACTCCGGTTATTTTCAGATTCAAGACCCCTGATGAAGGGCAAATGCCCGAAATGCATTGGGCAAAAAGTAAAAGTAAAATTACATTATGAATGAATAATGTGGAACCAATGCAATTGAAAAAGAATAAAAATGAACATTGATCAAAAAACGTCATAAGGATCTCAATCAAATTATTTAAAGAACTTTGTTCTCTCTGAGTGCACTGAAGGGACGCTGCTCCCACGGGAAACATCGCTAACCTCTTCATTATTTCAACCCTCAGCACAGGGGGTTTTACTTCAGCGCACCACCCACTTGTACACCGTTTGTTTACCTTCACACAATAGTGTGCGATCTCCACACTCCATCTCTTGCAGCCTCATTACTCCATATTCCCTTTGAATTTGTAAGTCACAGTTTTGTTTTCTTCTAGATCTGTGACACAGTCACGGGTCCAGGGGTTCATAGAGTCAGCACGGTGATTGTCCTGCGGGTAGTAGTCAAAAAAGGGTTTGCAGAAATGTCCGCACGTTATTTCATCAGCGGGTTTTTCTTTTGATCAAGTCTTTTGTAGAATTTCTCCTTGAGTTTGCGGTGATGGTCATACAGCATATCAACGCCTAAATCAGTGCTTAATTTGTAAACAACTAAGTGCCAGGGCCCTTGTGAGGGGGCCACTTCAGCTCACCCCACTCATTGTCCCTTCCAGCACTGCCAATGACATTACAAACACACATACTAACCATCGCACCCCTACAAGTGTGGGAATTCAGACTATTCCAGGACACCAATGCTATTGGAATGGTTTCGGTGGTGGGTATTAGTCATTTTCAATGTATAATGAATTTATAAACAGCTTGTGCTAGGCTACTCTCTAAATAAGATAATAGTGCCACCATGTGGCAGACTGCCATAGGTGCTGGTGCTGACAAGTAAGCGCCAGTGCCGAGCACCGGAAACCACCAGCTCAAAGTAAGAACTGGCATTAATCTCTGTGGAGGTCTGCAGTTCTTGTGATGCAAGGGGCACCTGCTGCTGTCTGAAGGGCCCTGTGTGTTCTTTAGGTTTTGCACAGATTTCTGATGAATGTATGACGTTACAACGCATACAATTACAATACATGCCTTTACATCACAGTTTTTACATTGCAACATCCTTTACAACACATTCTTTTACATTGCATGCCATTACATCACATTTAAGGTAAGTGTTGGATAGTGTAGGGGTAATAATTACTATTCTAACTCCAGTGAGTGCAACAGTAGGGTAAGTGTTGGGTAGTGTAAGTGTACTTTGCGTTGTAATGCTATGCGTTGTAATGACTTGTGATGTAATGCCTGCGTTGTAGTGACAAGCGTTATAATGACATGCGTTGTAGTGACATACAATATAATGGCTGCGTTGTAATGACATGCTATATAAAGGATGTTGCGATGTAATGACTGCTATGTAATGGTAGTGCGATGTAACGACTGCGTTGTAAAGGTTGTTTCCCATTTCGGATACTTCTCCTGGGAACTGCTCCAATCCACTGAAGCACATGTCATTGTGCTTCCTTAGAGCTCAAGTGCTGAGATAACCTTTGATAATAGCCTGGCACCATGCCTGACAGAAGTGTGTGTGAATGCATGTGGCGTGTGTGTCACACAACATTCCTCCCAATGTTGGTTTCAAATACCTAAACTTTTACATAGAATGCTAGATAAGCAGCATTCACCAAGTTGTATTACCAGACATATTCCCTCGGATTTTCCAATGGGCGTGAGTTCGGGTGAGGTTTGTATCATCCTCTGCCCCGTTCATCCTGGGTGATACAGAGTGGTAGTAAAGACTCCCACATTGGTTTCCTGTTTAAAAGGCTCCCTCGAGCCAGTTGAGATGATGAGCTCGTGGAGAGGCACCTGCTCGCCGTGTGAGGCGCACCATCCTTGGTACAAGGGTGTCATGACAAGTAGTATTTGGTGTCTTTTGAACCCTGTCTGTATGATGGTGTACACTGGTACTTCTGTAGTTGGGGCATCTGTTTTCAATTTGAGGTGAGGGACTGTGCCTCTGAAGAGGGGCAGGAGAGGCTTGTGGTCAGTAATCACTCTGAGAAACACCCATACAGATACCAGTGGAAAAAATGGCATCTCCACTTGATGGCCTTGCCTCCTTCTCGATCTGAGAGTATCTTTGCTCGGTTTCAGAAAGGGCGCGGCTTGGGAAGGCAAGGGTTGTCCACTCATCCCTTCATTGGTCCTGCATCAGAATGGCTCCACGTCCCTCAGGTCTGACATCACAATCCCCTCAGTTTCTTTATTCGGATTAAAATAACCCACACCTGCCTTCTGCAGGAGAGAGGTCTTGATGGACTGGAATGCTTCTTGTTTGCATCTCCCCATTTCCATGGCAGTTCACTCACATTAGTGCTCTGAGTAGTTCTGAGAGAGTTGCTATATTTGGAATAAACCTCCAGCAGTAGGTCACTAGCCCTAAGACCCTGAGTACTTCTGCTGCTGACTGAGGTGGCGCGGCATCCCTGCTGTCGGCCACCTTCTGAGGGCCCGCTCGAATCCTGGGGCCTGAGAAGCTATGATTGTAGAATTGTATTTCTGTCAATAGGAAGTTGTACTTGTGCTTGTTCAGGGTTAGCCCAACCTCTGTTAAGTGTTGGAGTGTTGCTCTAAGGCACCTGCTGTGCTCAGGGATGCTTTAGGCATATTTGAGCATATAATCGCTGACACTGATCACACATCTAGACTTGATAGGGTTTCTTTTACCACATTACGAAATACTTTTGCCTCTGACAAGTTGCAGAAATGTGGGCGTTTGTATTGCAGCAGATCCTCAAGGGCCAGGAATGATGCTTCTCTTATCCAGCAGGACCTGATGACAGCCACACTGAGGTCAAGCTTGGCAAACTAACAATTGTTGTTTAAATCACTGAGCAAGTTGACAATGGTGGATGTGAGATGCAATCCCGCCTTAGGTATGAGTCACATTTCGATGCACAGTCTGATTGCGTCAGGTTGTTTCGACTTGCTGGCGACACCTCTGGCGATACTATGGGTGAGGAGCCAGATGCATTTTGGTCACTCCAATCTGATCTAGGGTTGCCAGTTCCACTTCAACCAAGGGGGCAATGTTGGTTTTCTGACAAAAGTCTGGCGGTCCCTAAAAGCTGGGTAAATTGTGATTTCAGCCCCACAAACCCTTTGTTGATACCATTTGCAGGGGGAAAAAACAGACACTTTCATTTGCAGCACTTTTTTTTCCAAATTGTTCAAATGAAAACAAAATGTAGCTGTATTTTGGCTATTTTCTGCGCCCCCCTCATAGGGAATCAACAAACCCTGGGTACCTTTATAATTCCCATGATGTTGGAAGAAAGGACACAAATTTGTTGTGGATACCTTCTGTGGTCAAAAAATTACAGGGGCCTAAGCGCGAATTACCCCATATAGCCAAAAAAAAGGCTTAGCTGGGGAGGCCTACTAGCGAAGGGGTTATAAGAGCTTTCTAATTATATTTGCTGCTTGAAGTTGGTACTAATGAGGGCTGATGGTACCTACTTGAGGTGATTTTGCTATTTTTGTACCGGCCGGGACATTAACATAGCGGCGATGCCGGTGGAAACCCGGCCAGGTGACAACCCCAGCTGCACAGCATGGCTAAACACCATTGTCAAAGGCAGTAGATCCCAAAGGGGAGACTGATTGTCTGTGCCAATGCTTGTTTATACCGAGGGCCGCCTGTTTCTCATTTTATGTCAGAATAAGGAACCGAGGCCGGAGGAGATAAAAGGACTGTCTCGTGATTGCATAACGTGGCCCAGCGGGGGAGGGAACTCGAACCCTCCTCTGAGGCTCCGATTTTTAACCACTAGACCACCTCCCCTCCCAGAGGGTGAAAGGTCAGAGTACCCCAGGGGGAGCATTAGTGCATATCCTCGTCTCTTCCTCGGCGGAGCAGCTTCCAGCTCCGGCCGCCGCTGACCTCCGGCAGGGGGCTGCCCTGGGGGGCCCCGGGGTCGCCGGACCCTCTGCTCTGCTGTGTAATCAGGAGCCGGGAGCAGCTCAGGGGTCAGAGACCCCATCAACTCTGCAGCCGGGGCACGCTCCCAGCCCGCCTGTGTGTGTGCATGCTCCCTCTGCCACCTCCCGCACAGCCCCCCGTGACTCCTGAGGCTTCGGGTACCCACTGCGAGCGCGTACACGTCACCAGCAGTGCAGAGGATCACGCGTCACCACTAACAGAACCCCCTTCTAAGATCACCATTATCAGAGCGCATCAAAGTGCCTGTCTAACAGAACCCCTGAAGTATCCTACGGACAGAGGCAGAACCCTTCACACTTTACCACTTCAGAGTACTTTAAACTTCACATCCGAGACACCCCCTCAAACTCACCAATAACAGATCACATCTAACACAACTGCTTAAAATCACCATTAACAGAGCCCCTCAAACTCCCCATCTAACACAACCGCTCAAATTCACAATTAACAGAGCACCTGAAACTTCACATCTGAGACACGGGATACTTTTCATCGATCCTGGCATTTGAAACCTAAGTTCATAATAGCGCTTGCAACATTGTAGCGTACAGAGTATGCAGATAGCAAAGCGCGTGTTGCAGAACAAATGCTGAAATAAAATGCGTGAAAAATATTGTACAAAGAGCAAAATGAAAATACAAAGATCTGTGCAAATATCTATACTACTATTATAAAGAGAGAGCCGAAACCTTTGAGGCGGGTAAGCTCAAGAAGTACAGCACCAATCACAACACCCAATACAGCGTTGGAAAGGGCAGTTACAGCAGATGGACATAGGCTATACAGCTGCCCACCATATACATTACGAAGGTAAAAGAACCTTAGGGGTAAAGTAGTCCCTTGTGGGCGTCAGCGTTGTCAGAGGGACCTGGCCAAAAAAAAAAAAAAATGGCCGCGGCATTCACGGGGCACGGCATTTGACAGGGCTCCCCATTCACGCAGCATTACTGCTAACCTTCACAGTACTCGCTTTTGGGCCTAACCGTTCTGACAGGGGCATCGCCAAACACCAATGTGCGCCGCATTCACGGAGCTTCGCATTTACAACAATGTTCGCCGCATTCACGGAGCTTCGCAATCAGGCGGCATTTCACACACTTAACGATTTTAATTTAGTCCGGGGCTCAGGGGGGGCCTCAAGGCAGTCAGCCTACCAGCGGGCAGCCGCATTCACGGACCTTTGCATTCAGGCGGCATTTCACACACTTAACGATTTCAATTTAGTCCGGTGCTCAGGCGGGGCCTCAAGGCAGTCAGCCTACCAGCGGGTATCACACACGCGCAGCCGCCGCAAGCACGCTGCCACGCACTGCACTGTCAGCGTACACAAATTAACGTCGGACAGAACGCTCTTGGGGATTCTATAACCAACCCACTCCACAGCACCCACAAGCTGCAAACGCTACCGCTGAGGACGCACATATAACGAAGGATCATCAAAAACGTTACAGCTGAGGAGGCACATATCACGAACCATCTTCCTAACGCTGCATGCACAAGCGGACAAACAAATTGCACAGAAATTACCAACTTCACAAGACAGGAAAAAGACGACGTGCAAGATCAATGTTAAACAACGCATAAAAAACCCTTGTGGATGCCTAACTATTGTGCCACTTCAGCCATTTAAACGTCAGCATTACCCACTTTCAAACGCTGCTATATTTCATCACCGGACAACATCGGGACGGGCTGCTAGTATATATATATATATATATATATATATATATATATATATATATATATATATATATATCCATATCCATACTAATATAATAAAGAGAGAGCCCAAACCTTTGAGGCGGGTAATCTCAGGAACCACAGCACCAATCACAACACCCAATACAGCGTTGGAAAGGGTAGTTGCAGCAGAAGGACATAGGCTATGCAGACGCCCACCATATACATTTAAAAGGTAAAAGAACCGTGCCAGCAAAGTAGTCCCTTGTGGGCGTGTCTGCGTCGTGCTCTGGGCGTGTGCTGGGGGAGTGACAAACGCTGGTGGCGTGTGGTACGTTCCGCCCTTCATGCCATGTCTCATATCGTGTGCTAATCCCACCCTGCTCCCTTTAAATACCCCTGCACCCCATAATCATAACCCACCCTTACTCCTTAATATATCCCAACACCCTTAAACACTAACCCATCTTAACCCTATAAATATACCCTGTACCCCAAAACCCAAACCTATCCCTAAACCCTAAAAAAAACCTGTACCCCACAACCCTAATCTAGCCCTGAACCCTATAAATACCCCTGTACCTCAAAACCCAAACCTACCCCTGAACCCTAAAAATACCCCTGTACCCCAAAACCCATACCTATCCCTAAACCCTAAAACTACCCCTGTACCCCATAACCCAAAACTATATCTGAACCCTTAAAATACCCAAACACCCTAAAACATATACCTCAGTACCCCAAAACATATACCCCTATACCCATACTTACCTTATCCAAACATTAAAAAAAAACATGCTTTTACCATTCATGCATTTACAACGAATTTCGTTGTAAATGTATGTATGGTAAAAGCATATAAAATGTAATGCCATGCGTTATAATGGTATTGCGGAGTCATGGTACTTTTGTAATGAAAGTATGCAGAGTGATGGTATGCGGCAAGAAAGTTGCGGAATAATGGGTGTTTACCCCCCCCGGTAAGTACATTGGTGGCACGGCGGCCCACATCTCCAGCAACAAACTCATATTTTTTCACCACCCATTTGCAAAAATGCACAGGTCTCTCTCATTGATGGCCAGCACCGACATACACTTTTAGACACACCTCCCGTTCTAGAATTGTGAACTTTGGAGCTGGGGAGCTACGTTCGAATCTCGGCATCAGCTCAACATCCTGTGATTCCAGGCAAATCGCTTTGTCTCCCCGTGCCTACCACAAATGAATGTGTTCTTCTGTAATGTAAATTGTGCTCATGCCATGTTGTAGAGTTCGCGCTATATAATATTGCAAGGAAAAATAAAGTAGGGAAACTCGAGTTCACACACTACTGAACGCGCACTCTTAAGTGCATCAGCAGTGCACTGTGAATCGGACCGTTACACAGGCCTGTCACAGATGAGAAATGCTATCAAAACGAAATCCTACAAAACAATATACTACTGGCCGGCAGCAATTCATACCCGGACAACGTCGGGACGGGCTGCTGGTATATATATATATATATAAACACATGTATTATAATAGTGGAACTCAGGCAGCGGGCAGTAACGCAGGGCTTGTGCAATTTCATAGATTTCCTACTAGTGTCTTTGACAAACATCCGAAAAAATTAGGCTTGGGATGGATGCAGAGAGGATATTTTTGAATTTCTGTTCGTAAACTGATTTTTGAATGCAGCTCACAAAAGTGATGTAATAGTGCCACCTAGTGCCGCAGGAGTGGGAGTGCAACCCTAAGAACAGATACCATATGTATATATGCACAGAGGATTTGCTCCACTGCATCATTACACTAAGACTACAGCAGGTTCCACGAATATAATAACGCCAGCAGAGAGAGAAGATGAGGCCTAACACTCAGAACTGCTTACTTTGAGTCTGAGGCACGGTGTAGGCTCAACAGTCTGTGATTCTGGGCGGGTCGCGTAATCTCATTCTTAACATGCCTTAAATCAAGCATTTGCAATGTAATAGGGCTCGCATTTGTTAAAGTTAGAGGTGTTGGCGTTGAAAATAACAATTTTTTTACTTTTGTTTCTTTACTTGCAGTGAAGTTAATATATTTGTATAGCAGTATTGTCAATGGTATAAAAAAGTAAAAAACATTGTCATTTTAAATGTCAAAAGCTCTAACTTTAACAAATGCGAGAACTATTGCATTTCAGGGCTCACATTTGTTGGAGTTGGAGTTATTGGCATTATAAATGGCAATGTTTTTTACCTAGCTATGCTGCAGGGTTCAGTATCATATGTGGCAAAAGAGTTCCCACAGCACCCCTTTTAGCAACATATAAAACTGCACCCTGCGAAGTTGGCGTAATTGGCATCATAAATGGCAATGTTTTTTACCTAGCCATGTTGCAAGGTGCAGTACCATATGCGGCCAATATAGGTCCCATGGGACCACCATATGTGGCCAAAAGAGGTCCCATGGGACCTCTTTTGGTCACATATGGTACTGCACCCTGCCGAAGATATGATAAATCCACCCTACCCATAATGCATCGCATGCAAGACAGTACCACGAGTACATATAAATAGATTTGTCCATATATACCATTAGCAGCTTTGAAATATGACAAAATAATGATTATAGTATTTCCGGATTAGGTTGTACTCTGTGTGGAGCTGATTAAGGGACATTTGTAGAAGGTCTCACATAAATGTGAGATGTGCTAGTGAGTAAAGTAACCACTGCCAGCCTTGCTTAGGACAAGGTGTTTGTCAGGCCTGAAGCCCTTTAAGAACATAGTACTTTGAGGCTGTAATTAAAACCCAGAGAGTAACAACACATGTAAAAGGGGGTGTACTCTTGGGACGTTACCAGAAGAGGGTATTACTAAGGCGGGACTAAGGAGAGAGTGTTACTAAGCCTATTGACGAATGAAAAGCCATCATTCACAAAGAACAGGGACAGGAGCCAATTAAAGATGGCCAGAAAGTGGGCGGAGCTTTATGCACATATCCTGAATACAGCATTTCGCCTGCCTAGGTGAGTCCTAAAAATAGCTTGTGTTATATAATCCTGCAAAAAAGCAATTTCTTCAAAACATACCTCAGGCAACAAACAGACTGATACAAATCATATGATGATTGCTAGGTCGTAACCATCCATCACCATACAGCTGCTGTTATCCTGTGTATAATATAACTAACAGGATGTTGAGCCGACGCCAAAACTTGAACCCGGATCCCTAGCTCCCTAGTCAGCCACTGCGCCACATCTTCTCTCTAATGAGCACACCAGCTGCCTAAGGTAAGCCCGGAGGGGCCCAGCAGCATTGCATTCCCCTTCCCCCAGGCTGCCTCTTCAAAAACTGTAATTTTGTGGCATTCCACAATTTGCCTTTCTAGCTGATTATAAGAAGTTCATCAAAAGTTATAAAAGGGGGAGTGGCCATATTTTCTCCCAACATGGCTGCTGACGGATAACAAGATCTTACCAGCCGCGTAACAGGCTAAATCATCTCGCACAGCACGACATGGGGTGCATGGTACATCTGGCCCTAGCAAGACCTCGACCACAGCATCGAAAGCATCCGGGTTTACAACAGGAAGCAGTGTATGTATGTGGTATTTGTATAGTGCAAACCTAGCCAAAAAGGGTCAAAGCTGTCATTACTTATCTGGTAAGTCGTGCACAGCCAGGAGTTGGGGGAGGGGGAGGGGGGACTGTATTACGAGGTGAGCAGCAGGGGGCCATCAGAATATCCCATTTTCAGGACTTTATGGAAATGTCTAATTCTGCTCTTACCATCTTGGTTGAACTATGAGCCGGAAGGAATTGTTTGTACATAACTATCAATAGAGTAGAACCCACCCATCAAAGCGTGTGTCTGAAGGAAATTAAAAGTACAGCCTTTAAAAAAAAAAGTTTTAATCTATCTATAAAGTTTTGAATAGCACGAACAAGACCCTAGTGGTTATCAAAGCACTTTACATGAAGGGGAGGTAAGGTATAATTCAAGTAACTAACATGATCACATATATGAATGAAGTAAAGAACCTTGAGAATACACAAATTACTACTCTTGTTCTCAAAGGTAGTCATCAAAGAAAAGGTCAGGCGACATAAAAAGAGTCACAGGTATGGTTACGATCAATAAACACAGAGGTGATAGCTTAGGGTAAAAACTTGTTCATCAGAAATAATTTTGCTTCTTTTTTGAAGGAAGAAGTAGATTAAATTAGGCGAACATCCGGTGGCAGAGAGTTCCATTTCTCAGGTGCGACACTTGAGAAAGCACTGTATTAGTTTTCTTTTTATGGAAATATTGTGGGTTCAGTAGCAGGGAGCTCGTGCTTTGTGACAGTCTGCAACCCCTGATTTCTCTAATATTTGGGCCAAATATCTGGGGGTATTGAAATGTATGGCTTTATGTGTCATGCATGCTATCTTTAGTTTAATTCTTGCCTAATGAGGTAGCCAGTTCAGGGATTTTAGAGCAGGTGAGATGTTTTTGTTTCTTTTTGTTCCGGAGACAAGTCTGGCTGCCGCATAAGGGAGGCCCTGAGTAGGGCCAGTTTGTATCTAGGGAGGCCACATAGTGTGGCACTACCGTAGTCCAATCTGGGCAACACAAGCGCTTGAACCGCATGCTTGAGGTCCTCCTGTGGGAGAAGAGGTTAAAGTTTCCTTAGAATGCTCATCTGATAATTCACTCCTTTGGTGAGCGTACTGATGTGATCTGAATATTCTGTTGTTTGTCTAATGTAATTCCCAAGGATCTAGCAGAATCTATTATGTGAGGAGAACAGTTTAGTGCTGTACGATGTTTCATCCAAAGATCGATTTGGGAATGTTGTTCGGAGGTGAGATAAGTAAGAATTCCGTTTTGGCAGCGTTAAGCTTGAGATGATTGTCAGTGAGCCAAAGATGAGCGTTTTGTAGAGTTGAGGAATATGATGTAATCTGGGGAAGAGATTTTGAGATACAATTGCGTGTCACCTGTATACATCTTAAGGAATCTGCCAGCTGTTCCAAGAATAGATTGAAGAGAGTGGGTGAAAGGCCAGATCGCTGTGGAACACCCAGAGTGACCGCAGAAGGCTTCGACAGGGATTGATTTATCTCGACTCATTGGGATCTGTTGTGGAGAAATGAAGTAAACCATTGCAATACGAACCCTGAAAAGCCCATCCTTCGTTCAAGAAGGGTCAATAGACTGTGTTTAACAATGTCAAAGGCAGGAGATAAGTCAAGAGTATCAAAAGGCATGATTCATTTGAATCTAACTTTTTTAATATGTCACTCACCACGATAGTGAGTGCTGATTCAGTGCTGTGACCATGACGGAAGCCTGACTATGTTGGTCGAGAAGTAGGACATTGTCTATGTGGTTACAGAGTTGGATCTGCACACATTTTCCAGGAGTTTCGCCAGATTGGGAATGTTGGAGATAGGTCAGCAGTTGTTAGGATCTGAGCAATCTGAGTTAGGTTTTTTTAAAGTGGGGGTTACCTGTCTGACTTTTTGACAGTCAGGGACAATGTTCCCTCTAATTTTTTTCCTCTGTGTGCGGCAGTGTGAGGTCTCTGTGCGCACCAGCCACGGCAATGTGCGCCAAGAACCCACCCGCGTGTGTGGGTGCAGCAACAAGGGTTATAACACTGGAGTTCCTGCTTGATTGTGCACATAAATGACCTAGGTATTGGAACGGAGGAGGCCTGTTTGATGGGGCAGGCAGGGCCGGACTGGGAATCAAAAGTAGCGCTGGCAATTTTGCCGCACTGGCTCCCACCCACCCGAGGTGGGGTGGAGGGGGGTGGGGGGTGCCAAGTGTCAAGCACTACTGCTTAAACCCGGTCCCCAGCACTGGTGCTTTTGTTACTGAGATCCTGTTTGGATCTAAAATAAACATTTTGTATGGATGTTGCATGAAACAAAAACACATTTGTCAGAAAATGTCTTTAATACAATCTCATACATTACCCAGATTTAAAATAAATGGAAGGAGATTGCTATTTGCAATAATCTGTTTAAGAATTATTCATGGTCATCAGGGCCATACTCTGCAGAACAGAGCTGGATCTACCAAGGCGGGGGCTACTCCACTCTTTAAATCTGATAATCATGAGTTCACTTATCCGCTCTGAAGATGGTTTCGTGGATACGCAGGGGGGAAATGTACATAGAAGTCCACCGTGTGTGCATTCAGAGTCACTAATATATGTTAGTGATTCTGAAAGCATGCGTGGTGCTTTTAGGCTTGCTCAGGACTTTAAGTGGGATGAAAAAACTGGGTGGTCTCTCAATGGGGTGTGCCTGATGCAATTAAGGGTGTGGTGTAAAACATTTAAGCTAGAAATCTGTGCTTAGCATAGTGTGCCGCCCGACGGTTATTGGGCTGCCTCTGTCATTGCATCCAGATATATAATACAATAAGTAACATTATACCTACAACAACCCAGGACTATTGACTTTGTCAATGATTGTTAGTTGCATAGGATAAATAAGCAACAGCTACAGCTTCGTTGAATATATTGAAAATGCCTCAGTTCTGAAATGATCAGACTGTAAAAAAAACTATAGAAAGTCCTCTGAAGTTGCAACAAAGGCTTTCAGCAGTTGAGATTTTTTTTACCCTAAGGGTGAGGGCAAAAATTAAGAGCCTGACTGGGACCTGTCTCAGCACCGGCTTAAAAACTCAGCATCAGCAGGACCCAGCCCACTTAAAGCCCTGGGCTTGCGGCATGCTTTTTGTTGATAGAGCGTGGCTGCAGGCAGATTGTGTGGATTTTTGAAAGTATACATGTTAATTGCTGCAATTAACATGTATACTTTAAAAAATGTACAAATCTTCCCGCAGCCACGCTCTATTAACAAAACGCATGCAGCAAGTCCAGAAGCAGGGCGCGTGCTTTCGGAATCACTAACATATATTAGTGATTGTAAAAGCACACGTTATGTTTTTAGGCTTTCTGCATGCCGTTTGTTAATAGAGGGCGGCAGATTACGTGCCTTTTGGAAAGTTTTCATGTTAATTGCAGAGCCCGACATACTAATGCACGGGGCTGCATTTAACATGAAAACTTTTAAAAAGGCACCCAATCTGCTGTGCTCTATTAAAAAAGGTGTGCAGCAAGCCTAAAAGCACCATGTGTGCTTTGCACGTCGTTCGTTTGTGCTGGTTGCATGTCTTCTCTTAATAGAGCACAGCTGAGAGCTGATTGAGGGCCATTGTGAAAATATTCCTGTTAATTGCAGCACCGTCATGCGCTGCAATTAACATATATATTTTCACAACGGCCCTCAATCAGCCTGCAGCCGTGCTCCATTAAGCGAAGACATTCATCAAACCCAAAAGAACGACGTGTAAAGCACACGTCCTGCTTTTGGACTTGCTGCATTTCTTCTCTTAAAGGAACACGGCTGCGGGCAGATTGTGGGCCATTGTGAAAATGTATATATTCATTGCAATGCATGACAGTGGTACACTTAACAGGAATATTTTCACAATGGTCCATAAACAGCCCCCAGCAGGAAGTCCAGGAGCCACGGCAAGCCGGAAATTAACATTTTTCACGCCACTGCTGTTCAAAAAGCGGCGCCGTGAATGCTCTTCTGAGATGTGCTGTGGATGCGCGCTCCACACGCAGCACTGCATGCTCGGGGATCAGACGTGCGCGCGGGCGCGCACGTTCCTGGGAACACTGGTCAGGGATGGTGCCTTGACCTAGTGAGACATTTACAATCTTAGCCCATAAGGGAAGAAAAATGGCTTTAATCTCTTTGATGATAGTCATAGGTAGAGGGTCAATGATGGGTTTACGGATGAAAGGATGTTGTAGATATCACTATCATTGATTGATTTGAAATTGTGCCAGGAGGCGTTGCCTTTGGGGAGCTGCCTGGGTGGATCACTCCATTCACCAGGCCGGGGGGGGGGGGGTTTAGAAAGATGCATGAGGCAGCTGGGAGTAGATCCAATGCTGATTGAAGTTCGTTCTCAATATTTGTAGTTTTTTCCAGGAAGAAGGAAGCCAACTCTTCACAGTTTGGGAGAGTGATGGCTCCAGTGTCAGCGGGTTTGATACGTTGTGTGATTGTTGCTTGATGATTTCAAATTGTTTTTTGGATCAATTTCTGGCATGGTCAAGCGGAGTTCTAAAAAAGTTAGCTTTTGCGTTTCTGATCCTTCTGTTGCATGTGTTCCAAACTGATCTTAAGTATTTTAGGAGTTCCAAGGAGGGAGAAGATCTCCAAGCTCTTTCAGCTGATCTTAGAATGTGTCTTTCAGAGATCAAGTTGTCATTGAACCTGGGCTTCGAGACTTTAGTGTTTATATTCTATTGTTGAAGGGGGGCGAACGAGTTAAGGACTTCCACTACGGAAGTTTCCAAGAAAAATCTGGGATACTTGAGAGTCATCATTAGTTGTGATGACCTCCATCGTTTATTCGATGAACTGCAAATTATCACCAGGAGGGTGATCGAAGGCATGTAGCTTACAACTGAGTTTGTTATTGCTAGTGACGTTGATGCACAGATATCCACATTCAAGCAGGGTGATTGTTTCTGCTGGAGACACAAAGAGGGTGTTGCGATATACGCAGGCTATTCCCCCACCCGATTTCTTGGGTCGATCTAGTCAAATGATCCTATGACTAGTGGGGTCTAGTAGGTCTATAATAGGGTGAGATGAGCTGTTTAACCAAGTTTCCGTGAGGATAGCAATATCAAGTTTTAGTGGGAGGATGAGGTCATAAGTATGGGCTGCATGTTTATTTGTTGATCTGCAATTGAGGAGCATACATTTCAGATGGCTATTGGGGAGTGGCGAGGTTTCCCAAGATATGTTATTGCGCTTGAGGTTATCCTTGTTAACACCTCCCTGTTTGTAGCTAGGTTCCCTGAAAGGGTTAGCCACAGTGGTTTGGATTGGATCCAGGCCACCCTTATTGGTATTTTTCTTGGGGGGGTAAGTGAGGAGGAGGTTGTGGATATCATTGTCAGATAGATCTTTACTCGATCTCCTCGGTCGGGAAGAGGCGTTGGGCAAGGGTATTGTTTTCAAATCAAGATTGGGAGTGTGAGGGACATGGGACGGTAGCGTATCTGTTTGGGGATTGGTCCGAGTCATCAAGGCACTATTGGGTCTCTGAGTGAGCCATAGCTCTGAAGTGATGGATGTGAGTCTACGTAGAGCTTCCTTGCGATGGAGCAATCTATGAGAGATCTCATTAAAGCGCATCTCCCAATAGGTATGTTTATAGGTAGTTGTAGGTTGAAAGGCATGATCCAAGTGAGGGGGAGGCCACATGCGGGATCCAGGTGAGGGGAGAGACCATTTGGGAGGCCCAGTTGAGGGAGGAGGCTATTGATGGAAGCCTGGAGTACTTGTGAGTCAGGGCGGTTTTGTTGAAGGCCTGGCTGAGTATTAATGGGTGCTGGGGCATGGGGCGTAGGAGGGCTGATTAAGGAGTGGTCAGGGGGTCCTTGGGCCTCAGGTTAGATAGGTGAGGGGGATATTGGTTTGAATAAATGGCTCTTCCAGGTATAGAGTGCAGTACCTGGAGGTACTACACTGGAGGGCGCAGGGGAAGAAAGAGAAAGTTCGTGCGAGGGAAAGGGTCTGGTGTTGGGGGAATCTATGCTTGCCCTAGTAGGGGCGGGGGAGCTGAAGCGATGGTTCAGCCAGTCAGGGAGTGATTCTCAGGCCCTGTAAGAGAAGAGAGATCTGGAATGTGTCTAGTAGCAGAAAAGGTGGGGTAGTAATCCCTGGCAACTGAAGGTGGGGTGAGTGAGGCAGAAGTAGATATGGGCGTTGAAAGGGGTGAAAGTGCTTAGTTGAGGTTGCTAGCGTGGTTTTGGGAGGCAAGATGGCTCTTATTCACAAGTAGAAGGACGGTGCACCGGGAGGAAGTCAAATGGTTTCAAATATGTTCCAAAATATATTCTTTGTTTAAGTTTTTCAGTTTAAAATTCGGACATCAGCCAACGCGTTTTGTTACCGAAAGGAACTTCGTCATGGCAAGAATGTCTATGTCTCGTTTCACTCAATCAGTGTCCGACCGTCAGTGGATCCCAGAAGGTTTATTTATACATTTACTGTATTCTTTGAAGACATGGATTCAAAAATCATGTACCAATTACGACGTCCTACAGACTTCCAAATGGGTCATTGGAAAAGTAAAAACCAGGTCCTTCACATTCAAATCCACCTTCACTAATCTCTTTTCTTGTAAGTCCACATACCCGATGATTAGTGTAGGAATCAACATTGACGAGGACTCATGGCCGCGACTTTGGCCTTTGGATTTTCTTAAAGTTTGAAGAGATTAGTGAAGGTGGATTTGAATGTGAAGGACTTGGTTTTTACTTTTCCAACTACCCGTTTGGAAGTCTGTAGGACGTCGTAATTGGTACATGATTTTTGAATCCAGGTCCTCAAAGAATACAGTAAATGTATAAATAAACCTTTTGGGATCCACCGACGGTTGGACACTGATTGAGTGAAACGAGACAGACATTCTTGCCCTGACGAAGTTTCTTTTGGAACGAAACACATAGGCTGATGTCCGAATTTTAAACTGAAAAACTTAAACAAAGAATATATTTTGGAACAAATTTGGAACTATTTGACTTCATCCGGGTGCACCTGATAGAGCAAGATTTCGCATCGCGACTTGCTCGATTCATGAACCTCGAATCTGTTGTAATCCCATAAAAATTGTACGTTTTACTAATCTCTTTTATTTTGGGTATGCGTGAATGTTAGTGAAGCTTGCCTATGTGTTCTACTAATATAAATAACCCGTGTACCTAAAATGGCCGCTGCTTGCATTTCTGTTTCTGCGCATGCGTTAGACACAGTCACGTGATATGACGCAGTCACAGTTTGAGAGGGAAAGGGTGCGCATGCGTAATAGCCATAAGATGGCCGCGCTTTATAATAACGAGGTAAAGCTTACACCGCTGCTCTTCTGATTTTGTCTGTTGCACTTACTATTAACTGCATAGTATATTTTTATGATGATAAAACTGAAGTACGAAATCATGACATGTAATACATTCATTTATTTCTATGTGTTAATTTGTTTTCGCTTTCCTTTCATGTATCATGGGACACGGGGGGTCCGAATGGGTCGAGAGCCATCTTGAAGGTCCTTTCTGCGCATGAGCGAAAACGCCCGGGTGAAGTAGCCTTGAACAGTGGAACTTAGCCAGCTGGCAGCCACAGTCAAGATGCTCCTGAGAAAGTGACCTGCGACCCAGCAGGACGGAGTTGGCTGTACCCAAGTTGAAACATTTGTTAATATTCCATTGTATTCCACTGGCTTGTCTCATGAGAACCCCAAACCTGCTAGGCGGTACCTTAGAATGTAACTTAGGACTTGCAGAAGTCTGTTCTGATTGGTGTGTTAACCAACTCCTACCTTAGGACCAATCGAAATTGGGGATTCTGACACTTTGCAACATTTGGGGGGTGGTACACTGTCCCAAAACAGTATATCTGGCCTAGGTTCACCTAGGGAATTTGTCCGACTTGTCTGAATAGCTGACCTGTCACTGACCCAACGCACTCAATATGTGACTGAAGATACAGAGCGCTGCGGAGCACTCTGTCCGAAACTTAACCATAGACTAAGGTTTTACTAAACCTTAAGTGCTGGCAGAGCACTTTGCTGGGAGTTCGCTGACCCAACCGGGGTTCTGACTGATAGCTGCGGATAGGGTGGAGCGCAGGCGTTGCTTCCGAACTGCGGGTGCTGGTCGTGTCCTGGTGGTCCTGTCCTGATCCTAAATCTGGGTTTCCTGTCCTGTCCTGGGGTGTCCATTCTGTACCTGCTGTCCCATTGAGGGTTATCCTTCCTTGAGGGTATTTCCTGTCCTTAACTGACCCGTGGCCAGGGTTGGTTGTCACACCAGTCTAGGTAAATATCTTGCCGAAATCTCTAAAATTGCACCTTTCTATTTTTCTGTCTTTGCTTCAATAAAGACATACCCTTTGCATATGTTAATTTTCCATGCTTTCTCCGCAACCCTTGCATCTCATTAAAGTCATTTGCATTTGCATTTTATAGCGTGTTCCTATGTTACCCTACCTTTAGAAATCATTTTCTCCATTGCAGTTTGCAATTTCCGGAGGTGGTCTTTAAATTTCCTTTATAAAACTGACTGAAGTATTTTTCTAGATTTTTTTGCGTGTTCTATTCTTCATCCTTAATAGAACTATTTTAAGATTCCTGATTTCTATTCCATAGTATTAGATGTATACGTGCAATTGCTTTGCCCCCTTAAAGATGACCATTCTTGAGTGACTAATTTTCTACATTAGCAGGTTCCCAGTCGCACTAGTATTTCAGAAAACCTAAATGTTTGCCCTGCCTTTGTTTCTTTATGGTTATATGATTTTTGTTATCTTGATCATTGACTGTCTCTTAACTGTAAGTTTGATACTTTATGAAGAAGAATTTTAGATAAATCTTTTAAAACTTCCAGTTGTCCGTGGTCATTTTATGAAAATCAAAGTTTATATGTTGGGTTTGTATTTTTGCTGCCTTTCCTTTTACAGCTAGCTCCCTGACCCATCGTGGTCATAGGTACTCGTAACGGTGGATGGTAAGTCGGGTACACTAGAAATAATCGAAGGGGACTCATGATTATTGGTAGTAGATTGTAAGGTCATCTGATCAATGTATATATGGTGAATTGGAGTATATGGGCCCGAAGCCAGAGTGGCGAAATTATTGGTCGGGTGACCTGCGATCTCTATCAGTAGTTTTCTGGTAGCATCGAGGATGGTTAGGGAATAGTTAAAGGTTAGGTAGGACTAGTTAATCTAGCTAAGTCGGATGCTGCTAGGGAGAGTAGGCAATTCTGGTGACTTGATCACTCACTTGAAGTGTTTACTTAAAAAAAAAAGAAATTATGAAATGTTTTAAAATCGTTATTCTTGTTATTATACTGTTATATGTGCTAATCCATTCGTCGCGCTGGGATTGGTAGACGCAGCGGGCTGGTAGCAGAGTTGGAATTTAAAGGAGGGGTGAGCGCCGGAGCATGAGAACTGTCTTGCGAAAAGGCCGCGCACCCATTGGTCGAGATTATTTGAATTCGCGCACTTCAATGGTTGCACGAAAATAAAAGACGCACTTAGATTGGATTTGATTTGTAAACAGAGGTCACTCGTAGGAATCGTATGTGGCATTCATATAGACCGCATACTCGACCTGATCTACGGTGTATGGGGTTTGAAACCGATCAGTGGAAAGGAGTTAATAACGACATTATGTACGGAAATAAGAGAAAATTGTCTCTTGTAAATAAGGTTAAAAATTATTTCAAAAAAGACAAACCGATTAAGACAAGGGAAGGTGTTGTTATTCCGCCACCAAATACTCCCGCATCCTTCATGATGTTCGATAAAGGGTATAACACATGTGTACCTTTAACAGCAGGATTCCATTTAATTTGAGAACCCGAATGAATGATTTACATCCCAGACCTAGATTAACGCAGTACGAAGCACTAGAGGAATGGGAGATCGAGGCTTTTGAGAGGGACAAGCCCCGAATGGATAAAGGGTTAACAACATTTTATCCAAAATTGAAGCAGGAAGCCAGAGCAAAAAAGATGAAACAGTGGAGACAGAATATGATTGTTGAGGGACTGTTTCCAATGATGCGGGCGGGTGGCCCTCCTGGGGGGGAGAAAAAGACAGAAAAATGCAAACACTGGGTGCCCCTCGGAGAGTCAGATGATGAATTGTTAGATGACATGTGTATGAGAAGTCCGCCTCCTTATAATGAAGGACACCGACCTTCAAGTGCAGGAGATATTTCCCGAAGACTTCCACCCCAGGAAGAGGTCAGGTCCGCAAGTGTAGGAGGGGAATACCAAATTTCTCCCTATACTGAGAGTTTAGGACCCGCGGATACAAGAGACATTTACCCCAGATTGTCAGCTAGTGGGGAGACAGGATATTCACGTGAACGGGACTTTTGCTCTCGACCTCCCTACGGAGGTGAGGTGAGACCCTCAAGTTCAGGAATGCCGTTCTTACCACCACAGTGTGAGGAAGGACCCAGATCCCTAGGTACAGGAAGTTTGTTCCCGAGACCAAATTATGGTGAAGGACCGAGTGAGACACATCCCACTGCCCCGAGTTATGCACCCACTCTAACCCCGCAGGTGTTACATGACAAATCCTTGGACAGGTTATTAGAAGAGAAAGAGCGAGAGGCTCTAGCCAAGCAGAGAACTGAGATAATTCAGAAAATCTCCCAGTTAAATACAAGTCCTGAAGCCTTGACAATCGCAGTAACTATCGGGCCGGTGGTTCCGTTGTATGGGGACCGTCAAGGGAGTCCGAAAACTCCCGTCATTACCCCAGTCCTCGCACCGACCAGACCAGAACCTTTAATTGTAGATGACCAGACAAGTGAGTGCGAGTCGGAGGTCTCGCTGTTAGATCTGCCCGTTAGAAACACCGGGAAAAGGATGCCTTTTAATACGAGGGAGATTCAAATGGAATCCACTTTGGGTACTAAGAGTGTCACGTTGGTGACTCCTGAAGAAATTGAAAGATGGAGTCAAGAATTTGAAAAACAAACTTCCCCAAAGAAACCTTTAGATCTCTACAAGCTGAGAATAGAAATAGAAGAATTAATGGCAGGAAACGTAGGATTAGACAGATTAAATACCTACTCCGAAGAAGAAATGCTGTTTATCTGTAAGAGTCTCACCCGAAATACCCGAGTACTTCACGAAAAGTTGACAGACACCGCTGCTAGCATGGGAATAGATATCTCAAAATCGAAACCTTTGCAGAAACCATACAGAGCAGATTTCTCAGACAAAGACTTGGAAAACCTGAATGTGTCGGGAAAAAAGGCACAGGTTAAAGAATTATTGACAGTGTTACAGAAATGGGGAGATGTAGAAAGATGGAAAGCCAGATGGGCAAAGAAAAAAGATGAGGCCAGGTCCAAGCAGGTAACTCCCGAATTCGTACTAAAAGAAGTTGACAGGCCAGAACAGTTATACCCCATGCGCGAAGTACCAGGAGGAAAATATGTGCACGTTCCATGGTCCAGACAGGATATTGTGTCCTTTACTAATGATTTCCCGAAATTACGAGAAAAGCCAGTCGATTGGTACAGACAGGTAGAAAGGTTTGTAAAAGTGCAGAAATGCCTGTGGAAGGACCTGGATGGGTTCTTCGACATAGTGGTCCCTGTAGACCTGTGGACCGAGTGTAAAATCGCCATAGCTTGGCCTAGTGAGGAATACCCGAGGGACTCTAAAACAGGGGAACCATTTGTTGAAGTGATGAGAAAATATGATCAGGTAATTCAACATTTGAAGCAAAAGGTGCCTGCAAAGGAAACCGATTGGACCAAGATAGATAGAACCACGCAGGAAAGGGACGAGACTGTGCACTCCTTTTATGAAAGGTTGTTGCAGGTATTCAAAACATACAGTGGTATAGATAACATCGAGATGAAGTACATGACCCACTTCATTTACAGGTTTGTAAACGGTTTAAGACCCGAAATTTGTCAGTGGATAAAAGATAATAAAATCTGTTGGCATACCAAAAAGATGGATGAGGTCCTACGGTACGCAAAGTACTGTGAGGATGAGATGGCAGAAAAGAAAAAGGCTTTAAAGGAGAAAGTGATGTGGGCACAAGTAAAGCTCGCAGAACAACAAGAAAAGCAATTAAGTAAGTTAAATAAAACTACTCAGAACCAAGGCCCTGGGGGTGGGGGTGGAGGAAAGCCTCGTCCTAAAATGAGCAGAGAGGAAGCGAAAAAGAAATTTCCCTGCCACCAGTGCGGAGAAATTGGACATTGGAGAGACGAGTGTCCCTATTTACAGTCTGATAATGCCCAAACCCCTGATTTAATTCCACAGACGCAGAATGAAAAACCAAGAAAGACCCAGCAACAGGTAAAAACGGTTCAAGTGCCCCGAGCGCCAAAACCTATTTTTAAAGGGAAATCACCGCAGGGTGACGACGTAGAGATTTGGGGAGGCAATGAGAACAGAAATACAGCAACCTCGCAGTATTTATTGAATGACACCTTTTTCTGTGATGATCAGTACTGACGGGCCTGAGAGGGGAGGAGGAGGAGTGTGTACTTGGCGCCTCCTTGCCGGTAGACCAGTCAGGGCCATACATTGAAGGAAAGGTTGATGGAAATGATGTCACCTTTCTATTGGACACTGGTGCTACCCGTTCTACTGTGAGAACAGCAGACGTTCCAAACCTACCCCTCTCGGGAGAAGCAATCCAAGTAGTGGGTGTATCTAATCAATTGATTAGTACACCTGTTACAGAGCCCATGGAAATTTCAATAGGGAACTTTAAAGAAATGCACAGATTTGTCGTTTGTGATACTAGTCCAGTAAACTTACTGGGACGTGATTTGCTGTGCAAAATGAACTGCACTATCTTTTGCACACCAAAGGGCGTCGAAATTCAGACCCCAGATGAAGATGGTATCTACAAATTAATGTTAGTCAGACCTGACTCAGAAATAAAGCGAATGGCTATACAAGACTTACCTGAAGAACTTCAACAGACAGTGAAACCAGAGGTATGGGACTTCACAGGAAAGGATGTAGGATTGATGAAAAACGTAGACCCCATCCAAATAACAATGAAAGAAAATGCAGTTTACCCCAACACTAAGCCTTACAAAATGAGTGCCGAAGTGAGAGCAGGTGTTGCCATTGAAATACAGAAATTGCTGGAAGCAAACATTATACAGGAAGTAATGAGTAGCCCGTGTAATTCACCCATTATGGGCATCAAAAAGCCTAGTGGTAAATACAGAGTAGTGCAGGACTTGCGAAAGGTAAATAAGATTGTGGTTCCTTGCTGTCCTATTGTCCCGAACCCAGCAGTGATTCTGTATCAGATTCCCTGGGATGCTGAATGGTTCACAGTGATAGACCTATGTCACGCATTCTTTTCGATCCCATTGCATCCAAATAGCAAATTTATTTTCTCATTTGCTTTCAACAGTCACGTGTATGTCTGGAATAGGGTCCCCCAGGGGTACACAGAAAGCCCCTCTATCTTTAATCAGATCTTGAAAAAATGTCTTGAATCTTTAGTCTTACCTGGAAAGTCTGTTTTGGTGCAGTACATTGACGACCTATTGGTGGCGTCCAAAAGTCATAGAGACTGCGTGATTGACACCATTGCCCTACTGAATCACCTCAGTGAAAAGGGACATAAAGTGGCCCCTGAAAAATTGCAATTCTGTTCAAAATCAGTGAAGTATCTGGGCCACCAGATAGAAAAGGGCATCAGAAAAGTAACCTCAGAAAGAGTCAGAATAATTCAAAATATGCAGTTACCCCGTACACAGAAAGAAATTAGAATGTTCCTCGGAGTTGTAGGTTACTGCAGGCAATGGATTGTGGGATTCGCAGTCCTGGCAAAGCCTTTGATAAATATGACAAAGAAAGGAGCAAAGGACCCAGTGGAATGGAATGATGAGAGCTTAACAGCCTTCACACAGTTGCGAGATTGTCTGTGTACAGCCCCTGCTCTAGGGATGCCTGACTATTCCAAGGAATTTGGCCTATTCTGTGACACTCGTGATAACTGTGCATTGTCAGTCCTGACTCAGGAGCATGGCTTGACCAGAAGGCCCGTGGCATATTTCTCTGCCACTTTGGATCCAGTGGCTGCTGGATTACCTGGGTGTCTGAAGGCAGTAGCTGCAACTTGCACAAGCTTAGAACAAAGTGAGTCCATTGTCATGGGACATCCTGTAACTGTGTATGTTCCACATGCAGTTGTGATTCTATTGACCCGCACAAAAACTCAGTATCTCACCCCTAGTCGGCTGACTAAATATGAGAGGATTCTCATGGGTGCTGCAAATGTAGTCATCACCCGATGTAATATTTTAAACCCAGCCACTCTGCTCCCTGACTCAATGGTAATGGAAGATAAGGGAGACAATGAGCATGACTGCATTGACCTGACAGAGTTCAGTACGAAACCTCGCCCAGACATTAAAGAAACTCCTCTGTCTATACATGATGAGGAATGGTTTGTGGATGGTTCATGCATGAGGCACGAACTTGTAGGCCTGAGTGCTGCCTACGCTGTGGTCACGTTAAACAAAATTGAAGAAGCATCTTATTTATTTGGAGTAAAGTCTGCACAAGTAGCCGAATTGATTGCTCTGATAAGAGCTTGCAAATTGGGAAAAGACAAAAGAATAACAGTATATACTGATAGTCAGTACTGTTATGGGGTTGTGCATGACTTTGGCCAATTATGGCTACAAAGAGAATTCCTGACTTCATCAGGTACCCCCATTCGGAACGGAAAAGTTGTACAAGACCTTCTAGAGGCAATCCAATCACCGAAAGAATTGGCAGTGGTCAAATGTGTTGCTCATAAAAAGGGCCTTGACCCTGTATCTTTGGGAAATGATTTTGCTGACCGAGTGGCGAAACAATGTGCTATGGATTGCATGTCAATAAATATCAGACGGGGAGGGACTGGAAACAGCTGCCAACTTATGATGTTTGAAGAAGTGCCTACATGGGATGAAGTGAGAGAATGGCAGCAGGCTGCGCCATGGGAAGAGAAGGAGAAATGGAAGGAGCAAGGTTGTCGACCGAGACGTGAGGATGGTGTCATTGTGGGCCCAAATGGTATGCCTGTGTTACCCAGACACCTGCTTGCCCCTATGGCCCGATTGATACATGAAGGATCACACATTGGTAGGGACGCCATGGTTCTGGTGTTTCAACAGACTTGGTACAACAAGAAGTTCAGGAAGGTAGCAGAGTCCCTTTGTCAGAGGTGCTTGACATGTCAGCAGTTCAACGCTGGCAAGAAGACAGTAGTTGAACTAGGGAAAATTGGGAAGTCAGGGGGTCCCTTTGTGAGAATACAGATTGACTTCATCACCATGCCTCGTTGTGAGGGGAAAAGATATGTCCTTGTAGTTGTCTGCCTATTTTCAAAATGGGTGGAAGCTTACCCTGCCACACAGAATGATGCCATAACAGTAGCCAAACTATTACTAAAGGAGTTGATACCTAGGTTCGGGGTTCCAGTCTTTATTGAATCAGATAGAGGCAGACATTTTCAGAATGAAATATTGGCTCAACTCTGCAAAGCATTTGGAATCACACAAAAGCTGCACTGTGCACATCGTCCAGAGGCTTCTGGAGTGGTAGAGCAAATCAATGGCACCATAAAAAATAGATTGGCAAAAATGTGTGACTCTACTGGCATAAACTGGGTAAATGCCTTACCTCTTGTTCTGATGGGACTCAGAAGCATACCA
Organism: Lissotriton helveticus; assembly: GCF_964261635.1. NCBI lineage: Eukaryota > Metazoa > Chordata > Amphibia > Caudata > Salamandridae > Lissotriton > Lissotriton helveticus. The sequence goes on from NC_136073.1 coordinate 32,880,132, forward strand.
GACCGAAAAACAGGCCTGAGCCCCCATGAGATCTTGATGGGAAGAGTGATGAGACAAGCATGGGTACCAGGATACAAACTGTTAAGTATTTCTGATGATTTGGTACTTGAATACTGCAAGCAACTGGGTGACCAAGTGCGTTCTATCTCTCGCCAGATTGGGGCAGACGCAGTCGCCAACCCGACAACCCCAGTTCACAAATTGGTTCCGGGTGACTGGGTTAAAATAAAGAAACACACTCGTTCGAGTTGCCTTGAACCGAGGTGGGGGCAAAAGCGCCAAGTAATCCTGGTAACCACGACAGCGGTGAAGTGTGCAGGCGTTCCCGAGTGGATCCATGCCAGCCATACACAGAAGGTGATACCAGACGAGGAACGTGGAGCTGAAGGTGGTCCAGCTGAGGGGTCTGCAGACGTTGGTCCTGAAGTAGCTGATGACGAACAGCCGAGCACCAGTCCAGTTGAGGGTCCTGTAGACATTGGTCCGGAAGTAGCTGATGACGAGCAGCCGAGCACCAGCCAGGATGATTGGATACCCCTAATTGATCTCATTGAAGACCCAATCAGAACAAGAGAGCGAATCTACGAAGATAGAGACTGGAATAGAGAGGTTGAGACAGGCACAGGCGAAGACCCTCAGATGATTGAGATTCACATCAAATCTGAGGACGAAGAGGAAGGTCAGATAGGGACAGAACAAGTCATCGACACTCCCCCACTGACTCCTGAAGTTGAAAAAGGACAGACTAGAACTAGTGTAAAACTTTGGAACCTTCTTCCACTAAATATCAAAAATGCACCCAACTTGATGAGCTTCCGCAGGCTCGTAAAGACATGGTTGTTTGACCAGTGAACCCTATCACTCTGGTCCTGCTAGCTCTCACATGCGCCGAGACACCTCCGGGTATTTGTCGCGCAATAAAAATATCAAAAATAAAATAAATAAATAAATAAATAAATAAATAAATAAAAGTTCGAGCGGAAGAAAATCAAGGGATCGAAGTGCTTGAACAGGATCAGATAGGGTTATAAGAACGTGTTCAGGAAACAGAAACAGAGACATTTGAAAGCCAAAACAAAAAGTTACCTGAACAAGGCCAGCTTAGTAACCAGGCAGAAGAAATAGATACAAGACCTGGGACTAGTCAGACAGGAAGGGAAGAGATAGAAGAAGTGCCACAAACTAATGAAAACAAAAGAGCATTAGAAGAAAGCCAGATCACAGTGCCAGCTAAAAGACTCAAGAAAAAGAAACACATTGAGCCAAGATATATTAAGAGACTGAGACTGAGAATAAAAACGGTACAAGAGAAACTTGCAGACAAAAGGAGAAGTCCACTGATTGCAGAACAGCCTGGGGATAGCTCCAAAAGAAGAAGTGATCGAATAAAAAGACTGAATGAAAAATATCAAGATCCTGAATGGACATACTTAATTTTGGAAAATTTTGAGGATCTTGATATCTCTGACGAGAGCGACGAAGATCAGGTTGCTGATTTGTCTGCCGAAGAAGAAGAGCTCACTGGAAATTGCACAGAGTAAGCTACCTGTGTAAAGTTACAAAGAGGGGTTGAAAAAAACTTCTTCTGAGCCAAAATGTCTGATTCAAGAATGAATGGAAGGCCTAGTAGTAGTTGTTGCAAAACATGCTGCAAAGTATGTATATGTAGTATAGTTATAGTTATATTAGTTTGGATAGGACTAACAGTTTTCATTCCCTTTATGGTAAGCAAAAATACTAATATCGACCCTACACAGACTACTGACACTGAAGAACTGACAACACGAAGTGTAGAAAGACGTGAAAAAGCACTCAGACAAACAAAACGAGACTTAGAAGCATCAGATGAGGAAGGACTACATTACCATGGAGTTAAAAATCAGACTCATTTAAATGTTTTCCCAAACCTGTTAGTACACTATGTAGAGACTATGGAGATAGAGGATTGCTATGTCTGCATGAAGCTACCTACTTCTGTAGCTGAAGGCGTGACTTACCATCACTTGCCCCTGACATATGGAATTTCCTGTAGCATCTTAGCAAGCTTATTTTACAAAAGGGGACCGTTACAGTATTATTACTCAAATAATGACGTGATCTTTTCTGAACTTCCTATACGTCGAAACCTGAACCCTGTACATACTAAAAGTGACGTTACATGTTATATGGGAGAATACTTTCTGACTATAGGTACCATAGACTTAAATGAAGCCCACAGAGACAACTTGACCTGTTCATTACATGAACAAGAGAAAATATTTTTAAACATGGCAGAGAAAAGAAGGGAGAGTTTCCAAAGAAAGGCAAATTACAAAAGACAGAAAACTCCTAAATGGGCTGAAAACATGGAAAGCACCTCAAATGGCGGGGCAGGGCCTGCTTTGTTGCTGGATTTCGAAAAGAAAGGGAAACTCTGTCTTCACCGCGAGAAGACTAGTTATTATAATAACATTTTCATTGGTTCCAGTCAATGTGAGCACAATTACAAGGTGATTGGAGGTTGGGGATTCAAAAATGGGTCAGAGCCTGTGTTTCCTGGAATTTATTATATATGTGGAGACACGGCTTATTTCAAATTGCCGGATCACTGGTATGGAAGCTGCTACTTTGGCATTGTTTTTCCGAAAATATACCATGTGAATGAAATTTCTGGAAGCAATGAAAATACTAATGGCATAGTGCGTAGTAAAAGAGAAAGCGTAGGCGAAATAATGGGTAGTATTTTCAGTGCACTGATACCTGGAGTGGGAGTGGTTCTGAATACTCACAGAATTTGCAAATTGTCCACAATAGTGGATGTGCTGTCTACTGACACAGCTCATGGATTTCTGCTGGTCAATACCGAAATGGTTGCGATCAGATCGATGGTTTTGCAGAACAGACTTGCTCTTGACACCTTATTAGCAAAAGAGGGCGGAGTCTGCCGGATGTTGAAGGCGCAACATTGTTGCACTTACATACCGGACAAAAGCGTGCAGCTGAAAAGATATGTGAAAAATATTACTAATTTGGAAAAGGAACTCAAACCACTCGAGGTTGATAGTGCCTGGAAGAGACTAGTTGATGGTCTCTCAAATGTAGGTCATTGGTTTGCTAACTTAGGTAGAAGCTTATTGTTCAAGATACTGATGCCAATTGGAATAATAGGTCTTATCCTATTCCTTATATTCGTCTGTTGCAAATGTCGCAAACACACAAAGAAGTACCAAGTGAATGCGAGAGGAGTGAAACGGAATGCGGATGAGCTTGAATTGGAAGAAATGAATAATCAGATTTACAAAAGGGTGAAAAATTCTCACCCTACCAAAAACGAGAAAGAAAAACTGAATCGCCTGTTGGAAGAGATAGAGTTGTACAAAGTGTGAAAGAAAGTTGGCATCTGATTCCATTATTTGTGATGATAGTAAATATCATCAAAGAGGGGATTGATAGAGCAAGATTTCGCATCGCGACTTGCTCGATTCATGAACCTTGAATCTGTTGTAACCCCATAAAAATTGTACGTTTTACTAATATCTTTTATTTTGGGTATGCGTGAATGTTAGTGAAGCTTGCCTATGTGTTCTACTAATATAAATAACCCGTGTACCTAAAATGGCCGCTGCTTGCATTTCTGTTTCTGCGCATGCGTTAGACATAGTCACGTGATATGACGCAGTCACAGTTTGAGAGGGAAAGGGTGCGCATGCGTAATAGCCATAAGATGGCCGCGCTTTATAATAACGAGGTAAAGCTTACACCGCTGCTCTTGTGATTTTGTCTGTTGCACTTACTATTAACTGCATAGTATATTTTTATGATGATAAAACTGAAGTACGAAATCATGACATGTAATACATTCATTTATTTCTATGTGTTAATTTGTTTTCGCTTTCCTTTCATGTATCATGGGACACGGGGGGTGTCCGAATGGGTCGAGAGCCATCTTGAAGGTCCTTTCTGCGCATGAGCGAAAACGCCCGGGTGAAGTAGCCTTGAACAGTGGAACTTAGCCAGCTGGCAGCCACAGTCAAGATGCTCCTGAGAAAGTGACCTGCGACCCAGCAGGACGGAGTTGGCTGTACCCAAGTTGAAACATTTGTTAATATTCCATTGTATTCCACTGGCTTGTCTCATGAGAACCCCAAACCTGCTAGGCGGTACCGTAGAATGTAACTTAGGACTTGCAGAAGTCTGTTCTGATTGGTGTGTTAACCAACTCCTACCTTAGGACCAATCGAAATTGGGGATTCTGACACTTTGCAACATTTGGGGGGTGGTACACTGTCCCAAAACAGTATATCTGGCCTAGGTTCACCTAGGGAATTTGTCCGACTTGTCTGAATAGCTGACCTGTCACTGACCCAACGCACTCAATAGGTGACTGAAGATACAGAGCGCTGCGGAGCACTCTGTCCGAAACTTGACCATAGACTAAGGTTTTACTAAACCTTAAGTGCTGGCAGAGCACTTTGCTGGGAGTTCGCTGACCCAATCGGGGTTCTGACTGATAGCTGCGGATAGGGTGGAGCGCAGGCGTTGCTTCCGAACTGCGGGTGCTGGTCGTGTCCTGGTGGTCCTGTCCTGATCCTAAATCTGGGTTTCCTGTCCTGTCCTGGGGTGTCCATTCTGCACCTGCTGTCCCACTGAGGGTTATCCTTCCTTGAGGGTATTTCCTGTCCTTAACTGACCCGTGGCCAGGGTTGGTTGTCACACCAGTCTAGGTAAATATCTTGCCGAAATCTCTAAAATTGCACCTTTCTATTTTTCTGTCTTTGCTTCAATAAAGACATACCCTTTGCATATGTTAATTTTCCATGCTTTCTCCGCAACCCTTGCATCTCATTAAAGTCATTTGCATTTGCATTTTATAGCGTGTTCCTATGTTACCCTACCTTTAGAAATCATTTTCTCCATTGCAGTTTGCAATTTCCGGAGGTGGTCTTTAAATTTCCTTTATAAAACTGACTGAAGTATTTTTCTAGATTTTTTTGCGTGTTCTATTCTTCATCCTTAATAGAACTATTTTAAGATTCCTGATTTCTATTCCATAGTATTAGATGTATACGTGCAATTGCTTTGCCCCCCTTAAAGATGACCATTCTTGAGTGACTAATTTTCTACATTAGCAGGTTCCCAGTCGCACTAGTATTTCAGAAAACCTAAATGTTTGCCCTGCCTTCGTTTCTTTATGGTTATATGATTTTTGTTATCTTGATCATTGACTGTCTCTTAACTGTAAGTTTGATACTTTATGAAGAAGAATTTTAGATAAATCTTTTAAAACTTCCAGTTGTCCGTGGTCATTTTATGAAAATCAAAGTTTATATGTTGGGTTTGTATTTTTGCTGCCTTTCCTTTTACAGCTAGCTCCCTGACCCATCGTGGTCATAGGTACCCGTAACGGTGGATGGTAAGTCGGGTACACTAGAAATAATCGAAGGGGACTCATGATTATTGGTAGTAGATTGTAAGGTCATCTGATCAATGTATATATGGTGAATTGGAGTATATGGGCCCGAAGCCAGAGTGGCGAAATTATTGGTCGGGTGACCTGCGATCTCTATCACACCGTCCTTCTACTTGTGAATCTTCTTATCAGGTCTCCAGTGGAGTATAAGTGCGGCATACTCCAGATGTGATTGCACGGACAACATATAACGTTTTTCACTTAAGAAACTGAGGTGCGGAGCCCTGGTCAGCCGCACTTTGGTTTTCCAAGATGGATTTTATTGTTCACCATCTCCTTGAGTGTAGAGAAGATCTTGTCCACTAACGTCAGTTTTTCGTTCGAGGATTGTATTAGAATGTTCCCATTGTTGTATATAGATATGGAGACATCCACCCTGCAGAAGGGCAAAGGAGAGATAGACAGTCCATGACCATGGGGTGTTTTTCTGGTGTAGATAATTTGAACCATGGAGTATAATATATTCCTCCATTGGGCTTGCCTTTTTGTGTAAAAAATTGGGTATTTGGTTAGTGTTTCCTTGCTAGAGCAGAAGTATGGGTCTCAGATAAGTGTTTGAGGGTGTTTAAGTATTTTTTCTGCATTTTTATAGAGATTGGGGAGTATTTTATGGTGAAGGCATTGAGGCCCATGGGTTCCAATTTTGTGTCCATTGTTTAACAAAGGAGGAAACCACCAAGGGGTGTGTAGGACCGAGGAGGTATTTTCTTTTTAGTTAGGCTCAGATTTCAATCATCTGTTTGTTTCCTTGACCAGGGCAAGATGGCTGCAATAATCTACTGAATTGAAGTCCTCTTTTCTTTTCTATTGATGAGGCTGAGATTTCAGTCCTCTGTTTATTTCTCAGTACTATCCATTTTGTATAGGGAGCAACTTATGTCAAAAAGAAGGGGGACGTGTTTCAAAATGGAGGCCAAGTGCCTGTTCGGGTGAATATTCTCTAGTGCCAAGAACGTCAACCATAGTAAAGCAGTATCAGCCCACGCTGTGCTCGACATGGGCAGCGCGGTTGCATCGATGTAGCTAGGGCCACAATCACGGTCACGAAGGGTCTGCAGAAGAAGCTGGCCAGCACTCAATCAGCATGTGTGTAATTAACCTTCCTTGAATACATTACTCTGCATGCCTCAATTTTGCAGGCATAAAGTGCTAGCAGAGTGCAAAAATAGGAAGTAGAACGTGTTAGAAAATGCAAAATCTAATTATTTACATAGGCATCCTAGAAGAGGAGGGGGAGGCAACGACATGTAATGAAAATGTAGTTCACACCTACAAAAGAGCAAATCCCCCAAAATGGCTCCTGCATAGTCTGGCAGTAAATCACACCAATTTCAACCTGATGTGAGGTAGGATGGAAGAGGGACAAGTTAAAAAATGTTTGACATTTGTGAGAGGAGCACTTCCTGAGTGATGCTCATTCTCGCAAGTGCTAGGCCCTTGGCATACCTAGACCTACCTGCACCCGGTGCAGGTAAGAGGTAAGAGCGGGGGTGGAGGGGATGGTGGCATCCAACAGATGACTTGTTCCAGGGAGGTGAGGGGGTTACCAGCCTATGGACGAGATGTTTTCTCTGGGGTATTGGTGGCCGATAGACGACTTCTTTTCGGTGGGTGAGGGGATGGTGGTAGTCGACAGACATGACTTGCTCACCTCCGCAGCCCCCAAAAAAGAGTGCCGCCCAGGGCGGACCACCCTCCGCACCCCAAGCCCTAGCTATTCCACTGTGCTAGGCCGACCAAACCTGGTAGTTATAGTACATGGCCAGGATCAGTTTGCTTCTTTGGAGTCTGCCTTTAGCCAAATGTTGGATCTTTGGGTGAATTTGTCTATGGCCATTTGCGGTACATCTTGCCAATGGTTATGTTTCAGAAATATCAAAACGTGCCTTTCAGGACCAGTCGCGAGCTCCTTCCAGCTGGTTGGATCTTACAACTGGAAGCTGACTTCTACATGAATCTGCTCCGTTCTGCACAAGTCAAACAATTCTTGGCAGCCTTTATTTTGAATCCAAAGTTATCGCAAAAGCGAAAAGAATGCCTGTTGCCTGCCGAGGTGAGTGACTGTAGGAAGGAAATGTGGCCTGCAGAGAGACAGGATGCATAGGGTGGGAGCGTCCTGTGCCCCCTGTGCTAGCTGACCAGACAGGACAATGGAAAATGGGCTGGTGGCCACCGTCAGAGGAGTCAATGTGTTGGGGACCCGCCGCCCGTCCGCCTTGGGCCAGGCTTTTATGTCACTCGTGACACAGATGAACTGTCCGGCCGGGGACTGGAAGTGACCATGGACAGAGGAGTGGCCGGTGTAAGGGCAGGAGAGCCAGTTCAGGGCAGTGCAGAGATATGAAAGGGGAGAGATGCTGTGTGAGGTGAAGATGACAAGTTAAGGAGAATCCATGCATGTGACACAAGGTTGGGATCTGAGGAAGTGGCGTAAACAGAAATGCAAGACAGAGGTTACGAAAAGTCCGGAAACTACTGGACAGGCTGAAGTATGGTGCGAGTTTTTAGAAAGTAATTGTTTGCAAGACTTAGGAAAACTTTGGAGAGAAAGTTTTTTATACACAAAATATCACTTGAGGAATTATTTATATCCAAACTACATTTAACACTTTTTCACGGTCATAATCGCAAAGGAGAGTTACATTCACGGTTGTATTCAAATACAAATGTTTTTACTTCATTTATTTTATACTTAATTCATTATACAAAACATCCACAATTTTAGATACAAAGAATATATACAAATAGCAACACTGACACTCCCAAAATAATCCTTTTATCTCTCTCAATTTTGTCAAGGGATTGATGGAATGCAAACACCCTTTTACCAGAAATTATATGGAGACATATATGATAGCCCATACAATCCAAACTTCAGATATTTACATAAGTAGGAAAAAAAATGTAAATCAAGGTAATCAAAGGAAATAAGAGTGTGTTGTCAACGTTTCGGTCTTTTATGGCCAATTGGGTCCGCTAGGCCATCCTCAGGATGTTGCACAAAGGATGATGACTCCTGTAGACACTGAGGGGCATATTATCAAGGACTGGTGTTAAAATTATCGCCGTTTTATCGGCAGTTTCCTGCCGATAAAACGGCGATAATTGGCTTGATAATACGCCCTTGTTAATTCCCATAGAAGCCCATGTTCTGGTGTGAACCTGGGCTTCTATGGGAATTAACAAGGGCGTATTGTCAAGCCCATTATCGCCATTTTATCTGCAGTTTCCGGCCGATAAAACGGCGATAATTTTAACACCGGTCCTTAACCCCTTCGATGCTTGTGACGGAACCATTCCGTCATGCCTCACGGTTGAGCTGTGCGGATGATGGAATGGTTCCGTCACGACCACACCCGCGAATGGAATGTTCAGCACCGGGGGAGAATCAGCGCCGCAGGCAAGGTGTTAATAATATGCCCCTTGCTTCTTTATCACTAAACTTCAAAGCAATTCCAAAGACTCTATGCGTCCAATACCAAAGAAATTCGATTAATCTCTTTCAATTTACTTTAATCCAGTCCAACTGCACTGTTTGATCCACAGCTAGAGAAAAGGCAGTTGTGATGCAGAGATTTACAAGAAGAGGTGTGGCCGGATGTTCATGCTAGGGCACATGTACAGCACTGCACTGTTCCATCATCTGCACAGACCTTCACCCTTCTCATTCACCACTTCTGGCCATCAACAGCTCGCCCTGGATCACCACAGGCCCGCGGCTAACACCCGAACCACTTGGGTCTGCTTGTGGGTACCAGGTCTGTCAGCAACACAACTTATGCATTTATTTCTTTATTTATGCATTTTTATATTTACCTAAAGGTGTCAGAGAACTTTACAATAGAATCAGTTGCATTACATAAGGACTTAAGAGTACAGGAATTACATAACACATACAAAACAGATACATCCGTCTAAACACAAAAAGACAACGTTACAATGGTGTGTACAAGAGATGTGCAATTTCGACTAACAGCGTAGATATAATCTGCCAATATTGGTGGGAAGTGAGCACTAAGAATATAGAAATAGCATAATAAAAATTATATAGTATATCATTATGATATTGACAATTTGCTAATAAAAAAACAGAGTACCGGTTAACGGTGTCTATGTCATGATTGTTCACTGCATTGTCCTGTTTGTTATTATGCTCCTGCTGATTCAATGCTGGGCGCTGGCCCCATGCACTGGAGCCCTTTGATCTCGATCAGGCTCAACATGGCCGCCTCAATCTTTCTATCCCGCCATTCTATAAGGGTTGCAGGCATCTCAGTAACTGAGGAGACAGCGACCATGTACCCCGACAATAACACTGGCCTGAATTCCCTCCTCCTCCGGGGTAAGCAGGGCAGCGGTGCTGGCAGCCGTATGCCGGCACCCGGCAGCACCAGAGACGGGTGGCAGGAGGGCTCTTTGATATAGCAAGGACTCATTTATGTGAGACTTGCTTGGACTCAATTCACTTGTTTTAACCCCTTGTGTGCTGGTGACCGAACAACTCCGTCACCAGCCACGGACGCGCTGTGCTGGTGACGGAGTGGTTCCGTCACCGCGTGCCGCCCGGCCCACGCTGCAGGAATTCCGCGCCTGCACGGGCGTTCTATTGCGCGGGCGGGGCCGTGACGGAACCACTCCGTCAAAAGCACAGCACAGCACGCAGTCACTCTGTGGCTCGTGACAGAGTGGTTCCGTCACGAGCATGGCAGCACCGCGCACCCCCCCCTCCCCCAGCGCCGTGGTGGAATTACCACCGCGGCCAAGGGGTTAATTTATTAATATGAATTATTATTTGTGTTTTGTGATTAATCCTTGCACATTACATTTACATAAATTAGACAGAGAAGCTTGCCTAAGTGTTTTCTAACCATTGATATGGATAGCGGACTAAAAGGGAAGACTTTTCTGCGCATGCGTCAATTACATCTACGTAATGTGACGTTTAACAGCTTTGGAGGGAATTTCTCACGCATGAGCCGAATTCACTAACATGGTGTCTTCAAGACCCACATGCATGGGATCTGCTTTGCTATTTAGAAAACGCTTATTTACTGAGAGCTAATCCAGTGAAAGTACTAATGAATAAAGGGAAATAGAGTAGAGATAGTTCGTATACAGTGAAATCATTTATTTCTTGAATTAATATTTTCTCTTTTGACCTTTTATTCGTTCGTATTTTGGGCCTTCTTGACATAACATGAGTGAAAAGCCTTCTGCACATTTGTGACCGGTACTTCCCCTGGAAGGATGATCCCATGATTGGACCACATCCAAGGCCACCGATCGTTAAACCCTGGGAACTGAGGTTCTGTGGTTTTCGGGACCGGACTCCATTTTGTTTGCGTTGTTCATAACGCCATTTTGTGTTGCCCTCACGTAGGCCGTGGAGGTAACCGAACGAACAAAGTTGCATGGGCCTCATTGTTCATGTATGCATTAAACAGGCCCTTTTCTGACTTGTGAGTGAACTGCAGGACTCTGACCTCTTCACCTGAAACTGACCCTTCACGAAGCCAATTTCTCTGGCTGATCGTTGTCTGAGATTGCCAATCAATGTTCAGGACCTCGTTAACTTTTAGTTTCCTTGCACATATCTTATCCTAATCAGCATCTGAATTGTTTCTTTTCTTACGACTTGACATTACATGGGTTGTGCTTTTCAATTATAAATTTGTCCGGCTTGCAAAGATTGAATTTGGGACAGTCCTAATAATTAATTTTTGGGTTGGGTTACTGTAAATTGGTTTTTTTGTTAATGTGATACTCAGTTAGAAAATGTGTCTTATTGCTCAGAAGTTTGCGCAGTGGGTGTATATTTATAATGAGAATATTGTGTATAAAAGGTGATGTCTTGCTCTATAAAATTGGAACAGTTTCTTGAGTTGTACACCGTGTTGTATTGCTGAGATTACTGTTACTCGCTGCAGCTAATAAATTTGATCTCTGACGCCACCTAGAAGTATTCCGTGTCTCTGTTTGCCAAGACAGGAGAAGCCGAAGACTTTGAGCGTGTCCCTGGCGCCGCTGGGTTCTAAAACCCGGTTCTTCAGTTGGCGCCCAACGGTGGGGCGACTTCAGCGGTACCGGTCCAAGCCCGAGGATCGTGAGGAGCCACGTGAGGAAATTCTTGAGGAAGGCCGCCACTTCATTGACCCCTGCATGTCCACGTGGACCGAAGGTCTTTTCTGCGAGGCTTCCCGCTTTCCAACGGCTACGAAGGACTGCTGCCCTGACTGTCGCCCTGTCTTGGACCCTTGATTGATCCTTTGTAAAGCGAAACGATAGACGGTCTTCTGGTGGCGTGACAGATATTTGGTTAAGTATAAGTGGGTCGCTCCCACGACTTTGTTTTGGTTCTTGGTTTTGATTTGATTTTTGCAAAAATCGAAGCCGAGGGGCTCGTATATTTACGAGTGTATCGATAGTTGATAACCCCTTGAAGTTTGAAGCTAGATTAGTGAGCTATAAGATGCCTGGTTTTAGCAAAATTGGGAAATGGTTTAGTTGTGGTTGCAACAGGGATTCCCGATTGGAGGATTCGTGTCCGATACCTCCGGTTGGAACTCCGACTTATGAGCTCTATTCAAAACACGGAGTGGGTCCTATCACTTATAATGAAGTGTGGGTCCGCTATACAAAGAAAGATGGTGTTTTACGATGGCCCCAACATGGTAGTTTTGAAGTAAATGTTTTAGATAATCTGGAAGTTGCGCTATTTAAGAAGAAAGCCCGGCCGGCAATGTTTGACTCTTTCCGCCTTTGGCGAAAGGAAGCCAAACAGCGAGAAATTAAGCCAGCAAAGAGAGATAGGAAAGATAACAATATGTCAGTACTACAAGCTGCTAGGCAGTTTAAGTCAGATAAGGAAGATCGAGTGTGTGAAGTTTTAGATAGACAGCGTTGCATGGCCATAGATAAATGTTATCCGGCCTTGACGTCTTCTCCTCCGAAAGGGACGGAAGACCCTGAAAAAGATCCTTTGATGTCTCATTTACTGAGATTGCCACCCCCTTATGTGCAGTGTGCTACTGCGCCTCCATTACCCCCGGTTGTTCTACCCTTTGTTGTTCAACCTCCTGCTGTTGTTCAGCCACCCGGTGCTCCACAGATGGTTTTGCCTCCTACTGCGCAACCCACTCTAGGGTCGCAAGCTTTGCTTCCAGCTTTGCCTCAAACTCCTTTGCCTTCTGCTTCGGCATCTCAGACTCCTACTGCTCTTGTTCCTACTTTGTCTCAAGATTTTAACTTTCCTGTTTTTATGCCTACTTCTTCCCCTTCTGCTCGAAAACGAATGACAGAAACTGTTGTTAATCTGTTGTCTCCATTGTTTGGGCCACTGAGTATGACCCCTGTTTCGGAACGTAAGCAGAGTCGTAGTCAGCTTCCAAGTTCCGAAGAGCGAGCAGTGTTGGATCTGTTGGCCCGTAGATGGATTTTAAATGCTTCCAGGTATAATTTGCCAGCAGTTATGGTTGTTTTCTTTCAGTGGGAGCCGCCTAAACAAAGGTATGTTTTTGATGTAATGTGTGCTTTTCTGCGGCAGGAATGGGAAGATAATGAGTTGGGTCCGATTCCGCAGGAAGTGCTTGATGTTCAGTCAGAGTTTGCTAAAGGGACGATAGTGGAATCTGATGTTACTGATGCTGTAGAGACAATACTTGCCTTCAGGACTAGACTCCCGTCTCAGCCATTGTACGAACCTGATCCTTCTGTTAGGAGGAAAGTGAAGCAGTATCCTATGAGAGAAGTTCCCCCTGTATGGAGAGAGGCAGTTGATGCTAATGTTAATCAGGGTATTCAGGCTGTAGAGGCCCATTTTCAGCGAGTGTGGGTACATGTCCCTTGGAAGAGAGCAGAGGTCTTGGCTCTTAAGCAGGCCTTACCTGACCCTCGTAAGAATCCTGCTGTTTATTACAAGGAGTTGTCCCACACAGTTGAAGCGTGTATTATGAATTTAGCTGACCTAGATATGTTAATTGGTAATGTAGTTCCTCAACCTTTGTGGGCGAAGATTCGTCATGAGAATCATGCGGCAGAATTAGGAGATACGTGGGCTAATATTGTTGCTGCAGATGGTCGACAGGTTGGAGGTGCCAAACCTGAACCTTTAGTTGCAGAATTACCTGGTAGGATTATTAATTTAATGAAAACTATGATGCCTGCTTTACGAGTGAATTGGGACAAGTTAGCAGCATGCAAACAAAAGAAAGACGAGAGTGTGTCTGATTTCTTCACGAGGTTTGAAGAAACGTTTATCGATCATAGTGGTCAGGACATGAGTACGGAAGGTGGTCAAAGGTTGTTCGTGGACAAATTTGTCTTTAATTTGCTTCCTGAACTTTCCAATAAGTTAAAGGACTCTGAGAGTTCATGGGCTGTTTGTTCGTCGGCCCAGATATTGGCTACTGCACAATATTATGACAATAGGGATAAAGATGAGAAGGATAAAGCAGAGAAGAAAACTAAAGATTTAAAGACGAAGGTTCCTTTGCAGCAAGCTTATCCGCCTCATCAGAATCAGCCTCAGTTTCAGCAACCTCCACAGTTTCAGAGATTGTTACAGAAACCTGAGCCTTATGCTCCGCGATTCTTTGCTGGTCCTAATCAGTGTGCTTATTGCAGAGAGGAAGGTCATTTTGGACAGGTTGGAGGTGCTAAACCTGAACCTTTAGTTGCAGAATTACCTGGTAGGATTATTAATTTAATGAAAACTATGATGCCTGCTTTACGAGTGAATTGGGACAAGTTAGCAGCATGCAAACAAAAGAAAGACGAGAGTGTGTCTGATTTCTTCACGAGGTTTGAAGAAACGTTTATCGATCATAGTGGTCAGGACATGAGTACGGAAGGTGGTCAAAGGTTGTTCGTGGACAAATTTGTCTTTAATTTGCTTCCTGAACTTTCCAATAAGTTAAAGGACTCTGAGAGTTCATGGGCTGTTTGTTCGTCGGCCCAGATATTGGCTAAGAATAGTTGCCCGGCTTTGTTACAGCGTGCGAATGGCGTATCTGGTCAGAGAGGTCGTGGTGGTTTCCAGAAAGCTCCTAGGGGTAGGGGACTTAGTGTGTTACCCCAGAATGAGCGTTCCTCTTCCCTTCAGAATTCTGTGAATTATTTTGACAGACAGAATGTTCCCAGTGGTCAGTCTGCACAGTACTATGTTGAGGATTATTATGTCGAGAGTGAGAGTGCTGGTTATAATGATAGTTAGGACAGCCATGGGCAAAGAGAGGGAGTAGTGTCAGTTCCAGTAGACCAGAGTGGACCTTATGTTGAAGTGACTACATTAGGTGTGGTACAACCTTTTCTTTTGGATACTGGTGCGACGAAGAGTTCTATTATGCACTCTAAACTTCCTGGCGCACCTTTGTCTGGCTTGACCAATATTTCCGTAGGATTTTCAGGCGCCCCAGTTTGTAACCGGATTTCTAATCCTTTGCCTCTTTCTATTGGCCCTTGTAAATTGGAAACTCCTCTTATTCTAACGACTGGTTGTAATGAGAATCTGTGGGGTTTGGACTTGCTGAAAAGATTGTATGCGACATTACATTGTTCCCCTTCGGGAGTACATCTTACCCTAGGTAAGAAAGTGATTTCTCCGATGTATGTGTCTAAGGATTGTCTTCCACTGGAATTGCGTTCTCTTCCTGATACACTTTGGGCTACAGGTCCTAATGATGTTGGTCTTTTGCAGATTCCACCTTATGTTGTCACCCTCAAATCGAATGCTAGGCTACCTCGTATCCCACAGTATAAAATATCTAGTGATGGCGAGAGAGCTCTATTAGCGATTATCTATGATCTGGTTGAGAAGGGTGTAGTTGAGGAAACGAGAGGTAATGTGTGTAAAAGTCCGGTTTTGCCTGTCCTTAAGCGTACTGATGCTTCTCAGCCACCTGTGTACCGGTTTGTGATTGACCTTCGAGAGGTAAACAAGATTGTGGTGCCACAGTTTGCCGTTGTCCCTGATATCACTGCTTTGTTGACTCTGATTCCTGCTTCGGCAGCCTGGTTTTCTGTTATTGACCTGAAGAATGCTTTCTTTAGCATTCTGATTGCTGAGGAGAGTAGGGATAATTTTCGGCTTCTCTGTAGGAGGACGAAGCTTCCGGTTTAAGAGAGCTCCCCAAGGTTATTGTGAAAGTCCCTCCATCTATAGTCAGGCGTGGAAAACTCAGCTTGATAGCTTTGTGTTGCCTACTGGTGCTACTCTTATCCAGTACTTTGATGATCTGTTGGTTGCCGCTGATGATGAAGAGATTTGTAAAGAGGCTACTCTTTCTTTGTTACGACATTTGTCTAACCTTCATCATAAAGTATCACCTTCTAAGTTACAGTATTGCCGACAAGAAGAAATCTACTTAGGTCATCTCTTGTCGAAGGAGGGAAGAAGGTTGACCCCAGAACAAATTCAAACGATTGCGCAAATGAGTGTACCATCCACACAGAGAGAAGTGTGTGCTTTCTTAGGTATCACCTCGTATTGTAGACAATGGATCCCTAATTTTTCCCTATTAGCGAAACCTCTGTTGGCGCTGACTCTTAAAGATATTCCGCATCCTCTCCCTTGGTCTGATGAGTGTCAGAAATGTTTTTCTGAATTACGTGATGCATTGTGTTCGGCTCCGGTATTGGGTACTCCTGACTACAGTAAACCTTTCACGTTGAACGTTCACGAGAGCGAAGGTTGTGCATTGTCAGTGTTGACTCAACAGTTTGGAGACAAGCAACGTCCATGTGCGTATTTTTCAGCGACGTTAGATCCGGTAGCTAAAGCTTTGCCGAGCTGTTTGAGAGCTGCAGCGGCTGTTTCTATCCGACAGTCTGCTGGTTTGGTATTGGATAATACGTTGATTGTGATGGTCCCACACGCAGTGGATACCTTATTGAACAGGACCAAGACACAGCACCTTACTAGTGCACGTCTGTCAGGTTATGAGTTGACTCTTTTGGCTAGCCATGTTCACATTAAAAGATGTAATGTATTGAATCCAGCTACGTTGTTGCCGATTTCTGTAGAGTCAGATGCTCAAGAACAGCATGATTGTTTTCTTCGTACAGAGGAAGAAACGAAAGCTAGAGTTGACCTATAAGATACTCCTCTTGAGAATGTTGATGGTACTTTATGGGTAGATGGTTCGTGTTTTAAGCTTCCGAATGGTGAAACGACTGCAGCATATGCCGTCACAACTTTACATACAGTTGTTGAGACAGCACGCATAGCACAGAATTCTGCGCAAGCAGCAGAGTTGATTGCATTGACACGAGCGTGTGTGTTGTCAGAAGGAAAGCGAGTGAATGTGTATACCGATAGTCAGTATGCATTTGGTGTTGCCCATAGTTTTGGACGTTTGTGGAGAGAGAGAGGATTCCTTACTTCCCATGGCACAAAAATTCAGCATGGGCAGTTAGTGAATGAACTTTTGGACTCTCTTGCTCTCCCAAAGCAGATTGCAATTGTGAAGTGTAGTGCGCATAAGAAAGTTGTGGACGATGTAGGTCGAGGGAATGCGTTTGCGGATGAAATTGCGAAGGAAACAGCGAGAGACATGATGAGCCGTATGTATGTGCCAGGTCCTGCAAGATGGGTTGTGGAAAGTGGAATGTGTGAAGACACAATAGAAAGTGTAAAGATGATTCAGGCTGAGGCTACAGAAAAAGAAGTGAGTACATGGAGAGAAAGTACGGGTATGTTGGATTCGACAGGTTGTTGGGTTGAGTTGTCAGAACACCAGCGATGGTTGCTGCCTGATGCGTATGTGCTCCCAGTGGTTACTATGGCTCATGGAATGGCTCACATTAGTTCGAAGGGAATATGTAAGTTGTTGGGTCCAGTATGGCAGAATGCTGGAATTCCGAAATGTGCTGAGAATGTTGTGAAGCATTGCATGATTTGTCTGAAGTATAATCCTGGCAAGGGAAATCCAACTCCAGCTGGTCATTTTGCTCCTCCGACGTATCCATTTGAAGTGATACAGCTAGATTACATTCACATGGAGAGATGCAACAATCTGAAGTATGTCCTTGTGGTTGTTTGAGCCTTTTCCAGATGGATAGAGGCCTACCCCCTAAAGGATAATACTGCCTTATCTACAGCTAAGGTTTTGCTCAAAGAGTATTTCCCTAGATTTGGTTTGCCGAGAATTGTATGGTCGGACAATGGGAGTGAATTTGTGGGTCGAGTCATGAAGAAAGTGTGTATTGGATTAGGGATAAATCAGAAGTTCCACGCTGCGAATCACCCCCAGTCAGCAGGTTTTGTCGAATGCTATAACGGCACATTAAAGCTGAAACTCGCTAAGATTCAAGCGAGCACTGGTCTTACATGGCCGGATGCCTTGCCGTTGGCTCTTTTGTCAACAAGGACGACAGTACATTCTCGTGTGGGACTTAGCCCATACGAAATGGTTTTTGGTCGTCCAGCGAATGTTTGGGGTGTGCCTCGTCCTAAAAAATACAGTGACCTTGAGTACCCTATGTTGGTTGATTACTTACATGACTTGACTGCTAAATTACGTGTTCTCCACCAACAGGTCTATGACAGTTAGCCGACAGCTACTACAGATCCAGGCCACGCGATCCAACCTGGTGATTTTATCTTGACGAAGAATTTTCAGCGATCCAAGAATTTGGAGCCGAGATGGACTGGTCCCTATTTGGTATTGCGGGTCACTAGAACTGCTGTTAGAGTAGCTGGTAAAAAGAATTGGGTGCATGCCACCCATACTAAGAAAGTTCCTTTGCCCTTACCGTATGACAAATGAGTGAGGGATGGAATAGCCGACTCGGAATGCGAAAGGATTCCCAGATTCGGGCCTTTTAGTGATGCTCATTTGACATGGACACGATCAGAACGCGAGGATGATGATGTTCTGCAAGCTGCTGTGCCTCCGTCTTGGAGAATCGACACGACGAATCCGGACCTCCTCTTTAAGGATCAGACTGTGCCTGAACATGAACAGACACGAAGATTAGAATTTGTGAACAATTCGTTTATACAGATGTTACATCAGCATCAGCTAGTTGTAAATACCACGAATTGTTGGGTGTGTGGTCTTATGCCACATACGACTGATAAGGGAATGCCATATTTGGTTTTGCCTTTTTCGCCTAATAGGTCAGTATGGGTACTCCAGTCAATGTTTATCTATGCGAATGAAGCATCTCATGTACGTTCTGTCAAAGACAACGCAAATAATAATGCCTTGATACAGGGAATAGTAGATATGGTCAGAGATATTGATGCATATAATGCTATCCCTAAAGATGAGGTACGAGCATATGTTGGTTGGAACAAGACGAGATATAGTATTAGTTTGACAGAGAAAGAGAGACAGAAAAGGTCTCCTCCTATTTGGATTGTACCCCACCGAGGTCATCTTTGTCTGCAAGGCAATGGTCAGAATCCGAGAGCTCAGTTTGGTAAGAGTGTGTGTGTTCACACCTATGTCTATACGTCCCAGAAAGCTCCACCGTTCGTGCCAGCTAAAGGCACGTATTTTGTTTGTTATGATAGAGCATATACATGGTTGCCTTCTGACTTTTCAGACACATGTTATGTAGCATTTTTGCTTCCCCCTACATACACAGCTGCTTTCAACTACCATAAGACAAGATATGGTAGAGGTGTTATCGATGCAAAAGACACTGCCACACAAGAAGTTGGAGACTTCTTTAAGGGTTTCCTGCCCTTTTGGGGTCCTATGGCTAATGGTAGGACAATTCGTCAGCTTACGAGAGTGGTCGAGGCCACTATAAATGAGACTGCAGGTGCCCTTAGCAATAATACAGCCAAGCTTCAAGCGGATCGCCTTATGACATTACAGAACCTCTTTGCTTTAGATATTATACTTGCAGATAGAGGTGGAGTATGTAAATTGATCGGGTCTGGTTGCTGCGTTTTCATACCAGATAACGCCCGACAGTGTACCAAGCCATCTTGAGGTTACATAAGTCCGCTGAGTCTATACATGTAGACGAAGGGAACTGGTCATTGATGGGATGGTTTTGGGAACTGCTGTTCAAATGGGGATGGAAGATTCTGATGTTCCTTGGTATGACTTTAGCGATCCTTTTCTCGTGTTGCTTATGCATCCAGTGTGGTCCCGCCATTTGTAGTCTTTGTGCTACAATCTGTGTGAGAAGACCAGTCCCAAGAGAAGCTAAGGATAATAAGATGATGTTACAGCAACACCTTGATGACCTGATGAGAATTGATATAGACCTGGATTCAGATTGACGTGAGTTTAGGTCATTGCCTACGTAATGGCAAAAGGAGGGTCTGAGGTTCCGTGGTTTTCGGGACCGGACTCCATTTTGTTTGCGTTGTTCATAACGCCATTTTGTGTTGCCCTCACGTAGGCCGTGGAGGTAACCGAACGAACAAAGTTGCATGGGCCTCATTGTTCACGTATGTATTAAACAGGCCCTTTTCTGACTTGTGAGTGAACTGCAGGACGCTGACCTCTTCACCTGAAACTGACCCTTCACGAAGCCAATTTCTCTGGCTGATCGTTGTCTGAGATTGCCAATCAATGTTCAGGACCTCGTTAACTTTTAGTTTCCTTGCACATATCTTATCCTAATCAGCATCTGAATTGTTTCTTTCCTTACGACTTGACATTAAATGGGTTGTGCTTTTCAATTATAAATTTGTCCGGCTTGCAAAGATTGAATTTGGGACAGTCCTAATAATTAACTTTTGGGTTGGGTTACTGTAAATTGGGATTTTTGTTAATGTGATACTCAGTTAGAAAATGTGTCCTATTGGTCAGAATTTTGCGCAGTGGGTGTACATTTATAATGAGAATATTGTGTATAAAAGGTGATGTCTTGCTCTATGAAATTTGAACAGTTTCTTGAGTTGTACACCGTGTTGTATTGCTGAGATTACTGTTACTAGCTGCAGCTAATAAATGTGATCTCTGACGCCACCTAGAAGTATTCCGTGTCTCTGTTTGCCAAGACAGGAGAACCCGAAGACTTTGGGCGTGTCCCTGGCGCCGCTGGGTTCTAAAATCCGGTTCTTCAGAACCCAGATGTCAGAAGTGCAGTGGCTGAAGTTATATGAACATTATTGATAAAAATGTTTCAATTGTGAATAAACTCGTGTGGGAATAAAGTAAAATGCATATTAATAAGGGGATGGGATTGTGAACAAAGAAAAGTGCTATGCCATCATGGTGTAATTACCAAACGCCCCTTGACTGTCCAATTAGAATTCATATTTTTACGATATTGCAACCTTAGGGGGTGGTACATGAATCCCAAAAGGTATAATTGAGGTAGTTTAGTTAGTTTGATGTGAGAGATCCTGAGAGAATGCTGAGAGGGAAGATACTGTTGGAGTTATCGATGATGCTGATGCTGTGAGATGCTGAAGAAGATTCAAATAGAGAATTATCTATCCGAAGTAATTGATTAGAAGAAGATAGTGGAAGAATCTCGAGGAGGAAGAGAGTGTCAGAGAGGGGTGCGACGTGTTCTGCGGTTTAGAGAGGTCCACTGTCCTGTCCTGATTCCTGTCCTGAAGTCTTTGTCCCTGTTCTGTCCCAGGGACCCTTACCAGCTCTTTGGCCAGGGGGTTAGTCTTCACACCATCAGTGGTAACTATAAAATGCGTATATTTCCTGATGTACGTCAATCTATTGAATTTGTGAGAGTATTTGAATTAACTGAATCTTCCTCCCTAATGATTGATGGTGCCGGTGGTGTGTACTTGATTGGTTCACTCACATTTAAACTTTAGATAAAGGTTTCGAAAACGTCCTGAGTCTGTGTTTATTGTTATAGATTAATTATTTGCGAGACAGGTTATGTGCATCGTCACCATCAACTAGTTCCAACTAATTTGGTTCATCGACCAAATGGAAAGAACGTATTTATCAGTGATAAACAAACAAACCCCCCAGCGGCTAACCAAGTGAATTAGAGTATATGTTTTGATGGGCCCAGGTGAATATATCGGTTTGGAGTATGTGTTATTGGTGCACTGCCGGATCCTCTGCGTACCTCCCCAGAATCGTCTCATCCTCTCCTTCCCTGGTCTGACTGGAGGCATGGATTTGGACAATTTGGACCAGCTCGTGAACCTGCACCTCCGGCTGCGGACGAGGAGTGTCGAGAAGGCAGCATTGGTGGGACACTGGAGACATCCAGCGGGATTTGTGCTGACGGTCGGGTGTCAAGATCTAGGGGGCTTATTCCAGGGATTACACCATAAGGCGATCCATAGCCCAGGAGCTCCTGGGCAGGAGCTCTTAACACCGGCCATCTTGTGAAGCCTATCACTTCTCAAAGATCTTTCTGACTCCCACCCACCCTCACTTCACTTCACAGTCAAGATAAACTCATGCCTGCAGAACAAGAGCCCTGTAACTCATGCTTCCTACACCAGTGTTAAAAGAGACTGCCAAGAGAGAGAGAGTAAGAGAGAGAGAGAGTGACAGAGAGAGAGACCGAGAGGGAGAGGGAAAACAAGAAGAAGGGAGGGAGGGAGAGAGAGGGGAGAAAGAGAGAGGGAGGGAAAGAGAGAGTGAAATAGAGAGAGGGAGAGTGTGAGTGTGAGTGTGAGAGAGAGAGTGAGGTTCCGTGAATTCTGAACCTGGGTCATAAAGGTCGTGGTTCTGTTACGATTTTGGTAACAGCGAACCGTAAACAGTGAGCTCAGCAAGTATGAGTGTTTTCGTCATGTTACACTGATGGATTCACTGTGTATTTGAAGATTTCGTTCTGAACCCTTGGATTCCATTTTGTGCATGGCAGCCATTTTGTGGTTGCCCTCACATAGGCCGATGACTTTAGCTGACTCTTAGATGACCTGAGTGAACTGACCCTGTTGCCTGAAGCTGACTTGCCAAACCAGTTCTTGCCCTTTAGCTGATCAAGATAGAGATCAAAGAGCAGGACATTGCTGAGTTTATGGTACATGCACACACCTTTCTATCTTGCTTCTCATCTGTTTCTGTTCCTTCTTTTATGACCTGCTTATGATATGGGTTGTGGTCCTTTTATTATGGGTTTGGCCGGATTGTGTAAGAAGGAATGTTAGGCATTTTTGCATGCTTGCAAAAAGCTAGGACTGCCCCTTACTTGTATGCTGAGTTTTGTAACCCTAAACATATAAAAGGCCTCTGCTTTCTGTACTCTGCAGACTACCTCATTCAGTTGCTACGGCTTCTGTGTGACGTGGCCTCACTTAATTAAGTTTAATAAAGATGTCTTTTCATATTTCAGCTACTGTGCCAAGTTCTTTGTTATATTAGTAAGTATTCCCTGAGAATGAAGATTACAGTTCTTCAAATGGCGCGGCCAACGTGGGCTTCATTAGAGAAGTGACTTTCTGTGGGAGTGATCTTGTCAGAGGACTGAAATCTACTGAGGAGGACAGAACAGGATTCTACTAAGGAGGTACTCTGTGCACATGGATTCTGGAGATTCTTTGATTCTGCAGCCCAGTATATTTCTCATCTTCCTGATTTTGATCCTCCACATGATGTCACTCCTGACTGAGAACCTTTTTGGCGTGAGTATTCTAAAAAAGACCGTTAGGTCATGTAGAACTTGACAGTTAGAATTTGGATAACCTTTTGATTAGTAAAAGTAAGAGTTAAGTATAAGTGGGTCGCCCCCAGTCCTTTGTTCTTTGGTTCTTTGGTTCTTTGAGTCCTTAGTTTTTGGTTCTTTGGTCTTTAGTTTTTATTTGAAGATTGCAATTTTCAAAAACCGAGGGTCTTGTATATTTACGAGTGTATCGATAGAGATAGCCCCTTGAAGTTTGAAGCTAGATTAGTGAGCTATAAGATGCCTGATCTTAGCAAATTTGGAGCTTTGTGTTGGCCAACTTTGTATACGTTTGGATTAGCCGGCTTCCCCTAAAGGGAATATCTAAATAGGTTTAGATTTAAAAACATATTTCTTCCTTGCTGATTTTGTATCCCCAGGGAATTAAAATATGACATAATACAAAACAAGGATCCTTTGTTCTGCGCAGTTTTATGAATGAAGATATGCAGAACGATTTTTTTTGGTGTTCTGCTAGCCAAAGCTAGTGAATTGAGTGTATTTTCGCTTCTTGGACATACATCAGTCTGTTGGGCTGTTTTTGCAGTCTTTTGAAACACACTTGAGAAGCGTTTCTTGTAAATATGACTTACAACTAGTATTTACAAATGGTTTGGTTTAAGTACAGTCTGTGGGCTGTCCTTGGTTTCTGTCCTGAGTATTGATTTGTGGGTTAAATGTCTGTTTAAATGTCTATGTGGGTTTCCCATTAGTGCAATTTCTGTAAGTACATAGCGATGGCGCTATTCACTAGATGCATGGCTAAAGCGCGCTGTATTGTGTGTCCTGAGTGTTTTGACCCCTTTCTGTTTGGCTGAAATGAGCTCAATGTCTGTTCGTGGTTTTTCTCGATGTTTTCAGTCTATTGAGCAACATTTTGTAAGCATATTCTTGGGTCTGTTGCTAAATAAAATTGTCCTTTTTAGAAAGAAAAAAATGGCGCAAACATTTTGTCATGTTTCAAGATAGGCGTCTGTGCTTGGGCTTATAAATGAATGCGTCTAAAAATTATTGGCAAGGGATGCAGCTTGCTCTTATATGTGGAATTATCAAAAATAATTGGGTTTATTATTTTTTTTTATTAATTATGAAAAATAATTATTAAAAATAAGTGCTACAAAATTCGGTTTTTACTATTCATGAAGCTTAATGCTCATACTATGACATCCTAGCATTAAAATTTAATTTAAGTTGTGCAATACCGCATAATGAGAACAATAGCATATAGAATTTTACTTAGCGCAGGCGTAAAAAACTCATTTTTTAAAAGATTTACATGGGATATGTCTGATTAAAAATCTCTGTAATTTGTAAAGAACATTCTGAGGATGATTAATATGTATCACAAGTATAGGGTATTTATCTTTAAGTGCCCCAAACATCAAAGTCGAATTTGGGTAAAATAGACCATTTAAAACAGCTTTCTTGCCTTTTATGATAGCTTTAAAGTGCTTTAGGCTTCAGTAAATGCATACATTTAGGTATAAAACACAAATTTGCAGGTTGTTCCCATTTGGGGTTGCGTTTAATGGCTCAGTGAGCCAATGTGCCTGGTGCAGAGGATTGAGTTTAATATCAGGGTTGAAGGTTTTTAACTTTGGTTGGACCTAACTGAGACCTTCATCTATTTAAGATTGATGAAATGAGTACCATTGCAAACAAGCATTTGTTCTAAAAACTGATGTGTGTGTTTATGTTCTGCGAATTATTCACAGTAAATGTTTTAATAATATAAGTATAGAAATAAATTATAGCCCCTAACAGGAGTAATATATATAACATGTGTTTTAAATAGAGTGAATTATTACAGGTTAGGAGGAATCCGGAAGGCCTTTTGCCTTTGTCAGCCTCAGAATGAGCAGAGAGTGGGAGCTAGAAGAAGCTGTGGGCTAGGAGAACAGGCTGCTCAAGTTGCGCTAAGATGCTATCTTTTAGTTTTCCTGTAAACAATGAAGGAGGCTGTCATGTTGACATTTGTGACCTTTTAAATTAGGGCTTTGTCTCTGTGAAATGCAGAATGACCTTGCTAAACAGGCCTCTAAAAGGAAGGGTTTCTGGTTTCTCCACAAAATTAAAGCACAAAGCTAACATGGAGTGTCAGTGAAAGAATTTTACTTTTGGAAAGTTAAAAGGGCTTCATTTTGCAAGGTGACTGACAAGATGGTAACAGTTAAGTAATGGAAATTTATGTTTGTGTCTGTTAATGTGTATTATGTTTTGTCTTTTGATTAAAAGTTATAATTGATGTCTGTTTGTTATGTGAAATGTCTCTCTTTTGTGTGTTGTGTATTTTTTTTTTGCTTCTGCTCACAGATGATCCATGAATTGCTCTGGGGGATTTTAAGGCTGACAAGACACGTGAGTTTGGTTGGTTGAAATGAGATGCGTTTTTGCGTAACTCCTTTGGAAAGAAATGTCCATGCGTTTTTCATGTTTGTGTATTTGGTTCTATCATAAATTGTTCTTGCTGGTTCTGTGTGTCTGAAAGTTGTATTTGACAGCAGATATCCACTAATTGGTGATCTACTGTCAAAAAGGAGGGTAAGGATTTTAAACCTGACACAGTGTTATGCGTCACCGCTCATTTATATATGCTATTGTTTTGTCTATGGCTTGACATGTCCGTTTTGTGCGTTTTTTTTGCATGTTTTATGTTTTATGTTGCTGCTTATGATACTATTACAAGTTTACCTGTGTTGTGAAGGGATATACATGACGATGTGTATCCTACAAACAGTTGGGTAGATTTGCTTTGACACTAAATTTCACAGAAAGACAGACAACACTTCACCAGTGTATGTCAAATTTGGCTATAAATAGTATTCAAGAAAAATAAAAGAGATATACAGAACCAAAGTGTGTCACATGCTGTTAGTCACGTACTGCCCCTCCCCTTAAGGAACAGGCAGCCCTAAAATTATGTATCCTGAATTGGACGTAAGGATAAATTATAGATCTGGGACTTTTGTGCATGGTGACCTAATTTTTATATTACATTAGTCAGTTTTGATCTGCTTCCTAAGTAGTGTATGGCCTTGTACCATAAAGGAAATCAAGTTTCATTTTTCCCTGAAGAAGGAACTGGAACATTAGCTGAGATTACCGTATATGGTGTAGCGGCCAGTGGTAGAGTTTAAATTTGTGTATTATTTTGACCTTTTGTGTATCACCCATACTCTTGGTATTGTGTCACATGACTGACTATCACCCAAGCGCATCGTGCCGCGTTATTGGGATTTTAGCTGTGTCCTAGTTCCATTTCCCTTTTCCATATTCTTTTCACCAGTTAGCCCATTTCTTTATTGTTGGTGAATTATTCAGGTTCACACTTTCAGATTGCAGAAATGTACCATGGACCCCCATCTTATGTATAATTCCCTTTTGTATAACCAGACTGTTTTCCCTGATAATCTGTATTATGCGATTTTTCTTTTGAGATGTTCTAGATAAGGAATTTAGGAACACCTATATGTAATCATTGAGATAAAATGTGTTTACCCCATTAGACGATGCCACTATGTGTGAGGACATCCATTCAGATAGAATTCCCATGTCGCTATCTACCCTTAGATGGTGAAGGATATGCTCTCACACGGAAACCCAATTGAAGAGCCTGGAGGCACTGTTTTGCCTACTGCCTTTGTTTTTGTATTGCCTTTGAGAATGACAGTGTATTTCAACGCAGAATTGTCCCATGGCGTACGGCCACTCCTTTGAAGATTGCAGGCCACCTGTTTTCAGTCCTTTTGTTATACAATGAACTGTTTAAAGCATCGTACTTGCTCCATCAGACGGCATTGGACATCACAGAACCAGAATTTCAGTGCAAAAGAGCGCCTCTGACAGTGTGCAGTCCCTTGAGCCCCTTGGCCTGAGTTTTGGCCACCCCCCCCCCCCCCCCCCATTTTTCCTTTGCTCCAACGGAAGTGCAGTGCACCGGAGGATCCAAGATTGGCAAAAGGCACTCCATTCTGGTGCCCATGAAAGAGCAGACGAGCATTCTCTGACACTGAAAAGCGAGTGTTGGAGTCTGGAAGTGCTGCTGTGTATGAAAGCCTGTTGCTCTTTCCTAATTAATAGTACTTGGGTCTGCATGAGATGATCTGTGCCCTTGATCAATGGAGAGCACACTATCTGTAGTGCCTGCCGCAGAGAAGAGATATTGGTGCACTGCCTTGAGACATTGAGACTTTCAAGTAAGCTGTGAGTGTTTGCCAGGAGGGCACTCCAACGGATACTGAGAAATACTATTTTGCAAGGGAGGCCTGAATCCAGAGGCCCATGCAACAACGGGAGCAGATTTGATGGACAATAGAAGCCCGCCAGAGAGGCTTTTTGAATGGACTCTGGGCATAGTTGGTTGTACAAGTGGTTTCTGTGTGATTGCATAAAATGGGTGTTAGGAGACTGATTATTATTGTTTTGCTGGCATTGTTTTAAAGTAATATTCTGTTTAGTAAAAGCAGAATAAAGTCCATTCTCTGTGGAAGAGTATTCCCTTTTCACCTGAGAGCATTGATGAGGGTCACCACTGTTTCACCTGAACATATAATAAATTACTGAAATGCATAGGAGCCCTAAAAATGTTACTAGATGATTTTAGGATTTACTTTTTGCTTAGGGTTGTGAAAAATTATAATTTCGTTTGTAATAGTGGTCACTACTTTCTCCTGTTGTCTATATGTTCTTAACAACGTGTTTTCTAGTATTTTTAAACATGACACTGTCTTTTATGGGTGGGATTGTTTTTGCTACCCAATTGACATCTGTACCCACCTCCAAACCTATGTCTCTTCCTACTATTACTCCTTTGCTTTCTTTCCATATTTTACCTGAACATGAACTGGTTAGGAGGTCAGAGTTTACTAATAATTCCTTTTATACAGCTTCTGCATCAATACCAGTTAGTTGTGAACATCACTAATTGTTGGGTGTGTGGTCTTATACCACATACTACAGATAGAGGTATTCCCTATTTGGTCCTGCCATATATGGCCTTTGTGCTACTACGTGTGTAAGGAGACCTGTCCCGAGAGAGTTGCTAAGTAATAGGATTATGCTCCAGCAACATCTTGATGATCTGATGAATATAGACCTGGATTCAGAATGACGTGAGTTTAGGTTATTGCCTATGTAAGGGCAAAAGGAGGGTCTGAGGTTCCGTGAATTCTGAACCTGGGTCATAAAGGTCATGGTTCTGTTACGATTTTGGTAACAGCGAACCGTAAACAGTGAGCTCAGCAAGTATGAGTGTTTTCGTCATGTTACACCGATGGATTCACTGTGTATTTGAAGATTTCGTTCTGAACCCTTGGGTTCCATTTTGTGCATGGCAGCCATTTTGTGGTTGCCCTCACATAGGCCGATGACTTTAGCTGACTCTTAGATGACCTGAGTGAACTGACCCTGTTGCCTGAAGCTGACCTTGCCAAACCAGTTCTTGCCATTTAGCTGATCAAGATAGAGATCAAAGAGCAGGACATTGCTGAGTTTATGGTACATGCACACACCTTGCTATCTTGCTTCTCATCTGTTTCTGTTCCTTCTTTTATGACCTGTTTATGATATGGGTTGTGGTCCTTTTATTATGGGTTTGACCGGATTGTGTAAGAAGGAATGTTAGGCATTTTTGCATGCTTGCAAAAAGCCAGGACTGCCCCTTACTTGTATGCTGAGTTTTGTAACCCTAAACATATAAAAGGCCTCTGCTTTCTGTACTCTGCAGACTACCTCATTCAGTTGCTACGGCTTCTGTGTGACGTGGCCTCACTTAATTAAGTTTAATAAAGATGTCTTTTCATATTTCAGCTTCTGTGCCAAGTTCTTTGTTATATTAGTAAGTATTCCCTGAGAATGAAGATTACAGTTCTTCAAGAGTGTGAGAGTGAGCTGAGAGACAGAGAGAGAGAGGGTGAGAGAGAGCGAGAGAGAGTGTGCGAGAAAGAGAGCAGAGAGGGAGTGTTATACCCTGCTTAGGTATTCATGCATCTCCCTGTTACCTTGGTTCCTGGCTGCTCATCCAGAGTGAGTGTTGTGAGTTGGATGTTGGTGTGAGGGAGATGAATGGAATGCTTGGGCACCTGTGTGGTGGGACATTTGAACAAGGGCTCAGCAGCAGGCAGGGGGCTCCTGGTGGGGCTGCTATACTTGGATACCATCCGGCAACTAAAAGTAATAATCTTCAGAGATTCAGAGATACTCCTTGGCTACTTGTCATTCCTCACAACAGAGTGAAGGAATATAAAGCTTATACTATACAATGTTGTCGTAATATATCGAATATATCACTGCTACTTCGATAGAACCCCTTTGTAAATACACTTAACCCATTTAGATTCTCAGAGTCGGGCCTGAACTGAACGAACGCCATCTTGGTTTCATTTCCTGAGGCCTGTTTCGTTAGTTGGGAAAACACGTGACATACTGCTGATAGAAAAGCTTGAAAGGTCGGCCTGGGCTATGAACAGACCATTGATTCTAACTTAAGGAACTCAAGGTCGCATCTGTCTTTCTTGAAGGAGGAGCACATTCTTGTAGGCGCCATGCTTATACTCCCGTGCACCAGAAGGGACAGGAGGCACCTTTACTGACCTACCCCCGGAATAACTTGAGCTGAGTTTCGAATCAATCAGTTGTGCCTTATATGGGTTTTCCTGTTGGTTTCTCAAGAACTGGTACTTTTCCATGTACGTGGTTTCTATGAGGTATGCCGAAAGTATATATGAACTGTTTTGAATGTAATCCAGCAGTCTCCTCTGCACACCTTTGAGAGCTGTGGCGAGAGGGAGGCTCCCCTATATAGGACGCTTTTGCAAAATAAACAATTGTACTTTCTACATTGCCGACTGACTTATTCTTGTTAACTATTGTATATGGGCTATTGGTAAGTATAGCTCTATGGTATATTTTTTAGTACTTCAAGAGTGTGTGAGAGAGAGAGACAGAGAGAGGAGCTGGGGAGTTTGAGGAGAGAAAGAGAGAGAGAGAAAGAGAAGCGGAGGAGCTTGAGAAGCAAGGAGTGTGGGAGTGGAGAGGGTCTGCGAGAGAAGACGAAGAG
Organism: Lissotriton helveticus; assembly: GCF_964261635.1. Taxonomy (NCBI): domain Eukaryota; kingdom Metazoa; phylum Chordata; class Amphibia; order Caudata; family Salamandridae; genus Lissotriton; species Lissotriton helveticus. The sequence continues at coordinate 32,910,200 of NC_136073.1, forward strand.
ATGTTCTGTGGAGAGAGGGGAGGCCATGTACCTGGGACAGCACCAACAGAACCTGACACACATTTGGAGTTCAAGGAGTTACACTGTTGTGCCCCGAGTCAGGCTTCATTGTGTAAAATTGTTTCTATGTTACAAAATTAACAGCATGCAAATGCTTTTGCTTTGTAGGGTTTCCTGAATTGGCGGGAGGAAGCTTTAAAACACCAGATGGAATCTCCAATCAGGGGTCCCAAACAACACACTGGAGAAATAGAGACATCTAATTAGTCAAATGACTTTGAGGAAGTCAAACAGGAGAATCTCTCATAGATTCTGAATTTCCGTAACCCGGCTGATAGAGCCGGGGTCCAGGAAGGTAGAAGGTAGGTGGTTCAGCAGTAGTCGTGGGCAGATTGATGAGGAGAGCCAGAGGTAGCGCAGGTAGACAGGTAGCGAGCAAGCCCCGCAGGTAGAAGGGTGACTGGTGGCAGAGTGACACGTGTGAGATTAAGGAGGGCGCTTGATGCTGCACCTTCCATCGGGTTGTGGCCAGCAAACCTCCATTGGACGGATGCAATACCTGAGCACTACCAGACACAATCAGAGACCAAGATAAGAAACCAGAGCTAGGGACTCAGGGCAGATTTACAAGGTCTGGCGCATCTCTGCAAATCAGCAGGGATGCGCCAGAACACTTGCGACATGCAAAACCACCCATGCGCCACCACTGATGCGCCGCATTTACAATGCGGCGCGCCGTGGCACACGGATATCGATGCACCTAACAGTAGGTTCAGGAGAACATCAAATTTAGAAAAAACAATAAGGAATAGACATTAAGTAAATAGAGAAGGAAAAAATTGAAAAAAGAAAAAAGTAAGGAAGCCTTTCAATCCAAAAGCCCAATTTTCATTATCAAAAATTATTATTATTTATTATACATGGTAAAAAACCTTTTAAAACAGTTACGCTTAAGACAAAGTGCTGGTATACAAAAAACATATCACAAACCAGACAGGTGGCAAACAAAGACCTTACATGTTAGCCTAAAGGAACAACATACACAAAAATATAATGTGTCCTCCAACAATTTCAGCCACAGAAAGCGTCGACGGCGTTTCGACCATTGTGTTACTACACGGTCATCTTCAGGACTCACAATTTACTTGAGCGTTAGCAGTCTGTATAAAAACATTCAGACCAATCATAATTTGATGGTCATCCACACGATTTAGAAAGATATGTGCCAAAATTGGAGTTCAAATAGGGCACTGTATCAAAGACACTTAGTTCAGTCTGTCCTTAGTGACAAAAGTCATTTTAGTACTCGGCCATTTAATCGGCGGCTATTTCGAAGTACACGAGGAAATCAGAAGAGAATACGGATAGGCAGATGCATGTCGCATCCCCCGGCGGAAATGCGGCGCATTGCTGGAGTCGTGTCGCAGGCGCGACGTGGCTCCAGCAAGGCTTGGGGGGTGCCCTATGCCTAACATGCTGCGTCACTCCTTATGCCTGATTCAAGCAGGCGCAGGGTTCTGATGCAGCATGGCCGTAAAAGTGACTCCGTGAAATCTTGTATATTTCACTATGTCACTTTTATGAGGCGTTCCTGCGAGGGAACGCCCACCCTGTGCCGGAAGCCCAAATGAAACCTGACGCAGGTTTCATGTGGCGCAGGGGTTTACAACATGACGCATCTCCCTAGATGTGTCACGTTGTAAATACGGCGCAACATGTCGCTGGTTTACACCGCCGCTGCGTCACAGAAGTGACGCAACAGCGACATAAATGTGTCACAAGGGGCTTGTAAATCTGCCCCTTAGAACAAACAACTCAAACAAGTAGAAGAGCACCCCCAAGAGATGTGGCAGTGAACACCTAATGCACTCTTGGCCTGAAGTCAGTACCCTGGTCCCCTCTCTGATCGCCCTTGAATCCCCAAGCCTGAGAACCCGCCCAGATGTTTAGGGAGAATCTGTAGACAATGGCTGAACTCTACAATCTCAACTGGGCCCGCGGTTAATCCACTTTGTTGGAGATGGACTGACGACCTGAGTCAGCTGGTCACAGCTGCCCCTTAAGATGAAGACACATTGGCTGCATCTAGCTCAGAAGGCACCAAACTGACTGGACAACAATGTATGACTGTAAGCAGAATATGGGTACAACACCTGCTATCTCCTGGATTGAAGGAAGTTTTAATTGTTTTTCTGGTATTGTAAATGCAGCTGAAAATGCTTGGATGGCTTTGATCTAGAGCCATTGATGTAGATGCAAGAGCAGCTGTGGAACATCTGTCTGGGCTGACAGACTAACAACCTGTCAGAATTGATTTCAGAGGCTAATCAATATGTGGCCTGATTGGAAAGAAAAAAGTATCCACTGGAACAAAAGTATTATCTTGTCAAATGCAATATTTATATCAAAGGGTGTGAGGGAGGGACACGGGGGGCAGTCAGGAGGGCCCAGGGGTGGGGAACAAGAGAGTGTGATCCACCTGGGAGTACCTACGGTTTTACCTGTGGGGATTTATGACATTGGAAAGGAGACTGCCGGACACGCCTCAGGTACCTCACGCCCCGCACAAACAGCCTCATTTCCATCCTCCTTAACGCTGGCACATTCCATTTTAGGACTACCCAAAAGGAGGTGATTGCTTGAAACACATCCTAATACCTGCTGATCAGAAAATCAACAAGCATTGGCGATGCCAATAGGCCTCACATTTGCGAGAGTTAGAGCTATTGGAGTTGTAAATGGCAATGTCTTTTACCCATGTGTTTTGGTTTTGAGTGCAGTGGATGTATGTGGTGCGTAGTTGAATTATGTGGCTTGTATTGGAAGTGTTAGTTAAGGAATTGCGTGTCGTGGAATTGTGTGATGTGGAGTAGATTTCTGTAGTGGAGTAATGTGGCATGGTAGATAGATAGGGATGAGAGCTTTACAAAATAGATTTTAAGATGTGTAGACACCAATATATACTGCTGTGAAGCTATGGTGATGTGAAGATACACCAGTATTATGGTATGCCGATATCAAGATAGTCTGGGGTCGAAAAATGCTAATGTTAAGATATGGCGCCGTCAAGGTAGGTCGACTTCAGCATACAGCAACATCAGAATATGCTGATGCCAAAGCCTGAAAAGGTTGCATCGCTGGCTCCAGAATGCACTGAACACAATTGGGCATCTGCAGGTGTGTGCGTGCCTGCTTGCGTATGAGTGTGTTGAGTTACTTGTTGATATGTGTATTTAAATGTATTTTATGTAGCAAATATAGTGTATGCCTGTTATCTAACCTTATTACCCATTAGGTATATATCTATTTTTGCATATTATACACCTGTATGGGAAATAGATGGACGGATGGAGGTGGGTGTCGGAAAGACAGTGGGTGGGTAAATGCATAGATGGATGTAGCTGGTTGTTGGAAGGACAGTGCATGGGTGGACCAATGGAGGGAGTTGGGAGTTGGAAGGATGTTTACCTTTTGCCGCTTCCAGAGACGCTGCGTTACTCTACTATGCGGTAATATCAGCTATAGTATTTACTGCATTACACTGCGTTTCCCAAACATGGGTTTTGTGACCCAGCGGATACAAATGTATTTATTTCTGCTACATTACGTTAACTTCTGTAGCAATTAAATGCACACAACATAAGTAATTTAGGAATGCGCTGCACAGAAAGGCAAAGCGCAGGGGCCCGTGTGCGTACATGTGTTGACTCAAATGAATAACAAACAGCAATATGTTTCATTCTTCTTTGCGACGCTGAGGCGACAACCACCCATTTGGGGAGCGCACCTATTGCAAGCGGGTGGCACAGACACTGCAGTTCACCAACTCACTATGTATCACAGCTTGCATCTTAATAAGCAAAGCAAGGTGTCACTGCCTACAACTATTGTTGGGACAGAAGTGTTGATTACAGCCCACTCTCTGCCCCAGGATTGGAAGGCACAGGGGAGACAAAAAGACAAAGAGGAACAAGAAGACACACAACCATAAACATGACCTTGCGTGAGCAATGTTCTTCTGCCGGGGCACCAGTACTAAATGCACTGAAATGGCATTACTTATCGCAAGTCAAGTCAAAGCATTTGTAATGCGCACATATCACATCCAAAGAGTCTCATGGCGCTTTCAGACGGCTCTGACAAGAGGCGGACAGCTTAGTTTGCAAAAAGCCATGTCTTCAGCTTCTTGCACCCACATAGAGCCCACCGATATCTATAGGTAACGCATTTTGACATTTTGGAGTATGTTGTTTTGAGTGATAATCTCAGTTCACCAGCTCAAATCTCAGTGTTTCCAGCCACGTTCTTTCTTCTTTCTGAGCAGAGTAAAATAAACACTGCTTATTTTGGTACTAATAGCACACTTTTTTGTATTACAAGGCTTAAGGGCATTACTGAGAAAGTGCTGTCTAAGTAGAAGAGTTCAACAGCTGGGTACTAACAGCAAAAATAAATGACCGAACTCTGAAAGTGACTACAAACAAGTAGTGGAAGTATTTCTAGTAAAAAGTCCAACAAATGACCAGTTAGATGGCGGTCTTGACCAGAACCCCATGCTCGGAGTAGAAAGTGCTCATGTAAATTCTGGTCTGTGCTCGTTTGTGCTGAAACCTCTAAAACGCATTGATCCACTGTTTTTCCACCCACGGCCATTGACTGCAACTTCAAAAGGGCTACCACAGAAAACCTACAAAGTGACAAGATGAATACTGACTTTAAAGGTATCTTTATTGTTTAGACTTTCGCGACACGGGTCACGAAGTTTGGGAAACACTAGACTTCTTGAATGTGCGTATCTTCTGAGGCCAGGCAGGATATTATCGCAGCGATAACGTACTATTAGCAACGTTTATCTCTAATGCGATAAAATATCCGGTGATAGCGGCTCAATGCGAGAATATCGCTGGAAATCCGGCGATATTCTCGCATTAACGCCACTGGGGGCTTAATGTGATAATCCACCCCCCACTGACTATACAGGTAAGTCAACTTTTTAGCAGGCGTTAGATTCTAGTGATAGACGCGTATAGCGCGATAATATTTATCGCTTCGCCTGGCTTGCTTATAGGCGATAGCTGTGTTAGCGACTGTTTTCAGTCGCTAACAGTTTGGGTACGCCCACTTTGCATGTCATTAGCGATAAATATCGCTGACGTGCTAAGCGGTCCCCAAACCTGTACCTATCGCCTACAAGCTGTCGCTAACTGCTATTAGCGACAGCTTGCTGATAGGGCGATAAAATTATCGCAGCTTTAGCGGGAAAAAGTCCAGCTAAAGTGGCGATATGGCCCTTGCTAATATGCCCCCGAGAGCCAGAGAGGGAGAGGCTGTAGGAGTGTGTATACCTTCTGACAGCAGGGTGGTATGCGAGGGACTGAAGGATTGTATGTGACTTGTGCACAGCGGAGGCGGGTTGAAGCTGCAGGAATGTGTGTAGCTCCTCAGAGCAGTGAGAGTGTGTAGAAGAGTATAATAGGCTCTTGGAGTCAGTGTGGCAGAGAGTGCAGGAGTGCGTGTGCCCTGAGCAATGTGGTGGGGTGAGACTAGAGGAGTGTGTGTGCTTTCTCAGAGCAGTGAGGGTGTGTGCAAGGGTAGGAGCTGCTCTGGAAGGCAGTGTGGCAGAGAGTGCAGGAGTACTTGTGGCCTGAGCAATGTGGTGGGGTGAGACTACAGGAGTGTGTGTAACTCGATGGAAAGTGTTTATCCTCATACCAGTAACATATGGGTTACATCCATATGTGTTCGGTTTGTGTGTCCATGCATGTGTTTGGTTGTGTGTTTGAGAGTGAGAAAGAGAAAGAGAGAGAACCTCAGAGTGTTTATTAGAGGGTCTGCAGGGGTGGGTGGGCTTGGAGAACAGTGGGGGATATATACTCCGGTCTTCACCATCCCGAAGTAGATAACATGAGTTCTATTGCCATGGTTAATATTAATACAATTTTATTTAAAAGCCAGTTCTGTATTTTGATGTTTTTTTGTCTAAATGTTTTGTAAAATGCCCTCCTCACCCCCTCAAAAGGGTGCCAGACTCTTGCAGTCTCGGGTGTATAAATAAGGGACACTGTCACTTTAAATCTGTGGAACACGCAAGGTAAAAATTGATAACATTAGCCAGAGGTGAAGTTGACATTCAGAGGTAAACATAAGAAGGGTTACAGAGATTAATCAGTAACTGGGGAGGGGTGGGGGTCACGCAGCAAGGCCGGGGCTCTACTCATGAGAAGTTGGCAGTTCTTCCCTCGAGGTGTCTGCTTGGGTGCAGCACATGTTGAACGGAGCTGCAAAAAAATTAGGATTAACTTTCAGTCCATTCAGTGGTACTCCTTTTATCAAACTTAACAGCACCTGCTGCTTAGACGTTAAAGGTTGTGATACATACACCTTTCCAGCTTGCCTCACTGGGAAAGTTGTAAACACAGTTTTCTCTAATGCATATTTCAATGTTGTGGCAAAACCTGGAGGAAACTGAAATTAGTTTATCTGTGCATTTTTACCTAATGATAAATTAAACAAACGTGCACACACAAGCTGATTCAGCAAGAGGAGGGAGATTAGGAGATGGGACAAAAAACGAGATAAGAACATGAATTAAAGCCGTCAGCTTCACAACAATCCTCGAAGCACCAGATGTTTTGGTGAACAGTGACCTGGCCAACTCGGGGATGTTCCAGCTACATGTGACCTTTTTTCGCGGCAGGTTATCAGACAACCGAGAAAAAGAAAGATCTGCAAGTTACATGTGAAGTTCCCCAGACGCGGGTTTGGAAAACCCCACGTGCACTGTTTGACTCTTGTGATCTCTGTATATTTAGTGGCTAGAGCAGGGAACGAGTCGGGGGTACACGCGGGTGGACGGCGTCCACCCACTTTTTTCACAGGGTGGACACTGTCCACCCTGCCAAGAAGTTGGGCCCCACTGATTAAGATGCTGAATTCGTCCCGGTGTAATTTCCAAACACTGGGACACATTCGGCAGCCAGGACCGGACTGAGAACCACAACTGGCCCTGGCAGATTGCTTGGCCGCCTCCCCCTTCCCACTCGGCCGGGGGCGGGAGGTGAAGGTGCCACCGAGCTCTTTGCCGGGGCCGGTTTTCGGCCGATTTTGGTTGCTCTGCTGCAAAAACGGCCCTGTAACAAAAACGGCCCCCAGGGGCCCAAAACCGGCCACTACCCGTGCGGCGCACCAGGGTATTGCCCGGTGCCCGCTATGGCCAGTCCGGCCCTGTCAGCAGCGCCTGCACATTGTTACCTGCTTTCGATCGGCAACAATGTGCAGGCGGGGAAGGGGCTTTCTTCTTTCTGATTCCTGCGGGGCCTTTAATAAAGGCTGAGCCTGAGGGGTCCTCAGGCCTCCTTTTGTTGAGTCTTCTGGCTGGCAGCAGTCAGGAGCCTCACACCTAGAAGCAAATGCAGCAGAGGGGAAACAAAGGCTCACACCATGTTAGCACTTCACACACACTGAAGAGAGGCAGCTTTTCACTTTTCACTTTGTTGAGTCCCTGTTTATGAGATATGCACGCACTGTCAGACGTGTTGATCTTTCCCAGTATTTGCACAAAATAAATAGCATTTATATAGTGCTTAATACCCCTGAGGAGGCGTTGTAATAATTTAATTATTACAATTTTTTCTTTTAAAGCGCTATGGGTAGAGGGCTTTACACTGACAAAAGGCAACATTGTTTTATGTATAGGGTACAAAAGTGTGAATCTTCTGCCTAAATCAGGATAGTTTGAAAGTATACTCGAAATGTGCTCAAATGTACTCATGACACACATGCTAAACATGTATGTGAGGGCTTAAGATCTGATGTCACTTCTTGTGATGCCACTTCTTGTGATGTCACGCGCGTCACATGCCGCAATGTCACACAGCGTGATGTCACGTGCTGTGATGCCACTTGCTTACCGATTAACTAGGTCAGTCCCCCCACTTCTTTTTTTAGGACTTGTGCCCTGGGCTAGAGGTAGTTGTAATCCTTGAGTCCTCAGGATTGAGTATAGAACATTGCCACCCCACTTCCGTACCTTGAAATGACGTAACAGAATCAGTGATGCTGTTAACCGAGGTTTATTCACAGCATACAAAGAACATCAGACTAACAAATCCGGAGGAGCGTAGGGGCTGCTGCCCGTCCTTCCAACCATCCTCTGCACGAATGTCGGTCCCGACACTCTCCAACAGAGGACACCGTGCTAAGCAGTGGCCGACAATGCCACTCAATTGTTTATGGGGGAGTAAGGTTGTTTTCCTGTTTCGTCCTCCGCATTGATGTTACTCCTAACACCAGCCAACGGAGGGCATTTACATGCAAGCCTTTCCCTAGCCCGGTTTCTCCAATCGGTTAGTCTCTTGAAACAAAACAGTGAAGCAAAACAATATTTAGCGTGAGTCACACGCTCGATACCCCTCGAGCGGGGACTGCTGTTGTGAGCGCTTCCTAGCGCGTGTATCCAAGCTCGAAATACCCTCGAGCGGGGACTGCTGTAAGTAGCGCTGTAACTTGAGTCTCCAGGCTCGATAAACCCTCGAGCGGGGACTGCTGTGAATGGTTCTTTAGCGCGAGTCTCCAGGCTCGATATACCCTCGAGCGGGGACTGCTGTGAATAGCGCTTTAGCGCAAGTCTCCAGGCTCGATATACCCTCGAGCGGGGACTGCTGTGAATATCGCCTTAGCGCGAATCTCCAGGCTCGAAATACCCTCGAGCGGGGACTGCTGTAAATAGCGCTTTAGCGCGAGTCTCCAGGCTCGATTTACCCTCGAGCGGGGACTGCTGTGAATATCGCCTTAGCGCGAATCTCCAGGCTCGAAATACCCTCGAGCGGGGACTGCTGTAAGTAGTGCTTTAGCGCGAGTCTCCAGGCTCGATATACCCTCGAGCGGGGACTGCTGTGAATATCGCCTTAGCGCGAATCTCCAGGCTCGAAATACCCTCGAGCGGGGACTGCTGTAAATAGCGTTTTAGCGCGAGTCTCCAGGCTCGATTTACCCTCGAGCGGGGACTGCTGTAAGTAGCGTTTTAGCGCGAGTCTCCAGGCTCGATATACCCTCGAGCGGGGACTGGGGCTGAGAACAACGGTTCTCTCAAAGGAATACGGAACACGCCTCGTGTGCAAACAAGGCCGTGGCACGATACAGGATTCAAGGTCTCACCTTGTTGGATTTGTCACTTCGGTCCACGAACGGCAATAACTGACGCCTTCCTCTGCGTCCGTTGTGGGCTTTATGCTGTGTGTTTGAATATCGCCGGTACGCCGCTCGGCATTCTGGGTCCCGTAGTTCTCGAACCATGCGCTCTGGGGGTTGTAGTTCCTTCATCTGTCCGTCGGCGCTGTGTCTTCGTTCTGTGTCCTAACAGTAGTACACTGTGTGCTGTGTGCACCTTCACCTATATATCAAATGGACAATCGTAAAAAGTAGTTCTCATTAAATCATTATACAGTTAAGACATTTTATATTCTAATTTAAAGTAACGAGAAGAATGGCTAAAAGTATACAAAAGGGGGTGGTGATGGACGGAGCATCTGAACCAATCAAACACTCACACCCAGTCAACAGATCTGGGTTTAATCCATCACCGTTCTTTAGCCCACTTTGCCACCCCAGTTCAGTCATGGCCATATGCAAATCAGTCTGACCCTGTGCCTCATGGGAACAGTCCAGCCCGAACTGCCAAGCCATGCCTTCCCTGGACCGGAAACAAGCTTCGAGGACCGGTTTCTGGCATTTCAGCCGTCTTCAGCCCGGCTTACCTGAATCCAGTGGCAAAGTGAGCAAGGGACTCACGTCTGAGCATACCCTGCCAACTTATGGCGAACAAAGCGGTACAAAAGGGGGTGGTGATGGACGGATTATCTGAACCAATCAAACACTCACACCCAGTCAACAGATCTGGGTTTAATCCATCACCGTTCTTTAGCCCACCTTACATCTGCTTGCTGCCATTTTGCAGAAGACAGGCTAGCATTCTGTTCAGATGCAAAGAAAGCAGACAAGAGTGCAAGTCGCTTCCCAATTCCCATGAGTGTTTGCAGTCATTTTTGGCTTTCTGAGGTTGTTACCACAGCTGTACCGTTTGGTGTCTCTGATTAGCTATGACAATTCCCTTAACGCGTGAGCTGTATTTCAGTGATCTGTGCTGATGTTTCTTCTTTCTTCAATTGACGAGGAACTAATCCTTGGTACACCGTGTCTTGTAAAGTTACCATTTTCTAGTGTCCCATTGGAGTTTCTAGTTTCTGAATTATCTGCATCTTGTAGAAAAGTCTCTTTTCAATGGCACATCAACTCTAGCTGCTTGGAGGACTTTGCAGTAGTGTTCTGATTAATGGAAAACATATCCTTTTGAGAAATGCTTATAGAACCGCAGTTCTTTATGATCATATTAAATGAAGGGTTGGGCATACATTTCAACAGGGTTATGTTTATAGTGGCTGATGAAAAGGTATTTCTTTTGAATAATAATAGTAATAATAATAATAATAATAATAATAATAATAATAATAATAATAATAAAAATAAAAATAATTCCCGTGCCTCCTAGAAACATATGAACCTTAGCAAGCATATTTGATGCGAAAGGGTGCCTCATATCAACAGGTAACAACATTCATATATTTTTTTATTTTTTAAACCATTTTTATTATTTTATCAACAAAACCATAGGGCATACAGTGATCTTACAAAACAACATTCATATTTGATTATAAAATATATTGCTTCACACTGCATCGCACACATATACATAAAAAGTACCACCGCAATACCGAGGCTCCAGAGAGCATAAAACAGAAGTAAAAAAAACTTCCATGACAACCTTGCAGATTTTAAATGAAGATGGAAATAATACAGAAGTTAGAAAATAGAAGGCACCAAACTATTCTTGATACCAGTGAAGAGGAAAGAGTAATGAAAAATAAGGGAATAAATGAGTTGTGACACTTCCAGCATTTGGAAATGCCCTCCTATATAACATTCAAACAGGAACTAACATCAAAGAAAAACCCTCCGGTAAACATCGTGTTTACCACGATTCCTTTTCCTCGCAGGCTATTACAACATGGTTGTTACAACGACCACGTTGTAACAACACATACCATTACCCTGCTAGTCATAACAATGACTTGTGTGGGGTTAGAAGGTGTTGGATTTAAAATCCAACACCTACCCTACTGTTGCACAGACTGGAGTTGGAATAGTAATTTATATTATTCCAACATCCAGCACCCCCCCTAGTGCAAGTCGTTGTTAAAACATGCGGGGTAATGGTATGCGTTGTTACAATGCAGTCATAATGACTGCGTTGTAATAGCCTGAGGGGAAAAGGAATGCGTTGTGAGGAGGCATATTCAACACTCTACTTAATTCTACATTGGGAACCTCAGGCAGCATTCTGACGGTCGTTCAGTAAGCAGCCTTCGACTGGGAGTTGCTTGAGAAGCCCAGGGTTTTACAGTCTTGGTCTGCTCAAGGTAAGGGTGACCCCTCCAGTAGCCACAATTCCACCAACTCTTGGAAGCACTAAAGCAGATGGTGCATTCCAGAAGAAGTCCAAAAGGAGGAAAAAGCCCTGAGGCAAAAAACCCTCCTGGTGGCAGTACGCCACGGGCAGACGCAACCAGAGGATGACACAGCCAGGTAGAGATGAACAGGAGATACTGGAAATACGTGTAACCACAATGCAGGAACAATGGAGGAAACAGGAGGGAGGAAACACACCCAAACGAATAAAGGAGTGTTGTGACACAAGCAGCAAGAGAAAAAGTGGCCTTTTATGCAGTTGGAAAAGGAAGTTTCCCATAGGACAGAGCAATTCGCCATGATGGATTGGAATAGTAAGCTAAAGACATGAGGATCCACCATCTTGGATTGGGCTTCTGGGAATACTGGAGGGAAGAACTAGAAGCAGCATGATGCTAACATTGCACTCCCAGCCGCCTCCCCCAGGGAGAAGAATACCTGCGTAGGAGATGGTACGGTGGGCCAGCTGCAGTAAGGCAAGTGTGCCACAAAGGAAATGCGCCAGCCTGCTTACCCCGCTGGTCCTGAGCTGCGTGTCCTGCCCATTCGAGAGTCGAGCAGGAGCTGCCACAGGGCGGTGCACCGACGCAACATGTGCTGCCTGAGAGCACATGGACATGGACATGGACATGGACACGTGTAACCTCTGGTAAGCTTTCGGCACCAACAAAGTTCTCGGGATAGATAAAACACAGAGAAAGGTGAATGTCTACCAACTGCATTGCAGCTATCAAGAGTAGTATTTAATGTCACTGTGTCCAAGATCAAATGGGCACCTTTTGAGGTATGGAGGCTACTGTCATCAATTGATTTTAGGATATGCTAACACAGTCCATCCCCTTCAGGATCTAAAAAGTCCTTCAGGATCTCACTAAGAAAGACACTCTAGATCCTTTACCTTGGTCCGCAGAAACCGAAAATGTTTTTGCCTCTTTGAAAAACACATTGTGTTCAGCTCTTGTCTTATATCCGATACATTATTTACATCTTTTTACACAGCTTTGCTTTGAAAAGGAGAGCTTTTCCCTTGCAGTGATAATACAGGATCATATTGATCAAAAGACAGTCGTTGCTTATTTATCATCTGCTCTAGATGCTGTCGCAATAGGTCTGCCCCCATGTATACACTCAGTGGCAGCTGCTGCAATCCTTGAAAATGTTCTTGAGAACAGTGTGCCCCATCCACAAAGGCAACTTACACTTTTGAGTAAGTTTACATGTTTGAGTAAGTTTACAAATGTTTCACAAACTCTGAGTGTAAGTTACTACAAACAAAAGTAGTAGGTCAGCACTGCACATGGACCACCACTAGTACTGTAACACCTGCCCATCGAAAACAATGTCATTGTTAAATAAAACCTCTTAAAAAAAGAAGTCAATGAAATTAAAACATTTTAAACAGTTAAAACCATAAATAAATATAAATTAATTGTGTAGCGTGGGAAGCATTGACTATTGGCTGGCTGTAGGACACAAGGAAATGATTTTCAAATTTGCACTGTTCTATCATTGATCAATGACTGTATTTAATTATGTTTCTGTGTTGATCTTTAAAAAGTATTGTCCCGCTATGTTTATTAGAAATTATTCTTTGAGTGATATCAAAACAAATTGCATCAGAGAAGTCAAATTGTTTTATGTGGTGTCTGAGTGTTCCACAACTGTTGATTTTTTTTATATCAAGTCTCTCTATCCAAATCATAACAAATTCTTTCCTTCCAGGAGACAAATCTGTTTATCTTTCAGGGTTTAATATTGTGAGTGAAGGGCACAATGGACACCAGCAATTCTAAAGGAGCTATGGAGGTGGTAAGGCCTCGCATGGTGAAAAAGACAAAACAATTGTTTAAACAACTGTCATTAGAGAAGGATTTTAAATTACCAGCAGATAGCCCTGCAGCTCAGGTTGTAAAAGATACAAATTGTTTAGAATATGTAACTCCTTTTTGCGGATGTATGACGTTACAACGCACACTTTTACAACGCACACCTTTACAATGCATTTTTTACAACGCAACATCCATTACAACGCATTCCATTACAACGCATGCCATTACAACGAAATTTTAAAAACTACATTTACAACGCATTCCATTACAACGCATACTACATTTACAACGCATACCATTACAACTCATTACATTACATTGCATGTTTGGTAAGTATTGGATAGTGTAGGGGTAAAATTTACTATTCTAACTCCAGGGAGTGCAACAGTAGGGTAAGTGTTGGATAGTGTAGGGGTAAAAATTGCTATTCTAACTCCAGGGGGTGCAACAGTAGGGTAAGTGTTGGATGGTAATGTTATGCGTTGTAATGGTATGCGTTGTAATGACTGAGTTGTAATGACATGCGTTGTAGTGGTGTGCGTTGTAGTGTCATGCGTTGTAATGGTTGCGTTGTAAATGCATGCGTTGTAATGGATGTTGCGTTGTAAAAGTTTTGTTGTAATGGTAGTACGTTGTAAAAGTTGCGTTGTAAAGGTTGTTTCCCCCTTTTTGCGTGCTAGTATGGACGTGGAAAGGGAATGAAGGGCTGTGGCCTAGATTTGGTTCTCTTGAGATAGATGATATTGAACGCTTGACAGAAAGTATACACTTAAAAGGTGACCCATCATGGGATTCACATTATGTAAAAGATTGTTTACAGCAGTGGCTTTTAATTGCAAAAAAATAAAGCTCTCCTTTCAAAAAAGAAAGGCCTGGGGAATGCCTCCACTGATTACAATAGCAATGGTGAATAGTGAGTGCAAGAGGCCTACTAAAAAAGAGTTAGAATTAGCAAAAGATTGGCACACATCTCATAGCCAGTGTTTATTGTAGCTATGTGCAAACAGAACAGCATTTGTGGTCACTATGGCAAAAGTGTGGGTTTTCAACAACAATTAGTAATCAGAATCTTTAATTTTCCTTGCTCCACTGAATATTTGAACTGCTTAATTTGTGCCACATCCCTTGCTATGTTTCCACTTTTGTTTAAAAAATAATAGCAAGAGGAATTTAATAAAACGCACAGTCCTCCTTGTTGTAGTGTCAGGAGGTCAAGTGCAATTCGGTGTTGAATAGTCATGGCAGCTAGTGAGTTAATTTCCATTTGCAACTGTTGAAGTGCATCCCTTGTTGCATTGAATGCTACAGCTAGCTCAGCAGACATATTAACTAGGGCCAATTCTAAATCATATACCCCATATCCAGGAATAAATATACGCATTAGTTCAAAGAATAGACCTTGTCTAGTTTCCAGAATAGGTGCATGTATATCTCTTTTATATCTATAAGCAAAACTCCCCAAATTTAGTGGCTCATGTTGTCAACAATTGAGGCAGACCAGGTTAAAGAAATACCAAATGCCACTACTTCTAGACGGGCTGCTGCTCTGCTATGTATTTGGACGCACTGCCAAGTAAATATTGACATAAATAAGTTAAAGAAACTGTTTATCGCCTCCAAGCCTCAAGGCCTTTTTGTCAAACTAGGGGAAGGAACAGACAATGAGCAAATAACTAGTAGAGCATTAACTGATGAGGAGATTTTGTTGCTTACTGAGGAAGAAAGGAAAAGACAGAGAGTAGATGCAAATAGTGAATGTAATTCCTGGGTCTCAGATAGAGCCAGCAAAGAGAACAGCCACCAAACATTGGGCCAAAACATCCAGTCTGCAGCGCCTGTTTATCCTGCACCTCAATTCTCATCCCCTCCTCCAGCATCTTCAATTTACCCATCACTTTCAGGCCCCTACATACAGTGTGAAAGACATAACACCCCTGAGCAAGCACCGGCTTCACAACCAAGCTTATCACGTGTACCTTATTTCCACATATCCCTGGAAGGTGATTTAACTAGGGTACCTGACATACCAACTAGCCCCAGAGAGGGCAGT
Source organism: Lissotriton helveticus (assembly GCF_964261635.1). Classification (NCBI taxonomy): domain Eukaryota; kingdom Metazoa; phylum Chordata; class Amphibia; order Caudata; family Salamandridae; genus Lissotriton; species Lissotriton helveticus. The sequence goes on from NC_136073.1 coordinate 32,925,602, forward strand.
TTTAGAACACCAGTCCTGAATGGTCTGAGGGAAGATTTAGGGCTGAGTGCAAAAGAGAGAAACGATGAGGAGGAACATGAGCAGTTGACACACATGAGGAAAGAAGCAGATGAGTTCCAAGAAGAAGTGAATACTGATAGGGAGGAAATACAACGCTCCATTAATAAACTACAGGATAAGCTAGAGAGGAGGGAACGGCTGATACATGTACGTCACGAACACGGACCCTAAAAGGAAAAGGTGAGAACTCATATACTGATGATATACTATTGAACACTAAACTAACTGCACCAAAAATAGTGTTGGGGGGACAGCCATGCTAAAGCCATGGACCCCCTTGGAGGCAACCCAAAATGAATAAGGACACGCCTGACCCACTCACTGCCAGTGTAAAATATTATGAGTGGCTTCATAAAATATGTATTGCCTATACCCCCTCGCTCGAGATGTAGAAATGCTATTAAAAATAGGATATGGGAGCAGATGGCCTTTAGTAAAAAGTGCATTCCAAATTCAACAGGAAAGGGATTGGACCATACTGACTAATAATATGGATGTCACAGAAAATAGATTGATTAATTGGTTAGAGTCTATCAGGGACACAATTAGTGGCCTAGCAGATAAACATGGTGATTTTTCTCAAGTCACTGCCACGTTGCAGAAGCCATGTGAGTCAGTAGCTGACTACATCTTAAGGTACAATGAAGCATGGGATAACAGTGCAGGGGTATCGCACACCACAGAGGCCTATAAGGTATTGGCTACGCAAACCCTTATGAATGGTTTGCAAGCTTCTGTGGCCCACAGTTGTAAACTACGCCACCCCGATTGGTCCACTAAAGGATATCACGAGTTGTGCACGCTTATCATAACTATGGAAAGAGATGGTATTTATAAGATAAGGAAGGACATCGCTAAAAATGACAAAGGAATGATGTTGCAGCAAGTACCAAGAGAGGAGGAGCCAGAGGGAATTTACTATCAGGGGGCACAGCAAAGACAGGATAATGGACAAGGATACCAGAGGAGAGACAAGAGTAGGGATTGGTGATATAATTGCCAGAGGTATGGGCACTGGGGACGCAATTGTAGAAATAATAGAGGTAGAAGGGACTGGAATGAGAGAAGTGACCAGTATAATAGAAATGATAGAAACAGGAATGAAAGGTTTGACAGAAATGAGACCCAGCCGTCTGCACCACCTACGCTCAGAGACCTGAAGCAGACCCAGCACTCCCTGAGGAATCCTTTCCAGGAACAACATGGATCAGCATAGGACCACGCGGAGAGAGAGATGGGACAAACTGCAGCAACCAGAGCCCAGTGCTTTATGATGAAGGTATCAGAGGCACCAGAGGAGAATCCCATGTATCAAATTAAGGCAGGAGATTAAGAGATCGATTTCCTAATAGACAGTGGTGCAACCCTATCCGCAGTAAGAAACAAGTTGGGACCTCGTAGTGGTGAAACAGTCACTACTAAGCGCTGCGAGGCCTCCGGGTAGTTACGCGCTATATAAGTGCAATTTTTCATTTCATTTCATTTCATTACTATAGCAGTAAATGGAATGATGATGCATGAAGAATTGTCAGAACCCTACCAGTTTCTGTTGATGACTTCACAATGACTCATCAGTTTCTGCTGTCACCAGATACACCCTTTAATTTGCTGGGGAGATACCTCCTCTGTAAATTGCATGCAACATTATATTTTTCACAAAATGGGATTTACTTACAAGTACCTGAGGACAGGTTAGAATTGGCTAATTGAACACTTACTGCTTGCAAATTAAGTGAGGACTCTGTGTTATGTAAATGTAAATGTGTTGTATTTGTAAAGCGCACGGCTGCCCGCGTGACGGGGCATCCCGGCGCTACACTCATACCGCTGTGGAACCCTTCCTGGCATTTCCCTGTGAAGTGCCCACTCCTGGGCACCCCCAAGGTGAAGCCAGGCATCCTAGCGCTGCTGGGGCCGCTGTGGAGATTAAGCAAGCTATTGCCCAGAGTCACAGAGTGGGACCCATGATTAGACTAGGCACCGAAGCGAGAATTATCAGGTCCGGGGAGATTGAGTCCATGAGCCGCCAAGGCGGGAATTGAACCCTGGTCCCGGGCCAGACCTCTGCATCAGGGTCTGCCGCTCTAACCATTGAGCCACACTTCTCCACAAGAATGTGCACCCCCATCTTGTCTCTCTCTCCAACATGTTACCAATGGACTCCATTATATGGAGATTTTTATGTAAACATGTTTCAAGAACTGTTTAAATACAGCCCTGACATTGAGAGTGAATTGGTCACTCATTTAGTGCAGTTGACATTAGTACCTGAGCCCATACACTGTACTGCAGCATTTTTCACAGGAGCAGTGCCTGAATGGTACGCCTACAGGGCAGACAAACATTTGCACTGGACAATGGAGTTGCTTGAGCACACATTATATGTAGGAAAAGAAGGGTGTGCAGTGAGCATTGAACTAGGACCACAGGAAATGAGGTTATTTCAAGTGCCAGATTCTGAACCACATGTATCCATAGCTGTAGCACCAGGTTACTACCCTAAGGATTTGGACCCCATGGTCAAACGCCTTCAGGACTTACCTAGAACTAAGGATTTTACATTTCCTTTAGGAATGGTGTCTGTGTTAGGAGATGGAGAAGGGTGGTGTTGGATGTTGTGTATGAACAGAAAGGACAGGACTGCAGTTTTTGACAAACTTGAAGGGAATATGGCTTTACAGCTGACTAAAAACAAGGTCCTAGAGCAAGTGAACTCAGAGGTTTGGGCAAAACACAAAAATGGGGCAGGATTATTGAAAGCATGCCCACCGCATAAAGTGACACTTAAAGAGAATGCTGAATTACCTTATGTCCGTCAGTACAGGCTGTCACCTCAGGCAGAGGAGGGAATAAAACCTGTGACTGAATCTCTCTTGCAACAAGGTATCATTAAAAAGACATCCAGCCCCTGTAATAGTCCTATCATTCCATTACCCAAGGGCAATACTGGGCAGTATGGGTTCATACAGGACTTACGACAGATAAACAACATTGTGGTTCCCTTAGCACCTGTTGTGTCTGACACCAATACTATATATTTTTCCTCACACATGACACCCACTTACACAAAAAATATGATAAAAAACACATAGGCAGGACGGGAGTGAGCTCCCTGTGCTGCCATTAAAAAAAAGGTACACTGAGGGTGGCCTGGATGAGAGCGGGATAAATATATGAAGCGGCAAGGCCGCTAATTGAAAATGTATTGCTCCCTCCCGAGAGCACCCGATAATGCCCTGCATGGGCTTTTTAAATAAAGAATGTGATTGTCATGGTTCCCCAAGAAGGGGCACCACCCACAATTTTAAAAAGTGTTTGAGGAGCTGCCAGAAGCACAGCAGCCTCTAAGGAAAGGTAAATAAAAAGAGTAAGTCTCTTAGATAATATAATGCACATGATGCCAGGAGAGCTTACCTTTTTTTTAACACTCTGATCTGATGTTGAATATTCCAATGCTGGAGTTCAGGGACCCCTTGAGGTTGGTTCCATGGTTGCATTTTGTGGCCTGAAGAGTCAAACACACTTTCTTAGGTGTTTAGAATAAAGTTGATTTATTTTATTATTTGTGAAAATAATTATTATGCATTGCCATGTCTGTATTTATAAGGATTATTTTGGAATATGGTTATCGTGGTGACTTTTTGACAACACCAATAGGTCTTCTTTATAAGGGTTGATGTGCTGCCTCTTGCTATTACCGATAGACCTTCCATTTATATTCTGGTGTGCTCACTCTTTCACAAAGCCAGTAGGTTTGCCTTACTTTACGAAAAAAAACTATTAGGAATTTGCTGAGAAAAACAAAGGTTACCGTGACTTTACGGTTGGTAATTGTAAAAATATCTTACTTTACATTAGAAAAAACCTTAGAAATTCACTCACAAAAATAAGGTTATAGGGATGTTATAGTTAGGTGAAAATGCCTGTAGAATGTTTTAAAATAACAAAATCACTGAAATTCACCAGTTATAGTTATCTCAAACGACCCTAACTTGCAGGGGTGGCGCCTCCACGTGGGCGGAGGAGTGTCGCCTCACTGCTTTCTCGCAGTGCGAGAAGCAGAAACATAAAATGGTATTATCAATACCATTTTATGTTTCTGCTTCTCGCACTGCGAGAGAGCAGAAGGGTTTCGTTGGGGGCGGGCGGGTGGGTGGTCCTGCTGCAGGGCAGGGGAGGAGTGGCTTGCCCACTGTTGTGGGTGCTGACTGTTTGGTCAGCCCCAGGACCAACCAAACTAGTCATAGGCACTCTGCCCTTTTCTCCATGTAGGCTGCATGCAGCCTGCATGGAGAAAATGGCCTCCCCATAGACCCCAGTGTAGTTGGCATCTGAGCCTATCACAACATTGCCATTGCAGCGTTGTGATTGGCTTAGGGGAGGGGAGGGGAGGAGAGACACGCAGAATGACGCAGGACCAGACCGGACCGGGCCACGAAGGTAAGTTAATTTTTTTTAATTAAACCCCACGCGCGACTCGCCGCCCCCCCCTCCACCCGCGAGTCATGCCGGACGTGACTGATAACATGTGCCCTAAAGCAACTATAACTCACGCCCTCACCATGCACTTCTTGTACCCTCACATAATACATCCCTCATGACATGTTCAGTGTCTGCAGTGATAACATCCTAATGGCATCTGAAATGGCAACATTGTTAATAACACCGTTCCTGGCGGGGGTACGAGTGGTAGCACCTGCCCCTTTGAAGGCGGTTTCGCAGGTGTCATCTTTTTCCTATCCTCCACAGATTCTTGACTAACTCTGTACCGAAGAGCTTCACACCTGTGGAGGAGATATGCATAAGGAGATTTTTATGTTCGATACTGGCCGAAGAAGGCGTCTTCATGAAACATAACTAGGGCCTTGGGGAATGCCAAATTGTCCCTTAAATATTGCATGACTTCTTTTAACTCTGATTCCTGGACAGATCTGCCCGTGACCTCTTCCTCCTCCTGGTCCTGAGCTCGATCCGGGGGATGACTGGCCCTCTCTTGCCTTATTTGTAGCAGACACTGCCTGCTCTATCATGCATTGTATATCCCAAAGATTGGCACAGGATTACCAGGTTTCTCCCCTTGCATAAACTCAGGGTCCTCTAGTTCCAAATTGTGCTTTTTCTCAGTACTATTTCTGCTCCATTACTTCTGTGTTGCTTCCCTGAAATTTTTGCCACTGAGATCCAGCAAAAGTAGCATCTTCCCTCCACATCACAGAAATACAGTGTAGTCTTTTTGAACCCACTCCAGGGCAACTCCCCGTTCCTGAGGCTAACATGGACGTCGATTCACCAAAATCCTTGGGGTAGTGGAAATGACATCACACATCCTTTGACCTCCGTGACATCATAAGACCTTTGCTCCTGACTTTAAGAGCCCCATAATAAGTGCACAGTTAATACAACACAGAAGTTACAAACACAAATATATGTCTATTTTATATAGATAGCTGTATTAGGATGCTGACAACATATGCAAGAGAAACAGTGCACATTTCTTTTTTTTTAACTGGAGAATATTGTGCTAGAAAACACAAAAACTATAGGCTTGCAGTGTTCCTACGCCTGTTAAAACTTTTTTATTTATGATCACTCTTACTAAGCACAAAGGTGAAGGTTTGATTCTAATATACTTTTTTTATCCATTCATAATAAAGAAACACAATAAGTTTTACAACAATGTGTTTATTTCACTTTTTTGTTTCTTCAGAAGAGAGGTCATTCTCTGCTGAATACACTTATTGTAAAAAATGTTGATCCCATTTGAAGCTGCAAAATGTATACAGTGCTCATCAGGAGGCTGTTTACCTTCTTTCTTGGGACTGCTTGTACCTCCTCTGGGGGAGGGGTTGCAAAAGAAGTGCCAGGAGTAGCAGGGAGCAAGCTAGGCGTTGCGCGTCCATGCTAAATCTTGAGGCTGATGCCCTATAAATGCGCCTCATTGAAGCCTGCCCCAATTTATGCCTGTTACCGACCCCTCTCCTTGATTAACGGGGACGGGGCGCGTTCACAAGCAGCGCGCGGGCACCGTTTTAGCAGGAGCTCGCCGCGTGCCTCGCGCCTGTGACGTCGCTCAAACAGGACCTGCTTTGTTTACACCTTCCTAATTAAGCAGTACCGGTTAAGCAGGCTGCACTAACCAACTACCAGAAAGTAAATTAAAACATATATTCACAACCTTTGGCTCGTGGATTTTTCTTCCAAAGTTTCAAAGAAGGCAGGAAGTGGGGAGGGTGTGCTTCCTTTTTGTGGGGCGTGATAGGAGGTGTGGCAGGAAAGAAGACATATTGGGGGTAGGAACCCTGAATTTTTTGACTCATGGAAACTTCTGTGGGAGGGAGTAAATGGTCACTAGGTAAAGACTGTGCTGAGGGAGACAGACGAAGGAGTAATCAAGACTACACAGCCTTGGCATTCGGCACCCCCAGCTTTCGTAGGGTGACCAACCGTCCGTACATTTCACGGACTGCCGGTAATTTGGGCCTCTTGTCCGTTGTCTGTAAGGGTTTCTTCCACGGATGCCTTTTGTTCGTAATTTCAGACATTGGCGTGAGCTGCCCCCTGCAAGCAGCCTGTAACTCTCACTGCAGGGGCCTGCTCACGCTCCTGCTGTGATCTGTGGCCTGCAGCAGCCCCTCCCAAACCTGGCACAGACTCCTATCAGGCCCATTATCAGTCTGTATGTTGGCCTAATTATCACATAAAGAATGATAATGGGCCTCTCTGCCCAATGACCGCATTTCGGATCGGGTGTCTTTTTTTCAGTTGGGGAGAGGGGGCATGTAACATCTGAGAAGCCTTCAACTTTGATCTTTTCTTTTTTATTTTATATGCAAATGCAGGTGTGTTTTACCTGCATACACAACAGATGCAGTGAGTACAAGGTTCTAGCAACCTAAAATAAACGTATTTTGACTTGTGCTTGTGTTGGTTGTCTATTTACTTATGCAATATTGCGCAACTTCCTCGGATGTGTAGGCAAAATGTACCTTTTGTCCCGAATTTGTGTCCTGAATTCTGACCTTCTGTCCTGAGTTTTTGTCCTGAATTTTGACCCTTAGTCCTGAATTTTTGCACTCACTGTCCTGAATTTGCACCCGTGCCAGTTGGTCACCCTACTTTCAATAGCACCAGCCTCTGAGCAAAGATTCTGGCTCCGGAATCTATTTGTTTGAAATGAAGTGCTGCCTTTGAGGTTCATGATGATGCACCCCCTGGTGGTAGCAGATTACTCAGAGTGTATCTGTGTGACCCCCTGGTGGCGGATGCAGCACCTTTCAGCTCTTGTCCACTCTGGGGTTTCATTACTAATTTGATAACATATTTTGTCAGTGCTAAACTATAGGTATCACATCTGCCAGTCCAAAGCTTTTTGGTGAATCTCTACTTTCACCAGTTAGAAAAGTGTTTACCCCTAGAATATAAATCAATATGATTCTTGTTGTTGACTTTTTATGCCACATGAGGACGTTTCAGCTGAAATCTTCAGCATATGGCAATATTGAAAGGCCAGGGTGAATTATAAGGGAAACATTGCATGTTGGAAGTCCAGGAAGTAAAGATGCTTCAACCGGAGCTGTGCTGGAGAAGGCAACATGCTAGGCAGATTCATATCACCAACAACTAGTGGTTTACTTCTGAGATTAAAGGGAAAAGATAAGACTAACAATACAGAGACAACTTCCTCCCCAAGTAAATGCAGCTTATCTTTGGCAGAGAAGGTTTGTGTATAGGCTGGTGTCTACTTGGTTCTTATACAAACATATCCTACTAGCTGTAGCATCATTAGCCCAATCTGATGGGCAATGACCACAATTGCAGCAAAGGAGAAACACTACTTGCAAAGTTTGAAAAAGAAAACACTGAACTATAACTGTTCTCTAGTAGATCTGTCATTCCCACTTCAAATGTTACTTTTCTTGGGTCTCTCACCGCCGCCTCCCCCTCAATCCGGAGGGTTCTACTTCTTTCTTCTTGTTTAAGATCTTAGGGTAACCAGATGTCCCACAGTAACTTCCATAAACATAAGGACCAGTTTTGATTTTCAGGGTCGGGTAGGCATGAACAATACACTTAATATGTAGTTTGAGTCACTTTTCCATCAGACCCTCTCTTTTGACATTGTCTACTGGCAGGCTACGAAGTCTGGCATCGCTTTACTATCAGAGTCGCTGCGTTCTCTCTCCATCACTCAGGTGTTAAGTGGCGGCCTTACGTAAGCCCTTACCTACCGCTCCCAAAAAAGGGATGGATGACAAGGATTTCCATTTTGGATATAAATGAGTCAACTTCCTGAAACAAACGGCTGTCTGCAAGGGGAGACAGGAAAAAAAGTGTCAAACAAAAACAATTTCCATAAAATGACTGAAATGGATAAACAAAACAGAGGCACCAACTACAAGAGGAAAAAAGTAGGAAACAAACTCAACACATAGGAAAAAAATACAATAGTATAATAAAACCATACAAATATATATAGAACAGCTATGTCAAACAGCACAATAGATTAAGTAGAGAACAGAAGCAGAGAGGCGTTGAGCGAAGCATAGACGGATACCCATCCATCAACAAGTTACCTGCATTTAAACAGCTTGACCAGGGGAAATCCTGCTATTCTGCTCTAGGACCAATGCTGCACCCTTCAGTGAAAGTTGTGATGAAGGGTATGAGGCTATGACTGCCTCCCATCCTGCCATAGGTGCTCTGTGACATAACCATTGCATAACCGACTAGAAGTCTGCACTAGAAGTCTGGGGAGAGGAGTTGGCCTAACGGCTAGGGCAGTCGACTTCGAACCTGTATTCGAGTCTCGGCAATGACGCTGAACATCCTGTGATTCTGGGCAAATCACTTAATCTCCCTGTGCCTAACAAAAAAAATGAATGTGTCCTCATGTAATGCAACTGGTGCTATGTAAAGCGCTCTGATACCCGATTCAGGTCAAGGTTGCGCTATATAAAACTCTGTAAAATAAAAAATAAAAATCCTGGGTCAGATCATGAGCACCTCAGCACATTACCACGGCTCAGGGTCACAGACTTTACCAGTCATCCATCAACAAATCACTGCCATGGGTCTGCACCAAACAAAATGCAAACTTAAAATGGATACAAAACCTGTAGGTCATTGTCCACGTCTGTCCTGTGAAAGGGGCATCACGGTTAGATTTGAAAGTGACATGTATGTAATTATGTCATGGGACCTCGTTGATAAGGGAACCCCCTCTAACTTTTCAATTGTAGGTCTGGGAGAAAAGGGGGACAACAAATAACCAACATCAATCTCAAAACCTCCCACTTGACCTATATTTCTTTTTATGCAAGGTTGAACCAGCTCATTTGGGCTACTTACATTGCAGATATGATGCACAAACAAGTTGCTATTTTATCAAAACAATGTTTTATTTTTTCAAAAAAGCCATTTGTTTCATTATTTGTATCAAAAAAGTTTAAAGACATGCATTATGTTCATAAGTTTTTTAATTTTTCTTTTTTTTACATACATGTTGTTCATTTCATTTATAAAGAGAAACAATCTTTATGAACATTTTCATTCAAGTGGAAAATCTTTTATATAACCCCTATACATACACCATATACACATACTAGCCTCTCGCAAACACATACATACTCACTCATGTTACACAGATTATCATACCCACCCAAGGACACATACACCTAATGGTCATACAAAGGACAAATATGTTTCAGTCTTCATGACTGTGTTATGGTCTTGGTGTTACACAGACAGGTCAACGCACGTTTCGGTGGTATTTGTCAAATTGTGACCACCTTCTTCAGGACCACTGTTAGAAATGGGATCCCTGGCTGGCCAGGGCTTTCGCCAAAGCCAGTCAGAGACCACCACTCCTAAGTCAGGGCAAGGGAGTTACACGCCAAGATAACCCTTGCTCACCCTCAAGGTAACGTGGCGCGAGCAGCAAGGCTAAACTTGGAGGTGATGTGAGTTAAGTATTTGCGCACGCACCCCAGCAACAACTCCCAAAGGCCCACCACAAAGGAAACTCCACACAAGGTTATATAAAAATAGCCTTTGTATTACACCAAAACACATTAGATAAAAACACACACTTTACAATGTGCCAGAGGCACGGGCAGAATTTACAGGGGATATGTACAAGACAGGGCCACATGGACCACTGTCAAGAATCAGCACTTTTAGAAGTAACACTTTTAGAACATAGCACTTAGAAGTTAGAATATAAATCACTTTAGCAAGAATTAGAACATAAAGTACACGACCAGTAACTACTGGTAACCAGGACCTCACTAGCACCACCTGCACTAGGAGAAAAACAACCACCTAAGTATCATAATACCTGTAGGGGTGTAAGCACATAACACATGATGCATAACATACATTCAGCGGTGTAAGGAAGGAAAACACATGATGCATCAACAATACATTCAGAGGTGTAAGAACAAGGCAAATGACGCATTAAAACACATTCAGAGGTGCAGAAAATGAACAATTGCGCCAAACTCACATTAGTCACCACCTGTGACTTTCCCTAGGCCAACTTGCCTTTCTAGGGCTAGGACGCCCTGAGTCCCAAAGTCGGGGGGCCTAAACGTGGCAGCTGCCCACAAAGTGCTGGGCAGCTGTAAGTCTCCTTTGGGTTCCTAGAAGGAACAATAGCGCAAAAACGATGTGGCAGCCTTGCAGGCTCTGAAACAATTTACTGGGCCCTCAGGAACCTCTCAGGCTCCAAGTAAATAAATGCCCCCACGAGCCCCTCGTGGGCTCTCCGAAACAATTGCTGCCTGGTGGGAGCCTCTCTGGCTCTAAATACAAAGAGTGCCCTGAGCCTCTCGGGGCTCTTTTACTAGTGGTGCCTTCTTTGGTGGAGTCCCCCTCCTGGGGACTCAAAGACAAATACTGCCCCCGGAGCCTCGCAGGCTCTAAGACGATGTGGGCAGACGTTGGAGTCCCGCTCGGGGAACTCTGAAGGACCAACTGCCCCCGTCAGTGGAGTCCCCCCCCCCCCTTGGGGAGACTCGAGATTCAGGAAGAATGCCAACAAGAGCCTCTGCGGCTCTAAAACAATATCCTCGCGCTGGAGGGGAGGGGCGGGCACCGGCAATGTGCCCCGACGCCCCCCTCTCCTCCAAGCAGCACCGGAGCCCCACTCACCGGTTTCTGGCGGCCGCTCCTCGGGACTCCAGGCTCCTTCTCTTCCTCTGCAGCTGCGGGGCTCTCCCCACACCACGGGGGCCCCGCTGCTGGACAGAAGGCTTCTCTCTCCAGGGAGAGTGCACCGGATCCCGGGGTCGGCTCCCGGTAGCTTCCGGCTTCCTCCTTCCTGTCCCGGGCCGGCAGCCAATCAGAGCGCGGCCCGGGGAAGGTCACGGGATGTCCTGCAGTCCCGCCCCCGGCCTGGCTGACTTCCGGTGCAGCCGGGCGGCGACGGGGACAACTTCTCAGGGCAATGCCGGGTGGGCACCGGCCTTAAAGATAAATAAAGCGCTCCCACAGCGCTAGTGGCAGACTACAGCGCAAGATCCTTGGCAGGGTGGGCACCTGCCAGGGGACTGTAAAATCGGCAATGAACGGCGCAAATGCCGGGTGGGCACCGGCTGAGGACCAAAAAGCGCTCCCAAGCGCTAGATGAATTTTTAAAGCGCCTCCTGTGCAAAAGTAGCAAATAAAGCGCTATTAAGCGCTGGGGGCCGAAATCAAGCGCTCCCAAGCGCTAGGGGAAGGTTCAGGCCCCCAAAGTCCAGGTAGAGTCCTTCAGCAAGGCAGGGGGGGCAAGGCTGGGCCCAGAGCCAGCTCACTGGGTCTCCAGGCAGGGAGACAATCCAAGTGGCGGTCCTCTGGCCCAGCAACAGCAGCAGCCCCCTCAGGATCCTGGAAGAGAACAGTTTGTGTGGGGACACAGCCCCTTCTTATACTAGTAAATCCTTTGTCTGTAGGTGCAGGGTGGGGCAGAACCAGTCGCAGCTGGTCTGTGAGCACTGTTGATGGGCTCAACCACCCTCTCTATTCACTGGCAGGGCTAGGGTCGTTAGACGCACCACAGGGGGGCGGAGCCAGCATTGTCAGGGGAAAACCCAGCCTCATTCAGGACACAGGTACACTCCTCCCCAGCCATCAGCATGCTAATCTCCCACTCACCACCGGGTAGACCCATCCAGCCTTCCTGGAGCCAGGCTCACCAGCCAGCTCCAGCCAATCACACGCCAGCACCTTCACAGCACACACATAGCCATGTCTAGAAGTGGCACTTCCCCACTAGACACATACATGCCGCATACACCATTTTGCAGCATCCAATCACACGAGTCCACATATACCAGACTCGAGCCTGTACACCCCACGCATCAGGAACTACCAGGGACACATCCATTCCCCATGCATTCCTATGGGAGGGCAGGCCTATCTTACTCCACGCACTCAAAGTGCGCACGCACTTTCCACTGGGACACAGTGAAAGTGCGCAGAACCCAAATATCACCATCACCAGGTCACCATTATAAGCAAAAAGTTTAGGGGTGAACCTGCCATAAGGGCCAAGTCCAACACAACCCCCTTCCAGCCAAAATGCAGGGTAGACCAATCACCACCGTGATGGACTTCCCTGCTTGGGGCGATAGAACACAGACGCGGGCCCGCAACTGCAGGGACACCCTCCTGTTCTACGCCACGGTGAACCCATGGGATTCCTTCTCAACACACTGTCTGGACCAACTGGGCTACCCCACTGGTACTCCCGAGCTGTCCGCGGCCAGGACCAGGCCCTGGGCCACCCAGGTGCCACCGGTCCTTGCCTATTCGCAGTGCGGGGGTAGTAACCCCTGGCACATAGGAGCCATTCTCCACTCTTCCTGTCTGCAAGACAGGACTAGACTGCCACTGGTTCTCCAGCCTAGGGCCTACACCCTCAGGCGGACCAGGAGTCTCAGGGAAGGCTCTCCTCCCCCTACCTCTTCTTCTAGGGTTCCTCCACCTCCTGCGAGGGGTACACCTAGAACGCCATTCCAACCCAGGGCTTATCCACTCAGGTTGCACCGGGGTCAGAGGTGGCTCTCCCACCCTCTGCACCCCCTTCCAGAGGTCTGCCCTCTCCCAACTGGAGAGGTTCCTCTGGAAGAAGAACCGGTCAGGACACTGGTTACAGTCGTCCTACCCTTCAGGTCAGGCTGATCCTGAACCTGGCCTTCCAACCTATGGTCTAAAACCATTTGGTGGAACAATTGCCTGGCACTCCAGGACTTCTGGGGATTCACACGCCATCCCCCTGAGGCTGACACATGACCCATGTGTCGTGTGACTGTCTGTCTGGCGCAGATCTCCCGTCCCCTGTCCACCTGACAGTGTGCAAAGATCCCCCAGAACAGAAGTGGTGTCACCATGGTCACTACACGGGAACCTAGCCCAACTGGGTAGTCCCTGACCCACTGGTTCTTCCACTGGGAACTCATCCCCCATTCACTCCACACTCTGGACTCCTGTACCCTCCCTACCGGAGCGGTACTGCCAGACTCTAGAACCACAGGAGCTCTGTTTACAGACGCTCCAGGTCCTCTACTCACTAGGAGATCCTCCTCAAATGGACTAACAGGACAGCCTAGGTCCCCAACCTGGTGTTCCCTAAAGAAACCATCCAAGTCCTGAGGCAGGGCATCGGGCACCTGGGGACCCTCGGTCACCCACTTACTCCTGCTCCACTGAGCCAGGCAGTAAGCCCCTACACCCTCCTCGCTATCCTGGGACCTAGCTGGGCTACACTGAGCCTCTTCCACCACGCTGGGCTGGAAGACCCCTGAACCACTACTTTTGGAATCACTCCCTAATGACTCTAGAGAACCTCTGGCCCTCTCCCAGCGGTCCGCTTCCTCTGCAAGCTCACATGCTTCAGACAATCTACACCCCAACAGGTGTTGGCGCAACCCTGGTGAACAACAACTGATCACCTGCTCTTTGAGAATCATTCCAAACAATTCGTCAAAATCATCGTCCGTGCGAACCTGCACCCAAGCCCACAGTGCTCCACAACATTCCTCCTCAAACTCCTCCTAAGACTGGTGAGACAGTTTCTTACTGTCTCTGAACTTCACCCTTAACTCCTCCCCTGGGGAAACAGGTACCAGACTGGGGGAACTGGGACTGGGATTTCCTACACTGAAATCTATATAGCTGCCACCACTGGACCCAACCCGCCCTGGGGAGTCCAGAAAATTAAAACTGCGCGCAGGGGATAGTCTACCCTCCAGAGCTACTTTGCCTCTGGTGGAGGCCCTCTCAGCCTCCTCTATCCTTTCTTGCGCTAAGACCCTCTGAGTCTCTAGCTGTTGCTTTCTAACGCCCAGCTGTGCCATAGCCTGGGCATGCTCTAACCTGAGCTTCTCTAAAGCCAGCTGGTGCTCCCTTTCTCTCCTCCTATCTTCCAGCTCCTCTGGGGACAAGGAAAGGGATGAGGCGCTGCCTCCTATGCTGGACCCAGCAAGGGACTCCCCTTATCTATGGGGTCCTCACTATCTGCTGGCGTCCCTGTGCTATCATTTTCTTCCTCCTCCTCAGACTCTTCAGGGCTCCCCTCTGACCCACCACCCTCATGGTGTGAGACCCGGGCCCTCTCCTCACTGTGCTCACGCTCCCAGTCCTCCTTCTGCCATTGGATTAGGTTACCCCTAAGTTGGGACTGGGTGTCTGACTCATTCACTGCAATGTCTCTCTCTTCGCAAAACTCTCTCAGTTCATGCATAAACAGACCCCAGACATTTAAAGCAGACTCCATCTTGGCAGGATGCTCACAGACACGTGCAACACAGAGGACTTAACTGTCAGAGCTGAAGCAAGAGTCCAAATTTACAAAGATTCAGTGAGCTCCCTAGAGAACTCCCCCTTCATTTGTCTAGTGCCACACACCATTCATTCAAACACAACCCCCCCCTCGGACTGGTAAGGCAGTTTCTACCACCCCTAACTTCTCAACCTGACCACACGTGACACAGGTACCAAACTCTGGGCGCGGGGCGGGGGAACAAATGCACTGGACACTATTTGAAAATGACACTCTTGGAGAAGAAAATGGACCTAAAAAAAACAATAATCCCCAAAATGTGGTCATCTAAAATGCAGAGTTTTGTAGTGCGGCCAGGTGCCACTGTGGTACAACGCAAACACAAATCCTCATCCTCACCGCTTGCCTCCAATGTTAGAAATGGAATCCCTGGCTGGCCAGGGCTTTTGCCAAAGCCAGTCAGAGACCACCACTCCTAAGTCAGGGCAAGGGAGTTACACGCCAAGATAACCCCTGCTCACCCTCAAGGTAACGTGGCGCGAGCAGCAAGGCTAAACTTGGAGGCGATGTGAGTTAACTATTTGCGCACGCACCCCAGCAACAACTCCTAAAGGCCCACCACAAAGGAAACTCCACACAAGGTTATATAAAAATAGCCTTTGTATTACACCAAAACACATTAGATAAAAACACACACTTTACAATGTGCCAGAGGCACGGGCAGAATTTACAGGGGATATGTACAAGACAGGGCCACATGGACCACTGTCAGGAATCAGCACTATTAGAAGTAACACTTTTAGAACATAGCACTTAGAAGTTAGAATATAAATCACTGTAGCAAGAATTAGAACATAAAGTACACGACCAGTAACTACTGGTAACCAGGACCTCACTAGCACCACCTGCACTAGGAGAAAAACAACCACCTAAGTATCACAATACCTGTAGGGGTGTAAGCACATAACACATGATGCATAACATACATTCAGCGGTGTAAGGAAGGAAAACACATGATGCATCAACAATACATTCAGAGGTGTAAGAACAAGGCACATGACGCATTAAAACACATTCAGAGGCGCAGAAAATGAACAATTGCGCCAAACTCACATTAGTCACCACCTGTGACTGTCCCTAGGCCAACTGGCCTTTCTAGGGCTAGGACGCCCTGTGTCCCAAAGTCAGGGGGCCTAAACGTGGCAGCTGCCCACAAAGTGCTGGGCAGCTGTAAGTCTCCTTTGGGTTCCTAGAAGGAACAATAGCGCAAAAACGATGTGGGAGCCTTGCAGGCTCTGAAACAATTTACTGGGCCCTCAGGAACCTCTCAGGCTCCAAGTAAATAAATGCCCCCACGAGCCCCTCGTGGGCTCTCCGAAACAATTGCTGCCTGGTGAGAGCCTCTCTGGCTCTAAATACAAAGAGTGCCCTGAGCCTCTCGGGGCTCTTTCACTAGTGGTGCCTTCTTTGGTGGAGTCCCCCTCCTGGGGACTCAAAGACAAATACTGCCCCCGGAGCCTCGCAGGCTCTAAGACGATGTGGGCAGACGTTGGAGTCCCGCTCGGGGAACTCTGAAGGACCAACTGCCCCCGTCAGTGGAGTCCCCCCCCCTTTGGGGGGACTCGAGATTCAGGAAGAATGCCAACAAGAGCCTCTGCAGCTCTAAAACAATATCCTCGCGCTGGAGGGGAGGGGCGGGCACCGGCAATGTGCCCCGACGCCCCACCTCTCCTCCAAGCAGCACCGGAGCCCCACTCACCGGTTTCTGGCGGACGCTCCTCGGGACTCCAGGCTCCTTCTCTTCCTCTGCAGCTGCGGGGCTCTCCCCACACCACGGGGGCCCCGCTGCTGGACAGAAGGCTTCTCTCTCCAGGGAGAGTGCACCGGATCCCGGGGTCGGCTCCCGGTAGCTTCCGGCTTCCTCCTTCCTGTCCCGGGCCGGCAGCCAATCAGAGCGCGGCCCAGGGAAGGTCACGGGATGTCCTGCAGTCCCGCCCCCGGCCTGCCTGACTTCCGGTGCGGCCGGGCGGCGACGGGGACAACTTTTCAGGGCAATGCCGGGTTGGCACCGGCCTTAAAGATAAATAAAGCGCTCCCACAGCGCTAGTGGCAGAGTACAGCGCAAGATCCTTGGCAGGGTGGGCACCTGCCAGGGGACTGTAAAATCGGCAATGAACGGCGCAAATGCCGGGTGGGCACCGGCTGAGGACCAA
The DNA here is from genome assembly GCF_964261635.1 of Lissotriton helveticus. Lineage (NCBI taxonomy): Eukaryota > Metazoa > Chordata > Amphibia > Caudata > Salamandridae > Lissotriton > Lissotriton helveticus. Next base: position 32,942,639 of record NC_136073.1, read on the forward strand.
AAAGCGCTCCCAAGCGCTAGATGATTTTTTAAAGCGCCTCCTGCGCAAAAGTAGCAAATAAAGCGCTTATCGAACTGAATATCAAGCGCTCCCAAACGCTAGGGGAAGGTTCAGGCCCCCAAAGTCCAGGTAGAGTCCTTCAGCAAGGCAGGGGGGGGCAAGGCTGGGCCCAGAGCCAGCTCACTGGGTCTCCAGGCAGGGAGAAAATCCAAGTGGCGGTCCTCTGGCCCAGAACCAGCAGCAGCCCCCTCAGGATCCTGGAAGAGAACAGTTTGTGTGGGGACACAGCCCCTTCTTATACTAGTAAATCCTTTGTCTGTAGGTGCAGGGTGGGGCAGAACCAGTCGCAGCTGGTCTGTGAGCACTGTTGATGGGCTCCACACACCCCACGCATCAGGAACTACCAGGGACACATCCAGGGACACATCCATTCCGCATGCATTCCTATGGTAGGACAGGCCTATCTTACTCCACGCACTCAAAGTGCGCACGCACTCTAGAACCACAGGAGCTCTGTTTACAGACGCTCCAGGTCCTCTACTCACTAGGAGATCCTCCTCAAATGGACTAACAGGACAGCCTAGGTCCCCAACCTGGTGTTCCCTAAAGAAACCATCCAAGTCCTGAGGCAGGGCATCGGGCACCTGGGGACCCTCGGTCACCCACTTACTCCTGCTCCACTGAGCCAGGCAGTAAGCCCCTACACCCTCCTTGCTATCCTGGGACCTAGCTGGGCTACACTGAGCCTCTGAAAGTGCGCAGAACCCAAAAATCACCATCACCAGGTCACCATTATAAGCAAAAAGTTTAGGGGTGAACCTGCCATAAGGGCCAAGTCCAACAACCACCAATGTTACACAATTTTAGGCAAGTGGTTGAGGTATATCATCTAGGTAAAAAAGTTTGTTGCTGAACCACTACGAGATGAATCGCTCAGTATGGTGAAATGACATCAGTATTATTTGGGCCTCTCTCCCAGGGAAAATATGCAAGTCTTTATTCTGCACTAATATAAGTGATGTCACACTGCGTCTAGGTAGTGTAGTGCCTCACCAGGACCTGTATATCATCATTCTACTATGTGATATGGTGTTGGATCATGTTTAATTTGATGGGCCCATGATATGGATTGTAGGTATATACATAATTGTCTGAAACTCCAATTTGCCTCTGTTGCGGTTCAGCGTGTCAACGGGCGGGAACAACTCTTTTCACCGTGCAAACTTGTGTGTGCATCATGTCTCCAATGTAAGTAGCCCAAATGAGCTGGTTCAGCCTTGCAAAAAAGAAATATAGGTCAAGTGGGAGGTTTTGAGATTGATTGATTATTAACCCTGGGCGTAGTTCGCGTAGTAGCGCGACACTAAGCAACGTGAAATGCAATACGCACTACGCGAGCTACTCGTAGCACTACGCGAACTGCGCAGTGCAGTAGGGAAATGCTTTTCGCAATGATTGCACAGTGCCGGATGCTTGTCCGCACTGTGCAATCATTGTAAATGGCATCTTGCACAGTGCAAGCGGTCGTTTTCTGCCGCTCGAGTAGATTTGTACTCAAGCTGCAGTTTTCTCAACGGGGACTGGTAGTTTCTCATTGCGAGCAGTCTCGGAGAAACCTGACCTCCTCATGTTGAGAATCTTGCCGGGAGGTTTATTTTCCACGCTAGTGATTGGCAATTTGATGTTGCTGATCACGAACGAGGAAAAAGTCTCGCCGGGATGTCATTTTGCTCGCTCACAGTCCCCAACTTGATGTTGAGGACCGCGAGCAAGCAAAAAATGCGTGCTACGCTATGTGTTTTGCACTGTGCTACGTGCAAGTCGCATAGCTCGTAGTTGCGCAAACTACGTGAGCATAGCATAGTTTTCTGCCCAGGCCTATTGATTATGTCATGGGACCTCCATTTAATTACACTATTGAGCACTGGCACTGTACTAGTCCATAGTGGATGTCAACTATATTTCTACTTCTGTGGTTTGTCTAGGTTTTTTTTTTATTTGGTCCCCTGACTCATTCTGCTTCGTCTTTGTTCACTGTTATACTCTTTCTCTACTCTGGCTCCAACTCAAGCTGTAACTTCTAGTCACGGCACAAGCCCTAAAAAAATTAGTGGGCAAACTAATTAACAGAGGTAAGGTGCAATGATATCACGTGGAATGACAACACAGGAAATGAAGTCAAAAGAAATTACGTTACAGTCCTATCATATGCCTCATTGTAAGATACTGTCTCTTTGTATAGTGTACTAAAATGAAGTACACTATGTAGAGAGTGCGAGATATCCCCAGAGGAAGATAGAGGCAGTAAGTAGATAATACTAATTCTATTTTTGTGGTAGTGTGGGCGAGCAGTTAGGCTTATCAGAGGACAGTGTTAAGCATTTATTGTACTCTCAGAGGCAATAAATGAGACACACACTCAAGAATAAATCTGAGACCAATGTGGTTTAAAAATAACACAATCTTTATGAATGTTTAGAGAAGCAAGACTTCAATTCAGAAATATACTTTGCACAATTCACTTACAGTTCGAAATTACATGAGACAAAAATTGGGGGGCAAAAGAGGTCAAAAGAGGCACTTACCTACACTAATTTTGGAGGAATGGGCTATTTTTCCCTTTGTTACTTACCCAGCTAATTCCTCTGGCAGGTATAGGCACAGAAGAAGCATGCAGTTTTATTGGTGCTTCTCCACAATTTGAACTGGTGCAACACCAAGGCAAAGATCGTGCAGAGCGTGCACATTCAAAAACCTTTTAAAAGATGTTAGCATGTGTGTGTTTACATTCTTTGTACTTCTTTAGGAGGTGGCTGGTCTGGTTCAAGTAATCTTAGCTGTCTAGTGGCTGTCTCCATATCTTGGCTGCCTAATGGCTGGCTCTGGGTCTTGGCTACATAGTGGCTGGCTCTGTGTCTTGGCTGCCTAGTGGCTGCCTTGTGGCTGGCTCTGTGTCTTGGCTGCCTTGTGGCTGGCTCCATATCTTAGCTGCCTTGAGGCTGTCTCCATGTCTTGGCTGCCTTCTGACTGTCTCCATATCTTGGCTGCCTCGTGGCTGGCTCCATGTCTTGGCTGCCTTGTGGCTGGCTCCATATCTTGGCAGCCTTGTGGCTGGCTCCATATCTTGGCTGCCTTGTGGTTGGCTCCACGTCTTGGCTGCCTTGTGGCTGGCTCCACATCTTGGCTGTCTTGTAGCTGGCTCCATATTTTAGCTGGTAGTGACTGTCTCCACATCATGGCTGACTTGTGGCTGTCTCCGTATCTTGGCTGCCTAATGGCTGGCTCTGTGTCTTGGCTACATAGTGGCTGGCTCTGTGTCTTGGCTGCCTAGTGGCTGCCTTGTGGCTGGCTCTGTATCTTGGCTGCCTTGTGGCTGGCTCCATATCTTAGCTGCCTTGAGGCTGTCTCCATGTCTTGGCTGCCTTCTGGCTGTCTCCATATCTTGGCTGCCACGTGGCTGGCTCCATGTCTTGGCTGCCTTGTGGCTGGCTCCATATCTTGGCAGCCTTGTGGCTGGCTCCATATCTTGGCTGCCTTGTGGTTGGCTCCACGTCTTGGCTGCCTTGTGGCTGGCTCCACATCTTGGCTGTCTTGTAGCTGGCTCCATATTTTAGATGGTAGTGACTGTCTCCACATCATGGCTGACTTGTGGCTGTCTCCGTATCTTGGCTGCCTAGTGGCTGTCTCCGTATCTTGGCTGCCTTGTGGCTGGCTCCATATCTTGGCTGCCTAGTGGCTGGCTCCATGTCTTGGCTGCCTTGTGACTGCCTCCATATATTGGCTGCCTAGTGGCTGGCTCCATGTCTTGGCTGCCTTGTGACTGTCTCCATATCTTGGCTGCCGAGTGGCTGGCTCCATGTCTTGACAGCCTTGTGACTGTCTCCATATATTGGCTGCCTAGTGGCTTGTTCCATGTCATGGCTGCCTAGTGGCTGGCTGCCTTGTGGCTAGCTCCATATCATGGCTGCCTTGTGGCAGGCTCCATGTCTTGGCTGCCTTGTGGCAGGCTCCATGTCTTGGCTGCCTTGGGGCCGGCTCCATATCTTGGCTGCCTTGTGGCCGGCCCCATGTCTTGGCTGCCTTGTGGCTGGCTCCATGTCTTGGCTGCCTTGTGGCTGGCTCCATATCTTGGCTGCCTTGTGGCCGGCCCCATGTCTTGGTTGCCTTGTGGCTGGCTCCATGTCTTGGCTGCCTTGTGGCTGGATCCATATCTTGGCTGCCTTGTGGCTGGCTCCATATCGTGGCTGCCTTGTGGCTGGCTCCATGTCTTGGCTGCCTTGTGGCTGGCTCCATATCTTGGCTGCCTTGTGGCTGGCTCCATATCGTGGCTGCCTTGTGGCTGGCTCCATGTCTTGGCTGCCTTGTGGCTGGCTCCATATCGTGGCTGCCTCCATATCTTGGCTGCCTTGTGGCTGGCTCCATGTCTTGGCTGCCTAGTGGCTGGCTCTGTGTTTTGGCTGCCTTGTGGCTGGTTCCATATATTGGCTGCCTTGAGGCTGTTTCCATGTCTTGGCTGCCTTGTGGCTGGCTCCATGTCTTGGCTGCCTTGTGGCTGGCTCCATGTCTTGGCCGCCTTGTGGCTGGCTCCATGTCTTGGCCGCCTTGTGGCTGGCTCCAAGTCTTGGTTGCCTTGTAGCTGTCTCCATATAGTGGCTGCCTTGTGGCTGTCTCCATATCATGGCTGCCTTGTGGCTGGCTCCATATCTTGGCTGCCTTGTGGCTGGCTCCATGTCTTGGCTGCCTTGTAGCTGGCTCCATATCTTGGCTGCCTTGTGGCTGGCTCCATGTCTTGGCTGCCTTGTGGCTGGCTCCATGTCTTGGCTGCCTAGTGGCTGGCTCTGTGTCTTGGCTGCCTAGTGGCTGGCTCCATGTCTTGGCTGCCTTGTGACTGTCTCCATATATTGGCTGCCTAGTGGCTGGCTCCATGTCTTGGCTGCCTTGTGACTGTCTCCATATCTTGGCTGCCGAGTGGCTGGCTCTATGTCTTGACAGCCTTGTGACTGTCTCCATATATTGGCTGCCTAGTGGCTTGCTCCATGTCATGGCTGCCTAGTGGATGGCTGCCTTGTGGCTAGCTCCATATCATGGCTGCCTTGTGGCAGGCTCCATGTCTTGGCTGCCTTGTGGCCGGCTCCATGTCTTGGCTGCCTTGTGGCCGGCTCCATATCTTGGCTGCCTTGTGGCCGGCCCCATGTCTTGGTTGCCTTGTGGCTGGCTCCATGTCTTGGCCGCCTTGTGGCTGGATCCATATCTTGGCTGCCTTGTGGCTGGCTCCATATCGTGGCTGCCTTGTGGCTGGCTCCATGTCTTGGCTGCCTTGTGGCTGGCTCCATATCGTGGCTGCCTCCATATCTTGGCTGCCTTGTGGCTGGCTCCATGTCTTGGCTGCCTAGTGGCTGGCTCTGTGTCTTGGCTGCCTTGTGGCTGGCTCCATATATTGGCTGCCTTGGGGTTGTTTCCATATCTTGGCTGCCTTGTGGCTGGCTCCAAGTCTTGGTTGCCTTGTAGCTGGCTCCATATCTTGGCTGCCAAGTGGCTGGCTCCATGTCTTGGCTGCCTTGTGGCTGGCTCCATATAGTGGCTGCCTTGTGGCTGTCTCCATATCGTGGCTGCCTTGTGGCTGGTTCCCTATCGTGGCTGCCTTGAGGCTGGCTCCATGTCTTGGCTGCCTTGTGGCTGGCTCCATATCTTGGCTGCCTTGTGACTGGCTCCATATCTTAGCTGGTAGTGACTGTCTCCATATCATGGCTGCCTTGTGGGTAGCTCCATATCTTGGCTGCCTAGTGGCTGGCTCCATGTTATGGCTGCCTTGTGACTGTCTCAATATCATGGCTGCCTTGTGGCTGGCTCCATATCTTGGCTGCCGAGTGACTGGCTCCATGTAATGGCTGCCTTGTGGCTAGCTCCATGTCTTGTATGATACCTTTGGACAATCCTGGCCTCCATGTCATGGCTGCCTAGTGGCTGGCTGCCTTGTGGCTAGCTCCATATCATGGCTGCCTTGTGGCAGGCTCCATGTCTTGGCTGCCTTGTGGCCGGCTCCATGTCTTGGCTGCCTTGTGGCCGGCTCCATATCTTGGCTGCCTTGTGGCCGGCCCCAAGTCTTGGCTGCCTTGTGGCCGGCCGCAAGTCTTGGCTGCCTTGTGGCTGGCTCCATGTCTTGGCTGCCTTGTGGCTGGCTCCATGTCTTGGCTGCCTTGTGGCTGGATCCATATCTTGGCTGCCTTGTGGCTGGCTCCATGTCTTGGCTGCCTTGTGGCTGGCTCCATATCGTGGCTGCCTCCATATCTTGGCTGCCTTGTGGCTGGGTTCATATCGTGGCTGCTTTGTGGCTGGCTCTGTGTCTTGTGGCTGGCTCCATATCTTAGCTGCCTTGAGGCTGTTTCCATATCTTGGCTGCCTTGTGGCTGACTCGATGTCTTGGCTGCCTTGTGGCTGGCTCAATGTCTTCGCTGCCAAGTGGCTGGCTCCATGTCTTGGCTGCCTTGTGGCTGGCTCCATATAGTGGCTGCCTTGTGGCTGTCTCCATATCGTGGCTGCCTTGTGGCTGGTTCCATATTGTGGCTGCCTTGAGGCTGGCTCCATGTCTTGGCTGCCTTGTGGCTGGCACCATTTCTTGGCTGCAAAGTGGCTGGCTCCATGTCTTGGCTGCCTTGTGGCTGGCTCCATATATTGGCTGCCTTGTGGTTGGCTCCATATCTTAGCTGGTAGGGACGGGCTCCATATCATGCATGGCTGCCTTGTGGCTGGCTCCATATCTTGGCTGCCTAGTGGCTGGCTCCATGTTATGGCTGCCTTGTGACTGTCTCAATATCATGGCTGCCTTGTGGCTGGCTCCATATCTTGGCTGCCGAGTGACTGGCTCCATGTAATGGCTGCCTTGTGGCTGACTCCATGTCTTGTATGATACCTTTGGACAATCCTGGCCTTTTAGCCAACATCACTTTCCATGTGGGGATATTGGAGACAATAGTGGCATGCAAGTACTTATGTGGTATTTATAGAGAGAGAACCTACCCGAAAGGCAGCGAAAAGTAAGACAAGGTTCAAGGAAAAGACACAGTCAACATGTGATAGGAGAGGTAAAAGGCTCCTGGGCTATTATTGAATCATGATGTAATAAATGTTGTTTAAAGAAGTAATTATTCAACGTTGACAGCAGTAGAAAAAAACCAGCAAGCCCCAGGTCACAAATTCTGTTGGCTGAAGCTGGGACTGTTCTCACACGTGACATGAGGCCACCTGGCAGTGGTATAACTGAAATACAGTTTGTGATTTTATTTCTTTTTTCTCTCCACCCCGACTATCATTTGTACATTTTTTGTATACAAAAAGGTTCTTTTATATCTTGGTATGAAAAGGGGAAATTGCTAAGGAGCACTGTTAGAAATAGAGGTCTCTAGTTGGCAATGGTATGCACCTTTGTCCAAGTTGACACCCTTCTTCCTAGATAGGGTAAGGGGGATACACTTCTAAAATAACCCGCTTACCCCCTTGGTAGCTTGACACGAGCAGACAAGCTTATATCAGAGGCAGTGTGTAAAGCATTTGTGCACACATACAGTAATACACTGAAAACACTACAAATAGACACCACACGTTTAGAAAAATAAGTACAACTTTATCTAAACCAAACAAGACTAAAAACAACAAAAAGAATCCAACATACAGTATTGTAAAAATAGTTACTTTGCAAGATAACCTTTAAATTGCAGAAATAGCAGAAGAACACAGTTTCTCTGAGTCGGTAGCTCCATCTGAGGCTACAGCAATGCTGAAAATGACAGTCTAACAATACCAGCTGGCTGCGTTGGTGCGGGGTCAGCTAAAGCCAAGACAGAATCAAAAACATTACCTTCTCGTTACGGCCGGCACGATGGTACAAGCAGGTCCGGGCAACCGTCACGGTTGTGTTGAAAAATAAAGGTGGTGCAGGGTGCGGTGCCCTCTCGGTGAGGTGCAAGCAGCAACTCGGTGACGAACATCCAGACGCCGTCGGTGAGGCCAAGTCTTACAGTGCAAGGTGAGGCGGTGCTGGATGAGGTGCGGGCAGACTACGGAGCAGACGACGGAGCCAGTCAATATACCGGTCGGGCAGTGACGGTGTCGGTGATGTCCAGGCAGGCTGAAGGGCAACAGTGAGCCGAATGCGGTATCCACAGGACGCGGTGCGAACAACGGCACGGTGACAATCGTCAGGACGGCGTTGGTGAGATCAAGGATGCGGTGCAAAGTGCGACGGTGCCTTCCACGGGGCCTTCAGGACACGGAAACCTGCGGCGATCTCGGTGACAGAGTCGGTTGCCCTTTTCTTCTGCTGCTACTGAAACAAGCAGTTCCAGAGATGGTGCCCAGAATGTTGGTGAGGTCTTAGCTGTTCCTGAGACCTCTTGAACAGGGGGCAAGATCCACTTCAAGCCCTTTGAGACACTTTTTAAGCAGGATACACACACAGTTCCTCTCCTTGGCAGAAACAGCCACTGCATGCCAACCCTAGACAGAACACAGCAAATGGGCAGTACTCCTTTTCTAGTTTCTTCCAGCTCTTCTCCTTAGCAGAGGTTCCTCCTCATTTTCAGAAGTAGTCTAAAAGTCTGGGGTCTGGGCCCCTCTTTTTATAATCCAAAATCCTTTGTTCTCTGGGGCAGAAAAGTTCTTTGCCCAGCCAAAACCAGTGCTGCTCTCTCTGGTATATCTTCCTGGCAGGAGGAGGAGACAGCATTGTCCTTGGCAGACCAGGCCCACTCAGCTGAAAGAAATCTCCTCCCCCTACTCTGAATGCAGCTCAGATCTATTAACCTAGAAAGGCAGGACACACCTCAACCCTCAAGTGGCTGTGTGAACAGAATGCACATCCCCAGGCCTTGCCACTCCAAAACCAGACAGTCAATACACAACCCTAACAGAGGCACACTAGATGGTTATGCAAGAAAATACCTACTTTCTAAAAGTGGTGTTTTCAAACCCAGAAAGTAAGAATCACTATACTCTACTCTGCACTAATCTATGCCATTCTACTCTGCACCACTTCACTCTGCAGTTGATGCCACTCTACTCTAGTCTGGACCATTGCACTCTGAACCATTGCGCTCTGCACCACTGCACTCTGCCCCACTGCACTCTGCTATGCAGCACTCTAATCTACACTGCTGCATTCTACGACGCTGTATTGCACACCGCTAAATTCTTTGTTGATTCACCTACGCAACTTTACTCTGCAACAGTCATCGCCAATGTACTCTATACCAATCAACTCTACTATACACAACTCCACTCTATGCCGCTCCAATCTACGACACACTACTCCACTTTTCGCCATTCCACTCTATGACACTTCCAACACTCTCCTCACTGCCACTAACTTTTAACAATGCTGAACAGCAGTCACACTCGTGTACAACAAGGTCAAACACATTAGCAGAGCCAAAAGCTCTTGCGGTTGAAGTCAGACCGGTTGGCTTCGCCAGTGCTTATTTCTCTTGAGAACAATCACACTTAAAATTGCGCAGTGGACGAGAGGTTATCTTTCTGTTGCAATTGCAAGCATTTTCAGTGCTAATGAGCTAACAATAACACGACTTTGAAAATCTGCAAAAGGTGTTATTTACCAAACAATAAGAGCAGCAACAGTTGAAAGTGTCAACAAGGATTCGGAAAGGAAAAATAACAAGTGCAGCACAAGCTGCAGATGCTGCCCCGCGAGGGCGGCCTGTGACCTCGGGTAGTGTTGCTCGCACTTCATAAACAGAAGTAAACAAGGACCACCCAGCCAATGATAGCCTCGTTGTACATTTTTCCCCCAACCGACCACGTGCTGTCACCGATGACGTAAGCGACGACTCGTAACATTATGGTACACGCCGACGTGTCATTAAGTAAGGGAAGATGGCGGCAGCAGCGCGTGCGCACTGTCTAACATTGTAATAGGGGTGGATGGAAACAAAAAACGGACAGTACAGCAAACTTAGCGGCCATCTAAGCATGACAGCAGGAGTACTTTATACAGGATCGTCTTTTAGGTAGTTAACAATAAATCAATTCTGTTTGGTACATTTATTTAAATGATGAATAATAACAGAAGCACAATGTATTTGCATAGCATATTTGTAAAAATGGCCCCTTGATTTTTTTTCCAAGCAGCCCAGTATTGATCTCAGAAAATGAAATACTTATGTTTTCTAAAAGTGAATCTGCTAAAATGTCTGTGACTTTTAGATTTTCCTAATCATTCCACTGCAAACGCCCTTTACCAGCAAGCTAACGCTGCTGGAAAAGGATGAGGGAGAAGGAGTGACGCGCTTCTCTTGGGATTTGGGGAATAGAGCGAGAGGAGACGTCACCCGGAGCCAGCCTATCAGAAAAAGTAGAATATTGCGAAATGCTATTGTGCCATAACAGGTGTCAAGTAGTAGTGATGTGTTGAGCGTATGTTTTCTGATCATATATACATCCAAGGCATTACTTTTACCGATACACGTCAAGTTAGTTATGAATTTTTACTTTGGTCAGTATTCACGAAAGTATTGATATATAGGTGAACATAACTTTTTTTTATAAACGTAATAGAATAACTATCTAGAAAGAATAAAAACAAAATTTGTTTGTTCACAAACAAAGAATATCGCTTCAGTGTTTAGTATAGGGATGACTTCAGTGACACACCTGTAAATATCAATATGTTAGACCTCTTCTAAGATGGCGGCGGCGCTGCCACGAGCACTGATTGCGTGGACTTCAGTGCCAGGCTCGGGAGGGGGAGGCAGTGAGGTGTCAGTGTCGGGGCAGTGGCAGTGGCAGGAGGGCTGAGCAGGGCACGAGAGGGGACGGAGTGCAACCATGTCCGGGGTGCAGCGCATGAAGGTGGCGAACGAGAAGCACAGCAAGAACATCACTCAGAGGGGAGCTGGGCCCAGGCCACAGGCGGTGAGTTGGAGTGGATAGGGGGGCGTTTATACCGAGCTGCGGACCATGGGGGCGGTTGTGGGGTAATTAACACCCCTGGAAAGAGATGTGTGTCGAGGCCGTGCTAGGGATGCGAGAAGTGTGTCCCAGGGTGTGACGAATTGCGAGATAGTGAACTGGGGTGAGGAGGGTTAAGGAATTAATGAACTGGGTGAGGGGGGCTGAGGAAATAATGAACTGGGGTGAGAGGGGTCCGGGGAATTAATGAGCTGGGGTGAGAGGGGTCCGGGGAATTAATGAACTGGGGTGAGGAGCTGAGTAATTAATGGACTGAGGTGAGGGGGGCGGAGTAATTCATGAACTGGGGTGAGGGGGCTGAGGAATTGAATTAATGAACTGGGGTGAGGAGCTGAGTAATTAATGGACTGGGGTGAGGGGGGCGGAGGAATTAATGAACTTGGGTGAGAGGGGCGGAGGAATGAATGAACTGGGGGTGAGGGGGCCTGAGGAACTAATGAACTGGGGTGAGAGGGGCTGAGTAATTAATGGACTGGGGTGAGGGGGGCGGAGTAATTCATGAACTGGGGTGAGGGGGCTGAGGAATTGAATTAATGAACTGGGGTGAGGAGCTGAGTAATTAATGGACTGGGGTGAGGGGGGCGGAGGAATTAATGAACTTGGGTGAGAGGGGCGGAGGAATGAATGAACTGGGGGTGAGGGGGCCTGAGGAACTAATGAACTGGGGTGAGAGGGGCTGAGTAATTAATGGACTGGGGTGAGGGGGGCGGAGTAATTCATGAACTGGGGTGAGGGGGCTGAGGAATTGAATTAATGAACTGGGGTGAGGGGGACTGAGGAATTAATGAACTGGGGTGAGAGGGGTCCGGGGAATTAATGAACTAGGGTGAGAGGGGTCCGGGGAATTAATGAACTGGGGTGAGGAGCTGAGTAATTAATGGACTGAGGTGAGGGGGGCGGAGTAATTCATGAACTGGGGTGAGGGGGCTGAGGAATTGAATTAATGAACTGGGGTGAGGAGCTGAGTAATTAATGGACTGGGGTGAGGGGGGCGGAGGAATTAATGAACTTGGGTGAGAGGGGCGGAGGAATGAATGAACTGGGGGTGAGGGGGCCTGAGGAACTAATGAACTGGGGTGAGAGGGGCTGAGTAATTAATGGACTGGGGTGAGGGGGGCGGAGTAATTCATGAACTGGGGTGAGGGGGCTGAGGAATTGAATTAATGAACTGGGGTGAGGGGGACTGAGGAATTAATGAACTGGGGTGAGGGGGGCTGAGGAATTAATGAACTGGGGTGAGGGGAGCTGAGGAATTAATGAACTGGGGTGAGGGGAGCTGAGGAATTAAAGAACTGGGGTGAGGGGAGCTGAGGAATTAAAGAACTTGGGTGAGAGGGGCGGAGGAATGAATGAACTGGGGGTGAGGGGGGCTGAGGAATTAATGAACTGGGGGTGTGGGGGGCTGAGGAATTAGTGAACTGGGGTGAGGGGGGCTGAGGAATTAATGAACTGGGGTGAGAGGGCTGAGGAATTAATGAACTGGGGTGAGGGTGGCTGAGGAATTAATGAACTGGGGCAGGGGCGCTGAGGAATTATTGAACTGGGGTGAGAGTGTGGGTGGCTGAGGAATTAATGAACTGGGGTGAGGGGGCTGAGGAATTAATGAACTGGGGTAAGGGGGGCTGAGTAATTAATGAACTGGGGTGAGGGGGGCTGAGGAATTAATGAACTGGGGGTGAGGGGGGCTGAGGAATTAGTGAACTGGGGTGAGGGGGGCTGAGGAATTAATGAACTGGGGTGAGAGGGCTGAGGAATTAATGAACTGGGGTGAGGGTGGCTGAGGAATTAATGAACTGGGGTGAGGGGGGCTGAGGAATTAATGAACTGGGGTGAGGGGGGCCGAGGAATTAATGAACTGGGGTGAGAGTGTGGGGGGCTGAGGAATTGATGAACTGGGGTGAGGGGGCTGAGGAATTAATGAACTGGGGTGAGGGGGGGCTGAGGAATTAATGACCTGGGGTGATGGGGGGCTGAGGAATTAATGAACTGGGGCGAGTGGGGCTGAGGAATTAATGAACTGGGGGGAGGGGGCTGAGCGATTAATGAACTGGGGTGAGGGGGGCTGAGCGATTAATGCACTGGGGTGAGGGGGGCTGAGGGATTCATGAACTGGGGTGAGGGGGGCTGAGGGATTAATGAACTGGGGTGAGGGGAGCTGAGGAATTAATGAACTGGGGTGAGGGGGGCTGAGGAATTAATGACCTGGGGCGAGTGGGGCTGAGGAATTAATGAACTGGGTTGAGGGGGCTGAGGAATTAAAGAACTGGGGTGAGGGGGCTGAGGAATTAATGAACTGGGGTGAGGGGGCTGAGGAATTAATGAACTGGGGTGAGGGGGGCTGAAGAATTAATGAACTGGGGTGAGGGGGGGCTGAAGAATTAATGAACTGGGGTGAGGGGGGCTGAGGAATTAATGAACTGGGGTGAGGGGAGGCTGAGGGATTAATGCACTGGGGTGAGGGGGGCTGAGGGATTATTGAACTGGGGTGAGGGGAGCTGAGGAATTAATGAACTGGGGTGAGGGGGGCTGAGGAATTAATCTGGAATCTGGCTGAGGGGACAAGTGCTTGAGGCCGGGGGCCCTGCCCTCACCGGCGTACGTGACGGCAGAACAGGTGTCAGGGTACAGAACGTGGACACCTGGAGTGTAGAGTAGAGGCGATGAGAGTAAACTGGCTGCCATATGTACTTTGAAAATACCCAGGATACATGCAGATGATAAGGTCACCAGATTTTCAAAACCAACAAGCTTTGCAACGCCCAAGGGTCTCGACTTTTGGCTGCTAATGTGCACTTATTGGGTTAGCCAATGTGGTTCAGTGTCGACTAAAATAAAAATATGCTTTTGCAATGCTATGCCACATTGTAATAAAAAGTGTGATGACTTGTGGGTGTAGTGTGCGGCCATCTTTATGTTGAGCCTACCAGACAGTGCAAGATGTTTGGTAGTGAAAGACATTGTTGGTTTACCAAGAAAATGTGGGTTTGCAGCCTGCCCATTGCATATTATTGGTTGGCTTTACTGTCACTCTTATTTGCTTGCTTGCTTTCCATCTTGTGTTTGTCCCACCCATGGAGCATAGGCTGTTTACCATCTCTTTGATTGACTGACTAGGTTTTCCAGCTGTCTTGCTTGTGTGCGTCACTACATGTTGCTCTCTCATGCATGTTATCTACCACCTACAATTGTGTTGCTCTTTCACCCATGTATTTCTCTCTTTTCCCCATGTTGCTTCTCCCCAGCCAGCAGTGTTGTCACTCTCCCCATTCTGTCCCTAACCTGCTTTAACAACGTGCTCTCCTATTTTTTTTGTTGTTTATTTAAAGTACTGTTGTGCTACTTTTTATAAATCTACTGTTCCATATTGGAAGGTAAAGCACTCAGGCACCCTTAGGGTGGTTAATAGTGCTACACCAAATAGCAACATTAAATAAATAAGGTTTTATTTAGTTGGTATTGTTATGTAACCTACTGATTCCTTCCAGTCCTGTTTTTCAGTTAATGCCAAAGATGGCTACAACTGTTTTTAAAATTAAATAGTTATCTAAATAGTACCTGCCACAAAGATTTGACTTTCTGTTTGACATTTCACACGATTATCTCAACTGTTGGCTTTTCTACCCGTAGCAGGGTGAGGAGCTGAACCATTCCTTCTTCCAATTCATGCCATTGCCAAAATCACAAGAGGATTACATGTAGATAAAAACATGAACAAGAATTTAATTTCAGTGCATACGCATGTCTAACTTTCACATGCAAAACTGGGCATTTATTTCTTTAGGTGAAACCAGTGGAGATGCCAGGACTACATTTAGAAACGAGCATTGGCATAGCCAATAGGTCTCCCCTTTGGGACCTTATAAGTGTTTAGCCATGCAACACTTGATGTTGTTGCACCAAGGATATTGTGCTGGCTAACTAAACACTTAAAAGGTCCCAAAGGCGAGACCTATTGGCTATGCCAATGCTTGTTGCTTTTATCTCTGGGCTCTTTATTTGCTTTAATCTATGTTTATCTCTTTGATCTCCCTCACCCCCCTCTTGATGTACACACAATGGTCTGTGTTCTAAACATTTCTGGAACCAGGTTACAACAAGGCTGTTAAGTGTAAAGCCGGGTATCTGCCATTCCAACATCATTCATTACAAAGAGTAGGTGCTTTTTCTTTATTGCCCTCATTTAACCCTTTCCGTGCTGATGACGGAACCGCTCCGTCATCAGCCGCGGTGGCACTGTGCTGATGACGGAGCGGTTCCATCATGGCCCGCCCGACGCGCCTGCGCGGCGCTGATTTCGCTCCTGTGCGGCGCTGATTTCGTGCCTGTGCGGGGCGTTCTATTAAGCGGACGGGGCCATGACGGAACCTCTCCGTCATGAGCACAGCTCAACCGCGGCTGGTGACGGAGCGATTCCGTCACCAGCATGGGCGCGCCCGCCCCCTTAGCGCTGCGCCGGAATAGCCGCCGCAGCGATGAGGTTAATCTCGTTTTGCATCTTGTTTAGTCTGTAAGCACTTTTCTTTAAGTAGTTTCTCCTACTGCAGGAACGACATGCTAACCTGCAACATATGTCTGAACTGGGGTGGCAGAGTGGGCTAAAGAACGGTGGTGGATTAAACCCAGATCTTTTGACTGGGTGTGAGTGTTTGATTGGTTCGGATGCTCCGTCCATCACCACCCCCTTTTGAACCTGCAACATTCAGCACACCGTGGGCGCTTTCACTTTCTAAGCAGCCCTGGACAATGGCAGCCGCTTCTTTGCATACGTTGTGCATTTACAAGAGTAAGAGCTATTGACATTGTACATGAAAATGCATTTTATTTATGTGTTAATTTGCAAATCATATAAATGAAAGGCATTGTCATTTACAATGCCAATAGCTTAAACTCTCTTAAATGTGAGACCTATTGCATTGCAAAAATAATCATGCTGGAGTTCAGAAGGCAAATGAGCAGTCAAGATGCCTTTAAATGTTGTGTTTACCCTGTCACATTTGCTGCCCGTTTAAATACAAAGGTCAAATCTCAGGCTAGAATTTGACAAATAGCTGCTTATTTGGAAACTGGGGTGTAATTTTATTTCTCTGACTGCAAAGTAAGAGGATTTTGTAAAAGTCTATGTGATAATCCTGCTGGCGTAAACGAAACCAAAGGAACAGCTGGATTATCTCAGGTTTTTATTCGGGCACACAGTACTTAACTAATCGGGAAGTTAACTATACACATATTACAAATAATTTCAGCAATTAGGAAAGCACAAATAAAGCACTTTTTTTGTCATTCTGACATGTGGGGGAAACAATGATTTTATTAGGTTCAAAACCGATTAAGATACTCTTCTTGGTGATGCACAAATGATAAATATTCACGGAAACACCATTTTCCACACATTATTGTTTTTACGCGATATATAGTTTTACTGGTAAAACTGCATGTCAATGCAAATTTAGTGGCCATTTCAACAGAAAATGTGTTGTTTGTAAATGTCAGTGCACTAGTGCTCCAAAATGCACCACCAGCTACATACCACATCCTTACTTACCACTTTCCTGTTGAATGGGCGTGGCACATTTGCTACACTGTTTATTTGATGTGTGACACTTGGTTTTTTCACAATCTCTCCAACTTCAGTAATATAACATTAATGGCATTACCCACACTCTAAAAATTGTCCCAGTAGCACTGCATCTCCATGCTTTCACCCCCTCACCTCCAGTGCAGCAAAGAGTTGACAGGAACAGAAGGGCCAGGAGGAGCCACATACCAGAATCCGTGCACCAAAGAGGTTGTCTCAAAGGTACAAAAGATCCTGTTCACATACGTTTAGGATCTGGCAGGGAGGCTAAGACTAATGATGGCACCACATTGGTACTGTGGAACGCCTACCCCTTCTGAGAAAAGCTGGGCCGTGTTCAAAGGCAGCAGGCAAATCAAGCCAGAGAGCTCGCAAATTACATGGTGATCTATGCTGCACTTAAGCATCTTGGCCTGTGGGTAGAGTGCAATCCGGTAACAGAAACCCTGCCAATGTATGAGCCGCAGATCTCCACGAGGCACAAGCAGTCCTCAATCGAGTCCGCACATACAGTACATCTCCCACATTAACATTTTAGGTTATTTGCATAGCAACAGTGAATTCTTATTGTCTTTAATGTATCTCATTCTAAAATACAACAAGCATTTACAATGCAATGGTTTTGCCTTTGTTAAAGTTAGAGCTATTGGCATTGCTCTTGACACTCTGAAGCTCCACTCTGAAGCTCCACTCTGAAGCTCCACTCTGCACTCTGAAGCTCCACTCTGAAGCTCCACTCTGAAGCTCCACTCTGAAGCTCCACTCTGAAGCTCCACTCTGAAGCTCCACTCTGCACTCTGAAGCTCCACTCTGCACTCTGAAGCTCCACTCTGCACTCTGAATCTGCACTCTGAAGCTCCACTCTGAAGCTCCACTCTGCACTCTGAAGCTCCACTCTGAAGCTCCACTCTGCACTCTGAAGCTCCACTCTGCACTCTGAAGCTCCACTCTGCACTCTGAAGCTCCACTCTGAAGCTCCACTCTGCGCTCTGAAGCTCCACTCTGAAGCTCCACTCTGCGCTCTGAAGCTCCACTCTGAAGCTCCACTCTGCGCTCTGAAGCTCCACTCTGAAGCTCCACTCTGCGCTCTGAAGCTCCACTCTGAAGCTCCACTCTGCACTCTGAAGCTCCACTCTGCACTCTGAATCTGCACTCTGAAGCTCCACTCTGAAGCTCCACTCTGCACTCTGAAGCTCCACTCTGAAGCTCCACTCTGCACTCTGAAGCTCCACTCTGAAGCTCCACTCTGCACTCTGAAGCTCCACTCTGCACTCTGAAGCTCCACTCTGAAGCTCCACTCTGCGCTCTGAAGCTCCACTCTGAAGCTCCACTCTGCGCTCTGAAGCTCCACTCTGAAGCTCCACTCTGCGCTCTGAAGCTCCACTCTGAAGCTCCACTCTGCGCTCTGAAGCTCCACTCTGAAGCTCCACTCTGCGCTCTGAAGCTCCACTCTGAAGCTCCACTCTGCGCTCTGAAGCTCCACTCTGAAGCTCCACTCTGCGCTCTGAAGCTCCACTCTGCACTCTGAAGCTCCACTCTGCACTCTGAAGCTCCGCTCTGAAGCTCCACTCTGCGCTCTGAAGCTCCACTCTGCACTCTGAAGCTCCGCTCTGAAGCTCCACTCTGCACTCTGAAGCTCCGCTCTGAAGCTCCACTCTGCACTCTGAAGCTCCGCTCTGAAGCTCCACTCTGCACTCTGAAGCTCCGCTCTGAAGCTCCACTCTGCGCTCTGAAGCTCCACTCTGCACTCTGAAGCTCCGCTCTGAAGCTCCACTCTGAAGCTCCACTCTGAAGCTCCGCTCTGAAGCTCCACTCTGCACTCTGAAGCTCCGCTCTGAAGCTCCACTCTGCGCTCTGAAGCTCCACTCTGCACTCTGAAGCTCCGCTCTGAAGCTCCACTCTGCACTCTGAAGCTCCGCTCTGAAGCTCCACTCTGCACTCTGAAGCTCCGCTCTGAAGCTCCACTCTGCACTCTGAAGCTCCGCTCTGAAGCTCCACTCTGCGCTCTGAAGCTCCACTCTGCACTCTGAAGCTCCGCTCTGAAGCTCCACTCTGCACTCTGAAGCTCCGCTCTGAAGCTCCACTCTGCGCTCTGAAGCTCCACTCTGCACTCTGAAGCTCCGCTCTGAAGCTCCACTCTGAAGCTCCACTCTGAAGCTCCACTCTGAAGCTCCACTCTGCACTCTGAAGCTCCACTCTGCACTCTGAAGCTCCACTCTGAAGCTCCACTCTGAAGCTCCACTCTGAAGCTCCACTCTGAAGCTCCACTCTGAAGCTCCACTCTGAAGCTCCACTCTGAAGCTCCACTCTGAAGCTCCACTCTGAAGCTCCACTCTGAAGCTCCACTCTGAAGCTCCACTCTGAAGCTCCACTCTGAAGCTCCACTCTGCACTCTGAAGCTCCACTCTGCACTCTGAAGCTCCACTCTCCACTCTGAAGCTCCACTCTGAAGCTCCACTCTGAAGCTCCACTCTGAAGCTCCACTCTGAAGCTCCACTCTGAAGCTCCACTCTGAAGCTCCACTCTGAAGCTCCACTCTGAAGCTCCACTCTGAAGCTCCACTCTGAAGCTCCACTCTGAAGCTCCACTCTGAAGCTCCACTCTGAAGCTCCACTCTGAAGCTCCACTCTGAAGCTCCACTCTGAAGCTCCACTCTGCACTCTGAAGCTCCACTCTCCACTCTGAAGCTCCACTCTGAAGCTCCACTCTGAAGCTCCACTCTGAAGCTCCACTCTGAAGCTCCACTCTGAAGCTCCACTCTGAAGCTCCACTCTGAAGCTCCACTCTGAAGCTCCACTCTGAAGCTCCACTCTGAAGCTCCACTCTGAAGCTCCACTCTGAAGCTCCTCTCTCCACTCTGAAGCTCCACTCTCCACTCTGAAGCTCCACTCTCCACTCTGAAGCTCCACTCTCCACTCTGAAGCTCCACTCTGCACTCTGAAGCTCCACTCTGCACTCTGAAGCTCCACTCTGCACTCTGAAGCTCCACTCTGCACTCTGAAGCTCCACTCTGCACTCTGAAGCTCCACTCTGCACTCTGAAGCTCCACTCTGCACTCTGAAGCTCCACTCTGCACTCTGAAGCTCCACTCTGCACTCTGAAGCTCCACTCTGCACTCTGAAGCTCCACTCTGCACTCTGAAGCTCCACTCTGCACTCTGAAGCGCCACTCTGCACTCTGAAGCGCCACTCTGAAGCGCCACTCTGAAGCGCCACTCTGAAGCGCCACTCTGAAGCGCCACTCTGAAGCGCCACTCTGAAGCGCCACTCTGAAGCGCCACTCTGAAGCGCCACTCTGAAGCGCCACTCTGAAGCGCCACTCTGAAGCGCCACTCTGAAGCGCCACTCTGAAGCGCCACTCTGAAGCGCCACTCTGAAGCGCCACTCTGAAGCGCCACTCTGCAGCGCCACTCTGCAGCGCCACTCTGCAGCGCCACTCTGCAGCGCCACTCTGCAGCGCCACTCTGCAGCTCCACTCTGCAGCTCCACTCTGCAGCTCCACTCTGCAGCTCCACTCTGCAGCTCCACTCTGAAGCTCCACTCTGAAGCTCCACTCTCCACTCTGAAGCTCCACTCTCCACTCTGAAGCTCCACTCTGCACTCTGAAGCTCCACTCTGCACTCTGAAGCTCCACTCTGCACTCTGAAGCTCCACTCTGCACTCTGAAGCTCCACTCTGCACTCTGAAGCTCCACTCTGCACTCTGAAGCTCCACTCTGCACTCTGAAGCTCCACTCTGCACTCTGAAGCTCCACTCTGCACTCTGAAGCTCCACTCTGCACTCTGAAGCTCCACTCTGAAGCTCCACTCTGCACTCTGAAGCTCCACTCTGAAGCTCCACTCTGCACTCTGCACACCAGCAGACCCCCGAGGCCCGGCTCGTGTCTGCACGTACATGCCGGTGCAGGGAACTCCCCGGACAGGGCTCCACCTCTCAGGCCTCCAGAGCAGCATAAATATTTCGAAAATAATTCTTCCAAGTAAAAACAATCAGAACAACAAATAGGTCCTGACTCGTATACTTGAGTTTTTGGATGTTCCTCAGTCAATGCTAAACACCTATGCGTGTTAGTTGAATAGAATTATAAATGTGGTCCTGTATGAGGGTGCTGCCATGGTGTCCAAATATTATATAGATGTCCCTTTTTCTCTTTGTTCAGGGCAACCTTGAAAGTTTAAAGATGGCATCTAGATACTCCTCAATTAAGCCTGCGCCTTTTGATCTCTATTTAAGGGACAACAGATCAGCAAGATCCTCTTCTGTGCCCTATATGCAATTTGAATACAAGTTAGGAATATCCAACGGTATCTCCTGGGGTTTTGCAATAACTGGATAATGATTTGCTGTGGGTTTAAGTGAAGCCTCACATCGGTGTATTTGCTTTCTTTCATCAAACATTTTTACCCAATCGGTTCTGGCAGATCGGGCTTAGTGGTCTGCCAGGGGGCATATCCCCCTGCATCTCCGGGTTACACACAATCCTTCTGATGAGCGGTCATAACAGTATTTGTGCTTTGTGACGGGTGGAATGACTTCCCTATTGTTTGTCTAGTCGTGGCGTGCCGGTGTCTTTAGTCCGTTGGGTTAGTTGTAATGTTTGCATCACAATTGTGATGTGGCCTGCCTTGAACAAGTGCACGAGCTGCACGTGCGAGCACTGACAGCAACATTTACTTTTCACATGCATATAAGGCTTTCTCTGTGCCCAATACCTGGGATGCCAGGCTTGTTAAGACCAAGCGGTAGGTAGAAACTTCTGAGAGATCATACATGCCAGTACCGCGGCTACTCGACAGAAAAACTCTAGATTTGCATTTCTTAAAGAAACCTAACCTAGAGGTCTGGTGCCCTGGGCAGAGAGGTTTATTGTCGCTTTCCTCCCTTGACGTTCAGATTGTTTTTGACACTTCGAGACCCCTCTATATCGTGATTGTCCAATGTGGGTCATATACATGCCAGATTTTCAGAATAGCGACTGACTATATTAATTATTTCCATGGAGATTCATTATATCTAAATGTACCTTAGGTGGATATCCTGAGCATCTGGTACGGATCTGTCCCTATGACTGACACCTCAGCTTTAGGTGGTGGTGGCCTTGGAGCCTGCCAGGAAATATATATCCAGAAAATATCTGAACACAGGATCCGCATTTGACCTCTTATTTAGCCTAGAGCTGTTATTACCCTATCTGCATTGGGATATAATAAACGTGATGATATTGTAAGTAAAAGGAATCAAACTGAAATAGTACATTTTTATGGTGAACTACATTGGAAACTGGACGTAAGTGTATGAAGGTTGATGCTAATATGCATAGGTAAAATTGTAAATTGTTCTGCAGAGGGTTGCACGACCTGTGGCATCTTGGTTACTGCAAATTGTAACAGGTTGCCTAACAACCACATGGATTACGTCTGCTCTAAGCAATCCAAAAATAAATACATAGAAATAAATAGATTCCTGGCTGAATGTTTCTAGATGTTTCTCTCTAGTTCGTTGTTCACTTACACCTGCATTTTTCACATGGGGTAACTAGGTTTTTTCTTCACCAGTGTCTGTCTATCCTGATGGTGTTTGTTTCGTGCATCAAGGTGTTAACTGAGGATGAACCACTGTGGTTTTTGGGGGGACCCCCTTGTTCTATCAGCGCTGTAAACCCTGTGCTTGAATAACCTGATGTCTACTCAGTGTATTTTATTCCATGCAAAAAAAATGGAATTGACCGTTTCTTTATCCTTCTGGGGATAATGAAATTCAAAACTGTATACAATGTGCTAGATAAGTTCTCATCATTAAGACAGCCTCAGTACTGCATTAAATGGTAAACGGACTACTTTTCTGTTGGTTATGTCTTTTCCAAGTATGCCCCTTCTTTCTACAAAATTCAATTCCTCCCTGAGCACAAAGCATCAGCTAAATCTCCTATTATTAAGGATTTTGCGAATACAGCCGTAGATTCTTATGTCCACAAATCCAAAAATTAATTCTTCAAATATGTACAGTTTTCAATGCAGCCATAGATTCCTTTTTTGTTCACAAATCCAAACATTTAATCTTCAAATATGTACAATTTCCACTGCAGCCTTTAGTTCACAAATCCAAAAATGTATTTTGTACATATTTGAAGAATAAATGTTTGGATTTGTGAACAAAAAAGGAATCTATGGCTGCATTGAAAACTGTACATATTTGAAGAATTCATTTGTGGACATAATAAGAATCTAAGGCTGTACCGACAGAGGAACATTTGGATTTTTTTCAAGATTAAGGAATATATTACTGAATGTTGAACTTTGTATTCGCAAAATCCTTAATAATAGGGGATGTAGCTGATGCTTTGTGCTCAGGGAGGAATTGAATTTTGTATGTTGATGTACTCATATGTATGGGTACAAGTGGGGTTGTTTGGGTAACCAACCTCTCCCTCCTTGGAGCACTGCCAATTACCTATTTGACTAGCTACTTAAACCCGAACTGTAAATAGAGCGTCCTGGCTTAAACCTGGTTACCTTGAGTGTTTTTGAGTGCCCCTTCTTTCCTCTAAAACGTTCTTGCCCCGTTTGGCCGCTTTGAGGGCATTTGGTAACCACCGAATCCGGCTCCTGTTGACGACCTTGCTTCCCACATTGTGCTTCTGAAAAGGATGACTGTGTTTATTTGTGGGTATTTTACATTTTGATTTTGCTTAGTTATGTTTGCCTAGTCCTTCAGTCTATTGCTTTGACAGCTTGTTCATCCAACAAGGAGATTTAGGGAGAGCGTCGCTCCCTTGGGGACTTGTAGCCGTTGTCTTGGGTACCTGCAGCCTACAGTAGTTCCGCCTCTGAGGATCATAGCTTATTGGCGTAGCTTAGTCTGGAATTGAACAGAGACCCAGTTATAGATAGACACGAACATCTAGGCTTTATGTTCTCAGCATCTGTACAGCATTCTGTACCATTAGTATGACAGTGTAGCACTCTCCTGATCTGGGTGCCCTTTTTAACTGGTTTTGGTATTTTCATCAATCGTGTGATTGTGCACATGTGTTAAATATCTAGTTTATTAATACTTCATCATGGTTTATATGAAATACTTTTGTTCCAGATAAACAATTTTGTAGTGTGTTGTGTGTTTGGATGGAAGCGCCGGAGAACTTAACATTTCTTTAGTTAAACCTGAACCGAGTGGCCAATTGTGTGTTGCCCTGTCTGTACAGATTGTCTTCTAGAAAGGCACCACTAGCTGGTATGTAGTTATAATGCAGTGTTATACGCATGGGCAAGTGATATTTTTGAGTTATCATTATCTGGATATTTCTAAGATGTATTTTGTTGTTCAGGAAAACGTTCTGTTGAGTTGGCAGCTTTTTACCAACAAAATTGCAGTGCTGTGTACATGAATGTATGTGGCTTTGTGTTGTGTGTTTTGTTTGTTAAATGAAATTATAAATTATAATTTAAAATGTGTCATATAGTTATTGTATGTAAAATGGTATTGGATGGTAGATTGTAGCTGCTTACGGGAAGTATGCTGGGTCCCTATATTTTGTAATGATTGGACGATTTTTGGCATAATTTGGGTAAGGGTGATGTAGCATGGTAATCGCCAGACCTGACCTGTGTTGTATGAACGTGGGGTGGTCGACCTTGTAATGCATATCAAGCAATCAAGCCCAGTACAAAACGGCGGCTTAGAGAGAATTAAAAGTGGATAATGAATAGGTAGTCATCATAGGAGAGGGGATTACAGCGTGGGCGGAAGGGGCAACAGGGGTTTGGGATCGGGACTACATATTCAGAGACCGGGAGGGGTTGTACAGGCCATTGAGTGGGTGGGAGCTGTGCCCGGAAGGAGGAGGATTGGATGGTTGCATGGATTTTAGGGGGGAGAGGAAGGTCACACATCCTGTGTGTCCTGGAACCAGCTTTACACTAACTGAAGATTTTGGGCTGTATAAAATGATTATGAAATCCAACAGTTGGATGAAGACTGTCTTTGTCACTGCATCAGATTGAGAGTTTAGACTAAGTTGCCCATTTTTTCCGATTGAGCACTTGAAACAAACTGATAAAAAAACAGAATGATGGCACGCGTGCAAGTGAGGAACCTAAATGTATGTTGTGGACCCAGCGACAGGAACCCTGCCTTGATCAGAGTGGTTTCAAGTCTTATTCTCTGCTTAATAATTTCTAATTGAGAGTTCAAGGCACTAGGCCACGTTTTCTTATTTTTCTTCCGCCCCTTCTTCCTACTTTCCAGTTGCATCTCCAGACGGAAAACAGTTTTTAATTATTTTTGTATTTTAGACTCCTCCTTAGCAATAGGTGCTCTTTCTTTCCAAACAGCAGTGTATCCCTGGGGGATGGTTAGGAGCTGGGTTGCAGGGAACTCCCCGGACAGGGCTCCACCTCTCAGGCCTCCAGAGCAGCAGCCGGGAGCCCGGCCGGAGACGAGGAAGGCGGGGAGGACATGACGAGTGAAGGTAGGAGACAGGGGGAGAGAGGTTGGGGCAGGAAGGCAGGGGAAGAGAGGAGGGGAAAAAAAAATACAAAAAAACCAATCGACTCACCTGCACCTTGCGACGGCGGCACTTCTCCGGTCTCCCTCTTCGGCATGGGAGACCGGCAACGTCGAAAATCTCTCTGGCACTTCTCCGGTCTCCCTCTTCGGCATGGGAGACCGGCAACGTCGACGGCGGCGGTTCCCTCCAGGCCACGGGAGCCCCGCGGGCGCCGCCATACTGCTTGCCGTCTTCCTTCTTCCCCCGGGCTGCGGGGGGCGGGCACTTCCGGCCGGCCGCGCTAGGATTGGCCGGCCGGCCAGTCACGGGGCGGGAAACGGGGGAGAAGACACGCAGTAGTGCCGGCAATGCCGGACCAGACTCGGGGGCGTTCCCGGCGTCGCGTGACGTCGGCAAAAGGAAAAGAATGTCGGGAACGCCCCCGTGTCTGGTCCGGCATTGACGGACAGGCCCCTCGTCCAATGGCAAGGCTCCGTTTACGGAGCCAGCCAATCAATGACGAGGGCCGAACCAAAGCCACACTACAGTTCTCAACAGGATTTCGCCTGCGCGAAAAGCTGCGCAGAGCGCAGCTTTCGCTAGGCAAAACCTAAAAATGTGAACTACTGTAGAATAATTCAAAAAGACCAAACCCCAAAAGCAAACTGCGAATTTGACAACGAACGCATAAGAAGTGATAGTAGTGCACGCATCCCAAGAAGCCAGCACAAATCAACTCAATTTTAGAAACATCCAGCCTAGCCTCTGCAACCCGCCACTCCTCCTGTACGTACAGCAGACTGGAAGTCTGCCTACTTCTGAAAATGCTCCATGGTTTTGCTCACCTGCAAAGCACCCTCCTGGACTGCAAGCGTCTGCAAAGTCAAGCACACAAGTCAATACCAGCGGCAACACAAAGGCTTCACTGGCTGAAGCACTCAACATGGCGCGGCCCAGAGTCTGCCGTTCTATAATAAAAACCACTTCTATGTACGCATCGATGATGGCTTTCAGCCAGTCATCTTCCAAATGACAGCAGCTCAGGGAGAACAAGAGAGATTCTCGAGGATACAGAAGCAAACAGTAATAACGTGAGAGCACAGCTCAAAAGGCAAGTGGAAGGCCTGCGAGAGGGAAATGGGGCTTCTGTCACCAGGTGAGAGGGGACTGCAAATAACAAATGCAAGCACGAGGACGGTGATTACTGGTTTATTACAAGCAATTTGTGGATCAGCAGCTATGCAAATTCAACAAAACTGGCGGACTTCTGTGAAAAGCCGGATAGAGAGAAGAGGATAGGAAAATAAATAAGCTACAAAGGCAATGCCACGAAAACTGGGTCAGTGTAATGAGAAAAGCGGCTAGAGAATCCAAAGAACACAAGTGTGCACGCCTGGCGCTGAAAGTTTTAAAAAAAAAAAAAGGCGTGCAAGCTGGAGAGAGATGCGGAGGGATGCACCCACGAGTGGTGCGCGCGAGCGCTGGGGAGAGCTCTTTTTCAAAACACATACTTGTGCTTGTGGCGCGCCGCTGCGCACTCCCACAAGCTGTATGCTGCCACAAGCACGAGTATGTGCTTTGAAAAAGAGCTGCACGCCGGCTAAAGGTCTTCTACGCAACGCATGCGTGCTGCATAGGCGAGACCTAAAAACTGGACTGAATAGGCAAATCTGGGATGTTGATTTACTCTAACAGATATGGGCATGTATTTATTCGATGTGAAATTGTTATGCATATGGTTCAAGTAATCATCTTTTGGAAATTGTCAACAATTCTGGACTTCATTGGGGTCTCCCACCCACCCAATTTTTTATCCTCTAAAATAATGTTGGCGGTTGATAGCCTCCCTGGAGTGTATTCGGTGTGGGCGGGAGGAGGGCACGTTCATGCACACTGTCTGGCAGTGCTTTTCCCTTGATCGCTTTTGGAGAGGGGTATTTTCCTGCCTCACGGGGTTCTGGGGTGGGAGCTCCCCTGTACGCCGCGACTAGCTCTGCTGCACGTGATGGCGGGATTAGGGGGTAATATATACAAGCGACATCTCATGCAGATGGGATTCACATTAGCGAAGCAAGATATTGCTAGGGAGTGGAAGGCGCCGCAGGCCCCCTCAGTAGCGGCATGAAAGAACGGCCTGGACTTTTGTATGGGGCTGGAACAGCCTATTTTTGTTGCCGGGGGATGCTTACGCAAACACTACAGAATATGGAAAAGATGGGCGTATTACAGGGGCTTGTGGCCGGAGCCCCCAGCAGAAGTGGAGGTGCCAGCATTGGGATAACTTTATGTGCATGGGAGTCAGGGGAGGTGCTGGGGTGGGGAGGGGGACCGGGGGTGTGTGTGCTCTCTTGCTGGAATTGCTTTTACCATATGCAGGCTGTGGACAGGACTATGCGGACGCCGTGCGACCTTGGTGGGAGGGGCAAGGGAGGGAGTTGGGGGGGGGGGGTTGTATTAGTTGATATGCATTTGTTATGCTATATATGAAAGTCAATTGCTTTTATTTTGGTCCCCTCTAGCTTGATTCTGCAGGTGCCTCTGGAGTGCAGAGCACTGCGATAACTATGCAATTTGACAAATAAAATATGTTTTAAAAAAAAAATAAAAAAATGTTTGCTCTCATTGGCTTCAATGTGCTCACCATCTTCAAACATTGGACTTGGGGCCTGATTTATATGTTGATATGAAGGGAACTCTGTCGCAACAGAGTTCCCTCTCCACCAACATGGTGGTTCGCTCACCAAATCTATATGCGGGCAACCCTTCCATTTGGCCGCAGCAAAGACTGCTCCGTCTCCGCTATGGCCAAACTTCTCCAACCGCCCTGTGGAGTAAGGGCTGTCGGAGAAATTACTACATGTCCACCCACTCAATTAGGATTTTTTACTGTCTGTCACCTCCAGGCAAAACCTTGATGGTGAGGGACAATAAAAACAAAGTGATGCTCCTCCGCCAAAGGAGATGGTGAGGGGAGCAATACTTATTTTATTTGGAAAAAGAACATCCTGTTTCAGGGTTTTCTTTTTGGAAATAAATATAGAAAACACTTTTTAGGTCTCGGCTAGTAACGCGCTGAAAGCGCGTTCTCGCCAGATAACTATAGTCGGCGTCTCAGCAGTCTGAGAACGCCGAAGGGAGACAAGACCTGGCCGCGCGCAGCGTTTTCCCATAGGATAACGTTGTGCGCGCGGCCATGTCTTGTGTCCACAGCTGCATGGCATACCGGATCGCGTCGCGCGCCTCTCTGGAATGCAGGGGTAGTCTGCAGAGAGGCGCTGATAAACAGCCATGGTTGCACTGCGGGCTGTGGTGCGCGATCTTTTAAGCAGATGGAATTATTTTGTGGATTTTCCGTTCCAGTTTGATACCAGCCTCGCGCGTGATTAATCCCTATATGACTTTGATCTGATATTGTTGATGCATTCATACTTTAACTATTCATTGATACCGGGTTGATGATGTTTGCCTTATGTAATCCATTAACCTTTAATAATTCTTAAAGTTTTGAAAATGATTCTGAGCGTTCCTTGTAGAGCCTAATTTGCTTCAGTTTATTGAATTATTGATTTATTGAACAGACTCATTTGTGAAATTCGATTCATCAAACTTTTGTGGGTCCTGAAATGTGCACAAGTAAAGCGCTAACAGTTTAAATATGGGCGCCCTTTAATAAACGAAGGCACTGCAGTACAATTTCAAAGGTGACCGAGTGACTGCTTTCGGGTTGGCGGGGTTGCTTACAGGAATGCAAACATGGCTCTCAGGACAAAGCGGCCTGAGACATGCACCTGGGGCTGCATTCTTTGGATTTCTTCCCGAGATGATGAGGGGGTAACTCAAAGGTAATAAATACTTTAAGCTCTGTTACCACGCACGTGGCATCTTAAACTGTTTACAACTGGGGCCTGTAGTAGGATGACCAGATTTTAAAAACCAAAAACCCGGGGCATTTTGCAAAAACAGAAGAAGGATTAACATTTTACATCAGTCGAGGGTCACAGAACGGCAGCGCTGATTAACAAACACAGACGAGGAGGCACTAAGGAAGTGAAATGCAATTTTTAAGCCCAATACCTTACTTGTAAATGTAATTGTTTTTTGATAAGAGTCGCTTGCTAGTCCAGCTTTGGAATATATAATGGGTGCCTCCCACTGTTTTCAACCGGATCATAACCAGCCACATTTGCGGAAATCTGCGACGGAAAACCGGGAGTGTCCCGGAAAGTCCGGGATGCATGGTCACCCTAGCCTGTAGCAAAAGATCAGTACCAAACTTATTAATCCCGTAACATCACAGCAAAAAATTTTTTTACACAGTTATTTTTAAGGTGTTCGAACCTTAAGGAACAGTCATCCAGTCCCCACTTGAGGGCAGCTATAAATCGCCGTCCTTAATGAATTACTAATGAAATTAACCCCGCACTCTCCTGTTTGTAAATGCATTAATTAGTAAAGAAATCCAGTCCAGTTCTTTAAAGGTAAAGTATATAAATCCACAACCAAGGTTATAAAAAATACTTTATTGCTTTCATAATTATATTCATTCAGTTGGTGTGTGAGCGGCGGCAACTCAAATCTCCCGCAGCACGCTTTATAACTATTAACAGCACGTGCTCTGGTGCGGCCAGCAATCCACGCACTAAGGAAACACAAGTTCACCAACTCCTTGCACGTTTCTCATGACCCACTGACCGCGCAGATAATTTCCTACCGGTAAATGGCGTCGACTCGCATTTAGTTTTAACTGTCGGCCTTTCATATATAATGTGATCTGTGTCACCGGTATTTCAGCCTGTCAGTGGTCAATGCCGTCAGTAATATTTTCATTTGTTTTGCAAAATGTTATATACTGAAATAGATCTATCACAAATGTAAAATACAATATAGGGTTCTGGCGATGATCACAGTAGCAGAGGGTGTGGCTTAACGACTGCGCGGCCGGCCTTAAAGCTGGGGAAGCAGGTTCGAGTCTGGCGGGAGGCTCAAGCATTCTGTGATCCTGGGCATATAGCTTAATCTCCCTGTGCCTAAAAATAACGTCTCTGTCTGTAACGCAACGGGTGCGCTTGAAAAAAAACGCGTACCCCACAGATGCATATTGTAGGAGAGTAGGGTCTGCAATCCTATGATCACCCAGATTTTTGCTTTTTGCTGCACTGGTTTACGACTTTCCCTGGCTGTGGGCCTGCTAATCAGACCCACAGCCTAGCTGTTCTCTCTATCCAAATTGTACTCAGGTACTGAATTGGCACTGGGCCCTCTCCAAGTCCCTGTACCCAGGGCTGAGGTGTACCCAGAAGTCTCCCAGGGGCTGAAGCATGTATTATGCCACCCCTGGGCTGACTAACTAAACTGACACAACTGGCTGCACGACAGCTGGGGCAAGGTGGTGTACTCACCCTTTGCTTTAGATATAGTATACCTATATCTAACCCTAAGATGGACACACAGATCTCCTATCAGTCACTCCTATGGCAGGCCTTAACAATCCTGAAGGCAGAGTGCTTGGAATCGTGTGAGATGGTGCTCTGGCATGAGCTGAGCCTGTCTGCGGCTTTCGGGATCCATCCCTTAGCCGTCTCCATGATATCGCATACCATATACTCTTAAGTGCATTATAATCCTCGCGGTTATATGCCAACTCTGGTATCGCTTTATCAAAACATGTCGAGTAAGGTGTCATACGAATTGGAATACTAACCCCTCGCCAATTCTGGCGACGGGGTTAGCATTCCACCCTTCTAGAGGGACACGACATGCATGTAACCTATAACCCGGTTAAAAGTCAGACAGAGCCTTAGCATCCACAAAATGGATGCTGCCACCGAGACACAAGTCTGCCCTCCTGCTGCTGGGAGTCCTCCCAGAGCAGGAGATAAGGACAAAGGGTTTCCTGCCAGGGGCGGTGCCAGCACCGTCCCAGACAGGGTTTTGTGTATTGTAGGTAGGCAGCGCTTCAGAGGAAGGTGACTGCACGTGGCACCCCGGTGCTCACTGTGCATAGGCTGGCTTAAACCAGTTCCAGGGACACTGCAGACCCTGTGCTGGGGAAAAGCCCGCCAAGGAAGTGGGTGTAACCACCCCCCTCCTGGTCCCACCCCTAGGGCAGGACTTAGTCGCGTGCCAGCCCCCTTTTCCAAGATAAAGGTAGAGACTGGCCCCCTTCCAAATCAGATCATCTTTGGAATCAAGATACCACTTTCCACGAAAGGACTTCACGATTTCTTCCTCAAGATTCTCCCTTGTGACTAAGGAGTAGTCACCCTGCATCCGCAGGCACCATCCAAGAACACTGCGGTCTGCTGCACGTCCTTCCTCCGGAATCCGACTGCCCAGCTCGACGAGACCCGGCTTCCCTGGCACCTCTGACCTCTACCCACCTCTACAGCACAGCTGAGAACCGTGGGTGCGACGAGACCTCGAGGGACCGGCCATCGCCAAGACTGCACGACTTCTGCACAGCAAGCCCACCGAGTAATTTCCTGGTGAGTGCTTTGGGGTCCGAGAAGCCCCCACCCTGAGCAGCTCCAGCACCGAAGAGCAGCCCCCCAGCATCTCCACGATCGGCGTGGGGCCCTTCTGCTTTTTGCTGCTCACCGCGTTGTTTGGCTACTAGCCCGCTGGCTTGTGGCCTTCCGAACGACGCCCGACGACAACACTGCTGCTGGTCTGGTTGCTCCAGACTGGCCCTTGCTTCCCTCCATCGGAGAAGTACCCTGGACCCTCCTGGTCCGGCTAAGACGCCATTTTAGGTCCACCGCGTGGGCCTTGCATTTGCCAAGACTTGTTGCCCAATCCTGGGTCCAGCGACGTCGACGGCAAGAACCTTCGTGGGACAGCTCGCACCTCCATCCTGGTCGCCGACAACGCCTCCTGGTCCGAGAGACTGCAGAGCCCAGCAGCGCCCACTCACCTGACTGCGGTGACTTCGCCCGGTGCCATCCTGGTGCCCACTTAATCACTGGCTAGTGATTCAAGAACTTGGTCCCCTCTGCTTTCAGGTTTTCTTCTTCCTTGATCCAGGCTTGGATCCATCGAACTTTCCTTCACTGGTCGCCTGCCAGCAACTTCCTTCTTCCAGGCTCCTGGTCCGGCAACGAGATTCCCGACGTCTTTTCAGACCTATGCAGCTGCAGCCCCTGGGCTAGGTAACTTCGGCACTTCGGTGTCCCAGCATAGCCTCACTATCCAAGGGTCAGGATCCACTGTCGTTTTCTCCCTACCAGGTCGGGTTCGCCCGTGAACACTAACTTTGCCTTTACTAGCTTCCATAGACTTTGTCCCGCATCTCGCGTGAGAGTGCACACTCTGCACCCGAGTCCCCTAGGTCTCCTAGAAGTAATCTAACGATTCCCTAGTCAAGTCCTAGCGATTCCAAAGCCTATTAGTACTGTACTTACCTGCTAGTAATTTCGCATTCCACTTTTAGAGTATATGGTTTTTCGTGCCCCTCGGGCATTTGTGTATAACGTGCTAACTTAAGTATTTTCATAAGAGTTTTGTTGTGTGCTTAGCACCCTGTCCTCATAAAGAGTACAGGGTTGTTGTGATTCTAATAAATACATTGTTTATTTTCATAACACTTGCGTGGTGTCCTTTCACTGGGTGTTCAAGGGGTAATGTGATGGTAAAACAGCTGGCTTAACACGCCCTCTAGAGTCTTAGCCTTAGACTGCTCGTATCCATGCTACTAGGATAGCTGGTCTATAAGGTTGACTTACAACCAATCATCAATAAGGGTTGTTTGGACTGATATATAGTGATCACTAGAATAGTGAACACTGCACATCAGGCCAACTTCTCACATTGGTGAGCAGCGGTTGGGATTTGAGCTTGCTGTTGTTTTACCACACATGCCCTAAGAATATCTTGTGAAAGATCACATAAGTACTAAAGGTACATATAACTTAGCTTAGAATACTCTGAGTTCTACTGAACCAGCTGTTGTAGCTCCTAGGGCCTAGCACACCCTAAACTACAACTCTAGCAAGGGATCAGTAGGCAAACATATAGTGTAGGTAAGTGCACCACTTACACCTCACTAGAAAAGCATGTCTACCCAGGGAGAATCTACTGAGACTCCCCTGGTCAGTGTTGACCCTCCACAGGTCACTTCCAGATATGCAGCTCTCAGTTTCCAGGAGATGAGACAAGTCTGTGTCTCCAGAAAACTGAAGCAGGGGTCTAACCCCACCATTCCCTTTCTGATAGGTCTCTTAGAGACATATGATGCCAGAAAGCTTTCTCAGTTACATGAGAACATGCCAGCCTTAGAGGGAACCTCTGGGGATCCAGACCTCCCCAACACTGCTACTGCAGTTGAGGAGGAGGAGGATCAGGAGGAACTCTCTGGGGATGAGGTAGACAAAGGTCTTGAGGTAGTCAGAAGGCTAACCAGGGCCAACTTAGACTTACTTGGGCTAGGATCTGGGGGACCCCCAGTACTAACCCGAAGTGGGCCTAACCTTGGAGTTAGGAGAGATAGATCTCTTTCTAGGGACTCCAATAGATCTCTGCACTCTAATGCCTCTTCTCAGGGGAGAAGGAATCCTCCACAGAGGAGATTTACTTCCCCTCAGAGAAGGGAGCATGAAGCTAGGATGAGACAAGCTGAACTGAGGATTGAAAGGGAAGAAATTGCCCTGGCCAAAGAGAAGCTTGCCCTGGCAAGAGAGCAGCAGATGAGTGGGTTAGCTCCCACTGGTGGCAGCAATCTCCCAAGAGATAGAGAGAAGGGTTTAGATACTAAACACCTGACTAAGATAGTGCCCCCCTTTAAGCAAGGGGATGATATCCAGAAATGGATGGCTGCTCTGGAGAGGGCCTGCACTGTGCAGTGCATTCCCCAGAGTCAGTGGGCAGCTATTCTGTGGCTCTCCTTTGATGGTAAAGGTAGAGATAAGCTCCTCACTACAAGAGTAGAGGATGCTAACAATTACCAGGTCCTGAAGAATACACTGGTTGATGGGTTTGGATTAACCACTGAGCAGTACAGGTTGCTGTTCAGAGACACCCAGAAAACTCAGTCTCAGGACTGGTCTGACTTTGTGGATTGTGCCACTAAGGCTTTGGAGGGCTGGTTGCTGGGTAGCAAGGTTACAGATTACACAGGATTGTATAATCTAATGATGAGAGAACAAATTTTAAACAATTGTCAGAACCAGTTGTTGCACCAGCACCTTGTTGATTCAGATCTGACCTCTCCCCAAGAATTGGGAAAGAAGGCAGACAAATGGGTCAGGACAAGGATCAAGCAGAACCAGAACCAGAACCAGGGTGGTCAGAAGAAAGCAGACCAGAAGGGTAATGCAAAGAGTGAACAAAATGACCAGAAGTCTTCACCAGGTCCCCAACAAACCAAAGAGGGTGGGGGTCAGGCTTCCCAGAAGAAGAAGACTCAAGAAGGCCAGTCAAAAAGGTGGTGCCAGTACTGCAAAAGTAAATCTCACTGGTTTAGTGAGTGCACCAAAAGAGGAGGACAAACTCCTGCCACTACAGCCCCTAAGGCAACTGCACCCCCTAGTACAGTCAGTAGTGGTAGTGTACCTCCCAAGGCATTAGTTGGGTTAACCTTGGGAACTGAGGGGTCTGACAACTTAGTTGGCACACTCACTCAGGCTGTCCTTGTCTGTACAGGGGATATGGATATAACCCCTGAGATAAGTCCCAATACTTTGGGCAAATACAGGCAGACGCCTTTGATTAATGGCAAAATGGCTCAGGCCTATAGGGACACTTGTGCCAGTGTCACCATGGTGACACCTAACTTTGTGGACCCTGGACAGATCATGCCAGGTACTGATTTCCTGGTGACCAATGCCAGCAATGTCACTACTAGTCATAGTGTGGCAATTGTGGCTTTCTCCTGGGGTGGAGTGAAGGGACAAAAGAAAGTTGTAGTCAGTTCAGACCTCCCAGTTGATTGTTTGTTGGGCAATGATTTGGAGTCATCACAATGGTCAGAAGTGGAGCAGAGGACTCACATGGAGATGTTAGGCTTGCCAGGACATGTGCTTGCTGTGACTAGGTCACAGGCCAGAAAATGCCCCACTGAACAGGTGCTGGATCCTGAAATGATGGACCAGACACCTTCCAAGAAGAAGAGCAGTAAGGGTAAGGCTTTGCCTTCCCCCTTGCCCCAGGTTGAGGATCAAGTCTCTGAGGAGGCTGATCTGGAAGAGCTGAGGGAAACTGAGCCTAAAGAGCTTGAACTTGATCAAGTTGAGTTTCTGGGCTCAGGGGGACCCTCCAGAGCAGACCTGGGGAAGGAACAGTTGAGCTGCCCTTCCCTTGAACCCCTCAGACAGCAGGCTGCTGCTGAGGCTGCAGGGAATGCCACAGGTGCCCACAGGGTATACTGGGAAGATGGACTCCTGTACTCTGAGTCAAGAGACCCCAAGCCTGGTGCAACCAGGAGGCTGGTCATCCCCTTGTCTCTGAGAGGTTTCCTTCTCACCTTGGCCCATGAGATTCCCCTTGCAGGTCATTTAGGTCAGACAAAGACTTGGGACAGGCTTGTCTCACACTTTCACTGGCCCCATATGAATGAGAATACCAAGGAGTTTTGTCGCTCCTGTGTCACTTGCCAAGCCAGTGGTAAGTCAGGTGGCACAACAAAGGCCCCCCTCATACCACTACCTGTGGTGGGGGTTCCCTTTGAAAGAGTGGGGATTGACATTGTTGGTCCAATGGAACCCCAGACAGCATCAGGGCACAAGTTTATACTGGTGGTAGTGGATCATGCCACCAGGTATCCTGAAGCTATTCCACTTAGGACCACTACAGCACCTGTAGTGGCAAGGGCCCTAGTTGGAGTGTTCTCCAGAGTGGGCTTCCCTAAGGAGGTTGTTTCTGACAGAGGTACAAACTTCATGTCAGGATATCTGACTGCAATGTGGAAGGAGTGTGGTGTGAACTACAAGTTCACCACACCCTACCACCCACAATGCAATGGGCTTGTTGAGAGATTCAACAGGACCCTCAAAGGGATGATTCATGGGCTACCTGAAACTCTTAGGAGAAGATAGGATGTCCTGATCCCCTGCCTCTTGTTTGCTTACAGAGAGGTCCCACAGAAGGGGGTTGGCTACAGCCCTTTTGAGCTTCTGTATGGGCATCCTGTAAGAGGACCCCTGTGTTTGGTGAAGGAAGGATGGGAGAGACCTCTCAAAAAGCCTGCAACCAACATAGTGGACTATGTACTTGGTCTCCGCTCCAGGATGGCTAAGTATATGGAAAATAAATAAGAGGGGGGGTTTTGTCCTACGGGTCCTGGCGGGACAACTATATTAATGAGAAAATAAGGTGCCAGGGCTCGAGTTTGAACCACCAAAACTTGTTTATTCAGCTGGTGTCAGCCTTCCTTTCAATGATTTTAAGAAGGTATGCATTTGTCATATATTGAACATTTCAGCACATATTTACATTTTCATTCAATCCTCATAGGAAGAAACCTTCCTTAAGCTGTGGATACAGTTTAAAGGCTTTTTACATACATTGCGATATTTAAAGCAATTAAAACGAAAAAACAAATGGAAAGGATTCACACATAGTTATACTTTGACTTTCAAATATAAACAACATCTGTGAATTATGTACACCTAAGCTTGTTCAGGTACATATGTTAAAATGCATTGCCCTATGCTATTATGCGTCTCTTTCCAACAGCCAAATAGCCGACGCGTTTCCAAACCCTTCTCTTAATCAATGGGGTTCTTCATCAGGGCTGGGCTGTGTACCTATGGTGCAAAATTGAGGGACATTTAGTATCTCCTTTTCCTATACTTTGAAAAATTGGTAAATAGGCTAAACCTCTAGAAAGTTTTACCTTGTTTGGCGTTAATGCAGGACGCTGTTTTCAAAGCGGGGCATCGAGTGAATTTGAATTGTCACCACTATCTAGATTAGGGTGAAGAATAACGATTCTTGTGAGTATTTCGGCAATACTGTTTGGTTGTTAATAAATTCCAGTTGGTAAAGGGCGCTGACACTTACTTGTGGATTATTTTCAACTAGTTCTTCGCTTATTCGATGCGATATTGGTTAGAAGACTGCAACGTATTCCGCGGTGATTATTGTTCTGAACAATTAAAAAATGAGGTGTCAGTTCGTGTACATTGTTTTGCTCGAATTTTATGTGCATTAAAGTTATGACATGCTTACTTGTGCGAGGGGCGGCGGGGGACCAATGTGCTGCTACAGTTATTTCAGCTTCCAATTGTGCGGGCGGGTGTATTCAAAGATGAGTCAATGTTCTGTTGGGGAAAATTTACAACGGAAAATTCCCGTTACCAATTGGTCACGTACTTTCTGTGACTGTCATTTCGATGCATTTGCAGGGCCCAACCTTACCTTGCTCGATTACTTTAGAGGCCGTCCTCGGGGGTCTATCTATCGCATAACTCTCACTCCGTTTGACTGCCGAATGGCTCTCACTCGTTTGGCAGTGTTCCGGGCAGGTTTCTACACCAGCGGAGTACGATCTCCTATTTAAATATGCCGCTCGGCATTGTGGGATTTGTAGTTTAGTGCATGGTTTGCGTTTTACCAAAAACATATCTGACAATTAATGATTTAAAGTGCAGCGCTGGGATTCACATATGCGTAATATCTGTATTCTGCGACAGTGGTGGGGGTCACAGGGGGCTCAATAATTGAATCTTTGTAATTCGGACATCTCGTTCAGACCATCCATCACGCAATTAAATTTAAGAATTAAATAAGATTCTTTTTGAAGTAGCATGGCATCGATATTTCCTCCTCTGAGGGGAACTTTCATGGCTTGTAATATTGTCCACATGAAATCTGTCTCATTATGCTGGTGTTCGACAAAGTGCTGTACCATGGGCGCGGACAGCACTTTGTTTTTGATCCTGGATCTGTGTTGAGCTATTCGTTGATTAGCTCTTTGTGTGGTTTTCCCTATATACAACTTGGGACAAGGGCACATAATTGCATATACGACGTTAGTCGTTTTACAATTTGAGAATCCTTTGTGCATCCATCTCACTGTATTGAATACGAATTCATCACCTTCTAATGTATTGGGGCAGGAAGCACACGTGCCGCATTTATGATGGCCCATTATGGGTGGTAATTTCCATAATGTGCGTAAGTCAGTTCTTGCTTGGCTGATACCCAAGTCAGCTCTTACTATCTGCTGTGCTATGCTTCTATTCTTCTTTAGGGCAAACAATGGCTCCTCCATTGGGACATCTGAATTCTTAATCAAATGCCAGTTCTTTCTAATGATGGCTTTCAACTTATTCGTATATGGTCCGAATGTGGTGACACATACCGGCCTTTCGAGGGGTTTGGTTTCTTTTTCGGAGGCCAAAAGTTCCTCTCTTGGGGTGTGCCATGCCCGTATGGTGGAATGTTTTAGTAGTTTATGAGGATATCCTCTCTGTTTCAATTGATCACTTAATATTTGGGAATGGATCAAAAAATCTTCCTTCCTGGAGCAATTCCGCCGGATTCTCAACATTTGTCCGTACGGCAAATTAGATTTTAAACTTTTGGGGTGGTAGCTTGCGTAGTGCAAGATCGTATTCTTGTCTGTGTCTTTGCGGTGTAAAGTCGTTGTTAATTTGTTTTCATAGGGAAAAACCACCACATCAAGAAAAGTGAGAGATGTTCTACTCGATGTTATTGTAAATTTGATATCTGGATGTCTGGTGTTGAGCCACTGATGGAATTGGGCAAGTATATGGAAAAGGCATCTAAAAACCTTGAGGCCAGCCAAGAACTTCAAAAAGCTTGACATGACCAAAAGGCTGTTCTGACTGTGTACCAGCCAGGACAGAAGGTGTGGGTGCTGGAGCCAGTGGCCCCAGCAGCTCTGAAAGACAAATGGTCTGGGCCCCACACCATCATTGAGCAAAAGGGAGAGGTTACCTACTTGGTGGACCTTGGAACTCCCAGGAGCCCTCTCAGAGTGCTCCATGTTAACAGGCTCAAAGCATATGTTGACAGGAAGGACATGAGCTTGCTCATGGCCACAGATGAGGGACAGGAGGAAGAGAGTGACCCTCTCCCAGACCTGCTCACTCAGAATCCTGATGATGGATCAGTTGATGGTGTTGTCTTTTGTGGCAGCCTCACTGAACATCAGCAACAGGATTGCAGGCAAGTCCTGCAATCCTTCAGACATATGTTCTCTCTGACACCCAGCCAAACTGATTGGTGTACCCATGATGTTGACACTGGGGACAGTCTGCCTGTCAAGAGTAAAATCTACAGACCGCCTGATCATGTTAGAGACTGCATCAAAACTGAAGTGCAGAAAATGTTGGAGCTGGGAGTCATTGAGCCCTCAGATAGCCCTTGGGCTAGCCCAGTAGTTCTAGTGCCAAAGCCTCACACCCAGGGTGGTAAGAAAGAGATGAGGTTTTGCGTAGACTACAGAGGCCTCAATGCAGTCACTAAGACTGATGCCCACCCAATACCAAGAGCAGATGAACTTATAGATAAATTGGCTTCTGCCAACTTCTTAAGTACATTTGATTTGACAGCTGGGTATTGGCAAATCAGGTTAGCTGAGGAGGCCAAACCCAAGACAGCATTTTCTACCCCTGGAGGGCATTATCAATTTGTGGTAATGCCTTTTGGACTGAAAAATGCACCTGCCACCTTCCAAAGGTTGGTGAATCAAGTCCTCACTGGGCTGGATGACTTCTGTGCAGCATATCTAGACGATATTGCTGTCTTTAGCTCCACCTGGGAGGATCACCTGGTCCACCTGAGGAAAGTGTTAGAGGCCCTGCAAAAGGCAGGCCTCACTATCAAGGCCACAAAGTGCCAGATAGGGCAGACACAGGTTGTATACCTGGGCCACCTTGTAGGTGGAGGCCAGGTTCAGCCACTGGAGAGTAAGATACAGGCCATCAAGGACTGGACTCCTCCAATCACCCAGACTCAGGTTCGAGCTTTCTTGGGCCTGACTGGGTACTATAGGAAGTTTGTCAGAAATTATGGGTCCATAGTGACCCCTCTTAATGACCTGACAAGCAAAAAGATGCCAAAGAAAGTTCAGTGGACAGCAAGCTGTCAGAAAGCATTCAATGACCTAAAGCAGGCCATGTGCACAGCACCTATCCTAAAGAGTCCAGATTACTCCAAGCCATTCATTGTCCAAACAGATGCTTCTGAGTTGGGTGTGGGGGCTGTTCTGTCTCAACTGAATTTTGATGGTAATGATCAGCCTATTGCTTTCATTAGTAGGAGGTTGACACCCAGAGAGAAAAATTGGTCAGCTATTGAGAGGGAGGCCTTTGCTGTGGTCTGGGCCCTGAAGAAGCTGAGGGCCTACTTGTTTGGCACTCACTTCACCATTCAGACAGACCATAAGCCCCTCTTGTGGCTAAATCAGATGACGGGTGAAAACCCCAAACTGCTTAGGTGGTCCATTTCCCTACAGGGGATGGATTTTACAGTGGAGCATAGACCTGGTACTGATCACAGCAATGCTGATGGGCTCTCCAGGTATTTCCACTTAGAGCAAGAAGACTCACCTGGTCAAGGTTAGTTTATTGTCCCAAAGTTTGGGGGGGGGGGGTCATGTAGGAGAGTAGGGTCTGCAATCCTATGATCACCCAGATTTTTGCTTTTTGCTGCACTGGTTTACGACTTTCCCTGGCTGTGGGCCTGCTAATCAGACCCACAGCCTAGCTGTTCTCTCTATCCAAATTGTACTCAGGTACTGAATTGGCACTGGGCCCTCTCCAAGTCCCTGTACCCAGGGCTGAGGTGTACCCAGAAGTCTCCCAGGGGCTGAAGCATGTATTATGCCACCCCTGGGCTGACTAACTAAACTGACACAACTGGCTGCACGACAGCTGGGGCAAGGTGGTGTACTCACCCTTTGCTTTAGATATAGTATACCTATATCTAACCCTAAGATGGACACACAGATCTCCTATCAGTCACTCCTATGGCAGGCCTTAACAATCCTGAAGGCAGAGTGCTTGGAATCGTGTGAGATGGTGCTCTGGCATGAGCTGAGCCTGTCTGCGGCTTTCGGGATCCATCCCTTAGCCGTCTCCATGATATCGCATACCATATACTCTTAAGTGCATTATAATCCTCGCGGTTATATGCCAACTCTGGTATCGCTTTATCAAAACATGTCGAGTAAGGTGTCATACGAATTGGAATACTAACCCCTCGCCAATTCTGGCGACGGAGTTAGCATTCCACCCTTCTAGAGGGACACGACATGCATGTAACCTATAACCCGGTTAAAAGTCAGACAGAGCCTTAGCATCCACAAAATGGATGCTGCCACCGAGACACAAGTCTGCCCTCCTGCTGCTGGGAGTCCTCCCAGAGCAGGAGATAAGGACAAAGGGTTTCCTGCCAGGGGCGGTGCCAGAACCGTCCCAGACAGGGTTTTGTGTATTGTAGGTAGGCAGGGCTTCAGAGGAAGGTGACTGCACGTGGCACCCCGGTGCTCACTGTGCATAGGCTGGCTTAAACCAGTTCCAGGGACACTCCAGACCCTGTGCTGGGGAAAAGCCCGCCAAGGAAGTGGGTGTAACCACCCCCCTCCTGGTCCCACCCCTAGGGCAGGACTTAGTCGCGTGCCAGCCCCCTTTTCCAAGATAAAGGTAGAGACTGGCCCCCTTCCAAATCAGATCATCTTTGGAATCAAGATACCACTTTCCACGAAAGGACTTCACGATTTCTTCCTCAAGATTCTCCCTTGTGACTAAGGAGTAGTCACCCTGCATCCGCAGGCACCATCCAAGAACACTGCGGTCTGCTGCACGTCCTTCCTCCGGAATCCGACTGCCCAGCTCGACGAGACCCGGCTTCCCTGGCACCTCTGACCTCTACCCACCTCTACAGCACAGCTGAGAACCGTGGGTGCGACGAGACCTCGAGGGACCGGCCATCGCCAAGACTGCACGACTTCTGCACAGCAAGCCCACCGAGTAATTTCCTGGTGAGTGCTTTGGGGTCCGAGAAGCCCCCACCCTGAGCAGCTCCAGCACCGAAGAGCAGCCCCCCAGCATCTCCACGATCGGCGTGGGGCCCTTCTGCTTTTTGCTGCTCACCGCGTTGTTTGACTACTAGCCCGCTGGCTTGTGGCCTTCCGAACGACGCCCGACGACAACACTGCTGCTGGTCTGGTTGCTCCAGACTGGCCCTTGCTTCCCTCCATCGGAGAAGTACCCTGGACCCTCCTGGTCCGGCTAAGACGCCATTTTAGGTCCACCGCGTGGGCCTTGCATTTGCCAAGACTTGTTGCCCAATCCTGGGTCCAGCGACGTCGACGGCAAGAACCTTCGTGGGACAGCTCGCACCTCCATCCTGGTCGCCGACAACGCCTCCTTGTCCGAGAGACTGCAGAGCCCAGCAGCGCCCACTCACCTGACTGCGGTGACTTCGCCCGGTGCCATCCTGGTGCCCACTTAATCACTGGCTAGTGATTCAAGAACTTGGTCCCCTCTGCTTTCAGGTTTTCTTCTTCCTTGATCCAGGCTTGGATCCATCGAACTTTCCTTCACTGGTCGCCTGCCAGCAACTTCCTTCTTCCAGGCTCCTGGTCCGGCAACGAGATTCCCGACGTCTTTTCAGACCTATGCAGCTGCAGCCCCTGGGCTAGGTAACTTCGGCACTTCGGTGTCCCAGCATAGCCTCACTATCCAAGGGTCAGGATCCACTGTCGTTTTCTCCCTACCAGGTCGGGTTCGCCCGTGAACACTAACTTTGCCTTTACTAGCTTCCATAGACTTTGTCCCGCATCTCGCGTGAGAGTGCACACTCTGCACCCGAGTCCCCTAGGTCTCCTAGAAGTAATCTAACGATTCCCTAGTCAAGTCCTAGCGATTCCAAAGCCTATTAGTACTGTACTTACCTGCTAGTAATTTCGCATTCCACTTTTAGAGTATATGGTTTTTCGTGCCCCTCGGGCATTTGTGTATAACGTGCTAACTTAAGTATTTTCATAAGAGTTTTGTTGTGTGCTTAGCATCCTGTCCTCATAAAGAGTACAGGGTTGTTGTGATTCTAATAAATACATTGTTTATTTTCATAACACTTGTGTGGTGTCCTTTCACTGGGTGTTCAAGGGGTAATGTGATGGTAAAACAGCTGGCTTAACACGCCCTCTAGA
This sequence comes from Lissotriton helveticus, assembly GCF_964261635.1. Lineage (NCBI taxonomy): Eukaryota > Metazoa > Chordata > Amphibia > Caudata > Salamandridae > Lissotriton > Lissotriton helveticus. The sequence continues at coordinate 32,985,796 of NC_136073.1, forward strand.
GTCTTAGCCTTAGACTGCTCGTATCCATGCTACTAGGATAGCTGGTCTATAAGGTTGACTTACAACCAATCATCAATAAGGGTTGTTTGGACTGATATATAGTGATCACTAGAATAGTGAACACTGCACATCAGGCCAACTTCTCACATTGGTGAGCAGCGGTTGGGATTTGAGCTTGCTGTTGTTTTACCACACATGCCCTAAGAATATCTTGTGAAAGATCACATAAGTACTAAAGGTACATATAACTTAGCTTAGAATACTCTGAGTTCTACTGAACCAGCTGTTGTAGCTCCTAGGGCCTAGCACACCCTAAACTACAACTCTAGCAAGGGATCAGTAGGCAAACACATAGTGTAGGTAAGTGCACCACTTACACCTCACTAGAAAAGCATGTCTACCCAGGGAGAATCTACTGAGACTCCCCTGGTCAGTGTTGACCCTCCACAGGTCACTTCCAGATATGCAGCTCTCAGTTTCCAGGAGATGAGACAAGTCTGTGTCTCCAGAAAACTGAAGCAGGGGTCTAACCCCACCATTCCCTTTCTGATCGGTCTCTTAGAGACATATGATGCCAGAAAGCTTTCTCAGTTACATGAGAACATGCCAGCCTTAGAGGGAACCTCTGGGGATCCAGACCTCCCCAACACTGCTACTGCAGTTGAGGAGGAGGAGGATCAGGAGGAACTCTCTGGGGATGAGGTAGACAAAGATCTTGAGGTAGTCAGAAGGCTAACCAGGGCCAACTTAGACTTACTTGGGCTAGGATCTGGGGGACCCCCAGTACTAACCCGAAGTGGGCCTAACCTTGGAGTTAGGAGAGATAGATCTCTTTCTAGGGACTCCAATAGATCTCTGCACTCTAATGCCTCTTCTCAGGGGAGAAGGAATCCTCCACAGAGGAGATTTACTTCCCCTCAGAGAAGGGAGCATGAAGCTAGGATGAGACAAGCTGAACTGAGGATTGAAAGGGAAGAAATTGCCCTGGCCAAAGAGAAGCTTGCCCTGGCAAGAGAGCAGCAGATGAGTGGGTTAGCTCCCACTGGTGGCAGCAATCTCCCAAGAGATAGAGAGAAGGGTTTAGATACTAAACACCTGACTAAGATAGTGCCCCCCTTTAAGCAAGGGGATGATATCCAGAAATGGATGGCTGCTCTGGAGAGGGCCTGCACTGTGCAGTGCATTCCCCAGAGTCAGTGGGCAGCTATACTGTGGCTCTCCTTTGATGGTAAAGGTAGAGATAAGCTCCTCACTACAAGAGTAGAGGATGCTAACAATTACCAGGTCCTGAAGAATACACTGGTTGATGGGTTTGGATTAACCACTGAGCAGTACAGGTTGCTGTTCAGAGACACCCAGAAAACTCAGTCTCAGGACTGGTCTGACTTTGTGGATTGTGCCACTAAGGCTTTGGAGGGCTGGTTGCTGGGTAGCAAGGTTACAGATTACACAGGATTGTATAATCTAATGATGAGAGAACAAATTTTAAACAATTGTCAGAACCAGTTGTTGCACCAGCACCTTGTTGATTCAGATCTGACCTCTCCCCAAGAATTGGGAAAGAAGGCAGACAAATGGGTCAGGACAAGGATCAAGCAGAACCAGAACCAGAACCAGAACCAGGGTGGTCAGAAGAAAGCAGACCAGAAGGGTAATGCAAAGAGTGAACAAAATGACCAGAAGTCTTCACCAGGTCCCCAACAAACCAAAGAGGGTGGGGGTCAGGCTTCCCAGAAGAAGAAGACTCAAGAAGGCCAGTCAAAAAGGTGGTGCCAGTACTGCAAAAGTAAATCTCACTGGTTTAGTGAGTGCACCAAAAGAGGAGGACAAACTCCTGCCACTACAGCCCCTAAGGCAACTGCACCCCCTAGTACAGTCAGTAGTGGTAGTGTACCTCCCAAGGCATTAGTTGGGTTAACCTTGGGAACTGAGGGGTCTGACAACTTAGTTGGCACACTCACTCAGGCTGTCCTTGTCTGTACAGGGGATATGGATATAACCCCTGAGATAAGTCCCAATACTTTGGGCAAATACAGGCAGACGCCTTTGATTAATGGCAAAATGGCTCAGGCCTATAGGGACACTTGTGCCAGTGTCACCATGGTGACACCTAACTTTGTGGACCCTGGACAGATCATGCCAGGTACTGATTTCCTGGTGACCAATGCCAGCAATGTCACTACTAGTCATAGTGTGGCAATTGTGGCTTTCTCCTGGGGTGGAGTGAAGGGACAAAAGAAAGTTGTAGTCAGTTCAGACCTCCCAGTTGATTGTTTGTTGGGCAATGATTTGGAGTCATCACAATGGTCAGAAGTGGAGCAGAGGACTCACATGGAGATGTTAGGCTTGCCAGCACATGTGCTTGCTGTGACTAGGTCACAGGCCAGAAAATGCCCCACTGAACAGGTGCTGGATCCTGAAATGATGGACCAGACACCTTCCAAGAAGAAGAGCAGTAAGGGTAAGGCTTTGCCTTCCCCCTTGCCCCAGGTTGAGGATCAAGTCTCTGAGGAGGCTGATCTGGAAGAGCTGAGGGAAACTGAGCCTAAAGAGCTTGAACTTGATCAAGTTGAGTTTCTGGGCTCAGGGGGACCCTCCAGAGCAGACCTGGGGAAGGAACAGTTGAGCTGCCCTTCCCTTGAACCCCTCAGACAGCAGGCTGCTGTTGAGGCTGCAGGGAATGCCACAGGTGCCCACAGGGTATACTGGGAAGATGGACTCCTGTACTCTGAGTCAAGAGACCCCAACCCTGGTGCAACCAGGAGGCTGGTCATCCCCTTGTCTCTGAGAGGTTTCCTTCTCACCTTGGCCCATGAGATTCCCCTTGCAGGTCATTTAGGTCAGACAAAGACTTGGGACAGGCTTGTCTCACACTTTCACTGGCCCCATATGAATGAGAATACCAAGGAGTTTTGTCGCTCCTGTGTCACTTGCCAAGCCAGTGGTAAGTCAGGTGGCACAACAAAGGCCCCCCTCATACCACTACCTGTGGTGGGGGTTCCCTTTGAAAGAGTGGGGATTGACATTGTTGGTCCAATGGAACCCCAGACAGCATCAGGGCACAAGTTTATACTGGTGGTAGTGGATCATGCCACCAGGTATCCTGAAGCTATTCCACTTAGGACCACTACAGCACCTGTAGTGGCAAGGGCCCTAGTTGGAGTGTTCTCCAGAGTGGGCTTCCCTAAGGAGGTTGTTTCTGACAGAGGTACAAACTTCATGTCAGGATATCTGACTGCAATGTGGAAGGAGTGTGGTGTGAACTACAAGTTCACCACACCCTACCACCCACAATGCAATGGGCTTGTTGAGAGATTCAACAGGACCCTCAAAGGGATGATTCATGGGCTACCTGAAACTCTTAGGAGAAGATGGGATGTCCTGATCCCCTGCCTCTTGTTTGCTTACAGAGAGGTCCCACAGAAGGGGGTTGGCTACAGCCCTTTTGAGCTTCTGTATATGGGCATCCTGTAAGAGGACCCCTGTGTTTGGTGAAGGAAGGATGGGAGAGACCTCTCAAAAAGCCTGCAACCAACATAGTGGACTATGTACTTGGTCTCCGCTCCAGGATGGCTGAGTATATGGAAAAGGCATCTAAAAACCTTGAGGCCAGCCAAGAACTTCAAAAAGCTTGGCATGACCAAAAGGCTGTTCTGACTGTGTACCAGCCAGGACAGAAGGTGTGGGTGCTGGAGCCAGTGGCCCCAGCAGCTCTGAAAGACAAATGGTCTGGGCCCCACACCATCATTGAGCAAAAGGGAGAGGTTACCTACTTGGTGGACCTTGGAACTCCCAGGAGCCCTCTCAGAGTGCTCCATGTTAACAGGCTCAAAGCATATGTTGACAGGAAGGACATGAGCTTGCTCATGGCCACAGATGAGGGACAGGAGGAAGAGAGTGACCCTCTCCCAGACCTGCTCACTCAGAATCCTGATGATGGATCAGTTGATGGTGTTGTCTTTTGTGGCAGCCTCACTGAACATCAGCAACAGGATTGCAGGCAAGTCCTGCAATCCTTCAGACATATGTTCTCTCTGACACCCAGCCAAACTGATTGGTGTACCCATGATGTTGACACTGGGGACAGTCTGCCTGTCAAGAGTAAAATCTACAGACAGCCTGATCATGTTAGAGACTGCATCAAAACTGAAGTGCAGAAAATGTTGGAGCTGGGAGTCATTGAGCCCTCAGATAGCCCTTGGGCTAGCCCAGTAGTTCTAGTGCCAAAGCCTCACACCCAGGGTGGTAAGAAAGAGATGAGGTTTTGCGTAGACTACAGAGGCCTCAATGCAGTCACTAAGACTGATGCCCACCCAATACCAAGAGCAGATGAACTTATAGATAAATTGGCTTCTGCCAACTTCTTAAGTACATTTGATTTGACAGCTGGGTATTGGCAAGTCAGGTTAGCTGAGGAGGCCAAACCCAAGACAGCATTTTCTACCCCTGGAGGGCATTATCAATTTGTGGTAATGCCTTTTGGACTGAAAAATGCACCTGCCACCTTCCAAAGGTTGGTGAATCAAGTCCTCACTGGGCTGGATGACTTCTGTGCAGCATATCTAGACGATATTGCTGTCTTTAGCTCCACCTGGGAGGATCACCTGGTCCACCTGAGGAAAGTGTTAGAGGCCCTGCAAAAGGCAGGCCTCACTATCAAGGCCACAAAGTGCCAGATAGGGCAGACACAGGTTGTATACCTGGGCCACCTTGTAGGTGGAGGCCAGGTTCAGCCACTGGAGAGTAAGATACAGGCCATCAAGGACTGGACTCCTCCAATCACCCAGACTCAGGTTGGAGCTTTCTTGGGCCTGACTGGGTACTATAGGAAGTTTGTCAGAAATTATGGGTCCATAGTGACCCCTCTTAATGACCTGACAAGCAAAAAGATGCCAAAGAAAGTTCAGTGGACAGCAAGCTGTCAGAAAGCATTCAATGACCTAAAGCAGGCCATGTGCACAGCACCTATCCTAAAGAGTCCAGATTACTCCAAGCCATTCATTGTCCAAACAGATGCTTCTGAGTTGGGTGTGGGGGCTGTTCTGTCGCAACTGAATTTTGATGGTAATGATCAGCCTATTGCTTTCATTAGTAGGAGGTTGACACCCAGAGAGAAAAATTGGTCAGCTATTGAGAGGGAGGCCTTTGCTGTGGTCTGGGCCCTGAAGAAGCTGAGGGCCTACTTGTTTGGCACTCACTTCACCATTCAGACAGACCATAAGCCCCTCTTGTGGCTAAATCAGATGAAGGGTGAAAACCCCAAACTGCTTAGGTGGTCCATTTCCCTACAGGGGATGGATTTTACAGTGGAGCATAGACCTGGTACTGATCACAGCAATGCTGATGGGCTCTCCAGGTATTTCCACTTAGAGCAAGAAGACTCACCTGGTCAAGGTTAGTTTATTGTCCCAAAGTTTGGGGGGGGTCATGTAGGAGAGTAGGGTCTGCAATCCTATGATCACCCAGATTTTTGCTTTTTGCTGCACTGGTTTACGACTTTCCCTGGCTGTGGGCCTGCTAATCAGACCCACAGCCTAGCTGTTCTCTCTATCCAAATTGTACTCAGGTACTGAATTGGCACTGGGCCCTCTCCAAGTCCCTGTACCCAGGGCTGAGGTGTACCCAGAAGTCTCCCAGGGGCTGAAGCATGTATTATGCCACCCCTGGGCTGACTAACTAAACTGACACAACTGGCTGCACGACAGCTGGGGCAAGGTGGTGTACTCACCCTTTGCTTTAGATATAGTATACCTATATCTAACCCTAAGATGGACACACAGATCTCCTATCAGTCACTCCTATGGCAGGCCTTAACAATCCTGAAGGCAGAGTGCTTGGAATCGTGTGAGATGGTGCTCTGGCATGAGCTGAGCCTGTCTGCGGCTTTCGGGATCCATCCCTTAGCCGTCTCCATGATATCGCATACCATATACTCTTAAGTGCATTATAATCCTCGCGGTTATATGCCAACTCTGGTATCGCTTTATCAAAACATGTCGAGTAAGGTGTCATACGAATTGGAATACTAACCCCTCGCCAATTCTGGCGACGGGGTTAGCATTCCACCCTTCTAGAGGGACACGACATGCATGTAACCTATAACCCGGTTAAAAGTCAGACAGAGCCTTAGCATCCACAAAATGGATGCTGCCACCGAGACACAAGTCTGCCCTCCTGCTGCTGGGAGTCCTCCCAGAGCAGGAGATAAGGACAAAGGGTTTCCTGCCAGGGGCGGTGCCAGCACTGTCCCAGACAGGGTTTTGTGTATTGTAGGTAGGCAGGGCTTCAGAGGAAGGTGACTGCACGTGGCACCCCGGTGCTCACTGTGCATAGGCTGGCTTAAACCAGTTCCAGGGACACTCCAGACCCTGTGCTTGGGAAAAGCCCGCCAAGGAAGTGGGTGTAACCACCCCCCTCCTGGTCCCACCCCTAGGGCAGGACTTAGTCGCGTGCCAGCCCCCTTTTCCAAGATAAAGGTAGAGACTGGCCCCCTTCCAAATCAGATCATCTTTGGAATCAAGATACCACTTTCCACGAAAGGACTTCACGATTTCTTCCTCAAGATTCTCCCTTGTGACTAAGGAGTAGTCACCCTGCATCCGCAGGCACCATCCAAGAACACTGCGGTCTGCTGCACGTCCTTCCTCCGGAATCCGACTGCCCAGCTCGACGAGACCCGGCTTCCCTGGCACCTCTGACCTCTACCCACCTCTACAGCACAGCTGAGAACCGTGGGTGCGACGAGACCTCGAGGGACCGGCCATCGCCAAGACTGCACGACTTCTGCACAGCAAGCCCACCGAGTAATTTCCTGGTGAGTGCTTTGGGGTCCGAGAAGCCCCCACCCTGAGCAGCTCCAGCACCGAAGAGCAGCCCCCCAGCATCTCCACGATCGGCGTGGGGCCCTTCTGCTTTTTGCTGCTCACCGCGTTGTTTGGCTACTAGCCCGCTGGCTTGTGGCCTTCCGAACGACGCCCGACGACAACACTGCTGCTGGTCTGGTTGCTCCAGACTGGCCCTTGCTTCCCTCCATCGGAGAAGTACCCTGGACCCTCCTGGTCCGGCTAAGACGCCATTTTAGGTCCACCGCGTGGGCCTTGCATTTGCCAAGACTTGTTGCCCAATCCTGGGTCCAGCGACGTCGACGGCAAGAACCTTCGTGGGACAGCTCGCACCTCCATCCTGGTCGCCGACAACGCCTCCTGGTCCGAGAGACTGCAGAGCCCAGCAGCGCCCACTCACCTGACTGCGGTGACTTCGCCCGGTGCCATCCTGGTGCCCACTTAATCACTGGCTAGTGATTCAAGAACTTGGTCCCCTCTGCTTTCAGGTTTTCTTCTTCCTTGATCCAGGCTTGGATCCATCGAACTTTCCTTCACTGGTCGCCTGCCAGCAACTTCCTTCTTCCAGGCTCCTGGTCCGGCAACGAGATTCCCGACGTCTTTTCAGACCTATGCAGCTGCAGCCCCTGGGCTAGGTAACTTCGGCACTTCGGTGTCCCAGCATAGCCTCACTATCCAAGGGTCAGGATCCACTGTCGTTTTCTCCCTACCAGGTCGGGTTCGCCCGTGAACACTAACTTTGCCTTTACTAGCTTCCATAGACTTTGTCCCGCATCTCGCGTGAGAGTGCACACTCTGCACCCGAGTCCCCTAGGTCTCCTAGAAGTAATCTAACGATTCCCTAGTCAAGTCCTAGCGATTCCAAAGCCTATTAGTACTGTACTTACCTGCTAGTAATTTCGCATTCCACTTTTAGAGTATATGGTTTTTCGTGCCCCTCGGGCATTTGTGTATAACGTGCTAACTTAAGTATTTTCATAAGAGTTTTGTTGTGTGCTTAGCACCCTGTCCTCATAAAGAGTACAGGGTTGTTGTGATTCTAATAAATACATTGTTTATTTTCATAACACTTGTGTGGTGTCCTTTCACTGGGTGTTCAAGGGGTAATGTGATGGTAAAACAGCTGGCTTAACACGCCCTCTAGAGTCTTAGCCTTAGACTGCTCGTATCCATGCTACTAGGATAGCTGGTCTATAAGGTTGACTTACAACCAATCATCAATAAGGGTTGTTTGGACTGATATATAGTGATCACTAGAATAGTGAACACTGCACATCAGGCCAACTTCTCACACATATACAATCTGCGATCATGAAACTGGAAAATAGTTCACAGATAGCTGCCGCGTGTATCATCTGGTACTGTCAACATGGCTCGGCTCCAGATAACATAATCAGGGCTGACTAGTGGCCTCGTCACACCGGTTTGAAAGTGGATTACCGCCGGGCTGGATGAGGCAACGAGAAAAAACATACAATGAAAGCACCAGCGAGTAACAGGCAAGAATGAAATTGGCACCGCATTGTGTCGCCGCAGAAACATGTTGTTAAACATGCACAACACCACTGCCATACACACACGGACACCACCACTGCCATGCACACACAGACACCACCACTGCCATGCACACACGGACACCACCACTGCCATGCACACACGGACACCACCACTGCCATGCACACACGGACACCACCACTGCCATGCACACACGGACACCACCACTGCCATGCACACACGGACACCACCACTGCCATGCACACACGGACACCACCACTGCCATGCACACACGGACACCACCACTGCCATGCACACACGGACACCACCACTGCCATGCACACACAGACACCCCTGCCATGCACACACAGACACCACCTTCAAATAAGGCATACAATCTACAGCATATCACTCTGCACTGCTACAAGTTAAACACTTGTGGTCATTGACTATGTCTGTTGACTTCCATTACAAAGGCGTAGCGAACAAGGCCTATATTTATTCAGCACAGCAAAACTAGCACTCTATATTACTGGCAACTTTGCTTGGTATAAGCAACAGCTAACCATTCACAAACAATGTTTATATACCAATTGCAAATAAAAACAAAAAAAGTTAATGCAAACCATTGTCATTTACAATGCCAGTAACTCAAACTTTAATGCTGCGAGACCTATTGCATTGCAAATGCTTGTTGTTACAGGGCAGTTCCGTCTGACGCGGCCCTGTAGCTAAGGGTAAAATCTATTGACTGGAACCGCTGTGGCAGTGGCTCCTGCCAATACTTTTATGAAAGATCGCCTGCTTGGAGGTCATTTATTAATTAGACGGGCGGCCCCTCTGCCATGGGGACGGAGTATTTTACTCCGTCCGCATGGTAAAACGGTGGGCTGTGTGCCTAAATATAAATTGGCCCCAAAATCCTCAAGATTGACTGAACACAGTAATGCTTTATGAACATGATCCCAATAAAATTGTAATTTGCCCCGACAATATACAACCACAAAGATGATCTTCAGCTGGTGGTTTATGCAGATCTGTATGACCCGCTCAGTAGGGAAACTGTTTCTACTGAAAAGTAACTTCTGAACAGCTGTTGAAGCGCTTGGGCACTAGCATCTTCAACTTCTGAATGGATGTCGAATCGCTTGGGCACTAGCATCTTTAAGTTCTGAACGGATGTCGAGTCGCTTGGGCACTAGCATCTTCAACTTCTGAACGGATGTCGAATAGCTTGGGCACTAGCATCTTCAACTTCTGTACGGATGTCGAATCGCTTGTGCTCTTGCATCTTCAACTTCTGAACGGATGTGGAATCGCTTGTGCTCTTGCATCTTAGAAGTGGCATCGCCATCCTCAGCCTTCCCTAACGCCACACTGGCCCCTCTGAAGGGCATCCTGAGTACAGCATACCACTTCGAGGCCCTGAAAAAGTTAAACCACATCACCCCACCTTAGAAGCCCCACCATCTTAAAGACTAACTTCACTGTCTGGTGTCTACTAAGCTATCTCAAACAGCACCCTTCTTCAATGGCACTCTCCAGTGCTACACCTTTCTCATCTTTGTACCCAGGATCTGGCATGATGGTTAACATCCATCAGGACCACCCCTACTCTCCTTCAATCCAGAGAAGGGCAGAAGACGCACCTCTTCAAAAGACACTACATCTCGATGTAATGTCCTGTTTTCCTATAACAACTTAGCACCCATACTCTTCACCCACAGGAACTGCTCTCTGTTTGTATTCTTTCCTCTAAACCTGTTCGACTCTTCTCTTCCTCTGTCTAGGTTCATGCTATATACATTTCATATATGTTACTTGTTACATATGTATGATGCATAGATGATTGACCCAAATTAAACTCTTCATAGATGGATGTACTAGTATTGGGCAACCAAACCAATCTTTGGTCACTGGATTTATGGCAATAGGATTAGGGCATTGTCCGGCCCCTGGCGAACAAATATGAAATCTGGGGATCCTTTTTGATAATAATCTTTCCTTGAACCTCAGGATTTTAGCAGTGGTGATACCTGCATATATCACTTATACTCCTTTAACTCTTTTGTCACCTAGTCTTCCCACACTGGGTACTGGTAATTATAATAAGTAGTAGTAGTAGTCAATGACTAGGTGGCTAACATTTGCATGATCTCACGACAAGTTTGGAAGTGAGTGTGCACACAGCAGAACAATGCCATGTGTGCAGTGCACTGTACATTCATATATACCTGTCAAGGAGCGGTTCCGTACGATCAGGTTCTTAAATAGCGGATTGACGTGAGTATAGAATCCACTGAGTCTGCATCACTCAATCCTAATTTTGCACTCATAAAATAGAAAAATGCATTTTCTGGGCATCATCAGTCCGCAGCAAATCACAGCAGAAACAATACTTCCCAAAGCAGCTACTCTCCACCTAAGGTACCACGTAAGCACTTGTTCACTACGAGCCAAGGAGAGTAATTGATTGCATTTAAACATAGTGAGTGGATCATGAAATTTCTAGGTAGGAAGTGTTGTTCCTTAATTTCCCCATGTGCACTTTGTGTTTTTTGGTGGGCGGGGGGTGGAAAGGCAATATAAAATAGCAAGAAACTTTAGGACACAGGACTATGTTTTAATGTTTTTGGTTGTTGTTTGTCGTATTGTATTATGGTTTCCATTTGCAGAAAAAGAAGTTGCTCTGATTGGAAAAGAGAAAATAGTTGAATTTCCTATGTGTCTTCCAGTTAGATCCAACGTGAGAAGGTTCTAATGTACAGAGTCCTTCTCAGCAGTGCTTCCTACAGATGTTGCACACGTTTGGTTATGGTTGGCCAACAAACGTGTAAAAGCAAGATTTCATATGAAAATAAGAAGCTAGGGATATTTGCATGGGGAGGTGGGAGTGGGGTGTGAAGTGGTGGTACAGGAGCAATAGTTAATTTTTTCTTTTGTATAAACCAATTTTTTTTCTTTCTTTCAGAAACCGCTGCCTGAGGAAAAGGCCCCTGTTGGTCCTTGGCTGATCGCCCTGTTTGTGTTTGTGGTTTGTGGCTCAGGTAAGTCTCTTTGGGGGCATGGAAGAAGTCAGTGGAACCCTCTTCACTAATAGACAATGTTTGTGGAGGTGTTTCCCAGAAAATGTTACCTGCCCTGCTTAGTCTAGAATGTTGCCCTCTATTCAAGTCTTTTATATTTATATATATATATATTCCTCCGCATTTCTCTTGTTGAAAGCCCGCTGCTCTCCTGACCAAAGGACGTGTCGTCTTTCAGAACCCCACGAGAGAGGGTCCGTTATAAATCACCAAACTCCTTTCACAAAGGATGACGACATCACGTGTGGATGCTTTTTAGAACTTTAATTGTCGGCCACCATTGTACGCGTTTCGCCTGCTCACTTGGTGAGCAAGCCTGCTGTGCAGGCGAAGCGTGTACAATAGTGGCCGACAATTAAAGTTTTATATATATATCTATCCGTAACATGTTTGCTTTTCCAAACAACGGATCCGGACCACAATTTGGTGCAAATTTCAATCTTTTATTGCGTGCTTGGCGGCATAACGCGTTTCAGCTCTCACAGGAGCCTTGATCACATGACATTAGTTCGCCATTTTCTTTACGTATTTATAGTGATCGGTGCAAGTCTAACAGTGGTCACATGTGCAAATTACGCTGCAAACATAGAAAAAATACTGAATGTTACTAGTAAAATCCTTTACAATTAGTGGCTTAAAATATATATATACATACACACATAAAATGCATAAATCCAAATAGATACACAGGATAAATCCCTGATTAATAGGTATACAATGTTCCTTAAATTGCATGACATATGTAACTCTCTACTGGCAAGTACATTTGTTGCTCAGATTGTGTGTTGTCCCTTGGTATATTTGCCACTGTTTCTATTCTCGCGTATCCTGTCCATGATCTAAATTTTATTTTGAGGAAGTGCATTTCTTGTTTAAAGTGCTGTGTGCTTAATCACCCATGTTGTGAAAAACCGTGGTTCATCCTATTAAAATCACAATCGTGCTTTATTGATTTACAGTTAGAGCGTACGAGCATTATTTCTTTTCATTGCGTCTTTTTTATTACTTTGTAATGTGGGTGTCCTGGCTATTTGTCGTATTTTTGAGGCGGTATTGTCCCCAAATATTCGGCTGTTTATCTAATGTAATGTAACGCACGGCTTAGAATATTTGGATCATGGTTTATGGTTTGTTCAGTCCTTTAGAATCCGTGTTACTCGCAAGTGTCAGCGAGGATTGCCCAAATTTATCAGTCTTCATAGTCATGTTTGCGAAGTGTTGGTATAAATACCCCTAGACCCTCTATTTACATGCCCACTTGCGGTATATTTGGTTACTTCAAATAAATATTTGATTAATATTTATGTTCTAACCAAGATCCCTAAAGTGCCTGTGCTACATTACCTAAATACATATTAAATACTACTTAAAAATCCATAAGAGTTATCTTCTGTGCAAAGTTCGCTATGTTGTTTCGAATATTCACCATGTTTTTGATCGCAGTCCTTTTGACAATAATCAATGTACATAAATATAATAGTTGATAAAAGTAATCACAATAATTACTAAAATCACGGTATAATACCTATAAATGTACACTCCTCGTCATTAAAACCTTCAATGTTGTTAAATAACCTTAAAACATCAGCTAAAATCTCTGCACATAAAATTACCTTATAAAATCATTAAGATAATTAAGATAAATGGTTGACACCTCAGATACTCAAATATTTGACTGTCCTTCATTCGTTTTACAGGCATGTATATAAATCTTCTGTCACATTCAGCCCTGTAGGATGTTTTGAGTTTAATTCCAGAATATATCTCGTTTCAAGTTTGTGTAGGCGTTGTTCTCTGTCTCCACCTCTTCTACTCGGTGGGACACTATCAATCACAAAATACTTGAGATCCTGACTTTTAGACCCATGGCTATTCTTAAAATGGCGTGCCACCGGATAGGTGTTGTCCTGATTGTAAATCGCCCTTATGTTCTGTAAAATTCGTTTATGCACCTGTAGTTTGGTGCTTCCTACATATTGTAGGTTGCACGGGCAGATTAAAACGTAAACCACAAATTCGGTTTTACATGTTAAAAGTTTAGTTATCTTGACACTTCTAGTACTGAATGGTGACGTGTATGTTAACTGGTTTTCTCCTTGTTGGCACGCTTTACATGTTTTACATCTTAAAAATCCTTTGTGTGTCTGTAGCCAGCTAGTTGTATCTATGATCTCAGGACTGGTCTTAACTAGTTCATCCTGCATTGAAGGTCCCTTGCTGTATGTGATAGAGGGTCGAGTTAGTAATTTCCCACCTATAACAGGGTCACTCATTACCATAGGCCAATTTTGTGTGATTACAGATTTGATCTGCCAGTGTTGCTGGCTGTATTGAATAATGAACCTGAATTGTTCTGTCCCTTCTGGTGCTGCCTCACTATTTGTGCGCTGAAGCATCTCGTTTCCTGACCCTAGTTGTCAATAACTGGTATCTATCATAGCGCATAGATTTTAATATAGTGCTGTCAATTGTATTTCTTGAATATCCTCTCTTCAGGAACCTGATTCTGCTGTTAGCCTGTGCCTCTCTAAGGTCATTATCATTGCTATTAATCCTCCTCAGATGTAGCATCTCTCCATAGGGATGCTGTTTATTAGGTGTCTGGCATAGGAACTACTCAGATTTAAATCATTTGTATTCAATGCCATCACAAAGTCATTGGTCCCCTGCGTGTCACCCTCCCAAACCACAAACAGGTCGTCGATGAATCGCAACCACATTTTGACATTATTTGTCATTGCCTGTCAGTGTTGGGTTTTGAGGACCAGCTCCTCCCACCAGCCCATAACCTGCTGCTCTCCTGACCAAAGGGTGCGTCGTCTTTCAGAACCCCACAAGAGAGGGTCCGTTATAAATCACCAAACTCCTTTCACAAAGGATGACAACACCACGTGTGGATGCTTTTTAGAACTTTAATTGTCGGCCCCCATTGTACGCGTTTCGCCTGCACAGCAAAGCAGCCACAGGTGGTGGCGTCGTTATATATATTTATATTCGGCACTGTATCTCAAGTCAAACGTGAAGTTGAATGTACAGACCTGTGACACATTTATAGTTCATCTAACAAGTTTAACCAGTTTCTGCACAGTTCAGTGATTACTCTTTCATTGTCACCCTGACTGTCTGAACTAGGTTAATTGGTGAAGTGTAATTAGGTACCCTTCAGAGCTCTTTGTCCAATAATAAGGTTATCACATATCAAAATGTAGATGTTTCTCGGTACTTCATGTAGAGCATTTTAGTTCAGCCACCTGATTTCATAGTTCAGGACTTAGCAGACAGTGTTTCAGTGAGGTAATGTATATGGAAAAAGTAGCTTAAGGAGAAACATTTTGGGGGGAAATTGTGAAATATCCCACAATCCAAATAACGTATTTCCAACAAGCAAACAAAAACACCAGGCAGTGCGCTCTGGAAAATAATAGATCACATACAATATGTTTCAACTCAAAAGTAGGCCACATTGTACAACATAAGCAATTAAAATGACTTTTATCAATCATAAGTGCTCAGTGAGGAGTGATTTCACAGTGCGCAATAAATGACTAAATTATGATTTGTATTCCATTACAAAACGATGGTCAAACCAGCGTATAGATTGTGCATGAAGTTGCTGGCTGGGCACCAACCTTCAAAACTACCCTAATTGGTTTCCTAGTCCGACCGGCCGGCTAGAAACGGTTGATGTTTTTTTCGGTCATTAGAGGGTCTTCATCAGGACATATGTAAATTGATCCAGAAACAGTATGCTATGGAAAGTAAGATAAATATAGTTGAGTCGGTAGGTAAAGAAAAGGTAATAAGGAAGAGGAGGGCAACTATTGGTTGAATTTACTGATTTGCTGTTGAACAGCCACCAGATATTGTATTTGATGTGGAATCAGTCCTCTGAGAATCTATTAGGTGTTAAATATGAGGAGTTCTAAACTAGTCATCAAGTAAAAAGTGTGCAGCACACATGAATGTGTACCTGCAAAGTAGGAAACAATCTGAAGGCAGTGAGAAATGGTGGAAAGACTTTCATGGAAAAAATGAAGAGGACTACGTTTGTGCGTATTAGTCACAGTAAGAGAAGAACTGGAAAAATCTGTCTTTTTCCGTTTGAAGGGTATGGCAGGCTCAGCTGAGGGCTTCTGATTATATGAGGCCTTGATATGACAGTAATTAAATTGCTTGATGAATGATATCCATAGTCAGTGGACACACACAAAAATGGGGGGAGAGAGGGGAAATCAGATCAGCTATATACCAAAACTTA
Source organism: Lissotriton helveticus (assembly GCF_964261635.1). Taxonomy (NCBI): domain Eukaryota; kingdom Metazoa; phylum Chordata; class Amphibia; order Caudata; family Salamandridae; genus Lissotriton; species Lissotriton helveticus. The sequence continues at coordinate 33,001,476 of NC_136073.1, forward strand.
CAGATACAGCAGTAGTGTGGAAAGCGCAGCAAATTACAAAACCTATCTGGTGTCTGTACGAGACACCAGATAAGTCTGTATTTTCAGATGTAAAACTATAAGAACTTGCATCAGAATTTCATTCTTTGTCAATATTAGAATTCTTACCAAGCTCCTTGAATGATGGCACTGTTTTGGTAACCCTACATGCATTTACCCCTACCAGTCTCAGTGCTGATCAAGCAATTTCAAAGTGCCCGCATGTGCCTTATCTTTCAAATGGAACTGAGTGAATTGTTTTGTTTAGCTGGGAATTATAGGTACTTTTATGGTGGGAAGCATAAATACTTGTGCCCAAAAAGGCACTTAGCCAGTATTGTGTACCTGAGGCTAGAGTAGAAACTCCTATTTTTCATCCAGCTTTATCTTAAAGGTTTTCACTGATTGCTGGTATTATGTATTAGTGACTGTGGTGTATCTAATTTCCTCTGGCACAGTGTTGGAGGCTTGTCTAGCCAGGAGCTGTGATATCAGTGTTTGCCCCATCTAATGGTTTCCTTGTTTCTACCTTTGCAGCAATATTTCAGCTGATCCAGAGCATCCGAATGGGAGGTTGAGGTGTTTCGTTGTCCCCTGTATGATTCATCCTCTGTCCCACCTGCTGGCAGTCGAAAACAAGGAATTCTGAGATGTATCCTGCCCCTTTCCAAGGATACCCTGCCCAAAGTCTTGGAATAAACCAATGATGAAAGAAACCTCAATGCAGCGAAGAACTGTTATCCCCTTCTGCCATGACTTATAACCATGCTTTCCCATTTAAACGCTGCTGCACAAACTGGGAAGGACGCATACTAGTCTCCTTTGTGGGCGAAACTAAAGACCATCTCGGTAGACTGCCATTCAAGAGACAAATGTTTGATGTGGGGCCAAATGTATCATCTGATGTTACCAATGGGAAAGAGTTTCTTTTTTAAGTTTTACTGAGGAAGCCCCTCCCGCCCACTTCCTCTGCTGCTTTGGCGACCCGGCTTGCAATTATTTTAAGTCAAAACCTACATGAGCAAAAACAAAACCTACAGAAACTTCATAGTATTGACAGTTTCTCTCAATGAGAAATGTGTTCTGTTGTCCAAAGTCTCAAATGTTTGTCCCCTCTATTTTTGACTTGGACCTTTCCAAAATGGTGGCTTGATTATCCAGGACGCCTGTCTGTTTTTTAATCCTCTTTCCCCAAACAAAATTGCTACCTCTTTATTTCTGTATGCTTTTCCTCCTGCGTCAAATTGCCACTTTTATAATGTTTTATAATTAAATCGTGAGCTCAATTGTTGGAGTGCAATGAAATTAAAATTGCTTTAAATAAAATTTGCTGATGAGTGTTTAATAATGTCTGAGCAGTATTCTTTGACGTGTTGGTGGAGCTTGGTTTTCACTGGAATTTGACATGCCTCGCTTGCCTTCTAAGCTAAATTCTGCAAACTTTGGCCTGGTCATTGGGTTATTCCGAACAAAAGATCACACTTGGCCTACGAGTACCACTCCTTATTGGTGGTTGTTTCATTTCAGAATTTCCTTTATGTCTGTAAGATTCAATACCTGTATGTGGCTTGTTATCTGTGCTCCTATTTTTGGAGGCTGAGGAAACGAAGGCACAGAAGGAAGTGATGTTTCCCTTGGTGACACCGTATGATCAAATGGGAAAGCCAGGATTACAATCTATGTCCCTTGCTTTCATAGTTGGTGACCAAGCCTCACTGACACATTGATTCCCCTGCGTTTCTTACGCTCTCTGATTTTCTTTGTTGGTAAACCACACAAGGTTTATTGTTGCTTCTTTCATGTTTTCCTTTACTGTCTGTGAGCTTATGTCTGAGGTGTACAAGTATACTAGCTTTTACTTTCTAGGGGAACGAAGCTTTGTGAAATCACTGGTAGGAAACTCTTCTACACTGCTGCGCTCAGGCGCACAGCTTCATATTTTTTTCCCACATGTCTGTATATCCTAGCAGTTCAAGGAAGCAATTATTTTAGGGATGTGGCAACAAGTAAGCAAGTGGCTTATTCGGCTTTGGCGCCGATAGTCAGTGGGTGAACCTCCTTTAGAGGGCCACTGGTCTATTTTCAATCCTTGAGAATGGGGTCCTAAAATGGTGGTAGCAGTAAACAAGTTTGCAGGTGTTCACTAGAGCAATTCCGTTCGTCTTTTGTTTGCGTTGCACTTTTCACCCTAAGTGGGATGGGTATGCCCAGACGTGGGTCCCTTGCTCACTGTGCCACTGGATTCAAGCTAGCCTGGCTGATGAGGGTTATACCCAGAAACCGGTCCCAGGATGCTTGTTTCTGGTCCAGGGAGGACCTGGCTTGGCAGTTCGAGCTGGACTGTTCCCATGAGGCACAGGGTCAAGATGGCTGGGTCTAAACTGGAGTGGCATGGTGAGCAAAAGAACAATGGATTTAACGCAGATCTCTTGACTTGGGGTGAATGTATGATTTATTCAGCCGTCCAAGCATCATTTGTTTGGGTTGCACTTGAGCAATATGAATCAGAAATTTCTGAAATTATTCACAAATAAGGATGAACCATAAACATTGATAAAGGACAGAAAGTTCCAAACACATTGGCTTTTGTGCGTGAAATGCAAAGTGACAAAATATGTATGCATTATAAATGTACTGTTGTAGTTTGAGGACTGTGTTAATGTCAGTCTCTCAAGGTCAACTCTCTATTGTTTCAATGTGATTTAATTTGTGTTCCATGCTCTGGAGATGGAATGACGTCTGCTTGTCTCCGGCAACACTAGTCGGTGGTAGGAGGGACTTGTGGACATCGGAAGCTCCCGGTCGTGGGTGTGAAAGAACCTCAATAAATCTTTAGGAAAATCTTACCTCCTGAGTGGGCTTAAACTTGCTACATATTGGGGTCGATCGGAGCACCTTCACACGCACCGACTCAATTTGGATATATTTTATTTTTTATTCTTCTCGTCATCACTCCGGACCTTGCTATCAGAATCAGGCTGTTCATTGGAGCTCTGTCTTCACAACAGCTCATCGGAGTCAATCAATCAGACGTTTGTTAAGCGCGACTACTTACCCGTAATGGTCTCAAGGCACTGGGTGTGGTGGGGTGCAGGTTGCGGTCCATCAAAGAGGGGGTCCGTTGAAGATCCAGGTCTTGAGATCTCTTACGAAGATGGGGAGCGATGTTGTCTATCGGAGGTGGAGCGGAAGTTGTACTGTGGAGCTTACCAGAGTTGGTTTCCACGTGCGTTGGTGCAGTGTGGATTTTGGCAACTTCACGTTATCCTGCGGCAGGCATGCGCTGTACAACTTGTGAGTGTGCGGCGTGCCTGCCTCATCAGCGTGCTCAGTCATATGCATGCATTCCTGCAGTGAGGATCTTCAGTAACTCAACATCATTGCGGCAGGTGTGCACTGCCAGCTGCTATTGTGTGCACGCTCTCATTTATGTGATTGCCCCATCGGCGTGCTCTGTCATACGCACACATTTCAATATTTCAGTGTGTGTTCAGTTCTGCCTTCCTGTACAGGCATCAAGATCTCACCAGCCTGATCAAGTCATACGCTTATTTTCCACTGTGTTTGGGCTGCAAATAATCAATACGGCCTTCCAGTGCAGGCAGCCAGGGGGAAGCAGGTATTTATATATTTATTGTTTCTTATTTTTCTGCGGTTTGTCTGGCTCCCTTGCATCAAAATATTTTGCTTCAGCTATTTTATTTGCTTGTCAAAAGCGTTTCACTCGCCATTTTTGGTGCCCCGCATTGTTTTTGCAAGTTCAAATTGTACATTTTACTCTTGGCAGGCAACACAACAGATTACTCTGCCATCACCTTTCTTACAAATTCCTGGCAAACCCAATTTTAAGTGGCCCCAATGGGTAAGAATCTTTGAGAATTACTTGGTGGAAAATGATTCTGTGAAGTTCTCACCAGTACGTAAAGCAGCAGTATTGTATAGCGGTATTGGATTAGCAGCGCAGCAAGTTTTTGACAATTTACTTTACTTGTGGATTTATAGAGCGCAAACGAATCCTCCCCGAAGGGGATGACTGGGATCTGTACAAGGAAGTATTGGCAAGTATAGGGAAAGAGTATGATGAGGAACCCAGTATCATGCTTGAACGTCACAACTTTTTCAAAAGAAAGCTGAGCGTAGATAAAACTGTTGAGGAGTATGTGGCAGTGCTTAGAATTCTACCTTCAGCTTGTGAACTTGGCGCAAGCGTGGATATATCTATACGCGATCAGTTTGTGTTTTCATGCTATTCCCAAAAGATCCAAGAAAGACTCCTCAGCTGCAGAAATCCTACCCTATCAAACAATTGACCTTGCAAAAGGAATAGAACAATCGATGATTTCCACTAGAGCTGTCCAAGAAGGTCAGTCGGTTAGCTTATAAATGTGCGCAATGAGGGTACAGTTGGTCTGGTAAACACTGGCCATAACAGGAAAACAGCCACCAAAGAAACCTAGAATGTTTCGGGTGTGGGTCAAAAAGTCACATAGGTAATTTTCCCAATTGTGCTGCTGTAGGCGAGAGATGTATGTCGTGCAAGAAGGTGGGCCATTTTTAAGCATTCTGCAAAGGTTCCAAGAAATTGACATGGGTCAACAGCATTGAAGTGTCTGAATATAGGCACAGCAAAATATTTTTAAGAGAAACCAGTAAGGTAGTACTGTCTTTTGAATATAACACCGTGTATTGAGTACGCAATGTAAAGGGTCCATGTTGTGATGCAATGATTGGAGATGTACCACTTCAAGTTATGGCTGACTCTGGGTCACTGATTTTGATCTTATCTGATGACTAATTTCTGGAAGAATTTAAAACTTCTGTGGTGCTTTCGCACAAAGATGTAATCCCAAAACATTTGAGGAGACGGGTCGAAATGCTGGGTATTTTCATTCAAAGGTGGAGTGCTTGGGACGACACACACTTACCAAGGTTTATGTTGCAGTTACAGGGAGAAACATTTTAAGTTGGCTGGATTTGGTCAGGATGGGATTATATTTAAAACCTGGGTCAGATAACCTGGTGGTGGTGGTTGAACTACCAGAAGGGTATTCACAGAATGACGTATATTGTAGATACTGTTAATAACTCTTCCTTTGCAGGTACTGCTACAGACATTGATACAATTCTTCGCCAATTTCCCACAGTATTTTCATATAAGGTGGGGACTGTACTAGGTTTTGCACATCCTATTCGGTTGATGCCCGAAGCTCAGTGGTGGTACATAAGGTTCACTCTTTTCCTTTGAGTGTCAGGGATTGATTGAAAAGGGTATTGAAGAATCTTTGTTCTGAGGGGATAATTGTGCCATGTGATTCCTCTTCATGGGTGTCTCTCATTGTAGTTGTTCTTAAACACTACTGGGGAGGGTAGACTTTGCATTGACTTGCGCTGTCCACAGCAATATCCTCCATGATTATCATCCCCTTCCCAAAATACAATATCTCTTGGCTAGCCTGGGGGTTTTCAAGTTCTTTTCCATAATAGATCTGCGGTCAGCCTATCCCCAAATTCGCCTCACTGCTGATTCTCTGGAACTTACAACATTTGTGACCCCATTTGGCGCATTTAAGTAACTCAGGCTGCTTTTTGGTTTGGCCTCTGCTGTTAGCGTGTTCTAGAAGCTCATGGACACACTCTTGGAAGATCTACCTGGGGTCCAAGCCTACTAGGGTGACATTCTTGTGTTCGCCAGCAGTTGAGAGGCCCATGATGGCATCTTCTACAAGGTTCTTTACAAACTGTGCAGTGCAGGTTTGACCATTAGGCATGAGAAATGTACGTTTGGATTTCAGTAGCTTGATTATTTAGGGCATTCCTTGTCTAGGGAAGGTATCAAGCTAAAACTTTCTTTAATCGGAGCACTACGTGGCGCTGCCGGCCCAAAGATAAGGATGCCTTATGTTCGTTCTTGGCAGAATACTATGCTTGATTTGTATATTGTTATGCACAGACAGAGCCATTGAGAGATTTGGTAAAAAAGGTCTCCAAGTTCACCTGGACCAATGATCTACACAGCAATTTTGACAAAGTTAAACATCTAATTGTGGAGACACGAGCTTTGCAACCTTTTCAGGAAGGTCACAGATGCTTTGTGAACGTGGATGCTAGCTTGTCTGACCTTGGTGCTGTACTTGCACAATGGATTGGTGGTAAAGCACATACCATTGCATTCGCTTCCAGGACACTACAGCCCTCTGAAACGCGATACAGCACCATTGAGCGTGAAGTGCTTACATGTGTCTGGACAATACACAAATTCAGATCATATATTTGGAGACGTGAGCTCGAAGTGTATACCAACCACAAACCACTTATGCATATCCTTAGTGGCGAGGGAACAGACTACGCCACAGCTAGGTTAGTATGTTTATTGTACACGCTACAAGAGTACCGTTTTATCATCGAACATTTACCATGAGGGAAGAACCTTAGAGCAGATTGCTTGTCGCAAATGTCTCTTGATGGTGAGCAGGACGAAGTGGAGGATACGGAATGTGTTGTGGCAGCCTTGGAGGCAGTTCTCCAGTGTGCACCTATTTCTGAAGGGAATTGGCATGAGGCATATTCCAAATATAGCAATCTCACATTAGTCAAAGAGTTCATAAGCAAGGGCTGGCCAGAGAGTAGAACTCTCTCCAAGGAAATGAAAGATTTTGCATTCGGGGCTACTGAACTCTTCGTAGTTTGAGATGCGTTGTGGCATTTTTGTTCCTCCAGAGAGTTTGCGCAAGGAAATTATTCAGACAGCACATCAAAGCCACATAGGATTACCAAGATCTTTAAAAGCCTTAAATAATATTACTGGTGGACTTCCATCAAGTTAGGACCATTATTGAGGGTGGTGCGGAATGCTTGCTATCTTGACAAACACCACTTCATCCGGTGCCACTTCCCCAAGGTCCCTGGTACAAAGTTGGTCTTGACTTCTCCAGTCCCTCTGAGGTCTTGCCCATTGAAAACAGATTTTTAATTTTAATGGTGGATTACTATTCAAAATGGATGGTTTTTGGGTTTTGAGATGACAATGCCATACAATTTCTAGGGCACGTATTCAAGTTAGAAGGGCCACAAAAAATAATTGTCACTGACAATGGTACTCATTTTTGTCAGAACGAAGGTGTAAGTTTCTTGAGCGCAATGCTATTCAACATCTTAAAGTGGCTTTCCATACGCTCTCCTCCAATGGATTAGTTGAGAGGTGGAACAGAACAGTCAAGGAGCGTGTGCAGACAACAGTGCCCCTGGGTTTAGAAGTCCAAGAATTTGTACGAAACAAGATATGATCCTATAATGTTACCACTCACAGTACCACTGTGGGGCACATTTCACGTTACTTGGAGGTAGGAAGGTTCACACCAATTTGTGTCCTAATTTGCTGTCTGATGAGAGTGGTCAGGAACTCGAATCTTTAGATATTATGAAGTCGCAGGTTGGTCTGAAACAAAAGGCCATGAAAGCTAACTTTGATGCTGGCAAGCATTTTGATAATGAACCTTTGAAAGTAGGAGATTGGGTTTTAATAAAAAAAATAAAAGCAAGAGTGATGAAAGGGGCATCTCGGTTCTCGTCACCTGTTTTGTTCAAACAGGTGAGTAAAGGTTCAGCACTTTTGAAAAATAAGGCCTGGTAGGACAAAATGAGTTTGGTGCACCTTACCAGTTCACAAGTGGACAACATTAAGAAATGTTCTGGCCATAACGCAGACCAGTGTGAGTGATATAATTGGCTGCAAGATTTTAAGACCTCCAGTTCAGTCACTGGAATCACCACTCCTGAAGGCGAAACAATGTTGACAGAGGATTCTTCGGTTCCGGGGGCACTCTCTGGTAAGGTATCAGAAAACAGGGGTGATGGTCGCTCTAGGAGGTTGCCTTGCAGGTTTAAAGACCATGTATTAGAATAACCATATTACTTTCAGGAGTTAGTTTTGCAGGTTTAAAGACCATGTATTAGAATTACCGTATTACTTTCAGGAGTTAGTTTTGCAGGTTTAAACACTATATTAACCAGATTATTGTTATTTTCTTTGATTTTTATTTTCCTTATGTTTGTTGAGGGAGGAAATGGTGTAGTATGAGGTATCTAGCCTCGTGGTCGTGAAAGAACCTCAATAAATCTTCATGAACATCTTACCTCCTGTGTGCGCTTCAACTTACTACATGTACAAATACATATCCGCATATATTGGGAGATAAAATAACAGAGTAGTGGGTTACACAAAGTTTTTTTCCAAAGTTGTTATTCTTTTTCAATTCTATGAATTTGAGAACTGAAGACTTTCTGTCCAGCATTGGCACCACAGGAGTAAAGCATAGTATGGTGTAAGTATCCAGATTACCATTTCTGTCCTAAAATGCAGATGAGTCGAGTTTTCCTGGAGTTCGGAGTGGCACAAGAAGTATAAACCCTTCCCGCTGCTGGGTGGTTGTCTGGTACCAATGTCACCTCTCTAGCTGAGTTTCAGCATGAACTGTTCATGTTTGAAAGTAGCGGCTTCATGTATCCCAAACACTACTTTACACAACACAAGACTACGTAGCACGTGTAGAAAACTTTGCTGACTTATATATATATCTAAATGTGTCTATTTTTATAATCGATGTCTTCAGACGTTTCTAAGCACTTCACGATAAGTGAATTCTTGTAAAAGGAGACAAGTGTTGTGCCAAGGGTCCGGGAACACATTGTTTTTAATTCACCTACACCCGCAATTGAGATTAAGAGAAAAGGACTGCCGAGCAAGGCATTAGTATTGTAGTTATTCCGAATTTTCTGTGTAAATGTAGATTTGTCTCGTTTGACACATAAGTCCCCATCTGCTTCATAATCGGTAGGTTTAATTTTACGTTACCAAAAAGATGTGAATGGAGTAGAAAAGAATTCGAGAAATGTTGCCACGATCACCTAGTACCTTGGAATGCTGGGCTTCGCAGCTAAAAGTACATTAGGAGTCGAAGGCTGTCTACGGTACGATGATCAAAGTTACATTAGGTTGAAAGGTCGCAAGATATCTATTCACATCCACACCCCTTGTGGGGCACTGCTGTATGGAGTCCCTCATATTGCAAAGGATTTCCCCCACTTAGGGAAGGCTGTTAGACAAACCTCATCAAAAGAGCCCCTTCATTGGTTTAAACCACAGCTGCAAAACATAGGGCCTCAATCAATCAATCAGAGTACTTGTAAAGCGCGCTACTTACCCGTGAGGGTCTCAAGGCGCTGAGAGGAGGGGGGTGCCGCTACTGCTCGAAGAGCCAGGTCTTGAGGAGTCTTCTGAAGGCGAGTAGGTCTTGGGTCTGCAGTAGGTGGGTAGGGAGGGTGTTCCAGGTCTTGGCGCCGAGGTAGGAGAAGGATCTGCCACCGGAGGTCGTTCGTTGGATGGGGGAGACAGGGTTGAGGCTGGCGGAGCTGGCAGGTGGGGTTGTAGAAGCTGAGTCTGCTGTTCAGGTAAGCTGGTCTGGCGTTGTGGAGTGCTTTGTGTGCGTGGGTGAGGAGCTTGAAGGTGATCCTCTTGTCGAGGGGGAGCCAGTGTAGGTCTCTTAGGTGGGGGGGTGATGTGGCTGCGGCGGGGGACGTTGACGATCAGTCGGGCGGAGGCGTTTTGGATGCGTTGTAGTCGTCGTAGGTGTTTGGCTGGGATTCCTGCGTAGAGTATGTTGCCGTAGTCCACTCTGCTGCTGACGAGGGCCTGTGTCACCGTTCTTCTTGTTTCGGTCGGGATCCACTTATAGATCCTGCGGAGCGTGCGGAGGGTGTTGTAGCAGGAGGAGGAGACGGCGTTAACCTGCTTAGACATGGAGAGTGAAGAGTCGAGGATGAATCCTAGGTTGCGTGCTTGGTTGGTGGGTGTCGATGCTGTCCCAGTGTGGTCGGCCACCAGGAGTCATCCCAGGCTGTGGGGGTGGGTCCGAGGATGAGGACCTCCGTCTTGTCCGAGTTCAGTTTCAGATGGCTGCTCCTCATCCAGTCGGCGACGGCCTTCATTCCCTCGTGGAGGTTTGTTTTGGCGGTGTGTGGGTCCTTGGTGTGGGAGAGGATGAGCTGAGTGTCGTCGGTGTAGGCGATGATGTTGAGGTCGTGATGGCGGGCCACTTGTGCAAGGGGGGCCATGTAGACGTTGAACAGCGTCGGGCTGAGGGATGAGCCCTGGGGGACGCTGCAGATTATGTCGGTGGCTTCGGATCGGAAGGGTGGGAGGCGGACGCTCTGGGTTCTGCCGGAGAGGAAGGACGTGGTCCAGTCAAGGGCCTTCTCTTGGATTCCGGCTTCTTGGAGGCGTGTGTTTAGAGTGCGATGGCAGACCGTGTCGAAGGCGGCTGACAGGTCCAGAAGGATGAGGGCTGATGTTTTGCCGTTGTCTAGTTGGTGCCTGATGTCTGTGGCGGCAATGAGGGCTGTCTCGGTGCTGTGGTTTCGTCTGAATCCGGACTGGGACGAGTCCAAGATGTTGTTATCTTCGAGGTGGCGGGCCAATTGCATGTTGATGATTTTCTCGATGACCTTCGCCGGGAACGGGAGCAGGGTGACGAGCCGGAAGATCTTGAGGTCCTTGGGGTCCGCCTTGGGCTTCTTGAGGAGGGCGTTGATTTCGGCATGCTTCCAGCTTTCCGGGAATGTCGCTGTTTCGAATGAGATGTTGATGACCTTCTGTAGTTGGGGTGCGATGGCTGCGTCTGCTTTGTTGAATACGTGGTGTGGGCACGGGTCTGACGGAGATCCTGAGGGGATGGAGTTCATGATCTTGCGTGTCTCGTCGTTGTTGACGTTGGACCAGGAGGTCAGGCGGTTGGCGCTGGTGCTGTTCGCAGGGGAGGTGGAGTCTGGCGTAGTCTGGGCGGTCGTGGTGTTGAAGCTGTCGTGGATGTCGGCGATCTTGTGGTGGAAGAAGATGGCCAGTGAGTCGCACAGATTTTTGTGAGGGCGGGATGTCGTTGGCATTGGTGCTGGGGTTGGAGAGCTCTTTTACGATGCTGAAGGGCTCTTTGCTGTCGTGTGCGTTGTTATCCAGGTGGTCTTTGAAGGAGGATCTCTTGGCTGATCTGATGAGGTGGTGATGTCTGCGGGTGGCGTCCTTGTGGGCTGTGTGGTTGTCTGGTGTGCGTTCGTGGCGCCATTTCTTCTCCAGTTTCCGGCATGCGCGTTTGGAGGTCTGGAGCTCATCGGTGAACCAGGTGGCTCTCTTGCTGGCGTGGCTGTTGGAGGGTTTCTTGAGTGGGGCGAGGGTGTTGGCGCAGTCGTCGATCCACTGTCTGAGGTTGCGGGCTGCGGCGTCTGGGTTGGTGGATGGGTTCTGGGCGAGGGTGGTGATCAGCTGGTCTTCGGTGACTTTGCTCCAGCAGCGGCGAGGCAGCTGTTGGGTGCGGTGGTGCGTGGTTGGTAGTCCATGGAGGTGAGTGCGTGAGTGCTGGCGAGGTCGGCGATGGAGTCGCTGAACTGAGCCCGGGGTCCGGGGGGTCTGTAGATGAGTGTTCCTCTGAGGGTGGTGTTGGGGTCGGTGTGGATCCGGAGGTGCAGGTGTTCGGCGGTGTTGGGGTGTCGTCTGCGTGGGTGGAGAGTGGACTTGTGGACGATGGCTATTCCTCATCCGATTCCGTTGGCGCGAAACCCATGTACTAACAATGAATTCAGTAGAAGTTGTCGCAATTTGTCAAATCCATTTATATTTTGTGAACCGACCTATGTACTAATAGGTCGGTTTACAAATTATCAAATCGTCTTGGTTGCAATATGACCTACCTCAGGAGTATTAACCAGGTAAGTCCCAAAATGACATCTGGTAGTGTGTGGGGATCAGCAAACCAGCATGTCTGATTGCTTTTAAATAAAGCATCCCACCCCAGGTAAAATCACTTTCTTTTTAATGAAGCCCGTTTTCCTGATATTAAAATGGGATGCGTTTAAAAAAATCAAAATTACAACTTTTATAAACATTTTTAGGAGCAGGAAGTAGTCCCATGGACCTTTCTGCTTCTAAAAATATATTTGTCCACATTTACAAAGGGCGAGGGGTCCCCTGGGAACTCCTTCCTGTTTGCGAATGTTAAAATATTAATGTTTTGTGACCAGATATGAGTCACAAAACATTAAAACATAGGATATGGAATCTGAATTTGGAGTAGGTCCTCTAATACACCCCTTCCAAATACTGATTCCGTATGGTTTCCTAACCCCATTTAACGATTTGGAAAACCTTTTCTGAATGATGAAATGGGCGTAGTACTTTTCAAAACATGGTTTTAGCATTCACAAATCCTCTGATTTACCAAATCATAATTGCAAAACTGCTTTGTACATGAAATCCATGGTCTACAATTGTGCCCATTGGTATGAATGTCTTGAGCCGGGCTTTGCAACACCTTGTTGCCATTTTCTACACATTTTTGGTGGGTATCTGTGTGTGTTTGCTCTCCAGCACACTTAGTGGTGAAGGCATGTATAGTCATAAGCAGGTTTTTTTCTTCTTCTATCTACCTAGGTTGGAGGTGGGAAGGCAACTTAGTGGCTCTTGCCGAAGTGAAGTCTGTGCAGCCACATGACCTCATGATGTGTCAGACACGCATGAAAGGCTTCTGAGAGCATGCATGTGTGAGGCTTTACGTTTGTGCTTTATAGTTTCCAGCAGCACTCTTCTTGGAGGAGTGGAGAAGTGTGGCTCAATGGTTAGAGCAGCAGACCCTGATGCAGAGGTCTAGCCCGGGACCAGGGTTCAATTCCCTGCCTCAGCGGGTCTTGGGCTCAAAATTCCACTGACCTGATAATTCTCGCCTCGGTGCCTATTCCAATCATGGGTCCCACTCTGCAACTCTGGGCAATAGCTTGCTTAATCTCCACAACGGCCCCCACAACGCTAAGGATGCCTGGCCTCCACCTTGGGGGTGCCCAGGAGTGGACACCTCACAGGGAAAGCCAGGACGGGTTCCACAGCGGTATTCGTACAAGCGCCTTGAGACCCTTGCGGGTGAGTAGTGCGCTATACAAGTATCAATTTACAATTTCTTCAGTAAATCACCTTAGCAACTAGATGGCTCCCAGGCATTCTGGCACATGCAGTCCCTCTGTTCAAACATGATGTCAGTGCTCCTTGCCAGATAATCATTGTAGTTTCACATGGATGCCTAGATGGGTGAATGATGGAGTCCTGTGGACTCCACGTGCCTGACCTGCTCAAGAGGATGGTTGTTTTTGTGTGAGGCTGGCAGTGGTCTTCGTGTATACTGAGACCGGCAGGTTAGACTACTTATTAGAGCTGCATTATCCATGCCACAGTTAAACTTCATGGCCACTCTTGCTGCTGGACATATGCATTACTTCAAAAATTGCCTCCCGTCTGTATCCGTTCTACAAACTACCTAAGGCAGCTCAAACAGGTCCCTCGAGCGGCAGAAGAGCTTCATGGCCTGAATATGAGTTGTGCTAAAAGTGCCCACACTGCCTTGAGCGTCTACAGAGGCAGTAGGCCACATGCCCTCCTTTAACCTCAGATGTATCTCTCCTATGAAGGCCAATAACCTTCGGTTACTGTCTTTCTGATGAACAAGTCTCCGAGCCCTGTCCTCTGCCCGTACATCTTTCTGAACATCAAGAAGATGTAGATATAACAGGATGCATCTAGAACACGAGAACTCATAGTACGGCCCGTGGCCCGGCAAGCCGTCCCTGGCGGCCGGCGGACTGTGCAGACAACGTACCTGTGTTAAAAAAAAATATATTAAATTGTGTTATCAAACACTGCTGTTTGCAGCAGCCCGGACTCTCAGAGACTCTGCTCTGTGGGGGCCAGGAGGGATTCCAGTGATTGTCAGCGTGGAGATGCATGGGCGCCAAGAGGTGAAATACAACAAGGACTCATTAACATGAAAATGGTCTTTTAAAGACCTGTGAAGTGCTCGGGTGAGGCTGTGTGTGCGCGCTGGGGAAGCTGTCTCCTCCCGGGCTGAGGGCTGACACACACACTGGGTGAGATGACAGAGGGAGACGGAAGGAGAGGAAGGGAGGGAAGGAGAGGGAGGGAGGGAGGGAGAGGGTGGGAGACAGAGGGAGGGATACAGAGGGGGACAGAGGGAGGGATACAGAGGGTGACAGGGAGGTATACAGAGGGAGAGGGAGGGAAGGAGAGGGAGGGATGGAGGGAGAGGGAGGTAGGGAGGGAGACAGGTTGACAGAGGGAGGGAGACAGAGAGGTAGTCAGGGGGAGACGGAGGGAGGGAGAGGGAGACAGAGGGAGGGAGACAGATGGAGGGAGAAAGCGGGAGGGAGACAGGGGGAGGGAGACAGAGGGAGGGAGACAGAGGGAGGGAGACAGAGGGGGCGGAGACAGAGGGAGACGGCGAGAGGGAGACAGAGGGAGGGAGAAAGCGAGAGGGAGACAGGGCGAGGGAGACAGAGGGAGGCAGTCAGGGGGAGACAGAGGGAGGGAGAGGGAAACAGAGGGAGAAAGAGGGAGTGAGACAGGGAGGGGGAGAGACAGAGAGCGAGGGAGACAGGGAGAGAGGGTGGGAGACAGAGAGGGAGGGAGACAGAGCGGGAGGGAGACAGAGGGAGGGAGACAGAGGGAGGGAGAAAGCGAGAGGGAGACAGAGGGAGGCAGTCAGGGGGAGACAGAGGGAGGGAGAGGGAAACAGAGGGAGAAAGAGGGAGTGAGACAGGGAGGGGGAGAGACAGAGAGCGAGGGAGACAGGGAGAGAGGGTGGGAGACAGAGAGGGAGGGAGACAGAGCGGGAGGGAGACAGAGCGGGAGGGAGACAGAAAGGGAGACAGAGGGAGGGAGACAGGAAGGGAGACAGAAAGGGAGACAGAGGGGGCGGAGACAGAGGGAGACAGCGAGAGGGAGACAGAGGGAGGAGGGCAACTGAGGGAGACAAACAGAGGGAGGAGGGCGACAGAGGGAGGAGGGCGACAGAGGGAGGAGGGCGACAGAGGGAGGGAGACAGAGAGGAAGGAGGGCGACGGAGGGAGGAGGGCAACAGAGGGAAGAGGGCATCAGAGGGATGAGGGCAACGGAGAGGGAGAGAGACAGAGAGGGAGGGAGACAGAGCGGGAGGGAGACAGAGCGGAAGGGAGACCGAGAGGGAGGGAGACCGAGAGGGAGGGAGACAGAAAGGGAGACAGAGGGTGACGGAGACCGAGGGAGACAGCGAGAGGGAGAGAGAGGGAGACAGAGGGAGGGAGACAGAGCGGGAGGGAGACAGAGCGGGAGGGAGA
The DNA here is from genome assembly GCF_964261635.1 of Lissotriton helveticus. Classification (NCBI taxonomy): domain Eukaryota; kingdom Metazoa; phylum Chordata; class Amphibia; order Caudata; family Salamandridae; genus Lissotriton; species Lissotriton helveticus. Next base: position 33,016,695 of record NC_136073.1, read on the forward strand.
CAGAGCGGGAGGGAGACAGAGGGAGGAGGGCAACAGAGGGAGACAGAGGGAGGAGGGCGACAGAGGGAGGCGGGCACAGAGGAGGGAGGGAGACAGTGGAGGGAGACAGAGGGACGGAGACAGAGACAGATAGGGGGAGACAGAGGGAGAGAGAGATGTATGTATGCTGGGTCTGGTGGCTCATTGGACGAAGGCGTCCGCTGCAGGGACCTGTGTTCAACCTCATGGTCACAATTGTTTGTTGTTTTAGCCCCGCCCCCTCTGACCCCGCCCCCACCGTTGCGGCCCTCAGCCACAAACCACACTGTAAATTTGGCCCTCGAGAGAAAGTTTGTGAGTACCCATGATCTAGAAGAACAAACTGGGCTAAGAGTAGGAGTTGGGGCCAACTGGGACTTTCCACCGCTTCTCACCTGATGTTTTGCTAGCTTTGGAAACTAAGGTAGCGACATGGCTTAAAATAAACAATGGCCTTATAAGGATATTCTACCTTAAAGATTCCGAGAAGTGACGCAAATTGTTTTCAATAAAATGTTCAGCTTTTGTTATGTTCTGAGGTCAAACACCTGCTAAAGTTAGACTTTGCGGTCAACGGTTCCTCATTAAACAGACCCCCCAGGATATAGCGGCATGGACTAGCAAATTTAGCGGCACAAAAATGGAAATTTAGCGGCACAAATATGGAAATTTAGCGGCAATTTTGCGGCATTTTATTTGGCCATATTTCCTACAACAAACACAGATATTTTCGTTTTTTTCGTTATTTAACAACATGAAGCTATGTAGGTATACTAATGTAAGCATTTCTCCCTAGAAACTCTCTTGATTGTGGGTTTAAGTAATTCCCTTTTCCTACAGCTTGACAGTTACGCGAAATGAATGTCCACAATGTAGTGGTAAAGCTCTGGTTTAGGGGTTACTTTTTGGTAAAACCTCCTGAACCTCCATCTCTCCCTTCATTCTCTGCTCAACCTGCCCTTCTTTCTGTACTTGGCCTTTCCATCCTACTTTCTCTCTTCCTTCCTCCTTTCCTCTCCTCTCCTCTCCCATCCCCTACCCCTCTTCTCCTCTCCTCCTCTGCCGGTCACCCTCCCCAGCCCAGCCCGCCCCTCCTCTCCTTAGCTCCACTTCCTTCATGTACTCTCCTCCCCTTCTCTACCCTTCCCACTACCCTCCTCTCCTCCCCTACCCTCAATTCTCCTCTCTCTTCTCTTCTCTCTCTTCTCTCCTTCTCCTCCCTCCCTCCCTCCCTCCCATCCTGTCCCCTCCCCTCCTCAGCTCTCCTCTCCTTCTCTTCCCTTCCTCTCTTCCCGTTTCCAGAAGGGGCCCTGGCACTCGTCTCGCAGGCCTCAGTCAGTTTTCCAGGCCTCCTCCTAATGTTCCGTTTCGCGCTGACACCAGAGTTTTATCTTAAGAGGTGCGAGCCGGCAATTAGTCTGCGCGAGTGTTGCAATGAAGGACAACATAAATAGAATAACTTCAAGTGTGAAGTTTATTGCACGATAGAAAATTTGAGGTGGTCACAGTGACGACGTGACGAAGCCAGCCAGCAGTCAGACTCAGCAGACAGTCACTGAACTCACTACACGCACTAGCACAAGATCTAGCGTGACTGTGTGCGCGCCGGTGACGTGGCTGCACTGCGCCTGGGGGGGGGGCACAGTTAGTATTCGCCTTGATCGCCCATCAGGGCCTTTCTTTCCCATACATATTGACCCTCGGCTCCAGGGGAGAGGGCGGGGCCTCGCCCCAGTCACCGGGATGGTCTCCAGCGGGGAGCCAGGCGCGTGAGGGGCACTTCAAAGCCCGTCACAGTGAGCTGCTAATGCCCCATTAAGCTGCCCCATTAAGCCCGGAAAGTTATTCTTTTGTGTCCTTCCCGCCCGCCCCAATAAACAGCGTAAGTGGGCCCCCAGGATATAGCCGCTTTTGAAAAAATGCCGCGATTCCTACAAAAGTGCTAATTTCGCGGTCACTTTTGTAAAAATCGCGGCATTTTTACGAAAGTGCCGATTTCGCGGCAAATCGCGAAATCGCGATATCCTGGAGGGTCTGATTAAAAGTGTATAAAGGGCTACTCACTAACTTACTCGTTGACCACCTCTCACAGTGTCTTTTTTCACGACCGAGGTGCTCCCAGTTAACTGATATTTAGCATTTTTTTATCAAGGTTATAATGCTTCATTGTACTTTGATATTCAATCTCTCTCTCTCTCTCTCTCTCCTTCTTTGCATTGCCGCAATTTTAAACTTATTAGATTGCATGTTCTTGCTCTTGATCAACGATGTGTCTTTGACACTTGTTACTTGCTAGATTGAATGTTGGTATTTTTGCTTAATGATACTGTGGCCACAGCTTTGCTTAACATCCCGGGAAGGTCAAGCATAAAACAACATTTGCATGATTTGCATTGGCTCCCTGTGGCTCAAAGTCTCAAATTCAAAGCCCTTACTCTGGCCCATGCAGCCCTCCATGGATCTGGCCAGCTCTATCTTAGGAAACGTTTTAGCATTTACGCACCACGAAGACAACTGCGTTCAGCCTCGCAGTGATCCCTGCTTCCGTCTTACAAGAATGGGGGGCAGCTCCTTATCCTTTAAGGCAGCAGAAGCTTGGAATTCCCTTCCATATGAGCTGCGTAACACTCAAGACCCTAGGCTGTTCAGGAAACGGCTAAAAACCCTGCTGTTCAGCTCCTCATCGTTTTCATTTGGCTTCCGCGCCGGGACACTCTTGAGTAGCCGTGCACGATATAAAAGCTAATAACATAACATAACATTTGTCTTTGACATTTATTATTTAGTTATTAGAATAAATAGTGTCACTCCTGACTCAATTCCTGCATTTTCAGACGTGTGTCTTGTTATTTCAGACAGCACATTTCTGTGCCAGTTTATGTGGTACTAACCACTCTCCAACCCTACGCAAGACAGCCTTGACAGATGGAGCCTGCTCCAGAGATGAGAGATGAAGCAGGAACCCAATGGATGCAACACCAAGCATAACCATACCTGGGTTTAGGAAAAAGCCCCACTTCCTTCAGCCACTGAGATGGGCGAATCTGCCCGATGCTCGATCCTCCATGGGCCCGTGGGATGCCCGTACTCTCTTCTCAAACTGTCCTGTGGGGCCTTGAACAACCTTAATGTTGACACCTGACATAGTGTCCCATCAGCTGGAAGGCCTTTATGGATTGTGCAGGAATGTTCGCTGTTTTTTTTTAACAACACATTTTATTTGGTTATTCCATTGAAATTTGGGCTGCAAACCTGTAGGAGATATAACACAGCATGAGTTCCAACATTTTAAATATTTTTAAGGGCCTGCAAAACATGCAAGTTACATAACTTAAACAAAATGCAGACTGTACTAGATCTCGATAAATGTGCACATGATACATTAATAGAGTGATAGGTTATCAAACAATATAGAATGGTCCGATGAATGAACATTGGAATAGTGGGGTCGCCTGTCAGGGTTCCATGGACAGCAGGGGAGGAAGGGAATTTTCACTGGTTTAAGCCAAGTTTGAGATTACCTAGTACTGGTCAGAAATCCAAGACGTTAAAGGTGGACTATACCCCCTCCCACCAAACTGCCAACTGGATCCCGAGCCTAGAGTTCAGTGACTGCGCCCATCGACCTCCAGGCACTGGTCAACGGATGATAAGTTGCCTGCCTTGGCACCACTGGCGGACCCCCAAAAAGAAGGGATTGCAAACTGGAAAGTCAAGTCAAGTCAAGTCAGAAAAATTTATATAGCGCGCTACATACCCAGAGGGTCTCAAGGCGCTTGAGGAAGGGTGGGGAATTACTTGTCGAATATCCAAGTTTTAAGTTGTTTTCTGAATGCTAGGTGGTTCTGAGTGAGGCGAAGGTGAATGGGAAGTGAATTCCAGGTTTTAGCTGCCAGGTAGGAGAAGGATCTTCCTCCCATGGTGGTTTTGTTGATGCGAGGTACGGCAGCAAGGGCTTGGTTGGAGGAGCGTAGTTGACGGGAGGGGGTGTAGAAGGAAAGTCGTGTGTTGAGGCATTCGGGTCCAAGTTCGTAGAGTGCTTTGTGTGCGTGGGTTAGGAGGCGGAATGTTATCCTCTTATTGACGGGGAGCCAGTGGAGGTTTTTCAGGTGACTAGAAATGTGGTCTTTACGCGGGATGTCTAGTATGAGTCTGGCTGATGCGTTCTGGATTTGTTGGAGTTTTTTCTGAAGTTTTGCGGTGGTACCGGCGTAAAGGGTGTTACCGTAGTCCAGGCGGCTCGTGACCAGAGCGTGGGTGATCGTTTTTCTAGTTTCGGTGGGGAGCCAGCGAAATGTTTTTTTGAGCATGCGAAGAATGTTGAAGCAAGATGATGAGACGGCATTGACTTGTCTGGTCATCGAGAGTGAGGAGTCCAGGATGATGCCCAGGTTCCGTGCGTGGTCCGTCCGGATGGGTGCTTTTCCAAGGGCCTCTGGCCACCAAGAGTCATCCCAGGCGGAGGGGGAGGTACCTAAGATAAGGACTTCTGTTTTGTCAGAGTTCAGTTTCAGACGGCTGTGCTTCATCCACTCGGCTACTTCTTTCATTCCTTCATGTAGGTTGTTTTTGGCGGTGTTCGGGTCTTTGGTGAGTGAGAGGATCAGTTGAGTGTCATCAGCGTAGGAGATGATGTTGAGGTTGTGTTGGCGTGCGATGGTCGCGAGGGGGCTCATGTATACGTTGAAGAGGGTGGGGCTGAGTGAAGATCCTTGTGGCACGCCGCAAATGACTTCAGTGGCCTCTGACTTGAATGGTGGAAGGCGGACTCTCTGAGTTCTTCCGGAAAGGAAGGAGGTGATCCATTCCAGTGCTTTTCCTTGGATTCCGATGTTTCTGAGGCGTTGTAGGAGGGTGCTATGACAGACTGTGTCAAAGGCTGCGGAGAGGTCAAGGAGGATGAGGGCGACTGTATCTCCATTGTCCAGTAGAGTTCGAATGTCGTCTGTTGCTGCGAAAAGTGCGGTCTCAGTGCTGTGTTTGGCTCGGAAGCCGGACTGTGAGGAGTCGAGAGATTTGTTGGTTTCGAGGAAGGCGGCTAGCTGGTTGTTGACAGCTTTCTCGATGACTTTGGCCGGGAATGGTAGGAGCGAGATGGGGCGGTAGTTTTTGAGTTCGGTGGGGTCAGCTGTGGGTTTTTTCAGAAGGGCGCTGAGTTCGGCGTGCTTCCAGCTTTCCAGGAAGGTGGCGGAGTTGAGGGAGCAGTTGATGACGTCTCGGAGGTGTAGTGCTATGATGGAGACTGCTTTGTTGAAAATATGGTGGGGGCATGGGTCTGTAGGGGATCCTGAGTGAATGGAGTTCATCAGGCGGATGGTGTCCTCAGTGGAGATTGGGTTCCAGTCATTAAGGATGTTCAAGAGGGGTGAGGGTACGGCAGAGGGTTGGGTGGGTTGGTCTCCGGGTTGGTTGTCGAAGCTGTTGTGGATGTCTGCGATTTTGTTGTGGAAGAATGAAGCTAGGGAGTCGCAAAGTGTTTGAGAGGGAGTGATGTCGTTGGAGTTGGCTGAGGGGTTGGTAAATTCTTTGACGATGTTGAATAATTCCTTGCTGTTGTGGGCGTTGTTGTCTAGCCGGTTTTTAAGTGCAGCTTTCTTGGCAGTCCGGATCAGTTGGTGGTGTATGCGGGTGGCGTTTTTGAAGGCGTCCCTGGTGCTGGTGTTTGGGTCTTTTTTCCAGGCCTTCTCAAGGGAGCGACAGAGTTTCTTGGATTGCGCTCATCAGTTCTTTAGGTGGGGGGGTCTGTTGAGCATATTTTGTACATCTCTTTGGTTTTGTAGCAGATACATCCTTGAGTATCACTGACACCAAATTACGGTAAAATGTTCGTTCTGTCCTTCGAAGAAATGTGAAAACGTTTGAAGAAGCGAGTTTTTGGGCATTTGGAATGTACTGGGATTTTTTGGGGCAGCACCGACCAGTCCTAAGTTGAGCTCAGGAGGTGCTAGGTGTGAGAAAGTATGCTCTTTCTGCATGGTATGCCCCCACTTTTTGCTGAATTGATGATGTTCTTTGACTGAGTGTGCCCTGGGCTCCTGCTAATCAGGTACCCAGGGCCTATGTTCCTTCCCTAAAATTGCATTGAAGCCTAAACCCAATTGGCATCTCTGGCCTCAGGTGAGCCCCTGGTAAATGGTACCACAGGTACCCAGGGCACTGTGACCAGAGATGGCCTCTAAGGGCTGCAGCACTTATTGTGCCACCCTTAGAGGTCCTGTACCCTGACACTCACACACTGCCTTTGCAGGCTGCGTGTCTTGGTGCAGAACAAAGTGAAGAGTCGGCAAGGCACACATCCATGTGTGCTATGCCTACAAACTACTGCTCTGGCATAGACCAGTCATCCCTCTAGCTGGGTTCACTATACCAGTGGTGAGGGTACAGGTGCATGAGCCCTGTACCCCTACAGTGTCTAAGTCCATTCTTAGACATTGTAAGTGCTGTGCTGCAATTAAGAGTATATGGTGCTGGGATTTTGTCATTACGATTTTACGAACTCCACAGCACCGTAATGGCTACACTGAAAACTGAGAAGTTTGGTATCAAACTTCTCAGCTCATTAAACCCACACTGATGCCAGTGTGGGATTTATTGTAAAATGCACGACAGAGGACATCTGAGCGTTGCCCCCTGAAACTCGACCAACTTCTAGTGTCCCGACTGAGTGGCTGCTTAGTCTGCCATCAACAGACTTGTTTCTGGACCCCTGGGTCGAGAGCCTGCTGCTCTCGGAAGCCTGACAACGACAAGAAAGAAGATAAGAAGAAGGACCGAAGAGCTAACAAGAGGACGACACCCACTGACTTGGCCCTAACCATACCAACCTGTCTCCCTTCGCACCTGCTCCAGCGGAATCATGGTGTGTCATGCAGCCAGCAACCTTAAAAACCCCGGAGGACCTGCCTGCCTTCCCTTCCAAAGACTGCTTCTCCTGTGAACACCAGATTTGTTCAACTGCAACCTCTGGCACCAGCCGGAAACCGCAAATCCAGCCCACTCTGCACCCGCCAAACTCGGCCCGAGCTCGAGTGGGAAAACACCACAAGGAGGTCACCCCAGTGATCCTGAACCAAAATCCGGCAACCCCTGACCTGCCTCATGCCTTCAGCTGACGCCTGCAGTCTAAATCCAGAAGGTCCCCCTAACTGCGACCAGGAGCTGGTAAGAAGATCCGTCCCCAAAAGGCACCCCTGCACCTGTCGCCCCAGAGCCTTGTGTGCCCAAACCAATGGTGCCTAACCAACGCTTAACTTCCTAACTTACCTCTCGAAGTGGTGATCACACCCAGAAGTCCTACGTCTCCCTGCCTGCAGTCCTTTTGCAAACCGGAAGTTCTCCATTGGAAACAACAGGGCGGCCGACGTCAAAACAGCACTCTGCACCCAGCCGCCTCACTGCTGCTGAGGGTTCACCTTTTGTGCTACTTTGTTTCCCCATTTGCCCTGACCTAAACCCTAAGAGCTTTGCTCCCACAGCCCAGTGGCCTGCTCGTTAGAAGCCACCAACCAGAGGCCCATATCCCCCCTTGGATAACATTGGGCATCAACACTCTGCACCCACAGAGACATTTTAAGGCATAGGCAAAGTGGGCTCTGGCCCAGGGCCCCCACCCTTCTAGGGGTCCCATCATTAAGCTTTCAGAACAGGCCTAGACAGTGGCATAGTGCAAAACTGATGGGGCAATATGAAAAGGGGCTCCCAGGTCCCCAATGTATTGTAAAGGTTTACACTGAATGAGCACCCCTGAAGGACTGGGATCCCCATAAATGTTTGGGGGCCAACAAAGAGGATTGTCAATTATCAGACCATAGTTCTTTAGGGCTTGAATGAGCTGAAAACGCAAAATAAATTCAGAGTTGTTCCAAGCAGGGTGCCCCAATTTATGTTTGGCCCGGGGCCCCCAAAATACTTAAGATGTCCTTGTGCACCCGGCTGCCCTACTGCCACTGAGGCTGTAACAAGAGTGCATCACTGACCCTGGGGGACCCTAAGTCTAACCCCAGAACCTTAACTCCCTCAGTTTATAACTTACCTTTGAACCGATAACCTGTTTTTCCTCCATAGGATAACATCGACAACTTTCTCCCCAAAAGCTTTTAAGTGTGGAGTTTTGAAATCTTAAAATATTCTTTAAAAATCATACGAATTACCAAAACGCATTTACTTACCTGTTTGCCGGAAACGTCACAGTGCTGATTCTAGGTATTCAGCACTGAGTTAGAAAAGTAACGTGAAAAGTAACTTACCTGTAATTTACTGAGAAAGCCTATTCATTTCAGTGTACTCTATTTGCTAAGTATTGCAACTTGCTGTATCCCCTGTAAATCAAACAAAGTACAATTCCTATTGCATTTTCAAACTGTTCTACATTCAGCAACTTATTACTGTAAAGTAGTTAATTTTTACCTGTGCCCAGGCTTGCTGTGGAAACATATAATATTTTCATTAGCATAAGCAACAGCCATTTTGGCTATGGTGTCCATTTAGTTTCCTTCGTAATTATTTTATCCTCTGCTTTTCGCCTTTTCACTCTGCTTGTGCCATCTATTTTAGTTGACCTCCTGACATGGCTAAGCAGTGTAGCTGCCAGTGCACCTGGTCTTAGATGTTATCTGTTGAATGTTTACTGCTGCCATAAGCATTCCTGCACCCCGTCCCTATTTGCTGACCCAGTGGTTATCCATCTGCCCTTGTTTGCTGATAGCTATTTCTAAACTTGTTCCTTCCATCCACATTCTTACATTGCAGAAAAAAGAGTATATAAAGATGATGGTCTGTGAGTTCAGGGTACTACCTCCTGCAGCACTTGAGAGTGTTGTGTGGACGTGGTCCTACTCATGAGTGATTAATAAACTTGTTATTTTATTTCAACTCCAGCGCTGATCTCTTTTTTTTTGTCTTTGGAACCCATGGACGAGAGGGTGACCCTGCACCAGTGTACCCCATAAAAGGTACATTTCCACAGTTGCAGCCCGGCATGTGGGCCCCATCGGAGACGCAGCCATCCAAAGGAGTGGTCTTGACAGAGGATCAAAATATTACTGAGGATGCGCACTGCATGAGGAGAACCTTGTCTTTGCAGGCCGACGTGACTATTCCAGTTTTCCCGATTTGACCCTTGAGGTGTGGCCGGTCTCGACTGGGGCTTTCTTTGGTGTACTTTTTGTAGTGACCATTAGGTCGACCAGAGATTGGCAGGTGGGAGTTGGAGACTTTTGTTTGGTAAGGTCGCTGAAGCGACACTCTTGATTTGCTTGGTTTGTTTTTGGGGTTTGGAATTCATTCTTTGCAAAGACTGAAGGCAGGTAGTGTGGAGATGTTTCTCCTTTTGGAATATTTGTTTGGAGTAGTAATATTTTTCATATACTTGTAAAAACATGCCTGTTCTCAGCACACTCCGTAAGTGGTGTTGCTGCTCTTGTGGTACCAAGAAAGTTTTAGAGCAAAGTCAGCCGGCTCCTCCAGAAGGTACACCAAATAGAGAGATGCATATCAAATACGGTATTTCTCCCAGAATGTATGGTTCATTGTGGAACAAATACACAATGAAAGAGTCAGATTTACAATGGCCTGTGAATATGTCATTCGATTCTAAAAAGGTTCAATATGTAGAGCAGTGTTTATTAAAAGAAACAGTAGACAGGATATGTTTGATTGTCTACATATGTGGGATAAAGAAGTGTGGGAGAGAGCGAAGAGAGTGGAAGCTATAGCAGACGAAGAGCAGTGGAAAACGATATATCAAACAGTGTTGGAATTAAAAGACAAAGAAATGAAGAAAAAAATAGAAAAGGAAGATAGAGAACGTCAATTAGCGGTAAAAGGCCAGTATCCTATTAGACGCCCTATCTTTCCACTACTTAATTCGCCTCAGGATGATTGCATCCTATTAGAACGACCCCCACCCCATATACATTTCCCACTCCAAGTGCCCCTGAGGATGAGGCTTCTGACGAGGAGCACACTTCAGAGGATAAAGATAAAGATAGGCAATCTGGGCGACAGACTCGCTCTACTTTGACTAAAGCAGAAAAAGAAACATTAAAAACCGCTGCTAGAAAGGAAGCTTGTTGGAATAACACTGCATCGATCCTTGTAGCTATTGTTCAACAGTCAGACCCTCCAGCTTATCGCGATTTCGCGATTTGCAAAAAAATCGCGAAATTGGCCAAACGCCGCAAATCCCGCGATATTTGCTTAAACACCCGCGAAATCCGCCGTTTTGCCAGCCATTCCAGGATCGCGGGAGAGCAGGAGAAGAGAAGCGGCAGCGGAGCAGCGGACACCCAGCAGGAAGACCAAGGAGACCAGCCAGGGGGAGAGAGAAGCCAGCGGACACGACGAACGCCTCTTCTCAAGCTCCCAGCCCAGCCCGGGAAGGAACACGGCAGCGCGACGACTCAGAGACCAGGGGAGGGAGCGGCACCGGCAAGCAGGAGACAGCCGGCAACAGGTCAGGTACAGTCCTTCACACTGTGGGGGCCCGCCGCACATGGGGCACCCGGCGGGCCCCGGGGGCCATAAATCTTTTTTTTAATGTTTTGCTGTGGGGGCCCGCCGCACACTGGGCACGCGGCGGGCCCCGGGGGCCATAAATCTTTTATTTATGTTTTGCTGTGGGGGCCCGCCGCACACGGGGCACGCGGCGGGCCCCGGGGGCCATAAATCTTTTTTTGTGTATTCCTGTGGGGGCCCGCCGCACACGGGGCACGCGGCGGGCCCCGGGGGCCATAAATCTTTTTTTTAATGTTTTGCTGTGGGGGCCCGCCGCACACGGGGCACGCGGCGGGCCCCGGGGGCCATAAATCTTTTATTTATGTTTTGCTGTGGGGGCCCGCCGCACACGGGGCACGCGGCGGGCCCCGGGGGCCATAAATCTTTTTTTGTGTATTCCTGTGGGGGCCCGCCGCACACGGGGCACCCGGCGGGCCCCGGGGGCCATAAATCTTTTTTTTAATGTTTTGCTGTGGGGGCCCACTGCAAATGGGGCACGCGGCGGGCCCCGGGGCCCTAATTATTTGAGTGTGCATGTACTGTGGGGGCCTGCTGCGCACAGGGGCACGCTGCGGGCCCTGGGGGGCCTAATTTATTGAATGCAAATGCACTGTGGGGGCCTGCTGCACACACGGGCATGCTGCGGCCCCTGGGGGGCCTAATTTATTGAGTGTGCATGTACTGTGGGGGCCATTAACTGCACTTGTGGCTTTTGTTGTGTACTCTACACCCCTCTTTGTGTGTGCACATGTACTGTGGGGGCCTGCTGTTGTAAATTAACTCAAACAGTAAGATATCTGTGTTTGTTGTCGAAAAAAACCCAAAATAAAATGCCGCTAAATGCCGCTAAATTCCCAGATTTGTGCCGCTAAATTTCCTGATTTGTGCCGCTAAATTTACTAGTTCATGCCGCTATATCCTGGGGGGTCTGAACAGTGGAAAGATATAGACCAATTTTATTTTGTAGAAAAATTCTCTTGGGAGGTAATATATGGTTGGCGGCATATTTCTAATGAAACAGAGCCAGAAAAAGAGGCAAATAAATATGGGCTTTGGTCTGGGTACAAACTGAACCAGACTAAAACACAGATAGTCATTAATCAATTTGCCATAGAGTCATAGACTCGGCCGTCTACCTGGGTATAACTATAACATATAATTTGTCTAAGCTAGTGGAGGAAAACTTCACTACGGTAATTAGAAAGGCTAAACAAGATCTAGATAGGTTGGATAACTTACATATTACAATAATTGGACGCTGCAATGTAATTAAGATGATGTTCCTTCCCAAAATGTTATATTTCTTTCGAACTATCCCTTTAATATTTCATAATAACTGGTTTAAGGATATCGAAAGGGTCTGTAATCGATTTATATGGGCAAAAGGTAAAACTCGGAGGTCCATAAAAATGATGGCACTATCTAAGGAAAGGGGAGGTTTAGCAGTTCCAGATTTTAAAGGATATTATTTAGCAGCATCCCTACAGTATCTTAGAGGACTTCTTGGGGGGAACACTAACGATAGATGGCAGGATGGACTTGGTATACCAGACACATATGATTTACTAGTCAGAGATTCCAATAAAGGATTACTTGCATTTAAAGAATTCAACTATTACAAAAGAACAAAGTTTAAGGTATTTGCAGCAGCCAAATTGGTATGGTCTATGGTTCGGGAAAAAATCAAGCTAGGACGGATGAGTTTCTATACACCTAGAGACTTTTTCAAATTCCTACAGATTAGATCAGTAATACAAAGGAAATTGCCCAGGGGAGATAACTTTAAAAGAGAGGATCTAATGGAATATATTCAAAATGAGAAGGGTTGCTCAATCCCACAATTATATGGGGCGTTGAGTGAATGTAAAGAAGAAGATAGGACTAAAATCTTTGCTAAATGGAGGGTGAAGCTAAATTTAGTGGGAAATGAGGGGGGGAAATCGCTGCAGCTTGCTAATTCTATTGTTAAAGTTGCTAACTTACAAGCACAATGTTATAAAACTTTCCATGAATTATACTACACGCTGCATAAAATAGCACAATGGGGGGGAATTAGTGGGATATCCTGTCCCAGATGCCAAAGCACACAAGCTGACACTATTCATATGTTCTCAGCATGTCCAAAATTAAATCCTTTTAAAAAGGCGATTGAAATATTTTTTAGGGATGAATTAAGGATATCAATTAGCTTAACAAATGAGATTATGATTTTGGGTGTAGGTAGAGATGGGCAGGATATCCCCCATCAAGAATTCATATATATTGCAATGGCCATATCCCAACTCTGTATAGCAACCCTGTGGAAGGACCCTAATCCCCGTCATTTAACCAATGGCTTATAAGAATGTTATCAATGTATACATTGGAGAAATCATTGTATGAAAAAAAAGGTTGCAAAGCGAGGCAATTAGGTAAACGGATCTGGGCACCGGTAGAGTATTGGGAATCAAGAATAGAGGGGTAATCTATTCTATAATATTAGTCTACAATATTATAATAATTCTTACTTTTTGTTTCTTGTTTTCATGAAATTCAGCTCATTGTGTAAAGACTTACATGACCTGTGAAATTATATTTTTTTTTGTTTTTTTTTTGTTTTTGTTTACAATGATGCATATCTGCTAAATGAAATGTATATTTGGAACGAAATAATTGATTGTAATCATGTGGAACTGTATTTTCTGATGATGAATAATAAAAAGAAAAAAAAGAAAAAAAAGAAACAGAGCCAAATGATATAAGTATTGATTATAAACAGTTAGTAGATGGGACTTTCCCTTTTTCGAACCTATCTGATACGATTAGGCGAGTAGTCAAATTACGTACTGAAACATTGTGTTTACGAAAGGAGCAACAATTCACTATGAAAAATAAAGTTGCAGAAGCAGTTCAATCTCAGGCAAACAAAGTAGATGCTTCGGTAGATGTGAACAAACCCAGTAGTAGTGAAGCTGTTATGAAAACAATACGTGAAGCTGCACCCCTGTATGTTCCTCCAAAGGGTGCGGGAACAAATGGTGATAAAACTTCGGATGATGCAAAGGGATATTTTATATATAATTGGGTTTACACTCCTTGGAGTAGAGCAGATGTTATGGCTCTTAAAGCTGCTTTGCCCGACCCCCGGAAAATCCCGCCGCCTTCTATGAGGAGGTGGAAGGAGCCATCATCTCCTGCACTATGACCTTGCCAGATATTGATATGTTCTTCTGGCTTATTTTGCCCCCTGATATGTGGAGAACAATACATAAAATAGATGACAATGTGTCATTTGGTGAAACCTGGGAACATTTAGAAGAAAAAGATGCGGAAAGAGAGCCTGCGCAGAAACCTCAGAAGGAGATATTAGATCTTCCTAAAGCTATTGTGACTAAGTTGAAGACTCTCATACCCCCTACGAAAATAGATTGGACTACGTTAGCGTCCTGTAAACAGAAAAAGGATCAGTTAGTTTCTGATTTCTTTTCAAGATTTGAGGAGACATTCCATGATTTTAGCAGCCAGTCATTGGCCGATGATACGGGTAAGCATTGGGTTATCGACAAATTTGTCAGTAATATGTTACCGGAATTAGCTAGTCGCTTAAAGGCTAGTGAGAGTTCTTGGACCACGTCTTCCCCAGTTTCCCTTTTGACCATGGCTCAATATTACGAGAAATAATTCTTGCCACTCTTGAATATTAACTTATGCTTTTGTATTTTGTTTGCCTTATTTGTCTGCTTTTTAGGTCTCGCCTGTCGATGCGCATGCGCATCGAGCAAGCGAGACTATAGGGGCTCATCGACTCTTTATCTAACTTGCAAGGAATCGTGGCGATTCCTTGCAGTGCCCGTGACTTTTAAGCTCAATGCGCATGTGCATTGAGCTTAAAAGCGCGTGCACAGCCGCCCGCATTCCTCCGACACCTTTGAAGTGAAGCTTAGCTTCACTTCAAAGGCCCGGCTTCTTCACACCTACATGCCGCTCTGCCCCGCTCCGCCCCCTCCCCTGAGTCATCCTGCCTGCCCTCGACGTTCCCCCCGCCCCCTCCCGCCACGCAATGCCGAGAGCTTGATGGCGGCTTTGCTCTTCAGTGAACTTCTCCCTCCCGCTTTGGCTTTCCACCAGCATTTGCATGTCTTTGCTTACTTTCATCAGAGCGGTATACGGGTGCCTGTTCCCTGCTCTTTCCCCTCCCATTTGAGCAACATTTGCACTCCTTTGTTTTAAATGCTCCACAACGTGATCACCGTCATCCTGCCTACCCTCGACGTTCCCCCCGCCCCCTCCCGCCACGCAATGCCGAGAGCTTGATGGCGGCTTTCCTCTTCAGTGAACTTCTCCCTCCCGCTTTGGCTTTCCACCAGCATTTGCATGTCTTTGCTTACTTTCATCAGAGCGGTATACGGGTGCCTGTTCCCTGCTCTTTCCCCTCCCATTTGAGCAACATTTGCACTCCTTTGTTTTAAATGCTCCACAACGTGATCACCCGATCCTGGATGGTTTAAAGGCATTCCCTACATCGTGTGTAATTGTGCATCACGATAATAGATCCGTACTCCGGGGATGATTAATATTCCTTTTTTTTCACACTATGCATGTATAAGCTCTGTGAATAACGCTTGCCTTTATTTACAAAATACGCGCCTCACCCTCCATTGCATAATTTTTATTAGCCTTGCGTCTCCCGTGCAATTCCCCCTTCCGCTACGGCTTTCCACCAGCATTTGTTTGTTTACTTTCATCAAAGCGGTACAAGGGCATCTGTTCAGTGCACTTCCCTCTCCCGCTTCGGCTTTAAGATGCATTTGTATTTTTAATGCTCCACGTTTGTTCACCCGATCCTGAGTGGTTTACACGCGTTCCCTACATAACGTGTAATTGTGTGTCCCGAGCATGGGTCCATACTCTGGGGGTGAGTACTACTCCTTTTTTTATTTATACACATATTGCTCTCAATTTCCACATGCATACAATATTCAGGTAAGTCACCCATATATGCTCTTCCGATTGTCTCATGTTATCACACCACTGCAACAAAAAAAAAGTATTGTACAATGCAATGGGTCTCGAATTAATAATTGGCAAAGCAAAATATGTCGACAAGTGAACTGATTAAAATATCTAAAATGTAAATTACAGTGTTATTTACATTTTGCGCTAGTTTTGTTGGCCTGCCTCTGCTTTTAAGTGTTCTGTTTACTTCCTGCAAGGGGGTTTGCCCTTCAGTGCCATGCTGTGTGCTTCAGGTTTGCTGCTACTTAATCCCCCAGCCACTCCCACCTCACAACAGTTTTTTTAATTTTTTGGCAGTATTATATAGCGTGAACTCAACCCTGAAGGTATCAGGGCGCTTTACATTAACACCAGTTGCATTACAGATGGACACATTCAATTTTCAGGCGGTGGAGACTGAAACCTGGTTGCCCAGCGTCAAGGTCAGCCTCAATGGCCCTTAACCACATTCAACCAATGCTCCATCCTCTCCTCCTTCTTTTATGGCCCCTCCACGTCCCCGTTTCATTTTTTTTAAGGCACATTTTTACCGAGACGGAGACTTGAGTCCGGTTCCCCAGTCCCATAGTCAGCAGCTCTGGAGGTTATGCAACAGCCTCTCACCTGATAGGCATAGGCATCAGTGACTTTGGCTGCAAGTGTCGTCTTTTATTTTTTTCCCCGCTTGATTTTTTCGCGGAAATAACTTTAGAATAGCGTCATTCCAACTCAAAATAAACATAGCTCACCATAAAAGCAACTCATAAATAAAGGCCTATTGGACAAAACGTTTTTGTAGAAATTTTCTCAGCGGGTCTTGTAGCGTGGATTATCATAGGTGAGTTGCTGTCACTTTCATGCATTTCTCTATCATTGCAGGACATGCGACACCCAGTGGCCATGGCTAACAGTGCTTCAAATTACGGAAAGCCAGTGTCTATTAAACACGGCGCCTTGATAATATTTTTTTTAAAACGATTCGTCCGCAGTCATGTTGATCATGGCATTTAAATATTGTTGTAAAGGAATATTGAAGACCTGGTTTGTGAATGTGCCTCATTATCTATGCAGTTTCCCCTCGCTCCATTCAAGCCTCTCTCCCTCCTCTGCTCTTTTCTACAGACCCCGTGGGGAGGAGGAAGTGCTCTCTTCATGACCACAAACTTTAACGCCCTCGCAATCTCCTACTTTGGCACCATTGGTGCACCGATTTTATATAATTGTCTGTGCGCGTATATGCCTTTGTTTTTAAAATAAATTAAACACTGCTCTTAGTCCCAAATCAGACACTCTATCACTGACGCTTTGGGATCTTACGGGATTATTGCCCCAGCTACCATGTCAGGGAGGGAACGAGAGAAGCACCGGGAAGCCAGCAGCTAGCCCCCTCCTCTTCTCTGTGATGGATGCAGCTAATTGCACTCAGCTCCTTCTCAGCAGAGGCTGCGAGCATCTCCCCTCCCCCTCTCCGTGCATTTTTTGTGAATGGGCCTCATTATCTATGCAGGTTCCCCTCGCTCCATTCAAGCCTCTCTCCCTCCTCTGCTCTTTTCTACAGACCCCGTGGGGAGGAGGAAGTGCTCTCTTCATGACCGCAAACTTTAACGCCCTCGCAATCTCCTACTTTGGCACCATTGGTGCACCGATTTTATATAATTGTCTGTGCGCGTATATGCCTTTGTTTTTAAAATAAATTAAACACTGCTCTTAGTCCCAAATCAGACACTCTATCACTGACGCTTTGGGAGCTTACGGGATTATTGCCCCAGCTACCATGTCAGGGAGGGAACGAGAGAAGCACCGGGAAGCCAGCAGCTCCCAGTGCAGGATATGGGCTGCCACGGTATACAAAAAGAGAATGATAGTAGGAGACTTACGAGTCTCCTACTATCATTCTCTTTTTGTATACCGTGGCAGCCCATGCTACCCCCCAAATACCGATTTGAACCCTCACTCACCCTCACTCACCCTCACTCACCCTCACTCACCCTCACTCACCCTCACCCACCCTCACTCACCCTCACCCTCACTCACCCTCACCCACCCTCACTAACCCTCACCCTCACTCACCCTCACCCTCACTCACCCTCACCCTCACTCACCCTCAACCCCTCACCCTCACTCAACCCCTCACTCACCCTCACTCCCTCACCCTCACTCACCCTCACACTCACTCACCCTCAACCCCTCACCCTCACTCACCCTCAACCCCTCACCCTCAACCCCTCACCCTCACTCACCCTCAACCCCTCACCCTCAACCCCTCACCCTCAACCCCTCACCCTCACTCACCCTCACCCTCAACCCCACACCCCCTCACCCTCACTCACCCTCAACCCCTCACCCTCACTCTCACTCACCCTCAACCCCTCACCCTCACTCACCCTCACCCTCAACCCCTCACCCTCAACCCCTCACCCTCACTCACCCTCAACCCCTCACCCTCACTCTCACTCACCCTCACTCACTCACCCTCACTCACCCTCACTCACTCACCCTCACTCACCCTCACTCACTCACCCTCACTCACCCTCACTCACCCTCACTCACCCTCACTCACCCTCACTCACCCCCTCACCCTCAACCCCTCACTCACCCTCACTCTCACTCATCCTCACTCACCCTCAACCCCCCACCCTCACCCTCACTCACCCTCAACCCCTCACCCTAACTCACCCTCACCCTCACTCACCCTCAACCCCTCACTCACCCTCACTCACCCTCAACCCCTCAACATCAACCCCTCACCCTCACTCACCCTCACTCACCCTCACTCACCCTCACCCTCACTCACCCTCACCCTCACTCACCCTCACCCTCACTCACCCTCACCCTCACTCACCCTCACTCACCCTCACCCTCACTCACCCTCACCCTCACTCACCCTCACCCTCACTCACCCTCACTCACCCTCACTCACCCTCACTCACCCTCACCCACCCTCACCCACTCTCACCCTCACTCACCCTCACTCTCACTCACCCTCACTCACCCTCACTCACCCTCACTCTCACTCACCCTCAACCCCTCACTCACCCTCACTCACCCTCAACCCCTCAACATCAACCCCTCACCCTCACTCACCCTCACCCTCACTCACCCTCACCCTCACTCACCCTCACCCTCACTCACCCTCACCCTCACTCACCCTCATCCTCACTCACCCTCACCCTCACTCACTCACTCACCCTCACTCACCCTCACCCTCACTCACCCTCACCCTCACTCACCCTCACCCTCACTCACCCTCACTCACCCTCACTCACCCTCACCCTCACTCACCCTCACCCACTCTCACCCTCACCCACTCTCACCCTCACCCACTCTCACCCTCACCCACTCTCACCCTCACCCACTCTCACCCTCACTCACCCTCACTCTCACTCACCCTCACTCACCCTCACTCTCACTCACCCTCAACCCCTCACTCAACCTCACTCACCCTCACCCACCCTCACCCACCCTCACTCACCCTCAACCACCCTCACCCACCCTCACTCACCCTCAACCCCTCACCCTCACACAGTGCAATAGGTCTCGGAGCATTTGAGTTAGAGCTTTTAGAAATGTTTATGGCTTTTTTTTTTTATTCTTTAGCATTGGCTACAGGAAACAAAAATGCTAAAGATTTACAAAAAAACCCATAAACAATTCTAAAAGCACTAACTCTAATGCTGCGAGACCTATTGCATTTCCAATGCTTGTTTTAATTTGTTTTTTTATTGTGTGTCTTGACAGTTTTTATGCTAATCTAATTATGACCTGTGATAGTTGATTGACGATAACTAGCAATCAACATTTTACTATTGTGTTTTTTACTCTTTATTGTATTAATAAATTGTTTAATTACTGACTACATGTTCTTTTGATTCTCTCTCTTACTGCCATTATATGCTTGAGTATTTAGAATGTATTGCCTAGGTTGTTGAATTTCATACGTTGCTCTTTCCCTTACCTAGGAATTGGTATATCCATATTTTCAGGGGGTCCTTGTTACCTATAAATATATCAATATTTCGAGCGACAGGAAGCAAAAGGCAGGGAATATAAGAAGGTTAAAGAATTAAAGACAAAAGTTATGTTGGCCAAGTATATGGTCCACCATTTAGGGGAGGTGGAAGAGGTGGACGTGTACTGTATACACCTGGAGTGCCCCCTCTTCCTCAAGCAAATTTGTCCCCTGATCAGTGTGCTTATTGTAAAGAGACTGGGCATTGGCGTTCTGAGTGCCCCCTTTTGTGAGGTCAGCAGTATCAGCGGGGGAAGGGATAGTATGAGAGGATGCCTAGGGAATTCAGGAAACAGGGGAGGTGCAGGAACTCGTACCAGTTTTGAGGCAGTTGAACAAGGACCAAATTACTCTAATACTTTTGTTAGACTAAATCAATACCAAATGTCTGATTATTTTGCTGATGCACTTACAGATTCTGATCACGCATAGGGATGCCTAGGATGTGGTAAGGGACCAGTTGAGGTGCCAGAAGATCAAATGGGTCCTAATGTTGATGCAAATGTCTTGGGATCTACTGATCGGTTTCTGGTTGACACAGGGGTTACCCGTAGCTCTCTGTCTCAAAGATTGGTTCCTAGGGCTCCCCTGTCCGGCACAATGATAACATTGATGGGATTCGATGGGATACCTACACCTAGCCCGCTTTCTCAGCCGCTTGAATTCGAACTTGACAAATTCACTGCAGCATGTCCATTTTTGCTTTCCCCTAACACGTCGGACAACATTGTGGGTATCGATATGCTTAAATATTTTCATGCTACAATACGTTGTTCTCCGGAAGGTGTGCGTGTTATTTTAAATGACAATTATCCGATGGTTGAGTGATCCTGTCTTATCAATGAGGATGTCGCTCTGGCGACCTTAGCTTGTACTTTGTGGGCTAGATCAGATACTGATGTGGGTCATATGGTTATTCCACATGTGCATATCCAAGTAAAGGAAGGTGTTTCATTGCCTCGTTTGCCCCAATACAAAATATCCCGAGAGGGTGAAGAAGCACTATCAGGTATTGTTCAGGATTTTATTAAAGTGGTGGTAGTGAAAGAAGTCCCCTACAATACTTGCAATAGCCCTATCCTTCCTATTTTGAAAAAAAGACACTGATACTAAAATTTACAGATTCATTATTGATTTGCGAGAGGTTGATAAAATTGTAGTGCCCCAATATCCGGTAGTTCCTGATATCATGATCCTTCTCACTATGGTCCCTCCCACTGCCAATACATTTTCATTGATTGACTTAAAGAACACATTTTTCTCAGTACCCATTCACCCAGACAGCAGTTATCTTTTTGGATTTACGTTGAAAAATAGATCATTCCAGTTCTGTGGAGCTCCACAGGGCTATACAGAGAGTCCTAGCATTTAAAGACAAGCATTAAAAAGACAACTTGATTTCTTTTCTGTACCAAAAGGGGTGGTCCTTATATAATACGTCGATTACATCTTGTTAGCTGCAGATACCCCTAAGCAGTGCGAAAAGGAACACTGTTATTGTTATCATTTCTTGCATCACATAATTACAATGTTTCTAGAAATAAATTGCAATTTTGTAGACCGCATATTACCTATTTAGGTCACCTCCTGTCTAAGTAGGGACGTGCACTCACACCAGATCGCATTCAGACCATTTTAAATACTCCTGTGCCCCGTACTCAGAAGGATGTCCATGCACTGATTGGCCTTACTTCTTTTTTATGGGCAGTGGATCCCCAGCTTTTCGCTCATAATTAAACCTTTGTTGGCCATTTTGACTAAAGACACTCCAATGCCACTCCAATGGACTATTGAATGTCAGAATGCCTTCCAACAGTTACGCCAAGGTCTTTGTTCTGCACCAGTATTAGGAACTCCAGACTACACTAAGGCCTTCACACTCTATGTACACTAGAGGGAAGGCTGTGCCCTCTCGATTTTAACACAGATGAACGGTGATAAACAACATCCTTGTGCATATTTCTCAAGTGTCCTTGACCCAGTCTCTTGCGCCTTGCCTGGATGTTTCCGAGCAGGGGCAGCAACGGCTGTATCTATACGTCAGAGTGAAGGAATAGTTTTGTCACACAAACTGCTTGTGTTAGTACTCCATTCAGTTGATGCTTTGCTAAAGCAAACAAAAATACAGCATTTGACTAGTGCTCGCTTGACAGGATATGAATTGACACTTTTGGCCCCGCATATCACATTGAAAAGATGTTTGACATTAAACCCTGCTACACTACTACCATTTCCAGCTACTCAGCCTCAGTCACAAGATTTCCATGACTGTATTTTCCTCACTGAAGAGCAAACAAAGGGTTGTGTTGACCTACAAGATACACTTCTCTCTAGTGTTGATGGGGAGTTATGGGTTGATGGCTCATGTCTGAAATTACCCGATGGCACTACATCTGCTGCCTATGCTATTATGACACTTCAGACAGTAGTTGAGACAGCTCGCATCCCACAGAAGTCAGCCCAAGCAGCCGAGCTGATTGCACTGACGAGAGCGTGTGAGCTTAGTACAGACTTACTTGTCAATATTTTTACTGACAGCTAGTATGTATTCGGGGTGGCACACAATTTTGGTCGCTTGTGGAAAGAAAGGGGCTTCCTCACCTCACATGGGACACAGATAGTGCATGGAGAATTAGTGCATAATCTTCTTACTTCCCTAACCTATCCTAAGAAAGTGGAAATTGTAAAGTGTAGTGCACACAAGAAAGTGACTGATAAAATAGGAGCAGGTAATGCCTTTGTGGATCACACAGCCTGTGAGACCGCAATGCAGTGAATCACCACATCCATGTATGTGGTGAAGTCACAAGCTGAACGTTGGCATGATGACAGGCATGAAGTGATGGAAATGCAAAAATCTGCCTATGCTGACAAACTAGACCAATGATCTAAGGAGGGAACACTGGATGATGAGGGCTGCTGGAGGAATACAAATATGACTAAATGGAAGTTACCCACAGCATACTTATATCCTTTGATTCACATGGCACATGGGCCGGCACATGCCGGTGCATCCTCAAAGGCAAAACAATTTATGCAAGTTAGGGATCATCCCGATATTGCCGACACTGCTAAAAAGATAGTCCAGTCTTGTTTGGTCTGTCTTCAGTATAATCCTGGAAAAGGAATGCAAACTTCAACAGGAAGGTTTGCGACACCAACTGCACCTTTTGAGGTCCTGCAAATGGACTACATTTAGTTTGAACGCTGTAATAATCTAAAATATGTCCTAGTAGTGGTTTGTGCCTTCAGTAAATGGGTGGAGGTGTATGCTACAAAGGATAATACTGCTCTCACGACAGCAAAAGTTCTCCTAAAGGAGTTCTGTCCTCGATTCGGCACTTGTCGGGTCCAATGGAGTGACAACAGACCTCATTTAATTGGGCAAGTTATAGAAAATCTCATTAAAGGGTTGGGGATTAAGCAGAAATTTCATGCCGCTTTTCACCCACAATCAGCAGGCCTGGTGAAGTTTTAGGATACGTTGAGAATTCCCTGTACATAAAATATGCATCTGTGGGAATCTATAAGTGATTAGT
Organism: Lissotriton helveticus; assembly: GCF_964261635.1. NCBI lineage: Eukaryota > Metazoa > Chordata > Amphibia > Caudata > Salamandridae > Lissotriton > Lissotriton helveticus. The sequence continues at coordinate 33,039,729 of NC_136073.1, forward strand.
AACTAAACTGTGCTGGAGGATGTACGGAATTGTAAAGCTTAAGAATAAAAATTGTCTCTATCTATTGGGCTATTCTTTGTTTTTGCTCCATCCACACTTTGCACATGGACATCATTTGGGGGGTCATCATGTGTCACAGCTGCAACCCCTGGCTTGCCCCTTGTGCCCCAGTATGAAACAAGTATGATCTGAAAAGAGTAACCAAACCATATCATTATATAGTCTATTTTAGTTCCACAGTGTATAGTCCAAGGACCATATGACTTACATGTGGTCTTTAAACCCGAGATCCAATACATGCCAGGTTCTACAGCTCAGGGTTAGTCCAAACCCATACTGCAATAGATCCAAAAGTTATATATCTGCCTGGAGACAGATACATATTGTCAGTGTTTAGAAAGAAGAAAATAAGACATAACTTGTCAAAAAAGAAAAGTGAAGCTACCCCAAGTGTTTGGTGACAAGTACAAATTCACTGTAACATATAGGAAAAACCTGTTGCCAAAAAGAATGCCTATGAAGGAGTCTTATCTTGGACAGAAAAGTTACCATAGTACAACATGAGTAACTATCTAAATTTCATAGGTTTAAGAGGAAGGAGGGAGAGAGGGCATAGCGTATAAATCAAGAAAATATCTTCACCTTATTAAAGTTACATGAATTTGGGTAAAACAGAAGAAGTTGTCTGGTCTCAAACCCTTGGTTTTACCGATGATATGTGAGTTGGTAGCTGTATAGTAAAGTCATAAGAAAAAAACGTCCAGTCAAGACGTAGAATATACAAAGTCTATAGAAGGCCACTGATGCCAAATGAGCACGAGGTCTCTTACCTAAGGACCCTGTGAAAAGTCAGATGGTCTGGGATGTACTGTGTCTGATAGATCAGGTGGGACCTAAGTATGCTTCCTACCTACATAAAATTAGAAATATAACAGTGAGGTGAACAATTAAATATCTTTATTTATAGTAGTAATAACGAGGAACTACCTTACCCATAAGACCTTATTCAGTTATGACGGTCAGGGTGTCAAAGGAAGTGTTAGGGGGAGACCATAATAAGTTCCTAACTGTGATGTTAGAAATAAAAATAAAGATAAAATAAGAACTTCATGTTGTGTCATACAATAGGTCCTACATGCACCAATAATACCCCTAGATGTCAATACTGGCAATATACAATAGGATCTATGCAATTGCAATGGAATAGAACTGTTGATTTGGAAGCATGGGTTAGTATGTTGAGCCTGTGTACAATCCTGTTTACATGTGACAGGTGCGATAATATATGAGACAAGTAGAAGTACTAATATTTCCCTTCAGTAAGTAAAATACGGCATGAATTTACACATGGATCAAGTCCGTAGAAGGTACTATTTGGCGGGAATATAGAATGTACTATGAATAAGGCAAGCAAGTAGCAGCACTTTACTCTGCACCAATGTATGCCATTGCACTCAACACCAATCTACTCTACATCACTGCACTCTATTACACTATACTCTCCAGCAGTGCACTCTCTGTCGTTGAACTCTCTGCCGCTGAACTCTACTCTGCACCACTCCACTCTGCACTACTTTACTCTGTCAATGCACTCTACTCTGCACCACTCTATGTCACTCTTCGCCACTCTGATCTACTGTGCACCACTGCACTCTGGCACTGCGCCCTACACCTCTCTACTTCACTCTTCACCACTCTACTCTATGCTAGTGCACTCTACCCCACTCTACTATGCACCATTGCACTCTTCGCCACTGCACTCCAGTCCACACCACTCCACTCTGCAACACTCCATGCTACACCAATGCACTGTACGCCACTACTCTACAACACTCCACTTTACCCTGCACCACTCCACTCTGTGCCACTATACTCTAATCTGAAAAAATGTACTCTACACCACTGCGCTCTATGCCACTCTACTCCACACTGCACCACTCCACTATATACCTCTGCAATCAATGCTGCACCACTCTACTCCACGCCACTCTACTCTATGCCGCTGCACTCTACGCCACTACTCTATGACACTGCAGTCTACCTTGCACCACAATACTCTATCCTGCACCACTTTACTCTACTCTGAAACAATCCACTCTACGCCATTGCACTCTATGCCACTGCACTCTGTGTGTCTCCACTCTATGCCACTGCACTCTATGCTGTGGCACTCTACTCTAAATCACTGCACTCTATGCCAATTCACTCTCCACCACTGTACTCAAATCCAATACACCGTACGCCACAGTACCTATGCCAACTACTATGCACCACTGCACGCCACTATACCATACAATATTCTACTCTATGCCACTGCACTCTACACCACTGCACGCTATGTCACTCTACACCATTGTGCTGTACATCATTGCACTCAATGCTACTCTATTCTACTCTATACCTCTGTACTCTATGTCACTGCTCTCTTCACCACTCTATGCTATTGCACTCTATGACCATCTACTGCACTCTATGCCACTGCACCACTGTACTCTATGCCAATGCACTATACACCACTCTACTCTGCATCTCTCCTCTCTAATCTGTTTCTATGCCACTGTACTCTACGCCAATCCACTCTAATCTACTCTGCGCCACTGCAGTCTACAACACTCTACTCTATACCACCATCCCTCTATAACACTTCACTCTACTCTGAAACAATCTACTGTTTGCCACTACATTCTATACCACTCTTTTGCATGCTGCGCTAATCCAAACTACGCCATTTCACACTATGCTACTCTCCACCAATTCTCTTTACACCACTTTACTCAAAACCAATACACTCTATGCCACTGCACTCTATACCAATCTACTCTGCACCACTGAACTGTACTCCACTCCACTCTACATTACAACCCTGCCCTCTATGCCACTCTATGCTACTGCACTCTATGACACTCTACTGCACTCTATGCCACTGCACCACTGTACTCTATGCCAATGCACTGTACACCACCCTACTCTGCATCATTCCACGCTAATCTCTCTCTATTCCACTGTACTCTACGCCAATCCACTCTAATCTATTCTGCACCACTGCAGTCTACAACACTCTACTCTATACCACCCGCCCTCTATGACACTACACTCTACTCTGAAACAATATACTGTATGCCACTGCATTCTATGCCACTCTATTGCCCGCTGCTCTAATCCAAACTACGCCATTCCACATTACGCTACTCTCCACCAATTCTCTTTAAACCACTTTACTCAAAATCAATACACTCTATGCCACTGTGCTTTATACCAATCTACTCTGCACCATTGAACTGTACTCCACTACACTCTACATTACAACACTGCTCTCTATACCACTCCACACCATTGCACTCCACACCAAAGCAATCAACACCACTCTACTCTACACTACTGCACTCTTTAAGACACTCTACTCTGCAGCAGTGTACTCTCTCCCACTGAATTCTATGGCACTCTATCTGCACCACTTTACTCTATGCCACTGCACTCTCCTCTACACTAATGCACTCTACGCCACTATCTAGGTTGCACCACTGCACTCTTTTACCCAGCACTCTACACCGCTCCAGTGTAGGCCACTCCACTCCATATCACTCCACAACACTGCACTCTACACCACTACTCTATACCACTCCACACTACCCTGCACCACTCCACTCTACACTACTTCACTCTACTCTGAAAGAATTTACTGTACGCCACTACACTCAGTGCCACTCCACGCCACTGCAATCAATGCTGTGATACTCTACTCTACACCACTCTACGCCACTGTGCTCTGCCCAGCACTACTATACTTTACCCTGCACCACTCCACTCTATTCTGAATCAATCTACTCTATGCCTCTGCACTCTACACCACTGCACTCTACGCCACTGCAGTTTATGCTGCTGCTCTACTCTAAACCTCTGCATTCTATGCCAATGCACTCTACACCACTTTACTCAAAGCCAATGCCCTCTACGCCACTGCATCTACGCCAACTACTTTGCCCCACTGCACTTTACACCACTATGCTCTACAACATTCTACTATATGCCACTTCACTCAACACAACTGTAAGCTGCGTCACTCTACACCACTGCACTTTACACCACTCTATTCTACTCTGCACCACTGTACTCTACGTACTGCTCTCTTCACCACTCTACTCTGCAACAGTCTAAGACCCCTCAATCTGATACTCTACTCTGCATGACTGCTCTCTATGCCACTGCACTCTACTCTGTACCACTCAACTCTACGCCACTCTACTGCACGCTTCACCACTGCACTCTACACCACTGCACTCAACACCTCTGCACTCTACCCTGCATCACTCCACTCTACGTCATTTTACTCTATGCCATTCTACTCTACACCATTGAGCTCTACGTTACTGTAATCTACTCTTCACCTCTGTACTCTATGCCACTGCACTCTACACTAATCTATGTCACTGCACTCTACACCAATGCACTCTACGTCACTTTACTCAAAACCAATGCACTCTACGCCACTGCACTCTACGCCAATGTACTCTGCACCACTGTATTTTATGCCACTTCGCTCTAGGCCACTCTACTCCACTCTACTCCACGACTCCTCGCTATATGATGCTCTACTCCATTAAACTCTGCTCCACTGCCATTCTATTGCAGTCTCTGTCACTCCACTCTACGACATTCCAACACACTACTCTACGACGCTCCACGTAACTCCCTCTATGGCACTCCATGACACTTTACAGCACTCTATTCTATGACACACTACCCCACTCTATCCTAATCTACTCTACTGTACGCCACTCCAATCTACAACACTTTACGCATCACCCTGTACTCCACTGTGCTCCACACTCTCCACAACAGTTTATGCCACTCCACTCTACAACACTCTTCTCAACTCTAACACTCCACTCTACGTCCCTCAACTCTATGACCTTCCATTCTATGATAATTTACTCCCTTCACGAAATTCCACCACACTGTACGCTATTCCAAGACACTATGGTTCACTTCACTCCTCTCCATGCCACTGAACTCCACGCCACTCCAAAACACTCCACTCTACGATACTCCACGCCACTCTCCTTTATCCTACTAACTTTTAGCCATGCTGAACAGCAGCCACTCTGGTGTACAACATTGCTAGAAAATATTGGCAAAGCAAGTAGCGCTTGCATAGGGAAGACCTATTAAATTTGCCTTTGCTTGTTCTCCAGGTCCACGCCTTTTGAGAGCTTGCTTGTGCTGCACCTTGTACAGATGTTAGAGCAAACCTTGCCTGTAAATAACAAGCCAGCTAACTTGTCCAGTGCCACAAGATGGCGATAGATGCTAGTTCTATTTTATCTTACCTTTCCCTGCAGAACATTTTGTTTTAAACTTTGAAGTTGAGTTTGCTGTCCCACACTATAGCCGGGGCCACTGGAATTATGCAGCAGCAGAGGGTCAAATTATGTGGCAGGGTTGCGTGAATTATGCGGCAATAAATGCAAAAGATACAGCATAACGTGACACATTTTGTAATAGTGTTACTTCATTATTTTTAAATTTGGTAACACTGGGCATTGGTTGCACCTAGTTACAACCACTTTAACACCCAAATTTAGCAATAAGTAACAGAAAAGTGTCCAGTCCAGTTTTGCAAAGGGCCTTCCACCGCATGGCACGTGTTGCTGCATTTTTAGTAATATTTGAAGCATTTAAATTAAAAGCAACATTTTTTTGTTAAATTCTGCAAATTATGGCACAGGGATGGATTATGTGGCAAATGCGACGAATCTATAATCATACGAAAATCGCCGTGGCTGCACAATCGCATAATTCCAGTGTCCTATATGTAAATGATAATTTCCCGCCTTACATAAATTCCAGGATACGCCCATGTACTATCCAGTGCTGGATTAATTGGAAAATGGTGTGTTTCCGTACAATCATTGTTTATCCAGGGTTGCAAGAAATGGTTCTCCACAAAATACAGTGGGGCTTATTTACAAGCCCCTTGCGCCGGCGGTAGGTCACTTTTTCCCATGTTAAAAGTGACGCACCGGCAACGCAAGGGGCTTGTAAATAAGCCCCAGTGTCTTTTATCTCATCCTTCACCTTCGTGAAACAAAATCGTAAGTAGCGCGGCTGCCATCTTGGAAGGGAAGTCGAATAAACTGAAAGAAGGGGTTTGTGTGAAAGTGGCGGCTACCTCTGAATGACCACCATCACAATATATATATGTCAATTTATATTAACAGTTGTTTTAGATTTTTTCTTCAGATCATATATTACTTTAAACATACTATTATCAATTGCCGAACAAATATGGTTAAAACTAATTCTTGAAAACTAAAGTTATTTTATCAATGTTGGCTCGTAGTTACTGATTTTACCACAGTGGAAGAAATATATTTGAATAATTTCATGTTTTTTCATGCCAGCTGCCTTTTTTTCGGGATTCGACCTATTCCAACATGGCTGCCGCTTCGTCACCCGCTCAGTTAGACCGCGTCCATGACTTATACTGCAGAGACCGCTTCCGGTGTCCTACATCCGGGTCTTGTCTTGAGTGCCCAGGCCTGCTTTGCGCACCGCGCGACGGCCGGAAGCCCTGGTTCCTTTTTGTGGCGGCTGAAGGCGCCTGAGAGGTAAGGCGGCTGGATGAGCACCGGCGGGGCGCCCAGGCTTGGCGTTGAGCGGGGCCCCCACGCTGCTCCTTTCTTCCATTCCTGCTGTCCCGCATCACCGCTTTTTCGCCAGCCTCACTCCGCCCTCCTCTGCTGCAGTTCTGCGCTCCCTCAGCCCTCCCCGGTTACGTTCATCTCTCCAGTTGCCTCATTTTAAGCCCCGCTGCATTGCTGCTCTCCAGCCTTCCCCTTTCAGCCCTGCCGCCTGACTTGCCCCTGCTGTAATCTCCTGTTCGCCAGTGCATCCATCCTCTCAACCCTATCAGCACTTGTCCTTGCCACCCCTTCGTGGCTCCTTCTGCTTCCCTCCCTGCAGCCCTCGTCTTCCCCAGGTACCTACAGCTTTGCTGCCCCTTTTTGCCCCCATCCCTGCCCCCTACACCTAGTTTATACCTTTCACTCTTAGTCTTTCCATCATTATTAGTTTAGTATGTATGTATTTATAGAAAATATATATATATATCATTCATTCATTGCAAAGCCCAAAGGTTACCATTCATTCATTCATTCATTGCAAAGCCCAAAGGTTACAGGGGAAAAAAAACTTTAGAAATTAACAACAACAAAAAAAAACGTTACAGGGACGTTATTGTTGTGTGGAGAATGTATAGACCCAAAACCATAGACGTTCAGCAGTTAGTTATCTCCAGTAACTAGAACTAGTGCCCTAAAGTACCTATAATTTGCACCGCCATGCATAGTTTTCTCAACAATAATTTTATTGCAAATGTTGCAGTGATATTATAAATGATGTCATGACTGATGTAATATGTAGCGTAATTATCAGTGCATGGCATGTACATTCTGAACCCAACTATAACGTCCATGTAACCTTTGTTATTTTATTGAAGAAAAAAAAATAATATATTTTTAAAGAATGTGCTGACATTTTAGACAGAAAGAGGAGTCCATACAAATTATACGGAGATAGTTCATTGTTCAATAATAGTTCTTTCACTGGTTTCGTGTGTACGTAGAAAGATTCTTTATTACTTAACGGACGGTACAAGAACAGTTGCATGCTGGCGTCTCCCACCAGGACTACTTGGATAGTGCGTACTAAAATACATTGCCCTGAAGAAGCCCTTTCTAGGGCGAAACACGTTGGCTGTGCCTACTTGTCAAAGGAATTTAAGTAATAAAGAATCTTTCTATGTTCACAAGAACATTGAAGTATCGCAGTATAATTTTTGTCTACACTTTATTCAATTTATGGCTGGTAGCTGGTCGTTTGAGGTGGGCAAAACGTGTGCTGTAATACAGAAGTGACTAGACTGGGGGTTTCAGTGTTTTTGAGTCTTGCTGCCATTTTCTGCCACAAATATTGATCTGTGACCTTTTACACTCTTTGAGTTGTACATTTTGTGGTTATTGGATTGTTGAAGTGGGTGCTGTGTTTAATCATTGAGTAGCTGGTTACCGCAGAAGTGTACTGGTTCTCCGCCACCTTCCACAGAACTGCCTCAGTAGCCCAATTAAAAGCATTTAATTTTTACAGAGACGTTGTGCAATTGCTCTATTGTAAATATAGTTTGCCAGTACAAAGTGTCGGTTTTATCAACTTAAATATATGCCTGCCCTGCCGTAGTTTACCATTGCAACCCCTTGCACAAGTGCTTGTGCTGCATATTTTAGTATACATTTTACTGTAGTTAAATTTGAATGGTGCTTACTACGCCGGTGAGGTGTTAAAATGCTTTATGCTTGCAGAATGCTGCACTGGAACCCAATGTTAGTGGTTATTGTTGGTTACTGGGATTAGTCTTGTTCTGTCAAGGAAACCATTCCATGTATTTACTCTAGATTTTTCTGGTCGATTGAATGAATGGGAGTTAGATGTGATAATTAGTGGGGGTACAAGAGTTCGTGCAGATGGCGGGTGGAATTAATGGATGCGCTATTGGAGATTGTGCTGTTGGCTAGCAGTCTCAACCTTGCAAACAAAAGCTTGTTTTGTGTAGTCTTATCTTAGCATGCAGCATCCCTGCTGCAAAGTGTTAGCAACATAATATTTTAATTATGCAAACAATTTGGGCTGCACCAGTACTGCAGCGAAGGTGACATAATGGTTAGCCGAAGCTTACTTTGCCTCTGCAGTTTATTACCTGACTCTGGCAGTGAACACCTTAGTTCTACCCATTGTATACCCTCTCTTCTTTGGTGGGTACCTCATGTCACATTTTCATCCATTTCCACCGCTGAATATGAGACCCTCTTTATTTATTTATTTATTTATTTTTGTAATTTGTACAGCGCGAACAATTGCCCGTAGGCGTCTCGGCGCTAGAAACTGTGCATGTATTCCCAAGGCTAAGCCTGTAACTATTCTTGATCAAACAGCCAGGTCTTTATCTTTCTGCGGAATAGCATCAAGGACGGGCTGTCTTTGATAGATGCTGGTTAGGAGTTCCATAATCTGGGGGCTGCCACTAGGAAGCTTCTATCGCCTTAGTTGACTGTTTTAGTACGCGGAATGTGCAGTAGTTTAAGGTTGTTGGATCGGAGCGATGTTGTGGCAGAATGGAACCTGAGTTTGGATTTCAGGAAGTGCGGACCGTAGTTGTGCAATGCTTTATAGACTATGCACAGCGCTTTAAACTTGATCCTGTTCCGAATCTTAAGCCAGTGCAGGTCCCTTATCCGGCATGGGTGAGTTCATTACTATTTTAGAGGAGAACGCTTGGTATATATCGTTCACTTTAGTGAAGAAGAAATTGGCCAGTGAGTCACAGAAGACTTGGGATTGTGGCAGGTTTAAGTCCGGAGTGTTTCCCGCTAAGACCTTAGTTATCTCATAGATTACCCTTTCATAAGTTGAATGCCATGGCTAACTTGATGCAGTACATGTTTGAGTGGGAGGCTCTGCCAAACTCATGGAGCAGTTCCCTTTCCACACTTGATGTCTGTGCGTGCTGTAGATGCTGCTGAATGATGCCAGCCACACCGTGTTGCGGTCCCAGCCACACCGTGTTGCGGTCCCAGCCGCAACACTTGTCTTAAAACCTTCCCTCTCTCGCCTCAACTGCCCTCTCCCAAATTCACCCACTTCTAATAATACAGTAAATTACACATTCATGCTTGTCTAGTATTCACCACACAATTTGCCCTCTGCTTCCTTGTTCCATGTTTCTAGTAAAACAATTCTTAACAGATTGCCCTGCTCTGTACTTTCCTCTGTTCGATTATGACATTCTGTTTGGAAAACTTTAGATGGCTAAATATACTGTTTAGAAACAACAACTCCAGTAATGTGTTTTCCTACATTCTTTTCAACATGATTAGTAATAGTCCTTTTCCATTGAGTGCCTAGACTGAGGACAGTATCCTGCAGCTCACAAACACTAGCAACGCTTCTTTGTTCTTTCTGTTAAGTACTGAATTATTTCCATCTGTTTTGGACAACACCACTTCTGTACTCTTCCCCCCCCCCCCCCCCCCCCCCCCCCTCCTCCTCCTCCTCCAACACACCCACCCTTTAAGTTTCTTATAAATAATTGTGGTGCAGGCATTATCTCCAAGCCTGTTGCAGTTCGAACAAACCTCTCCAAACTGGATATCTCACTCCACATGCGGCCAATGCCAAGCCCAATGTGCAAGAAGTAGCCTCTGTATGTGCAAGAAGAAGCCTCTGTAAGTAGCAGTAATGCCACCAGTTCAGGCATCAAAAACAGGATATTACACTCCAGCAGGGTCCACAGGCATTGGTTCTCAGACACTTGTCCCAATACCTCTTGTTACCTCTCCACTATTGCGTAAAACAAATACCAAGAGTGGTTATTAGGTCGAAGCCTACCAAACCGCAAACTGTCTGGTTTACTAACTACTTCTTATGGGCATTCTGAAAGTTTCCTTGGGAATGCATTCCGCCCATTGCTTACCATTGGCTTTGTAGTTTGTAGCTCACAGTTGCTTGCCTCCTATGTACAAAAGGGGGAGGTAATGGACGGAGCATCTGAACCAATCAAACACTCACACCCAGTCAAAAGATCTGGGTTGAATCCATCACCGTTCTTTAGCCCACTCTGCCACCCCAGTTCAGACATGGCTATATGCAAATCAGTCTGACCCTGTGCCTCATGGAAACAGTCCAGCCCGAACCGCCAATCCATGCCTTCCCTGGACCGGAAACAAGCTTCTGTACTGGCTTTTTGTTTTAGGCTGTCCAGCTTGAGTTCGTCCTTCAGTGAAGCATAACATATTTACTGTATCCTTCTGTGGACTCGCTTTCTGTAAACAGGCCTTTAAATCTGATCATTTGCTGAACATTCAAAGACCGAGGTCAACTGTCTGGCTCTGTCTTCTGAGGGAGCTTGGTGTTTACTTTTCTTTCTCTGACTTCAAAGTGAGAGAATTTGTGACATTCTTGCTGTGAAACAAGAGCCATTTTTTCTACCACACAACAAAAATGAACTTTCAGAATTAGGAGACTTCAAATGAAGCCATTTTTTTTTGTAATTCTAAAGTGTGGTGGAAACAATTATTTGAATATCAACACACTAGGTGATTACCTTCCCATATATTGTGCATGCCCAGGAAACTGTGTCTGTGCAAATGCAATGGTCATTTCAGTTGAAAACGTGTTGTCTGTTTTTACAGTGTACTACTACACCATGCATACTCCACACTTCGTCACACCACTCTATGCTTCTTCACTTTCTGCCACTGCTCTCCACTCTGCTACATGCCACTCCAAGACACTCTAATCTACCTCCCTCTACTCCACACCATTTACTATTCTCCACTGTACCCCACTCCACTCTACCCCACAAACTTGTAGCCATGCTGAACAGTCACCACACTGGTGTACAACATGCCTAAAACAAATTGCTGAAGCCAATAGCTCTCACATAGGCGAGACCCATTAGCTTTACCAGTGCGTGTTAAAAGTAGCAGCAATACTCCCAGATGAAGCATCAATAACTTGGCTTGATATTCCAAATGAGTCCTTTAGTCCTGGATAAAGATCGACCTGACCTATGCACTGCAAAGTTGAAGCAAAGAATGATTTTTCCTGTTGGCCTTGCAGTAAGTTCAAGGTAAGAACTCAAAGATGTTAATGGGCAAGAAGCTCTTATGCAGCTTCATGTACTGTACCTTATTGGGTGTGGTAAGGAACCCTGTAAAGCTACTGGCATCAAAGTACAGTACGCTGTAAAAGCTATACAGTTTGGGTTGCCTGTGCTTATTTGGCCATGCGCACCTCTGCCTGATATAAGGGGTCCGCTTATGGTTATGGATTATGCTGTCTTAACTTGATCGCACAAACCAAAAGTAAACCAGTGGTCAGACTTTCTGAAGGAGCTACACCTGCCAAGATAATTCATAATTCATAATTGCTTTGTCATCCAACAAATACAGAACTTTGTTCTCTTTAGAGGAAAGATGCAGAAATAAAGAACTTCTCAAGGTATGAAAAGGAAAATGTATCTTCAGCATAAACAGCTGTACCAGGCTTTAACTAACGCCAACCTTCATAAAATCTCAAAGGACAGAATAACCTAGCAAGTAGCTTCCCAACTCTGAGTCCATGTAGTGACCACTGAAAAGCGTACATTAAAGGTCAAAACTACAATTCCAGATAACACAAAGCTTCAATAGATGGATCTGGATAGACTGAAACCCTTAAGGAAGATCCCCATGTTGGCCTGGTTGGAGGAAAAATAAATCTTAATATCTTGATTTACACAGCACTCTACCTCAAATGTCCCCATGATTCACAAGAAGCTTTGACACCAGCCCAGTGAAATTTTAGAGTGGATAGACCAAGATAACATTGTTGAAACCCATGCCAAAGGAGTTGCAGAATACAAGCAAGAACGCAATTGAGCGAAGAGATGGAATGAGCTGTATAGTACTTATCAAATGATATCTGATGCCGATAGTGAGATTCCAAAATGGGTCTGAGAATTTGGGCTAGCTTGTATGGAAGACCTTTGCAGACACCCGGTACAATTGCCACTGTGTGTAAGGATGGAACACATTTCCATTTGATTTATCGAGGCCACTGTCAGTGTGTTGTCAAAGCACACTTAGACATGGTGAAGCTGAACTTAAGATTTAAAATGCAGAGCAGCACAAAAAACAACAGTTGTCTCCTGCATTTTGAAGACCAGTGAATCTCCATCAAGGACCATCAGGCTTGGCATGGCAGAGTCTAGTAGTATTCCCTCCACCAGGCAGCTGGCATTTTTGTTTAATATCAGTGGTGTTCTTGAATGCGTTGTCAAACATTTGGAAAGTGTTAACGATTCAGCCACCTCTGAAGGGTTGACTTTTCTGATGTCAGTGGAAACATTGCTTCAGTTGACTGAAGTACAGTAAGCCAATGTCTCTGAATATATGAAAACAGTGGTCTAAGGAATTTTGGCCTGTGGAACTGCAAACACACTTTTTCTGCCGTGTGACTCTGAACTTCCACTGACTTGAGGAATCCTCCTGACGATCCGGTAGAGATGGGGGCGGGAAACTAAGTCTTTGATTGCTTGGTTCTGGTGGGAATATCTTGCTCATGCCTCTCGGTAACACTTGCGCTGCTTCATTCTCTACTTGTACCCACAGCCCCCCCCAAAAAAAACATTAAAGAAAACAAGCAAAGGGAATAGTTCTCGGTTATGTGAGAGTTACTGGCTTCTGCAATGTCTTGCTGTTGTTGAGCACGACTAAAAAGTAGTGGAGTGACATTGAGTTGAGTGGCTTGTATGCCTGTGTTAAAAGTAGGAATGTACATTGTATGTCCAGACATAACCCCAAAATGCTTATTAAAATAAATAGTTTGTTGTGAAAAAACAAGGAATACCAAGTACTTGGTCAATGGAGGCGCTAACATAAGAAACGATGGGAAGCCTATGGGAGCTGCTAAAGCAAGATTACAAATTACTGACTACAAAAACAGCTAATAGTATGCTGTGGGCCTACACAGACAAGTATTCGGTCCTGGTGCCAGAATTTTCTTCAATTTGATCCATTGTTGTATGGTATAAGGGAAAGTCTTTTTTTTAGGCCGCCCCTAGGCAGCTGTATTCAGGTATGGGCTTGATGCTCCGCCCATCGTGTTACTGTCCTTTCTAAATGGTTGCTTTTGATACGTGAATAGGCTTAGTAGTCCCTCCTTAGTACTGCTTTATCTCCTCCTGTAACCTTCCATGAGGACTGGTCCTCTTACGTTTGTTCAGTCTGTGAGCACTATTGCATTTCTGCCTTTCTCCTAGCTGCTGTTGCAGTCACGATAAGCTTTCCCGCTTTCTAAGCCGCAAGGCACACCTTCATCTTCTTAACAATGGCATCTGCGCATTTCTTTTCTTGGGCGAGGCTCGCCAGACAATTTTTTCAAGATTGATGCTTTTACAAAGCAGCGCGGCACAGTCTGCATGCTGCACCACTTACGAAAAACGTACAATTTTGAAAATAGTTTAGCGAGCCGCACCTGTCTTTTCTTGGGAGCAGCTTGCCCAAGTATTTTGTTTCAATATATGATTTTAGTAATCGGCGCAGTACATGCTGAAAACGTAGAATATTGAAAAAATTGTTTGGTGAGCCGCCCCCTTTTTTTTTTTTTTTTTTTTTTTTTGGGGTGCCCTCACTAAACAGTTTTTTTTTTTTTTTGGGTTATAAACTTTTATTCGTCATCAATTCACACACACAGCTTCCGCCTACAACCCTGGGGCCGGCAGCAAACTTAGAACAATGGCAGTACAGTAATCAAGACCAACTCACCAAAAAAAATTTCACATCACATCGTCCTAGGGACCAGTTGACCAATTCTCAAAAAAGTACAGCCCCGTTAGTGTTACGTGTGTGCCTCTACCCCGAGTCATAATCTCACAATCCTTGGTATTTGCGGATTTGGCAGCCACCAGAAGAGACGGTTCGTAACATGAAGTGTGTGTGTCCGACGACGAGAACCAGGTCCCATCTTCTATCACAACAATCCCCCTAAACCCCCCACCCTCTTCCCCTGACTGCCTGTGTGCCTTCCACTAAAATGTCACCGCCCTTTCAATGCCAATTGTCATTCCGCCCGCATCTACGCTGTTCTAGCCCTCTCCGCCCACCTAGGTCCCACGCTCACCCTGACCTCCCGACTAGTGTGTCTCCCAGCGTAAGCAGCCTATATGTCTAAGTCCTCGAGCTCCCTTATATACCCCTGTGTCCCGCCCGTGTGCCCCCCCCCCCCTCAGCCCCCAGGAATGTGTATCTAATCCTCTTGGCCCTCCTCCCTCTCCCTTTGTACCTCTGTCTCCTCCTGATCCTCTTCCGCGGTGTTTCTATTGGAATCGTAAGTCAGATACAGGTCCCAAAAGTTTTTAGGTCTACTCACAGGGGGGAGTAGTTCACTATATAACCGTGATTGGGTGCAACTGTACAGCATATCCCTGTCCCATTTTTTTTTTTGTTGGTAGCGGGCCTCGCATCCAACACTGTGCCACCGCTCGCCTAGCCAGAATGAGCCCTATGTCTGCCAAGCGACGCGTCGCCGGAGGAAGAACTCTGGTGTGTCCCAACAGTGCCAGCGCTGGATCTACTGGAAATTCAATCTCGAGTATTCGACTCAGCTCTAGAAAGACGTCCTCCTAGAAGTTGTTAATTCCTGGGCAGGACCATGCCAGATGTAAGAAGTCCGCTACTGGCGTGTGGCAGCGTTCACATTCGGGCGTCTGCCGGAGCCCGTATCTGTGCAAGCGTTCTGGAGTGTAATACACCCTCTGCAGGAATTTAAACTGTATGAGTCTGTGCCTAGCATTCAGTGACACCTTTTTCGTATTTTGGCAGCAATACTTCCACATTGCGTCGCTGATCTCCGTCCGGAAGTCTTGTTGCCACGCCAGTCTGGCCTTAGAGGGGGCCTGTTCCCGGAGACGCTGTGCCATCTTGTATAATCGCGAAAGCATATTGCACGATGACGGCGTTTTTATGACGTACGTCAGTTCAGGCAACTCGGTGGGCTCCTCCATGTTTGGCCCCAGCAGCGCCGCGCGAATCCTATGCAAGTGAAAGCGGTGCATCAATGTCACCGGGGCCTGGGAGGTAGCAACCTGGTCCCAGGAAACCACCTTCCCCTCCCTGAAGAGGTCCCCCAACTTGAATATGCCTAGTTGATTAAGAGCATGCGTGACTCCTGTTTCCCGCAGCGGTGGTAACCACACAGCCCAGTCTATCGGAACCAGAGGGGGGTACAGCAGTGAGCAGGCATGGCTCTTGGCCAAAGAGTGCCATGCGTGATTCGTCGACGCGATCGAGTCCAGAGTTCCTACACGTCGCGTGACCGGTTCAAAGATAGTAGCCGCGGGTGGGAGGGGCTGCGTGAATAGAGTCTCTAGAATCACGTGTGGGATGGTACGCTCCCCGTGTATCCAGGTGCGTCGCCTGCGCGACCCTATAGTACTGTTCCATATCCAGGGCCCCTAGTCCGCCCAGCTCATATGGGAGGGTCAGGATTTGCCACTGTACCCTGGGCTGCTTTCCTCCCCATGCCAGCCGCGTGAGAGTTTGCGTCATCGTCTTGAAGAAGGCCTTAGAAAGGATCACCGGGAGATTATTAAAAAGAAACAAGAACCTCGGGAGGACTATCATTTTCATGAGCGCAATGCGGCCCATGAGGGAGAGCGGCAACCTGCACCATCGTTCAACATCCTCTGTTAACTTCGTGTAGGCGACACCATAATTTTCCCGAACTAACACATCCGGGTCTGGATGCAGCTGCACACCCAAGTACCTAACTGGGTCATCCGACCACTGCAATGGGTACTCCATGACAAATTTACTCGTCACCGTAGTCAGTGGGAACGCCACCGATTTGGTCCAGTTCACTTTTAGACCGGATAGGGCGCCAAATTGCACTACTTCCCTGAGTACGGGGGAGAGGTTAAGTTCCGGGTCTCTGACGTACAAAAGTGTGTCGTCAGCGTACGTAGAGATACAAATCTTATAAGTAGGGAAATTGATGCCCTCATGACTGTGGTATTCCCGGAGCGCACACGCTAGGGGCTCCGCCACTAGGGCGTATAGCAAGGGGGAGAGGGGGCAGCCCTGTCTGGTACCCCTACCTATTCCGAACGCCTCCGTGACTCTGTCTCCAATTCGTAACCTGGCCAACGGCTTGTAATACAGGGCGCCTATCATCTGTAGGAATGGTTCGCCCAGTCCCATCTTTCTGAGTACTCTGGACATGAACGGCCACTCCACAGAGTCAAAGGCTTTCTCCATGTCGAGAAATACTGCCAATGCCTTATTCTCCGGTTTCACATGCTGCATCGTCCCCAAGACAGTGCGTATATTATACGTGAGGTTCCTAGCTGGTATAAAACCTGCCTGTTCTGGGGCTACCTGTTCCGGGGGGAGCAGAGCGAGTCGAGTCGCGAGAACCTTGGCATACAGCTTGGCGTCGACATTAATCCGTGAGAGAGGCCTGTATGAGCCACACTCCGTCGCGGGTTTCCCAGGCTTAAGAATCGTTATAATGAGTGCCTCCCGCATCGTCGGGGGCAAGGAGCCTTCCAAGCAAATATCATCAAATAAAGCTGATAGGAAGGGGAGCAGCTGTTCTTTAAAAGACTTGTAGAAGCCAACAGTCAGCCCATCAGCGCCCGGAGCACTACCGGACTTCATGCTGTCTAGCGCCTCCGCAATTTCCTCCCTTTGGATGGGCATCATAAGGAATTCTCTCTGCGAGTTGGACAGCTGTGGCATCCTGATGTAGCTCAGGTAATCGTCGATAGCCCTTTCCATTCCCGTAGACTTTGATTCATATAGAGTGGAGTAGTACCGTCTAAATTCCCCAACAATCTGTTCTTCATCTGTGAGGACCTCCCCCGTACTCGAAACCAGCTCGCCAATTAGTAACGGACGTCGTTCGTGCCGAATCAACTTGGCCAGGAGTGAGCCGGGTCTTTCCCCCTCACCGTAGGTGCGGGCTGTGGCATACTTGCCCATATGCTGCACCTCCCTGTCTGCCTCCGCGTTATATTCCGTCAGTAACTGTTTAATGTGGTCCAAGGCGTCTCCCTCGGGGTTTACCTGTAGCCTCTCTTCCTGATCTGATAACTGATTCTCCAGATACGTGAGCCTCTGCCTAATGGACTTCAGAACACTAGAGTGTTTGGCCATAGCCATCCCGCGGATGTAGACCTTAAAGGCCTCCCAAAGCGTCTGGCAACTGTCCACAGAGCCCGTGTTGGTCTCAAAAAAGTTTTCAATTTCATTTGCGATTTCCCCTCTGAACACCTCATCCATTAACGAATACGGGGGGAAGCGCCACGTAAAAGGAGGGATCCCGCGCACCGGCGTATCTAGGATCAGGAGGAGCGGAGAGTGATCAGACAAAGTGCGTGGCAATATTTGACAGTCCCTCAAACTATTGGATAGCTTTTGTGATGCAAGCCAGTAATCTATCCTGGTGTGCATTGCATGATAAGCTGAATAATGCGTGTACCCCCCTCTGGAGTGATGCCTATTTCTCCACACATCCAGTAGTTCCAAGTGTACCATTTCGGTCTGAAGCGCCGTGGCAGCAGCCGACGGGCTTCGGTGGGGTCCCGCAGACCTATCCAGAGCTGGATCAAGGACCAAATTAAAGTCTCCTCCCCACAGGATACTATTATGATCATACGACTTGCATCTCCTGGCCAATTCCACGTAAAAGTCAGGTGTATCGTAGTTAGGCCCATAGAAATTTACTAGCAATAAGTCATGTCCCTGGCCCCTGCATCTACAGATGGTGTATCGTCCCTCTGGGTCCGACTCTAGAGGCGTCAATGTGAGTTTGGAGTGCGGGTTGACTCACGTGAGTGTCCCCCTCGAGTGAGTGGTGAAGCCTGCCGCTACACTGCATCCCGCTATTCCCTTATGCAGCAACATTCTGCTGTTAAGTGGTAAGTGTGTCTCTTGTAGGAGAGCGAGGTCTATGTGTTGCCTACGTAGGTAACTAAGGACTTTACGTAGCTTCCGAAAGTCATTTAGGCCCCTAATATTCCATGTCAGGGCCCGTAGATGAGTCTGTGGTGTACCCGCCCATGACATACCCTTATCAGCCTCAGCCATACCCAACAGTGTGCATCAGGAGGCTACTCTGCCAAGGTTTAAAGCGCCCCAGCGGAGCAAGGTCAGGCAGTCGGCGTAGTGTGGCAATGGCCAGTACGTATCTAGCGGCATTCGTCTCAGTTACAGCATTCAGCTCCTCAGCAGTCATACAGAACAACAACTTGTACCCAAACACCAACCCCAACATTCCCCCCACCACCCACAGCAGACCCTCCCCAATTTGGTCATGCAGGTTCCCCTCCCACCCATCCCCCCCCCTTCAACAAAGGAAACAGTCCCGTGTGCATCACGCTCAGAGGCAAAGTTAGCCAGCCGGCTCTTCCTAAATGTCTGACTTACGACTCTGTTGCCCGGCCCCTTCCCCTCCGCCCTGCACCATCAGCAATATGCAAATGCACCAACCAGCACTTTAGTAGTACGATATCCTGCGTAGTCATCGTGTTGTCCCTCCCGCATCCCCATATTCCCCCCCCTAACCCCTCCAGCCACCCCCATATCTGGAGCACCCTCAGAACCTGGGACCAGAGTGCCATGCATTAATTAGTTCTTCCCTATATCCAATCCCTGGCCCCACTTATCTGTCTCAATGTCTCAGCAAGTCTCTCATCCATTGCAGCGTAACGCTGCGTTCCAGGAGATCAGGGGTCTCACTCATGAGTTCACCGTGTTCCAGACTTCGTGCACTCAGATCACTCTTGCTCGTTTATGCCACTCGATTCCGCTTCCTGCTGACGCTCGGCATTGTCGTCCGTTGTCTCCCTCGCCCACTTTTTCAATGCTTTCTGCAGCTCAGCTGGGTCCGTGAAAACATGCGAGTGACCTTGTCTGTTCACACGCAATTTGGCTGGGTACAACATTGCGTAGTCGAGTCCCATATCCCTAAGGCGTTTCTTGTGTGGCGCGAAATGCTTGCGCGCCTCCTGCACTCTCGCTGTAAAGTCCGGGTAAATCGAAATCGCCGATCCCTCAAATTGTAGGTCCCCTTTGGTTCTTGCCAGCCGCAGCGCCGTGTCCCTGTCTCTATAATTCAGCAATTTCGCTATGACTGGGCGTGGTGGAAGGCCCGGATTGGGCTTCGGGCCAAGTGTGCGGTGCGCACGTTCTACGACCAACATATTCGAGAACACTCCGTCGCCCAAGAGCTTGGTGAGCTATTGTTCTATGAATAGTTCCATTTTCCCAGTCTGGGTGGTCTCCGGCAGGCCCGTAATGCGGAGGTTGCAGCGCCGTGACCGCGCCTCCAAATACTCCATCTTGTCTTGCAATGTCCTGATGAGTGTTTCCGCCCTCCGTCTCGCCGTATCTAGATCTGTTTGGGCCTCCTCCACTTCAGTGATGCGCCGTTCGGCCATGTCTTGTCGTTCCGCATGCTTGTCTAGACGCTCCGCCATGCGGTCCATTCTGTAGGACATGGCGTCCATCTTGGATCCCAGCGCCGCTATATTCGTTTGAATGTTGTGCTCCATGGAGCGGAGCAATGTTTTGATGTCTGCGTTTTTCTTCCTGCGGGACTCCTGTAAGCGCCTCCTCGTCTCGTTGCGGCGGGGGAGTCTGCACGGATACTCGCCTCTGCGAGAAAGGGAGCTTACTCTGGGTTCTGTCCCCTTTCCCCATCGTAGGAGCTTCGTGTGGTTACCGCGGTGGACCAAGCTTAGTCCGCTATAACGCCTTCAGCCGAACCCGCGTTTCTGCCAGGGACCAATGTGCGCGCTATCAGGGGTCCGAGCAATATCTCCACTCCCAATCCCCCTTCTGAATTGTCCAGAGGTCAGCAGGTCCAGCAAGTCGTCAAGGCTGGGTGCTCCCACAATGAGGGGACCCCGTTACCCAGTGAGTGGGGAGCAGGTGTGCAGGTCCTCCGGCTCGGCCGCCGGTGTCAGAAAGGGCAAGCAAGGGCTCACGCGGGGAGGTGCAAGAGCCAACACCTACTAAGTCACCAGTGTCACGTGTGTAGTAGGGCCTCTGTAGGTGTAGCACCAGAGTTTGCGTGAGGATAGGAGAACAGGGTACCCAGGGGCCCTGCCGCTGTTGTTCCGACAATGGGTGCACTCCCTGCACCCTTCTGCCCAGCCGCCGCTTCCCCGGCGTCTCCCACTGGTCGCAATGAATGGCGCCGCCTGGTTCACCCGCTCCGCCGATCAGGCTCACCTTCCCGCTCTTGCCGCCACTGCCACCGAGGCCCGGGGCTCCCGATGTCTCTTTGTGAGGCCAGCTGTCCCCCGACTCGGCCGCGATCGCCGCTATCCGGAGGTGGGGTGGCAGGGGGGGACGCACTCTGACCGTCGCCGCACGTCTCCGCACGTACTGCGGGTGCCGGGCGCACCAGAGGCCGTGGTCTGCGGCCCGCACCACGCACTGGAGAGAGTGCCGATTGCAGCTGTTATAAGCGGCGGATTCTCGCGCTGCGCGGCTCCCTCTGTTCCTCCGCTGCTCCGCCAAACGCGGGGGTGTCGGGACAAGAGCAAGTTGGGCTGGTGCAGGATAATTGCAGGATCTCTGATGGTACCGGCGGAGCCCGGGAACTAAGCGGGCATTTTCCGCTCGCGCTAGCTCCGCCCCCTAAACTGTTTTTTTCTTACAACTTTAATAATGGCAGCCACACCCTTCTTTTCTTTGGTGGGGCCGCCCAACTTCCTTCTCTCCTTTCTCACCCCATGCACATTTGCAATGCAATAGGTCTTGTATTACTAAAAGTTTGAGTGATTGGCGTTGAAAATAATAATGCAGGGCCAATAGCTCAAATTTTCAATAATGCGAGATCTATTACATTGTAAATGCTTGTATTTGTAATTTGTTTTTTTAGAGCAAGTGAGCTAAGAAGTATGTGGGTGTAAGAGCCATCCATTGAGGGAGAGGATGTTGAGTTGCGTCCCGAGCTGGCATTTTAGTTAAAACTTTGAAATTGGCAAGTTAATATCAAATATGCAGTGTCGCAAACAAAGAAGTTGTCACAGATTATGAAGAGACCAGCATACTCCTTTCTTTTTGATGCATTTGGTTAGCAGTATGTGTTTTTAAGCTCCGATATTGGATGCTGTGTCACATTTACGTGTAAAATGTGACACTTTAATTGCAAGTGGTGGAAGGTTCCAAACTGGGGTTAGTGTGAAAAAGATAAAGTGAGGGTGAGAACCGGCAGGTATTAGGAAAGACATGGTACCAAGAGTTTGTTTTTAAAGTTCTCCATGGGGTTTATGGCCTGTCACAAAAAATGCTGGTATGTTTCGTATTCAAGGAAGCCCGCTAATTGGCATTAAAAAGATTAAAGGCATAATAGGGTTGTTTGTGTTCTAAATTGTTAGTTTGACCTGCTGGGATAATGTTCCGAATGAGAGATTAAACCGCTTCGGCGCGGCGCGAATTTTTGCGCTGTGCTGAGCGTTCTAATGAGCCAACGGGCTCATGACGGAACGGTTCCGCCATGAGCACAGGCCAACCGACGCTCATGACGGAACCGTTCAGTCATGAGCATCGAAGGGGTTAAAGAAGGAATAAATGTGTCAAGAGAGTGGGTGTGGAAATGTGATCCAAATGCATTGTGATCACATTCTTCTCATGCTCTGTCATGAGTTACCCCAATGAGACACTTAGAGCGAACTCTTGGCACCAGATGTTTTCTATAGAATACTGTAATACTGATTAAACCACCTTTGAAATTCTAAGATAGCAAACTTAAAAAAAAAAAAAAAAAAAAAAATGTAAATGCGACCATGTCTAACATTACGTTTTTGAAAAATATGGTGTGGAAACAGCATCAAATAAGCAAGTATGTTTGGTGAGTCATGATTGGGGACAGCAGCACACAAACCAAATCTTTGTTTCTGACATTGTATATTTGCTATATTTCTTGCTATGAGATGGATTTTAAGTGCACATACTTAACCTTTAAACAAAGAACACATTAGATTTGAATGTATTTCTTATCGATATCTCTAAATGCTAATAACCTGCAATATGTAAACGTTCTAGCATGTACGCAAGTCTGGTTGTCGCTTGAAATTATTCTGAAGTTAAAAACTTAATTCTTTTCTTTGAGGTTGCGGTCAAACTTTGTGTTTGCAAAAATAACTTTAGCCTCGGTGTCCTATTTTAGTTTTGTTGTGTTTACATTTTGAGTATTTTATCTTTGTTAAAAAATATTAAATTATTTTATGTATGCGTCCAGGATATGCACCTGTTAATGACATACTCACATGGAGTGTTTAACTTGTACTTGGGAATGTAAATACAAATGAAATAAAAGCAGTTGAACCAAGTATTTAAATTATGCTGCCGGGATTTGAATCTGTTAACCATTTTCTGTAGAAGAGAGTCTAAAGTATACGCGCAAATCTGCTAATGAAATATAGTTACACAAAGAATGCTAGAGAGGCAAAGACTTTTTATAAACAAATGTCAGTGGAGCTGAGAAAAGTAGCTTGTGGAACAATAGACTGGCACTTTGGCCTTGTTCCAGGGAGTGATAAACCGAAGAGGAAGAAAGGGAGAGATGGGGGGTGGATTGGCTGACTAACTAAAACAAGCATTGGCAAAGCCAAAAGGTCTCGGCAATTTGCGATCTATTGGCATTGTCAATGTCTTTTAGACTCGTATTGCAGCAAATCTGCTAATCACAGTGACACTCAGATACAGGTCTACAATGGAATTCTGAAGCAAGTTATTATTGTGAGGGCTCACAAAATACATGCTGTGACCCACTTTGTGCAGTATAACCGATCTTGTTGATAAAGTGGTTGATATTGGTACATTTGTCAGTGAGCGACTGGAATTATGCGAACGAGGAGGGCCAAATTGTGTTGCACTGGTAACTAAATTGTGCGGCAAGAAATGGCAAATAATGAGACACATTTTGTGATAGTATTACTTCACTGTTTTGTCATTTTTACACTTGCTGACACCGTCTGTACTTAGGTTGCACCTCAGTACCAAATAAACACCCAGATGTAGTAGGAAGTTATGTTATGTTAATTTAGTTTCTTAAGCGCAACGGTTACCCTAGGGTGTCCTTGGGCTGATCACTGTATCGATTGCTGAGGTGTACTGTGCCTATAGGGTGAAAAGCCAAGTTTCAGTCCTTTCCTGAAAGTAATGAGCTTGGTGAGGTTCCTAAGATGGAATTGAAGTTCATTCCAGGCCCTTGCGGCACCTGTGATAAAACTTCTACCACCCCAGTTAAGTTTTTTGGCTGGGGGTACGATCACTCCTTTTGCTCCCATGCCCTGCTGGGAACGTACCATTGAAAATGCTGTTTCAAATGGTCTGGTCCAGCTCCCTGGAGGTCCTTAAAAACCGTGCAGAGGGCTTTGAATTGAATCCGTTTTTTGACTGGGAGCCAGTGCAACTGTTCTAATTTTTTAACAGAGACAAACGTGGGTGTCCCAGTCAGTAATTTGCATGATTTGGGGCCTATTTAGGTGCTTTCTTTGGATATTTAGGTATAGACTTTTGCAGTAGTCCAACCGCGACTTAAGTGAAGTAACCACTGTTCTGTGACTATCTGCTGGTAATAATGACTTCATCTTCCTTATCGTTCTGGGAAGATGAAAGCTAGCTGAGACAACTGCATTTACCTGGTCCCCGAATGCTAGTTTGTTGTCAACTATGACCCCCAGATTCTTTGCTTTCTTAGTTGGTTTGGGGGTTGGTCTCTAATTCTTCCAGCCACCAGTCTGGCGCCCAGAAGTTTGTATTGTTGCCAAAAATAATGACCTCCGTTTTGCTTGGGTTGAGCTTCAAGCAGTTTGTAGACATCCACAACCTGGCCGCTTTCATGCAATCGTGAAATCTTCATCCTGTCTCAGCCTCTTGCCCAGGCCAAAGTGACAGCACTATTTGCGTATCATCTGCGTAAGATGTCAGCTGGAACCCAAAAGATCTTATCTAGGCCGCCAGAAGTGTCACATAGACATTAAAAAGTGTGGGACTAAGGGACGAGCCCCGTGGTACTCCACACGGAAGGGAGAAAGGTTTTGAGCGGACTTCATCTAAGTCCATCATTTGAATTCTTTCTGTGAGGAAAGATTTCAGGAGGTTTCAGGCGTCACCTTGTACTACGCCTTCTGATGAATGGTTCATCAAACCATCATGATGGACCATGTCGAAGGCCGCAGAGAGATCCAACATAATCAATGCTGCGTTACCTCCTTGGTCCAGAGCTTCTTATTGCCTCTGCAGATTTTACCAAGGCCAGCTCTGTGCTGTGCTCTGTTCTGAATCCATATTGTGTCGGGTCTAGTAAATTGGAGGAATCCTGCTGAGTTGAGTATTCATTACTTTTCGATCCTTTTAGCCGGTAGGGAGAGACAAGAGATTGGTCTGTCGATGTTAGGATCCTTAGCAATAAGATTTTGTTTTTTAAGCAGCGCAAGAATGGATGCTATTTTCCATCTTTTGGGATACTGGCCAGACTCAAACATGGCTTTAAACAGTGGGGTGAGTTCTGTACCAATAAGCCCTGGTACTTTGATCACGGACACCAGGCATGGGTCATATGGTGATCCCGATCGGATGGAGGCCAGGAGATTAATAGAATCCTGCTCCTCCAGTGGTGAGAATCTGTCTAGAGTGGATTGTGACTTGGTTGCACAGAACGCCTGCAGAAACAACAAGCATTGGCATAGCCAATATGTCTCGCCTTTGAGACCTTATACGTATTTAGTTATGCAGCACAATATCCTTGGTGCAACATCAACTGTTGCATGGCTAAACACTTATAAGGAGCAAAGGTGTGACCTGTTGGCTATGCCAATGCTTGTTTTTCTTTTTATGAAGTGCAGACACCCCTCGTTTCTAGTGTGAGCGATAGAAACTGCGCATAATTGAAAGCAATTATGCGAATGCAGATGATTTTGTGGAACTTACTCTCATCGTTGCTGGTCTCGAGAGGGTGAAGCGTGTGTCCATCCACTAAACACAAGCGGCTTGAATCTGTGGTTGGACTGGAGCTAGAGTCCAGCACTGTGCTCAGGATACAGGATTTTCTAATTCTACGTAGCCTGTGTAAGGCCACGCCAGCTTCACTAAACCGTGATGTGGCCTTGCGCTATATCAAACACAAACGCTGTTTCTCATAGGCAACATAACACACAAGCTTCTTGTGGCGCCTTTGAATTATTTTTTTTATTTTTATTTTTTGCAGAGTTTTATATAGCGCGAACTAGACCCGAACCGGGTATCCGAGCGCTTTACATAGTACCAGTTACGTTACATGAGGACGGACAAACATTCATTTTAGGCACGGGGAGATTAAGTGACTTGCCCAGAATCACAGGAGGTTTTGGCGTCGTTACCGAAACTTGAACCCAGATCCGAGGTAGAGCGCCCTAGCAAATTGTTTACTGTCTTAAATTTCATATTTCTGAGAAGAAAGTAAAAAAACACAACCTTGTAGTCCCCGCATCAAGTCAATCCAAGAAGGGCGGCAAAAAAAAAAAATGTAATCTCTCAATCCTGAATTATTATTTTCTGGCCCTGTTGTGAGGTTTACAGGTGCATTTAAATTTAAAAGAACTGACTCCATTCCCAAAAGTACTATCAATAAGAATGCTTCAGATAAAAATACCAGGTGCCCTCTGGGTATGATTCTGCCGGAAGCCTGTAACTTAAGATGCAGGAAAATCTTGTAAGCATTTAAGACAGGCAAGGCAAATATAAACAAGCGCGGCCACACTTATTACAACCACATGGCCCCTGCGCGCCGCTGCTCGTGGGAGCCTGTAATTTAAGATGAAGGAAAATCTTGTAAGCATTTAAGCAAGGCAAATGTAAATTAGCACGGCGCCTTAATTACAAACAAATGGACGCTGCACGCCGCTACTCGCTCCCGCACAGTGGATGGCTTGCACGAGTTTCTTAAAAGTGCAGACCGATTCCAAAAGGTCCTCTCCTAGTGCAGCGCATGTGCGCTGCGCTAGGCTCGACCTAAAAAAGGAGACCAGTCAACCTTTGCCATGGGTATTTCACCGTGCGGGAACATGTTGCTTCTTTTTTAGTAATGTTTGAGTTGGAAACAAATCATTTTGTTACAATCTACAGATTATACAGCAGATGATTATGTGGCAAATGCTGCAAATACATAATTATGTGAAAAACGCAGCAGCAGCACAATTGCTTAATTCTAGTGGCCCAGAGTATGAGATGGCAAGTTGTCGGAATGAGTTTATGCAGTCTTTGACTACTTTAAACAATGCCATCATTTAATTATCAGCAGAACGTATGGTCTTGGAACATGACATTGCTTGGTGAACGGCGATTTTGAGGGAGCAGTAAGCAGTCTGTGGAGCCAAGAGGATATATGTCTAGTATGAATGTACAGTGTTAGTGTTGTTAGACATTGCATATATTTAACATTTTCTTGGCGATGATTGCTGTGTGAGTCAGTGAGGACCAGTACTCTGGTAATAAAGAAAGTGAGGTGGTTGGCAAAGTTTTTTTTCTTTTATTTGGATAGATCAGTCATCTTTGTTTATGAGTGAGTGTAGGGATATTCCCCGTAATCATCTTTAATTTGGGCTAATAGGGAAAAAATAAGTAGTAAGACAAAACTGTTAATCCAGTCTGGAGGAAGATTGTGATTTGGAGTTGGTAGCCCTGTGATTTTGCAAACCAAAGGTTTTATGACTGCAAACGAACTATTCATTATGCCCAAGACCGTGTAGTTTGTTGCATAGCTAATTCATAGAAGCAAACCTTGGACAATGTTACTTTTTATCTTGTTTCTTCACGCAGTGCAATACATGATGAGCCACTAAAAATGTGTTGCAGGAAACTGAGAATTGTTTTTTTTTTTTTACCGAATTGAAATTCACTCCACTTCAATGCATGCTGGTGGCATATTAAATCAGTCTAGTGTGGTTGGGATCACATACAAAACTGAAACTACCGTAGGTATAGTGAAAGTTCTGGCAGCAAGCGCACAACTCTCGACCTTGATAAATTACTTCTGTTGGGTCCCACCTCAGTCGAAATCTGATCTTGCCTATTGATGCAGTAAACATATCACATTGGCATATTTAGAAAATGTAGCACAATGCCAAGCCTGCGTCCCCGAGTGACACTGTTGTTTGACTACTGAGACTAGAAATCTGTTTTCATCCCAGCACCTCGCGAAATGTAAACTTCAAACGAAACAGTTTATCTCCCAGTTCCAGCTTATGGGTGCCATAGAAGTGTAATGTAGAAAGGTGGGCATAGCGGTCTCTGCTGAGCAAAGGGTGACATGACACTGAAACACACTGTAAACTAACACAGAAGCACGCAAATAAATAGAACTGCTGCACACCAGAAGACACAAGTGGCTGTTGTCTCGGGTTCGGCAATGAAAATATATGTAACCTTACCTTTTAGAAGTGCGAGTTAGATTTATAACTTGATCGGAGCTTAGCTCCAGTCCAGTGGGTATAATGCAATAAACAATATATTTTGCCTCTTATTCAGTGGTTTGGCATAAAAAACAACTTAAATTGGGTGTACTGGTCACTTGCACCAATGTGCCAGTGATAGAGATCGCAGGTCACCCGACCAATATTTTCACCACTTAGGTTTCGGGCCCATATATTTCATTTCACCATATACATTGATTAGATGACCATACAATCTACTACCAATAATTGTGAGTCCCTTCCTGCAATTTCTAGTGTACCCGACTTACCATCCACCGGTACGGGTACCTTTGACCACGATGGGTCAGGGAGCTAGCTGTAAAAGGAAAGGCAGCAAAAATACAAAACCCAACATAAAAATGATTTCGATGTTTCATCAAATGACCACGGACAACTGGGAAGTTTTTAAGATTCTTTATCTAGAATTCAGTTTTGGAAAATCATAACGTTTACAGTAAAAACCCAGTCAATAATCGGAATTTTCTACTATGGAAACAGTTTTCATGAATATGAATGGGAAATTAGGAATCCTAACAGCTATAGTAAGGGTGTAATGTGAAACACGATATAACTCTAGTAAAGTACTTCAGTTAAATGTTAAGAGAAAATTATAGACCACATCAGGAAATTGCAAACTGCAATGTAGAAAATGATTTCGAAAAGGTAGGGTAACATAGGAACACGCTATGAAAGTAAATGCAAATAACTTTA
Source organism: Lissotriton helveticus (assembly GCF_964261635.1). Taxonomy (NCBI): domain Eukaryota; kingdom Metazoa; phylum Chordata; class Amphibia; order Caudata; family Salamandridae; genus Lissotriton; species Lissotriton helveticus. The sequence goes on from NC_136073.1 coordinate 33,068,503, forward strand.
TGATATGCAATGGTTGCGGAAAAGCATGGAAAATTATCATATGCAAAGGTATGTCTTTATTGAAGCAAAGACGGAAAAATAGAAAGGTGCAGTTTAGAGTTTTCAGCAAGATATTTACCTAGACTGGTGTGAAAACCGCCACGGGTCAGTTAAGGACAGGAAATACCCCAAGGAATAGCAGTCATCAATGGGACAGCAGGTGCAGTATGGACACCTCAGGACAGGAAACCCAGATTAGGATCAGGACAGGACCACCAGGATACGACCAGCACCCGCAGTTCGGAAGCAACGCCTGCGCTCCACCCTCTCTGCAGCTATCAGTCAGAACCCCGATTGGGTTAGGGAACTCCCCAGCAAAGTGCTCCGCCAGTACTTAAGGTTTAGTAAAACCTTAGTCTATGGTCAAATTCGGACAGAGTGCTCCGCAGCGCTCTGTATATTCAGTCACCTATTGAGTGCGTTGGGTCAGTGACAGGTCAGCTATTCGGACAAGTCGGACAATTTCTCTAGCTAAACCTAGGCTAGATATACTCCTTTGGGTCAGTGTACCACCCCCAATGTTGCACAGTGTCAGAATCCCCAATTTCGATTGGTCCTAAGGTAGGATGGGTTAACACACCAATCAGAACAGACTTATTCAAGTCCTATTTTGCATTCTAAGGTACCGCCTAGCAAGATTGGGGTTCCCATGAGAGAATATGCAGAATACAATAGAAATAATGTCATTGTATCAAGTCAGGAACATGATTTCTCTATCCTCCTGGGTCAGAGGTGGCGTTCTCAGGAGCATCTTGTCTGTGACTGCCAGCTGGCTGAGTTCCACCGCTCAAGGCTACGGCTGCCTGGGCTGCGCGGTCATGCGCAGAAAGGACCCTCAAGATGGCTCTCGACCCAGTTGGACCCCCCATTTACCATGGTACATGAAAAATAAGCGAAAACAAATTAATACATAGAAATAAATGAATAAACTACATAACATGAGTGTGTACTTATGAATTATCATTATAAAATATACTATGCAATTATATATTAGTGCAACAGACAAAATCACAAAAGCGACGGTGCAAGCTTCACCTCGTTATTAGAAAGCGCGGCCATTTTATGGCTGTTACGCATGCGCACCCTTTCCCTCCAAATGTGACTGCGTCATGTCACGTGATTATGCCTAACGCATGCGCAGAATCAGAATTCAAGCAGCATCCATTTTTAAAGACAAGGGTTATTCGTATTAGTGAAACACATAGGCAAGCATCACTATGATACACACGCACATTCAAAATACATAAATTTAGTAAAACGAACAATTGGAATTACGGGATTATAAAAAAATTTCGAGGTTCTTGGCTCGAGCAAGTCGCGATGCGAAATCTTGCTCTATCAATCCCCTCTTTGATGATATTTACTATCATCACAAAATATGGAACCAGATGCCAACTTTCTTTCACACCTTGTACATTTCTATCTCTTCCAACAGGCGATTCAGTTTCTCTTTCTCATTTTTGGTAGGGTGAGAATTTTTCACCTTTTTATAAATCTGATTATTTATTTCTTCCAATTCAAGCTCATCCGCACTCGTTTAACTCCTCTCGCATTCACTTGGTATTTCTTTGTGTGTTTGCGACATTTGCAACAGACGAATATGAGAAATAGGATAAGACCTATCACTCCAATTGGCATCAGTACCTTAAACAATAAGCTTTTACCTAAGCTAGCAAACCAATGACCTACATTGGAGAGACCATCAACCAGTCTCCTCCAGGCACTGTCAACCTCGAGTGGTTTGAGTTCCTTTTCCAAATTAGTAATGTTTTTCACATACCTTTTGAGCTGTACACTTTTGTCCGGAATGTAAGTGCAACAATGTTGCGCCTTCAACATCCGGCAGACTCCGCCCTCTTTTGCTAATAAGGTGTCAAGAGCAAGTCTGTTTTGCAAAACCATTGATCTGATCGCAACCATTTCAGTATTGACCAGCAGAAACCCATGAGCCGTGTCGGTAGACAACACATCCACTATTGTGGATAATTTGCAAATTCTGTGAGTGTTCAGAACCACTCCCACTCCAGGTATCAGTGCACTAAAAATACTACCCATTATTTCACCTACGCTTTCTCTTTTACTACGCATTAAGCCATTAGTGTTTTCGTTGCTTCCAGCAATTTCATTCACGTGGTATATTTTCGGGAAAACAATGCCAAAATAGCAGCTTCCATACCAGTGATCCAGCAATTTGAAATAAGCCTCGTTTCCACATACATAATAAATTCCGGGAAACACAGGTTCTGACCCATTTTTGAAACCCCAACCTCCAATTACCTTGTAATTATGTTCACATTGACTGGAACCAATGAAAATGTTATTATAATAACTAGTCTTCTCGCGATGAAGGTAGAGTTTCCCTTTCTTTTCGAAATCCAGCAACAAAGCAGGCCCTGCCCCGCCATTTGAGGTGCTTTCCATGTCCTCAGCCCATTTTGGGGTTTTCTGTCTTTTGTCAATTGCCTTTCTTTGGAAACTCTCTCTTCTCTTTTCTGCCATGTTCAAAAATATTTTTTCTTGTTCATGTAATGAACAGGTCAAGTTGTCTCTGTGTGCTTCATTTAAGTCTATGGTACCTATAGTCAGAAAGTATTCTCCCATATAGCGTGTAACGTTAATTTTTTGGTATGTACAGGATTCAGATTTCCACGTATAGGAAGTTCGGAAAATATTACGTCATTATTAGAGTAATAGTACTGTAACGGTCCTCTTTTGTAAAATAAGCTTGCTAAAATACTACAGGAAATTCCATAGGTCAGAGGTAGGTGATAAGTCACGCCTTCAGCTACAGAAGTAGGTAGCTTCATGCAGACATAGCAATCTTCTATTTCCATAGTTTCTACATAATGCACTAACAAGTTTGCGAAAACATTTAAGTGTGTCTGGTTTCTAACTCCGTGGTAATGTAGTCCTTCCTCATCTGATGCTTCTAAGTCTCGTTTTGTCTGTCTGAGTGCCTTTTCACGTCTTTCTACACTTCGTGTTGTCAGTTCTTCAGGGTCGGTAGTCTGAGTAGGGTCAATATTAGTATTTTTGCTTACCATAAAAGGAATGAAAACTGTTAGTCCTATCCAAACTAATATTACTATAACTATACTACATATACATACCTTGCAGCATGTTTTGCAACAACTGCGGCTAGGTCTACCACTCACGCTTGAATCAGACATTTTGGCTCAGAAGAAGTTTTCAACCCCTCTTAGTGGCTTTGCCCAGGTACCTTTATGCTGAGCAATTTCACGGTGGTTCGTCCTCTTCCTCTGCAGAGTAATCAGTAATCGGTTCCCCGTCGCTTTCGTCAGTAATATCAAGATCCTCTAAATTTTCCAGAATCAGATATGTCCATTCAGGATCCTGGTATTTCTCATTCAGTCTTTTTATTCGATCACTCCTTCTTTTGGAGCTTTCTCCAGCTTGCTCTGCTATTCGTATGTTTTTTCTTCTGTCAGCAAGTTTCTCTTCTACTGTTTTTATTCTCAATCTTAGTCTCTTAATGTATCTTGGTTCGATATTTTTCTTTTTCTTGAGTCTTTTGGTTGGCACTGTCAGTTGACTTTCTTCTAATGCTCTTTTATTTTCCTTCGTTTGTGGCGCTTCTTTTGTCTCTTCCCTTCCTGTCTTACTAGTCCCAGGTCTTGTATCTATTTCTTCTGCCTGGTTACTAAACTGGCCTGGTTCAGGTGAAATTGGGTTTTGGCTTTCAAACGTCTGTTTCTATGTCCTGAACACGTTCTTCTAGCTCTGCCTGATCCTGTTCGAGCACTTCGATCCCTTTATTTTCTTCTGCTCGAACTATTACACTATTTCTAGTCTGTCCCTTTTCAATTTCAGGAGTCAGTGGAGGAGTATCGATCACTTGTTCTGTCCCTGTCTGACCTCCTTCTTCGTCCTCGGATTTGATGTGAATCTCAATGATCTGAGGGTCTTCGCCTGTGCCTATCTCGACCTCTCTATTCCACTCTCTATCTTCGTAGATTCGCTCTCTTGTTCTGATTGGGTCTTCAATGAAATCGATTATAGGTATCCAATCATCTTGGCTGGTGCTCGGTTGCTCGTCATCAGCTACTTCCAGACCAACGTCTGCAGGACCCTCAGCTGGACTGGCGCTCGGCTGTTCGTCATCAGCTACTTCAGGACCGACATCCGCAGACCCCTCAGCTGGACAACCTTCAGCTCCAGGCTCTTTTGTCTGGAATTACCTTTTGAGTATGGCTGGCATGGATCCACCTGGGAATGCCTGCACACTTCACTGCTGTCGTGGTCACCAGTATTACTTGGCGTTTTTCTCCCCACCTCGGTGCAAGGCAACTCGAACGAGTGTGCTTCTTTATTCTAACCCAGTCACCTGGAACCAATTTATGAACTGGAGTTGTCGGGTTGGCGACGGCGTCTTCCCCAATCTGGCGAGAGATAGAACGCACTTGGTCACCCAGTTTCCTGCAGTACTCAAGTACCAAATCATCAGAAATGCTTAACAGTTTGTTTCCTGGTACCCATGCTTGTCTCATCACTCTTCCCATCAAAATTTCATGGGGGCTCAGGCCTGTTCTCCGATCTAAAATACTTCGGAGTCCCATCAGAACAAGAGGCAAGGCAGTAATCCAATTCATTCCAGTTGAGTCACACATTTTGGCCAACCTCTATTTAATAGTGCCATTTATCTGCTCTACCACTCCAGAAGCCTCTGGACGATGTGCACAGTGTAACTTTTGTGTGATTCCAAATGCTTTACAGAGTTGGTCCATCACCTCATTCTGGAAATGTCCACCTCTATCTGGTTCAATAGTGACTGGCACCCCGAACCTAGGTATCAATTCTCGTAGTAACAATTTGGCTACTGTTAAGGCATCACTCTGTGGGACAGGGTAGGCTTCCACCCATTTTGAAAAGAGGCAGACCACTACCAGGACATATCTTTTTCCCTCGCAGCGTGGCATGGTGATGAAGTCGATTTGTATTCTTACAAAGGGACCCCCTGACTTTCCAATTTTCCCCAGTTCAACTACTGTTCTCTTGCCAGCGTTGAACTGTTGACACGTCATGCACCTCTGGCAAAGGGATTCTGCTACCTTCCTGAACTTCGGGTTATACCAGGTCTGCTGAAATACCAGTACCATGGCATCCCTACCAATGTGTGATCCTTCATGTATCAGTCTGGCCATAGGGGCAAGCAGGTTCCTAGGTAACACAGGCATACCATCTGGGCCCACAATGACACCATCCTCACGTCTTGGTCGACAACCAAGTCCCTTCCACTTCTCTTTCTCTTCCCAGGGCACAGCATGCTGCCATTCTCTCACTTCATCCCAGGTAGGCACTTCTTCAAACACCATAAGTTGGCAGCTGTTTCCAGTCCCACCCAGTCTGATATTCATTGACATGCGATCCATAGCACATTGTTTTGCTACCCGATCAGCAAAATCATTACCCAGTGACACGGGGTCAAGGCCCTTTTTATGAGCAACACATTTGACCACTGCCAATTCTTTTGGTAATTGGATTGCCTCTAGAAGGTCTTGGATAACTTTTCCATTTCGAATGGGAGTACCTGATGAAGTCAGGAATTCTCTTTGTAGCCATAATTGGCCAAAGTCATGCACAACCCCATAACAGTACTGGCTGTCAGTATATACTGTTATCCTTTTGTCTTTTCCCAATTTGCAAGCTCTTATCAAGACAATTAGTTTGGCTACTTGTGCAGACTTTACTCCAAATAAACAGGATGCTTCTTTAACTTTGTCTAACGCAACCACAGCGTAGGCAGCACTTAGGCCTACAAGTTCATGCCGCATGCATGAACCATCCACAAACCACTCATCATGTACAGGCAAGGGTGTTTCTTTAATGTCTGGGCGGAGTTTAGTACTGAATTCTGTCAGGTCAATGCAGTCATGCTCGTTCTCTCCCTGGTCTTCTAAAACCATTGAGTCAGGGAGTAGAGTGGCGGGGTTCAGTATATTACACCGAGTGATGGCTACATTTGCAGCACCTACGAGAATCCTCTCGTATTTAGTCAGCCGACTAGGGGTGAGATACTGAGTCTTTGTTCTGGTTAGTAAAATCACAACTGCGTGTGGAACATACACAGTTACCGGATGTCCCATGACAATAGATTCACTCTGTTCTAAACTTGTGCATGTTGCAGCCACTGCTTTCAAACATCCAGGTAATCCAGCAGCCACTGGATCCAAAGTGGCAGAGAAATATGCCACGGGGCGTCTAGTCAAGCCATGTTCCTGAGTTAGGACCGACAATGCACAATTGTCTCGTGTGTCACAGAATAGAGCAAACTCCTTGGAATAATCAGGCATTCCCAAAGCAGGGGCCGTACACAGACAATCCCGTAATTTAGTAAATGCTATTAAGCTTTCATCATCCCATTCCACATGGTCCGGTGCTCCTTTCTTTGTCATTTTTATTAAAGGCTTGGCATGGACTGCGAATCCCACAATCCATTGCCTGCAGTAACCTACAACTCCAAGGAACATTCTGACTTCTTTCTGAGTACGGGGTAACTGCATCTTTTGAATTATTCTGACTCTCTCTGAGGTGACTTTTCTGATTCCTTTTTCTATCTGGTGCCCCAGATATTTCACTGATTTTGAACAGAACTGCAATTTTTCAGGGGCCACTTTATGTCCCTTTTCACTTAGGTGATTCAGTAGGGCAATGGTGTCAATCACGCAATCCCTATGACTTTTGGACGCCACCAAGAGGTCGTCAATGTATTGTACCAAAACAGACTTTCTAGGTAAGACTAAAGTTTCCAGGCATTTTTTCAAGATCTGATTAAAGATAGAGGGGCTCTCTGTGTACCCCTGGGGGACCCTGTTCCAAACGTACACGTGACTGTTGAAAGCAAATGAGAAAAGAAATTTGCTATCTGGGTGTAATGGGATCGAAAAGAATGCATGACATAGGTCAATCACAGTGAACCATTCAGCATCCCAGGGAATCTGATACAGAATCACAGCTGGGTTTGGGACAATTGGACAGCAAGGAACCACAATTTTGTTTACCTTTCTCAGGTCCTGCACTACTCTGTACTTGCCACTAGGTTTCTTGATTCCAATTATTGGGGAATTACACGGGCTACTCATCACTTCTTGTATGATGTTTGCTTCTAGCAATTTCTGTATCTCAATGGCAACTCCTGCTCTCACTTCGGCACTCATTTTGTAAGGCTTAGTATTGGGGTAGGCTGCATTTTCCTTTATGGCTATTTGTATTGGGTCTACAGTGGCCATTAATCCTACATCCTTTCCTGTAAAGTCCCATACTTCTGGCTTTACTGTCTGTTGGAGTTCTTCAGGTAAGTCTTGTATAGTCATTCGCTTAATTTCTGAGTCCGGTCTGACTAACATTAGCTTATAAATACCATCTTCGTCTGGGGTTTGAATCTCAACGCCCTTTGGTGTGCAAAAGATAGTGCAGTTCATTTTGCACAGCAAATCACGTCCCAGTAAGTTCACTGGGCTGGTATCACAGACGACAAATCTGTGCATTTCTTTGAAGTTCCCTATTAATATCTCCATGGGCTCGGTGACGGGGGTACTAATCAATTGATTAGATACACCCACTACTTGGATTGCTTCTCCCGAGAGGGGTAGGTTTGGAACGTCTGCTGTTCTCACAGTAGAACGGGTAGCACCAGTGTCCAATAGAAAGGTGCCATAATTTCCATCAACCTTTCCTTCAATGTATGGCCCTGACTGGTCTACCGGCAAGTAGGCGCTAAGTACACACTCCTTGTCCTCCCCTCTCAGGCCCCGTCAGTACTCGTCGGCACAGAAAAAAGTGTCATTCAATAAATATTGCGAAGTTGCTGCATTTCTGTTCTCAGTGCCCCCCCAGATCTCTATATCATCTCCCTGCGGTGATTTTCCCTTAAACGTTGGCTTTGGCGCTCGGGGTATTTGAATCGTTTTTACCTGCTGCTGGGTCTTTCTTGGCTTTTCATTCTGCGTCTGTGGAGTTAAATCAGGGGTTTGGGTATTATCGGACTGTAAATACGGACACTCGTCTCTCCAATGTCCAATTTCCCCGCACTGGTGGCAGGGAAATTTGTTTTTGGCTACCTCTCTGCTAATTTTTGCTCTGGGCTTTCCTCCACCCCCACCCCCAGGGCCCTGGTTCTGAGTAGTTTTGTTTAACTTATTCAATTGTTTTTCCTGCTGTTCTGCAAGCTTTACTTGAGCCCACATCACTTTCTCCTTCAGGGCCTTTTTCTTTTCTGCCATTTCGTCCTCACAGTACTTTGCGTACCGTAGGACCTCGTCCATTTTCTTGGACTGCCAACAGATTTTGTTATCTTTTATCCACTGACAAATTTCTGGTCTTAAACCGTTTACAAACCTGTAAATGAAATGCGTCATGTCCTTCATTTCGATGTTATCTATACCACTGTACGTTTTGAACACCTGCAACAGCCTTTCATAAAAGGAATGCACAGTCTCGTCCCTTTCCTGCGTGGTTCTATCTATCTTGGTCCAATCAGTTTCCTTTGCGGGCACTTTTAGCTTCAGATGCTGAATTACCTGATCATATTTTTTCATCACTTCCTTAGAGGGTTCTCCTGTTGCTGAGTCCCTCGGGTATTCCTCACTAGGCCAACCTATGGCGATTTTACACTCAGTCCACAGATCTACAGGGACCACTATGTCGAAGAACCCATCCAGGTCCTTCCACAAGCACTTTTGCACCTTTACAAATCTTTCTACCTGCCGGTACCAATCGACGGGCTTCTCTCGTAATTTCGGGAAGTCATTGGTAAAGGACACAATATCCTGTCTGGACCATGGAACATGTACATATTTTCCTCCTGGCACTTCGCGCATAGGGCATAACTGTTCTGGTTTGTCGGTTTCTTTTAAAACAAATTCTGGGGTTACCAGCTTAGACCTGGCCTCATCTTTTTTCCTAGCCCATCTGGCTTTCCATCTTTCTACGTCTCCCCATTTCTGTAACACTGTCAATAGTTCCTTGACCTGTGCCTTTTTCCCTGATATATTCAGGTTTTCCAAATCTTTGTCTGAAAATTCTGCTCAGTATGGTTTCTGCAAGGGTTTCGATTTTGAAATATCTATTCCCATGCTAGCAGCAGTATCTGTCAATTTTTCATGAAGTACTCGGGCATTTCGGGTAAGACTTTTGCAAATAAACAACAGTTCTTCTTCAGAGTAGGTATTTAATCTGTCTAATCCCACATTTCCTGCCATTAGTTCTTCTATTTCTACTCTGTTTGTAGAGATCTAAAGGTTTCGTCTGCGGAGTTTGTTTCTCTTATTCTTGACTCCATCTTTCAATTTCTTCAGGAGTCACTAACGTGACACTCTTAGTACCCGAAGTCGATTCCATCTGAATCTCCCTCATGTTGAAAGGGTTATGTCTTTTCTGCATCCTTTTCCCTGTATTTCTATTGGGCAGATCCAATAGCGAGGCCTCAGACTCGCACTCGCTTGTCTGGTCATCTACTATTAAGGGTTCTGGTCTTGGCTGGGCTATGACTGGGGTAATGACTGGAGGGTTTGGACTCTCATGCCGATCCCCATACAATGGAACCACGGGTCCGATTGTTACTGGGATTGTCAATGCCTCAGGACTGGTATTTAACTGGGAAATTTTCTGAATTATCTCAGCTCTCTGCTTTGCTAGAATTTCTCGCTCCTTTTCTTCCAATAATCTCTCTAAGGATTTGTCATGTAACACCTGCGGGGTCAGAGTGGGAGCATAACTCGGGGCAGTGGGATGAGTCTCACTAGGTCCTTCACCATAATTAGGTCTTGGGAACAAACTTCCTGTATCCAGGGACCTTGGTTCTCTTTCATATAAAGGCTGTAAAAACGGCATTCCTGAACCTGATGGTCTCGCCTCACCCTCGTAGGGAGGTCTCGGGGGAAAAACGCTTTCACAGGGGTATCTGGCATCCCCACTAGCTGATATTCTTGGATAGATATCTCTTGTATCTACAGGACCTAAGCTCTCGGTATAAGGAGGTATGGGGCAACCTCCTCCTGCACTGGCTGATCGGGCCTCATCCTGAAGATGAGGTCTTCGGGAATTATCCCCCTCACTGGAAGGTCTATTTCTTTCATTATAAGGAGGCGGACTTCTCATAAACAGGTCATCTAATAATTCATCATCCGACTCTCCAATAGGTACCCAATGTTTGCACTTTTCTGTTTTCTTCTCCCCCGCAGGAGGACCACATGCTGGCATCATGGGAAACAGTCCTTTTACAATCATATTCTGTCTCCACTGTTTCATCTTTTTGGCTCTGGCTTCCTGCTTCAAATTTGGATAAAATTTAGTTAACCCTTTATCCATTCGGGGCTTATCTCTCTCAAAAGCCTCAATCTCCCATTCCTCTAGTGCTTCGTACTGCGTTAATCGAGGTCTGGGATGTAAATCATTCATTCGGGTTCTCAGATTGAATAGAATCGTACTGTTAAAGGTACCCTCTAACGGAAAAGCCAATACTCCGTCATCCTTCGTGTATTCCACCCAGTTCTCTAACCATACACATGTGTTGTACCCTTTATCGAACATCATGAAAGATGCGGGAGTGTTGGGTGGCGGGATGACAACACCTTCTCTAGTTTTAACCGGCTTGTCCTTTTTGAAGTAATTCTTTACTTTGTTTACAAGAGACAATTTTCTCTTATTTCCGTACATAATGTCGTTTTTAACGCCTTTCCACTGATCGTTCTCAAATCCCATATGCCGTGGATCAGGTTTGATATGCGGTCTATACGAATGCCACATACGATTTTTACGAGTGACTTTGTTTACAAAATGACTTCCAATCCGAGTGCGTCTATTATTGTTGTGCGACCAATAAAATGCACTATTTCAAATTTCGACCAATGGGTGCGCGGCCTTTCGCGAGACCGTTCTCACGCTTTGGCACTCACCCCTCCTTTACAATTCCAGCTCCGCTACTACCCCGCTGTGACTACCAATCCCAGCGCGGCACAGAGTGACGTCAGACCAGCTTCGCGCCTGACTCCCTCCTTTACAAGGTAACGGAAACTTTCTTTCTTTCTAAAGTGCTAGTGTTTGGTTATTTAACAACGAATACACATTCACCACTGTGCTCAAGTGTCTAGATAGGAAAGAATTAGTTTCACTGCAAGTAAACTACTTCCATTTACTTTTCACACTCTACGGGTAGATCTCTTCTGCCTACCCTTCACACTAGCATTGGAGAACCTGCTACTTCCCTAGACTCATCCACCTTTCTGAGATATATCTAAGCCTAAAGTTTCACCAGCGAGCCCCTTTGCTTTCACCCAAGCTCCGATGAACCTGCTACTCTTCCGGTGTTACCCTCACTAGGTTATGCCACAATAGGAATTTTGCCAATGAACCTCGTTACTAACATTTATTCAATCATACATTCAGGAAACCCTAGTTAGCGCTTCTAGTTCTGCTTAACCTGCACTAACTTTCCTTGAAAGCCAGTGACCTCAAAGCAAGTGGATTCTATTCACCACTCGCTATTCAATTCCCCGGGGATTTCTGACAACACTTAAGACGTTTACTAATGAATAGATAAATACATATAACAGTATAAGAATAAGAACAACAATTTTAAAACATTTCATAATTTTTAAAGCAAACACTTCAAGTGAGTGATCAAATCACTCGAATTGTCTACTCTCATTAGCAGCATCCAACTTAGTTAATCTTAACTAGTCCTACCTAACCTTTAGCTATTCCCTAACCATCCTCTGCTACCAGAACATTACTGATAGAGATCGCAGGTCACCCGACCAATATTTTCACCACTTGGGTTTCGGGCCCATATATTTCATTTCACCATATACATTGATTAGATGACCATACAATCTACTACCAATAATTGTGAGTCCCTTCCTGCTATTTCTAGTGCACCCGACTTACCATCCACCGATACGGGTACCTATGACCACGATGGGTCAGGGAGCTAGCTGTAAAAGGAAAGGCAGCAAAAATACAAAACCCAACATAAAAATGATTTCGATGTTTCATCAAATGACCACGGACAACTGGGAAGTTTTTAAGATTCTTTATCTAGAATTCAGTTTTGGAAAATCATAACGTTTACAGTAAAAACCCAGTCAATAATCGGAATTTTCTACTATGGAAACAGTTTTCATGAATATGAATGGGAAATTAGGAATCCTAACAGCTATAGTAAGGGTGTAATGTGAAACACGATATAACTCTAGTAAAGTACTTCAGTTAAATGTTATGAGAAAATTATAGACCACATCAGGAAATTGCAAACTGCAATGTAGAAAATGATTTCTAAAAGGTAGGGTAACATAGGAACACGCTATGAAAGTAAATGCAAATAACTTTGATATGCAATGGTTGCGGAAAAGCATGGAAAATTATCATATGCAAAGGTATGTCTTTATTGAAGCAAAGACGGAAAAATAGAAAGGTGCAGTTTAGAGTTTTCGGCAAGATATTTACCTAGACTGGTGTGAAAACCAACCCTGGCCACGGGTCAGTTAAGGACAGGAAATACCCCAAGGAATAGCAGTCATCAATGGGACAGCAGGTGCAGTATGGACACCTCAGGACAGGACAGGAAACCCAGATTAGGGACAGGACCGGACCACCAGGATACGACCAGCACCCGCAGTTCGGAAGCAACGCCTGCGCTCCACCCTCTCTGCAGCTATCAGTCAGAACCCCGATTGGGTTAGCGAACTCCCCAGCAAAGTGCTCCGCCAGCACTTAAGGTTTAGTAAAACCTTAGTCTATGGTCAAATTCGGACAGAGTGCTCCGCAGCGCTCTGTATATTCAGTCACCTATTGAGTGCGTTGGGTCAGTGACAGGTCAGCTATTCGGACAAGTCGGACAATTTCTCTAGCTAAACCTAGGCTAGATATAGTCTTTTGGGTCAGTGTACCACCCCCCAATGTTGCACAGTGTCAGAATCCCCAATTTCGATTGGTCCTAAGGTAGGATGGGTTAACACACCAATCAGAACAGACTTATTAAAGTCCTATTTTGCATTCTAAGGTACCGCCTAGCAAGATTGGGGTTCCCATGAGAGAATATGCAGAATACAATAGAAATAATGTCATTGTATCAAGTCAGGAACATGATTTCTCTATCCTCCTGGGTCCGAGGTGGCGTTCTCAGGAGCATCTTCTCTGTGACTGCCAGCTGGCTGAGTTCCACCGCTCAAGGCTACGGCTGCCTGGGCTGCGCGGTCTTGCGCAGAAAGGACCCTCAAGATGGCTCTCGACCCAGTTGGACCCCCCATTTACCATGGTACATGAAAAATAAGCGAAAACAAATTAAAACATAGAAATAAATGAATAAACTACATAACATGAGTGTGTACTTATGAATTATCATTATAAAATATACTATGCAATTATTTATTAGTGCAACAGATAAAATCACAAAAGCGACGGTGCAAGCTTCACCTCGTTATTAGAAAGCGCGGCCATTTTATGGCTGTTACGCATGAGCACCCTTTCCCTCCAAATGTGACTGCGTCATGTCACGTGATTATGCCTAACGCATGCGCAATATCAGAATTCAAGCAGCATCCATTTTTAAAGACAAGGGTTATTCGTATTAGTGAAACACATAGGCAAGCATCACTATGATACACACGCACATTCAAAATACATAAATTTAGTAAAACGAACAATTGGAATTACGGGATTATAACAAATTTTCGAGGTTCTTGGCTCGAGCAAGTCGCGATGCGAAATCTTGCTCTATCACCAGTACCATTATACTTGCTGAACTACTGATAGTTATGCACTGCTCGGTCATGAAAAGAGGTGGACCGAGTCGGAGAGATAAAGAAAGGACCAACGCAGCACTCCGAGGGGAGGAGGCGGAAAGAGAGGCCAACAGCAATAGGAAGCACTGATGGACGGAGGGTGCAAGCATCGATGAGGGAGCGGGGAAATGGGTCAAGCAACGAAGCTGGAAGAAGTTGGGCCACAGAACAGGCACCCATAGAAAACTGTCTGACATTTTGATTTGTCTTTTAATTGCAAGCAAATGTGCTGAGAAGAACAAGATTTACAAGCCTGTTCACAGAAATGGCGCTCGTAGCGAGTTAAAACACGAGCACTCTTGTGAAGTGCTCAAGATCAAATAAAAAAGTAGTTCCTTAAAGAGTTGCTAAAATGGGAGCAGTGGATGGAAAGTTGTAATTGGCCCCTGCTCTTGGGAAGGGCTACACACAGGAAGAGGCATGTTGCATGCATGCCATGGGCAATTGGGGAGAAAGAATAGGAGAGCGAAGATGGAGCCAGCAAATGGAAAGCCGATGTGCGGGCTGAAGCCCACAAAGTATAGGTAGCATGTCTTTACGAGACCGTGCATGCACTGTCTAAGCCGAGACCTAATAAAATAATTTAAAATGACAATGAAACAAACCAATTGTAAGAGTTGATCTGGCTATTTGCCCATTGTAAGTAAACATGTCTCAGGAGTGGCTGTGCACGTGCTGGCTTAAGCTCGATTTTTAAAAAGAGCTCCCAGAAAGCGAGCCTTCATGTAAGAATACCAGGAGACAGTCAAAGAGGTGGTATCTTTCAGTCCAATATGGAAGGCTGTGCCCTCGCCACTAGCTCACTATGCAGTTCACCTTGAGTCCGGTTCACAAAGGTAAATCTACACATATTCCCTGGGAACATTTGCTGCAACACCTCTCCAACTCTTCCGCTATTCACCATTTTTAGAGTGAAGAATTTCACCTAGGTGTAAATGCACATGTCTCCCTTCAATATAGAATTGTTTCCTCCTATAATGTTTACAACAGTAAAGCTACTGCTGACCGCTTTACAACAGTCTGCCACTGGCGCTAAGTTCTCTGCCATGGAGATTTCAATTATTTATTATCCTGGATGTAGGAGAATGCATTTTTTTATAGCATATTAGATCCTCACATTGAGTGAGTTAAATAGTAAAAGTACATTTATTAAATGTATAATTTACTTAATTTATTTTTAAACAATTAAAAATGTACTCACCCGTACTAGCATTTATTTTTAGTTTTGGTTGACCGTGTTAAGTTATTTAAAATATAAATGTAATACTAAACATTGAGCTATTTTAATTTCACATTAGTTCCTATTTGGTGTCATTTTAAATAAGTCTAGGTGGATTTTCAACTACCCTGCCATATTTTGTTTCACCATTTTTATGCAAAAGTACGCCATTGTGCCTCCTGTAATTACGGTGTGTCTGCGATTAGAATTATGGCAAAGGAAAAATACGAGCAACTGTTATCGCCACTTGTGCATTTAGCGCTATTTTGTGCCACAAAATGCATCTTTCACATGTAAAAGACGTGAGGGAGCGCTTTGTGGTAAAGTGTGGCCCTGTATCTTTGTGCCAAGTGCATTGGACTGCATAGGTCTGCATATAAGAAACTCTGCTGCTCACCTGCCTTGCAATCCAAACCTATTTTGACAAAAACCAGAGATCAACAAATTAACTTGGTTTCCAAGCAAGAATTCGGCTCAGGAAGATGGTCTGTAGAATAGCCTTGTTGTGAACTAGTCTGGTAGCGAGACTGCTGAGATGCAGATGTGAGGTTATTTATTCTCTAAATACAATTACAGGTAACAGAGTGCAATGCTGGGCAGCCTTTTATAAAAGCGTTCAGATTGCCTTCACATCTTTCCTTTCTCTCTTCCTCGCTTGTCACATTCCTTCACTGTTAGCCACATCTGCATTCCACGGGCCACTCAAAGACACAAGACCGCACTTTTTAACCATGCGTTTTTCAAGACTTTCCAACTAACTTCCTCTACTACTATATCCACTCACATTAGACTGTTATCCAGTGTGCAAAAAGCTCACTAGCTGTGTGTGCCCAAAGCCCTCTTGAGTATTTTAAATCGCATGCAGTGCTGTAGTCCTTGTTTCCTCAGTAGTCCATCAGTGACCCCACACCTAGGTTTACTTGCTCATTGCCCGTCAGTAGATTTCTGTAGCTCCACTTCATTGGTAGAGTTCAAAATATTTAATTGCCTTAGGTTTATTTTCTGATTGTTGAACTTTTTCTCTCCACAAAGGTTCTTTGGAAGCTCGCGGTGAGATGGCTGACAGCGATGATGAGTATGACCGTCGGCGCAGGGACAAGTTCCGACGAGAGCGCAGCGACTATGACCGGTCCAGAGAGCGCGAAGATCGGCGCAGAGATGACTGGAATGACAGGTGAGCCGTCTGTCGGTGTACTGTAAACAGAACAACATGCAACTTATTTGTTCGGAATACAGGTTCAGAGAAAATGCCATTTGCCACTCAATAGGCTGTGCAGAGTTGTCTAGGGCACTTTTGCAGTTAAAACATTGCCATGATTACTGAGTGCTCCTGGTTCCTTAGTGAAACTTGTATTAAGTTTTTCCAAGAAGTCATTAAATCCAAAATTGAAGACAGGCAAATGAAGAGTAAAATTAGAGTAGTTTATTCTCAAGGAAAGTGACCCACGACTAACAGCAATGCCTTCCAGAGTAGAAATGCATCATACAGAACACATTCTGGAATAATCACTATGGTTACATAAGAACATTAACTAAATAGCATTCCTTAAAGATGTATTACTAACAATTGAAGTACTAATATTTGTGCATACTACAATACTGAATCGATGTAAAGCTATAGCTAGCATCCTTGTCTATAGAGCAGTTAGCAATTGAGCTTGTCTTTCTGATATTTACCATGAACCATACCCTATAAATCTGTCTTAGTGATGCACGTCTGTTCTCTTTGAATTTCGTCAACTTCCTACTTGGATTCATTAGACGTAGCAGCCAGTGTTACAGTTCTCGTCGTGTTTTTTCATCTCCTTCCCTTGCTGGATCTGGTTGTCAGAATGTTTTCTCTGTGAGGTCATCTTGTGATGTGGCTGTTCTCAAACAATGGATTATTCCGTGATGCCCTTAGTTACACACCGGGGTTTGTGTTCTCTGCTCTCCTAGCATCTGTAGTCTGGCTGAGAGGTGATCACACCACTTAGTGTCACAGAGTTTGTCCTGAACTTGGTGGAGATTTATTTAGTCTGCACTTTGGGTGTGTAGTTTTGGATAATAGTAAGAAAATCGTGCATCGTTTTTGTGAATCAGTCTTTACTGGACTCGCGTTTGGACATTTGAGTATTTACTGGCTTCATTACATTTTGTCCAGCACATGGTTTTTTTTTTTTATTTAATTTTTTTTAAGCTACTGTTAGTGAAATGTATCATGATAGATATAGTCTTTTTGTGTCACATTTTGCATGTGGTTATAGTTGTCCCTTTCTGTAGCGCTTGTCACAAAAACCCTTTACCAACGTGTTGGTGGCACAAAGCATTAATGAAACGATTATAAGTTGAACCACAGTAGTAGGAGAAAGACCAGAAGACATTCCAGAATAAACAGATGAGATGAAAATCAGCATGATTAAAGGAGACACGAGGCAGGCTTTTAATAAGTAACTAAATATGAGCCTAAAGTCCAGAGCCGTGGAAACCATAGGAGAGGGCCTAGCATTCTGGATCATCCCTGCACTAGCCACAAGTTCACAACAGAAGGAAATGACCACAAGGCGGCAAAGGTGTCCACAACCCAACATAGTCAGATGAAACATGTCCTGAAGTACCCCAGACAATAAGTTCCTTGCAACAACTGGTCCTGGCTCCACTACTAAGTAGCACCCTGCCCCCTCCAAGCAAGGAAATAGGGGAGCAGTAAGGAGGTGGCGGGCAGAACCTTTACTTTTTGATTGGCACATGCAGCTTTGCAGTACATGTCAATCCAGAAAAGTCACAGCAAGGGATTTGGGAGCCCATCTGGAAGAAAGCTCCTATACAGCACTAATTCCGTTCAGCCACTGGCCTTTGTAGCTCACTGGACTTCGCCATGGACAGCAGGTTTGGGAAACATAGGGTAGGAACCGTCAAAAGCAGACACTACTCCAGCGGCTGCATCTCCTCCTCTGATACTAACTGAGAATTGTAATGTCTATCCACAGGCCTTGTTGCTTTTGGGGCCATCGTGCAAGGAGTCTTTACTGGGCACAATTTATCTGTCACAGAACCACATCGTATCTCAAAGGGGCCTTGTTTTTTTCGGTTGCACTTCTGTATTGTGCTTCTCAAACTCTCTGACATTTCATTTTAGCTGCAGGGAACAGACCCGTGTTGCAGTCCCACATTGCTAGCAATTCATGCAGATAAAATTGACTCCTTTAGGAAGAGAATTAGCAAGAGGCTACTCCTTCCAGGATGTAGGAGTGTAACTCAGGCCAGTTGTCTCTTGAGTACATTAAGCATTCCATCATGTTGACTCTTGTCTGTTCCTTCAGTCATTGTGTGTCAAAGAAAAATTGGCAGGCATATGCCATCGGTTAATTTGCAGTTGGTCTCATTCTTACTGTTTACTTCAGTAATGAGGACACAGTCTGACAGTTCTTACTTTAATTCTTTTTGTACCATGATGCTCCGGGTTATTGAAGGCATTCCTATTTTATTTATTGCTTAGGTGAACTTTTTCAGTTCGTGCATGTGTGCAGAAATTGTCACAAGCAATTGAATTTGATATAATTTTGCAACTTATGATTTCTAATGGCAACTTCAAATTATCTCCAACTGTATTGGAACTTTTCTTCATTGTTTGTTCATCCACCCCTGCTAAAACCTTTTTAAAGACATTCTGAAATAAAAAAAATGGGATGAATCCGTTCTGGGGAAATAGGGCAAAAAGCAGCAAATAATATGGAGCGTTTCTTTGTACATATTCTGTGGGAAGATTTGGCACACCTGTGTCCTGTGGGTTCTTAGGTGAAGTCATCTGTACCAGGAATCTCATTGGAATGCATAGAGTAGATAAAGGTCACTTTGTGTTGTTGCTGTTTTCAGAGATCTGTAACTTTCACATGGCTTGACTACTGTTAGGAACCTAGGCCTTCCTTTTATGCAGTTGGAAAATGTTATCACTATGATCCTGTTATTTCTAATCCCTTTCCATGCTTTTATTTCCTGCACTATAAGGGAGTGGGACCGGGGTCGTGAGAGACGGAGCCGGGGAGAGTATCGTGATTATGACCGGAGCCGGCGGGATCGTTTCTCTCCTCCCCGCCGCGAGATGAGTCCTGTACAGAAACGCATGCGACGAGACTGGTAAGTTAGCTTTACATTCCCTGACTAGAGTTTGTGTGACTTGTTTGCATGAGTTAATTGTGTTTGTGCTTATATTGGCACTAGCCCTGCATGTTGACTTGTATACTTTTTGTCAGGATTTTGTCCTCTGCTAGTATGGTTTTTGATGTTTCGGTATGGAGATGGGTATCTTCAACATATACCTTGTGTTAATATAAAGTGCAACAAGTGTTTAGGTACAAGGTAAAGGACATAGTGTTTTGGGCTGGAGTCTCGTGTGTATCAGGTTTATGCTGGACATACTTAAATGTTGCATTTCCTGTCGGGTCCTATTCTTACTTGCCAAGAATCCTTCAGCAGAATGCAGAGCTCCTCTGTTAGTTTTGTACCCTCAACCTCTAGGTTGTGTCCTCACAGATGGTTGGCATCTCAAATGTTTTGGGCAGGGTCTGTGTCGCAATAACTATCATGCTGGTTTGTTTCCTCTGTAGGGATGACCATATTGCTGACCCCTACCACCCTGGCTATGAGGTACCTTTTGGTGGTACAGCAGGTGGGCCTGCATATGGACCCCCTCCGCAATGGCCTCACGGTGACATGCACGTGCTTCAGCACCATGGGCTTCCAATTCAAGCCAGGTGAGTGTGCTATGCCTACTCTGACTGTGTGACAACTATTGAGTGGTGGCATTTTTGTTTGCGTAGCACTTTTCATCCTAAGTGGGATGAGTATGCCCAGACGTGGGTCCCTTGCTTACTGTGCCACTGGATTCAAGCTAGCCTGGATGATGAAGGGTAATACCCAGAAACCGGTCCCAGGATGCTTGTTTCCGGTCCAGGGAGAACCTGGCTTGGCAGTTCGGTCTGGACTGTTCCCATGAGGCACAGGGTCCAGACTGATTTTCATATGGCTTGGTCTAAACTGGGGTGGCATGGTGAGCGGAAAAAAAAAAATAACAATGGATTTAACCCAGATCTCTTGACTGGGGGTGAATGTATGATTTATTCAGCATTCCGTCCATCATTTGTTTGTGTACCACTACTCTGACCGTGTGACACTATTGTGTGGTGGCTGCAAGGATTTTCCAGATGTTCAACTTTATTTGAAAATGTGCCTTATTTTACTTCTACTTACTAGTCTTTTAAAACACAAATGTAGCCTAGTTTCACATTATGATAAATGCATAAACCATCTTAAGGTTTGGAGCAACACTTTGATCTACAAAGGTTTAGAGTCGGTGATTGGCTAGTTGTGTATATTGCAGGAGTTCAAATAGGCTTCCTACTTATTTCCTTCCACCGTCCACAAATTTGGAATCTCACAATGCGACTGGGTAGCCGTGGACTGCCTCACTCTTATTGAAAACCGATGGCACCACCTGTCTTGAGTTTAGGTTTAACACTTGAAACCAGAGCTCTCTCTCCTTTGGGACCTTATAAGTATTTAGTTATGCAGTACAATATCCTTGGTGCAACATCAACTGTTGCATGGCTAAACACTTATAAGGTCCCAAAGGCGAGACCTATTGTCTATGCCAATGCTTGTTTAATGGTCGGCAGCTCGATTAGAGGGGTCTTCCCACTGCCACCCACCCTCCCCCTTCTCAGAAAATTGTTTTACATAACCACCGGTTTACTGTTACCTCTCTACAATGTTATTCAAAATATTCCATTCTTGTGCTCCTTGGCTGTGAATACAAAAACACAACTGAAACCCTGGGAGTCTCGAGAGGCGCACGGCAGCCACAGCTATTCGTTTTGCTGCTTCCTTTATCGTGTATTCGTGTAAGACTGGCCACTGCGCAAGCACACAAAATAAACATTCCGTGTGCACCCCTGTAATAGAAATTATTTTAACCCACTCCAGTGCTCGTGTGATCGAGTTCAGAAGGATATAAAGTCCAAGGTTTCTTCAAATGTGCAGCCTGCCCGTCTCACCGAAAACACAGCAGTAGGTGACCCATTAGCCTGCCGAGCTGCATTCCATCTACATATCAGGCATAAGCAGGTCTCGTGTTCCCAGGAAAGAAAATGAGTCAGGCTCTGAGACCGGTGTCTGGTGCACAAGTGTAAATGTTTTATCGTCGACAAGTGTTACCTTTCATGCCCCTCAATACCTCCTGCTCCGCCGCTCTCTGGCCTCACCAGCAGCGCTGCTGAAACCGGCAGGGCAGGTCGGTCGAGTTCCTGCTTAGGGCAAATGATCTGATTTACGGTCACTTGATCAAGTTTCTTCATAACAGCTGAAAGTAGTGCGGCGCCACTGCTTTTTCCCGGATAACCACTTCCTGTTTCCTTTGTACCCTGTTTGTCACTAATGAGGCCCCGCGGGGATTTATAAGTGCAAATCATAGAAACACACACAGGTTTAGGCACGCGTCTAAATCTGAAAAATGAGATGGAGCGGGCGGAGCGAGTGAGTGGCCGGGACGTGTGGGCGAGGAGAGAGAGGGAGATGAGGGAGACCAGGTAGGGAGCAGGAGGTGAGAGCCCGCAAGTGGTGCACGCGCGCTTGGTAGAGCAGTCTTCATTTTTCAAGCACTGCACTTGTGCTTGTGGCACGCCGCTGCTCGCTCCTGCAAGGTGGATGCCACCACAAGTGCGAGGGCTTGAAAATTGAAGACCGATGGCTTAAGGTCCTCCTAGAGCAGCGTATGCGCGCTGCCTAGTCGAGACCTAAAAATGAGAGCCAGTATTAGGAAGTGAAGACTCCAAGTTTGGTACTGAGGATATGTGTTTATGAATGTTCACATCTTTGTTTGCATAGAATAACTGGGGTATTGATTATCTGTCCTGCGCCATTTAAGAGTCTGAGGGTATGAGAGCATCTTTCTATCCAAGGTGGCTCTATATAATAGTAAAGATGAACTTTTCTCCTCCATGGATCATTTTAGCCTTCATTCAATGTTGTTCAGGGCATGTGCTTTGAACACTACATAACTTCTGGGTGGATATGGGCCACTCTTCTGGCAGTCTGCCTGTTATCCTGTTGGAATGAAACCTAGTTTAGAAATGCATGTAGTTCAGCCTTCTGTCGATACCCTAGGGAAGGGATGGATAATACCCTCTGTTCCTCTAGAGTTGAAATAAGTTCCCAAAAATTTATTTTAGGAGTTTTATATAGCACTTGCTGGACCCGAGGGTATCTGAGCGCTTCACAACAAGTAACTTATGTGCAAATGGGTAGTACAGAGAATAAAGGGGAACATTGCGAAGCGGCCATATAAGTAGTAGCAGGTACCTGTGCATGGAGACAACTAATACATTATACGTTCCTTTACAGAGACATAGAGCAACTGTCACCGTACCGCTGACGTAATGCACAGGAAGATAAAAGTCTAGTTTCAGCGAGGGTGACTTAGTAATGTAACCCGGTAAACCCCAGTCTTTGGGACGAAAGTCTTGAGGGTTTCTTGACGCAACAGTACGAGTCTCTGGGAGGTTTTCTAAATAAGGTCACCTAATTAGAGTTGGCGGGGGTGCCAGTTAAAGTACTTCCTTGTCTCCTATCTGCTCGCTTAAGAACGATCCAGGAAGAGGAGTTTGAGCAGGCTTTTGAATTTTGGAAACGAGGGGATTGTTCTGATGTGAGGGGAATGGAGTTCCAGATTTTGGGAGCGTTTCCAGCAAACTATCTGGTCACCGTTTTTTGTTTGCGAGTTTTTAGCGGGATGAGTAGAAGGGTATTGGTGCTTTTGAGGTTCCTGGACTGGCCAGCTCTTTTGAGTTTGGCGGCTAGGTATTCTGGTTTTCCTGTGTGGAGGGCTTTGTGCGTGAGGCAGGCGGTTCTGAAGCTGGCTCCTAACTCAATTGGGAGTTATTTGAGTTCCCTGAGTGCAGGGGAGATGTGTTCGAATTTTTTAGTTCCGGTGACCAATCTGGCTGCTGCATTGAAGGTTGTTTTCAAGGGGGCGAGGTGGGATTTTGCAGTGCCAGTCAGGGCTGCAATCCCGTAGTCGATTCTGGCGAGCACCAGTGCTTGGGTGGCTTGTTGGAGGTCCTTGGGAGGGAGGAAGGGTTTTATTTTGTATAATAGCCTTAAGTTGAGAGACGCTTTTAGCTGATCTAGAGATGTGATTTTTCATGTCCAGTTTTGGGTCAAGGGTGATACCTAGAGATTTTATCGAGACCGCCAGTGAGATGTTGCTATTGAGGGCGTCAATAGCTTTGAGCCATTCTGCATTTGGGGGATTTCATCTTTGTTGGAGATGAGGAGTATTTCCGTTTTCTCTTGAGTTTCAGATGGTTACTTGAGAGCCACTGTTGTACCTCTCTGAGCGTGGCGATGAGTCTCTGGAGGTCCTCAATGGAAGTGGTTGCTAGATATAACTGCGTGTCGTCAGCATATAGGTGGAAAGGGATGTTGGATTTCCTGAGTAGAGAGGTGAGGGGTTCGATGTAAATGTTGAAAAGTTGAGGGGAGAGCACTGACCCTTGTGGAACACCTCTGGTAACTGGGTGGAGGTCGGATTTTATTCTTTGTGACCGGTTGTGGAGGAAGGAGGAGAACCAGAGGAGGACTGTTTTTTTCAATACCAGCCCTTTCTCGAAGAACCTTGAGGAGAAGCTTGTGATCAACTGTGTCGAATGCAGCCGATAGGACCAGGAGGATGAGTAGACAGCATTGGTCCGAATCCAGTGACTTGTGTAGGTCGTCTATGACATTGAGGATTGCAGTGTCAGTGCTGCTGCCTTTTCTGAAGCCTGATTGATGGGGATCTAGAAGGTTAATGTTGTCCAGGTGTTGGGTCAGTTGGGGGAGTACACATCTTTCCATGATTTTGGACAGAAGAGGTAGGTTCGAGACTGGTCTGAAGTTGTTCAGATCCTCCGTATCTAATCCTGGCTTTTTCAGCAGAGGTGTGACTTGACCAACTTTGAGGCAATCTGGTGCGACCCCTGATCTCAGTGAGCTGTGAAAAAATCTGGCCCACCCCCCAAAATCAAGCGTTTTAATACACAATTCTAGCATAACAAATGAGACAACTGCAGTTTCATCAAGGCATTATCAAATATAACCAGTATTGGGCAAATCAAAGTATAACCTGTCACATCGTAAGTGCATAACATATCCCACTTTTAAGAAAGAACTGAGTGCTGACATACTATTATCGAACATTTTTAGGTCTCGCGACCTATCGATGCGCGCATGCGCATCGAGCGGAGCGAGAATTCAAGCGGCGAAAACATCATGAAACCACCAGCTTTTTGCTGGCGTTTTCATGAAGTTCATGTGAACCACGTGTTCAAACATGAACGCGCATCAGCCTCCCTCCATTTGCCGCAGAGCACATCAAAGGGCTTCGCCCAGCGTGCGCTCTGCGGCTTCTCCTCCCCTAATTAGTCATTTTCGCCGCCCCCCTGCCCGCCGTGTCGCATTTCTCCTCCCCCCTCCCCTTCTCTGCCTTCTGCCTTCCTTTCCCGGCGCACGCATTTTTTTTTTTTTTTTACAAGCCATAAAATGAGATACTGTTTGTTGGCTTACAACACACAAGTCTCGTAGTACTGTTTCTCCCACCTGAAACCAAAGCAAACAAGAGCCACCTTCGTACCTCGAGTAAGGACGTGCAGGCTGTTTGGCTAATCATCTACACGACCGTTATGAGTCGTATAAGTGATTCATTTTCACCCAAACAGCTTCATGTCAAACTGCTTGATCCTCGTCGCTGTTTAGGCATTAAGCGCTGTGATCTGTTAGCAAGCAGCAGCTCTCTCCAAACAACCCCCGCCTACCCCGCCTTCCAACACAACACAAGCGAGCCTGCTGCCTCGGCGAGCACAGGGTTCAAGGTTTAGAGAGAGATCATGAAATGAAACGGCTTCTATTAAATGATGCAAGTGTTGAAGCCTGTCGAGCTTGCATGTACCCCGTATCTGCACACTTCTCAGCACGGTGTGTATTGCATTTAAGGACTTTACCTTACATTTGATCTTCCTTGCTTTTCAGCTTTCAGCCTGGCTCTCTGATAGTTCAGCAATCGAGGGAGGGCAGCTGCAGAAACAGCGAACAACCATTGCCAGACTACAGTGGTTCATCGACACATGGCTTCATTTTCAGCTTCCTGGGATTTGACTTTCCACGTGGGAAGGCAAACACTATTGTTAACAAGCATTGGCATTGCCAATAGGTCTCGCTTGTGGGACCTTATAAGTATTTAGTTTTGCAGCACAATATCCGATTATGCAACAAGGATATTGTGCTGCAAAACTAAATACTTATAAGGTCCCACAAATGCGAGACCTATTGGCAATGCCAATGCTTGTTAAACAATAGCCCACACACGAGTGAAAGATTCCTAACCTCCGCAACGGAACTATAGCGGAAGATCCTTGAGAATCTGCAACATTAGGAACATGAAGAAATTCATCCACCTTACATGCATGTAAAGAAAAAACTCTACATCACATGTCTTTGCTGTGGCAGAGCCTGTGGGGGGAGAAGATGTGCAGAGTAACGAGATGGGAGGAAAAGAGACAGGAGTGAGACAGCAGACCATTAAATAAGATGGAGTTTTCGAGAAAATGTGGCCTAACTAAAATGTCAGCAATTACATTTCTATACATATTAAACTCTTTCAACTGTAATCGTTATTTTACAATGTATGCACTAAATGCATAACAAAAACTATTCATCAAAAAGGTTTCATAAAAATACAGAACCCAGGAAAAACTTCGGCAATAGCAGTGCTTCCATCAGCTTTGAGGTAGGATCCTCACACTCTACATCCATACGCTTTTCTGTGGAACGTTGTCTTTCTATTGTGTCCGAAATAGAATGCTTCTTTGTTTGGTAGCAGCAGCTTTGCACTATTTTCTTTAACCCTTTTCCTCTGAGTACTAGCTTTTGTGTTCTTGCTCAAAGATGCAGGTTTGGACAGCTAATTAATGTGAAGTACTTTTGGGGTATAAATCAGTGTTGTTACCCTGTGTCAAAATATGCATTCTTTTTCCCTCCAAAGGATCAGTATGTTTTTTCAAAGTGGTACTAAAAAATATTTAGTCAGAATAAAACAAAGATATTTCCATGTTCTTAGTCCTGTATAGGCCATTTAGCGGCTGCTCAAATTTCCCTAGCCATTGTTTGATTACTGTACAGTAATCTGGTGGAAATGACAGGCAAGCCCTTTAGTAAGTTCTATGTATTGCCCCTAGAAGGAATTTGCTTCCTGTAGGAAGTTGGCTCTTTATATAGTCGACCAAAAAGAGGTACACTGTGTAAAGACTCCAGGCAAACCCCAAAGGAATTACAGAGGCACAAATGACACCCCAAATGCTCTTTTGTTGTAGTGTCCTGGTCTAGTGCCCCTCTCTAGACACTCTTGCTGCCAGCTTTGTCAGTCCACACTAAGCCAGAAGATGCCTGTTCGGTTCCGGGTGACTGCTGCCAGCTAGACATCCCCTAACCTCGCCCTCCATTGTGCCCATATCTGCCTTATTTTGCCTTATTTGCTTTGATCTCTTCTATGTTTTGTGCCTTTGTGTTTCTGCTGCTACGCTGGGTGACTTGCTAAAGTCACCACCCCCTCCCACTACTGCTGTTTCCTGCTCCCACCCTTCTCGCTCCCCACCACACGGCTTGCCCCTCCCACCTTCTAGAACTACAAATGGAGGCCACTGCGTGGCCCCATTGAGCATCCCTAGACAAGGTTCAGTGCGCAGCTCTCCAGCCACTCCTGCCACCAGCCTTGTTTGTCTGCACTTCGCCAGAAGACGCTGGTTCGGTCCCGTGTGAATGCTACCAGCTTGACGTCCCCGGACCTCACCCTCCATTGTGCCTATATCGACTTTATTTTGCCTTATTTGTTTTATTTTATTTATTTTGTGCCCTTATTTGTAGCCACTGTGCCAGGTGACGCGCTGCAGTCACCCCCCACTCCCGCCTTTTCCCGCTCCCGCCCTTCTTGCTCCCAGTCCTCCAGCCTAGACCCTCCCAGGAATACAAATAAAGGCTGCTGCACAGCTGCTCCACTGGCACACCAAAGGCAAAACCTCCCAGGAGTTCCTGGCCCTGAACCTCGGACACCGCAACGCCTACTGCTTCACGTCCTCTCTGCGGTCTACCAAAGGACCCTTCACCTCCTACCACTGCCACTTCTCCTGCTACACACGACCTCCTACCCACACTGGACCCAGCGCGGCGACTGCTCAGAAGACCACAATCAACTCTGACCCACTCCAGTGCATCCTGCTAAACACTCGATCCATCATCAAACACACTACGGAAATCTGGGACACCATCACCACCCTCGTCCTGGCTTTAATCACAGAGACGTAGCTCAACCCCACAGCGGATCCCTACATTGCCTCCGCAACTCCCAACAGCTACAAGATGATACACCGAGGCCGCATCCACAAACACGGTGGGGGGTAATCCATAATCTAAAAGGAAGCCATCAGATGCACCGCCTAAAACGACAACCCAACGCCCCTCCTGGAACTACAAATTGACACCAAAACCACAATAAGAGGCAACCTTGTTTGCAGACCCCAGGGACCCCGACCACCCTTCTGCAGCGCCATCCCAACCCACATCGCCCCCCTCGCCATTGAATCCCTCCACTACGTCCTGCTCGTGATCTCCATTTTCACATCGACCCCAAGCAGGCCAACTCAACCTCCCACCTGGAGAACTTCAACAACATGGGACTCACCCACCTAGTCTTCGAACCCACACACAAAGCCGAACACACTCCACGCCGTCTGTCTTTCCAGCGGCCGAATCCGATTCACACACGTCACAGCGCTCACCTGGAACAGGCCACACCATCATTCTACTTTACCAACTCCGATGCCCAACACAGCATCACCAAGCACCACAGCGCCACCCACCATTGCTGGGGAATGGTACACCACCCGAAAGATCAACAGATCTCGTCTAGGCCGTCCATAAGTTCTCCGCCTGGATCGACCAATGCACCAACCGAGTCGCCCTGCTGAAGGCAGCAAAAACCAACAAAACATGTCGCCTAGTATACCTCCGAGCTCAGGACCACCAAGCGAAATTGTTACCGACTTGAGAAGAGATTTGCGCATCACCAAGGAACCCTTTGACAGTCGCACTCAAAGCAGCCCTCAGCGACTACCACCTGCCCAACTAGAAGGCCAAATGAATAGCCATCACTAACAGCATCAACATCGCGGCGAACAGCACGCAGGACCTCTTCAAAATCTCTAACCGGGCAGCCACAGAGAACACCGTGCACCCATCCCAATAACTCTGCGATACCCTCTCAAACTACTTCCACAGAAGATTGCTACCATCTACCCTCTCAGACTACTTCCATCTACAACTTCGACCCCACCACTCTAGGCCTCCACAATCTCAACCAACCTACAAACACCAGCCAAATGATAACAACTTGGTCTCACTTGACACCCAGACCACCACGAACATCTTGTCATCTGCCCACTCCGGAGCACTCGGTGACCCCTCCAGCCCCACCAATTCTTCAGCCTTTGAGCCAGCAGTCTGCCAGAACTCACCAGCATTCTCTATTCCTCCATCTCCGCAGCAACTTCCCCAGATAGATGGAAACAAGCAGAGGTCAGACCCCTCCCAAAGAAGCGCTCTGCTGACCACAGCGACCTCAGAAATTACTGTCTGATCTCCCTGCTCGCATACCCAGCCAAAGTACTTGAAAGCCATCAACCAACTCACGGACTACCTGGAATGAAACCACCTATTCAACACCTGACAATCTGGATTCCAGGCCAACCACAGCACTGAGACTGTGCTTATCGCTGCCACAGATGCCACCTTGACCTGGGAGATACTCCAGCCCTGATCCTCCTCCTGCCTCTGCAGCGTTCAGCAAAGTCTCTCACCTCATCCTCATCGACAAACTCCACAATATCGGCATACAGCAACATGCCCTCAAGTGGATTTCCTCATTCTTCTCAGGACACACACCGAGCATCCAAATACCTCTGTTCATCTCGCTCCTAAGGACATCATATGCGGCATCCCCTAAGAATCATCCCTCAGCCCCACCCTATTTAACATCTAAATCCCTCCCCTCCTCCCCCCCTCGTAGATGTTCTCAGACCCCATGGACTCAACATAATCTCCTACGCTGATGACACCCTACTCATCCTCTCTGTCTTACCGACGACCCCACCAACGCCAAACCAACTTTTGCAACGCAGTTACCGACTGAGCCATATAGATGAGACAATTGTCTCAAACGCAACAAAACAGAAATACTGATCTTTGGAAAAGACACCTCCGCATGGGACCACAGCTTGGGGCCAGCAGATCTTGGACCAACCCCCACACCGACAGACCATGCACGCAACCATGGCATCATCCTCGACAGCCAACTAACTATGAAATGTCAAGTACAAGCAGTCGCCTCTTCGTGTGTCCACACCCTGCGCATGCTCTGCAGAATCTTCAGATGGATCCCAATCAACACCAGAAAGACCGTCACACAGGCCCTCACCACCAGCCGCCTCGACTACGGCAATGCTCTCTACACCTTTCCAACAAACTCAGACTCCAGACCATACAGAACTCTGCAGCCAGACTCATTCTGGACCCTCCACTGGCTTCCCATTCAGAAGAGACGCCTACACAACCAAGAACCTTCCTACATCGATTGCCCGAACTTCCACCTGCCCGAACTTCCACCTGCCTGCAAGACAACTGCATTTCACCTCACTTGCCCCTTACATCCGCTGCAGCAGGGGGTGCTCCTTCTCCTGTATCGCCCCCAAGACCTGGAACGACCTGTTCCTCCATCTCAGAGCAGCACCCTCCCTAGCACACTTCAGAAAGCAACTCAAGATGTGGCTCTTCGACAGACACAGCACCCTCAGCGCCCAGATACTTCGACAAAGACTCTGCGCCCAGGGGTGACAGTGTTGCGCTTTACAAATACTGATTGATTGACTGAGCATTTAGGTATATCAGAGGGTAGTACTAAGCATTTATTGCACACACAAAGGCAGTATGTGAGAAACACACTCAAAAGAAATCCAACACCAATTTGTAAAAATAACCCTTCTCTTTTATATCGATTTAAATACTAAGATCATTGGAATCAGGTAAGTACTTTTTGAGTTATGAATTTGTATACGTTACGCTGCAATTTCTCGAGCTGTAATGTTATCCTATGGGGTAAAACAGGTATTGCTTTTGTGCACTTGTCAGTGACTTACGAGACCCTTCTCCTGGAATTAAGTGAGTTTGGGGAAAGATCCATGGCCATACCATCAAGGTCACAACGAGAGGTTCTGGAGCGTCTGAGTGTAGAGGTGTTACTGTGTTGGGGGTCCCATTCACTTCAGTGAAGAGCAGTCCTGTTAGAAAGAGGCTGCAATCTGGGGGTTGGGAGGGGCAGTCTGGGGAAAGGCAATGGTGGGCCCTACCCTTGAGGGGCTCGGGCACACAGACACCTTTGATCCACTTCGCAGGCTGTAGGGCTCTGCTGCATTGGTGTCTTTTTGGCGTCTGGCTCATGTGCTGGAGTCACTCGTGGTTGGAGGGAGCCTGTAGAGGGAGGCTGCAGGCAGTGAATGGAAGTCCAGTCTGAGTAAACTTAAGGGTTGGCTTAGCTTTTGTGGGTCTGGGGACCTCGTTTGCATAGTCCCCTCCCTTGGACTCTGGCTGTGGAGTGTGGATGCAGAGGCACTTTAAGGCGTTTGGTGGTGGCAGTCGATGGCTCACTACTTTGGCCTGCAGAAAAGGGACAAACATGACAGCTGGGCCACTATCAATGTGGATCTTGCTATTTCTGAAGTCCCTCGATGTGCAGGTCTGTCTTCCTTTGCGTTCGTGTCCGGACTAGACAAAACTAGCCTTGGTTGCTGAAAGGGGTCTGGTACCCCAGGTATTGGTACTACGTAGCTTTCGTTGGTCCTGGCATCCTCTCACTTGGAGGGAGGATGAATCTGACCTGGTGGAGCACTGTGACCTTCTCCTAGGTGGCTGCAGCGTCTGTAGTTCCCGTAGGCGGCAGGCAGGACAGTAAACAGGACCTTGCTTCTTATGTGCCTGTGGCTGCAGGGGAGTAGCTCCTCTACTCCAAGGGAGTTTGTTGTGTGGTTGGCGATGCACTGGTACCCCTCGCGGATTCTTGGAGTATGCACAGTGGCAGGACAAGTTGGTTGCTCCACGAGTATCTGGTGCAGCAGCCAGGCTGGCAAG
Organism: Lissotriton helveticus; assembly: GCF_964261635.1. Classification (NCBI taxonomy): domain Eukaryota; kingdom Metazoa; phylum Chordata; class Amphibia; order Caudata; family Salamandridae; genus Lissotriton; species Lissotriton helveticus. Next base: position 33,099,802 of record NC_136073.1, read on the forward strand.
GTTGGTGCACAGGCAGTCCTGCTCCTCTGTTTGCAGGTCAGCAGTCTCCTTTGTCAAATCCTTCTTTTGTGCCAATCGAAATGTAAAGTATTGGCCTCGGGTGCCACCTAAATAATGTATTTTAGGGCATTGCAGGGAGCGTCTGGTATTAGCCAATGGACTACCTGCTTTTAGTGTGACTACACCCTCTATATGACCATTCCCTGTGGGAAGTGGGCATAACTCTGACCCAGAGGACCAAATTACACCACAAACCAAAATGGTGGAATTTGCCTAGCAATATTCACTTCAGGAAGCCCACCTTGGGGGTGGTACCAGCCCGAGGGTGAGCATGTCTAATGACCAGATCATTTTCCCTCCTGTGCTGATGCCAAATAGGCCCAGTGCATAGGGTGGTTTTTCTCCTGTCCGAGGGAAGCCAGTGCAGGGGGCGGAGGTCTTTGATGCCTCCTGCCTTGATATGCAGATGAGTAGCCCTCCTGCCATAGCAGGCTTTGTTTCCGACCTCCCAAGATCATGGGCTTTCACCTCCAGGGGATCAGAAATACATCTGTGGTGGCAGGCTTGTCAGAGACCGTCTGTCAAGACACTAGAGAGTGGTAGGTTTTCAGGGAGTACCTCTAAAGTACCTTCTGGGTGCATGTATTAATCCAACACTTAAATCTGAGCGGGTTTATTAATACAAGGTGTTTGATACCAAACACAAAGTTTCACTGAAGCAATTCTGTAGCTAGGAAACTCGTTCTGACCAGTGCCCAGTGGTAAACATTGTTTAGTGGCATTGCAGGGAGCGTATGGTATTAGCCAATGGACTAGTGGTAAACATTGTTTACCACAAATACTTTTCCCCGCAGGGAATTACAATACCATTACTCTGCAAGTTGTAATGACTTGCAGAGGGGCAGAAGGTGTTGGATTTAATCACCTTCCCTACTGTTGCACATACTGGAGTTGGAATAATTAATTATACTATTCCCTTCCCTCCTCCCCCCATGAGGCGTTGTAATGGCATGCTGTTGTAATACCCTGTGGGGGAAAAAGCATGTGTTAAAAGAGGTATATTCATGCCCAGTACATACCTTAAGATAGCTTCACTGTTCACTTTTACCGTCAGTAATTGAACTGGCCAGCACAGGGGCATATCAGCACATGCAGATAGGTCCTCACATGTAATATAAGGCACCCTGCCGTAGGACTCTTGATCCTGCTTACAAATATTACGTGCAGTGTTAGGGGAGATGGCAAACAGGGTCTGTGCCTTGTCATCTTTTAATTTTTAAGAGCACCTTGTCAACACATCCTGCAGTGGCAGTCTGAAGGAGTTGGTGGCAGGTCCTTTAGAGTGGCACAATATATGCTGCAGCTCTTTGGGGACCCTCTTTAGTACCTATGCCCTAGTTACCAGACGTTCCACTTACTAGGGACTTGCAGAGGTGGTACAGGGCTGTTCAATTGGGGATCAATTGATCAGTGAACTTGTTATGGGGAAAACTTTGGCCCTGGAGGACCTGGTTAGCAGGAACCCAATGCATTTTGTCAAAGTTGCATTAAATTCCAGCCCAAAAGGGGGGTGACTTATGAAAAGATTAGAGATTTCAGATTTGTGTTTGATGAGAAACAAAAGCATTAACCATGCTGTCTGTAGCTGATCCTTCAAAAAAGTTGTAGTTTATTATCCTTAATTTCTCCACATCTTTCACCTCTCCTCTCTGGTGCAATGACTGGGAAGGAGGGTGGGCAGTGTAGTGCACAGATGACTTTCAATGAAAAGAATTTTTGAGAAAAATTGCTGTTGAAAATATGTGAAACGGGCTGAAATGTTATCTTGATCACTTGTGTTCAAAGGGCACTTCCACTCGCAGAGCTGTAATGTCAGTGCACAAAGTCTGAGTTGCCCATATATGTATTTTCTGTTTAGGGTTCATTATTTAGTATGGAATGTTAAATATTCAATGGTCTGCAGTTGCCTTCACACTTGACGGGGCAATAATTTGTGGTTGCCAGTATTTTGGGTCCTCTTGGCAACATTGATCCCAGGATACCCGTCTAATCCCAGTTCACCTCTAGTTTCAAACCTAATCGTAAACTTTCGGTCGGTGAGCGGACCCCGCATAAAGGGTTTGGGTAAAGCTGCAGGGGTTGGGACCTACAATATGTATTTATGAGATATTGTAAAAACGAATGTTACTTAGTCCATAATTAATTTTAACTTTCACCATAATCAATATTGAGGGGTCCCCGTCTAGATACATAAAATAATTTACCTTTAAATGCCCTGTTATAACATAATTCTCGAACCACCCGCAGGAAGAGCCGCACTTGTGAAAAAAAACAAATTGGCGAATGACTGGGCAAGTGTCCACTTCAAAATGACTGATCTCACCTGCAGACTTGAAGTTTAGCTAACCATTCCTTCTCCCAAGGATTCATTAGCTGTCTCACTACTCTGTAACATTTATCTACAAACTGCTTGTAGCAAGTGTGTGTCCTTGTGCGGGGCTAATCTTCCTACCAGCAAATCTTTTATGGCCACCATCTGAGAATCCTAGGTCTTGCAGCTGAGATACTGCCTTGGCTTGCATTTACTTTTTTAGTTATTTGGTAACATTTGGGTCTGAGGCACCCAACTAGCATTACATCATCCAAGAGATTCTGTAGAATTACCTCAGTTGCTGTTTGGCAGTTGAACTTGCATCCTACCTAATGGGAGAAATGAGAACTCATCCAAGTCAGGCTGTGGTCATGACCCCCGACTCGGTTGACGAGCACAAAACGAGGCCTAGTAACTTGCTTTCTATTGAATTACTAGAAGATGCAGACAAACTGGCAAAAACAAAAAGCACTTTCCGCAGATAATGGTTTAAATCTGCCCCCTTCTTTTTTTCAGTTTTTTTCCTTCCTTCTAGTTTTTTAATCTTTAAAGGAGATCTTTTTTTAAATCTGTTTTTATTGTTTTCGTACAAAACATCGGCATGAAGAACAAAAAAGCAAATGTTTACATGTTGCAATTAGTTCCCAGAACCTTTGATACTTATCACTGTGCAAACCACCAAACACCTGGCTACTGTCAATGAGACCCTTCGGTGGTTCACCCAACACCTGTCCCTCACCCATCCCCCAACTCTTCATCTGAACTATCCTCAGCCGAATCAGGTATCGGTCCACAAATGTCTCCCCGGTATGTATTCCATGCCGCCCATATTTTGGTCCATTTCTGGGGGCATTTTCGATTTATGTATACCGTCCTTTCCGTTATCATGGTGAGGTCCATATCTCTACACCAGGTTGTCAGCGAAGGCAGTTCCGCTGCTCCCCATTTCTGTGCTATGTTCCGCTTCGCTACCATGAGTCCCAACGTGACCCATGCTTGCCCAGGATGTGTAACACCATCCACTCCGGATCACCGACCGACCGACCCCTGCCCACACCACGTCTTCAACATGGCCGACTCCACCATCGCACCCCAACTCCGGAACATCATAAACGCCTCCTTCAACACCGCCACCTTCCCGGAGAGCTGGAAGCACGCCGAGATCAGCACCCTCTTGAAGAAACCTACAGCGGACCCCACCGATCTCAAAAACTTCCGCCCCATCTCGCTCCTCCCTTTTCCTGCTAAAGTCATCGAGAAGATCGTCAACAGACAGCTGACCGCCTTCCTCGAGACGAACGGATCCCTCGACCCCTCGCAGTCCGGCTTCAGAGCCAACCACAGCACCGAGACCGCCCTCATCGCAGCCACCGACGACATCCGGACCCTGCTCGACAAGGGGGAAACAGTGGCCCTCATCCTCCTGGACCTCTCCGCTGCGTTCGACACGGTCTGCCACCGCACCCTAGTCCAGCGCCTCAGCAACATCGGTATCCAAGAGAAGGCACTGGAGTGGATCATCTCGTTCCTCGCCGGAAGAACACAAAGAGTCCGCCTCCCCCCGTTTCGCTTCGAGGCCACCGAAGTCATCTGCGGCGTCCCGCAAGGATCTTCACTCAGCCCCACCCTCTTCAACATCTACATGAAACCTCTCGCAGCCATCGCATGCCAGCACAACCTCAACATCATCTCTTACGCCGACGACACCCAGCTGATCCTCTCCCTCACCAGAGACCCCGACACCGCCAGAACCAGCCTACACGAAGGGATGAAAGACGTCGCCGAGTAGATGAAGGACAGCCGCCTGAAACTGAACTCGGACAAGACGGAAGTCCTCATCCTGGGATCTTCGCCCTCCGCCTGGGACGACTCCTGGTGGCCCCCAGCCCTGGGCACCGAACCCAAGCCAACCGACCACGCACGCAACCTGGGCTTCATCCTGGACCCCTCCCTCTCGATGACCAGACAAGTCAACGCCGTCTCCTCATCGTGCTTCAACACCCTGCGTATGCTTCGCAAGATCTTCCGCTGGATCCCGACCGAGACCAGGAAGACTGTCACCCAGGCACTCGTCACCAGCCGACTGGACTACGGAAACGCCCTCTACGCCGGAACCACAGCCAAGCTACAGAAAAGACTCCAGCGCATCCAGAACGCCTCCGCCCGACTCATCCTGGCTGTCCCCCGACTCAGCCACATCTCCAGCCACCTGAGGAACCTGCACTGGCTCCCCGTCGACAAGAGGATCACGCTCCAGCTCCTCACCCACGCACACAAGTCTCTCCACGACCTGGGCCCCAAGTACCTCAACGACCGCCTGACCTTCTACACGCCCACCCGCCAGCTACGGTCCACCAGCCTCGCCCTCGCAGCCGTACCACGCATCCGAAGAGCCACCGCCGGAGGAAGATCCTTCTCTTACCTGGCTGCCAAGACTTGGAACTCCCTCCCCATCCACCTTCGGCTGACCCAGGACCATCTCGCCTTCAGGAAACAACTCAAGACCTGGCTGTTCGAGCAGTAGCATACCCCTCCCCCCAAGCGCCTTGAGACCCTCCCGGGTGAGTAGTGCGCTATACAAATGGCATGATTGATTGATTGATTAATAAAGTAGATCTTTTTAAATACTCCAGGATTTGTGTAACCTGTTATGTTGAATCAGTCTGTTGCCTTGCTGCGGTCTGTTCCTGTTTGTGGACAGATAATGAATGTCATTGTTATTCAGATTGCAGCCTCATGACCCTCAGTGCAGGGGATGTAGTGTACTTCCAAAGTCATAGAAGTCTAATGTAGCTGTGAATGATCTTTGACGTTATCAAAGTCCCATTCTTACTTTGGCATTACACAGACTTGGGAATAATTTGACACACCATGTTCATAACCCGAATAATTAGGCTGGCTCAAAACAACCGTTCTTAATTTGTCTTTCATTGTGCTACTCCTGTTTGTGTGCTGTTAGAGGGAGCACTTCTCACACCATAATTTCTGGGTGGAATTTATTTATTTCTCTTCTCCTCTGTTTTTCTTTATGGAGTGCTATAGAGCAAACTTGCCAAGGCGAGAATAGTATCCAGTAAAATGTGTAACCAGAGTTGGAAGGAGGACTTACTGAACTAGGTAATAATTATAAAAACTGGGACATGGATAGAACTGATGTTCTGTTTTCCACCTATCAGGCCTAAGTGATCTCACACAATTTATTCAAACTATTCATTTGGTTACAGGTTAACCATGGTCTGCTAGTGTAGTAGACACTTCTGCCCCTCATAAGTTTAGCTTTGAGTAAAGGTTGCTTCTTGTAAATTGACTGCATAATTATTCACTTGTTCTACTGTATTTTCCCTCCCCATGTATTCAGCATCAACACAGAGTTTTCATCTTTGGAACTGTTTACACCCATACATTCAGGTGTTGGTTCTAGCATAGTCGCAGAGCTTGTCAAAGGAGTTTGGACTGATCAAATTTTTTTTTTTTACAGTAGATGGAATGTCTTATTGAAACAAAGAAACCAAGCTCTGTCTAATACGTCGAACATGACAAAAGGCAACACATTATTCAGTCATACTGATCCCTCTCCCTTTTGTTATGCCAGATTGGGAAATCTTGCAGAAATGGACATCGGGCCTCCTGCGCCGGTCATGAAAAGCTTCAAGGAGTTTCTTCTGTCCCTGGATGACTCTGTGGATGAGACTGAGGCCGTCAAACGCTACAATGACTACAAGCTGGACTTTCGCCGCCAACAGATGCAGGATTTTTTCCTTGCACACAAGGATGAAGAATGGTAAGACCCACCTGAATCTCTGTGCTGTTGTCCACATCTCCTTCTATCCCTACTTTCCCTTATATATCCTCCCAGTCACACAAAATGTTTGCATGCCTGTAATCAGAATTGTTTTTTTTCTCCATGTGCTGTTTCTAAGAGACAGACACCCTGCGTCCTAGCAGTCTCTGTAATTAGAATGGTTCAAAATCCACAGCAGGAATGGGTGTGCAGGAAGTAAAGTTATGTTGCAGTTCTCACAAGGATGTCTGTACTGAAAACAACTTCAACTCAGCTGTTGTGTGATGGAGTTCAGAAGGGTCACTAGAAGTATTCTGTGGTGTAGGAACAAATTATGAGACCGGCTTGGTTAAATTATGCCACACCGAAAGGCCTCCTTATAAGTATAAGTATTTAAGGTTTTAGTTACCCGTCGTAATCACACAAACCCAGTCCAACTGGGGATGTTAACACTATAGTAGCATCAATGGCTCCTCTTGAAATGACTGACAGTAGTAATCGGTAACCAAAGGTGGCCATTTAGTGTTTGATGCAACATTACGCTGCGTGGGCTGAATAACTTTTGATCCGCTTGAACTAGGATGAAAGTTGTTGTCAACCTTATTTAGCAGATGATTGTGAAAAAATACTGCTTAATGGCTTTGGGTTTAGTTCTCTTAGGGATGTGTCGCAGTGAAAGTGGGATAGTAAAACAGGCTCTTTGCTCTTTGTATCTGGTGCCCTCAGCAAATGTTAGTGGCAGGAGGAAGACTGGTGTGGCATAGTGTGTTCTGGCAAATCTGGCCGAAAGCTTTATCCAAATCTGCTGCCCTTTGTGTCCAGCAATCTTCATCTTAAGCCTTCGTCTGCTTTCTACAGTGTGTATGGGCTAATCTTCGATCCCCGTTCCTACAGTGTGCTGGCTGCATGCCCTTTGCAGACCCTGAATTCCTATCTCTAGCGTATATGTATCAATGACCAATTGGAAAAGAAAAGTAGCTAAAATCTCCATATTAGTGTCTGGGAGTTGAAAAATAAGGGATCTCTCCAAGCAATATTGTCTCTTGGGAACGGGACTCGTTCTGTATAGACAGCCAGTGCCAACAGCCCTAAATGTGCCAGCGGGTGTGTAGTTCCATGTCCGTGCTTAAAAAGAACTACAATAATTGCCATGTTAATGTTGTTGTGAAAAGATGTCTAAACGTACCATTTGTTTGCCTTACTGCTTTTTTGGTTTTGAGTCACCTAGTTGCTGGAGTGTGAATATTGTTGCTCCTCATTTGTCTCTCCAAAGATGGACTGCAGGAATATTTCATATTAAACTAGCACACTGCCAGTGAGAGTAAGAATAAAAAAGGCAAACCCCAGATTTGCTATGAATTTATGTTTAGACACAAAGCATTCTCCCTTCTTGTCCAGCCCTCTTTGTTGAATTCTCTTTAGCACTGGCATGGTTTGGAAAACACGAAGGCTTCAGACCTGGGCACACATCTTCCTCTTATACTGTGGCCCTTGACCCTGGTGAGTTCTTGGGCTACACAGCTTCACACTGGGTGTCATGGCAGTTGCTTGTTCAGTGTTTCTTTTTAGTTTTTGTAACCTCATGGCGGTGTTTTCTTTACCTGCAAAATGTGCAGTGGTGCTAATCTGTAGAGCTCAAGGAGTCTTACTCTTCCCAGGGGTTTCATGATGTGACTCAAGTCAGAAACGGGTGGGACAAGTTTCAGGGTGGAGATGATGATGTAATTTGAGAGGAGGAGTATGGCTCGGAGAGGAAGGAAGATTGAGTATAAAGGGTCTTGATAGGGCATGGAATATTTGAGTGGTAAAGGTAAACTGGTTGCGATGGAGGACGTAGTGCCATGTAACCAGGAGAAAAAGAACAGCTAAGGAAGGAAAAGTTGAATGAGTGGGTCAAAAAACTGGGTGGGGTAAAGAGATGGGATGTAAAATAGGGAAATAAATGAGTGTGACTAGGAGAGAAGTTACAGTTGGAGGTTGTAGAGATGCCCAATTAGTGCATGAAATGTGTAAAGGACAGAGGGTAAATATCAGGATGATTGAAGTAGGCAGATTAGGACCAGGGACAAAATGGATTAGTTGGATAAGGAAGAGCATGGGTGAAGTTGAGTGAAACACTGAATGAAGTAAGAGAGAACAGCAGAAAAGTAATCTTCGCTTGATGTACAACTCAAAAGGATGAGCATTTTTCCAGCTGGAGTGGGACATCTAATGTTCCTGGAAGGTATAAAATATTAGGGGGCAAGAGGGAAACATTACTTTACGGAGCTGCAACAAATAGCTCAATCTTTGTGGAATTCTGCTTTGAGCCTGGGTCTTGGTCCATGATTAATCTACTGTGTACTACTACTGTGTTGGGGTTTCCAGCAAGAGGAAATGTTGAAGACAAGTAGGACTGTATTATCCAGTTATTCCTCTGAAAGCAACTCTCCTTTACTAACTTTAGCATGTCATTTGGTAAAAATGGAGTTTGGAAACAGGAGTAAAAAAAAAACTGTCTAACCAGGATTTGAGTGGGCGTGTACAATTTGCACGTGTGACATCGCAGCATCCTGATGGGTGTGGCACGTTTTTGCAGTGTTTCATACCTAGGAGATCAGTTCAAAGGTGGAACTTCTTTGATGGAAGGCACAGAAAACATGTTGAAACTTGAGATGTTAATTACCTCTTGGGAGGGGGTTGAAATGTTGTACCAAAACTATTGTAGGGGTAGAATTATTTTGCATATGCACACCAATCCAAACCCCCTAGATTTGTGCAATCCACCTGGCCTTTATAACATTTGTGATCCACCCACCTCTGTTCTTTGACCCCCTTCTCATTGTTTTCCCAAATCAACCCCTCTTCACCTGCAGATTTCTCTCCTAGTTTTATGTTGTCTTTGATGATGTTGATGTTTAATGACCACTTTTTTCCCCTCAAAAGCCAGAAAACAGGAGCAGATTTTGCCGCCCGCATCCTGAAGCAGTTGTGCCATCTTTGGTGTCCAATTTTTTTTGATTTCCAATTTTTTTTTTAGCTAGATAGGGCATGCACTGCGCACAATGCAGTGTTTAGACAAAATAAGTGTTGAGGAATTAGATAGGCAGCTCGGAGACGGCAAAACGTTTTTTAACCCCCAAATATCTGAAGAGACCGTGTTGCGCTTGAAACCAGCCAGTCGGAGGTCCATAAGTATGAAAAACATGTAACTTATTATTTGTCTGACCTCGCCTCTAAATCCGCACAATACCGAAGGTAAAGATGGAGTAAGAGGATTTTTTCATTTTACTGTTTGTTTACTTGCAATGACTTTAAAGTTGTGTTTAATGCTTTTATCTGGCATACATTGGTGTGATTGGTGTGGGCTGTTTTGATGGACCAATGGGATTACTGGGTGGGCTCAGGACAGATGAGTTTCACATCCGATTTGACTACAGGGAAAATTTAACAAGGTTCTTTGTGTCTGCATGAGGTCCCAACACTGTGTCTCGACTCTTGTAACACTGAGCCAGATGTGCCTCTGACCCAGGGAATGTTGTTTTGTCTGTTGTAGCTCTCCCAGATCACCAAACACAAAGCATAGCAGAGTTTGTTTAAATGCATCTGTTCCACAATGGCAGGTGGCCATCCTGGGGAACAGAATGCTTCTTCTGCAGTAAAGGGACATTATGTTTGAGGCAGGATTTTGCAGATCCCCATAGAAGTAACATTGTGAGTGATAACAGAGCACATAGCCTTATTTCCTGATCCCCTTGTTTGGTTTCTCCCCTATACCTCTGTTTTTTTAAATGTCATGATTTGTTTCTGAGCCCTGTCCTCCCTACAACCCACAGTTAAAAGGTGTGGTGAACGGCCATGAGTACAGCTGTTCTTTTCATTTCTCTACCGTAGACAAACCAACTGTTCTCCTTTTATTCTTGCCTTTCTTGTCTACATTTCCCCATTTCAATTGCTGTCTCTTTTCATATTCACTCTCACAGCGCCTTTCTAGAATCACCTTGTGTAGATCACTACATTTTCCCTGACATATTTCTTTGTGTTATCCCGCCCGAGTCTCTTGTAGCTTCTGAACCCTTTGTTTTCTCCTCCCTGAGCTGTTTTCAATTGGCATTGTCTCCTCCAGAAGAGGTCACACACAGGAAATAGTGTTCTATACTCCAGACTGTTACTCTAGCATACTTAGATGACAGAAACAATGCATCTTATCTAGCTATATTAAGGTCTGCATCCAGTCTGGGATTGATTATTTTCAATGCATATCTAGCCTTTGGTCATCTCCTCATATTTAAGTGGATACTTTCACAAAAGTGTTGAATGATCCGCAGCCATCTTTTGCTCAGTGGAAAGGATGCACTCCGCATTTAAGCCACATCTTCGATCTTTAGCATCTGGGTATCGTGGCAAGAGGGGAGTCTAACTTGTGTTGGGACCTCATGCAAAAGCTATTTTATCCTGGATGGGGAAAGTGGTCCAGTTTGGGGCGGGGGGTCTTTCAAGACATGCAGTTTTGAGGGCTAACATAAACTAATGTGCCTTTTTAAGATCATGGATGTGAGTGGGTGGCCCTTAATGTGTCCATTACTGAAGGCAAACTTTTGTCTAAGGTATCTGGTTTCTGTAGCTTGCTGCTTTTATACACAGTGTGATGTGAGCCCAGCAACCTGAGAGTGGGAGCAAATGGTCTCAGCTTGGCTCTACAAAAAAATCACCTAATTGCATAAAAATAAGTTTGGTTATTGCTGTGTTTATTGTTTCTTGTGTCTTGACAAGACTGTCTTGTCCTTTTGCTACCTATTCCTGTGTTGTGACGTGTCCCTACTTTCCGTTTCTGGTGCAAAGGTTTCGTTCCAAGTATCACCCAGATGAGGTGGGCAAACGAAAGCAGGAGGCTGCCAGTGGCCTCCGCAATCGCCTCAACGTCTTCATGTACCTGATCGAGAACCACTGGTTTGATAACATCATGCTTGACCATGATAAGGCCACTGCCATCATCAAGCTGCTGGACGCTGGTAGGTATCAATCACTTGTCCCTCACAGTAAAAGCCTGGTTCATTGCAGTAGCAGCAAGTACAGCATTATTTTAAGATTGTTGCACCACCATAGGTGGTTAGATGGGGCGGTTTCCTGGAAGTGTTTTGGCTCCTCTTGGTTCAGAGAGATTACATATTGTTTTTTGAGGGTTCAATTTTCATTACACTGGTGGCTGTCGCACCAGCATCCCTCCAGCAATACCTACCTGACCTATTTAGTTCTTCCTCACCCTTTGCCACAAAGGTGCTTTTTGTATCAATTCTGGGATACACTGCTCGCTCTTACTCTTGTAGTGTTAAACTGTGGTCCTCTGTCTTTATTGAAGAAAAATGTGCCTTTTGCACAGGTGTCTGAGCACTTGATTCCCGTTCATTCGCGTGCACTGCACAGTTTAGGCATTGCCTCCCCTATTTTTGTCCTTATTTTTTTTCTCCCTCAGTAACGTTGCTGAGTTCAGACCTGAACTGCTCATAATCTTGCTATTCTTCTTGGCTGATTCCTCTACCCGAGTTGACCGATCCCTTTGTGCCTCCCTCCACATTGTTCACAATGGAAGATTCAATCCACCTTACTTAATCTTGTCTCCATAGGCTCAATGTATGTATCAATTATCTCTTTAGTTTCCTTAAGCCTTTCTAATGCAGTTATCCTCCGATTAGAAAATACCACCCATGGGCAAACACTTTGGGCCAACCATGACATATTTAGATTTTTTGACAACCGTTTTGTTACAGACCTACTTGTTAAATCATCTGCTACATCATAAAGTCTTGCCTCTCCCTGTAATTTTTTTAAGCGTTCTGCCTTAAATGTGCACGGTGCAACGACTTTTATTGAAGCAGGCTTTACTTTCATTAACCTTGTAATCTCTAGGGTTATATAAATTTACTTTTTATGTTATTTGTTGAGTGCTTTGCTGCAAGGCCCACAATAATTCTTTTAATTGTAGTCTGTTCCCTCCATTCAAACAGACATGGCTTATTTGTTTAAGTTAGCAGAGTTTTTCAATAAACCTTCTTTGTTTGAGGGCGGCCTTCATAGTGTTTGCTTTGTCATGTCCTTATTGTCCGATTTTAATTGCTCTGCGAAATGTGTGTTAGTGATTAAAGGCAGCTCCAGATATTATGTGCTGAGGTTGGTTTTGATGGCTTGACCAGCAGCGCTTCATTTTCTTGAACGTGGCGTGTGCACTTCTTATTTCAAGTATCGAGTTCCCAGTTCTGCACGCACATTGTTTATAGTTAAACAGCTAAAAAAGTTGTAGGTAGCGAGGGGTACTCCCTTCCAGTACTGCTATAAGTGCAATTTGAAGTTCCAGTGATTGGATCTAAACCAAATATGCATCCTTTGTTTACATGTAAAGTACAGGAAAGTGAACGTCTTTACATAAGTACGTTGTAACATGAGTGTAGGAAGCTGGCTCTGTATATGGTATGCCACTAGGTGGTTATACGGGGCACAGAGGTCAGCGATTCCCTCAGAAGTGTACAGGGCTCAATCTCAATGTAAACCCATAGCGCTCTATTAGTGGTAGTGTGGGCGAGCAGCCTTAGGCCTGACAAAGAGGTGTGTAAGACATTTATTGCACAACACTGACCAATAAGAGATGGGGGAACAGCTACAACTAGTAAAGATCCGCGGAGTCGTCGGGGGCTCTCCTCTGCAAGAGAACGAGCGGCCTCGGACTCGTGGGCCCAATCCTGCAGAGGACGTCGATGGATCCTGGGAGATCGTTTTTTTGCGGTAAGCGGTGTCAAAATCGTCGTTGCAAAGGATTGCATGTTGAGTGAAGTAAAGGAGAGATCTTTGTAGTCGGATGGCTGGTTATTGCAGGGATAAAACCCGATAAGGTAATCCCCAACCAGGAGCTCTGGGGAAGAGCTCCTACCCGGCGGCCATCAGGCTGCTGGCGTCTCACTGGAGGTTGCAGGAAGGACAACAGTGGTAAGTTGAGATGTAGGGGCACTGTCGAGCCAGCTCACCAAGGCCCAGGGGCTTTGGGTGCGGGGTGGCTTTAGACGTCTGGTTCTTCTTACAGGAGCCTGTCGTGGTCGGGGAGAGCGTCTAGATTCAAGCTGCAGTCGTCGCCGTGGAGTCCAGAAGGTTTTCAGCCAATGCTGGGCTTGAGCTCTGGATCGTGGAGAACCTGTTCTGGGTCGGTGGTCCACCTAGACACGGGCCAGAGTCGTAGGGTGCAGAGTGGGCAGGATTCTCGGATCTGGTGGGCACCGGAGCCCTTTGTCTAGGCTCCTTTGTGGACAGAGCCTCTGTCTTCTGGAGTTCTAGTCTTCTTCAGAGGCAGACAATCCTCCCAGGGTTTGTGGAGTCCGCTAGACAGGTGTTTATTTGCAGGGTTTTCAAGGGCTGCAGACAGGTCAATAGGTTTTGGGGCCAAGTCAGTAGGCGTCTTCAGTGTTCTGCACAGCAGGAACTAGTTTCCAGGTCTGGGGTAGCGGCCTAAATACTAAATTTAGGGTCGTGTTAGTATATTAGCAGGCAGTGCATGTGGGCACCTCATCTGCGTTGACTGCACCCTCAATTATGCCACCCTCCTGGGAAAGGGGGCATAGACCTAGACCTGATTTTAGGCGTCTCCCCATGTTTAAGGCATGGACTGAAAGATGTGCTTCAACTCGCCTCCCCCAAATAAGGTGTGGAGTTGGCAGAGGTGGGTACACCTCCTATTCTCAAGTTCTGCTGGTTATCCTGCCCAAAGTGGAGGTGTAAACTGGGGGCTGCCTCTTGCTGCTAGCAGCAGAGGCTGGGGGGTCGCATTACAAAGGCAGCAGGCCTTTGAAGCTTCTCTCTCTCTCGAGCACTGTGCCCATCCTGGGGGAGGTGGGGAGACACCTCTGCCCATGATTTGCATAGTTTCTGGTCCCAAAGAGCAGAGCTTCTCGACCAGGGGGTCCAGAAACATGTCTGGTGGTGGCAGGCTGCTTACAGCCAGTCTGTGACCACACGAAGGTGAGAGGGTCATCAGGGGGCACAGCTAAGGTGCCCTCTGAGTACATGTTACAATAAATCTCACAATGATATCAGTGTGGGTTTATTGAAATAAGTAGCTTGGTACCAAACAATCCTGGGTTCAGGGAAGCCATTGTTGTGCTGTGGAACTAGAGTTGACGAGATTCTAGCCTATGTACTCTTTATGGCTTCCTTGGCATTTAAAATCTCTCTGAATGGCCTTAAATATTTAAGGGGCATATCAGATATGTTGATACCTATAGTATACTTCAACCTATCGTAGGGTTGGAAGGCCTGCCAGAACGGTGGCTTGCCTATACTTTAGGCAGTGCTTGATGGCATGGACACAGGCAGTGTGCCTTGTTGGCGTCATTTTTGTTAGCACCAGTTTACTATTTACTAGGGACTTAACAGGGGGCCTGAATGGCCAATTGTGGAATCGTTTTTAGGGAAGAAACCCTAGCACAAGGGTCCTGGTTGGCAGGGACCCAGTGCACTACAAACGCAACCACATAAATACCAGGCCAAAAGTGGGGGCTAACCAGGTCAAGAGGCACTTTCTCACAGCAGGGTGTACTATATCTCCGGTGTGTGCATATCTGCATGAGCCAATATGCCCCTAAAATATTTAAGTCTATTACTTAATATTGTAAGTACCAGGGAAGCCAGAGGGAGTACATGGGCCGGAAACGCGACAACTCAAGTTCCCAATACCATGATGGCTTCACTGAATCCAGGACCCTGAGCTCAGATCTACGACCACATAAGAAGCCGGGACATCAAAGAGCCACGCCAGCATGAGAAAAGGACTAGGCCTGCCTGCTACCTTTCGCCTCTGCTACAAAAAGACTACTCGTCCTGCATGCCCAGTGACCTCCAAAACCCTGGGAGGACTGCCTGCCTTCAATTAAGACTCTAAATCTCCCGTGGACAGCAGACCTGTCCAGAAGAAATTATCTGCAAAGAAAAAGAACTCTGCCCTCAGCCACTGCAACCTCTCCTCCGGGTCCACCTTTGCACCCGACATCCACTGCCAGAGTCCAAGTGACCCACCTGCATCCTCAACTTGAAGTCTCTTCCCTAACCGCAACCTGCCTGATAAGAGATTTCTGATGCCTAAGGGTACCCCTACACCCAAATCCCCTGGGCCATGGAGACCTCAACCATTGGTACCCCTACGTCCCCTAGCATCCTTACTTACCTGGGCAGCAGTGGGTTTTCTTCGCTCAGCCTCCTGGCCTGAAACTGCAGCCTTTGTTTGAAACCGATCTCCTCCCTTGACGAGCATTATTCGCACAGTGCTGTTGGCACTCCGCCCCCGGCCACCCTCGTGCCGGTGTGGGTGTAAGTTTGCTGCTGCCTTGTGGATACCCACCACCCTCCCCTTGCTTTTCCCCTGCTTACCTTAAATCCAGGAGATTAACCTTAGGAACTGCTATAATCACCTGTGAGCAGCGCATCTTCAATTCCCCATCCACCCCCAGTCTCCATTGGTTAACTTTGGGTGTTCAACCTAGACTGTGACCTCTGCACCCTGCTGCCCCTGTGCCACTGGTGGTGAACCTTTTGGTCCCAACTTGAACCTGGCCCGGTGCTGACCTCAAACCTGCTAACTGGATTTCTAAGTCGTGTACTTAGCTGTGAAACTGCATTCTTGTTTTTCTCCCATAGGTTAACACAGCAAAGCTTGAAAATTGCACTGTGTTCACTTTTGAAGAAAATAAAGTGTTTTTCCTGAAAAATGTACTCCCCTTTTTGTGAACATTTTCATCTTTAAAATAAATCTTGAAAGAAGCTTATTATTCAAAAATTGGTGTGGATCTCCTTTTTTATTTGTCATTTATTAATCAATGTGTGCATATAATGTCTTGCACTCCTCTGTGTTACGCCTAAGGCTGCTTGCCCACACCCCCCAAAAATCGAACAATTTGGGTTTACACTTCTGGGGGAATCTCTGGACTCTGTGCATAATATAACAACTTAGTGGTGTGCCATATACAGAACCAGATTCCTACACTTGTAGAATCTAGATCTCCTGAACCCTCCGGTGGATCTTTTTTGTTTAGTGTCCAAATTCTTTGTATACATTGGTGTCCTATTCTTTGAGTGTCCAGTACATTTCTTAAATTGTTTTGTTGCTATTTAAGTGCTTAACACTTGTTCTTTTGTGTAAGCCTTGCTGCTCAGAGCCTCAGTAACCCAGGGTTGAGCTGAGGGTTTGACATACCAATCCCTTAAGAAGCCCTAGGTTTAGTAAGTGTATTACACGGTGGGTCGCACAACTACACCACATGATATTCCTCATTTCTCCACATCAGTGATACTTAGTACTTCTAAAAATATCTGCCCAGCATTTGAGAAACTTTTATCAGAGAGGATCTGCTAACCCAGCATGGTCACCCGAGACATCCATACCTCAGAGAAATTAACCTTAAAATTTGACGTTGGATGTCCTTGAATTTAGTGACCTTAAACTACCTGAAGGCTCCATATCAATCCTGCAATAAGCCCACAAACCTACCACAAGAGCCTGTTACGTTGCAAAGTGCAACCATTTCGTGCCTTACTGTGTAAATAGACAGAACCTCTGAACGCATTGATGCAAGATATTTTTTATTTCTTACACTTTTTAAAGGCATGCTTGGCTTCAGCATGCATCTGGTTACATTTACCAAGAAGTAGCTGCTTACATGCGGAACAGACAACATACATCTTCATTCGTAATCCCAGTCCTATAGGCATTATGAAGGGTCTTGAGAGTAATTCCTCCAAGAACAGCAGTGGTTCCGACGTGCAACCCTAATGCATTCCACCCTAGATTTATGGAACCCCTTTTTGAGCCAATGCACTCTTGTCAGATACAATACATTTTTTGTGGTAATCACTTCCTTACAAAGGATAGGGTGAGTTGAAAGCCTTAACAGGAGAGGTGCCTTTCATACAGGAACCCTAGGATAGAGTTGTCGTAATTACAAATCCCCACTTCTTACCAAACCATTGAGTTACTACTCTTTTTAATGCGCCATGAAACAGTGGCAAGTGAGCATTGCACACATTAAAAGTTGTGAGCACCAATTTATTTAGATGGAACACAATGGATTTGCAAGAGAAAGCAAACCTTGTTGCTTTCGCAAGACCCCGCCTCGGAAATCCTGTTTCAACGTCGGGTCTTGAGTACTGACTAGTCAAATGCATCCATGTATGTCTTGCTTTGCAAATTCAGCTATGCAAAATGAAGCCCACAGTAGCTTTCCAAAGTAACATACCTCGAACAGATATGCTTGCTACATGGTCAACTCCACGCACCTTGATTAAGACTGTTTGATATCCAAGCCTGCCAAGAAGGTGAGGAGGGGCAAACAGTACTTGGCTCTTTTTTTCCAAACATCTGCTTAATCTGCTCGCTAGCCTCTTCTTAATGGGGCATACACTGCTTTATACCGTCGTTACATAGTATGTGATCTACAGCAGAACAAGCGACAAATGGAAAATGTTATCTACTGTGTCACTATCGTTTTTCAGATATAAGTGCAGTAGATTTACATACACCATCTTGCCTCCCCAGTGCAAACATATGCCTTAGATGTTTTCTTAATTAAAGCATTCATTCATACATAATGCAGCTATACACATTTACTGTGAAAAACACGATTTGATGTGCAAGTCTGTCTTGGTGCACAGAGGATTCACAAGTTAATTCAAAACCAAAATCTTCATAGCAAGAAAAAAAGCAACTTGCAAACATTCATGCTCCCACTAGATGGCAGGAGTACGCAGAGCTTGTAAATCACCTCACGCTTATCAACCAATAGTTATAGCATAAGCCACATTTTCCTTCTAAAAGGCAACTGGACCAGTTCTGGGGGGGGTTAACCAAATATGCGCTCGATTTACTGTCCAGGACAAGATAAACCTGCTTGGTTTTAAGAAAACCCAAACCATTACAGGCAGCTTAAAATATTGTGGCACCCCCACAAGAAAGAGTGGAGACCAAAAAGCACTTTGCTGCCTTTGGGATTAAAAGCTGTGTGGATGAGTTTCTGCTCTCCAGGCCTGCATTCTCTCTGCCACATGAGCTGCTGCTGTTCTTAAAATATTCATACCTGGTGTGGTTTGATGTTTTCTTTTTCCCAGCTGTGATCAAAATGGAAGGGGGAACAGATCATGATCTCAAAATCCTGGAGATCGAGGAAGAGGAGGAAAAGCAGAAAGCCAAACGGGCCTTGGAGGAGGCAAAGCCTGTGGAGAATGACAAGAAGGCGTCTGACAAGGAAGAGGAGAAGGAGACTAAAAAGGTAAGAGCAGTCAGCGTACTGTCTGAACCGGCTGTGACGACTTCATGAAGTTGGCCATGACCTCGCTATTCACTGTAGCTTGATGTCCCAGTCTGTGTTCCATCGTTCGAATGTCGCATTGAACCATCAATATCCCTCTAATCACCCCAGCTGAGGAATATGGCCCTCTGACTCCTTTGGGCGTTCATCGTTGAAGCTTCATAAAAATAAATAATTATCTCTACTTCGTATTGATGAAGCCTGTGTTTGCTGCTCTAATTTAACATTGTTCCTATTGCTGTGATTATTAATGATGTAAAGGTTTCTGAAAGTACCAGACATTTGCAGGAAACAGAGTTGGCACTGGAACGGAGATAATATTTTCTTGATCTCGTTTCTGATTACGAACAATTTTTTACCTTAACACTTTTTCATTGATTGCTGTTTTAATTTGCGTAGTACTTGCACCACCTTTTTAGTTTGGCTAAAGCTTAATATGCGCCAAGTAGAAGGATTTATCGTTGATATTTTTAGCCCAACATATACATCATTATCTTCCTTGTGGGTGGCAAATTGAATTTAGACTTCCCATGTTGAATTTAGACACCCATGTTTGGTACCAGAACACCCCTGTAATCAATACCTGGGTTTGTGTTCTTCCACAATGGTCCTTGGATAAACTGCCTTACTGTAGCACACCCAAAGTTGGCAGATCCATGTGGTACTTCAAGCTGCAACATCCCCTGAATTGGGTAGAGCTTCCTTGTTATCCTTTCAGGAAATTCTCCATCCTGATGCTCGGCTCATGATGGAGAATATGCGCTTGCCTAATACACTCGAAATTTTGAGTGATTTAGAGCTTAGCATTAGCACCTGTGCTCTTAAACGTTCACTGAACCCAATTCACAGGCTACTCGCGAACTCAACAGCTGCTTATACACCTTCTTGAATATATATTCTCCCCCCCCCACCCCCAATCAAATTAATTTGTATCTGAAACAAACATCTGCCACCTTTCAGGCAATGTTTGGACACAAACTGGCTGCTTTTCTTTAGTGAGGAAATCCTCCCATGGTCATTAGCCAATTTTAAAATCATCATTTACTTAATTTACGATCATGAACCTCTGTGATATTTCCTTAATTAACCCCAGACTGGGCATTACATCTCTAGGCGTTCTCTTCGCAACAGAGGTGAAAAACAGGAATGCAAATGAAACTGGTCACCCAAATGTACCTTGATAAAACTGCTTCTAAATGCAAGGATTTTGCAAGAGCAAAATCATGTAAACAACCGTCTGAACCAAAATAAACTACACACCTAAAAGCTACCTGTAAAAAATGTAGTCTGCAAATGGAACTGCTCTATCCCACCATATGTCTCCCACTCACTACACACTGTCCAACCATGTTGCCTGTAGTTTGTCAACGTTCCTCTCCTTGCTGCTCCTCAAAGTTTTTGACCCTTTGAACCACTTAGTCCTCCTAGAATGGCACTACTATGATTACTGAGCCACTCCCAAACAGTTTCAGCACAGTCTAAGAGTCCAACTGCTCATCTTGTAAATACTATGACCCTGGACTCCAGATACCACCTGTATCACTGCTCCTCCAAATATGTTATTTTTATTTTTCTGTAATATATGTAGCAATCTGTATTTACCCTGTGAATGTGATGCTAACTTAAGTAGGCTGTCTTTATACCTACACCTCAACTGAAATAATCATGTTACTTATTTGTGTCTATTTAATATTACAGCTGTTAGTTATTTTTTGTACAGTGCAATGCTAGACATACACCTGTTCAGTAATAAATATACCAGAACATTGCAGTTGAGGGGATCAAGGAGGCACAAATTCTCCCATGCTGCCCTCATCGTGGAGATTCTGTACAGGCCTAAAATGCTAATCGCAAAGGACAAACATGTAGTACCGGCAACACAGAATGATTTTTAAGGCTTTACAGGACACCCACGTTTGGATGCATGTTAGCCTTGCTGGCCTTGCCTGAGGAACCCTTATACATTCCAAGGTGAAGAAGAGCTCAGAACTTGCTTCGTCCCACATAATTACTACTTTAGTGGGAAAGAAACATTTAGAGCTGACTCTTAAAAAAAATGGTTCTTTGCGAGACAAGAAACCACCTTAAGTGTGAATCTGCCTCTAGCTTTTGCAAGCAGTCTTTGCTTCATCCTTGAATATTCTCTCCAATCTGAAGGGAGAAAACAGCGAGACGCCTGCAACGGAGGAGAAAGTAAAAAAATCGTCTGATGCTGAGGAAGAGAAACCAGTGATAAAGGAAGAGGTGGATAAGGAGCCGAAGAAGGTAATTTGTGTGTCTGTGGGAAAAGGACTTGTGGAATAGTTCTGAGAAAGTTGGATCATAGAGGTCGAGAAGTTAGAAAGCTTGATGGTGACTCAATTGATGGAAATAAATGAGGAGTGAGTGTTTGTTTGGTGTGTGATGTTTTTTGGGCATGAGAGGGAGGTTACTTTGGAAATTCAAGGGTCGGCCGGGTGAGAGCTGACTCAATAGGGGAATAATTAATGCTCAGCCATTGACTTGGCATCACTTAATATCTTGCTGTTAAAGAGCTCCATGCCACGCCTCTAAGTAAATTCAAGGCACTTTCTCTTTGTAGTGGTCTGCCACCCCTTTATTTTTTACTGCATGTTTGTTCTCTCACATTAGTTCTCTGCTGTAGGCTAGTTTCTGCCTGGCGCCTTGCCTCTCTATTTTAGTAAGTGATAGACCATTTCAGGGAAATGTGTATGGAGCCGAGCACTGAATGTTTTTCTCTTTGCAGCAGCTGGTCATCTGTTTCCCTAAGTGAATGGTTTCAGTAACCAGAGGGCAGGCTGGAAGACTGGTGCCTAATTCTGAATGCAGCTAGAAATGTTGTCCCCATACTTGGAAGTGCAGTTTTCAAAACTCAATGTTTTTGACTGATGTTTTAAGTCGTAGGAAATTGCCCAGGGGCCCACATTCCAAGAGGTTCCCTGGGAAAATGAACCTTCTGTCTACTTGACTTCTAGCTATTATATTTTGACCTTTAGTTGTGTGCTGAGCCATCCTGTGCAATATATCATTTTGCATTGTGTGGAATCAGTTGGGCTTGACATGTCTAATAAAACTCAAAATTGTTCTGCGCAATAGGCCCCAAAATAGTTTCCATGACACTGGTTTTTGATTCTCTTTCGCAATGGTGGCATAGGAAGGTAAGCTCCAGAATCCCTAATATTGTCTCTCCCTGTGCTGCATTTGACATCTTCTGTTAAAAGCAGGCCAAGGCGTTAGACCTGAAGTATGCCAGTGATGGTTCTTGATGTTGACCTCTGCCAGGCTGATATTATTAGTAGTGATGTTCAACGAAGCGCAATGATAGCCTTATTCATTAGCTTTTAATATATCACAGGCCCCTGATTCGTAAAGGAACAGTTTGGAGCTGAGAAGACTTCTTGGATCATGTATCCGTATAAACCATCAAATTATATTTTTGGTCCCAGGGCAAAAACGGTACAAGAGTCCGAATTCTCATGATAGAATAATTCAAGCTATATCACAATTTTAGACTTATGTAATACCAAATTTTAATCTGTTGATGCATGATAAACGGGGCATCATAGCATTGCACATGGCACAATTGGGCTGGACTAATGTTAGCAGTACAAAATTCCGTTCAAATTCCCTCTTATTTGTAAACTTTGTTCCCACCGGTTTAATAAGATTGTCCCTAAATGATCCACCAGATTTTGTTGTGTGCAGACTATTATGTGATCCATTCTGTACTCTAACTTTACCTAGTTAGGGTGTTACAGGATAATGCTCTAATTACACCATATGTGATGCTCCTGACCTTGTGACAGCTAATCTGCTTGGCGTTGATCCTTCAGGAGCCTATGACTAAAGGGATACCCCTTCATATCAGACCAATCACCAGTGCCTCTTCACGTTTCCCCAAAGTCAAGCCACATAGTCTTCCATCTGCAAATCCATTTGAGATAGTGAGGGAAAGTGTTGCACATGTATCTAAGGTTGTGAATTCAAACTTGGGACCTTCATCACAAAGTTTAGATGACTTTATTTCTTCTGTTGAAAACCTTGATAATCTCATGGGTTTGTGTGGATTTAGGTCTAAGAAAGCACTTTCAGAGGTGCTGGTCTGAGAATTGTCTTCATGTTTCCTTTACTTATCCCTCTCCTCTTGCCCTTTTCACACACATCAAGACCACGCCGAAGAAGGTCAAGAAATCAAAGAAAAGGAAGAGGAAACGCAGTGGAGATGACAGCGATGAAGATGACTGCAGCGCTTCAGAGTCTGATTCCGAATCGGAGGGAGGGCGAGTGGAGGAGAAGGTGGTGAAAGGTGAGATTGGGTCTGTTATTTGTCTTCCTGAAGTCTCTCACAAAATCTTGTGTGCGCACATGCATGTTGGAGACATGTGGCTGAGGGTCCTGGTTAGGTTATTCAATGTCCACACTCCACCTGTCGGTTATTCGATGTCCACATTCCACCTGGTTCCCAGGATTTCTAATCCAGGATGTTCACTTAAGATCAATTGATCTACGGAGTAAGATTGCAGGGGTTTGTAAAAAAGAGAGCCCTCTAGTAAAAACTAGTTGTCTGTTGCGTACCATCGTACTGGCAGATGTTCCAGCTTTACCACATGTCTGACAATTGAGCAGCTTGTATTGTGATCCTTAATTTGAGTGCCATCAATTCTGTTCAAGTATCTGAATAAACATTCCTCTTGAATACTGGGAAGTGCTATTAGTTACACCTGTAATTATTTTCATGGGAACTATGTTTTTGGTGTCTAAGAATATTGAGGAACAAAAGCTCAGACCTAATGCAAGCAGGAAAAGCTTATTTACATAAGGTCACACATTGTGCTAAAGAGCAACTCATTTCAGGCTCCTTTGCTGCACTTGCTTTAGATCACGCTTTTACTTTGCAGTTGGTTTATATACTGTTTGATTTATAGTGATGGGTCACTCTTCCATATAAAATATTCCTGCGCTGGATGGCTCTGCTAGGCTGAGCGCCTGTGTTTCCTCTTAGGCATTTTATCAAATTACTTTGCTTCTATTTCGTAATTTAGAAGAGGTGAAAGAGATCAAGGAGGAAGAGAAACCAAAGCCCAAAGAAGAACCAGAAAAAGAGAAGGAGCCTGAGAAAAAAGAGAATGGCAAAGAGGACTCGGACAAAGAAAAAGAAAAGAAAGAAACGGATGAGAAGCCGGTCGAGAAAGAGAAAGAGAAGGATGATGAGGTCAAGCCCCGGCCCCTGCACCGAACCTGCTCGCTCTTCATGAGGAACATTGCTCCGAACATATCCAGGGCAGAGATTGTTGCGGTAAGCCAGCTTCTCTTGTTAGGGCAGAATGAAAGCTCCTGGGATGTAGGGGTAGGTCTTGCAGCTGCTTTTTTTCCCCAGAGCTGCTGTCTTTTTAGAGTCTTCTTCCTTGCCTGATACTTTGGCATGTCTTAATGCGGATTGTCTCCCTTAGTTATTTTAGTCATTCTGTGTCCTTTTTGTCTTTGGTGGCCCAATCGTTCAAACAGTGCTCTCGTCTTTCCGCAGTCTATCATTTACACTCAGAAAAGGCAGTCTTGTGTCTGCTGTACAATATCCAACGACAAACTCAAACTTCTGTCCTTATCAGTCCCATCCATAGGTCAAGAACTGACTCGTCTGCGGTCAGTCCTCCATGTACTGTAAACATATGCAGATCTTTGACAACCCTCCCTGGCCTGTGTACACATGCGTAAAACTTCTCTTTTTATATCAGTACTCCTGCAGACATAAGTCTGGTCACCATTCCGTTTTTGGTGATGCCTCTTTTACCATCATCAGGCTAGCCACCTTTTCAACCTTCTTAGTTTTGTATTCCAAATGACTCCCGCCATGGTTACAAAAGCAGGTTAGTGTGTTCCCAGTAGTCCAATTTTCTAAATGTTGATTTGCAGAAAGATGCTGGTCTTCCCCATACTCCATATCTAGAACACCTGTTTTCAATCTGGTATTTTTTTGCAGTGCTTCCATTATTCTGCTCCATTAGGAAAAAAGGATATATGTGAAAGATATTTTTTTCCACTTCAATCCCCTCTTTCATATCTCTTCCCAAGACTTTCCCAGCCTCCTGCAATTGTCCCACCACCTCTGAAACCATGGGGTCATGCCCATGGAGTTCAGTCAGGACGGAGTCACTCATGGTCTGCTTGAGAGAGTAGGCAAGTTAGCTTTTTCACTTTGTGGGTGCTCTTACCCATGAAGTGCATTTGAAAGCCCCCAAACCCCCTTGTGGCCTCAAACACTTTTCTACTGTCCGAGAAATAGTGTTGATCCGTGGTCTTGCCCGTTAACCTGGTTGCCTGTCCACCATTGATGGAAGTTCCTGTGCCATGCTTGAAATCTTCTGACACTTGGGCGTTTTAGCCAGTGATAATGCTGCTGTTTTTTGGTTATGCTTAAATATTAGCCCTTGTCTCGGATTCCAATCTAACTTGCTGGATTTGCCCTATCTAGAGTTTGCAAATAATTCTCACTTATTTTCCATTTCTTCCCCACTTTCTTAGCTTTGCAAGCGGTTTCCTGGCTTCATTAGAGTGGCGTTGTCTGAGCCTCACCCCGAGCGAAGGTACTTCTTTGTTTCTCAGCCTGCCTTTCTCATACAGTGACTGTTCTCACCAGCCCAGTGTGCATTGTTTTACCATTTGCTATGAAAACAAAGATTGAAAACAATATAACCATCTGTATATAAGGCTATTTTTAACTCTGGATGATGCCTGAGGTCCTATTTGGTCCTCAGATAACATCACATTTTGGAACTGTCTTACCATCATTGAACACCAGCATCGGATTCTGTTTTTCAGTCTCTGGTCTGGAATTAACTCTTGGAACCCACATTTTCATGACTGCCTACTGATTTACTGTTAAACTGTTCCGTTTATGCATATCCAGCTAGCTGATGCAGACTATTCTTTACCTATATTGGTAATGTTTAAAGTGGAGAACAATAACCCCTTTCCTGCATGTGACCTCCGGCTACAGCTCTATATGTAATCCCTGCTGCTGCAAGCTGTTTGATTGTTGATCTAATGCATGGTATGAACAGCTATGATGGTTCACCTGTGTAATTCCATTATGTGGAATAGCCGGGAGGGGTTGTGTTATTCCATTATGTGGAAATGGGTTTGGTGGTAATCTGTGTAATTCCATTATGTGGAATAGCCCGGTGTGGGTGTTCACCTGTGTATTTCAATTATGTGGAATGGCGAGATGCGATGTTTCATCTGTGTAGTTCCTTGGTAGGTTTTCTGGTTTAGCTCTGTATAATCCTATGATGTGGCAAGTCAAAGAAGTACACCTCCAGTCTCCTGTCAATTGGGGTGGTTCAGCTGTGTCCATTTTGATGGGGACTGCAGTGGGGGTTCATCAGTGTCTTTTCCATGGTTCCTCAGCCATGGTAGCTAGGCTGGGTCTAATTCTCATGGTCATTTTTGCTTATATTTGAAGCTATAATCATGTAATTCCATTGTATGGCCTGCTGTGGTATCTCAGCTGTTCATAATTCCATTGTACAGGTGTTACGGCTCCGCAGTTTGTAATTCTGTTGTAGTTATGACCAGCGATGGTGATTCAGTTCTAGGTAATTCCATTGTTTGCTTACACCTTTGCGTGCCAACTCTTTTACCATCCCTGGGATAAAGGAAGCTAGGCTGTCATGTCCCACTAGTACTTGAATACAACTAACAAATAATTGTATGACTTCTGAAGCCTGCTGTTTTTAGCCTTTTGAGTTTGGTTAAACATGGTTTTCTTCTCTTCTCTCTGTTTCCCACTTCTCCCTCACCTTCTTTCCTAGGTTCTATCGCCGAGGCTGGGTCAAATTTGATCGTAGCGTCAACATCAAAGAAATTTGTTGGAACCTTCAAAATATTCGGGTACGTTTTGGCCATGGGGAGAGGCTTGTATGGTTTCCTTTAGCCTTGTCTCACAGATGTGATCTGCGTGAGTGGGCATGACTATCTTCGCATGTGTTGCCATTCACCACAAGTGGGTTAGGTCCAGGCAAATGAGGGGCCTTCTGACCAGTAACCATCTGCTGTGTGTGTCTTGTTTATTTTATTGTTTCATTGATGACATCACTTACTAACCTTCCTGTGAGACTTAAGTATTATTCCAATTCTCTATTTTTCTCCACTCCAGCTTCGTGAGTGTGAGCTGAGTCCCCTGGTTAATCGTGACCTGACCAATCGAGTACGCACAGTGAATGGCATAACGCAGCACAAGCCAATCGTGCGCAATGATATCAAGTTGGCAGCCAAACTCATCCACATGTTGGATGACCGCACCTCGCTGTGGAACCGGGAGGAGAAGCCGGAAGCCAACGACTCCGCAACTGGAAACAGCACTTCTGTGGGTGTCGATACCCCCATGATTCTTGATGCTTCGATCGGCATCAGCACCACGGTAGGTGTCTGGCACAGCAAAAGCGATAAACAAGATGCTGCACTGAATCACTTCTGCACCCAGTTGTGTTACTTTAAGGTTTGTCCTCTGATTCAAGATGTTGCCTGTTTGCAGGTTCTTCTTTTCCTCAGGAATCAAAAGTTTCCTCCAAAAAGCACATGTTCACTTAAAATCTGCATTAACCCCCCTCCCCCCACCACCCCCCAGCCTTCTATTTGAACTTTTTAGGGCTCGCCTGCTGATGCGCATAGCTGGCGAAGCTCTATAGTGGCTTATCCAGAGTTTAACCACTGGCGATTCCACTGGCGATTCCATGCAGTGCATGTGCTTTTTAGGTCATTGCGCAAGCCCAAGCCCTAAAAAGCGCGTGCACAATGCCACCAGCCGCCTGCCTGCCTGCCTCGCATTACCACATCAAAGGCAGCCCAGCCTCCCCTCCCACAAGCTTCTCAGCGTGCGCTCTGCATTTCTCCTCCCAGCGCCGGCCGTACTTTCAGTTTCACGTGAACTGCTCGCACCCACCCTCTTGTTTTTTTTCCATGCTTGTCTTCTCTTCACCTTGTCTCCCTTTCCATCTGCTTTCACTCTGGCCATTACTGCTTGACGCAGCGGGGTAGATTTGCTTTATCAGTATGTCTGGACGCTTTCCCACTGCTGTGCTTAATGTTTATTCAATTCATAAAGTGTGTTAACAATGATACAAAAAACATTTGCCTTTCTCATCTGATTCTGAAAATGTTGCTACAAACTGCTATGGTACAAGTGCAATCTACTTAGTTCATCGCATACATTGTGTGACTGGTGCTGGCAATTTTCCACATTGTTGTGGAGCTCGCATTGAGAAAGGGTCATTCATTGTGTATCAATGGCGCATGCACGCATGCAAGCTGCGTGTTTCTTCAAGGGCCTCTTGCACGATGTGCGCATTATTAGAATGCTTGAAATACCTGCTAAAAACATGTTTTCCCAAACTTAATTGCGACCATGTGTCCAAAGCGAAAAAATAAAATATATCTAAATAAAAAAAATTAAAAAACAGATCCCAAAACATCATGGGCACAGGCACAAAAACGAACACAGGTACTACACCGCAAACTCGTGCACTGGTGCAGGTTTTGATAATATAGCCCCTGATGTTTTGTGAATTGATTTTTATGTTAGTTCAGATTAATAGTAGTGCACATTTTATAGCCCATCCACCTCTAGGCGCTCTTCGGCATATTCATCAGGTTTCTGTTTTGCTTTAAATAATCTTTATTAGCGTTGCAGTGGGAATATTGTTCACAAAGTTCCATGGTGTTTGCGCTGGAATAATACATGAAAGGCTTAATATCCGGAAAAAATGGAATTGCAAATGTGTAAGGCTGAGTTTTCCTTGTTTTAAACGTGGGCAGAATTAGAAAGGATGCTATGTTTTAGAAAGCTGCTTTCGCCACTCACGAGTTTAATTAACGCACAAGCGGCAGCTGGTCAGAGGTGGTCTACAAGACATTCTAAAGCTGCAGAGATGTGGCTGATAAGAGTTTCCATTGCGTCTCACCCACAGACCCTGTACAGTACTTCTGTTAATTAGTTTAGTGGGGAACATCAAAAGGAAATGTCACCATGTAAAGGAAATGTCACCATGTAAAGGTATTTAACGGTTCGAGGCATGTGGGCTGCTAAATTCATATCTTAGCATTAGATCGCCGCCTAGTGTTGGGTCCGGATGATCGCACATTGTTGTCCTGGAAGAGTCTTCGAAGTATTCTGAGATAGGTGGCTCCTCCCCTGGACTACAGTGCGCATGGGCATCGGCTCCATCCCCAGATTGTTTTTTTCCGCCATTGGGTTCGGATGTGGTCTCGACGTCTCTCTGTCGAAACCGAGAAAAACTAACTTTTAGCGGCCAAAAGGCCTCGCTTTCTTGCGTCGGTATTGTCTGCGCACGGTCTCGAGTCTTCCGTCTCTTGGAGCCGGAATAAGCGGAGTCTTGTTTCGCTTTTCGAACTTTGAGGCCTTCTCATCGCGACACGACTGCAAAACTTTTCGGACATGGAGCGGAGCCCGTTTAAGTACTGCCCGCTTTGTGGGTCCAAGTACCCACACATCGATCTACACCCCGTCTGTAACAAATGCCTTTCGCCTGACCACGACGACGGCAAGTGCAAGGCCTGTGCACAGTTCCGCTCTAAGAAGACTCTCAAGCTTCGGCGCGCGGTGCGCATGGAAGCTAGACAAGCGGCCCCGGATCCGGAAAACATCTTCGGCGACCAAGATGAGGAGGACCAGGGTCATCATCTTCAGATCTCCCCACCCGAGACGGAGGTCGAGGCGGATCCGGTAGACGATGACTGAGTCGTGGGTCAAGGCCTTGAATACGTCGACGAGGTAGGAGACGACGAAGAGATTTATGGGGCCGCGGCAGATAGCTCAGGGGACGAGCTCTGCCCCGAAGGTTTCGAGGATACCGACCGGGTCACGGGATCGCCTGTAGGCCTTACCCAAGACCCAATGCCGCAAGCCACAGCCCCGCCTTCTGGCCCGGCCACGGACTTACTTGCTGAGCAGACTGTATCGAAACCGAAAGCATCGGGATCGACTCCATCTAAAATGGCCGACCCGAAAACGAATCCGAAACTTAAGGACTCGGGTGTCCCTAAGATGGCTGCCGTGCCAGCGAAAACGACTGTACCCGCTACTCCATCGACTCCGTCGACCTCCGGTCCGCAGAAGTCGAAGAAGTCCGTCGATTCCGCTGCTGCACATTCAAAATCGACGCCAGAGGAGGGGTCCTCTAAGAAAGATGGTCGGCACGGGTCAACATCGGCGCCGCCGTCCAAGCACGCCAAGGCCGGCTCCACGGAGTCTACGCAGGCGCACGGATCGAAGACTGGCACGTCTGCGCACCGGTCCCAGGACTCGGGCTCGGTGACAGCGGGATCCGCGTCGAAAGCCCACAAGGCCCACAAAGACGTCGGATCCGAGGGAAAGGTCAAAACATCCTCGTCGGCTCCAAAACCAACTGAGAGTGAGACGTCCCTCATCGCCGCATCACTACAGCGAATCAGGGAGAAGGCCTCTGCTCCGTCGGCTCCGATTTCATCGCCGCAGGCGCAAACGGACAATCCAGCAAAGCCTTCTGGCAAACTTCTCTTTGTTTTGCCGCCAAAGGAGGCGCCGAAAGCCTTTTCCACCAAATCGGCACCGAAGAAGACGGTTTCTTCAACGGCTGGCCCACTTCCACGTCGGGTACTCGAATCAGAGGATGATTCAGAGCATTTCATCGACGCTGACACCGGCAAATTGACCCTCTATAAGAGAAAAATATCTTCAGAGTCAGTGGACTCATATGTCATCCCACTGAAAAAGAAAAGGGTGCCCCTTGATGCTTCAGGCCTCATGGAACCAATCCAGCCTCCTCCGAGACGGAGCCCTACTCCCTCACCAGAACACTCTGCGGGTGAGGGGTATGATGAGGATGAGCAATACAATTTCCCTATCAATGAACCAGATGCACAACCGGATTCATATGATGACACTGGTGACCAGGGCACCCAAAATGTGGGACAGGACCCGCAGCTTTTTAATGCACGTGCATCCCCAACTGAGGATTCAGCAGGTTTTCATGCGCTACTTGAGAGGGCAGCGGCCAATCATGATGTGGACATGCATGCTGACCCGATAGAAGAAGACTTCCTTTTCGACACATTTTCAGTCTCTGAAAGGACAGTAAAGACGCTGCCTATGCTTAAAGGAGTCCTCAAGCATGCTGGGGATATCTTTAAGGAGCCTACCAGAGCACGAGTGGTCAATCCACGCATTGAAAAGAAGTACAGACCTGCACCTGCGGACCCCGCATACATTCGGGGACAGTTGCCACTGGACTCTCTTGTGGTCGCCAATGCCAGGAAACGTGCCAACTCCCAGACAACGGGTGAAGCTCCTCCCCCGGATAAGGAGTCCAAAGTGCTAGAGGCAGGGGGCAAAAGAGTAGCTGCGCAGGCCGCAAACTTTTGGCGCATTGCCAATACACAGGCACTCTAAGCACGTTACGATAGGGCGCATTACGACACCCTAGAACAGGTTATACAACACCTGCCTCCAAAGTTCCAAGAAGGCACCAAACTGCTTATTGAGGAGGGGAAGCTAATCTCAAACGCAGCCATCAAGTGTGCACTTGACGCCGCAGACACAGCTGCTAGAGCTATCAACACTAGCGTTATGCTGAGACGACAGGCGTGGCTCCGCATCTCGGGGTTTAAACCAGATATTCAGACAACCATTCTTAATCAGCCAGTCAATCCTGATAGTCTGTTTGGTCCAGATGTTGACACCACCCTAGAAAAAATAAAAAAAGACACGGAAACTGCTAAGTCCATGGGGGCACTACAGTCGCAACAGTTTCGTGGCAACAATTTTCGTCGCTCAGGTGCACGTGGAGTCACCAGAGGACAAATGGGTCAACAATCTCAGTTCTCAAATGGTGGAGCACAATCCTCGTTCCAAAAACAGAACAAGGGAGGTTACAGAAATAACAGCAACAGAGGTCGCGGCAGAGGAAACAACAGCTCCCGCTCCTCTACCCCAAGCAAACAGTGACTCTCTGTCACTGCCCCCCGACCACTTAACACCTGTCGGGGGGAGACTGCAGCAGTTCCTGCCCGTCTGGAGAAACATCACCACAGACAGGTGGGTGCGACAACTAGTCCAGTATGGTTATTGCCTAGAGTTGAAATCCACTCCACCCAACATCCCGCCAAGGCAAAGGCCTATGTCCGCAGAGCACTTGCTCTTATTGCAGCAGGAAGTAGTGGTGATGCTGCAAAAAGGAGCAATCGAGCTCGTGCCGGTGGGAGAGGAAGGCACAGGGGTGTATTCCCTGTACTTCCTTATTCCAAAGAAGGACGGATCTCTCAGACCCATTCTAGATCTACGCCCCCTCAACCTGTACATACTGTCAGAACATTTCCACATGCTTACACTGCAGCAGATTCTTCCCTTGCTAAACCAAGGGGACTTCTTAGCAACCTTAGATCTCAAGGATGCTTATTTCCACATTCCACTACACCCGTCCCACAGGAAATACCTCAGGTTCACTATTCAAGGCAAGCATTACCAGTTCAAGGTCTTACCCTTCGGAGTCACCACAGCCCCAAGGGTGTTTACCAAGTGTCTGGCGACAGTAGCAGCGCACCTCAGGAGGCAGAACATCCATGTCTACCCCTACCTCGACGACTGGCTCGTGCAAGCCAAGTCGGAACAACAGTGCGCCGCGGACATGTCGACTACGATTCACCTTCTTCACGATCTGGGTTTCTCGCTGAACTACCCAAAGTCGCATCTACAACCAGCACATGTCCGGCAGTTCCTAGGTGCGACTATCAACACCCTGACGGCCATGGCTCAGCCAAACCAAGTCAGGATAGACAGCATGCAGTCTCTGATCCAAAAGTTCAGACCACAACACTCGCTTCCAGCGAGAGTGTTCATGCAGTTGATAGGCATGATGGCCTCCTGCATCTTCATAGTCCCTCACGCACGGTTACATATGCGCCCGCTCCAGGAGTGCTTAGCGAATCAGTGGACACAGGCTCAGGGGCAATTGACAGACCTAGTGTTGGTTACCAGTCGGGCATACGACTCTCTGCATTGGTGGACTCCACACAACCTTTGCAAGGGCCGACTGTTCCAAGAGCCTGTGCCGCAGATTATCCTGACAACGGACGCATCTCTCCAGGGATGGGGAGCTCATCTGCTCACTTACACAGTGCAGGGACTATGGACGACGCAGCAGCAGAAGATGCACATCAACTATCTGGAACTGATGGCAATCTTCATGGCGATCAAGTCCTTCATTGTACATCTGTGCAACAAGGTAGTGTTAGTCCGGACGGACAACATGACTGCGATGTACTACATTCAAAAGCAGGGAGGCACCCACTCGCCACAGCTGTCTCATCTGGCTCAGAGCATGTGGAAGTGGGCCATTCAGAGGAACATTTTCCTCATGGCAGAACACCTCCCAGGGAAGGACAACCAGATGGCGGATCTGCTCAGCAGGTACAGCCATCAAATGCACGAGTGGGAGTTACATCCATCAGTACTCCGCCCGTACTTCCAGCAGTGGGGTCATCCGGAGATAGACCTGTTTGCCACAAAAGAAAACGCAAAATGCCAACACTTTGCCGCCAGGTTCCCTCACCCACAGTCGCAGGGGAATGCGATATGGATGAACTGGTCAGGCAAATTTGCGTACGCTTTTCCGCCAGCCCCTCTAATACCGCTGGTCGCAAGAAAGCTAAGGCAGCACGCGATGACTCTCATCCTACTTGCTCCAACGTGGGCGCGCCAGGCTTGGTACACCACGTTCCTCGAACTCTCAGT
This sequence comes from Lissotriton helveticus, assembly GCF_964261635.1. Classification (NCBI taxonomy): domain Eukaryota; kingdom Metazoa; phylum Chordata; class Amphibia; order Caudata; family Salamandridae; genus Lissotriton; species Lissotriton helveticus. The sequence continues at coordinate 33,133,050 of NC_136073.1, forward strand.
GGTGCCGCATCAAAGACTGCGCCGCACGCCCAGTCTTTTGACGCAGAACCATGGAGAAATTCAGCATCCAGATCCGCAACAGCTCAACCTGGCGATCTGGCTCCTGAAGTCCTAGAGTTTGGATACCTTAACCTACCTCCGGAATGCATGAACATCATCAAGGAGGCAAGGAAGCCAACTACCAGAGCATGCTATGCTGCAAAATGGAAGCGTTTTGTCATTTACTGTACAGCCAATGACATCAACCCGCTAGATGCATCTATCCCCAACATCATTTGCTATCTGTTGCATCTTTACAAGTGCAATCTAGCGTACACTTCCATTCGGATACATCTATCCGCCATAGCGGCTGATCTTCAAAACAGGCAGCATCTCTCTGTCTTCAGAGTGCCCGCCATTAAAGCCTTCCTTGAAGGTCTGAAACGAGTCATTCCCCCAAGAACACCGCCAGCTCCGGTGTGGAACCTCAATGTCGTTCTCACCAGACTGATGGGACCACCATTTGAGCCACTGCACTCGTGTGAACTCCAGTTCCTTACGTGGAAAGTAGCTTTCCTAGTAGCTATTACGTCTCTGAGGCGTGTCAGTGAGCTGCAAGCGCTCACAATCCAAGAGCCATTCATTCAAATTCATCCAAATAGGGTAGTGCTACGCACTAACCCCAAATTCCTTCCGAAGGTGGTGTCACAGTTTCATCTCAACCAAACTATTGACTTGCCAGCATTCTTTCAAAACCCGCAAACGGTGGCAGAAAGAATGCTCCATACCTTAGATGTACGGAGGGCGTTGATGTACTACATAGACAGAACACAACCCTTTTGAAAGACAAAACAACTTTTTGTTGCCTTCGCACCACAACACAAAGGCAACCCTATTTCCAAAGCAGGGATAGCCAGATGGATTGTTAAGTGCATCCAGATATGTTATCAAAAGGCCAAGCGCACTTTAACAATACCCCCAAGGGCGCACTCCACACGCAAACTGGGGGCATCCATGGCTTTCCTAGGGAACATTCCTTTAGAGGATATTTGCAGAGCAGCCACATGGGTTACACCACATACCTTTACAAAACACTACTGTGTTGATGTGCATTCCAAGCAGCAAGCTGCTGTAGGACAGGCTGTTCTCAAAACACTTTTTCAGGTTTCTGCAGCTGGCACGGGCAACCGCCGCTGATGGAGGGACTGCTATGTATTCTATGCTAAGATATGAATTTAGCAGCCCACATGCCTCGAACTGAATATGCTACTTACCAGTATGCATCTGTTCTTGGCATGTAGGGCTGCTAACATTCATATCGCCCGCCCTCCTCCCCGGTGCCTGTCGCAGCTGCAGATATACTATTGTATTTATTCATTAGCATGGACATCCTTTACACTTTTCACTCCATCTTCTGCCACAATGGCGAAAAACAATCTGGGGATGGGCCTCAAAGTTCGAAAAGCGAAACAAGACTCCGCTTATTCCGGCTCCAAGAGACGGAAGACTCGAGACCGTGCGCAGACAATACCGACGCAAGAAAGCGAGGCCTTTTGGCCGCTAAAAGTTAGTTTTTCTCGGTTTCGACAGAGAGACGTCGAGACCACATCCGAACCCAATGGCGGAAAAAAACAATCTGGGGATGGAGCCGATGCCCATGCGCACTGTAGTCCAGGGGAGGAGCCACCTATCTCAGAATACTTCGAAGACTCTTCCAGGACAACAATGTGCGATCATCCGGACCCAACACTAGGCGGCGATCTAATGCTAAGATATGAATGTTAGCAGCCCTACATGCCAAGAACAGATGCATACTGGTAAGTAGCTTCTGTAGTAGGGGATCTCTGTGTATAGTCATAATCTAGTGAATAGTCCCGCCCATGTGCGTGGACCCCGGAGCAATCAAAAATAATCTCTTACAGTGTCAAAAAATGCAGAAAATGCATAGACACTTAAGAGAGAATTTAAAGACAGATAATGCAGCCAAAAAGGCTACACTGTCCAGTACTTCAACTAGAAATTCCACCATAAAATCCACAAAACAGCAAAGCCTGTACAGATTTCCCTTGCTTAACAGCAAAATCCCTCAGGAATGATAGAGAGAAGAACCTGGACAGACAAGCCCCATAGGCTGCCATTATGTGGCTTAATTAGGATACTGTGCCTTTAAGGAACCTTCCAGAACCTTCTCTCAGTATCCCAGAATGCATAGCAGGTCCAACTTAGCCTCAGTTCTTTTTTCCGGCTCCTGCAAGCAGGACCCTGGAGCATTGAGCTCTCCCTTTCAAGGGTTTTTTGTTAGTGTTTTACACTGATTTCGATTTTTGGTACTTTTAAAGTACTTTGGTGACTTTCTTTCTGTGTTTCTGCACTCTTTTTTGTCCATAATGCCTGCATTATTCGACAAATGCCCTGAGTGCTCAAGAAAGAAGGCCAAGACAGTCTCCCATGAGGTCTGTATTCTCTGCCTTCCCTCTTCCCACATCCCTGAGGAGTGTAGGATCTGCAGAAGCTTCTCTGGAAGGACCCTGAAGGAGAGGAAGAAGATCAGGCTTCAGGGACTTGAGGAGAGAAAGCTGAAGGCACGAGGTGGGTCAGGAGGGGCTCCTTCTACCCATGCTGAGGCCTCTGGGGGGCTCCCCAGGGGCAGGAAGACCAGCCCTCGCCCAAGGTCTCCGTCTGGGTCAGTTGCGCTGACCACGACGTCGAGGGGACGGTCAACGGCCAGTTCCAGGTCTCCCCAGGGCTCTGGGTCGAGAAAACGTCGCCCGTCGACGTCGAGGAACGTGTTCCGGCCGCCGTCGAAGCCGGTGTCGATATCCTCGTCGTCGCTGTCGGCGTCGAGTGATCGACATCGGAGGGCCCGGCGTCGCCGCTCGCCGTCGAGGCGACACCGCCGTTCGCCGTCGAGGACATCGTCGTCGAGGGGATCCTCGGCGTCAAGGTCGCCGTCGAGACGAAAGGCATCTCCGGCGCCGAAGAGGTCGACGTCGAAGCATTCCAAAAGGCCGACGTCGAGACGGTCAAGGAGATCGACGTCGAGAAGGTCGGAGAGGTCGACGTCGAGAAGGTCCAAAGGGTCGCCGTCGAAGCGATCCAGGAAGTCGACGTCGAGACCGGCGAAGAGGTCGAGGTCGCCGTCGAGGCACCATCGCCCGTCGTCGAGGTTTCGTGGCTCGTCGATCTGGTCGGGGTCGACGTCGAGACGGAGACACGGTTCGACGTCGAGGAGTGTGATTCGGTCGACGCCGAAGGACCGTTCGACGTCGAGGGGACATCGGTCGTCGTCTGGACACCGGTCTTCAGCGTCTGGAGGTCCTAAGGACAGGCCCAGGACTGTGGGGGGCTCCCCACTCTCTGGTAGAGGTGATGGCTCGCCGGGACCGGCGCATTCCGGGGTGGATACTCCGATGAAGCCGTCTACGCCTCCTCCGCGGCCGGCTGTGCCGAAGGGTCCTCCTCCGAAGGCCCCTACCCCGCCTCCGAAGCCGGCTCCGCGGGACCCGCGTCCGGTTGCTCCTCCACCCCCGATCCCACCGAGGGAGGTGTCGATGCCTAAGTTCCCGACGCCTCCGAAGAAGACTCCTAAGAAGCCTGGAGCTCCTGACCCTGGGAGGCCGAAGGAGCGTCCGAGGCCCAAGAGGTCGAGGTCTCGCTCGGGGAGACGGGACAATTCGAGGAGTGGCCGCGGATCTTCATCACGATCCAGGCATCATCACAAGAGACGTCGGTCCAGGTCACGTTCTCCGTCTGGGACCCGTTCCTACTCGCCCACGCTGTCCGATTCGCCGGAGACTAGGGTGTCTCCGATAGACGATATTAGCACATTTCAGGAGGTTCTCCTGCGTGGTGCGGCGAAGTTGGGCATTGAGGTTGAAGCGCCTACGGCTTCTACCTCGGTAATCTTTGAGACTTTACACAAAAGGCACTTGTCTCGCCCCCTGTTACCTCTGGTGCCGGGGCTCCTTGAGCCCGCCGAACAGCTATTCCTGACGCCGGCAACGGTGAAATCTGTACCTTCCAGGATACTGAAAAAGTACAGGGCTCCGGACTCAGACCCAGCCTTCTTGAGGAAGGACCCGGTACCGGATTCAGTCATCGTGACTGCTGCTCGGAAGCTTCATGCCACCTCCCCTGCGTCCACGGTGCCTCCGGACAAGGAGAGCCGGTGGATCGATTCTGCTGGTCGCAAGGCGTGTGGGACATCCGCCTCGTCCATGAAGGCAGCCAGTGACTCGGCTTTGCTGGGACGTTACGACCGGTCCCTTTGGGACTCGATGGAGCAGTTCGCAGACCTCGTCCCTCGAGACCGCAAGGAGGACTTTGTGGAGATCGTCAAGGAGGGGATGTTGGTCTCTAATCAGGCCATCGGCGCCGCAGCAGACATATCGTTGCTGTCCGCGCACGGATATTGCCACGGGATTCACCAGAGACGCCATGCTTGGCTCAGGTTGACATCGTTGAAACCGGAGGCACAGCAACGCGTGGCGAATCTCCCGTTTTCCGGAGATACCCTCTTCGGGAAGCACGCGGATGATGAGATGGCCAGGATGAAGGCCGAAGCGGAGACCCTGACGGCAGTGGGCTTGGAGAAGCCCAAGGAAAAGAAACCCTTCCGACAGTACCAACGTCGGTTTGGGGCGCAGGGTCGTGGAAGGGGGCAGTCTGCTGGTCAACATCAACAGCGGCAGCAGCAGCAGCAGTACAGGCAGCCCTTCCAGAAGCGACAGGGTGGTAGAGGTCGTCAACAGTCCTCTACCGCGACCAAGGGCCCGGCCGGGTCCCGTCCCTGAGCTGTTACTTCCCCCTCGTCCGTTACCCGCTCCGGTGGGGGGAAGCGTTCAATTTTTTCTGGCAGAGTGGAGAAAAATTACTCAGGACAAGTGGGTGCTGAATATTGTTTGCAATGGATACAGTCTACGTTTCACCAGCCCTCCTCCATCGATTCCTCCCGTCAGCTCGCAGTATCAACTGCGCGAGCTTCAGACGGAGGCAGACGTTCTGCTAAGGAAAAGGGCGATCGAAGACGTACCTCTGTCTCAAAGAGGAAGAGGTCTGTACTCTCGGTTCTTTCTTGTCCGCAAGAAGGACAAAAACGAGTTCAGGCCCATTCTGGATTTGCGGCAGGCAAACAAGTGGATTCGCAGAGAAAAGTTTCGCATGCTGTCGTTGCATCAGATCTACCCTCAGCTGCAACGGGGAGACTGGATGTGTGCCATAGATCTACAGGACGCATACTTCCACGTGCCCATTGCATGCAAACACAGAAAATTTCTGCGCTTTCAAGTCGGCACCAATCACTATCAGTACACGGTGCTACCCTTCGGACTGAAGTCTGCACCCAGGACATTCTCAAAATGTATGGCAGTGGTAGCGGCACACCTGAGGAAGAACAAGGTGTTTGTCTACCCGTACCTGGACGATTGGTTGATCAAAGCCTCCTCCTTCTCGGAAGCTCGAGCACACTTCCAGAAGACGTGCGTTCTCTTGAACAAGCTGGGGTTGCACATCAACATGTCCAAGTCGGTCCCGATTCCGGTGCAGTGCATCCAGTACTTGGGGGCCTCCATCAATACGCTGTCAGCAAGCGTGTCTCCTTCGGAAGAGCGACGTTTATCACTCGTTCGGAAGGCTCAGGCTCTCATGAAAACTCCGTCTACGACTGTGAGGACCGTGTCTTCTCTACTGGGATCGATGGCCTCTTGCATCTTTCTCACTCCTCACGCACGGCTACAGATGAGACCTCTGCAGGAGTGCTTGGAGGATCAGTGGGACCAGAGGAGAGGTTCTTGGGACGACAGGATACGACTGTCTCTACATGCTCTTCAGTCTCTGAAGTGGTGGTCCTCGAAGGAGAATCTCCTCAGAGGCGTTCCCTTCCACAAGGACATTCCCACACAGACCATCGTGACGGATGCGTCTCTCCAAGGTTGGGGGGCGCATTCCGGAGACCTGCAAATTCAAGGGACGTGGTCCCCGACGGAGTCCACGTACCACATCAATTTCCTGGAACTGAGAGCTGTTCACTTGGCACTGAAGGCCTTTCATCCGTCCTTTCAGACCAACTCTCTGCTTGTTCAGACGGACAACACGACAACGATGTATTACCTCAACAAGCAGGGGGGCTCGAGATCGCGCACTCTGTCGCAGGAGGCGCAGGCGATCTGGCACTGGCTTCTGGCTCGAGGACTGTCGATAACGGCCACCCATCTGCCAGGTGTGCAGAATGTTCAGGCAGACGAACTGAGCAGAATCGTGCAGGAAAACCACGAATGGGTCATAAACGACGAAGTACTAGGAGAAGTCTTCGCAAGGTGGGGAACTCCAGACGTAGATCTGTTTGCCACCGCCGAAAACAGCAAATGCCGAGGCTTCGCCTCCAGGTACTACCAACCAGGGACGCTGGGGAACGCGTTATGGATCAACTGGTCGAACAGCTTTCTGTACGCTTTTCCACCAATTCCCCTGATTCCGGCGGTTCTCATCAAGCTGTCCCAGTCCAGGGCGAGAATGATTCTGATTGCCCCGGAATGGCCCAGACAGTGGTGGTTCACGGACCTGCTTCACCGTTCTCTCCTTCCTCACATGAAGCTGCCGTGCAGGCCGGACCTTCTCACGAAGTTCGGGGGGCGGATGGTGCACCCCAACCTCTCGTCTTTGAGTTTGGCGGCATGGCTCCTGAAATAGTGCAATATGGCCATCTGAATCTCCCAGAGGATTGTATGGGCATACTGAAGGAGGCTAAGCGACCTTCCACTAGGACTTCCTATGCTTACAAGTGGAAGAGGTTTTGCATCTGGTGCAAGTCTAAGAACTATGACCCTACGTCATGCAAGGAAGATGTCATCCTTCCATATCTGCTTCATCTGGCGCAGTCGGGCCTTAATGTCCATTCCATTAAGGTTCATCTGGCTGCTTTGACTGCCTACAGGAAAGGCCCTTCACAGACTTCCTTTTTCCAGATCCCTGTGATCAAAGATTTTTTGGAAGGCTTGAAGAAAGTGTTCCCTCCTGTCAGGCTTCCTTCGCCTTCATGGGACTTGAATGTGGTGCTGTCCAGATTGATGAAGGAGCCTTTTGAACCCATTCATAAGGCTTCGTTGCAGCACCTGTCCTGGAAGGCGGCGTTCCTCGTGGCCATTACATCGGCCCGCAGGGTGAGTGAGATTCAGGCATTGTGTTGCCAGGAACCTTATACTGTATTTCATAATGCTAAAGTTGTTATGCGTACTCACCCTAAGTTTCTTCCAAAGGTTGTTTCTGATTTTCATATCAATCAGACTATCACTTTGCCTACGTTCTTTCAGAATCCTTCATCTCCGGCGGAAAGGTCTTTACATTCCCTGGATGTGCGGAGGGTGCTGAAGTTTTATCTTGATAAGACTAAAGATGTTCGTAGGTCAGACCAATTGTTCATCAATTATGGTTCAGTCAGGACGGGTCTTGCTACCTCTAAACAGTCCATCTCTAGGTGGATTGTGTCCTGCATTCAGTTGTGTTACTGCAAAGCTAATAAGACCTTAGGGGGCAAACCTAAGGCTCATTCCACCAGGGGCAAGGCTGCTACGACAGCTATGCTCCGTAATGTTCCCATTGCAGAGATCTGCAAGGCGGCCACTTGGAAGTCGGTCCATACCTTTGCTAAGCATTACTGCCTGGATTCTGATGCCAGGACAGACGCTCAGGTTGGGCAGGCTTCGCTGCGGAATCTGTTCGCACAGTAGTGGCGTTATTTTACTCTCCACCGCCGCTTGGTGTGGGGATGGGCTTGCCATTCTATTCACTAGATTATGACTATACACAGAGATCCCCTACTACAGAAGGAGTAGTTTCTGTCCTGTAACTCCAGTTCTGTAGTAGGGGTATCTCTGTTATAGTCATAAGCGCCCTCCCGCCTCCCCGGTGGAGTGTTGTTCATGATCATAATGCTACAGGTCTGGCGTTTTCTACGCCTTCGAAAAGAACTGAGGCTAAGTTGGACCTGCTATGCATTCTGGGATACTGAGAGAAGGTTCTGGAAGGTTCCTTAAAGGCACAGTATCCTAATTAAGCCACATAATGGCAGCCTATGGGGCTTGTCTGTCCAGGTTCTTCTCTCTATCATTCCTGAGGGATTTTGCTGTTAAGCAAGGGAAATCTGTACAGGCTTTGCTGTTTTGTGGATTTTATGGTGGAATTTCTAGTTGAAGTACTGGACAGTGTAGCCTTTTTGGCTGCATTATCTGTCTTTAAATTCTCTCTTAAGTGTCTATGCATTTTCTGCATTTTTTGACACTGTGAGATTATTTTTGATTGCTCCGGGGTCCACGCACATGGGCGGGACTATTCACTAGATTATGACTATAACAGAGATACCCCTACTACAGAACTGGAGTTACAGGACAGAAACTACTCCATATTCATTATTTAGCGCACTCCCCCGGAGAATAGGCAATTTGGTAACCTTCCGTATTGCAAGCGTCCTGGTGAGCGCTTCTGCTGCCATTTCTCTGCCAGGCGCCTCCCTGCTGCTCTAACTTGCCCGCCCCTACCAGGACTGATGCGACGTGCAAGTGCCAGCACACCTCTTCCACAGCCGCTCTGGGGACCCCGAAAGATAGTAGCACGTGGGAAACATTAGCAGGATGAACAGGCAGAGCACCGAGGTCTTCCATAGCCGCTGAAAATGACGAAAGGGGGGGACCATCAGCGCCGTGGTCTCCTAGTTTAGACTTCACATTGTTATGCCATTTGCCCATTCTTTCTGATGCATCCATCAACTGGATGACAATGCACTAAAGCCTTTCCTACTGCCCCGGATGCCACACCCACGTAACCAGTGGTCACACTTTTTCCGTTGTTTTTAGAATATTAGCTAATCTTTCAATACGGAGTGTCTGTTCATATTTCACTTTTTGAGACATCCCTTACGAGTGACAGCTTTCAGAGCAGGTTGCTTAGAACTCACGGTTGTTGCCCATATCGTAGATGATACTCGCTACATTCACCATTTGCTACGCATGGTATCTACCTCCCGGATTTTTTCTATCTCACCCTCACACACCCTCACACCCACCCCTTCACCCTCACACCCACCCCTTCACCCCCACATCCCCTCATCCTCGCACCCCCTCATCCTCGCACCCCCTCATCCTCGCACCCCCTCATCCTCGCACCCCCTCATCCTCGCACCCCCTCATCCTCGCACCCCCTCATCCTCGCACCCCCTCATCCTCGCACCCCCTCATCCTCGCACCCCCTCATCCTCGCACCCCCTCATCCTCGCACCCCCTCATCCTCGCACCCCCTCATCCTCGCACCCCCTCATCCTCGCACCCCCTCATCCTCGCACCCCCTCATCCTCGCACCCCCTCATCCTCGCACCCCCTCATCCTCGCACCCCCTCATCCTCGCACCCCCTCATCCTCGCACCCCCTCATCCTCGCACCCCCTCATCCTCGCACCCCCTCATCCTCGCACCCCCTCATCCTCGCACCCCCTCATCCTCGCACCCCCTCATCCTCGCACCCCCTCATCCTCGCACCCCCTCATCCTCGCACCCCCTCATCCTCGCACCCCCTCATCCTCGCACCCCCTCATCCTCGCACCCCCTCATCCTCGCACCCCCTCATCCTCGCACCCCCTCATCCTCGCACCCCCTCATCCTCGCACCCCCTCATCCTCGCACCCCCTCATCCTCGCACCCCCTCATCCTCGCACCCCCTCATCCTCGCACCCCCTCATCCTCGCACCCCCTCATCCTCGCACCCCCTCATCCTCGCACCCCCTCATCCTCGCACCCCCTCATCCTCGCACCCCCTCATCCTCGCACCCCCTCATCCTCGCACCCCCTCATCCTCGCAGCCCCTCATCCTCGCACCCCCTCATCCTCGCAGCCCCTCATCCTCGCAGCCCCTCATCCTCGCAGCCCCTCATCCTCGCAGCCCCTCATCCTCGCAGCCCCTCATCCTCGCAGCCCCTCATCCTCGCAGCCCCTCATCCTCGCAGCCCCTCATCCTCGCAGCCCCTCATCCTCGCAGCCCCTCATCCTCGCAGCCCCTCATCCTCGCAGCCCCTCATCCTCGCAGCTCCTCATCCTCGCAGCCCCTCACAACCAGCGCCACCACGGCATCACTCAGCGCCACCCCAGCATCGCTCGGCGCCACCCCAGCATCGCTCGGCGCCACCCCAGCATCGCTCGGCGCCACCCCACCATCACTGGTTCAAATATGTTCTTTCAATGTTTAAAGCTGTTTTCAAGCTTTCAAGCTTTATTACAAATCACAAAAAGATGTTAATATTTCACTTCTGTTCTTGGATTTTTGTCACAATAAAAACACTTAACATAATCTTCACAAAAGTTATTTACAAAAGTTTAAGCTATTGTCATTGCAAATTAAATAAATTTAAGTATTTATTAATTATTTAAAAAAAATTAAAAGCAATTGTTATTTGTAATATCAATACATCTAAGTCCCGTAAATAAAAAGCATGTTGCATTACAAATGCTATAGGTGTCACATTTGCGAAATTTATAACTATTGGCATTGTAAATGACACAGCTATTAATTTAGCTATTTTAAAAAATAACACATAAATAATAAAAATTTCATTTCTAAGACCAATAGCTCAAACTTTCCTAATGCGAGCCCTATTGCATTTTCAATGCTTGTTGTGAATTTTGTGGCTTGTATATCACTAGTGTCAGATTCAGACCAGTAAGAAATGTGTGTAACCGAGGCACCCACTGCCCCTGCCCTTTCATTGCTTGAAGCATGTCTGATTGTAGTGAGTCACAGGGTTTTACAGCATGATACGTTTCATGGTTTGATGCATGGACTTTATTCTTAGTTTCAAAGATTCATACTGCAGTTTATTCAATCCTTTCCGTTGACCCTCAAAAGATCGGCCATTACTCCCTTTTGATCTATAGACTGCTATTTTTTGTTCTGTTTTCCTCAACGCCTGTCTTATTGGAGTCCTTGGTGTACCAAAAACACTTCTTGCTAAATGATTTCTAATTTTTACATGAAGCTTGTTATTTCACTTCTGTTTCTCTTGATCTAAAATAGACCAGATTTTGTCTCTGATGAATGTTGGCACTTAGCAAGTCTCAATAGGTTCTTTTGCTCACTGGTCTGTTTCGGTTTCTGGTGTTTTGCGCCTTTCTTACTCCATATGAGCAGAGGCAGGGCATCCTTCCCTAGCCGTTTGCATTTTTAGATTTCCGGTTTTGTATGTTCGAGGCATATGAGCTGCAGAATTCATACTTGTGCATAGATCACCATCTGGTGTTGAGCCCGGATGCTTGCATCTTGTTGTTGTCTTGGAAGAAGTCTTTGGTAGTCACAAGATAGGTGACTGCTCCCTTGGACGATAGTGTACATGGGCATCGACTCCCCCTTAGATTGTTTTTTTTCCGCCGTCTGGTTCGGATGTGACTTGCTGCACTCCCGGTGAGTGTGGTTATTGAACGTGCAATCACCGTTAACCGACGGTATTGTCGACCACAGCTTTTGAAAAACTTCAACGCCTGCGAACTTCGATGCGGGCCGTTGGGCCTACCCACGCAGGTAAAGACGGGCGTCGATGGAACGGACTCCCTTTAAGAAATGTCCTCAGTGAGGTGCTAAATTCCCACACTTGGACCTCCATCCGGTTTGTAACTTGTGCTTCTCTCCAGAACACTGAGAGGACAACTGTGAGGCTCTTTTATCCTTCAAGTTCAAGAAAACCATCCGGGATAGTCTGGCTCAACGCCACGGGATGTCGCGAGGCACAGGCTCCATTCCGGACATCTTCCATACAGGCCCCGAAAGCCTTCCGGAACCAGAACAGGTCCCAGATTTGGATGTCTCAGACGCTGAAGATGATAATAGCTGAAGATGATAATACCCCGGCTCAAAGGGACGTGATTACTGAGACCCCTGCCCTACCCACGCCCATAACAAAGGCTCCGGTGATGCCTCACCATGCATAAACTTCGACTGCCCTGCCATCCAGCCCGGTGCCAAAGAACAAACGAAAGCCTTCCGGCTCTAATCAGCCACCCAGTCCCGTGTAGCCATCTTTGGCACCGAAGCAGCCGGAGAAGACCTCAGCACCAAAGCAGCCGGAAAAGCTCTTGGCACCGAAGCAGACAGGAAAGCTCTCGGCACCGAAGCAGTCGGAGAAGATCTCTGCACCGAAGCAGCCGGATAAGTCCTCACCGAAACAGCCGGATAAAACCTCGACACCAAAGACCTCTGAGCCGAAAACATTAAAAGACAAGCTTTCCGTAACTAAGCCTCCTAAACAAATACCTCCTGGAGCCGAAACAACCAGCACCGAAGGTCTTGGAGCCAGGGAAAGCTTCCATACCGAACACTGTCACTAAACAGCCAAAACCAGTTTCTAAAGACTAATCTTCCACACTAAAGAAAACTGTTGATGCCAAATAACTTTTTCTCCCTGATCCAATGCAAACCACCATCTTAATCCTTCCAAAGACTGGTCGGATACTTACCAAGCCACCTACAAAGAGGAAACCAGAACATTTGCCACAGGCACCAGTTCCTCTAAAGAAAATTCATATGGCTTCTAATACTTAACCACCACCTTCACCCCCCTCCACCAATTAATCCTAATTAGCTAATTTCTCCACCACATTCTCCACAACCACAGGATAGTGATGATACTCATGAGGATGGGCAAGAAGATAAAGATCAAGTGCCATTAGACACTGATCCTGATGATCCGCCACAGGAACCAGTCCCATGGCATGATTATAGTACGGATCCTGATCTAAATAAAGATCCGGACTTCTATCCCTTAAAACCATCTCCACCAGATGACAGTGTAGGTTTTGCCTAGTTAATTAATAGGGCTGCAACATACCATAAAGTCAAACTACACTCAGACCCTGTAGAAGAGGATTTTCTTCTGGAAATGTTTGACCAGCCACAAAAATCTACTCCTGTCTTGTCAGCGCTCAAAGGGCTTCTTAGACAGGCCCCTGAGGTGTTCAAAGACCCAGTTAGAGCTAGGGTTCTTATCCCCAGAATAGATTAAAAAAAATACAAGGCAGCTCCCACTAACCCCATATGTATATCAAGGGTCAACTTCCTTTAGATTCTTTGGTTGTAGCCAATGCACGCAAAAGAGCAAGCTCTCAGGGGTCAGGTGACACACCACCTCCTGATAAAGAATCTAAATTATTAGACGCAACAGGCAAACGTATGGCATCTCAAGCCGCAAACTCATGGAAAATAACCGACACACAAGCCCTTCTGGCACGGTATGACAGGGCTCACTATGATGAGCTAGAAAACCTCATCCAACATCTACCTCAACAATATAATGACAAAGCCAATGACTTTATACAAGAAGGTAAACTAATTACTAATACATCCATAAAAAGCGCTCTTGACGCAGCAGACGCCGCGTCCCGCGCAATAAATACCAGTGTCTTGCTACATGACATGCCTGCTCAGGGTATCTGGTTTTAAACAAGAGATACAAAATACCATCCTTAATCAACCTTTTGACCAGGAGCACCTCTTTGGCCCCGCAGTGGACACATCTTTAGAAAAAATAAACAAGCATTGGCATAGCCAATAGGTCTCGCCTTTGGGACCTTATAAGTGTTTAGCGATGCAACAGTTCTTGCACCAAGGATATTGTGCTGCATAACTAAATACATATAAGGTCACAAAAGCGAGACCTATTAGCTATGCCAATGCTTGCTAGATTGTGCGAAAGTGACCAAATTAGAGCTCTTTACACGAGCGTCAGATTTCTGTTCTTAAGTCAAGGGGAGAATGGTGGTTGCAGGACTAAAAGAGTCAAACTGGACAAACGAGGATTAGTAGATTTTCGTTTTGTTAAGCCTGTGGGTGTGATGCAGTGGCAAAGCCATCAAACATTGCAGTGTGCGGTTGGAGCGTCTTACGGCTGTTGAAAGAAATAAAAAAAGTGGGGTAGTGTGTCGAGGTTTGTTATTGTGGTGGTTGTTGGAGAAGTAGGGAGCACTGTGTGTTGAAGACAGAAATATTTACCCGCTGCAGTACAAGAAGATTGTACATACCTGCCATTATTGTTGTGACTGAAGAGAGAGTGTGATTGACAAATCCTCCAGGACTGGAAAAAGAAAGCCGGATGTGCTTCTTGATGAGCCACCTAAGTCAGTTGGCCTGCCTGGTCTGCAAATGTCCACATCACTAATAAACATCAACACAGCTGGTGCCCGGGAGAGAGACATGCAGAGAGGGTGGTGGGAGAGAGGCCAAGCAGCCCCTTAACACTAAAGGCGCGGTGACGCACTGTGAGGAACTGCCTGACACTGCCTGGCCCATGACTGGAGTGTGTGTGCGTGAAAATGCACCGCTGCTATTTGTTCGGTAAGGACCCAAAATATTGCACCACTACATGTGCTGTGTGCAATTGAGAGCGTTATTTTTAATGCTGCTCGCAGTTTATCAGTTTTGCATGTTTACTTGCCTACTGCCCCTGCTTGAGAGAATCCTATTGGGTGTAGCACCCACTGTGTGGATTGCGCCGGTCCCCTTGGTGATGGTAACATTTTTGTGAATCAAAATATTTTGAAGTGTGTGTTTTCAAATTTGTAATTCAAAACATACATTCACTGCGACAGCTGGCAGGAAGCCTTGTTGATGTGAATGTTGCCCCTGATAAATGCGGCGAATTGAATGTCTCTTATTTATTTTTTATTTATTTTTATTATTTATTTCAATGCTTTGTGTTTAAGGGGTTTTGTGACCAGTAGAAGCTATAGATGCAGTTTAGATCTAGGTTCGGTAAACGCAGCTTTCCACTCATACGTTGATGGTAAATCGAGGTTCATTAAGAATGGAAAAAAGAAAAAAAGGAGAATGGAAACGAAAGAGAGGGACGGGGCAGAAAGGTAGAGAGTAAGAAAGAACAGATAGAACTGAGAGACGGGAAGAGAGACCGGGCACGTGTGGGGAGGGGGGAGGGAGTAGAGAAAGACCAACGGAGATCAATTAAACAAGCAGAAACACGAGAGACGGCCTGCGGCCGTCAAAGTGAAGTGGACACGGCGGGAGGGGGCGGAGCGGGGAGAGCGGCATGAGGGTGTGAAGCAGCAGGGGCCTGAGATGCGGCCGCCCTTGATGTGATAATGCGAGGCAAGAAGCTGGTGGCATTGTGCACGCGCTTTCACATGCACAGCAAGAAATCGCCTGGGAATCGCCTGATCTCGGTAAGCTCTGTTTAAGCCGCAATATATCGAGCTCCCGCTCAATGCGCATGCGCATTGAGATAGGTCGCTCGACCTAAAAAGGACACAAACTGCCAATGCTATGGGAGCTTTACAGTCACCTTCAAACAGAGGCTCCCTTCGGCGTTCCTTCTACAGGGCAGGCTCCAAAACCAAAATGAAACAGAACACCCTTCTTCATCCTACAAAAGTCCCAATCAGGGATCCTTTTCCAGATGATACAATAGAGGAGGTTATAGGGGAATCAACAACAACAAGGGCAGAAGCAGGGGTAATAACACCCGCAGCTCCCCTAATATCAAACGGTGACTTCCCTGCGCTTCCCTCGCTCATCCCACTCCTGTCGGGGGACGCCTCTCACAGTTCTGCCTGTCTGGGATTCCATCACAAAAGAAAAATGGGTAAGACAAATTATCCAGTATGGTTACTGCCTGGAACTTATTACAACTCCCCCCAACATACCACCCAAACAACGTCCAATATCCACGGAACATCTGACTCTTCTCAAACAGGAAGTTCTCTCACTGTTTCAAAAGCATGCAATAGAACCAGTCCCCATACAGCATCAAGGAACAGGAGTTAACTCCCTGTATTTCCTAATCCCCAAAAAAGACGGTACTCTAAGACCAATACTAGACCTCGGACCTCTCAATTTCTACATACAATCAGATCATTTTCACATGATCACTCTTCAAGTCCTTCCAATGCTTCAACAAGGCGACTTCCTTGCCACACTAGATCTCAAGGATGCCTACTTCCATATTCCCATACACCCTGCGCACAGGAAACATCTATGGTTCATAGTGGACGGCCAACACTATCAGTTCAAAGTCCTACCATTCGGGGTGAATACCTTGGGTGCTGTGTTCACAAAGTGTCTTGCGGTAGTAGCAGCACACTTGTGAAGGCAGCATGTCCATGTATTTCCATACCTGGACGACTGGCTCTTAAAAGCCAAGTCATACCACCAGTGTGTTCACCACAAACGATCCAGCTGCTACACAACTTGTGGTTCACCGTGAACTACACCAAGTCACACCTTCAGCCCTCCTACTTACATCAGTATCTAGGAGCCACAATAGACCTTTCCAAAGCTCTAGCATACCCGAATCCAGCCAGGATAGCCAGTATGCAAACTCATCACCAAATTTCAACAGCAACACTCTTTCCAGCCCAAGTGTTTATGCAGTTCATAGGAATGATGGCCTCTGGCATTTTCATTGTACCTTGCACAAGACTTTAGATGCGCCCTTTACTGGAATGCTTAGCACGTCAGTGGAACCAGGCTCAAGGTCAAGTTACAGATCTGGTGTTGGTGGACAGCCGCACACATCGCTCTCTGCAGTGGTGGAACAGACAAAACCTTTCCAGAGGGCGGCCGTTCCTAGAGCCAGTTCCACAAATCGTGCTAACAGCGGACGCATCACTCATCGGCTGGGGAGCCCATCTCCTAAATCACACAATTCAGGGCTGGTGGACCACTCAACAAAAAAATGCTCCACATCAATCACCTAGAATTACTAGCAATATTTCTAGCGTTAGTCATTCCAAGCACATCTCCTACACAAAACTGTCCTAGTCCGCATCGACAATATGACAGCAATGTATTACATACAGAAACCAGGAGGAACACATTCTTTGCAGCCGTTTCAACTGGCGCAAAGCATATGGAGATGGGCCATTCCACAAAACATATTTCTTCTGGCAGAACATCTTCCAGGAGTGAACAATCAGATTGCGGATCTGTCAAGTCGTCAGAATCAGCAGATACATGAATGGGAACTTCATTCGCAAGTTCTTTCACCCTTTTTCCACATGTGGAGCCATCCAGACACAGATCTGTTCGCCAGACACGCAAACCCAAAATGCCCAACCTTCGCCGCCAGGTTCCCATACCCGTTGTCCAAAGGCAATGAGATATGGATGAACTGGTCAGGCAGATTTGCGTACGCTTTTCCACCACTCCCACTCATCCCGCTAATAGTACGCAAGTACAAACAGCAGTCTCTCAAGATGATCCTAGTTGCTCCCACATGGGCACGGCAACCATGGTTCACAACACTCCTGGAACTCAGTAGTTCCACACAAAAAACTACAACTTTCCCCAGAACTGCTGACGCAGAACCATGGAGACATAAGGCATCCAGATCCAGCACAACTAAATCAAGCGATCTGGCTCATGAAATCCTAGAGTTCGGTAACCTCAACCTCTCATCCGACTGTATGAACATTATCAAAGAAGCCAGACGCCCCAGTACTAGCACTTGTTATGCAGCTAAATGGAAAAGATTCGTCATTTACTGCAATAACAACAAAATTGACCAGCTAGATTAAATTCAGAACATCATTTGCTATTTCCTGCATCTACAAAGATGTAATCTGGCATACTCTTCTATAAGATTACATCTGGCTGCCCTTGCTGCCTACCTACAAAACCAACATTTGTCATTATTTAGAGTACCGGCTATCAAAACCTTTATGGAAGGCCTTAAAACGATAATTCCACCCACACTACCACCCTCTCCGGGTTGGAATCTAAACCTTGTTCTTACTAGACTCATGGGTCCCCCATTTGAGCCTTTACACAAATGCAAATTACAGTTCCTTACATTGAAGGTAGCTGTCCTTATCGCAATCACCTCTCAGGAGAGTGAGATCCAGGCTTTAACCATACAAGAACCATTCATACAAATACATCCTAACAAAGTGGTTCTCAGAACAAATCCAAAATTCCTTCCCAAAGTAATTTCTACTTTCCATCTTAATCAGTAGAATTACCAGTTTTTTTTCCAAAACGCTGATTCGGTAGCAGAGAGTTCTTCACACGCTTGACATCAAAAGAGCTTTACTTTATTACATCGACAGGACTAAAGCCTTTAGAAAAACAAAACAACTCTTTGTAGCTTTCTCTCCACACTCTAAAGGCAACCCCATCTCCAAAACTGGAATTGGCAGGTGGATAGTCAAATGCATTCAAATATGCTACCACAGAGCTAAACACATTAACAATTCCCCCTAGAGTGCATTCAACACGCAAACCTGGGGCTTCCATGGCATTCTTAGGGAGCATTCCCCTAGAAGATATATGTAAGGCACCACATGGTCTACTAAACACACCTTCACCAAACACTATTGTGTAGATGTGCAGGCAAAGCAACAAGATTCTGTAGGCCAGGCTGTTCTTAAGACACTTTTTCAAACCACTGCAAAACATACAGGTGACCACCGCTAGGGGAGAAACTGCTGTACAGTCTATGCACAAGTATGAATTCTGCAGCTCATATGCCTCGAACAGAAACTGCTACTTACCAGTATGCATCAGTTATTTTCATGTAGAGCTGCAGGGATTCATACACCCTCCCGCCTCCCCGGGGCCTGTATCTGTTCCAGTGTCATCTTACTTTGATGCATTCACATGGACATCTTTTCTGTTTCTTACAAACTCCATCATTTCCCACAATGGCGAAAAACAATCTAAGGAGGGAGTCGATGCCCATGCACACTATCGTCCAAGGGAGGAGTCACCTATTTCGTGACTACAAAAGACTTCTTCCAAGACAACAAGGTGCAAGCATCCGAGCCCAACACCAGATAGCGATCTATGCACAAGTATGAATCTCTGCAGCTCAACATGCCAAGAAGAGATGCATACTGTTCAGTCGCATTTTCCTTTCAGTGCATAACTTTCTGATTCATAAAGTTGCCCTTCGTGATACTCCCCTGAGCCCTCCTGCACCTTGGCCACAACACAGTCCCTTCGGTTTGATATGTAGATTCTAACATTGGGAGCTTAGAGAGTTGGGCGGTGCTGGAGGGGAAGTTGACTTGCCAGGAATTGTATAATTAGCCCTGCCATCTCTCCCTAAGTTGTGGCTGCTAACTGTATAGGATCATTAAGAAACGAGGGAGGTGGAGGGACATCTATGTAATACAGGGGGGAGGTCACTCCAGTCTTGCTGGAATGAATTCAGCTTCATTTTCTGCAGTTACTTTGAAAGATATGAGACGTGCCACCGGGTGGCGGTGTAATCACAGATCACTGGTCTTCAAAACTTCTCAATGCCGCACCCCATCCATTTTGACAGAGTTGATGTACAGTCTTGCCTCTTATTATGCCACATTTTCACATTCACCCGGCTCCATGTAATGTGTGACCCCTCCAGCCAGTGTCTGACTTCGTAGCCAAAAGCACTTTGCGTGCTCAAAATCTCGATCCTATCTTTGGTTTTTAACATGAAGCTACAATTCCCAAAACGTAGTGCACTGTCGCTTAATTCCCAGTGCTCTGGCAGAATGTGTTTCACAACACACTGTGCCATGTGGCAGCCCTGAATATAGTTAACGATCGATTCCAAAATAAGTTATGTTCAATTATCTCTTTAAAAAGTACCATCTCACATTTTATTGTAAACCTGGTATTGTCAGCACTGTATTTACAGTGTGTGATCCTTAAATGAAATATGGGGGGATTTGAAGGTTATTTGCCCCTAAATAGCCTCACCCCCGCCCCCCTCCCCGCAATTCCCTCCTCACCCCTTTCTGGTCTCAAAATGGTAGTCAGGGCAACTTGGTAGAGGCGCACTCTACATATGTTTAATTGGTGTGATGCCATTAGCCCACTTGCCCTATTCAGTCCTGAAGATGCCTTTTACTTTAGGGGCCTGTATGGCTTCACCTTTGGCTTTTTGTCGAGATTTCGCTTCGGCAGGAGCACACAGTGCAGCCCCCCTGGACTCCCAGTGCAGCCCCCCTGGACTCCCAGTGCAGCCCCCCCTGGACTCCCAGTGCAGCCCCCCCCTGGACTCCCAGTGCAGCCCCCCCCTGGACTCCCAGTGCAGCCCCCCCCTGGACTCCCAGTGCAGCCCCCCCCCCCTGGACTCCCAGTGCAGCCCCCCCCCCCTGGACTCCCAGTGCAGCCCCCCCCCCCTGGACTCCCAGTGCAGCCCCCCCCCCCCTGGACTCCCAGTGCAGCCCCCCCCCCCCTGGACTCCCAGTGCAGCCCCCCCCCCCCTGGACTCCCAGTGCAGCCCCCCCCCCCTGGACTCCCAGTGCAGCCCCCCCCCCCCTGGACTCCCAGTGCAGCCCCCCCCCCCCTGGACTCCCAGTGCAGCCCCCCCCCCCCTGGACTCCCAGTGCAGCCCCCCCCCCCTGGACTCCCAGTGCAGCCCCCCCCCCTGGACTCCCAGTGCAGCCCCCCCCCCCTGGACTCCCAGTGCAGCCCCCCCCCTGGACTCCCAGTGCAGCCCCCCCCTGTCCCCCCCCCCCCCGGACACAAGTCCACACTGCGACCTACTTTATTTAGAATGTGGTTTTACCATTCCTTAGTCTGTTGATGTCTATTCGAGCTAGAAATAGGGCTCGGACGGTCAGGAATTGGCACACTCTTCCCCCACCCCCTTCAGCTAGTTGTCACAAACCCAAACCATGAGTATGAAGACAGCTGCCTCCCAGGGTGTGGGAGCTGGGATGGGGACAGAGAGCGGCACCTTTGTATGCATGGTGGTTTGGGGACGTTACAGGTTTGTCATGGCCAAGACCGGTGACAATGCAGCTCTGGACCACCCGTCGGTCTCCAGATAATGGCAAAACAAGTACTGCCCAATTGCTCCAATACTGGTACCATTTTGGTGGCAAAGTCTGATAAATTAGACTTCCAGCCACACTCCAATCATGCACTCACAGCTACAATAATAAAACAGCAGTCAAAAGATGACCATTACTGTCCTCCCACAACTGAATCCATCGCTCTACCTTACATTGAACAATGGACAAACAGTGTTGTGGATGGACCAGATCACAGTACCTAGAACACAATCAAATGACTATTGAAGCTTGGGCCTAAACCTCAAAACCAGTGTGGAAATCTGTCCACAAAGCTCCACGTTGCTACCAAGCTATACTTCTGACAGATGTGTGATACCCAAACATCAAGAAGTATGCTTGCATGAATGTAGCCTTCCTCCAATAATGTGGCTGGAAGCCTATGAGAAGTGAAACTTTGCAGGGTGCCATTTATTTATTTAGTGTTTTCTACAGCGCGAACATGACCCTGCGTGGGGTATCAGAGCGCTTTACAGATGCATTTCAACAAACAAAACCTTATAAGTTATCAAGTCATCAGTTAATTTACCATGACTAGACTAAAACATTAAGCTACAAGGAAAACATATATACAAGCCCACATCAGGTTAATGAACGGCTAGAGGAAGCAAGGAAACAGTCATGAGAAGTTTGTAGACAGTAGCTCTGCTATATGTGATATTTCTGGCTATGTGACTGGTCTGAACACCCATATGACCTTTCTGCTCATTTCAGTTCCTCTTCCAGGTTTGCTTTGTTACCCAAATGATTACTGCCTTTTAGTTCTGTAATATTTTAGTATGCATAAATGACTCTGGACTTTTCATATTCCTCTATTACCACTGGGTCTCACAGCAGCTGTTGGCAGTCGCATACTCAACACACTTGTGCAGTATGAAAACTGTATTGTACCTGCTCTGCTTTCAACAATACATTTTTCAAAATGCCTTTCATGAATATAACATATTCTTTGGATTGTACTTAAAATGGCTTTTACCTTTCTAAATGCTGCAAATAACAAGTGTTGATGTTGCCCACTGTATCCATTTAATTGACCTGCAAGGGATGAAAGGCTCTGTGGATGTTGTCAGGTTTTGAACTTGTTACCTGCAAGTAACACAAGATGTCCACATAAAGCCTGTCACCCTTTAATCCGACTTGCATTTTATATAATAGATGCATGTGAAAATGGCTTGAGGTGTTGAATAAAGTCAATGTCTTGAAGGTTTGGTGCCTAACCCGCCAGTTATCAATTATATTCCAGTCACTGAGAGGAAGCTTAGTGTCCAAGCTTTTCTGTAGGTCCTGTCCAGTAGTCACTCTTTCTCATGAATTTTAGGTATCATGTCACACCATACAATTTTTAGTCTTCATTTTTAAGGTCCTTTTTGCAAAATTACAGATTCTGTAGATAGAAAATAATTTCTGAAAGTCATCTTGCCCAACTTTTTGTTTATAGTCCACTCTTCCAAACTCCTCTTTATACTGATAACCTAAGTCTTGCTTCCTAGAACAGTATACCCACCACACACACACACACACACACTAACACACACTCACTAACACACACACACACACACTAACACACACACACACTAACACACACTAACACACACTAACACACACTAACACACACTAACACACACTAACACACACTAACACACACTAACACACACTAACACACACACACACACACACACACACACACACACACACACACACACACACACACAATATCCCATGGTCCTCAATCTATTCAATTTTTCTATATTAGAGCAGTATAATTTTTCTTTGTTCTTTTCCCCTTTCTTTGCCCTCTTCTCCATTTTTAGGTTTTGCCTGGCGAAAGCTGCGCTCTGCGCAGCTTTTTCGCGCAGGCGAAAACCTGATGAGAACTGTAGTGGGGTTTGGGTCGGCCCTCGTCATTTATTGGCTGGCTCCATAAATGGAGCCTAGCCATTGGACGAGGGGCCTGTCCGTCAATGCCGGACCAGATTCGGGGGCGTTCCCGAGATTCTTTGGCTTTTGCCGACGTCACGCGACGTCAGCCGAAAGCCGGGAACGCCCCCGAATCTGGTCCGGCCGGGCCGTGCTTGCTGCTGTCCTGCCTTACTCTGTGTCCCTCCTCCCGCCGTCCCCTCCCGCTCTCCGTGAGCCTGTCTTTCTCTGTCTGTAAAGTGTATATTGACAAACTAAATCGGACCCGGAAAGACGCTCCTCTGAATACCGCCGCAATCACGCCTCTTCTCGAGGAGATTCAAAAACGGCAGCGCATCTCAATGCCCATAGGCGGTCCCGGGATAAGAGAGCGGCCCCCCCAGCACTGCCTGTGCCGCACTCCGGTAAGCGCCGCTCAGCCCTGCAGCGCATCTCAATGCCCATAGGCGGTCCCGGGATAAGAGAGCGGCCCCCCCAGCACTGCTTGTGCCGCACTCCGGTAAGCGCCGCTCAGCCCTGCAGCGCATCTCAATGCCCATAGGCGGTCCCGGGATAAGAGAGCGGCCCCCCCAGCACTGCTTGTGCCGCACTCCGGTAAGCGCCGCTCAGCCCTGCTGTTCACTGGTGTACGCGCCAGAAGTCTCCTCACCCCTGCCGCTCCCGACACCCTGACCGCTCTCACTCCTGCCGCGTCCGATGCCCCACGCAACCGGCAGTTCAAAAACTTGATGGGGGGCCTACGGACTCCTTGTTGCACACACGACCTTACCGCTTACTGTGTAGTCGCGCTCAGGGTTCCCACCGGCTCCATGCGAGTCTCTCTGCGCCCACACACCGAGCCGCAGCCTCCTCAGCCGGGACCAGCATCTGCCCTGAATTGCATGCGTTTCTTCGGCACCATAGGGGGAGCCCACCGGCCCGAACCGCTACTTTCCTCCACCTTGCGTGACTTGCGTCACGGCAGCAGCGCTCACCACCGCCCGCGGCTACAGTTTCGGTTTCGCCAGCCAGGGCCCCCGGACGCCTGTGTTCTCCGAGCGGCCGCAGACGGTGTCCAGAGCAGAACTCCTCACAAGTTGGACTCCCTATGCCAGCTCGAGTCGTCTCACCACATTTCTTGACGGTCAGCACCAGTTACTTGTAGGATTATGTATAATTGTGGGCACTGAGGTTGTGATGTTTTCTGTGCTGTCTCCCACAATTCTGCCCATCACTGTTGCAAAGTGATTTAAACTTGCTAAAAGGGCTGCTAGCCTCCTTAAATATGTGTTTTAGGCACAGGAAGGTGTGAGCGTGTCCGCTTTGTAACCAGTTTAGAAAATAATCGTTTCTTTCGTCACCAAAGCCGGGTCAAATGTTCCTGTGACGTGGTTTGTGCTTCCCTTGTCATGGGTTTTTTGTGTGTTGCTTTACATCCTCCCCTGGCCAGGTTGTTATAGATGTACTGCCGGAAAACATCTGGAGAGGACCGGGTTCCTTTCATACCTCATTAAACGGAAATGGACTCTGAGACCGGACTGGTTTTCGACCTATGGTTTTACTAGGGTGTGTTTTTCTGGTTGTGAACGTTGGCCTTCAGCACGGTTGACGTGGCCCTCCCCCCCCCCCCCCCCCTCGCTGTCCTGTGCCCCGTTCCCGCCCTCCCCCCCCCTCGCTGTCCTGTGCCCCGTTCCCGCCCCCTCCCGCTGTCCGTTCCGCCCCCCCTCCCCTTTCACTCTCCGTTGCTTGTTTGTTTTTGGTGCCCAGGGGGTTGCATTCAGACTTGTATCGCCCAAGCACGTGGTTGCCATACTATTTAGAGCAAGTTTAGGCTTACTATTTGACTGCAGTTAACAAGAAATCATCTGGAATGCACTCGGTTTACATTGCCACTGAAAACGCAAAGGTTTAAATGGTTTCTTCTGTATGGCTTTTATCTAATTGGGAGCAGGGCATGGTGCTATTAGGAGGATTAGCAAACTTTTGATTAAATGCACTATGCCTTGAATTTCTTATGTTGAAGTGGACTCTTTTGGCAGTAATCACATCGCCAGGAGAATAATTGAACACCGTGTGCTGTTCCCGCCCCCCCCCTCGCTGTCCTGTGCCCCGTTCCCGCCCTCCCCCCCTCGCTGTCCTGTGCCCCGTTCCCGCCCTCCCCCCTCGCTGTCCTGTGCCCCGTTCCCGCCCTCCCCCCCCCTCGCTGTCCTGTACCAGGAGGTGAGTGACCAATACTCCTCTGACTGGATCCAAAGCCCACTGTGTACATCATTTTATTTTTATTATGTCTCACCTCTGTCTGTTGCCAGACGTTTTGGTACTTTACAGTGGACTTAGCGCCCGCCCATTTCTACTTCGGTTCATTGTCACTCTCCTTTGCTTGCTTGGAATTCTTAGCTTCGGTAGGTTTTCCTCCCTCTACTTTATTTCTTTTTTTTTTTTCTTCTTTAGCGTTATGGACGCACTGCTGTCCATCCACGGCTCACTATTTCAGGTGGTACTTTTTTCTTTTAATTTAAGCACCACTTTATGAGAGTGCGTGTTTCCTCCAGCTGGCTCCCTTGTGTACTTCTCCCCCTCTGTGTTTCTCACTCATTCTGTTCCTGCCTTTCATCCTTTGTCATTTTGCTTGACCCAGCATCTCCTACCCATCCTTCGTTGTCAGTGTGCTCTCCCTACCCTCTCCTGCCCACCCTCCATTGTCCATGTGCTCTCCATACCCTCTCCTGCCTACCCTTTGTTGACGTGTGCTCTGCCCACCCTCTATTGCCCGTGTGCTTTCTTTACCCTCTCCTGCCCACCCTCCGATGTCCGTGTGCTCTCCCCACCCTCTCCTGCCCACCCTCTATTGCCCGTGTGCTTTCTTTACCCTCTCCTGCCCACCCTCCGATGTCCGTGTGCTCTCCCCACCCTCTCCTGCCCACCCTCTGTTGACGTGTGCTTTTTTTACCCTCTCCTGCCCACTCTCCGATGTCCGTGTGCTCTCCCCACTCTCTCCTGACACCCTCTATTGCCCGTGTGCTTTCTTTACCCTCTCCTGCCCACCCTCCATTGTCCATGTGCTCTCCATACCCTCTCCTGCCCACCCTCTGTTGACCTGTGCTCTCCCTACCCTCTCCTGCCCACCCTCCATTTTCCGTGTGCTCTCCCCGCCCTCTCATGCCAACCCTCTGTTGCCCGTGTGCTTTCTTTACCCTCTCCTGCCCACCCTCCGTTGTCCATGTGCTCTCCCTACCCTCTCATGCCAACCCTCTGTTGCCAGTGTGCTTTCTTTACCCTCTCCTGCCCACCCTTCGTTGTCCATGTGCTCTCCTTACCCTCTCCTGCCCACCCTCTGTTGCCAGTGTGCTTTCTTTACCCTCCCCTGCCCACCCCCCGTTGTCCTTGTGCTCTCCCTGCCCTCTTCTGCCCACCCTGTTGCCAGTGTGCTTTCTTTACCCTCTCCTGCCCACTCTTCATTTTCCATGTGCTCTCCTCACCCTCTCCTGCCCACCCTTCGTTGTCGATGTGCTCTCCTTACCCTCTCCTGCCCACCCTCTGTTGCCAGTGTGCTTTCTTTACCCTCCCCTGCCCACCCTCCGTTGTCCTTGTGCTCTCCCTGCCCTATTCTGCCCACCCTGTTGCCAGTGTGCTTTCTTTACCCTCTCCTGCCCACCCTTCGTTGTCCATGTGCTCTCCCCTCCATCTCCTGCCCACCCTCCGTTGTCCATGTGCTCTCCTTACCCTCTGTTGCCAGTGTGCTTTCTTTACCCTCTCCTGCCCACCCTCCGTTGTCCTTGTGCTCTCCCTGCCCTCTTCTGCCCACCCTGTTGCCAGTGTGCTTTCTTTACCCTCTCCTGCCCACCCTTCGTTGTCCATGTGCTCTCCCCTCCATCTCCTGCCCACCCTCCGTTGTCCACGTGCTCTCCCTACCCTCTTCTGCCCACCCTCTGTTGCCCGTGTGCTTTCTTTACCCTCTCCTGCCCACTCTCCCTCTCTCTCCTCCTCTAGCCCTCCTTCTCCTTTCCGCCCTCCCTCTCTTACCTGCCGCCCTCTCCTTTCTGCCTTTCTCACACTTTCCTACCTTCCCTCATGCCCTCACACTCCTTTATGCCCTCCCTCTCTCCTGCGTCTATTCCTTCCCTCCTGCCCTCCCTCTCTATCCTGCACTCGCTTCCTTTTGAGCTTTCTTACTCCTGGCCTCTTTCATCCCTTCCCTCTCTCTGCAAATAATTGCATTATAAATGCACTCCAGATTTCTGTGTAAAGTAAAACACATCAACGTTTTACACATAATTCAATGAAGATACAAAACACCATTTATCAAAAGCTCAAACTTTAACAAAGGGAGTGCAGAGTAGGGAGTGCATAGAGCAGGGGGAGTGCAGAGTGCATAGAGTGCAGAGTGCGTGCAGAGTGCATAGAGGGTGCAAAGTGCATAGGCAGTGCAGAGTACATAGGGAATGCAGAGTCCAGAGAGAGTGCATAAAGAGTGCATACAAAGTGCATAGGGAATGTATACAAAGTGCAGAGTGCATAGGGAATGCAGAGTGCATAGGGAGTGCATACACAGTGCAGAGTGCATAAGGAGTGCAGAGTGCATAGAGAGTGCAGAGAGAGAGTGCATAAAAAGTGCAGAATGTATAAAGAGTGCAGACAGAGTGCATAAGGAGTGCAAAGTGCATAGAGAGTGCATAGGTAATGCAGAGTGCATAGGGAGTGCATAGACAGTGCAAAGTGCAGAGAGAGTACATAGGGAGTGCAGAGTGTATAGAGAGTGCAGAGTGCATAAGGAAGTGCAGAGTGCATAAGGAATGCAGAGAGTGCATAGGGAGTGCAGAGTGCATAAGAAGTGCAGAGTGCATAAGAAGTGCAGAGTGCACAGTGCATAGACAGTGCACAGTGCATAGGGAGTGCAGAATGCATACAGAGTGCATAGGGAGTGCAGAGTGCATAGGGAGTGCAGAGTGCATAGGGAGTGCATAGGGAGTGCAGAGTGCATAGACAGTGCAGAGTGCATAGGGAGTGCACTCTGCACTCTTTAGGCACTCTGCACTCTCTATGCAAAGTGCTGCATAGGGAGTGCAGAGTGCATAGGGAGTGCATAGGGAGTGCATGATAAGTGCAGAGTGCATAGGGAGTGCAGAGTGCATAGGAAGTGTGGAGTGCATACAAAGTGCACAGTGCATACAGAGTGCTGCATAAAAAGTGCAGAGTGCATAGGGAGTGCATAGGAAGTGGAGCGTGCAGGGTGCATATAGAGTACAGAGTGCATACAGAGTGCTGCATAGGGAGTGCAGAGTGCACAGGGAGTGCATATGAAATGCAGAGTGCATAAAGAGTACTAGGGAGTGCTAGAGAGTGCCAAGTGACTGCAAAAAAAGGTAATGGCAATGTAAATGACAATGCCATTTACTTATCTGTTTTCGAAACAAAAACATAAATACAAATTTTGGCATATACAATGCCAATAACTCTAACTTTTCCAAAGGCGAAACCATTGCATTGTAAATGCTTGTTGTAACCTGGTTCTTGAAGAGTGTCTGCTCCTTGTCTTTAAGAATATTAAATACCCCTCCACTAGCTTGGAGAATTTAAGTCATTGACATTCTAAATCAGAAGGGTTAGGGAGAATATCCTTCGTGGAGGGGGTGTGTTTAAGAAGGTTGTATAAGAGACATTATACTTGTCTTCAAGGTTCAATAGAAATGTCTAAGCAACTGTGGCTGGTGAAAAAGCAGATTTGTGAGCTAGCAGGAAGTGCATCTCTGTTGCAGCATGGATGGCCTTGCTCTTCCAACATTGTTCTGCTTGAGCTATTAACAAAAGGATTTTATTGTTGACCACAGAAAATGTTTTTGATTTTTCTAAAGTTTTTGTGGCCTTAATTTCTCCTTTTCTTTCTGCCCCTCCTTCCTCTTTACACAGAAGCTACCGTCCCAGAACCCGATCCTAAAGAACATCACTGATTATCTCATTGAGGAGGTAAGCGCAGAAGAGGATGAGCTATTGGGCAAGAGGACTGATGTGGCTGATGACCTCCCGAAGGACGGTGCGCCAGGAGAAATCCCCATCGAGAGAGATGACAAGCTCATCAAGGTAACCGCACTGGAAGGGCAGGGCTCCAATCCGGTTATCATGCCTTGTTTGAGTGCTGCATTTTTTTTTTCTTACACCCTTCACGCCAGGAATTCTGGCTTCATTCTGGAAAATAATATTAAAAAGCATTTGTAAATCTATGAAAAATGTCTACTCTCCACAGTGTCCTGTCACGTACTGTATACTGCACATTTCACTAATCTCTACTGATTTCCCATTGAGCAGAACACACTTCCTGGTGATTGCATGCTGGTTTTAGGCAGCACTTTGAGTGGTATTTTCATATTTTCTCTCTGCTCGTCCTCTGATATGCACCTCAAGAGTGAAAACAACCCAGAGTGTTACATTTGGCGCAGGACATTTCCCATTTAGACATCTCAGGCTTTCAGTTGCATGTCTTAATTAGGGCCAGTGTGCCACTGGTGTCATTTGAGTGGTCTATGAAACCAGGGGCTACCTACAAAAAGGGCCCAGAGGGTGCAACAGGCATTGCCCCACTTTCTGGGGAACTTTAGTATTAAAGAGAAGCTACTGACACGTGTAGGGCCTTCTGTAATGCAGATTGCTTTATTTATTTATTTATTTATTCAAAGTTTTATATAGCGCGAACAGGATCCTTACAGATATCAGAGCGCTTCACAAAGACAGGGAAGGGGCAGTAGGAGTCAACAGAGATAATGGGAGACAGTATAATAGTCAATAACATGGTAATAACATGGATAATAAAAACATACATAAAACCAATCCATATACAATCAGGTAAGGGAGTAATATAGGAACAGCACAGGTCATTGATCACACTACAGAGGTGTACAGGTGGATCAGTAAACCAACGTGTATCATATCTTGGTCGGTAGTAAGAGAGTAGCGTAGTAGTGCCCCCAACAAGTAGAATATAGTGCCAGGGGATAGGGTGAGCAGTGATACAAAGCAATGCAGAGTCTCTGTACCAACATCTATAACGATCAGGAGATCTTGGCCAGAAGGATGGTTTTCACCTCTTTCTTGAAGAGTGCAGTGGAGGAGATCAGCCTGGTTTCAGGAGGGAGCGCATTCCAGATCCGGGGAGCCATCCCTGAGAAGGAGCGCTTGTAAGTTTTCACTTTCCGGAATCTACGAGGTTTCAGGAGAAGATTTTTTGTGCTCCTATTGGATCTCGAACCTCCTGATATAGACAGCTTTTGAGCGAGGTAGTTAGGTGCCTTGTGGTGCACGGCCGCGTGTGTCATAACTGCAATTTTTAGCTGTATTCTGGCTTCAAAAGGCAGCCATTTTAGAGACTTTAGGTCTGGGGATATGTGCGAATGCTTTCTAGAGCCAGTAATGAGTCTCGCGGCAGCGTTCAGGGAGGCTCTTAAGGGTGCTGTTGTTGATAGCGGGAGACCGCTGAGGGCCACAATTCCATAGTCTATTCGAGGGATGACTAAAGCTTGTACAGCAGTTTGGAAGTCTTTGGCCGGGAGGAAGGGTTTAATTTTCCTCAGTGTGTTAATTTGGAAATTAGCTGCTTTTGTGGCTTTGCTGACGTGCTGCTGCATGTTGAGCTTGGCGTCGAGTGTGATGCCTAGGGATTTCGCCGAGTCCACGATGGTAGGTTGGACATTGAGTGCTGTTAGGTTGTTGAGCCAGGTTTGGGTGGTGGAGATTTTCGCCGGGGGTGAGATGAGTAGGAACTCAGTTTTCAGAGCATTTAGTTTGAGGTGATTATCGGCCAGCCAAGCTTGGGTGTTAATAAGCGTGGAATTCAGATGTATGATATCTTCCGGGGATTGTAACTTTAGATAGAGTTGTGTGTCATCGGCGTACATATGGAATTGTACATTGGATGCTTGAAGCAAGGTGGCGAGCGGTTCCATAACGAGGTTGAACAGTGTAGGGGAGAGGGTGGATCCTTGTGGAACACCTAGATCTACAGGCACAGGTGTAGATAGCACATTGTCGATCTTGAACCTCTGAGACCGGTTGTGAAGGAATGACGAAAACCACTTGAGAACAGTTCCCGATAACCCCATTCTAGTACTTAGCAGCTCCAGCAAATTCTCATGTTTGACCGTGTCAAATGCAGACGAGAGGTCAAGAAGGATGAGGAGGCAGGACTCATTGCGATCCAGAATTTGGAGGGCGTCATCAATTATGTGTGTCATAGCTGTTTCAGTGCTATGTTTCGCTCTGAAGCCTGATTGATGGGGGTTGAGGAGGTCAAATTGATCAATGTGTTTTGTCAGTTGGAGTTGGACACATTTCTCCAGCAGTTTGGCCAGTGTGGGGATATTGGTGATGGGCCGATAGTTGTTTAGGTCAGACGGATCAGCTGTAGGTTTCTTGAGTATAGGCGTGACTTGCCCCACCTTAAGGGAGTCTGGAATGTGGCCTTGTTGTAAAGAGCTGTTGATGATCTTGGTCCAGAGAGGGAGGAGCAGGGGGATAAAGTCTTTTACAGCATTAGCAGGTAGAGGGTCTGTGAGGTGATTAGAGGGCTTCAAGGTGCAGAACAGTTTGTGTATTGCTTCTTCCGAATAGGTATCGAAGTACTGCCAGGATGCCTTGTTTTTAGGTTGAGTGTCTGCCTTTCTGGTGTGGTTGGGGTATCGGCTTACATCCATGATGAGGTCATTTCTTATGTTGTCAGTCTTTAGTTTAAAGAAAGCAGAGAAGGCTTCACAGTGTGGGGTGTCATTTGTTGTGCTGTTTGATTGCGTGGGTTGTGCCTTTGTTTGGGTCTTGATTAACTCGAACAGCTTTCTTGGCCTGTTCTTCGCTTGGTCCAACTGGCGGCTGAAGAAGTCAGACTTTGTGCGCTTTATTTTCCTAAAGTAGGCATTTCTCTTGTTCTTAAGCTTTTTGAGATGCAGTGCTGAAGGGTTCGATCTCCAGGTGCGCTCTGCCATTCGCATATTACGCCTTTCGTCATTGAGCCTGTCATCATACCAGGGGTTAGAAATTTTGGTGGAGACTCTTCAGTTGCAGAGGGGCGACTTCATTGACTATTGTATTCATAGAGTCAAGGTAGTGGTCAGTCAGTGATTGAACATCTGAGGCACCTGAAGGGGGAAGGAGGAGGTTGCCGATGTGGGGAGGTAGTGTGGAGGGGTTAAGATTCTTCAAATCCCTTTTCCATGTTTTGGATTTGATTGGTTGCGTAGGGTTAGGTTTAACTTTTTCGTTGATAAAGAAGGTGATAATGTGGTGGTCTGACCAATCGCAGGGTAGAATCGCCTCCAGTTGAATAGCGTTCTCTTTGGCAATGATGAAGTCGAGTATCGCGCCTTTGTCGTGTGTTGGTTTATCGCATAGTTTGGTGAGGTCAAGCGCATTGAGGAAAGTTTTGAGACTATTCACCACGGTGTCTTTCTGATCGTTCCAGTGGAGATTGAAGTCACCCAGGTATACTTGAGTGGTCTGCCGACCGGCGTTGGAAGTGATCAGGTCCATGAATTGTTGGGTGAATATGAGATTGTCACCAGGCGGGTGATAGATGAGATGTAAAGCACAGACTTGTTTGCCCTCACTGGTGATGTCGAGGCAGAGGAGTTCACAGGAGGAAAGGGAGGGGGAGGTGACTTGAGTAACGGAAAGGTTGCTCCTAAAAATGCATGCAATTCCCCCGCCCGTCTTGCCAGGAGACCTGTCCAGCCTAATGATGTGATAGTTGGGGGGGACTAGTATGTCCATAATCGGGGTAGAGGCTTCAGTGAGCCACGTTTCCGTTAGAATGGCTAGGTCCAGCTCCCTATCTGAGACGAGATCCGCGATGTCGGAGGCATGTCTCTGGGCCGATCTGCAGTTTAGTAGGATGCATTTGAGTTTGGGAGAGAGAAGGGTGGTCGAGCTTTCTAGTGTGAGGGGAACTTTTCTGAGGTTGTTAGGGACGGAGCCTCTGTTGTTGAGTGTTGGGAGCCTCAGAGGGTTAGTAAGAATTGTGGGTATGGGGATGTGTGAGTTGGAAAAGACTTTTACCGGACCTGGGCCATAAGAGTGTAGGAGAGAGCATAGGTCGCGGTCCGACAAGGGGTTGAGAACACGACGGGGGCGGTGGGAATTATTGCGAGCGGGGATAGTAGGCCATTGCTGGTGTCGTCGGGGGCGAGGGTATGTAGGGAGGGTGCGTCGTTTGTAGGGTAGTTGGGTGGTGGGAGGTAGACTGGGCTGTGAGGAGAGAAGGACTTTGATTGCGTGGACGTCTTTTTTGATTTGTAACATTTCCTCTTTGACTTGTTGAAGGGTGGATAAAGTCAGGTCAGGAGGGTCATTGGGGAAGGTGTTGGTGGAGAGAGCCGTTGGTGAGTGGTGGAGTAGTGAGCTGGAGAGCAGGCAGGGTATCGGGGGGGGGGGGGGTATACTAGCGTTGTTGAGGGGTTCCGCGGTGCTAGTGAGTGGGATGGTATTCAAGGTGTGGACGTGTTTGTGGGCGAGGGGTGAGGGTATTGGAGGTGTGGCAGGCTGTGGTTGGGAGGCATAGGTAGTGACTTCAGTGGGAGACGGTGCTGGTGAGTAGAAGAGTGAGTGAAGGCTGAAGACAGTGGGGGAGACAGGAGGGTAGTGAGGGCTGAGAGTAGGAGGTGGGAGAGAGGGGGATGCTAAGGTAAGGGGGGAGGTATGTTCTGTATCTTTTGTTGGGAGGGAGATAGAGTTGTGAGTGGGAGTGGGGAGGGAGCAGGGAAGGGAGAGGTGTCTGCCGTGGGGGGGATGGGGTGGATAAACTCCGAGTGATGGTGTGTGCAGATGTAGGCGTGTTGTGGGTGGGAGTTGTTGTGTCAGGTGTGAGAGACTCGTGGGTGGGGGTGGGGAGGGAGATGGGGAGGGAGAGGTGTCTGTCATGGGGGGGATGGGAGTGGGGGGTGGATAAACTTTGGGCGGTGGCTTGTTCAGATGGTGGTGTGTTGTGGGTGGGGGATGTTCTGTCCGGGGGGAGAGGGATGGAGGGGGTGTGGGTGGGGATAAGAAGGGTCATGTTAGAGGGGCTGCTAGTATGTGCAGTGGAGATATTTGTGACTACATGTGGTACTTTGGTACTACATGTGCACTGGTGTGTTCTCAAGCGTATATTACCTCATTTGCATGGAGTTGTACTTGGCCTTTAAGGGGGCCTACTCACTGTATGCCTCAAAGAGGTGGTTCACAGCCAGTGTGGTTCCGAGGGTGACCCTTGGAAGGGCGTACAATGGACCCCTTACCCACCTCTCCAGATATTCCCCTTGCATCTACCTGCAAGGGGGATCTTGACTCCCTTTGTACAGCAGTTTGCTTTCCCACCTCCAAAGGATGGAAAGACCGGCTGCTTCAAACAGCTAGTCCACCATTCACCAATCTACTGCCCAAAAGGAAGGAACGCATTTGCAACTGACCTTGTGGCAGCACGTTATCTGCAGTGCGGTTCAATGACCAGTGCTGCACCTGGCAAAACCATTTAAAGGTGTTGCACTAAACAGGACAGCACCAGATGACGTGAGCAAGCCTAAAGCTTGTTAAGTAAAATTGTCAGTATAGCTGTGAGTATTTGATTTATGTTTCTCTGATAGTTCCAGCTTCTGCAGTAGGGCCATGGTTGGCCCTTTTTTCCAGAATTAGATCTTTCATAAGCTTCACATGTTTTGAATTATTCCTCATAGTCCGGCTAAAACACTATTGTATTGTACAGCTTTGCAGTCTGTTGGTTGGTGATGATAATGACACTTACATAGCACCCTAGTGCGTGAACAGATTTTATGACTGCCCAGCACGGGTACTCTTGGCTCATGGGTCATGTTTGATTGAGATGGATGGACTTGCAGATCTATTTGTCTATGGAGAGCAGCTTTCAGCTTAATGACTCCGCTGTGCAAACTGTATGACTGGGATTCTGGAGATTTCCATTTAGGAAAGATGACCATGTTGAGTTAGGCTTGCTTTGTCTATTTGCAGTTCTCCAGATTTAGGCCTCACCCTGAAGTTTCTTTTGCCACATGCTAGAGCTATTTTACATTGACACAGGCTAGTGTACTACGTACTTGTTGATGTTTCATGATTTGATAGATTACTAAGGCTTAGAAAAACCGGTCTCAAACGGGCAGATTCTCAGAATCTGCCCCTTTGCGATCGGTATTTTTGCATTTGGGATGCATCATCCCAAATACAAAAATCGCAATTTAAGTAATCTCTAAATTGCGAATACTTAAATTGCGATTGCATTTAAGGAATCGCAAACTGAAATTCCTTAAATGCAATGCAATGCATTAAAGTAAAAAAATTTAGCAATTTCGCTAATAGGGGGCTCAAATTACCATGAAGTTGAACTTCATGTAATTTGCAAAAACTTTAAAAAAATGCACTTTAGAACATTTTTCAAAGTTCCATTTTACTTGGGGACACCTACCTACTCTGTAGCCAAGCGGAAGGCATCAGTTTCACGCACCAGTCAAGCAGCGCATCAGTCTCCCAGCCTCCCGAGCCCACCTCTCGCCGCACCCGCTTCGCGGGTGCCGCTTCGCCGGTGGGTGCTGGTAGAGGCACCATCTTGAAGGACTGAGGCGAGGATACCGGCAGCAAGACTTCAAGGCGGTAAGGGGCGCGAGGGACCAGCGGGGCTGCGAGCGTGCGGGGACTTCATTTCCCAGAAGTCCCTGCAAGACCAAGGAAGAGCTTCCGGTCCGCTCTCCCTGCTGGCCCGCCCCCCGCCCTTTGCACCTCCTACATAACAACATTTCCCTCCCGCAGCGCGGGACGCAGCTCGGGCGAAGACAGGGCAAAGACAGGGCCGTTTGAGGCCGTTCGAGGACGGCCCCGGCCCTGTCACCCTGCATTCCACGTCGCCCCCCTAGGCCCCCACGAAAACAAACGTACATTACCGGGACTCAGGATGCGTCCCAAAACAAGAAGTGCGTCTAAGAAAGCGACTTTGGTGACGCAAGTGACCGGCCCTATAGACCTTTTCATATCCAGGGTCAATGATACCATTGACAAAAGCATCATCTTACTGGAGAAAAGAGTCTCTTTGGACCTCTTGCAGGCAAAACGATCTTCGCTTGGTTCACTTGCCACCGCAAACTCTCCCGTTCACCAGGTGGCTAACAATTGTTCCTTACCACTGCCTTTAACCACTGTTCCTACGATGACTGTCCCCAATTCCGTAGATCTGTCAGTAACTCAATCGGACTCTGATCAATCTTACGTCGATCTCGACGCATCCCCAGACTTAGAAGCCTGTCAATCACCGGTCGAGGAATTAGACCAGAGTGCCATTAGTAATCTTTTACCATTGGATCCAGAAACGACCCTAGATACAACAAAAATAAGGGAAAATATCTTCACCCATCCCAAGGCGATGCCAACCATCAGGGAAAAACCTAAGACAAAAATAAAGAACCATAATCTGATTACACCTACCCTAAATTCCTCAGCAGGTATCCCCTGTTGGGTGGAAAATATGGTTATGGACCTAAAATCCGACCTTGAAGCCAAAATTACAGCACAGATTAAACCACTTATATCAAAGTTGGACAGACTCACAACATTAATCAATACTAAATGTAGCTGTAAATCGAGCAGGAATGGTCCTGCCCCAACGCAGGGAGCAAAGGAAACATTCCAAAAAATACCATCCAGCATCAAACAAACAACAGGTATAACAGATAAGCTCAATATTTCTCAAACCAAGAAAACGACAGTAATACATTCCCTAGTTAAAAATGGGAGTAATCCGGTTGCCCCCCAAAACATTCCGGAGGCGGAAGATCCTTCCTCTGCTATACAAACAGGTCCAGAAGGTCAGTCAAAAACAAATAACAGACAAACAAAAGGTAATGCTACTATTCCAACAGAGACCCCCTCCCAAGAAAAGTCATCAGCTCTGAAGACTAAGCAACCTCGGCCTAAAATAATTAACTTACCCCCGGAAGCCGCTCCCTTCGTGGTAGTACTAACAGCAGTTCCCCCACTGAAGGAGGGTGCAAGAGAATCTTTTGCTGAGCTGAGGAACAAATGTGCCCAGTGGCTTCAACTTCATAGGCCACTACCCGCCCACATTAGGGGTGATATCTTCTCCGCACGTAGAGGAGATTGGGTTGGTAGAAGTACGAAGACAATAGCGGGGGATGTCATCAGTCTCAAATTCAGGGAGATAGGGGCATCAAACTATATTTGCAACTCGCCCAATAGAGGACCTGCCACAAAAATAAATCCCCTTCCCTTATCTTACTTCCTACCCCCATCCCCAAGGCAAAATTTCCCCTTATATCCACCCCCACCAAGTACTGGCCCCACAAATCCCTCTGAATATAATACGCATCATCCCCAATACTACCCTGACAGGTCACGTCTTTCGCAAAATTTACAACATCCAGCCTCTCACTTTCAACCACCTGTCCTATTTCCTCAACCCTCACATCTTGTTCCCCAACCCCTTGTCAATCCATTTCATCATCCATATCATACCACCCAACAATGGTGGCAACCTCAGCAATCCACGTACTACAATACCCACTTATGGCAACAGCCGCGGCAAGGTTGGCTTCCTCCATTTAATCCATTAGGCCCAAACCATCAAGGCAGAGATAGGGCCGAATGGACTGGTCAGGATCATAGGACAAAGCATAATGACCCAACACGCTGGGATAGTTTGAATGGTCTCCAATTAGTTAACAGATATAGTCCCCTGGAGTGTGTCGATTGACTACCTCAACCTCAGGAATACTCCCAAAATCATACAGATCGTTTGGAACTCACGGTCCCTCCAGACTTAGAAATTACATCAGCTCCCGAGATCCTAAATGAACTAAAAAAAACAAAAAGCTCAAGTGACAGCCTAACAATCTTGAGTTTGATCTCGTGGAACATCGCTGGATTAAAGACAAAAATTGAGGATGGGACAATACTGTACCACACGCGTAATCATCAAGTTCTATGCGTACAGGAGACATGGTCACTGCAAGAATATCACCTGCAGGGGTACAAAACGTACTCGTCTCTTGCGCAGCCGGGTCACATAGGCAGACCAAAGGGAGGTCTGTGTATTTACATAGTTAATACTATCCAAAACGTTAGAATAAAGGTTATTGAATTAGCACCAAACCTGCAGATCCTTGGCCTTTACTTCCAGAAAAGAGAGTCAATGATCATTATTAATTTTTACAATAATCTGGATGAATTGGACTTTGAGAGAGTTTTGGCCCACCTCCATGAAAAACGAACTATTTTTAGAATGCAGCAAGGAGAAGGAGGCCCGGCAACAATACTATGGGCAGGCGACTTTAATCTTCACGCCTGTACCCAACCAGATAGAAAGTGCCCTGGCATGGTGACCGAAGATGGCCTCTTACTTACCCATTTCACGCACAACAAAATGGGAAGGCAAATGAATGATCTCCTATCCGATCTGGATCTCCAGATAGTAAACACCTTGGATTACGGGGAAAACTCACTTGCACCTACCTATTTAGGAAGAGGTTACCAAACTACGGTAGACTTTATAATTATATCAGCTTCCTTACAATTAAGAGTAAAGAGTTTTGAAGTGTTACCGAATTCCCAAAGTGACCATGCAATACTAACTCTGGAAGTCTCATTAATTCATCAAAAATGTTCCCCAGTAGTAATAGCTAATGCATTGACTCAGGAAAATATCAACATAGACAAAGTAAATGGCTATACTATAAAATGGGAGAGGATAAATCCAGAGGAACTCACCAAAGAGCTAATAAGAACAGTCCATCCTCAAATTCAAATTTGTTTGGACATAGCTACAAATGATACGGAGCTTTTAACTAATTTTGCTCAAATCATGGAAAAAACTAAGGCGCTACTTACAAGGAAACAAAAACCTGGCTCATCCCGGCCTAATGGCTGGTTCAATCAAGAGTGCACTAAGGCACACACAAAACTAAAGTTAGCCTTAAATAAAAATGAAAGGGATCCCACCACAATAGCCACTCTTAGAAGTGAATATCAAAAAATAAGGAAAAAGAGGAAGGAGGAATTGAAGCAAGCGCTGTGGCATGAACTCCACATCAGTGCCCAGGAAAAAAACTCTATAGCCTTCTGGAGAATCATAAGAACTCCCTTTTTGGCGGACGACACTTGCCCAAGAATCGAAGCCGCCATAGATGCTGCAACTTGGGTATCACACTTTACTAGCATCTTCCAAAAACCAATCAACGACCAAGACCTGGAAGAAGAGGAAAAAACATTCCCACCATACCCGATAGATATGAATTTTGAAATTTCTGAAATTCTTGTGGCATTGAACTCTACCAAAAAAGGGAAAGCTCCAGGGCCGGATGGTGTCCCGGCAGACCTTTTTAAACACCAAACAGATTTTTGGGCACCAATCCTAACAAGGGTCTGCAGCGCTACGGCAAAAATAGGAATTCTGGAGTCTTGGACTAAGTCCATCATGGTGCCGATTTTTAAAAAAGGTAATCGTTCGGACCCAGCCTGCTATCGTCCAATTTCCCTGCTGGACTCATTGGGGAAAATAGCAGGAAGAGTGATTTTAGAAAGACTCCAGGATTGGGCGGAAGAAAGAGGTATTTTATCCGACCTTCAATTCGGATTTAGAAAAGGACTAGGCACTGTGGAACAAGCCCTAAACCTATCAATAATCTTCGGGAAATATGTGCATGCAAAGAAAGCAAAACTTTATATGACCTACGTAGATCTGTCCGCGGCTTTCGACTGCGTCTCCCACATAAAATTGTGGTCCCTCCTAGCACAGATGGGGGTAGACCCACCACTCCTGAACTTTTTAAGGGAACTCTATTCCAATCCATCCGCAAGAGTTCGCTACGGGATAAAGGGAGAACTGACGGCGTCCTTCACAGTAGAGCGAGGAGTCAGACAGGGATGTGTCCTGGCGCCCTTTCTTTTCTCCCTCTATACCAACAACTTGGAGGTTGAGCTATTAAAGGGTGCCCGTGACCTCCCACTGGCCAAACACCGCCCGATCCCCGCCCTGCTGTATGCGGATGACGCCGTCCTTCTCGCACAAACTCCCCGTGAACTCCAAAGGTCCCTTAACAGATATTCCCAGTTTATGAGAACTCTTGACCTCCACATAAACGTGAAAAAGACTTTCGTAATGAAGGCTGGGGTCGGGAATAAACAACAAAAATCCATCTACCTCGAAAGTCAAAAAATTGACCCAACAAACGAATACTGTTATTTGGGGGTCATGATAGACAACAAACTCTCCTGGAAACCAGCAGTAGAAGCCAGAAAACATTGCTTCAAAAGAGCACTAGCCGCTTTGGTGTCGTTTTCTCAAAAATTAGGAAAACGTCCACCCAGGGAACTGTTAACCATATATAAAGCCAAGTGCCAATCTACAGCTTTATATGGAGCAGGACTATGGGGATACACGGACGTTACCTCCCTGCAAATTGCAGAAAATAAGTTTTTTAGATTCATCCTATCTGCACCCAAAACTTCCTCTGTTTACGCCTGCCACTTAGAACTGGGGGCACCGTATATTAAAGATCTTGCTAAAATCCAACCGCTTCTTCTTTGGCGACGTATTTGGATGTCAGATAAAAACGACCTTACAAAAACAATAATGGCGGATGCAATGTCTCTGGACTACGTTTCTAAAATCAAATGGCTGGCCTATATTCGGTCCTTTCTTTGTGACCTTGGAATGGAAAAATATTATCTTAATCCCGAAAAAATTGGAGAACTCGCCCATGAAAATTTAAAAAAGCGAGCGTTGGATCACCTGTCCAAATTGAGACTCCAGGTAGAAGCTGGGAAACAGTCAGTGCAGCATGCCATGCTGGTCCAATCTACTCTCTCAATGCAGCCCTATTTAAACCTTGATATTGGTACCTTCGAACGATTTCTCCTGATAAGATTCAGACTGAACACATTTCACAGACTGGTGGTCTTCCCAATACCAAATGTTTGGGATTTAAACTCACCTCCATGTCCATGTGATGGGATATCAGGTCAATCCACTATTCATACAGTTCTGTTCTGTAAATTTTATCAGGAACACCGCAAACTCTGGCTATTGACCCTTTTGAAATCTTGGGGTCTCAGACAATGTAGAACAGCCATGTTGAGCTTGCAGCTTTTGGACACTGAAGCCACATGGTACCATGTCCTTAATTTTTTGAAATGTATATACAGACATCGGAAAAACCTCTAAACTTTTAAATTAATAGTACTGTATACACTGTCAAAATTCCTTTTCGCTGCTCTTAAGTATTTTGTTAAATCAGATTTCATTGAAAATCTTCTTAATTGTAATGCTTTTATGGATCGTAATAATCCGAATAAAGTTATATTTTGATTTGATTTGGGGCATGTGCCTGTGGAAGATGTACTCATATGCACATTGCAGGGGTGCAACAGGGTGTCCTTTTGACACCCTGGCACCCTTGAAATTGCATTCTTAATTTGCGGTTCTCTAATTGAGAATTGAGAATTGAGAATGTTTTCCCATTCATTCCTATGTGCCTCTACGCCCTTAGGAATGAATGAGGAGGTATTACTTAATTGCGACTCGCAATTTGTGAGTCGCAATTAAGGATTGTTTAGAAATCGCTATTTTTTTAAGCGATTTCTACATGCATAGGCTTTTGCGATTCCGTAATTGCGATTCCTTAAAAATCGCAATTGAGGACTCGTAAAAGCATGGCTTGATGCATGTGCCAGCTAATGCTTTCTTTTGGCTTTAATTGTGTTGGGTGGCTAGAGTTTACATTTTATCTCCACTTGTAAACAATTTATTAAAGCGGTTATATTAAATGTAGATTAAAGAAATTATATATTAAAGAAAATAAATGAAATGTTGGTGTTTTTAATCATGTAACACATTCAAAAGAAACATTTTTGTACATAACTTCTACCTCTTGCACGCTTCAAATTCTTCATGAAATCTGTTTGAGTCTTTTCTACAACTTCCAATAGAACAGTTTTTTTCAACATATGGGCCATGCAATTTATTTTTGATTGGACTTTTAGTTGCAGCTTTATAATATGCAATAATTTCTAGAGTTGCTTTGCTGTGTCACTTCATATCCTTGAAAGGTGCTACAGATAGATCCTTAGTTTGTTTAGATACTGGAATTAAACAAACTAAACATTTCTCCAGGTGCTCAGACTGGTATTTGGTAATTATGGCGCCTTTGATTAAACTTTCATAATCCTTTAAGAGCCGTTTTCCTGTCCTTTCAGATAGTAAACCTTTGCTGATGAACTAAGTGTATTGTACCATGCACTTATTTTTACCTGTGCACTGCAAATTCTGTGTGTCACTGCAAATATGTACTGAGCAGGAAGCACAAAGATGTCTCTTTGAAATTTGTTTTTGAGAAACTACATTACTTGGGTTGGCATGTTTTATCTTTTCGGTATCGAAGGTGTTTTTTTCTGCTTTATTTTAACTTGTTCTTTCTCCATTATAGGTTTTAGACAAATTATTGCTGTATTTGCGCATTGTGCATTCCTTAGACTACTACAACACCTGCGAGTACCCAAACGAAGATGAAATGCCAAATCGGTGTGGAATGATACATGTGCGTGCGACGATAGCTCTCAGCAGAGTTACTGTGCGGGACGGTATGTCGCCATACTTATTTTCCTTTTCTTCCCCTGTCCCATCTCATGCTAACTGACTCCATAAACTCAAACCCTTGCCAAGTGTCCTTTTTGAATACTTCTCTTGAGTCTTGCACATGCTAGTTTTAATGTTCCATATATAGTTTTCTTTTGATGGTAACTTACAGATTATAAATACCAAGTCTTGGCCTGTATACAGAGTACAAGTAGTAAGATTACATAATTTAGAGCAAGCTTGTGCTCCTGTTGATCTTCAGTTGAAAAATGTGAACCCTAAACACATGCCCTCTGTAATTGTTGCAGTCATGGAATGGCAGAAGACCTTTGAGGATAAGCTGGTGCCACTCTTCACTGTCAGGGAGACCCTTTCAGAGGAGGAGGCCCAGAAGATGGGAAAGAAGGACCCTGACCAGGAGGTGGAGAAGTTTGTCACTGCAAACACGCAGGAGCTGGGCAAGGACAAGTGGCTGTGCCCACTCAGTGGGAAGAAGTTCAAGGTAAGAGCTGATCTCTTAAGTATGGTTTGGCGGCAGCGTTTTTTTTACATTGCTCTTAAAGCACATGGGAAATTGCACCGAGGTTCAGATATTGGGTGTTTTTGTCTAATCCAAATATCACTGGACACCATCTAGCTCGTTGTTCCAGATTAAATGGGGATTGAAGTATGGGATTCACTTTTGCAGGTGATCTGTGGATCCCGAGATCACCTATGCTGTGCTAAATCATCTCTAGTTTTTAGGATGACTGTTCAGATAATCTGTCGATCCAGATCTGACCCACAATGCACCACAGAATGTGTAAATCCCAGAAGGACTCTTACTGTGGCACATAGTATTGGGTTTGCTCCAGAGAACACTTTTATAGATGCTATAGTGCTCACAGTAAGGGACACACTGCTAGATAACCTGAAAATCCCACAAAGTACTGGTTCCATGCACTGTCCAAAAGAATAATTATGCACCATGCCTTTATATAAGCAGCAAAACATCTGCTTTGCTGTGAGCTAAATTGGTCTAAAGGGCTTTGTTCTGTAAATAGGAGAGCTGGCGCATGGTTTGTACATCTGGAATCACTCACTTTTATTTGCTGAAATGTAAATATTGCTACCAATCTAAAAGCCATTAATGAAAGCCCTGCCTGAAAGTTTAGCATGAAGTGTTGCTTTTGGTGTAAACCTAATATTCTTCAGAAAACTGTTGGCAGACCGCCTCAGTTTCATCCTGTGTGTAAAATTCTTGTTTGTCCTACTGGCGTTTTGACCTCTGCTTGTAAAGCATCTTAACCCCTTCCATGCTCATGACGAGCTGAGCTCGTCATGTAACGCGGTTTTTTTAAAACCGCCGCACAGCGCGAAAATCGCGGCCGCACGCATGCGGTTAAAGATAGCTGTATAGGTGTCGTGGAAGTTATGTCTTAGGAGTGTCTAAACGCTTAACGAGGTTTCGAATGGTGAAACTCGCCAGTATCCGGTAATAATGAGCAATCATACAATGTAGGTGGTAGGTGTTTGTCAAACATTGCCTTTGATGGTTTCGAGTCTCCCAGGTGCCCATCAATTTACGTCTGTGCTGCCTCCTCTTCCAGGGACCAGAGTTTGTGCGGAAGCACATCTACAACAAGCACAGCGACAAGATAGAAGAGGTGAAGAAAGAGGTGGCATTTTTTAACAACTTCCTCCTGGATGCAAAGAGGCCAGCACTGCCAGAACTGAAGCCTGCCCAGCCCCTGATGCAGGCACAGAGTAAGAATTAAAATGGAGATGGGTTGTTTTGTGGGTAGTGGAACCAAATGGAGTCTAACATTGCTGTGCGAGTTCATGCTAGTGGTGTTTTGAATGGTGAACTATGTTTAAAGGCAGCCTTAAAGTCACAGCTTAAGATCTAATGCTTCACATGAGCCTTAATATTGAGCCACTCCCAAGGCCCATGTTTTCTTGGAGTGCCTGAAAACTTGTATGATTCTATGTAATAAAGGACTGTTTATGCATTGACTAGCAAAGTCTCATTCTTGCAATCATTCACGGAGTCTGGAACGAGTGTAGCAACTTGCCAGCTCCCTTCGCATTCAAGGAACATGCTCACTCAAAGGCACCCTTTTAAATGCCACAGTGATGCACAATTGTGAGCTTAAATGTATTAACTTCATTATTAAAGAATAGGTTTGGCCTGCACCCGGTTTCCTAAAT
This sequence comes from Lissotriton helveticus, assembly GCF_964261635.1. Taxonomy (NCBI): domain Eukaryota; kingdom Metazoa; phylum Chordata; class Amphibia; order Caudata; family Salamandridae; genus Lissotriton; species Lissotriton helveticus. The sequence continues at coordinate 33,177,536 of NC_136073.1, forward strand.
CAAATTCCTTGAAAAGAAGTTAACAAATAATGCATCTGTTAGCACTCAGTCAACATCTGGCAGCAGTTAACTCTTTTAATGTTTTTTTTAAGTAGCACGTATTACCACACTTCTGCCATTGTCCAAGCACTACAGAGAACTGTCTTTTTTTTCTACTACCCATTTTACTGATACACTGTTATTGGTAAGATGCCCCTCTCCTGGGCTGATTATGTTTATACAAAATAAAAAATATGAAGGGATGTCACAGTTGGTAGTTTTTATTTGTTTTAGTCCCTTCAGTAGTATTGACTGCTCTTAGGTCCACTTAAAATTATCGGATGTTTCGACCTATTGCGGCAATGGAGTTCAAAGGTCATCATGTCAAAAAGGGTGCATAAAGAGTATGCTGTACAGCATTAAAGGTGTGGTCCAGTTATGGAGTTCAAAGGTCATCATGTCAAAAAGGGTGCATAAAGAGTATGCTGTACAGCATTAAAGGTGTGGTCCAGTTATAGCCCAGTGGGAAGGAGTTCAAAGCAATCCTACCTTTAGAGGTAAATTAAAAGCATCAGAAGCCACTGTTCAGAAGCTTCAGGATGTTGGTAATTAATAATCATAAGACCGGGGATGATTTTATTAAAGATAATTCTTATGTGATAAATCTAACCTCTTTAATGAGTTATGTGATTTCTATAAAAATAGCTTCTGTTTTTGAGACAGTCGAATACCTTTTATAACCTCGTATGGGTGCAGCGTTTGAGCGGCATTTCATGCTAATGGCCTATGCATGACCACCTTTATTGTTGAGAAGATTAGCATGCATGGATAGCTCAACCCTCACACAATGCAGATTTGGGGCTGTTTTCACGTTCTACTAGAGAGTTTACTATTCTTTTCTGGTAGAAACCTCTAACTGCAGATTGCTCACCATTTGAATATTCCCCTGGTGTCAGGGTGGACCCGGAAACGTTTGAACAATACCTTTGTACTGGTACGTCCGGGCCTTACGAAGGCCTTAGTCCTGCGCGCCGTCAATGCTTTTCAGGCTGTCCATGTCCCCAGATGCAGAGGCCCACAGTGATATGGCTTCGACCAGTTTGCAGATTCTTGAGCTTGGGATCTTATTGACGGTTGGCGGGGAATCTAGTGTTAAAGCCTCTTCCAGAAAGAGCATTATCAAAGAAACTTTATCTTCTGGAAGGCACTTATAACGTCCGAGTTGTCACCGTTTGAATAAATACCAAATCAGTATCTATTAGGATGTGGGTCTGTGAATTTGCTCAAACTAAGAAGTCCTGTAGGGCAGGGCTACCAGAAAGAGCCCTGTAACTTGTTCATTAGGGAGAAATAGTTGAGTGATGGCTAGTGAGAGTCCTCTGGTGTGGTCTGCAAAAGTTGGCTGAACAGTTGATAATGGGCCAGCCAAGTTGTGTTCTTTAGTCTGCCTTTTTTCTAGTCCCCACCCCACTGTGTAGGATGCCATTCGCCGGCTCTTCTCTCACCTGTTTCGGTGACCCTTTGAGCTTGCCCATGCTTGAGATGTGCCTTGGGGCTTCTGGGGAAGACTGAACAAGCTTCTGATCAACCTCAGTCAGTCATATGTGTCTCAGCTCTGCCCAGTCTCTCAACAGTCAGTCATGCTTCCAGCAAATGCCTTTACCTCAGTCAAGTCGATTGAAGTCCAAAACAGTGATGCCATAGAGGAATCCTATTAACTTCATGAGTTGTTGTCCAGTGGGGGAAGGCTGAGTTTTAAACATTTGTATGATTTCTACTGTATTAGTCTGTCACAAATATTGTTAAACATGCTTGCACTCTTGGAATAGTTCTCCTCCCTACATTGATTTATAAATAACTAGCAGCCTGTCCCGACGTCGTCCGGGTATGAATTGCTGCCGGCCAGTAGTATATGGTTTTGTAGGATTTCGTTTTGATAGCATTTCTTATCTGTGACAGGCCTGTGAAATGCTCTGATTCATAGTGCACTGCTGATGCACTTAAGAGTGCGCGTTCAGTAGTGTGTGAACTCGAGTTTCCCTACTTTATTTTTCCTTGCAATATTATATAGCGCGAACTCGACAACATGGCATGAGCACAATTTACATTACAGAAGAACACATTAATTTGAGGTAGGCACGGGGAGACAAAGCGATTTGTCTGGAATCACAGGATGTTGAGCTGATGCCGAGATTCGAACGTAGCTCCCCAGCTCTAAAGTTCGCAATTCTAGAACTTGTGGCGGGAGGTGTGTCTAAAAGTGTATGTCGGTGATGGCCATCAATGAGAGAGACCTGTGCATTTTTCAAATGGGTGGTGAAAAAATATGAGTATGTTGCTGGAGATGTGGGCTGCCGTGCCACCAATGTACTTACCGGGGGAGGGTGAACACCCATTATTCCGCAACTTTCTTTCGCATACCATCACTCCGCATACTTTCATTACGAAAGTACCATGACTCCGCAATGACATTATAATGCATGGCATTACATTTTAAATGCTTTTACCACACATACATTTACAACGAAATTCGTTGTAAATGCATGAATGGTAAAAGCATGTTTTTTTTTAAATGTTTGGGTAAGGTAAGTATGGGTATAGGGGTATATGTTTTGGGGTGTTTGGGTATTTTAAGGGTTCTGATATAGTTTTGGGTTATGGGGTACAGGGGTAGTTTTAGGGGTTAGGGATAGGTATGGGTTTTGGGGTACAGGGGTATTTTTAGGGTTCAGGGGTATTTTTAGGGTTCAGGGGTAGTTTTGGGGTACAGGGGTATTTTAATGGATCGGGGCTAGTTTTGGGGTACAGGGTTATTTTTAGGGTTCAGGGCTAGGTTTGGGGTACAGGGGTATTTAGGGTTCAGGGCTAGGTTTGGGGTACAGGGGTATTTAGGGTTCAGGGCTAGGTTTGGGTTTTGGGGTACAGGGTTATTTTTAGGGTTCAGGGCTAGGTTTGGGTGTACAGGGGTATTTTTAGGGTTATGGGGTAGGTTTGGGTTTTGGGGTACAGGGGGTAGGTTTGGGTTTTGGGGTACAGGAGGGTAGATTTGGGGTACAGGGGTATTTTTAGGGTTCAGGGCTAGGTTTGGGTGTACAGGGGGTAGATTTGGGTTTTGGTGTACAGGGGTATTTTTAGGGTTCAGGGCTAGGTTTGGGTGTACTTTTAGGGTTCAGGGCTAGGTTTGGGGGTACAGGGGTATTTTTAGGGTTCAGGGCTAGGTTTGGGTGTACTTTTAGGGTTCAGGGCTAGGTTTGGGGTACATGGGTACAGGGGTATTTTTTGGGTTCAGGGCTAGGTTTGGGGTACAGGGTTATTTTTAGGGTTCAGGGCTAGGTTTGGGGTACAGGGTTATTTTTAGGGTTCAGGGCTAGGTTTGGGTGTACAGGGGTATTTTTAGGGTTATGGGGTAGGTTTGGGTTTTGGGGTACAGGGGGTGGTTTTGGGGTACGGGGGGGTAGATTTGGGTTTTTGGGGTACAGGGGTATTTTTTAGGGTTCAGGGCTAGGTTTGGGTGTACTTTTAGGGTTCAGGGCTACAGGGGTATTTTTAGGGTTCAGGGCTAGGTTTGGGGGTACAGGGGTATTTTTAGGGTTCAGGGCTAGGTTTGGGTTTTGGGGGTACAGGGGTATTTTAGGGTTCAGGGCTAGGTTTGGGTTTTGGGGGTACAGGGGTATTTTAGGGTTCAGGGCTAGGTTTGGGCTACAGGGGTATTTTTAGGGTTCAGGGCTAGGTTTGGGGGGTACAGGGGTATTTTTAGGGTTCAGGGCTAGGTTTGGGGGTACAGGGGTATTTTTAGGGTTCAGGGCTAGGTTTGGGGGTACAGGGGTATTTTTAGGGTTCAGGGCTAGGTTTGGGTTTTGGGGGTACAGGGGTATTTTAGGGTTCAGGGCTAGGTTTGGGGTACAGGGGTATTTTTAGGGTTCAGGGCTAGGTTTGGGTTTTGGGGTACAGGGTTATTTTTAGGGTTCAGGGCTAGGTTTGGGGTACAGGGTTATTTTTAGGGTTCAGGGCTAGGTTTGGGTGTACAGGGGTATTTTTAGGGTTATGGGGTAGGTTTGGGGTACAGGGGGTAGATTTGGGTTTTGGGGTACAGGGGTATTTTTAGGGTTCAGGGCTAGGTTTGGGGGTACAGGGGTATTTTTAGGGTTCAGGGCTAGGTTTGGGGGTACAGGGGTATTTTTAGGGTTCAGGGCTAGGTTTGGGGGTACAGGGGTATTTTTAGGGTTCAGGGCTAGGTTTGGGGGTACAGGGGTATTTTTTAGGGTTCAGGGCTAGGTTTGGGGGTACAGGGGTATTTTAGGGTTCAGGGCTAGGTTTGGGGTACAGGGGTATTTTAGGGTTCAGGGCTAGGTTTGGGGTACAGGGGTATTTTAGGGTTCAGGGCTAGGTTTGGGTTTTGGGGTACAGGGGTATTTTTAGGGTTCAGGGCTAGGTTTGGGTTTTGGGGTACAGGGGTATTTTTAGGGTTCAGGGCTAGGTTTGGGTTTTGAGGTACAGGGGTATTTTTAGGGTTCAGGGCTAGGTTTGGGGGTACAGGGGTATTTTTAGGGTTCAGGGCTAGGTTTGGGGGTACAGGGGTATTTTTAGGGTTCAGGGCTAGGTTTTGGGGTACAGGGGTATTTTTAGGGTTCAGGGCTAGGTTTGGGTTTTGGGGTACAGGGGTATTAGGGTTCAGGGATAGGTTTGGGTTTTGGGGTACAGGGTATATATATAGGGTTAAGATGGATTAGTGTTTAAGGGTGTTGGGGTATTTTAAGGAGTAAGGGTGGGTTATGATTATGGGGTGCAGGTGTATTTAAAGGGAGCAGGGAGGGATTAGCACACGATATGAGACATGGCATGAAGGGCGGAACGTACCACACATGCCCCCAGCGTTTGTCATGCCCACAGCACAGACACGCCCACAAGGGACTACTTTTGCTGGCACAGTTCTTTTACCTTTTGAATGTATATGGTGGGCGTCTGCATAGCCTATGTCCGTCTGCTGCAACTGCCCTTTCCAACGCTGTATTGGGTGTTGTGATTGGTGCTGTGGTTCGTGAGATTACCCGCCTCAAAGGTTTGGGCTCTCTTTATTATATTAGTATAGATGTATAGTGTACATCGTATGACTAAATTGCTTGTACGTGATAACTAGATAAATCTGGCCCTGTGGGGGCAGAGGTTGTTAGAATAAAACGGTTTTCAGTTATTTTCTGATTGCCTGTTAGTAGTAGTTGGAGTTGAGGCAGGCTGTTTCATTTGTGAGGTTTAGCCACTGAGCTTTCTGTCTCCTCTATACCTTTTTATTGCAGTTTGTATTAGGGACCCACTGGGAGGTTGACCTTGTTAGAAGAGAATGGCCAGGAAGAGAATGGCCAGGAATAGGTTATTTGTTTAAATTTGTTCTGTAAGAATTTTTGTGCTGAGCTATGTGAACTCGAGGGAATGTTTTGAAGGTGACCCTGTTATTTACCCTCAGCGAGTGGAAGTTTCTGCGATGCTGGTGATTGCTTCGATTTGCACAGGCTTTAGTCATATGCACAGTGTTATGAAGTGTGCTAATTTGACAGGCAGATGGGTCAATAAATAGTGAGTTTGCAGTAGGAAGAGTTTACTAGATCTCAGACAGCCGAAAGGAATGGTGTTATATGTGTGTGAATGGTAATGTTTTTGATGGGAGTTTAAGTTGGTTGACTACCCAGATTTGCGAGTTGAGTCTTGTATCCACATCCTAGATGGTACCTAGGTTTTTTAGCCTTACTTTTGATGGCCACACTTCTTCCAAAGAAGACTGGATCAGGGTAGATAGATTGTGTCAGTTAACTTCAGGAGATAGGGAAGACCTAGTACCAGGATTTCCAGACGGTGTTTAAGGCTGTGTTGATTCCCCCAGCATGCAACTGCATTTAGGACAAAAAACTGAATTGGTTGGGGGAATGAAAGACTTCCATTATATGACTGTTGACAGTGGGGAGTGAGCAGGGAGAGGGAGGTTGTGATCTATCTTTAAGGAATGATTTGATCCATTCAGGTGATTGGTTTGTGACGTTGGCCTGATGTTTGTGCAGAAGAATGCCGTGGTCCAGTGTATCAAAAGCAGCCTGCAGGTCCAGCATACAGAGTGATTCTCTGGCCAGTAATTTACAGGATGTTGTCCCAGACATTTATAAGGGCTTCTTTTGTCTCATAAGTGGGGCAGAAACCAGATTGGCTGGAGGCAGTATGCTGTCAGGTTTGAGCTGGGATTGGAGTGGAGCATTGGCCACTTACCGCATAATTTTAGAAATGCATGATATTTGTGATTAGCAGAGGTGAGATTGGCCTTTTCTTTTTAATTCAGTGGGATGAAAAGAGACGAGTGAGAGTAAGGGAGATTTCCCCTCGTTGAAGGCATCTGTTTTAGAATGCACTTGCAGGCGACTGCTTGTGATTCTAGAAGTTCAAGGACAGTGTCAATAGGGCTCCAGTCGGTGGGATTTGGCTCACTTTGAAGCCTTGCAGCACAGACATGAAATTTTTCTGTGCAGCTGAATGTTGCAGAATTTTCTTTTGTTATCTGAGGATTATCTCTGCAGATGAGGAGTTGGCCTAACGGCTAGGGCGCTCGACCTCGGATCTGGGTTCGAGCCTCGGTAACGGCGCCAAAAACCTCCTGTGATTCTGGGCAAATCACTTAATCTCCCCGTGCCTAAAAATGAATGTGTCCGTCCTCCTGTAACGTTACTGGTGCTATGTAAAGCGCTCTGATACCAGATTCGGTTCGGGTCTAGTGTGCGCTATATAAAACTCTGCAAAAAAAAATAAAAAATTATGTGGCGGGGTTGCCAACAGGCAAGAGCAGCATAAGCTGGGTGTAATGTTCCAGTTAAACTATGTTTGGGAAACCTGAGATGTATAAGTGACTTCTCTTCTCATAACCCCTGAAAATTAGTGGTTGCTACAAGACGGACGGCTTCTTGTTTGTAAAATATTTTGTTGGGCTTGGGGACACATTATCAGATCTGTGGAATTCCTATAGCCCAACACCTTGGTCATACTGTTGGACGAATCAGAAAACCGGTTTTCCTCTCTATTTCCTCTAATGGACAGGTAAACACAAACCCTTGACAGCCGGTTTACAATGTGCTATACGGTTGTGCTCAGTTGGCAACCTAGGCACTGGAACACCAATATCCTCTTTTTATTTCCAGTAACGTTTTGTTAATTAAATTTAGTGCCTAAAGTTTTGCCGGAGTATTCTACTGTGGCTTCCACAGAAACAAAGGAGAGCAATGCCACTGTCAAACCATGTTCTTTCCCAAACATTTTCATAATTAGAAGTCTTGCTTAACAAAAGCACGGTCCTATTCGGGGCCTTAATGTGAACAAAAAGCCGCCCTTAAGAGTAGTTCATAAACAGTCTATTAATAGTCGCATATTTGACAGAACACTGGTATGTTCACCTTTTGCTGTAATCCTAAATGTGACATTATCAAAGCCTTCCTAGAACTGAAACCCTTACTTAACATGAAGCCCGGCATAATGCGACAACGCTATCCGAGCTCCAATATGAGAAAGTTTGCATAAGTTGAAGGTGAATGTCATCAAATGGGACAAGTGGATTTTTTTAATGAAAGGAATGCAGATTTATGAAGTATTCAGTCCTTTGCCCAAGTAGATAATGTATCTAATTCTTTACCCCTTCCATATAGGGAAGTCTTTATCTGGTCAACCATGTACAATATGTTTACCTTGAATCTGCACACTTATTGAAATAATCCACACAATCCTACTGCGGTGTCTACAGCTGCCCTGGAAATTGTTTTAGTGTGCTTTGGATAGACCTATTTCTTCTTTTAGTGCGGGTATGTAAGCAGACTGCCCTAAACTCATCAACATGTTACACAGCCATTATTATTGCTTGCCCTGTCCTGTTCAGTTGTGAGTCAGAGGCTGTAAAATTCCTCCTTCCCCCGTGCAATTGGTAGGAGTCAGACCTGCTGCTTGGAAATCTATCAGGCTGTTGATACCAATTTCTCGGAATGGTTTGTACAGGTTTTAAGGAACTCCGCAGAACAACTCCCTAAAATCAGAGGCGAGGATTCTTTAGGTATGGTTCTAGGTCAAAGTGAAAGATGCTTTTTCTTCTTCTAGTGAAACAGTTTCTACTTTACTATATGTTATGGTTTTCATCCTTTAGTGGATTTTATGGTTTTCATCCTTTAGTGGATTTAGATCTGTCAGTGGAAAAAAGATTAAGGCCGCAATATTGGTTCCCCCTCAGCAGCAACCCCCAATGATTATAGTGCTTCACAATTTGTTTTTGCTTTTTTACCTAAATTTTAGTAAATATTTTCCATTTCTTGTTTCTTACAACTCCTCTTGATCCCATTCATCTTTATTAATAATGTCAAAACAGAAGATCACAGGTCCTTGTTCAGTGTTTTAATTTGCTTGGTGGGGCTAATATCTGTGATTATGTTGCCCCTTTAATTTGTGGCAATAAGACAATGGAAGCAAGCGAGGACCTACTCCTTTTCCCAACAAAGCACCTAGTAGAGCAAAAGAATGAAGATTGGTTGTATGATAGCTCTTGCGCGTCATATCACCCCAGAATAGGCTACAGTAAAGATATTAGCCCCCCCAACTAGATAGACTTTTTAACCGATAATTACAACCTGCCACACTGAGAGAAGACTGAACGGATTGATGCACATATCCTACCATCGATTTGTTTCTGATTTAGGCATTTAATTATTGCAATCTTGAGAGCTAATATTTTAATCCATTCTCTCTGCAAAGAGACCTGATGGACTGGTAGTTTTGGCATTTATTCTGAAAACATTAGATGCTCTTGAGTCCCCGTGTTGCAAACGAGGCAGATTGAGCCTTTTCTGGATGGGTAGCAAATGTAGGAGGCACATGCGCAGAGTATACTTGATCCCAACATATGAGACCTGATAGTACTCTTGCTTACACATCTATAGACGCTGTAGTTGCTATATTAATTGTTGAGGCAAGCACAAATGAACAATGGGTAGTACACCCTGGATAATCCGTTCATCTTAGAGTGGTGCGGGGAACATAACGAAAGGTAAAATCAGCATCAATCGTGCGTTGTTTTAGCCTCCATCATTGCTTTGGTGGCATTAGTCTTTGGGGTGAGGCTGTGTAATCTCTCCAACTTTCAGGGTCGATTCATTGACTCTGTCCAAACATGTTTACCTTTTATGGTATCCTAGAACACTCTTGCACATGCTTTCTTTCCAGTACCCTCACCTATTTAAACTTTTTTTTAAATTATAAATAAAAAAAAAAATAATCAATACACAATTACTGGCTAGATTCAGTTATTGGGCGCATGAATGTAAGCTGGGTGCCTAGTACATTGCATTTGTTTGGTATGTGCAGCTCTCCATGAGATCTGATCATGTAAATACCAGATTCTAGTACTGGTTATTCAAGTATGGGGGGCCACAAAGCAGCACAAAACCTAAACCACCATCTGCACAGGGGCGTCCGGGTGCTGGGTGCAAATTCAGTGTTGGGCGCCCAATGCTTTTCATGGAGATTTTTCTGTCAATAAATGGGATGCAGGCGTTGAATCGGAGATTGCAGGAGGAAGGCCAACCGCAGCAGAGGTAGGGGGTTGTAGGGGCACCTTCAGTTCATCTCAACAAGGCCGAGGGGCTTTGGGTGCAGGGGTGCCCTTTGAAATCGTAGTCTTCTTGCCAGTTCTGGTCAGGGGGAGCCTCTGGATTAAGGCTGCAGGTGTCGTCTAGGAGGTCTGGATTGTTGGGTAGCCTGTTCTGGGTTGAATGTCCACCTGGACACGGGCCCAAAGGCGTCTGGTGCAGAGTGGGCAGGACTCCTGGATCCTGATAGCACTGGAGTCCTTTGTGTTGGCTTCTTGGGGACAGAACCGTTGTTCTGGTCTTTTTCAAAGTTCATGCAGTCGTCTTCTAGTTTCTGGAAGTCGCTGTCTGCAGGACTGGCACTGTCGTCTTGCAGGGTCTTGAAAGCTGGAGACAGGCAGGTAAGGCTAGGACCAAGTCAGTCGTTGTCTTCAGGCTTTGCTGCACGACGTCTTCTTCGTTCTTCTTGGGTTGCAGGTAACTAGTTTCCAGGTCTGGGGTGCCACCTAAATGGAAAATTTACAGGACGTTTTAGGGGAGTCGCAGATAGGGCCAATGGGTACCTTACCTGGGAGACTACACCTGCTATTATACCACCTTCCTGTGGAAGGGTGCACAGACCTCACCCTAATTGGAGGAGTCACCTTATTTTAAAGATGGGGGGGACTGAAGTGTGTGCTTAGCTTTACCTCCTCCACCAGTGGGGTGGAGTTGACAAATATGGGCACATCTCCTAGCCTTTTTTAATTTTCCCCCACCCAAAGTGGGGTTGTAAACTTGGGGCTGCAATCTGGTGCTAGCATCAGAGGCTGGGTTTCTCAGTACATAGGCGGCATGCAAGCTTCCCCTTTGAGCACTGGGCTCATCCTGGGGGAGGAGGTTTGACACCTCTGCCCTGAATTAGCATTGTTTCTGGCCCCAGAGAGCAGTGGCTCTCCACCCAGTGGTCCAGAAACATGTTTGTGTGTGGCAGGCTGCTTAAAGCCAGTCCGTGCCAACACCAGGGTCGGTAGGTTGACTGTGGGCACCTCCGAGTACATTACAGTTAATCCCACACTGGCACAGTGTGGGTTTATTGTGAGGAATAGTTTGGTACCAAACACTCCTGTGTTCAGTGAAGCCATCATAGTGCTGTGGAACTCGAGTTGTCTAGTTTCCAGCCCATATACTCTGGCTTCCCTGGCACTTACAATATTAAGGAATATACCCCACTAGTGTGGGGACATGTCTGCTTTTGCAGATATGCTCATACCTGGTATATAGAGTACCCTGCCTTGGGGCTCGTAATGCCTGCTAGAAGGGTGAGTAAACTGGATTGCCATGTCGACTTTGTCGTTTTGTCTGCACCAGGCCATGCATGCTGCAGTGGCAGCCTACATGGCCTAGGTGAGGGATCCCTGGGGGACCCTTTTTAGTCCTAATAATACCCTTAGTACCCAGGTACCTATTGCTAGGGACGTACAGAGGCCTGAAGGACCAAATGGGAAATCACTTTTAGGGAAGAAGCACTGACCTAGGGGACCTGATTGGCAGGGACCCAGTGCATTACAATCAAAACCACCTTAATGTCCAGGCAAAAAGTGGGGGCTCACGCATGTCAAAAAGAGGCTCTTTCTCACACAGATATTTTCCTGCAACTATTGAAGGTGGCAGAGGCAATATTCTATGACAGCCCTTTATAATCTTTACTCGGAGGCCAGGGCTAGCAGGGAGAAGCACACACAATTTCCTTCACTGATTTCCAAACTGCCTGCGTCCGCTGTGTCCTAAGAAAGCCATGGAAAACTGCAGACAAATTGAGGCCTGTGTTATGATAGCTTTTGTCGAGCCCACCCAAAGTACCTTCTTAATACTCATAATATTTTTATTATCTTAAAGTGTTCCAAGTTGCTCAGCGGGAAGAAAAATCTTGTCCTTATTGTGAACTTCCAGGGAAATTACAAATGTCCTGATCTATTTTGCACCTGGCACTTGGCACGGGTATGTAAGGGATAAGGAGGCTGTTCCCCTTTTTTTATCCCAAAATAGAAATGTAATGTCTTTTTCTTTTTTTTTTTTTCCCTTTCTTTTCTAGTCCCGGGTCTCGCTACCGGTATGCCTTTTCCTCATCAGACGCCGCAGCAGACGCTGATGGCTTTTGGTCAGCCACGGCCGCCTCTTCTGGGATATGGTGAGTTGTGAATTCTTCTAGCATGTTTGAGTGAGGGCAGGTAGAGAGCATTATACAAAGGGAAAACTCGGAAGTAGAGCAGTCGCCGTATCAAGCAATAATTGGCCCTCTGCGGTTTTGCTTGTAAGATCCCCCAAAAGTACTAGTCTGTTGCTCTACACGCCGTTTGATGGGCTCGGCAGGTTAAATTGTTGGTAGGTACGTTGTATCTCAGCAATGTCCTCTCCGTTAATATTACGACAACAGAATAAAACCTTTACCAGTACGGTATCCCTGAACACCTCAACATAGAGATTTGGCTCCAAACAGTGCTTATTTAGAGGTCCCATCTTTTAACAAAATTAAACTGTTCTATTAGAAAGTTACTAAAAAGCTAAATTTGGTTTATGTGCTACTTCATTGTTACCCAAGTGTCTGCTTTTTTCCCCCCCTTTTAAACGATGGGAAATGAATTAAAAATGTTACCATCGGCATATTGCCTATAGGAAAAATGAGCAAGCTCTCTTTAAGACAGCCAAGAGCCACCATAGTCCCAGCATATATCACACGAGGTCGATCCTTTGTTGGACTTTGACATTCCAAAGAAAGGAGACCTCAAAGCAATGCTTATTTTTTCCGATGAGACTGTGGGACAATGGTGGGTTGATTCTTTAAATAATGTAAATCACTTTCTTCATTGTGGGATTGTCATTAATATATAAATGTTAGACTAGGTCTGTAAACTTTTCTTTATCGCAGAGGAAACTAAGCTTCTAGAATGACAATTAAATGAAAGCCGCCAGTGTAGATACCTAGAACTTCTTTCATAGAATAATTTTTGACTACCTTGGAACCAGTTTCGGAGGCAAGATTGAAGATAATCATGCGTTCCTGTAAACAAAATCTCTTTCTCCTGCTGTAAATTCTGCATGTAGGAAAGCCCATGAAACCAGGCCCAGAGGCATTCAATTTCCATACTGAAACTCAACAGTTCTTTAGGGCTTCCATTGCTATTTATATATGCTACTAATGTCTGGGGCTAGCCTCACTAATTACTTCACTTCCAGAGGGCTTACCTTGTGCGCCAACAGTATTGCCAATTATAAAGAACAGTTTGTAGCTTTTCAATAAAAAGGGAGCAATTTAGTTGTGGTTATTTTCTTTGCGTTAGGACTCACTGACCGTTTGAGAACTACATAGTTCAGTACCTCCATCCTAATACAAAAGTTTACCTAGAACATGCAGCAAGTGATCCCAGGAAAGCTTAGATCACCAAATAACAGTTTATGAAGATTGTAGACTTGAGCTTTAAGAGACGGTGACTGTAATTGTCAGACTATGAAAGATGGATTTTTAAGCAACCTCCTTTGGAAAGCTGCAGAGAAGCCCTCAAATGTGTGCAACCACTTACTCACAGAAGTGAAGATGCAATATACACAATTTGTGTTCAGAGGGTTCCAATGTTAATAGGTTTAATGTGGGAAAATATTCATTTTGAAGTCTCTCAACTACTGAATGGTAACTGTGAAACTGCCATATCCCCTGGTAGCCATTAGTTCTAGCAGGCTTTAACCCGGATATGCCCTGATATCAAATAACTTTAGGTTTAGGGGAAAGCTAATAACAAATGCTATAATGAAAGAGCAAAACATACTGTCCTCTAGGAGCAGATTTTGGTAGAATTAAGACACTTAATGTAGTGTGAAGCAAACAAATTATCTACTTTATTCTGATACAAATTTTTAGCTACAGATTCCTTACCTTTGAATTTCCCCAGGCATCAGACTGGATCCAGAAGATTTTTCATGAGCTGGTGGCATCGATCGGTTCTGCGTGCGCCGTCCGCGCCAGATATAATGACGTGGGGCCTATATAGGCACCACCACGGTGTGCTGACAACAGTTCTTTCTTTCAGCACCAGCCAGCACTGATCCAGAGAAGAGCAACCCCTCAGTCACATTTTGACTGGATTTTTTTCAACATTTTGTCAAGTGTTTTTGAGGTTTGTCCTCCTGGTGTGATCAAGATGGCATTTAGGTAGAGGCTTTAAGCCTGTCCTCGATCAAGGTCTGTGACGACCCGGCACCTTGTCTGCCTGTGGTGTCTGGAGGCATAATCACGACCCAAAGTTGTGCCCCTATTGCTGCGCCACAAGTCAGTGGCTACAAAGAAGGGAGCCTCAAATGTAATGGTGGTGCAGAGGTCGGCAGAGATCTTTGTGACTGGAAGTTTCCTCATCCAAACTTATACTTTCATTCAATGACTCCCTCACTGATATCCTTTTAGGGACTTAATCCACACCCAACACAGGGGCTTCTGTGAATAGGACAATTACCCACGGCCAATGTCCCTTCTCCAGGGGTCCCATACATACTCGCCCAACACCAGAGAGCTTGGTGGTCAAAGCCTTGGCATCCCATGGCGCATTCCCTATCCCTACCCTGGATAGGGAATCCAAGAGGCTGGACTATTTAAGGAAGATATTTTTTTTTCTGACCGCCTTGTATTGCGGTCTTTGAACACAGCATGCCTTTTGGGCCGTTATTACTACACTGTGGGATACAGTTGCGCAAGTGCTGCCACAAGTCCTTATGGAGTTCGGGCTGTACTCTCTCAGGCTGTTGCCGATAAGAGGGATGCATCAAAGTTCACATTACGATGTTGACTCGACACAACCTACTCACTGGGCAGGGTAGTTTCATCGATTGTGACCCAGAGGCATCACTCCTGGTTGAGGCCGACTGGCTTTTCTGGGGATATCCAAGCTTCCCTTATGTACATGCCCTTTGATGGTGTAGGAAACAGGGATGTTGGTGCAGCATCGCCCCGCCACCCCACTTTTCGCTCGGTAGTTGATTCAGCTTTGACTAAAGTGTACTGGGTTCCTGCTAACCAGGTTCCCAGTATCAGTGTTCTTCCCCTAAAAATGTACAATTGTCTCCCCAACTGGCAATACCTTTAGCACCCTCTGTTACTTCCTAGTACATTGTAACCCTGGTACATAGGGTCTGATGTACCTAAGAGGGTCCCTAATGGCTGCAGCAGGAAGTACGGGGCCCCTCAGCAAGCACATGCAAGACTGCCATTGCAGGCTGTGTGTCTTGGCGCAGACAAAAGTGAACACACATGTCGCACATCCCTGTGTGTGTGTCCCCTACCACTGCAAGTCACCCCTACATCGGGTCTGACAGACCTAAGGCAGGTTGCTTAATATTACATGATGGGGCATATCTGCATGAGCAGATATGCCCCTGTGCTGGTCAGTCCTATTACTGCCAGTGCAAGTGACCAGGGAAGCCATCTTAAGATATGTGCTGGACACTGGTGAAAATGAGTTCCCCCCACCTACATAATGACTTCGCTGAAAATAGCCCTGTTTGGTATCAAACATCTCATATTGGTAAACCCACCCTGATGCCAGTGTTGGATTTACCAGTACATGCACCCAGAGTGCAACTTGGAGGTGCCCTCTGAAACCCTACCAGTGTCTGGTGTTCTTGCTGACTGGTCTCGGCCAGCCTGCACCCGAGACACTGTTCTGACCACCTAGGGTGAGAGCTTTTTTACCATAGAGAGTTCCGGTGCTAGATGTTGTCTGTGGTTGCTATTCCTGTTTTCTGGTACCCAAAAAGGACAAAAGCCTTTGGCCTGGTCTAGATCTCCAAGCCCTCAACGTCCTCAAAAAGGATAAATTCAAAATGTTCACGTTGGCTCAGGTCTTGGCTAAGCTGGACCCAGGAGACTAGATGATAGTGTTGGACTTGCATAATGCCTATTTTCACATTCCTGTCCTACCTTCCCATCGGCACTATATGCGGATTTCATTTTCTGGTCACCGTGCTCCCTTTTGGCCTTACTAGTGCCTCTTTGGTTTTCACCAAAGTGATGGCGGTGGTTGCTGCTCACATGCGAAGATCTGGGGTGCCAGTCTTCACCTATTTCGACGACTGGCTGATGGCCAGCTCTCTCCAGGCTGTTGTTTTCCACCTCCAGACTACGGTTGTTGGAAAGTGCCATTTTTTTGCCTTGTTAGCTCCCACTTTTTGCCTTATTCTGATGCACTTTGAATGAATGTGCACTGTGTTCCTGCTAACCAGGTTCCTAGTGTGTGTTCTTTGCACAGTTTGAACACCTCTGGCCCACATACAAGTCCCTTGTAAAAGGTACCAGTGGTAAACCAGAGAGGGTTTCTAAGTGCTGCAGCATGTATTATGCCACCCTAAGAGACCCCTCACCAATTCATGCGCAAGACAGGGTGCACTAACCTCTTGGGAGGGTATAACTGCATGAGCAGATATGCCACATTAGTGTGTAAGTCCATTTTTAGACATAAGTGCATAGTGAAGCCATACTGAGTACATGGGCTGGGGGCATGGGCACAGCTTCATGATGGCTTTACTGAATCCAAAGATATTTGGTACCAAACATCTTGGGTTAATAGACCACATTGATGCTTGCGTTGAGTTCATTAATACATTTACTCAGAGGTGCCTGCTGAAAACCTACCAAACCACTAGTGTGTGCCCGACTGGTCTGCACTAGTTTGCCACTTCTAGACCGGTTTCTGACCCCCCTAAGTGGAGCCTTGCGCTCTTGTGGGTCAGAAAGAAAGCCTGCTCTGATTGGAGGTGCTTCACACCTACCCCCAAGCAGGAACAGCATTGAAGGGCGGTTTGCCTAGAAGGCTTCCTGCCCTTTGTTATGCTAGCTAGGGCCTCTCCAGCTAGTGGAGACGCCGGACCCGTGACCAAGCCCCACTTTTGGCAACAAGGTCAGCAGGAAAATTAGTAAGCATGAGAGATGGATCCCCTCTCACCCAGGACCACCCCTACGGTGTCCTGAACTGAAGTGACCCCCTTCTTTGAAAATCCTTTATATTGTTTGTGAGGATTTTAGCCAATCGGTTTAGGGGTATGCACACTCCCCAAAGGGAGCAGACCTACAATGGTTGTAGTCACCGTAATGGTAAGTAGCTCATTGGCTACTACCTTCCAGCCCCTGCAACTCCCATAAATTGAGTATTAAGGGGCACCCCTTAACCTTAATCCGTAATTCTTGACAACCTACAAATGAAGAGGAAGAACAAGAGCCGTTCAGCATAGGAAGACTAAAGACAATCACTGACTTGGCCCCAGCCATACCTGCCTGTCTGTAGCCTCCGATCCTCCCACAGACCATGAGCTTCCAAAAGCTACTGGAGGGGCGGCTGCCTTCAATTCCTGAAAACAGTGGCCCTGTTCTCCAAGAAAGGCCTCTGACCTGCAGAACCGCAAAACCTCGCTTCCAGATCCACTACTGCATCTGACGCCTCCAGCCAGAGTCAAAGTGGCCCACCGGTCCCAGCGATCCAGAGCCCAGCCTGGGCTGACCATCCTGGTCACCACGACAGCGCCTGCAGCCTTAACACAAAGGAGCCCCAAATCCGCGAGCAGCTCCGGTAAGGGTTTTCTGACCTCAAAAGGCACCCCCTGCACACACAGCCCACGGACCTTGGGTAGCCAGACTGATGATGCCCAAGTGACCCCCAGGCACCGGTTTCCTTTGTCCTAGTCCGAGCCTGCTGGCTTTGTTTGAGAGCCTGACGCTGTGTTGGCATTCTGCATCCTGCTGCCCCTGTGCCGCTGTGGGTGTATATTTGGTGCTGCCTCATGCCCCCGTGTTTCTGTTAACACCCATAGGTTGGCCTCCAAAGTATTGATCTACTGCATTGAAGAGTATTGCCAGTGTGAAAACTATACTTACCTGCAACTAAGCGTTTTTGTTTCTAGTAATTAAAGTAGCAAAGTAAAAGTTATACACCATTGGTCTACTTTAGCCTCTGTAAAGCCTCTGGGGATCCAATGGGGTCTGCACACTATACCTTACTTTGGTATAGTTTATACAGAGCCTGCGAGTCCAGGATATTCAGGCTATGATACCCATATTTCAGCCTGCATCCTGTGTTTCGGAGAGATTGACTGAGGCTGCTGGGCCTCATGGCTTCTCGCATCCTGCTAGTGACACATGCCCACTAACATATGCAGGCTCTGCAGTGGAATCTTAAGCTTTAGTGGGCGCAGCATCAGGGGAATCTCTCTAACATGGTCCCGATCTCGGAGGGAATGGCAAAAGATCTGCCTTGGTGGCTAACAGACCTTGATTGGGTCAGCTGCTGACTCCTCTCCCTTCCCCAGCCAGCTCTGACTAGTGACAAATGTGTCACTTCTGGGATGGGGCAACCATCTGGGAAAGGTGAGGTTCAGAAGTTTCTAGTGGGATCCCGAATCTACAACAACATGCTGGAGCTCCGAGTGATCAACTGACATTGAAAGCCTGTCTAACCTTCATCAAGGGAAGGCTAGTACAAGTGTCCACTGACAATACCAACAATATGTGGTACTGTAACTAACAGGGTGGGGTGAGGTAGTAGACCATTTGTCAAGAAGCTCTGCGCCTCTGGGAATAGCTGGAACAGCAGGGCATATCCCTAGTGGTTAAACACCCCCGGGCTCTGAACGGAAGAGCAGACGAGCTCAGCCGTCAATGTCTAGCAGATCACAAAAGGCGTCTCCAGCTGGAGGTGGCGCAAGGTATCTTTCAACATTGAGGAGAGCCGTGGTTAGATCGGTTTGCCTCGGTCGAACATGTAATGTCAGCAGTTTTGTGTGCTCGCTTGTTGATACATTTAGTCTTGTGTGGAGCTCTGGCTTCCTGTACGCTTTTGCGGCCATATTACTCCTGCCCAGAGTTCTTAAGAAGATCAAAAACAACCCGGTCCATATCCTCTTTGGCTCTGGATTGGGCACGGAAAGTCTGGTATCCCGAGCTTTTGAGCATGCCAATCGATCCTCCGATCAGGGTGACCCTTCGGGAGGATCTACTGTAACAGCAGCAGGGTAGGATTCTCCACCCAAACCTGTCCACTTTTTTGCACAGCGATTGAGCAGTGACGGATGACCACTTTCACCCTACCTCCCAAAGTCTGCCATGCTATCTTGCCAGCCAGGCGTCCCTTGACCAAAGGGGTATACGTCTGCCATTGGAAGAAATATGTGGCGTGGTTTACAGAAAAACATGTCGATCCCCTTTCTGCCCCACTTTCTGAAGTTTTGCTCTTCATTCTTTCCCTTGCCCAGCAGGGCTCTGCTCAGGGCACTCTCAGGGGCTATCTGTGCTCATTCTTCCTTCTTGCGGCTGCCTGACCAAACCGCTTTGTTCAAGTCCCCTATTGTTCATAGGTTCTTAAAAGGTCTTGTTCATCTCGTCCCTCCGTCTCCATTCATTATGCCTCGGTAGGACATTAACTTGGTTCTGACATTTTTAGTATGTGCTCCTTTTGAGCCGCTACACAATTGCCGTCAGGCTTCTCACATTGAAAACAGCCTTCCTTGTCCGAATTACATCTGCCCGCTGAGTGAGTGGCTGTAGGCGGTCTGTGCTGCCTTACATTTCTGTCAGTCCTGACAAACTGATGCTTCGTAGATGGGCCTCCTTTCTGCCAAAAAGGGTCACCCCATTTCATGTAGGCCAATCACCTTGCCTACATTCTATGCTCTTCCACATCCCTCTAAAGAAAAGGAGTGACTCCACCGCTTGGACCCAAAAAGAGTGTGGTTGTTCTACCTTGATCACACATGAGAGTTCCAGGAGGAGGATCAACTCTTCATGGGGTATGCTGGTGCACAAAAAGGTCGGGTGGTGCAGAAATGACCCGTCTTTATATGGGTCATGTTCTGCATCAAAATCTGCTATGCGCTGGCCATGAAGCAACTTCCTGAATGCTTGCGAGCTCATGCCAGCAGAACTAAAGATGCGACCACTGCGTTAGCACGCTGAGTTGACCACTGCGTTAGCACGCAGAATTCTGATCCTGGACATCTGCCAGGCTACAATGTGGGTATCTCTACGCACGTTTACCAAACGTTACTGTCTGGACAGTCTGGTCTGTAGGGATGGGCACTTTGCCCGTTCGGTCCTGCAATAATTCTTTGTTAGACATTGGTCCGCAGACCCAACCTCGGAGAGGTATTGCTTGAGTATCTATTCAGAGGTAAGGGATCTGCGGCTAGAAGTGTCTATTAGATGAACAAGTAACTTATCTTCGATAACACCTTATCTGACAGATTTTTTTTTCTTCAAGCCGCAGATTCTGTACTGACCTACCCATCCTCCCTGCAAACTGATTTCTATGGACCGGGCTGACCCACTTTCAGGGCCCTAGCTTTTCACTCCGGAGATCAGTGCACTTCATGGCTCCACGCTTCTGGCATGGAACGTCATGGAAAGAAACTGATGTCAGTGCGCCTGTATAGGTACCGTCTGTCACGTCTGGCGCTGATGATGCATGTGGAGCCGACCAACACTACCTAAAGGCTTGCAGGGGTGCTGCTCATGAAAAATCTTTCGGCTCCAGCCTGGTGTCTGGGTACTGTTGGAAATGGGATCCCTGGCTGGCCAGGGCTTTCGCCAAAGTCAGTCAGAGACCACCACTCCCAAGTCAGGGCAAGGGAGTTACACGCCAAGATAACCCCTACTCACCCTCTAGGTAACGTGGCGCGAGCAGCAAGGCTAAACTTGGAGGCGATGTAAGTTAAGTATTTGCGCACGCACCCCAGCAACAACAACCAAAGGCCCACCACAAAGGAAACTCCACACAAGGTTATATAAAAATAGCCTTTGTATTACACCAAAACACATTAGATAAAACACACTTTACAATGTGCCAGAGGCACGGGCAGAATTTACAGGGGATATTTACAAGACAGGGCCACCTGGACCACTGTCAGGAATCAGCACTTTTAGAAGTAACAATACAATACTTGTAGGCCTAGAACTTAGAACATAGCCTATCAGACAGTACCTTCCGTCCTGGTTGCACGGGATAATGCGAGTGACCTCCTTAGTAAGCTTGAGCGGGCGACCCAGCGAAGCGGCGCGGCTCAGGGTAGAGCGGCGCTGCTCGAGGCTTGGACGGGCTGCCGGCACAGTACAAGCGTTTCTCTGGGGCGACCAATGTGTGCGGCTCAGAAGAGGAGGGGGAGGCAGGATGCGGGCGACCCAGCGAAGCGGCGCGGCTCAGGGGAGAGCGGCGCTGCTCGAGGCTTGGACGGGCTGCCGGCACGAGCTGCCGAGGGGAACGAGCGAGGCACACTTCAGCGAGGCCCCAGGGGCCCAGGGAGATCAGACAAGTCCCATCAATTTGGCAGGGAAGGCACCATAGAGTCCACTGGTCCTGGGACTCTGGTCAGGGGGCAAGCTCAGTATCAAGCCCTTGGGATCACTTATAACAGAAGATCACTGTAACACAAAATAGGACACAACCAGTAATCACTGGTAACCAGGACCTCACTAGCACCACCTGTACTAGGGAGAAAACAACCACTTACACATCACAATACCTGTAGGGGTGGAAGCACATAACACATGATGCAATGCATAACATTCATTCAGAGGTGTAAGGGAGGAAAACACATGATGCATCACAATACATTCAGAGGTGTAAAAACAATATCAATTGCGCCAAACTCCCACAGGTCACCACCTGTGACTGTCCATGTGTCCCAATGTCAGGGCCTAAACGTGGCAGTTGCCCACAAAGTGCTGGGCAACTGGGTAGCACAATGATGGGGCCAACGCTGGAGCCTCGCAGGCTCTGAATAAACAAATTGCACCCCTCTGAGCCTCTCAGGGCTCTCAACAAAAGGATGTAGCCTCATTGGGCGGTGGGGTCCCTCACGGGGGACCCGGGAACACTGGGGGTGCCCTGGGCCTCTCTAGGCTGCAGGCACAATTGCGGGCATCGTTGGAGTCCCCCTCCTGGGGACTCGAGAACAAAGGAATGCACCCTTGAGCCTCGTGGGCTCTTAAAACAATGGAGGTGCCTTAAGGAGCCTCTCAGGCTCTGATCCAATATGCCCCCATGAGCCTCTCCTGGGCTCAAAAAGCAGAATGGCACCTCAGAGCCTCTCGGGCTCGTGGCTCAAGGTGGGGGGTTAGGCAGAGTCCCTCTCGGGGGACTCGGACATCACTTGAGGCCTCACGGGCCTCCTAACGCAACCGGGCTCGCTCTCAAGGGGAGGGGCGGGCCCCGACACCCCTCCTCCCCGGTAATACACTCACCGGGTTTTTGGACGCGCCGGTCTCTGCCTCACCCGGTCCCCCATCTCGGGACCGGGCCTCGATATGGAGCCTTCGTGGCTCCTGGACAAATCAGTATCCGGGGCTCCCTCCTGGTCACGGGAGCCCCGCAACGCTCGCACCACTGCCTGCTTCCGCCTCGCTCCCCGGCGGGGGCGGGACAGGGGAATCTCCTCGGGCCGGCAGCCAATCACGGCGCGGCCTGGGGAAATCGTCACTAGGGAATCCCGGGCCGGCAGCCAATCACGGCGCGGCCCCGGGAAGGCATCATCAGGAGGCTCGGCCGGCTGGACCAATCCCAGCGCGGCCTAGGGATGACGCTGCAGCTTCTCCTTCTCGACCCGGTGAGCACACGGGGCAATGCCGGGTGGGCACCGGCTTGTTTAAAATCAAAAGTACAACGGGCAAAATACGGGCGGCCAATGAGCGGGGTGGCACCCGCGCCGCTCGGTCACCTCACGGGGTGAAAGGATGCCGGGTGGGCACCGGCTGGGCACCCAAAGCGCTAGCAGCGCTAGCAGCGCTAGCCACGAAGAGAAGGCGCTCCCAAGCGCCGCAGGACAAAATAAAGCGCTCTTAAGCGCTAGTCACGGGATTCCAGCGCTCCCAGCGCTGAAGGGCAGAAATACAGCGCTTCCAGCGCTATAAGCAGAATAAAGCGCTCCCAAGCGCTAGGAAGGAAGATACAGCAACAAAGTCCTTCAGTAGTCCAGCATCCTAGCAGTCCAGGGGCTGGGCAGGGCTCAGGGAGGCAAGCCTTCCCCTGAGCCCAAGCAGCAGCACGCCCATGGCAAGATTCAAGTTGGGAACAAGAACATTTTCATGGGGTCACAGCCCCTCTTTTATACACCTTTCTCTTTGTCTTTAGGTGCAGGGTGGGGGCAGAACCAGTCGCAGCTGGTCTGGGAGTACTGTTGATGGCCCAACCACCCATTCTATTCACAGGCAGGGCTAGGGTCATCAGTCACACCACAGGGGGGCGGAGCCAGCATTGTGTGGGGAAAACCCAGCCCATCCAGGACACAGGTACACTCCTCCCACACATCACTCATGCTAATCTCCCACTCACCACCGGGGCAGACCCACACAGACTTCCTGGAGCCTGGCATCCCAGCCAGCTCCAGCCGATCACACGCCAGCACCCTCACAGCACACGTACAGCCATGTCTAGAAGTGGCCCTTCCCCACTAGACACATACAAGCCACACATACCGTTGCGCAGCATTCACTCCCACGAGTTCACACATACCAAACTTGACCATGCACACCTCACGCATCAGGAACTACCAGGGACACAGACATTCCCCATGCATTCCTATGGGAGGGCAGGCCAATCTCACACACGCACTCAGGGAGAGCACGCACTTTACACTGCGCCACAGTGTCAAAGTGCGCAAAGACCAGAAATCACTATAATTTCAAGGCAAAAAGTTCAGGGGTGAACCTGCCACAAGGGCCAAGTCCAACAGGTACATTCAAAGGTAAGGATTCTGCGGCTAGATCTAGTCTCTACCTGATGAGGCACTACCGAGGGCAAGTAACTTGTTCTTTAAAACACAGAACTAAATATGTAAAGGTAAGAAACCTTCACCACTGAATAAACAACCTAGAATTTTAGTAGTGCAAACATGATTTGCGAACACTCCCATATTTTTTTTTCTCTGTTCAAAGCCTACTATGCAGTATCTGGTTTACAGCATTTGTATGTTTAAGCCACAAGGCTGGTAAACATGAAATATCACCTCTTTAGGGATCAACTACTTGAGAGACAGCTGATCTGTGTAATTCAGAAAGCTGCTCACAGTAGTTCTGTCATTATTCTGAGGACAACAGGAATATATACCTGTCATTGCTTTTCACACCTGCACCTGTGATCCTGGCAACATTCCGTGGCTTTATGGGTTGGTTTTATGGTTGCTGATTAACTCCAGCACCGCAGTCACTGGCATGCAGCTACTACAATCCCATGATCTTCTGACAGGTCTCAAAGGGGTTTTACCTCCAGTAAATGTCGACATTGTAAGTGTTGCACTCTTGGAGGTAGAGGTCATTTGTTCTCTGAAATCCTGGTCCTAAGTGAATGCCAGTGTCTTAAGGACTAGAGTTGGAGAGGAAAACATTTTTGACTACCAGAAAGTGTTCCTTTAATTAGACGCGTGGGTGAAGATGGAATTTGTTTCCAAAGTGGTTGTCTAAACTGCACAGTTTCTCGTCATTTAGCACCATATTATTCTCGGTCAATGTCTTCATCTGGCAATAGTAGGCCTAAAAGTTAATAGCTTAGATGTTCCGTTCTGTGCAGTATTTGTTTACAGAAAAAAATGAATGTATGCTTTGAAGCATGTTAAGATATGAAAGGCTAATATTCTATTTCCCCAATGTTTGTATCATTTGCTTAGAAAAGGCTTAACCCAGTGCTTTTGTTGATGAAAGCCAGTTTAAACTCTTAAATAGTTTAAGTAATCGCCTTCATTTAAAACAAATCGTTTCCCTTGTAGCTATCTATTCTACCGGGAGTGCTGGTGACATTCAAGCATTCTCAGCTGATCTCCTTGTACTTAATTCAGTGGCATGTGGTGTGGGGAGAAAGCCACCTTAGCACAGTGTGCCCTGCGATTCATCGACTTTGAACCAGACAATTCACATGCATGTGTTTAACCCCAGGGTGGTGTATGTTTTGTAAGCATCCGTCACAGCCTACAAGTAAAGATGATTTTGTGGATATTTATCATATTCTTACTTTGTAAAACTTGAAATTTTTGGGTGGTCTTCCAGCTGGAATGCTTTTGGACAACCTCTTGAGGTGCCCATTCTCTCTGGGCAGATAGTGTTTCCATTGGGGTGTCATCATGGTTCCAATTAGGAGTCACTCCATGGTTTCAGCTGCTTCCATTGAGATGTGCACCAGTATTATCTGTTTATATTCATTTGTAAGAGCAGCCCTCTGTTGCATAACACAGTAACAAGCATCTGCTTTTCTCTGGGGGATGAACTTGCATCTTGACATTGCTGAGGCAGCTGCTTGGTCTCCTTCAAATATTATTTGAACTTAAAACAATTAGTCATGTCTGGTTTGAGGTGATCCTGTCTCCAGTTTAGTCTCAGGGTGTAGCATCCTTCTAGTATTCGTCAATCACAGAAACCACCCATATCGTGCAAGCGGCAGGGATGGCGGCTGGTGTCCAGCAGGCCCTCCCTACACTTCTCTGATTGAATACCTGCCCTGTCTTTTGCCTTGATTGTCATCCAGTAAAGCCTGCTCAGGTTGCCTTGGTATAGTTTTATCCAGTCACAAGCGCAGCTCTCTCCTTCTCTTTGAAATTGATAATACCAGAAGTTTAAGGTTATGGACATTGGCAACCATGACAAGTTAACAGCCAAGTTATTCAGTTTTCGGGGTGTGGGGTGTTTCAGAACCCACAGAAGTCGGAGACTCCTTCTAATGTTTTGCCTAATGCTTTTTTTCAACAGGTGGTGGCCCCTTTCCTCCAGCTCCTTATGCTGGAAGAGGCAACTATGATTTTCGGGGTCAGGGTTACCCAGGCAAACCCCGCAGCAGGTTTGTATTGCCTTTTTTTTTTTTTTAGTGCTCCCTTTTAACTCTGGGAAGCTGTTGACTACAATTGCAGCATGTGTAGATGTGTAGACATTGCTCACTCAGTTTCTCACAAGAATATGTCCTAGTGTTTGAACAGTGGTGGTCTGCTTCATTCTGCTTAAAGAGCTGCTCAAGGTATTGAAAGCTGTCGATCCAAGTGGCTACACTTGATAGGAGCCCCACAAAATAATCTTTCAGAGTTTTTGGTCTATAACTCATTCAGGACAGAGCCCAAGTGAAGTCTGCTTTATTAACCAGAGTCTGAAGGGATCTGTTGAACCTGGTCTTCCATTAAGGTTTCTGTTTTACATTTGTATTACGTTTGTTGATGACCATTTCTGAATACATCCATGCTTGCGTTCATGTCTGTGTATACTTGACAAGTGCTTTGTATTTCACTGAGGCACTCTCTTAGGCCCAAGAGAGTGCCTCAGCAGTCCCTTTTCTCCCCAACTCAAAGTCCTAATCTTCTACAAACTGATTTGAATTAATGGAGAAGACCATTACACAATTTCAGAAACATGTTAAGGAGAGTTGGGCCAGGGTTACAGTAGACCTTTGAGGCGGTACGGTGATAGTTCGGTGTTATCCAGATTCTGGCTGCTTATTTTACGGTCTAGTTTTAATGCCTACCCTTATGTTTTCTTAACAGGATGCTGAGAGGTGACCCCCGACATATTGTAGAATACAGAGACCTTGATGCCCCAGAAGATGTGGACTTCTTTTAAAAAGAACAGACATTAAATGTTTTAAAAACACTTCAGTCATTTTGGATCTGAGATCCAGCCGTTTTGCTTGCTGACCCATCCATCGTCACTGTCCATCCCTCAAACTCATTTGGCAGCTGCCGGTAGTCTTTACCCTGGTAAAAAGCATTCATGTTTTGTACATTTTTTTCTGCCTCTTTTGAGCTTGTTATAAATGTGACCTTTTTCCAATAAAACGTTTTACCAAACAGTAATTATTGACATCTGGCCTTTGTTGTTGCTGTCTGATTGGGTTGATAGGACATGGCTGGCGTAGAGGCCAGAATTAGGAAGCAGGTTTCATTGGTTTCCCATCAGCCGTGTAAGAATCTGAACCATTTAAAGCAAGGGTCTTCAACCAGTCGATCGCGAGCTACTGGTAGCTCGCCGAGGGGCCCGTAAGTAGCTTGCAATGGCATTTTTATTTTGTTGCCCTTTATAGTCTATCATTTTTTGGGCCTGTTTCTTAAGAGCCGGTGCCCGCCCTCACCCAAACCAGCTACTCTGATAGGCCTAAGCTTAGCTGGGGCAGGGTGGGGCGGGCTGAAAATGATGACGTTATTCGTATCCGAGTCATTGTAGCGCATACGCTCCCCTTGCCTTTAAGAGCCAGGGACCCGGCTTTTCATTGTGCGCAACGTGTGCCTGTGCGGAGCAGCAGAGGCCGAAAAGCTTGTTGGCGTGCAAGTGGTGTGGCACAGGCAGTATTGAAATGGTACCGCCCTATCGGTGCCCACACCACTTGCCTTTTCCAGTCTGACCTGAGTCTTTCGGTAGGTAAGCCCTGGCCTGAGTTAGTTGCTCTGCCCTGGCCACTAAATTAATTGCTGAATAATTGTTAGCCCCTGCCTTAGCCTTTCTCAGCACCAGGTGCCAGAAATATTCTTGTCCAGAGCCACTGTCAATAAAGAGAAGAGGGCGTGCTGTGGAGAGGATGAGAAGAGATTGATGACGCACTCATGAATTATATATATATTTTGTGCAATGAGTATGCACTCATGCCACTGCTGGCATCTGCAACCGGCAGACCTGATGGCTGCACATTTGAAGTGCAGCAGTGTAGGGAGCACACTGATGGTGCGAATGTGGGGCACAGGGAGGGGGTCACTCAAGCTGCACTTGAGGGGCTGGCACACATGATATCTGAAAGAAACAGGTTAGTATTAGATTCCTTACCTTAGAATATCCCCAGGCGTCAGTCTGGATCCGGAAACTTTTGCGTAGCAGTACCCCTGCGCGTCGGTAGGCGTCGTCTGCAGGCGTCCCCTGCGGCTCCGCGTCGTCGGCGTCGTGCGCCGTGATGACGTCGCTGGAGTATATAGACGCCGCCTCCGCGCGCTGACGTCAGTTCTTCTTTTTTCCGCGCCAGTTAGCGCAGATCCGAAGAGCAGTACTCCGGTCTTTTGACCAAGTTTTTTGTTAACTGATTGATCTTTACGGTGCCGGTAGGATGCCCGGTTTCAAGAGTTGTGACGAGTGCGACCGCATGATGTCGGTCACCGACCACCATCGACTCTGCCTCCGGTGTCTGGGCGCGGACCACGACGTGGAGTCCTGCGTCGACTGTCGGGCCTTGACTGGAAAAGCTAGGCGGGAGCGGTCCCGCAAGCTTCTCGAACTCCGGTTGTCGGCCCCGCGTCGAGAGCGGTCCCGGTCCGGTCGGAGGTCGAGGGAGCGGTCGAGGGAGCGGTCGCGGAGCCGCCATGGGCGCTCCGGGAGTCGCCACCATTCCTCCGGCTCGTCAGGTAAGCACAAGAAGTCGGGGCGTCGCCATCGCACCCCCGACTCCCCCCGACGCCCGCGGGCCGCGGCCGGGGGCTCGGGTGGCCCCACCCCCGCGGTCCCGCATGGGTCGCCGACGCCGTCTGCCCCACACCTGTCGGTCCCTGGGGAAGGCGCGTCGCGTGAGGAGATCGAGGCCTTCCTCATTGCTATGAGGGCGAGGTCTTCTCCGGCGGGGCCTTCGGCGCCTGCGGGCCCGCCGGTCCCGTCTGGGGGCCCGAGCGGTTCGGGTGCTCCTGCCCCGGCGCCGCCGGTGGCTCCGGCCCCGGCGCCGCTGGTTCCCTCTGGTTCGTCGCCGGCTGGTCTCCCGGCCTCTCCGGCGTCGGTTCCTGTGGGCCAGCCCATGGTACCGCCCCCGCGTGGTGCAGCGACTCCGCCGTCGGCTCCGGCCGGCGTCGGGTCCCCGGCACCGACGCCGCGCGGCGCCACCCCCCTTTCCTCCCCGACTCCGGACTCGGAGCCGGACCGGCGTCGGCCGACGCCGGACCCGACGCCGATGGGGCCTGTTGACCCCGATGTCTATATCGTCGACCCAGAATATGGGTATGACGAGGAGGAGTATGGAGAGGGTTGGGAGGGGTCTGAGGACCCTCTATCCCGTGCCTGCCAGTACGATGTGGACTGGGTAGGTGATCTGGGTGATGCCAGTGGCCTGGACGAGTCGCCCAACCCTGGGTTTGTCTCTCCGTCCCCTGTGGCGTCCGAGGCGGGTGCTGCCTATTCGGTGGTCCTGATGAGGGCTGCCAAGGCCTTACACCTTGAGCTCCCCGTCGCGAAGGTCAAACCGAATATCCTGACGGAAGTTTTTAAACCGCAGTCATGCCCCCAGGAGCCTCTGCTGCCGTTTAATGAGGCCCTGACGGATGTCCTTCTGGGCACCTGGTCCAGGCCCGCCTCTGGTGCGCCGGTTGACCGGAACGTTGCCAGGCGTCACCGTCCCTGCGCGGACGACCCTGCCTTCCTGTCCACCCATCCCTCCCCGGAGAGTCTGGTGATCCAGGCCTCCACTTCGCAGTCCGCATTTCCGTCGGCTCCGCCCGACCGGGAATCAAAGAGGTACGACCAATTCGGAAAGAAAGTGTTTTCCTCTTTGAGTGCTGGGCTGCGGTCTTGTAACACCGCGTGCCTCTTGGGCCGCTACACCCACTCCCTGTGGGATACGGTCGAGGAGTGTTTGCCGCAATGCCCCCAGGAAGTGCGGGACAAGCTCACCCGGGCCTTTGTTGAAGGCCGGGATGCGGCGCGGTACTCGATCCGTTGTGGTCTGGACACCACGGACTCACTGGGACGGGCCATGTCCACTACGGTGGCGATTCGTCGCCATGCCTGGCTGAGATCTGCCAACTTCTCACCAGACGTCCAAAATACGCTTATGGACATGCCATTTGATGGCAGTCGCCTATTTGGTGACAAAGCGGACCACGCGCTGGAGCGCTTCAAGGACTCCAGGGTCACGGCCAAGTCCTTGGGTCTCTCGACCCAGACCCAGCGCCAGCAGACGGGTTCGTTTCGGCCCTTTCGTGGCCAAGGGAGAGGAGGTCCCACACGTGCTGCCAGCCACGCGGCGCAGAGCGCTCCCCAGCGCGGTGGCGCCCGTGGTTTCCGCCGTGGTGGCGGTAGAGGCCAGCGTCGTGGTCAGTCCACGCCTCCCTCCGCTGCGGCATCCAAGCCTTCCTAGTCCGAGCTTTCGGGCTCACGTGACGCCAGTGGGTGGCAGGGTTCGCCATCACCACTCCCGCTGGCGCGCGATAACATCGGACAGGTGGGTGCTGCAGCTTGTCCGAAGGGGCTATGCCCTCCCCTTCGAGTCCACTCCTCCAGCCATGCCACCGCAGAACCACCGTGTGTCGGGGGACCACTTGACACTTCTGCAGGAGGAAGTTACGGCCCTCTTGGCCAAGGGGGCCATCGAGCGCGTTCCTGGGCCAGAAGTAGGGTGTGGTTGCTACTCCCACTACTTTCTGGTACCCAAGAAGGACAAGGGAGGCCTGCGTCCTATCTTGGATCTACGGAACGTCAACGGCTTCCTCCGGAAGGAGAAGTTCAAGATGTTGACTTTGGCTCAGGTCTTGGCTGCTCTAGACCCACAAGACTGGATGGTAGCGTTGGACTTGCAGGATGCGTACTTTCACATCCCCGTCCTGCCGGCCCACCGGCGTTACCTGCGGTTCACGGTAGGCCACGAGCATTTTCAGTTTATCGTGCTCCCATTCGGCCTTACCAGCGCCCCACGGGTGTTCACGAAAGTGATGGCGGTGGTCGCAGCTCATCTGCGCCGGTTAGGGGTTTCAGTCTTCCCCTACCTCGACGACTGGCTGTTGAAGGCGGGCTCGCCCCAGACAGTCGTCCACCACCTTCAGATGACGGCAGACCTCCTGCACGAGTTGGGGTTTTCCATCAATGTGCCGAAATCACACCTGTGTCCCTCTCAAAAGCTCCTTTTCATCGGAGCGGTTCTCGACTCGGCGCAGTTTCGGGTTTATCCCCCGGAACGGCGGGTCCGGGATATTCAGGCTCTGATTCCCATCTTTCAGCCGTTATCCCGGGTTTCGGTCAGGTTGACGCTGCGGCTTCTGGGGCTGATGGCCTCCTGCATCCTTCTGGTGCATCACGCCAGATGGCGGATGCGGGCTCTGCAGTGGGACCTGAAGTTTCAGTGGGCCCAGCATCAGGGCAACCTATCCGACCATGTCCTGATCTCGGAGGGCACTGCGAGACAGTTGCAGTGGTGGCTTACAGACCGCGATTGGGTCAGGGGCAGATCCCTCTCCCTTCCCCAGCCGGAGCACGTGGTTGTGACGGACGCGTCCCTCCAAGGCTGGGGTGGCCACTTGGGAGAGGCGGAGATCAGAGGCCTCTGGTCTCCGGCGGAGTCCCGGCTCCATATCAACATGTTGGAGCTGCGGGCGATTCGCCTGGCACTGAAGGCATTCCTCCCCTTTGTCAACGGGAGTGTAGTGCAGGTGTTCACGGACAACACCACCGCCATGTGGTACTGCAACAAACAGGGCGGTGTGGGGTCGTGGACCCTTTGCCAAGAGGCTCTGCGCCTCTGGCAATGGCTGGAACGTCAGGGCGTGACTCTGACGGTTCAACACCTGGCAGGTTCTCTGAACGCCAGGGCGGACGAACTCAGCCGTCGGTGCTCGGTGGATCACGAATGGCGTCTGAACTCGGATGTGGCGAGAGGCCTCTTTCAGCAATGGGGAGAGCCTTGGTTAGATCTATTCGCCACAGAAGAGAACGCGCAATGTCATCAGTTCTGCGCGTTGGAGTTTCCAAGACGGCACTCGCTCGGCGACGCCTTTCGGCGCGAGTGGAGTTGCGGTCTGTTGTACGCCTTTCCGCCTATACCACTTCTGCCCAGAGTGCTGAAGAAGATCAGGCGCGACCGGGCCCAAGTTATCCTTGTGGCTCCGGACTGGGCTCGAAGGTACTGGTATCCCGAGCTACTCAGCATGACAGTCGGTCCCTCGATCCGCCTGCCCCTTCAGGAGGACCTTCTGTCGCAGCAGCAGGGGACGGTCCTCCACCCGAACCTGTCCAGTCTCCACCTCCATGCGTGGAGATTGAGCGGCGACAGTTGAGGCCATTTGACTTGCCTCCTGAAGTCTGTGATGTCATTCTGGCAGCCAGGCGTCCCTCCACAAAGTCGGTATACGCCTGCCGGTGGAACAGATTTGTGGCATGGTGCACAGCAAAGGCTGTGGATCCCCTTTCTGCCCCTCTGTCTGAGGTTCTCCTCTTCCTCCTTTCCCTTGCCCAGCAGGGCTCTGCCCTGGGCACTATCAAGGGCTATCTTTCTGCCCTTTCCGCCTTCTTGAGGCTACCTGATCAGCCATCTTTGTTCAAGTCCCCTATTGTGTTAAGATTCTTAAAGGGCATCACGCACATGTATCCTCCAACTCCGTTCGTGATGCCTCAGTGGGACTTGAACCTGGTTTTGACTTTCCTGATGTGCGCTCCCTTTGAGCCCCTTCATTCCTGTCCTCTCCGTCTTCTCACCTTAAAGACGGCCTTCCTGGTAGCCATCACCTCTGCCAGGAGAGTGAGTGAGCTCCAGGCTCTTTCTATTCAACCTCCTTTCTTGTCTGTTCATCCTGATAAGGTGGTTCTTCGGACTAGACCTTCTTTCCTGCCCAAGGTAGTCTCTGCTTTTCACATTGGGCAGTCCATCACCTTGCCCTCCTTCTTCCCGCCTCCGCATCCTTCAAAGGATGAAGAGCGGCTCCATCGTCTGGACCCAAAACGTGCGCTTTCATTCTATATGGATCGCACACGCCAGTTCCGGGTGGATGACCAACTGTTTGTTGGCTACGTGGGTGAGAAGAAGGGAAGGGCGGTACAGAAACGGACCATCTCTCGGTGGGTCGTCCTGTGCATCAAAGCATGCTACTCTTTGGCTCGGAAGGAGCCTCCTGTTGGGCTGCGGGCCCATTCCACTCGGGCCACGGCGGCTACTACTGCCCTGGGCCGGGGAGTCCCTTTGCAGGACATTTGCCAGGCGGCCACGTGGGCCTCGCTGCACACCTTTGCGAGGCACTACTGCCTGGACAGTCAAGTCCGGAGGGATGGCTTCTTTGGCCGTTCGGTCCTCCAGGACTTTCTGGTGTAGGTTGTATTGGTTCGCAGACCCACCACCGGGGTTGGTATTGCTGGGGTATCTATTCTAAGGTAAGGAATCTAATACTAACCTGTTTCTTTCAGATGAACAAGTTACTTACCTTCGGTAACGATATATCTGTAAGAAACAGTAGTTAGTATTAGATTCCTTACCGCCCCGCCCGTCCTCCCCGTTCTGCGAACTGATACCTAGGGTTAAGGACATCCCTTTCAGGGCCCTAGTTTCAAATGGCACCAGTGTTGGTTCTCACATGGCTCTGCGTGTTCTGGCGCGGAAAAGCTGTGTGCAAAGAACTGACGTCAGCGCGCGGAGGCGGCGTCTATATACTCCAGCGACGTCATCACGGCGCACGACGCCGACGACGCGGAGCCGCAGGGGACGCCTGCAGACGACGCCTACCGACGCGCAGGGGTACTGCTACGCAAAAGTTTCCGGATCCAGACTGACGCCTGGGGATATTCTAAGGTAAGGAATCTAATACTAACTACTGTTTCTTACAGATATATCGTTACCGAAGGTAAGTAACTTGTTCGATGTGCATGTGAGGGTAAAGAAACTACCAAAGATAACACTGTGCAGGGAACATATTTACATGACTGAATGTGAGGTGCAGATACAGAGGCGCTGTAAATGTGCAAAGCGGGGAGGCATACATGAGACTGCATTTGAAGTACAAGGACAAACTGGCATGATGCTTTGCATGTGAGGAGCAGGGAGCAAACAGACTACTGCATGTAAGATACGGGTAACAAACTTATGACATTGCATGTGAGATGCAGGAAGCAGGCACGCATGCACGTAGCTGTGCGTGTGAGGTACATAGAAAACCCTTTATTTCCTGCTGTTTAATAAGTGCTGTGTTGTAAGGTATTGTTTTTAAGGGCACACTAAACTCAATATGGGAATACTGAGACACCTTTAGTACCAGCCTCCATCTTCCCATAGCCGGGAATCAGAAACCCATGCCCAGCTGCCCAGTCTAATCAGGGAGGAGCTTTTGTCCCATTTATAACAGCATCCCGGTGTGTTCCTTCCCCCTCCAACACTCTCTTTGTTTGTAGCTCAACTGGAGAGTGCCCATCTGAGACTCTATCATCATGGCATGTACCGCTAGAATGTGATATTTTAGCAATCAAAGATGGGATGAGTAATATGGAATCATTGAAATAAAGCAGACTTTTTTTTTTTAAGTGCTTCATCTGCCCTAGAGTAAAATTAGCCACCAGCATATATTCTAGGGAACTGTTAAGTATTTTGTTCAAACCACAGTATGGGCTCCAAAGAAATTCGACTTAAAGTCAATAAAGCAGAATGTGGGGTCCCTCGAAAAAATATGCGCGTTGGTTCACCTTTAGTAGCTCATGACGATATTCACTGATCAGAAGTAGCTCTCACCACAGAAAAGGTTGGAGACTATACACTAAACCTCTGAGAATCGACATTCTCAATTCACTTGGAGAAGTCTTAACCAGAACAGGATAAAATGTTCTGGGGGCCCAAATACATTCAATTCAATGGGAAGTATTTCCCATCGAAAAGAGAATAGTAGCCCTGTTGAAAGAGACACCGCTATACTGGAAGAGGCAAGCGCTGACCGTGAGCAAGCTACTAGGAATGATGGCTTCCTGCATCCCTTAGATATCAAACATAAGACTCTACATGAGACCATTTCAGGAACGGCTACAAGGACAATGGTCACAGGCAACAGGGAGTTGGGACGATCTAGCGGTTGTCACGCAAAGGATACAGGAGGAGATAGCATGGAGGAACAGAGCCAACATAACACAAGGAAGAACATTCACACAACCAACTCCCAACTATAACCATAACAGACGCTTCCCAGGTGGAATGGGGAACACACTTGAACAATCTCAAAATAAGGGGAGTTTGGAAAGAGCAGGATGCGATTCAGCACCTCAACATCCTGGAACTAAAAACAGCATTCCAAGCCTTAAAAGCCTTTCAGAAAGAGGTATGGGGAACGACAATACTAGTGCAAACAGACCACACAACCACCATGTTCTACATCAACAAGCAATGTGGAACACAGTCGCTACCAGGGAAGGACAATGTGAAAGCAGGCAGATTGAGCAAACAAGCTTGATGGTTTTGATAGAGATCGCAGGTCACCCGACCAATAATTTCACCAGACACGTACTAGGCCCAAGTACTTTTCTCCAATTATACCCATATACATTAATCGGGTGACTTTTCACTCTCTACTACCAGTAACTCTGGGTTCCTTCCTATGTAATTCCAATGTACCCGACTTACCAATCCACCGTTACAGGTACCTATGACCACAATGGATCAGGGAGCTAGCTGTGAAAGTAAAGGTAGATAACACAAAATACCCACATATGTCTCACTTTGTATTCATTAAATGACCACGGACAACTGAAAAGTTTTAAAAGTTATCTAAGATTCAGTTTCGGAAAACATTAGGTTTACAGTCAAAAGCGAATCAATAACAGGGAAATACACTAAGCAGATTTAAAGATGAACGTCTATAAATGGGCAAACTTATGCTCGTACTAGAATTACACTATTAGGACGTACTTTATGAGAATGAGTAGAAAATGATGAATCCTATATTCTATAGGAAGGGTAAAAAAAAGAGGAACATGCTATAAATCTAACAATAGTATATCACTCAGTTTGCAAAGGAAAATTGTAAACCACATCTATAGTTCATAGACACCTGAAATGAATATACTCTAAAAGGTAGGGAAACATAAGAACATGCTATGGCAATAAATGCATGGACTTTTCATTTAAAAGATTGCGGAAAGCATGGAAAATTACGTATGCAAAGGTATGTCTTTATTGAAGCAAAGACAGAAAAAATAGAAAGTGCAGTATAGAGTTTTCGCATTCTATAATTACCTAGAATGGTGTGAAAACCAACCCTGGCCACGGATCAGTCAAGGACAGGAATACCCAAGGAAGGACAGTCATCAATGGGACAGCAGGTGCAGAATGGACACCCCAGGACAGGACAGGAAACCAGTTTAGGATCAGGACAGGACCATCAAGGCACGACCAGCACCCGCAGTTTTGAAGTAACGCCTGCGCTCCACCCTCTCTGCAGCTATCAGTCAGAACCCCGATTGGGTTAACAAACTTCCCAGCAAAGTGCTCCGCCAGCACTTAAGACCTTCAGAGTCTATGGTCAAATTTCTGACAGAGTGCTCCGCAGCACCTCTGTATCAGTCACCTATTGAGTGCGTTGGGTCAGTGACAGGTCAGCTATTCAGACAAGTCGGACAATTTCTCTAGCTGAATCTAGGCTAGTTATACTGTTTTCGGGTCAGTGTACCACCCCCCAAATGTTGCAAAGTGTCAGAATCCCCAATTTCGATTGGTCCCCATGTAGGATAGGTTAACACACCAATCAGAACCAACTTTCTACAAGCCTAGATTTACATACTCAGGGACCGCCTAGTGAATTTGGGGTTCTCGTGAGTCCAATCTTTGGAATACAATGGAATATTAACAAATGTTTCAACTTGGGTACAGACAACTCCGTCCTGCTGGGTCGCAGGTCATTTCTCAGGAGCATCTTGACTGTGTCTGCCAGCTGGCTGAGTTCCACTGCTCAAGGCTGACTTCTCCCTGGCTGCGCGACATGGACCTTCAAGATGGTTCACGTCTCACTCAGACCCCCCAATTATCGCGGTACATGAAAAGTAAGCGAAAACAAATTAAAACTTAGAAATAAATGATTTTACTACATCTCATGAGTAGCTATTTGTTGGAAAATGGGGGTTGCCCAAATCTCCCAGGGGGTAGCATGGCATCAAGCGGGCAGGCCAAACTTCGAGGACATGTGAAGCATTCACGCAGTACCCACAGACGACACACCAATCACACCACAAAAGAGTCACGACACCACCTTTGGTTGGAAAAAGATTACGTTTAGTTATGTCTCCAACCTGCAAGGTAAAAAGAATAGAATAGTGGTAGTCACAACAAGGCGCCAACTGGCACCAGAGCCAAGTACTTCAGAGGGGGATTATTTACATGGGACAAAAAGGGGTTGAGTCCAAAGTCCATGCTGAAAGGAAAAAGGTTGATTAAATGAACATTAGACCTGGGGCCAACCTGGCGGGGCCAACTCAGGCTCTCATCCTTAGGGGGTTGGCTGAAATTGTAAGTTGCAACATTAGCGTAATTACACCTCATGCGTGACAACACCAACCCAACCCCTGTAAGGGAAAAACATCATCTAATACCAGACAGGAACACCTGTAATGGATCAGCGCAGCTGGCTCCTTAACATGGGGCATACACATTTCATCAGGGTAAACGCAAACATCTCCTCGTGCAATTAACACTTCCCTAGAGGAGCAGTAGACCCATTCAGGTAATTGGCCAGGCAACATTCCAGCAGATGTAAAACGTGTGCTCAAATGTAACACTTTTTAGAGGTCAGATAACATTTCACTGGGAAACAACCATTAAAGAATCACTGTAAGAGTGTAGGCAGTAAGTTAACCTTTCCTCACTCAGGAACAAGCCGTGCATTACCCTGAGTAATCAGGCCTACCATTTCATGAGGTAATAACCCTTTCAACGGATAAACAACCATTCCATTAAGACCAGGATGAGTATGCCACTGGGCAGGAACATTTCATTAAAGAGGAGGCCACAGTTCATTAGGCAGTAATGCAACTTTTATCAGGCAGGAATAGACAGGAAGCAAAACACTTCTTCAGATCCCAATATTTCTCTAGGAATCAAGCATTTCATCCGGCATCAACCTGATCTCCGCCTGTCAGGAACCAACCAGGGGTTAACTTTTATGGCCAGGCCGTCACTAAAAGGGCTTTGTCCCTGTTCTTGCCCAGTTCCGGCGTTTCCTTTGGCTAAGTAGGGCCAACGGGGCCCTTTCGCAGTGTTCCCTAGAGGGGAGGGGCGGTTCCAGGTACTCCACCTCGCTCCTAGGAGTTCCCGCTACTGGGCCGCTATCCTACCCACCAGGCTTTACCTGACATCTTCGGCTCACACAGGAGCCCTTGCGTGGGTTTCCGGTGTGGGGAGGGCCCAGGCTTCTTTTGGGGCCCTCCGGCGATGGTGCTGAAGGGGAGGGGTTCTCTGGTTCCTCTGAACCCTCTCCGGTCTCAGTACAGGCCCCGAGCTGGCGGTGGCGCTTCTCTTGTGGTGGCGGGGCTGGCACCGACAGTGTGCCCCGGCCCCGCCTCCTCCACAGCTTCTGTCCGCGGCCGCAGACCGGCGGGGTAGGCTCCCGCTCCGGTCTTCCTACACCATCGGGGCTCCCCTCAGCTCACTGGGGGCCCCGCGACACCGCCGGCCGGCTTCTTCCGGCAGCCAATCCCTGCGCGGCCTTCCAGGGCACTGCCGCGCAGGCCAATCAGTGCGCGGCGGGGCTGGGGTTGTGACCGGTGACGTCACCGGCGCCCCCGCCACGTGATGCCGGCCTCTCCGGCTTCAGGGCCTAGCGCGGCCCGCTCCTCCTCATCGGCGGCCCCCTCCTGGTACCGGGGGTCGCCGCAACGATGCCTCCCACAGCGGGGGACGATCTCCTCACAGCGCCGGGCCGCGGCGGTGATTTCTGGCAGCAATAAAGGGGTAGGCTCCCTTTTGATTAATTCCCTATGTAGCGGCGAGAGCGCGCCTCCTCAACCGGCGCTATTCACAGGATACCACAGTCTCCTCACGCAGAGCGCGCCACAACGAGGGGTAAGCTCCCTCAGCGCTATTCAGTCAACAACTTCCTCAGGCCACACAGCAGGCACAGCGCTATCACTGGAAGGGGGGCGCTTTTCTCAGAGGACAGCTCACCCTCAGCCCACACAGTCCTCAGGGCCAACAGCACTTCGGGGGCCACACCAATCGCAGGGCACAGTCCCTTGGGGCACAATGTTCCACAGGCAGCAACCGTCTTTAGTCTCCCAGCGCTTAGGGGGCGAACTGCAGTTTATGCCAGTCAGCTGTCCACAGCCCTTCACCATAGGCACCTCACAGCCCAGCGCTTCCAAAGGGGCCACCGCTTCCTTGGGGGCAAACTCCTCACCTCCTGGGGGGAATCCAATTAGCTCCTTCCCTTCCCAGTGTTCCTTCAGTGCGGCGCTGGCATGGTTCAAGATCCCAACTGTGACAGGGACCTAGTCAGGGGCCTCCCTTGTCAGGGGCCCTGGGGACAGTAGAGTAGGGGGTTTATAGGGGTACAGGGCCCAGCTCACAGGCCCATGTGGCGGTAGCACCTCACAGCAGGTCCCCTCTCTTCCTTGTCCCTGCGCTGACTGACTCTCTGGTGACACTTCTCCCTATTTATACCCTCCTCCCAGGCAGTGCCAGGACCTTCTAGAATGTTGGCACATCTAGCCTAAACTGGTTCTAGGGGAGGGGGTGAGCACCCTGGGTGCCAGGCTTTCCCTCCAAAAGCTAGGGGTAGCTGGGTAATATTATCTAGTCCGCTGACCTATGTCAGTCCAGTGGCAAAACCCAGGGCCATGGCATCCATTTTAAATACAATACATTTCAATCAGGTGCAGTTTTAAAATGGGGGATTTTACAAGTGCTCACATTATTTCAGGTAATTACATTTTTCACCAGGGGTCTCACACCACTCATGGCCTATACAGGTTTAATCCCATGGGGGAGACAATCTAGATAAGGGGGTCGAAAGCGAAAAATTTAGGGGGAAAAGGCCAAGTCCAACACTATTTTATATCTCTTACTAAAAAAAAATACTATGCGATTATGAATTAGTGCAATAAACAATAATACAAGAGCATCTGCGCAAGCTTCACCACGTTTAATACACAAGCAGCCATTTTGAGGCTATTACGCGTGCGCACATTTTCCCACCAGAACTGCAACTACGTCACGTCACGTGAGTGTGACTAACGCATGCGCAGTATAAAATTCCCAAGCGGCGGCCATTTTATGGACAAGAGTTAATCATTTTAGTAAAACACATAAGCAAGCGTCTCTAAGATACACGTACATCCAAAATAAAGGGAAATTAGTAAGACATACACATTGGATACGGAGTTATAAATGATTCGAGGTTCTTGACTCAAGCAAGTCGCGAAATATGCGAAATCTTGCTCTATCAATCCCCTCTTTGATGATATTTACTATCATCACAAACTAATGGAACCAGATGCCAACTTTTCAGACTTTGTGCATTTCCATCTCTTCCAACATTCGATTCAATTTCTCTTTCACATCTTTATCAGGGTGAGAATTTTTCATCTTTTTGTAAATCTTATTATTTAGGTCTTCCAATTCAAGCTCATCCACACTCCGTTTCACACCTCTTCGATTCATAGTGTATTTCTTTGTGTGTTCACGACATTTGCAACAGACAAATATGAGGAATATGATGAAACCTATCACTCCAATTGGCATCAGTACCTTAAACAATAAACCTTTACCTAAATTAGCAAACCAATGACCTACATTGGAGAGACCATCAGCGAGTCTCTTCCAGGCACTATCAACCTCCAGTGGTTTGAGTTCATTTTCCAAATTAGTAATGTTTTTCACAGATCTTTTGATCTGTACACTTTTGTCCGGTATGTAAGTGCAACAATGTTGCGCTTTCAGCATCCGGCAGACCGCCCTCTTTTGCTAATAAGGTATCAAGAGCAAGTCTGTTCTGCAAAACCATTGATCTGATCGCAACCATTTCGGTATTGACCAATAGAAATCCATGAGCTGTGTCAGTAGACAGCACATCCACTATTGTGGATAATTAGCAAATTCTGTGTGTGTTCAGAACCACTTCCACTCCAGGTATCAGTGCACTAAAAATACTACACATTATTTCACCTACGCTTTCTCTTTTACTACGCACTAAGCCATTAGTGTTTTCATTGCTTCCAGCAATTTCATTCACATGGTATATTTTCGGGAAGACAATGCCAAAGTAGCAGCTTCCATACCAGTGATCCGGCAATTTGAAATAAGCCTTGTTTCCACATATATAATAAATTCCGGGAAACACAGGTTCTGACCCATTTTTGAAACCCCAACCTCCAATTACCTTATAAATATGCTCACATTGACTGGAACCAATGAAAATGTTATTATAATAACTAGTCTTCTCGCGGTGAAGACAGAGTTTCCCTTTTCTTTCAAAATCCAGCAACAAAGCAGGACCAGCCCCACCATTTGAGGTGCTTTCCATGTTTTCAGCCCATTTAGGAGTTTTCTGTCTTTTGTCATTTGCCTTTCTTTGGAAACTCTCCCTTCTTTTCTCTGCCATGTTTAAAAATATTTTCTCTTGTTCATGTAATGAACAGGTCAAATTGTCTCCGTGTGCTTCATTTAAGTCTATGGTACCTATAGTCAGAAAGTATTCTCCCATATAACGTGCAACGTCACTTTTGGTATGTACAGGATTCAGATTTCCACGTATAGGAAGTTCAGAAAATATCACGTCTGAGTTAGAGTAGTAGTACTGTAACGGTCCTCTTTTGTAAAATAAGTTTGCTAATATACTACAGGAAATTCCATAAGTCAGGGGCAGGTGATAAGTCACGCCTTCAGCTACAGAAGTAGGTAGCTTCATGCAGACATAGCAGTCTTCTATCTCCATAGTTTCTACGTAATGTACTAACAAGTTTGCGAAAACATTTAAATGAGTCTGGTTCTTAACTCCGTGGTAATGTAGTCCTCCCTCATCTGATGCTTCCAAGTCTGATTTCGTTTGTCTAAGTGCTTTTTCACGTCTTTCTACACTTTGTGTTGTCAGTTCTTTAGTGTCAGTAGTTACAGTCTGTGTAGGATCAATATTAGTATTTTTGCTTACCATAAAAGGAATGAAAACTGTTAGTCCTATCCATATTATTATCACTATAGCTATACTACATATACATACTTTGCAGCATGTTTTGCAACAATTGCGTCTAGGCCTTCCATTCACACTTGAATCGGACATTTTCGTTCAGAAGAAGTTTCTCAACCCCTCTTTGTAACTTTACACAGGTATCTTACACTGGGCAACTTCAAGTGAGTTCGTCTTCTTCGGTAGACAGATCAGCAATCTGTTCTTCGTCACTTTCGTCAGTTATATCAAGATCCTCAAACTCTTCCAAAATTAGGTATGTCCATTCAGGATCTTGGTATTTCTCATTCAGTCTTTTAATTCGATCACTCCGTCTTTTGGAGCTTTCTCCAGCTGGTTCTGTAATACGGGAACTTTTCCGTCTTTCTGCAAGTTTTTTTTCTACTGTTTTTATTCTCAGTTTCTTAATATATCCTGGTTCGATATTTTTCTTTTTCTTGAGTCTTTTAGCTGGCACTGTGATTTGGCTTACTTCTAATGCTCTTTTGTTTTCATGTGTTTTTTGGCGCTTCTGTTTCTTCCCTTCCTGTCTGACTAGTTCCAGGTCTTGTATCTATTTCTTCTGCCTGGTTACTAAGCTGGCCTGGTTCAGGTAAATTTTGGCCTATGTCCTGAACACGTTCTTCTAATTCTATCTGATCCTGTTCAAGCACTTCGATCTCTTGATTTTCTTCTGCTCGAACCTTTGCACTAGTTCTAGTCTGTCCCTTTTCAGTTTCAGGAGTTTGTGGAGGTGTATCTATTGTCTGCTCTGTCCCTGTCTGACCTTCTCCTTCCTCAGACTTGACGTGAATCTCAATAATCTGAGGCTCTTCTCCTGTGCCTATTTCCTCCTCTCTATTCCACTCTCTATCTTTGTAGGTTCGATCTCTTGTTCTGATTGGGTCTTCAGTTAGGTCGATTATGGGTATCCAATCATCTTGACTGGTGCTCGGTTGTTCGTCCGTTGTTCAGCTACTTCAGGACCAACGTCTGCAGACCCCTCAGCTGGACAACCTTCAGCGCCTTCTTTCTCGTTTGGAATCACCTTCTGTGTATGGCTGGCATGGATCCACTTGGGAACGCCTGCACACTTCACTGCTGTCGTGGTCACCAGTATTATTTGGCGTTTTTCTCCCCACCTCGGTGCACGGCAACTCGAGCGAGTATGTTTCTTGATTCTAACCCAATCGCCAGGAACCAATTTGTGGACTGGAGTTGTTGGATTGGCGACGGCGTCTTCCCCAATCTGGCGAGAGATAGAACACACTTGGTCACCTAGTTGCTTGCAGTACTCAAGTACCAAATCATCAGAAATGTTTAACAGTTTGTATCCTGGTACCCATGCTTGTCTCATCACTCTTCCCATCAGGATTTCATGAGGGCTCAGGCCTGTTTTTCGGTCTGGAATACTTCTGAGTCCCATCAGAACAAGAGGCAAGGCATTTATCCAGTTCATGCCAGTAGAATCACACATTTTTGCTAATCTCGATTTTATAGTGCCATTTATTTGTTCTACCACTCCAGAAGCCTCTGGATGATATGCACAGTGCAGCTTTTGTGTGATCTTGAATGCTTTACAGAGCTGATCGATTACCTCATTCTGAAAATGTTTGCCTCTATCTGATTCAATAGTGACTGGAACCCCGATCCTAGGTATCAATTCTTGCAATAACAATTTGGCTACTGTTATGGCGTTACTCTGTTTGGTAGGGTAGGCTTCCACCCATTTTGAAAACAGGCAGACGATGACTAGGACATACCTTTTCCCTCACAACGAGGCATGGTGATGAAGTCAATCTGTATTCTCACAAAGGGACCCCCTGATTTCCCAATTTTCCCCAGTTCAACTACTGTTCTTTTGCCAGCGTTGAACTGTTGACATGTCAAGCACCTTTGGCAGAGTGATTCTGCTACCTTCCTGAACTTCGGATTGTACCAGGTTTGTTGGAAAACCAGAACCATGGCGTCCCTACCAGTGTGTGAATCTCCATGTATCAGTCTGGCCATGGAAGCAAGCAGATGTCTAGGCAACACAGGCATACCATTTGGGCCCACAATGACACCATCCTCACTTCTCGGTCGACAACCAAGTTTCCTCCACTTTTCTTTCTCTTTTGATGGCACAGCATGCTGCCAATCTCTCACCTCTTCCCAGGTAGGCACCTCTTCAAACACCATAAGTTGGCAGCTGTTTCCAGGTCCCCCCAGTTTAACATTTACAGACATGCGATTTTTGGCACAATGTCTGGCCACTTCATCAGCAAAATTATTTCCCAAAGTTATAGGGTCAAGGCCCTTTTTATGAGCAGCACATTTGACCACTGCCAATTCTTTTGGTAATTGGATTGCCTCCAGTAAATCTTGTACCACCCTTCCATTTCGAATGGGAGTACCTGAAGAAGTCAGAAACTCTCTTTGTAGCCACAATTGGCCAAAGTCATGCACAACCCCATAACAGTACTGACTATCAGTATATACTGTTATTCTTTTGTTTTTCCCAATTTTACAGGCTCTTATCAATGCAATCAATTCGGCTACTTGTGCAGACTTTACTCCAAATAAACAGGATGCTTCTTTAATGCTGTCCATCGTGACTACAGCATAAGCGGCACTTAGGCCTACTAATTCGTGTCTCATACATGAGCCATCCACAAACAGTTCTTCATCTTTAACAGGCAAAGGCATTTCTTTAATGTCTGGGCGGTGTTTAGTACTGAATTCTGTCAGGTCAATGCAGTCATGCTCGTTCTCTCCCTCAGCTTCTACAATCATTGAGTCAGGGAGTAGGGTGGCTGGATTCAGGATATTACACAGAGTAATGACTACATTTGCAGCACCCACGAGAATCCTCTCGTATTTAGTCAGCCGACTAGGGGTGAGATACTGAGTCTTAGTTCGGGTCAACAAAATCACAACTGCATGAGGAACATACACAGTTACAGGATGTCCCATTATAATGGATTCCCTCTGTTCTAAACTCGTGCAAGTTGCAGCTACTGCTTTCAGACATCCTGGTAATCCGGCAGCCACTGGATCCATAGTGGCAGAAAAATATGCCACTGGACGTCTAGTCAAACCATGCTCCTGGGTTAAGACTGACAGTGCACAATTGTCTTGTGTGTTACAGAACAGGGCAAACTCTTTTGAATAGTCAGGCATTCCCAAAGCAGGGGCTGTACACAGACAATCTCGTAATTTAGTGAATGCTGTTAAGCTTTCATTATCCCATTCCACTGGGTCCTTTGCTCCTTTCTTTGTCATATTTATCAAAGGCTTTGCCAGGACTGCGAATCCCACAATCCATTGCCTGCAATAACCTACAACCCCAAGGAACATTCTGATCTCTTTCTGAGTACGGGGTAACTGCATCTTTTGGATTATTCTGACTCTCTCTGAAGTGACTTTTCTGATGCCTTTTTCTATATGGTGCCCCAGATATTTCACTGACTTTGAACAGAACTGCAATTTTTC
This sequence comes from Lissotriton helveticus, assembly GCF_964261635.1. Classification (NCBI taxonomy): domain Eukaryota; kingdom Metazoa; phylum Chordata; class Amphibia; order Caudata; family Salamandridae; genus Lissotriton; species Lissotriton helveticus. The sequence continues at coordinate 33,222,400 of NC_136073.1, forward strand.
AGGGGCCACTTTATGTCCCTTTTCACCTAGGTGATTCAGCAAGGCAATGGTGTCAATCACACAATCTCTATGACTTTTAGACGCCACCACGAGGTCGTCTATATTTTGCACCAAAACAGACTTTCCAGGTAAGACTAAAGATTCAAGGCACTTTTTCAGGATCTGATTAAAGATAGAGGGGCTTTCGGTGTACCCCTGGGGGACTCGATTCCAAACATACACGTGAATGTCGAAAGCAAATGAGAAAAGAAATTTGCTGTCTGGATGCAATGGGATAGAAAAGAATGCGTGACATAGGTCTATCACAGTAAACCATTCGGCATCCCAGGGAATCTGATACAGGATCACTGCTGGGTTTGGGACAATGGGACAGCAAGGAACAGCAATTTTGTTTACCTTTCTCAGGTCCTGCACTACCCTGTACTTGCCACTAGGTTTCTTGATTCCAATTATGGGTGAGTTACATGGACTACTCATCACTTCTTGTATGATGTTTGCTTCTAGCAACTTTTGTATTTCAATGGCAACTCCTGCTCTCACTTCGGCACTCATTTTATATGGCTTGGTATTGGGGTAAACTGCATTTTCTTTCATGGCTATTTGTATGGGGTCTACATTTGCCATTAATCCTACATCCTTTCCAGTAAAGTCCCAAACTTCTGGTTTCACTGTCTGTTGGAGTTCTTCGGGTAAGTCTTGTATAGTCATTCGTTTAATTTCTGAGTCAGGTCTTATTAACATTAATTTATAGATGCCATCTTCGTCTGGGGTCTGAATTTCAACGCCCTTTGGTGTGCAAAAGATGGTGCAATTCATTTTGCACAACAAATCGCGACCCAGTAAGTTTACTGGACTGGTATCACAAACGACAAATCTGTGCATTTCTTTAAAGTTCCCTATTGTGATCTCCATGGGCTCAGTAACTGGGGTACTAATCAATTGATTAGATACGCCCACCACTTGGATTGCTTCTCCCGAGAGGGGTAGGTTTGGAACGTCTGCTGTTCTCACAGTAGAACGGGTAGCACCAGTGTCCAATAGGAAGGTGACATCATTTCCATCAACCTTTCCTTCAATGTATGGCCCTGTCTGGTCTACCGGCAAGGAGGCGCCAAGAACACACTCCTTGTCCTCCCCTCTCAGGCCCCGTCAGTATTGGTCGTCACAGAGAAAAGTATCATTCAACAGAAACTGCGAAGTTGCTGCATTTCTATTCTGATTTCCTCCCCAGATTTCTATGTCGTCACCCTGCGGTGATTTTCCCTTATAATTTTGTTTTGGCGCACGGGGCAATTGACTTGCTTTTACCTGTTGCTGGGTCTTTCTTGGTTTTTCATTCTGCGTCTGTGGAATTAAATCCGGGGTTTGGGTATTATCATGCTGTAAATATGGACACTCGTCTCTCCAGTGCCCGATTTCTCCGCACTGGTGGCAGGGAAATTTCTTTTTAGCTTCTTCTCTGCTCATTTTTACTTTGGGTTTCCCTCCACCCCCAGAGCCTTGATTTTGGGTATTCTTATTCATTTTATTCAACTGTTTTTCCTGTTGTTCTGCTAACTTCACTTGTGCCCACATGACCTTCTCCTTGAGTGCCTTTTTCTTATCTGCCATCTCGTCCTCACAGTACTTTGCATACCGTAGGACCTCATCCATTTTCTTAGACTGCCAACAAATCTTATTGTCTTTGATCCACTGGCAAATTTCGGGTCTTAAACCGTTTACAAACCTGTAAATGAAGTGGGTCATGTCCTTCATCTTGATGTTATCTATTCCACTGTAAGTTTTAAACACCTGTAACAGTCTTTCATAAAAGGAGTGAACAGTCTCATCCCTTTCCTGCGTGGTCCTATCTATCTTGGTCCAATCTGTTTCCTTTGCAGGCACCTTTTTCTTTAGGTGTAACATGACCTGGTCGTATTTTCTCATCACTTCCTCTGAGGGAGCACCGGTAGCAGGGTCCCTTGGATATTCTTTGTTAGGCCAATCAATGGCCACTTTGCATTCTGTCCATAAATCCACAGGAACCACTATGTAGAAAAACCCATCCAGGTCTTTCCACAAGCACCTTTGCACCTTTACAAACCTTTCCACTTGCCTGTACCAGTCCACAGGTTTTTCTCGCAATTTTGGAAAGTCATTGGTAAAGGACACAATATCCTGTCTGGACCATGGAACGTGCACATATTTTCCACCTGGCACTTCACGCATGGGGTATAATTGCTCTGGCTTGTCAGCTTCTTTTAGAACAAACTCGGAAGAAGTCTGTTTAGATCTAGCCTCATCTTTCTTCTTTGCCCACCTGGCTTTCCATTTTTCTACGTCTCCCCATTTTTGCAATACAGTCAACAATTCTTTGATCTGTGCCTTTTTCCCTGACACATTCATGTTTTCCAAATCTTTGTCTTAGAATTCAGCTCTATAGGGCTTTTGTAACGGTTTCGATTTTGATATATCTATTCCCATACTAGCTGCAGTGTCGGTCAGTTTTTCATGGAGTACTCTGGTATTTCGAGTAAAACTCCTACAGATGAACAGCAGCTCTTCCTCAGAGTAAGTATTTAATCGATCTAATCCTACATTTCCTGCCATCAGTTCTTCTATTTCTACTCTCAGTTTGTAGAGATCTAAAGGTTTCGACTGAGGAACTTGTTTTTCTAATTCTCGACTCCATCTCTCAATTTCTTCAGGAGTCACCAGGGTGACACTCTTGGTACCCGAAGTCGATTCCATTTGAACTTCCCTCGTGTTGAAAGGATTGTGTCTTTTCTGTAACCTTTTCCCTGCACCCCTAATGGGCAGGTCCATTAGTGAGACCTCGGACTCACATTCACTGGTCTGGTCATCCACAATTAAGGGCTCTGGTCTCGGCTGTTCTATTACTGGGGTAATAACTGGAGTCTTTGGACTTCCCTGTCTATCCCCATACAACGGAACCACTGGTCCAATAGTTACTGGGATTGTTAAGGCCTCAGGACTTGTATTTAACTGGGAGATTTTCTGAATTATCTCTGCTCTCTGCTTGGCTAGAGCCTCTCGTTCCCTGTCTTCCAATATCCTTTCAACTGAATTGTCATGCAATACCTGTGGGGTCAAAGTAGGGGCATAACTTGGGGCAGTGGGATGTGTCTCACTGGGTCCTTCACCATAATTAGGTTTTGGGAATAAACTTCCTGGGTTTAGATCTCTCAGTCCTTTCTCATACGGAGATTTTAAAAACTGAATTCCTGAACTGGATGGTCTTTCCTCACCTTCGTATGGAAGTCTAGAGCCAAAGTCCCTTTCTCGCGAGTGTCTTGATTCTCCGCTAAAGGATGGGTTTAGACAGGTGTCTCTTGCACCTATGGGTCCTAGGCTTTCAGTATAAGGAGGCATTTGACAACTGTCTCTTGTGCTTGCAGATCTACTCCCTCTCTGACACAGAGGTCGTTGAGAAGTATCCCCCACACTGGAGGGTCGGGGTCCTTCATTATAAGGAGGCGGACTTCTCATAATCATGTCATCTAATAATTCATCATCCGACTCCCCAAGGGGCACCCAATGTTTAAATTTTTCTGTTTTCTTTCCCCCCTCAGGAGGACCCCCTACTGGCATCATTGGAAACAGTCCTTCTACTATCATATTCTGTCTCCACAGTTTCATCTTTTTATCTCGGGTCTCTTGTTTCAGTTTTGGATAAAATTTTGTTAACCCTTTATCCATTCGGGGCTTGTCTCTCCCAAAAGCCTCAATTTCCCATTCTTATAGTGCTTCGTACTGGGTTAATCTAGGTCTGGGATGTAAATCATTCATTTGAGTTCTCAAATTAAATAGAATCCTGCCGTTAAATGTACCCTCTAACGGAAAAGCCAGAATTCCGTCATCTTTTGTGTACTCCGCCCAGTTTTCCAACCATACACAAGAGTGGTACCCTTTATCAAACATCATGAACGATGCGGGAGTATTAGGTGGCGGAATGACAACACCTTCTCTGGTTTTAATCGGCTTGTCCTTTTTAAAATAATTCTTTACTTTATTTACAAGGGATAGTTTTCTCTTATTTCCGTACATAATGTCGGTTTTATGCCCTTTCCACTGATCGTTCTCAAACCCTAAATGTCGTGGATCAGGTCTAGTATGCGGTCTATACGAATGCCACATACGATTTCTGCGAGCGACTTTGTTTACAAATCACTCCCAATCCAAGTGCGTCTCTTATTTTCGTGCAACCAATAAAGTGCACGGGTTCAAATAATCTCGACCAATGGGTGCGCGGCCTTTTCGCGAGACAGTTTCTCACGCTTCGGCACTCACCCCTCCTTTACAATTTCAGCTCCGCTACACACCCGCTGCGTCTACCAATCCCAGCGCGGCACACAGTGACGTCAGAGCAGCGCCGCAACTGACTCCCTCCTTCACAAGGTAACGGAAACTTAATTTCTCTCTCTCTAAAGTGCAAGTGCTTTTGTTATTTAACAACGAATACACATTCGCCACTGTACCCAAGTGTCTAGACAGAAAAGATTTGTTTCACTGCAAGTAAACTACTTCCATTTACTTTTCACACACTACGGATAGATCTCTTCCGCCTACCCTTCACTCAAGCATCAAGGAACCTGCTACTTCTTTGACTCATCCACTTCTTCTCGGGATATATACAGAGCCTAAAGTTTCACCAGTGAACCCCTTTGCTGTCACCCAAGCTCCGACGAACCTGCTACTCCTTCCGATGTGACCCTTAGTAGGTTGTATCATGATAGTTTTGCCAGTGATCTCGTCGCTATCATTTATTCAAACATACATTCAGAAAAACCCTAGTTAGTGCTTCCAGTTCTGCCTGACCTGCACTAACCTTCCTTAGGCCAGTGACCTCAACGCGAAGTGGATTCTCTTCACCACTCGCGATTCAATTCCCCGGGGATTCCAAACAAACATATAAACACTTTACTAACGAGTGGGTTAATACATATATCAGTATAATAATAAGAAAAACAATTTAAAACATTTCATAATTTTTCAAAGCAAACATTTCACGTGAGTGATCAGGCCACAGAAATTGTTTACCCTTATAGCAGCAATAAAATGTTATCATAAAACTTTTAGCGGCATCCAACCTATCTAGCTTAACTAGTCCTACCAAACTTTAGCTAGTCCCTAACCATACCTCTGCTACCAGAAAATTACTGATAGAGATCGCGGGTCACCCGACCAATAATTTCACCAGACACGTACTAGGCCCATGTACTTTTCTCCAATTATACCCATATACATTAATCGGGTGACTTTTCACTCTCTACTACCAGTAACCCTGGGTTCCTTCCTATGTAATTTCAATGTACCTGACTTACCAATCCACCGTTACGGGTACCTTTGACCACAATGGATCAGGGAGCTAGCTGTGAAAGTAAAGGTAGATAACACAAAATACCCACATATGTCTCACTTTGTATTCATTAAATGACCACGGGCAACTGAAAAGTTTTAAAATGTATCTAAGATTCAGTTTCGGAAAACATTAGGTTTACAGTCAAAAGGCAATCAATAATCAAAATAACGAATAGCACATAACCGTATAGGAAATAAATCAAAGCAACCATTTATGAATTCTAATATGAGATGAGAACAGGGAAATACACTAAGCAGATTTAAAGATGAACGTCTATAAATGGGCAAACTTATGCTCGTACTAGAATTACACTATTAGGACGTACTTTATGAGAATGAGTAGAAAATTATGAATCCTATATTCTATCGGAAGGGTAAAAAAAGAGGAACATGCTATAAATCTAACAATGGTATATCACTCAGTTTGCAAAGGAAAATTGTAAACCACATCTATAGTTCATAGCCAACTGAAATGAATATACTCTAAAAGGTAGGGAAACATAAGAACATGCTATGGAAATAAATGCATGGACTTTTCATTTAAAAGATTGCGGAAAGCATGGAAAATTACGTATGCAAAGGTATGTCTTTATTGAAGCAAAGACAGAAAAAATAGAAGGTGCAGTATAGAGTTTTCGCATTATATAATTACCTAGAATGGTGTGAAAACCAACCCTGGCCACGGATCAGTCAAGGACCGGAATACCCAAGGAAGGACAGTCATCAATGGGACAGCAGGTGCAGAATGGACACCCCAAGACAGGACAGGAAACCAGATTAGGATCAGGACAGGACCATCAAGGCACGACCAGCACCCGCAGTTTGGAAGTAACGCCTGCGCTCCACCCTCTCTGCAGCTATCAGTCAGAACCCCGATTGGGTTAACGAACTTCCCAGCAAAGTGCTCCGCCAGCACTTAAGGTTTAGTAAAACCTTCAGAGTCTACGGTCAAATTTCGGACAGAGTGCTCCGCAGCACCTCTGTATCAGTCCCCTATTGAGTGCGTTGGGTCAGTGACAGGTCAGCTATTCAGACAAGTCGGACAATTTCTCTAGCTGAACCTAGGCTAGTTATACTGTTTTCGGGTCAGTGTACCACCCCCCAAATGTTGCAAAGTGTCAGAATCCCCAATTTTGATTGGTCCCCATGTAGGATAGGTTAACGCACCAATCAGAACAAACTTTCTACGAGCCTAGATTTACATACTCAGGGACCGCCTAGTGAATTTGGGGTTCTCATGAGACCAATCTTTGGAATACAATGGAATATTAACAAATGTTTCAACTTGGGTACAGACAACTCCGTCCTGCTGGGTCGCAGGTCATTTCTTAGGAGCATCTTGACTGTGTCTGCCAGCTGGCTGAGTTCCACTGCTCAAGGCTGACTTCTCCCTGGCTGCGCGACATGCGCAGAAAGGACCTTCAAGATGGTTCACGTCTCACTCAGACCCCCCAATTATCGCGGTACATGAAAAGTAAGCGAAAACAAATTAAAACATAGAAATAAATGATTTTTCTACATCTCATGCGCAGTATAAAATTCCCAAGCGGCGGCCATTTTATGGACAAGAGTTAATCGTTTTAGTAAAACACATAAGCAAGCGTCTCTAAGATACACGTACATCCAAAATAAAGGGAAATTAGTAAGACATACACATTGGATTACGGAGTTATAAATGATTCGAGGTTCTTGACTCAAGCAAGTCGCGAAATATGCGAAATCTTGCTCTATCAGTTTCATGAATGAGACTGAATCAGTCAGTACTCATGAAGATCTTTCAGAAATGGGGAATACCAGGAATAGATCTCTTTGCCAGACCCCAGAACACAAAACGCCAATGCTTTGCCTCAAGGTAATAATGCCACCAGTCCTTGGGGACTGCACTGTCGATAGACGGGTTAGGGAGATTTGCGTATGCTTTTCCACCTGATACCTGGGGAGGAGTTGGTCTAAGGGCTAGGGCGTCCGACCTCGAATATGGGGAACTGTGTTCAAGTCTCGGCAATGACGCTGAACATCCTGTGATTCTGGGAAAATCACTTAATCTCCCCGTGCCTAACAAAAATTAATGTGTCCTCATGTAATGCAACTGGTGTGATGTAAAGCGCTCCGATACCCGATTCGGGTCAAGTTCGTGCTATAATAAAAAATTAAAAAAATTACCACTACTTCACAAGGTGATCAACAAATGCAGAATCAGCAGCATGACTTTGATACTGATTGCAGCACAATGAGCGAGACAAACCTGGTTTTCAGAACTAATGGAGCTATCTCAGGGGAGAATTTGCAAATTACCAAGCAGACAAAATCTCTCATTAATTCAAGAAGGAAGGGTGCATCACCCAGATCCAGAGTCAGTAAGCCTGGCATCATGGCTCCTGAAGACTTAGAGTTTGGACACCTAAAGTTATCTGAAAATACAATGGCGGCCTTAAGAGAGGCAAGAAGGCCTACAACCAGAAAGTGTTATATAGCAAAATGCAAACTATACTCACTGTGGTGTCTTAAGGAAGGTTTACTAAAGATGAACACTAAGGATAAGACAGTATTTAGATACATTCTGGTGGAAACATATCTATGGGAGTTGCTGAGAAGAATGGGTTTTGGAAAGGAATAAATTGCATGGGTTAAACTACTCTATAACCAACCGAGAGCCCCAGTGCAAAATGGGGGTCAGGTGTCGGAGACTGTAAAGATCGAACGGGGTACGCAGTAGGGGTGACTGCTATTCCACTACTTTTTGCTTTGGCAATGGAACCCCTAGTTGTGAGCCTGCGGAGATACATGGAACCATGGGGTGTAGTATTAGATGGCAGCACACATGTGGTCTCATTGTATGCAGATGATGTGATCCTATACATTAGACAGCCAGAGGAGCCCATCCCAGTAATCCTGGAGATATTGGCCTCCTTTGGTGCTGCCTCTGGCTTCAATATTAATCATCAGCAATCTGTACTGTTACCGCTAGTTGCCCTTGTGCGAGGGATGCCCCAGGGCCTTCCTGAGGTGGGATTGATAGGGGAATGCAACCACTTTAGATATTTGGGCATTCAGGTAGCACACCAGCCAGATGCCCGATACGAGCTCAATATGGGTAGGGTCCTTGCGGGACTAATAATGTTGATGGAATTCTGGAACAAACTTTTTTCATCTGTCATGGGAATAGTGGCAGTGTCAAAAATGGTGATGCTGCCTGCTGTTTGTATGTCCTGCAGAATTTCTTCTGCAGTATCCCAAAGTCCACGTTTGATGCACTGAATAGCCTTCTTGTTTCGGTGTTGTGGGGACTGAGCAGAGTTAAGCTAGAAACACTCAAGCTTGACATGGACGCAGGGGGCCTGGGTTTACCTGATTTTAGGTTATACTACATCGCAGGATTGTTACAGTATGCAGCGCAGTGGTGCATAGAAGATCACACAATGGACCAAGAGCTACTGGGGGACTAGAATGATGGGTCACGGTTACAAAGGTTTTTATTGATGGCTCGAGGGTCCCCAAAGACTGCCCTCATATAGTACGGCAAGTGACTGAAGCTTTTAAGGATATTTTTCTTTTATCCGAATAAAGATTTTTATTATTATTAAGTGATTGAAGCCTGGGAACAGGCAGTTACGTTAGTTATCTGCAAGGCGCACTACGCTGCAGCGCTCCCACTCTGGTGGCTACGGGGATTTCGGAACATTAAGGCATCTATGGATATCTCAATGGTTTGACGGTGGATGCGTATCGGCTGGGGATCTGTATCAAAATGTAACAATCCAGACCCTCAACGAGGTGCAGGATTGGTTCCAGGTACCAGTAGACCACTTCCTACAGTACGCACAAATCTCGGGCACGGTCCATGAGATATGGACCACCTCCCCAGAGGAGCAGCAGGAGTAGCCCATGACGACAACCCTGCTGGATCCAGTCTCTAGCAGAGCCCTAATTTCACTCGTATATTAAGCCCTGAAGGAGGACAGTACGGCTGGATTATCAGCAGTCATGGAAAAATGAGATGAGGACTTGCCTGTCCCATTGACAGATGGGGAATGGAAAAGAGCTCTAGCACAGGTGACTGAGGCAACATGTAATGCTAGGTTTAAGCTCATGCAATTCCATTATTTGCACCACACATACCTGACTCTGCAGCTTTGGGCGTGGTTCACTCCAGGACTGGTCCCATCCTGTCCCCACTGCGGCACAAACCCTGCCACATTCCTTCATATGACGTGGAATTGCAGCAGTACTGGAATCAAGTGGTACAGACTCTTCGCTCTGCAACAGCGGTGCAAATAGAAGTCACTATAAAGCAGTGCTTTTTGGACATGTTCTTGACTATGAAGAAAGGGACACGGATAAGGCTTAAATTTGCGCTGCTGGGGTTGGTTATAGCAAAAAGACGCATTGCAATAAATTGGATCCTCTCTGCGACCCGACGCTGGATAGATGGTGCGCTGATATGCGTGAGTGGGGTGTGGTGGAAGAATGTCGCCTCATGGCTGTAAGAGTGGATGAGAATGCTGAGGGAGATTTGACAGAATGGGGATAAATGCTAACGTAAGTGTCCTTGACGATAGCTCAGAACAACGATGAAACTACACTTTCACAATCACCTACTCACAGCACGCTGGCACCTAACGGAGTAAAAGCAAAAGGCCCCTCCACATGTCTGCTAACCCAGATAACAAGTGCCATTACTGCTGATCGCTGCTCGGGAGAGGAGGGGTGGTGGTAATTGTTTCTGTATTGAGTTCAATATAAAAAAGTAAAGCACATTGCAGTATACAGAAATCCAGTAGGTGAGTGGAGCTGACCGTAGGTTGGCATGGCAATAACTATCACAAAAGAATGAAGGACATCACGTAAAATGTATATGACAAATGATTATGATGTGATGCAATGCAATGTTACTAATAAAAACAAGTTTAGGAAAAAAAACTACAACTTTTAAGAATTGAACTTACCAAGAATTCTAATAAATGTTTGGTTGCCTACTATAGGACAGTACTAAAGTACCTGGCGCATGTACTGGGTTATAAGTTAACTTATGCATCCTTGAAGGTTCACTTCGCAGCTATAGTGGCGTACACAAGGGGGTGCATTGAAAGGAATTTCTTCACTTCACTAGTTAATAAGCTGTTCCTAAAGGGAGCGAAGAGAATTGCATCCCCATAAAAGGTGCCCGCACCCACATCGAACCTAAATGTTTTGCTCACTCAATTAACGAAGGCACCATTTTAACAGTTACAAATGTCTACATTACAAATGCTCACACTAAAGACTGCTTTTTTGTGTGGCTATAACCACTAGACCGTGTTAGTGAGTTACAAGCACTCACTTCACAGAAACCTTATTTCCAGGTACACAAAGACAGATTTGTCATAAGAATGAATTCTCAGTTCATGCCAAAGGTGATCTCACAGTGTAGGAACTTGGGTCACCAGTTCCCCGGGGGGTAGCTTGGCACGAGCAGGTAGGCACCCGAAAGCTTTGCTGTAAAGTGACCATACAGCACACACATCCACTGAGACAGTGAGCGCACACAATGACTGAGAGCACACCAGTAAGTGTGATTCAAATCAATAAGTTTTATCTAGATCAAGGTTCAGGGTGATCAATAATCAAGGCAACAACATTTCAGCAAGTATTTCATCAAGGGAGTAAAGGGAGCAGTTCAAGAATCAATGTAACAGGTCGCCACAACCATTTCATTACTTAGTAATAAACATCTCATCACGTCAGGAAACAGCATGTCATTAAACCAGGGTAAAACATTCCGAGAGGCTGGAGCTCAACATTTCATTCATTAGAAGTAACCACTTTGTGCAGTGATCACCACTTCCTTACGCCAGGGTAACCATCTCCTTTATCACGAGGAAACATTCCATTGGGGATAATCATTTCAGCAGGAAATCATAACATTTTAATTACCCAGCACTAGATATCTCATTAGGCACCAATAAACAAGGCATCAAGTACAGGTGGTGATTTCATTAGGCAAGGTTAACCATACATCCGGCTAAAAATGAGCATTTCATTCATCCAAAATAAACCAGGCCTAAGGCTACCGTAACTGACATTCAACTGTACCCCGGGCAGGGGTTTACTTTTATCAATTGGGGCCCCACTGTGACTTTAGGGTCCCTGGCCCAGTGCTTAAAGGGGCCACATAGGGTCAACGGGCCCCAGCTGCAGTCTTCCCCAGGGGAGGGGCGAACTCGAGGCCTTCTCTGGCCTTCCGCCCTCCTCCCCGGGGAGGGGGGGTTTACCTTGTCTCTTCTTTGGGCCTTTCCGGCCCCTTGCGGTGGTTCGCGGAGGGGTGGCTCGTGCTCTTTTGAGAGCCCCCTCTCTGAAATGCGGGCCTCCCGGCAGTGCTCAGCGATGTCAGGGCTGGACCGGGACCGGCAGGGAGGTAGCGGAGGTCCCACTCTGTCAGGGGACCGTCCCCAGGGCCTCCCCGCCCCCGTCACGTGAGGCTGGCAGGATGGCTTCAGGCCTCGTCGGGCCTAGTGCGGAGCAGGGGGATATTTCAACTAGCAGTAATGTATTATATCAAAAGGTCAAAGGCTGACAGGAAAGCAAGACAACTCTTTATATTGTTTGTAAAGAGTTTTCCAGGAAGACAGTGATTAGGAGGACAATGCAAGATGGATAGCCCAAACTATCCAGTAGTGCCACAAAAATGCAGGAGAGACTTTACAAAGCACTCCAGGGCACATTCAGCAAGGAAGAAAGTAGCAACCATTGCTTCTTTAGCAAACACACCACTTCATGACGTTTTGTATGGCAGCAACATAGTCATCAGTGCACACATTCACAAAGCACTATTGTGTTGATATTCAAATGAACAAGGAAGGTCAAGTTGGACAAAAGGTTTTACAACATTTGTTCTCAAATCAACGCTCATCTATAACACAACCACAACTGTAGTGATAAACCGCTGCAAAATCAATGTACTGCATGTAAATCCATAAAAGATCCACACTGCAAAACCTATAGTTTCTTACCTGTTGGTGTAGTTTTGAAGCTTGAAGAATTTTCTGGATTCACAAGTGAACCTTCTCTCCTCCACAAATGACAACGAAAGGAGGAAGCAAAAAATATTTAGAAATCTGAAGATGGCGACCAAAGGTGGGAGCTTCCGGAGGAAGCACGATGACGTCACAGGGGACACCAAATTAAGGTCCGTCAAATCCCACCAACAGTACAAAACACAAAAGTAGTAGAAGGAGAAAAGTGTTTTTTTTTTTTTAATTACGGCCCCAACCTCTAGATGGCGGAATACTGCATGGCATGTAAATCTAGAAAATTCTTCTAGCTGCAAAACAACTCGGACAAGTAAGAAACTATGTCCTGTCGTAGTGCTGAACTAAGAGGGGTCTTTCAAGGTTGTACAAAGTCTGGCAACAAGCCGCAGAGCTGGGTTTAGCTGCACTGAAAATATTCTGTCTGCAGATCAGTGACGATGTGAAACTACAATGTAAGCACACGACAGGCTGAGGAAAAAACTCCAGACCAATGCTACATTTATTAAAATCTACTTTCTGCATTTGCATAAGAATCTGCGGTGGCAATTCTCTAACCCTCACAGGAGTCTGTTGGGCAGCGCCTACTTAGGTTTGCATCATTTTACTATATTCAACGATATTAATTTTAGTCATCCCCAACTAAGCACGCATTGGCAAAGCTAAAAGGTCTGGCGAGTAAGTGACAATGCAAGCCAGACATATTGGCTTTGCCATTGTTTGTTAAACGCAAAAACTGGCTAGGGTGTGCACCTAAGCTGGTGGATGGAATATGAATCGAGAATATGGTATTGGGCACTCTGTACTCCCATGGGCAGATTTACTAATACTTCACAGAACCGAGCGAGGCAACTTGCTCTGTTGCGTTGCGTAAAAGAGAGAGACTAAATGTGCCATCCATTCTAATATATGGATGACCTTCGCGCTCTCCTAGTGCTGGGGCACTGTGTACCACTTGGTGCCAATGCAGGAACACTTGCGCTGTGCTGCAAGGGTGCCTGCGATACAGGCAAGATTGTTTTTGTGCAGGAAGGTATATCTTCCTGCACAAATGCAACCCTTGGACGCAATTTCCTCTTTCTATGTGTGATGCAGAATGTATCATGCATAGAAAGAGGAAAAATGCAGTTATTTCTCTTTGTTATGCCTCTGTCAGGAGTGGCGCACCATTTTGGCACAAACGTAGGTTTATAAGTGTCTGCAAATCTGGGATTGTGTCAAACTCCATGGGTGGATGCATTGGAACACCCAGGCTCCACTCGTGGAACGCCATTCACTACAAAATCTATTGCAACGCAGCACAAACCACTGTGTTGCATTACATTTCTTTACAAAGTCACGCAAGGTGATGCAAATAGCCACTTGCATGGCTTTGTAAATCTTATTCAAGCCATTGCATTGCGTTACCTTATGTGACGCAAGGGCAACTTAAAGTCTGTTAATCTAGGCCTTCTTTTTTGCAGCAGTTTCCGGCCTCAACACGTAGTGGCGCAGGACCCCCATATTATTAATAGCTGAGATGCTACAAACTCAAAGTAACATGCATCATAAAGGTAAATGTATCCTTCTGTAGTAGGGGATCTCTGTGTATAGTCATAATCTAGTGAATAGTCCCGCCCATGTGCGTGGACCCCGGAGCAATCAAAAATAATCTCTTACAGTGTCAAAAAATGCAGAAAAGCATAGACACTTAAGAGAGAATTTAAAGACAGATAATGCAGCCTAAAAGGCTACACTGTCCAGTACTTCAACTAGAAATTCCACCATAAAATCCACAAAACAGCAAAAGCCTGTACAGATTTCCATTGCTTTAACAGCAAACTCCCTCAGGAATGATGGAGAGAAGAACCTGGACAGACAAGCCCCATAGGCTGCCATTATGTGGCTCAGAACAGGATACTGTGCCTTTAAGAGAATCTTCCAGAACCTTCTCCCAGTATCCCAGAATGCATAGCAGGTCCAACTTACTTTCAGTTCTTTTTTCCGGCTCCTGCAAGCAGGACCCTGGAGCATTGAGCTCTCCCTTTTCAAGGGTTTTGTTGGTGTTTTTTCACTTAATTCGATTTTGTGTACTTTTAAAGTACTCTGGTGACTTTCTTCTTGGTTTCCTGCACCCTTTTGTTGTCCATAATGCCTGCATTATTTGACAAATGCCCGGAGTGCTCCAGGAAGAAGGCCAAGTCAGATCCCCATGAGGTGTGTATCCTCTGCCTTCCCTCTTCCCACATCCCAGAGGAGTGTGAGATCTGTAAAGGCTTCTCTGGCAGGACCCTGAAGGACAGGAGGAAGATCAGGCTTCAGGGCCTTGAAGAGAGAAGACTGAAGACTCAAGGTGGGTCTGGAGGGGTTTCTGCTGCCCATGCTGAGGCCTTTGGGGGGCTCCCCAGGGGCAGGAAGTCCAGCAAACGTCCACTGTCTCCGTCTGGGTCGGTTGCACTGACCACGACGTTGAGAGGAAGGTCCACGGCCAGTTCCCGGTCTCCCCAGGGCTCTGGGTCGAGAAAACGTCGCCCGTCGACGTCGAGGGACTTACACAGGCCGCCGTCGAACCCAGTGTCTATTTCTTCGTCGTCGCCGTCGAGTGGACGGCATCGAAGGACCCGGCGTCGGCGCTCGCCGTCGGGGCGACACCGCCGTTCGCCGTCCAGGGCGAGGACATCGTCGTCGTCGAGGGGATCCTCGTCGTCGAGGCCGCCGTCGAAGCGGACAAGGTCGCCGTCGAGGCAGAAGAGGTCTCCGGCGTGGAAGGAGTCTACGTCGAGGCCATCGGAGAGGTCGCCGTCGAGGCGGTCGAGGTCGCCATCGAGGTGTAAGCGCTCGCCGTCGAGGTATAGAGGATCGTCCATCTGGTCAGGGTCGACGTTGAGGCATAGAAGCCGGTCGATGCCGAGGCGTGTGAAACGGTCGACGCCGAAGGGCCGCTCGACGTCGAGGGGACCAGGTTCGACGTCTGGACACCGGTCTTCGACGTCGGGTGGTCGTAAGGACAGGCCTAGGACTGTGGGGGGCTCCCCTCAGTCAGGAAAGGATGGTGGGTCGCCGGGAACGGTGTACTCAGAGGTGTATACCCCGAAGAAGACTATTACACCTCCTCCTCCTCCTCCTTTGCCTAGAGGTCCTCCTCCGAGGGCTCCAACCCCTCCTCCATTGCCGCCTCCTACCTGCTCTTCCGTCAGGACCACAGGCCCCTGTGCCTGGTGCTCCTCCTCCGGTTCCACCGAGATCGGTGTCGATGCCCAGACTTCCGACACCTCCGAAGAAGACTCCTAAGTCGAAGGTTCCTCCTAAGCCCAAGACGTCCGTCCCGGGGAGGCCGGCGGAGCGTCCCAGACCCAGGAGATTGAGGTCGCGCTCAGGGAAGAGAGTCAGATCTAGGAGTAGACACGGATCCTCCTCTAGATCCAGACATCGCCATAGGAGGCATAGGTCCAGGTCCCGTTCGACCTCTAGGACCCGTTCATATTCACCTACATTGTCGGATTCACCGGAGACGAGGGTGTCTCCGATAGATGACATTGGCACATTCCAGGAGGTTCTCCTGAGGGGGGCGGCGAAGTTGGGGATCAAGGTGACGGCCCCTAAGCCGACGACTTCTGTGATCTTCGAGACTTTGCACAAGAAGCACCTGTCTCGCCCCCTACTGCCTTTGGTGCCAGGACTGGTTGAGCCTGCTGAACAGCTCTTCCTTACGCCGGCGGTGGTGAAAGCCGCTCCCTCCAGGCTTGTCAAGAAGTACAGGGCGCCAGAGTCGGACCCGGCCTTCTTACGGATGGACCCAGTGCCTGATTCGGTGATTGTGACGGCGGCTAGGAAACTACATGCTACCTCCCCGTCCTCCACTGTGCCTCCGGATAAGGAGAGCTGCTGGATTGACTCAGCTGGAAGGAAGGCGTGTGGGACGTCTTCCACGACGATGAAGGCCTCCAGCGACTCGGCGTTGCTGGGGCGGTACGACCGTGCGCTGTGGGATTCCATGGAACAGTTTGCGGACCTTGTCCCGCGGGACAGGAAAGAGGACTTCATGGAGATCGTCCAGGAAGGGATGCTGGTTTCGAACCAAGCCATCAGCGCTGCGGCGGATATCTCACTGTTGGCCGCACATGGATACTGCCACGGTATCAATCAGAGACGCCATGCTTGGCTCCGGCTGACGTCGCTCATGCCTGAAGCGCAACAGCGAGTGGCAAATCTGCCGTTTTCCGGCGACACCCTCTTCGGGAAACATGCAGATGACGAGATGGCCAGGATGAAGGCCGAGGCTGAAACCCTGACGGCTGTGGGCTTGGAGAAGCCCAAAGACAAGAAACCCTACCGCCAGTTCCAACGACGGTTCGGGTCGCAGGGTAGAGGAAGGGGACAGTCTTCTGGGCAACAGCAGCAGCAGCAACAACAGCAGCAATACAGAAGACCCTTCCAGAAACGTCAGAGGGGTAGAGGTGGACAGCAGTCCTCGACCCTGAGCGGTTACTTCCCCTTCGTCCGTTACCCGCTCCGGTGGGGGGAAGCGTTCAATTTTTTCTGGCAGAGTGGAGAAAAATTACTCGGGACAAGTGGGTGCTGAATATTGTTTGCAATGGATACAGTCTTCGGTTCATCAGCCCTCCTCCATCGATTCCTCCGGTCAGCTCGCAGTATCAACTGCGTGAGCTCCAGGCGGAGGCCGACATCCTTTTAAGGAAAAGGGCGATAGAAGATGTACCTCTGTCTCAAAGAGGAAGAGGTCTGTACTCCCGGTTCTTTCTGGTCCGCAAGAAGGACAAGAACGAGTTCAGGCCCATTCTGGACTTGCGACAGGCAAACAAATGGATTCGCAGAGAAAAGTTTTGCATGCTGTCGTTGCATCAGATTTATCCTCAGCTGCAGCGGGGAGACTGGCTTTGCGCCATAGACCTACAGGATGCGTACTTCCATGTGCCCATTGCACACAAGCACAGGAAGTTCCTGCGATTTCAAGTCAGCACCAATCACTATCAGTACACGGTACTTCCGTTCGGGCTGAAGTCTGCGCCCCGGACGTTCTCGAAGTGCATGGCAGTGGTAGCGGCACACCTGAGGAAGAACAAGGTGTTTGTCTACCCGTACCTGGACGATTGGTTGATCAAGGCCTCCTCCTTCTCGGAAGCTCAAGCACACTTCCAGAAGACGTGCGTTCTCTTGAACAAGCTGGGGTTGCACATCAACATGTCCAAGTCTGTCCCGACTCCGGTCCAGTGCATCCAGTACTTGGGAGCCTCCATCGATACGCTGTCAGCAAGCGTGTCTCCTTCGGAAGAGCGACGTTTATCACTCCTTCGGAAGGCTCAGGCTCTCATGTCCACTCCATCCACGACAGTGAGGACGGTGTCTTCTCTGCTGGGATCGATGGCCTCTTGCATCTTCCTGACACCACATGCGCGGCTGCACATGAGACCGCTGCAGGAGTGCTTGGAAGATCAGTGGGACCAGAGGAGAGGATCTTGGGACGACATGATACGACTGTCTCTACATGCTCTTCAGTCTCTGAAGTGGTGGTGTTCAGCGGAGAATCTCCTCAGAGGGGTTCCCTTCCACAAGGACATTCCCACTCAGACTATCGTGATGGATGCTTCTCTCCTGGGATGGGGAGCGCACTCCGGAGACCTGCAGATTCAAGGGACGTGGTCCCCGTCGGAGTCCACGTACCACATCAATTTCCTGGAACTCAGGGCTGTTCACTTGGCGCTGAAGGCTTTTCAACCGTCCTTCCGGACCAACTCTCTGCTTGTACAGAAGGACAATACGACCACGATGTATTACCTCAACAAGCAGGGGGGTTCGAGATCACGCACTCTGTCTCAGGAGGCGCAGGCGATCTGGCATTGGCTTCTGGCTCGAGGACTCTCGATAACGGCCACTCATCTGCCAGGTGTGCAGAATGTTCAGGCAGACGAGCTGAGCAGACTGATTCAGGAAAACCACGAATGGGTCATAAACGACGAAGTACTAGGAGAAGTCTTCGCAAGGTGGGGAACTCCAGACATAGATCTGTTCGCCACCGCCGAAAACAGCAAATGCCGAGACTTCGCCTCCAGGTACTACCAGCCGGGGACGCTGGGGAACGCGTTATGGATCAACTGGTCGAACAGCTTTCTGTACGCTTTTCCACCCATTCCCCTGATTCCAGAGGTTCTCATCAAGCTCTCCCAATCCAGGGCGAAGATGATTCTGATTGCCCCGGAATGGCCCAGACAGTGGTGGTTCACGGACCTGCTTCACCGGTCTCTCCTTCCTCACATGAAGCTGCCGTGCAGGCCGTACCTTCTCACGAAGTTCGGGGGGCGGATGGTGCACCCCAACCTCTCGTCTTTGAGTTTGGCGGCATGGCTCCTGAAATAGTGCAATATGGCCATTTAAATCTCCCAGAGGATTGTATGGACATACTGAAGGAGGCTAAGCGACCTTCCACTAGGACTTCTTATGCTTACAAGTGGAAGAGGTTTTGCATCTGGTGTAGGTCTAAGAACTATGACCCTACGACATGCAAGGAAGATGTCATCCTTCCATATCTGCTACATCTGGCGCAGTCTGGCCTTAATGTCCATTCCATTAAGGTTCATCTGGCTGCTTTGACTGCCTACAGGAAATGCCCTTCACAGACTTCCTTCTTCCAGATCCCTGTGATCAAGGATTTTCTAGAAGGCTTGAAGAAAGTATTCCCTCCTGTCAGGCTTCCTTCGCCTTCATGGGACTTGAATGTGGTGCTGTCCAGATTGATGAAGGAGCCTTTTGAACCTATTCATAAGGCTTCGTTGCAGCACCTGTCCTGGAAGGCGGCGTTCCTCGTGGCCATTACATCGGCCCGCAGGGTGAGTGAAATTCAGGCGTTGTGTTGCCAAGAACCTTATACTGTATTTCATGCTGCTAAGGTTGTTATGCGTACTCACCCTAAGTTTCTTCCCAAGGTTGTTTCTGATTTTCATATCAACCAGACTATAACTTTACCTACGTTCTTTCAGAATCCTTCATCTCCAGCGGAAAGGTCTTTGCATTCCCTGGATGTTAGGAGGGTGCTGAAATTTTATCTGGATAAGACCAGTGATATTCGTAGGTCAGACCAATTGTTCATCAATTATGGATCAGTCAGGACGGGTCTTGCGAACTCTAAGCAGTCTATCTCTAGGTGGATTGTGTCCTGCATACAGCTGTGTTACCAAAAAGCTAATAAGACCTTAGGAGGTAAGCCTAAGGCTCATTCCACCAGGGGCAAGGCTGCCACGACAGCATTGCTTCGTAATGTTCCGATTGCAGAAATCTGCAAGGCGGCCACTTGGAAGTCGGTGCATACCTTTGCTAAGCATTACTGCCTGGACACTGATGCTAGGGCAGATGCTCAGGTTGGACAGGCTTCACTGCGAAATCTGTTCGCAAAATAGTGGTGTAGATTTCCTTTTCTCCACCGCCGCTTTTGTGTGGGGATGGGCTTGCCATTCTATTCACTAGATTATGACTATACACAGAGATCCCCTACTACAGAAGGAGTAGTTTCTGTCCTGTAACTCCAGTTCTGTAGTAGGGGTATCTCTGTTATAGTCATAAGCGCCCGCCCTCCTCCCCGGTGGAGAGAGAGATATTCATGTACGGAATGCTACAGGTCTGGCGTGTTACGCCTTCAAAAAGAACTGAAAGTAAGTTGGACCTGCTATGCATTCTGGGATACTGGGAGAAGGTTCTGGAAGATTCTCTTAAAGGCACAGTATCCTGTTCTGAGCCACATAATGGCAGCCTATGGGGCTTGTCTGTCCAGGTTCTTCTCTCTATCATTCCTGAGGGAGTTTGCTGTTAAAGCAATGGAAATCTGTACAGGCTTTTGCTGTTTTGTGGATTTTATGGTGGATTTTCTAGTTGAAGTACTGGACAGTGTACCCTTTTAGGCTGCATTATCTGTCTTTAAATTCTCTCTTAAGTGTCTATGCATTTCTGCATTTTTTGACACTGTAAGAGATTATTTTTGATTGCTCCGGGGTCCACGCACATGGGCGGGACTATTCACTAGATTATGACTATAACAGAGATACCCCTACTACAGAACTGGAGTTACAGGACAGAAACTACTCCTTCTCTGACATTGATCTGTCATAGTTGTGCAATATTTCTTGGGCAGTCCCAGTGGACTCCCATGAGATGTGACTTTACTCAGAGGTTCTGCTGTACTAGAGTCAATGTTTCTTGAGCAGTCCCAGTGTACTGAGGGAAGAGGTGTGGCGCCGCGGCCAGGGCGACTGACGCTGGAATCTGGGGACCACGGTTCGATCCCTGGCTCCGGCGGCAGGTTAGCCCAGCACCATGTGACTCTGGGCAATAGCTCGCTTAATCTTCCAGACGGCCCCCAGCGCCTAGAGACCCTTACGGGTGATTGTGCGCTTTACAAATGTGGACTTTACTGGACTCCCATGAGATGCGACTTTACTCAGTGGTCCTGCTGTACTAGAATCTTACAGCCTCCATCAGCTCTGAAGAACATAAGTTTCAAACTGTGGCTGTTAGCCATGTGCCTTTCTGCTAAAGCAGGTACAGATCTGTTGTGGTGGTCAGACATTGCAGCAATAAAAAGTGTGATATATGAGGGGCATGGCCAACCATGATGGCAGAGCGGACATAATTCTGTCGAGCTCCACTGCATTCGCCGATTAAATTAAGGTAACACGGTCTCTCGCCTCAAATCTGCCCTCCAACGATCTCTGCCGAAGTCTGAGCACTGGGGGACACCAAAATAGTGGTCGAAGCAGCCCTGCGCCAGCTCTATTGAGAAGGCGCTGACCTCCGACAAGTCATGGCCGTGAAAGTGAATGCAAGCACAGCTACGGTGACCCACCATCCGTAAATTTCACAGACTGCTCGTAATTTGGGCCTCTTGTCCGTTGTCCGTGAGGGTTTCTTCCATGGATGCCTTTTGTCCGTAATTTCAGGCATTGGAGCGAGCTGTTCTCCTGCAAGCAGCCTGAGAGTTCTATTATCTCACTGCAGGGGCCAGCTCGGCTCCTGCTGTGATCAGTGGCCTGCAGCAGCCCCTCCCTGGCCTGGCACAGGCTCCTATCGGCCCATTATCATTCTGTATGTCAGCCTAATTATCACATACAATCTGCGCAGTGACAGCATTTGCTGGGCCTCCTCCTGCCACAGCCCAGGACTTGGCAAACTGCTTTTGTGTATGGGCTCCTGTCACCTCACCAGGGGCCAAGCTCTGGGGAGGTGGAGGTTTCATTTTGGCATGTGTTACCCAGGTGCATCCACTGTTCGCCTCTTAAACTGTCACGCAATCCGTGATAATGGTACAAATACAATTGTCCTTCATTATTTATTTATTTTTCTCCAATAGTGCAAAGTTTCTGCTTTTGTGCTGTCGTTATTTTCATGTTTACCCTGGCCCTCTGCCCCCTTAGCTTTTACATATCGCATTCCCTTGGGATGTAATTCATTTTTTTTCGGATATGCAAACGCAGGTGTTTAAGTTTCACTTGCACACCCAGCAGATGCAGTGCAAGGTTCTCTCAACCAAATATAAACTTATTTTGACTTGTGCTTCTGTTGGTTGTCTATTGACTTATGCACTATTGCGCAACCCCCTCTGATGTGTCTGCAAAATACACCTTTTGTCCCGAATTTGTATCCCGAATTCTGACCTTCTGTCCTGAATTTTTGTCCTGAATTTTGACCACTTGTCCTGAATTTTTACACTCACTGTCCTGAATTTGCACCCGTGCCAGTTGGTCACCCTAAGCACAGCTGACGACCTGTGCCGCACAAGAGGCGAATTCAAAGTTTCCCCCAATGCATCAGAAAACGGTCAAGTTTTGTTTGGGAGAGAAGCCTCTTTAAGGACCCATTTATGGCAAATTGCAGTGCTTCTCCATTCTGCCTGGCCCTAATATGTCACCCATGCCGCATGGTGCCCTCAGGGCAGCTCAGACCAGGCCCCAAGCAGCACTGCAATAATGCATCAGCAACTCTAGCAGAGACGGCGAAAACCACTCTCCTCCTGGCACAATGTAACACCTCCCAGACACCTGCACTGCAGCGGCATCAAAAGCGACAGGAGCACTCCTTAGGCCACTTTAGCCAGCCGCGATCGGTAGTAGGAATTCCTGCAGGGCGTTGACGTGGGGAGGGGGAGGGGCAGAGTGGGGGGGGGGCGGTAGTAATGTATGGATTACGGAGTTTAACCGGTAAATAAACATATAAATAAATAAAACGAATTTTGTTGCGTGCACTGCATCGCATTTGGGGATGGGGTAAACGTAACACAATTTGTTTTATTTATTTATATGTTTACTTACCTGTTAAACTCCATAATCCATACATTACTACCCCCCACCCTGCCCCTCCCCACGTCACCGCCCTGCCGGAACTCCTACTGCCGACCGCGGCTGACTTTAGCGCTTGAGGCTCTGTCCCCACGGGCTTCTGGGCGCTCTGAGCGCGGCAGCATTCTTCTCGTGCCCACCACCATCAAACTTCACGAAAGATTGTACAGTGGTCTCTGGTATAACCTGAAATGAAACGCCAGGAGCTGGCTACCTCCTGTTAAAGCAACCCACCCAAATAATTAGATCACGACAGATCGACAGGATGGACTGTGTGACAAGCTTGAAGTCTCCAACTACTTAAGGCCTCATCAGGGGATAAACCAGTATCCATATGGACAGAAGAACTTATTAGCACTATCCCCTGCCTAGTGAGAGACAAGGAAGTAACAGGAAATCACGACCTACTACTTGACCCCCCTCACTCCACCTGGTGCTGCCCATGAGTGTCTGCTCATCACCCATAAACTCGAGACCAGGGACGCCTTTACCACTGGTGGCGCCCTGTGCAAAAATGCATGTTGCAACCCCCCTCCCGTCCCCCCCAATGACCGCCTCGCATTCCCTCACTACCACCATTTGACAATGCCCCCCAATTCTCCATAACCACTGTCTCTTAGATTCATTTAGTTTTATAGCGCCACTCATAAGTTTAAGGCGTCAGAACACTTTACATCACACAGACATTGCACGGAGACAATCATACATGTATAAATCGGTGTTTAGGAAATGTATGACAGAGGACTACAAGGTGTAGGAGTCACATGGCATCCATACTGGTAGGTACTACAGTTTAAGAGTCCTTGGTCTAAAAAAGCTGAAATTTAGAATTTAAAATGTAACACCATTGTTAGGGGGTTTCTTTATTGATCAGAAATTATTTCTACCCAAATTAACCCTTTTTGCAATATTAGGATAAGGAAAGGCTGGGCTAAAAAACATGAAACTGTAATATATTTTTTGTAGTTGACAGTTAATAGCTCAGTGCTCTATATTAGGATTTTAACTTTTTAAATTGCAAGTAACAAAAGGATCTCTCTGACAAAGCGATTGACCTATTTATAGTGTATGCACTTTGTGATCTGAATGGGACACGGTCTTTGCAGGAGGCACATTAACCTTCTCCGAGACGATGAGTCAAAACTTCCTCTACCAGACAAAGCTCCGGTCTGTCGCCAGGAAGAACTTTAATCACCGGAGTTATGGTGACTTTTTATAGATGCTTGAAAATTGCTGGGACAAGGAACATTGCATTTGGTGTTTTTAAAACAATAAACATGGCGTGCCCACCCGAAGTCAGCGCCCGGTGCTGTGGCACTGATTGCACCGCCCTAGAGTCGGCCCTGCTCGAGACCACAACTGTACTCTACATGCCTCCGAGAAAGCCGCAAACACACAGAGTGTTGAGCTACTTTCAATCAACAGAAATAAGGGACTCACGGTCTGCGGCAGGTATAGTGGGTGAAATGGCATTCACTAAGGAAGACCTTCTTTCCTCCCTTCAAGATTTTAAAAAGGATTTGAGAGAAGAACTCAAAGCGCACCTCGATGCCTCTCTGGAAACCCTTCGTTTTTACCCCAACTCTAAACTCACTGCCTTACAGGAAGCTGTGGACTCCATTGGAACCCGCACACTTGACTTCAACGCTAAATGCCAGGTTCTTGAACACTGAGTGAATCGACTTGAGGGCTCCTCAGACCAACTTAAGATGCACCTTCAAGCTGCACTACTGAAATGTGAAGATCTGGACAACAGCTCACGGCGTGCTAACATTTGCCTGCGAAACCTGGAGGAGGTAGTGGAAGGTCCAGGCATTCGTGGTAGCCCATTTCTTGGATTCTCTGTGGGAGAGTAGCACTAAGATTTAATTGGATGGTGTCCACCAAGTTTGCCTGCCTGCGTTGAGCAAGGGGAAACATTCCAGAGATGTTCTGGCAAAGCTACACTCTTTTAAAGTGAATGACACTGTCCTGCAAGCTGTGAGAGAAGTGGAAGAGGTATCCTTCCAAGGTGCGACATTCTCTGTGTTTCAGGATATTGCTCCTGCTACTTTATCCTGATGGCTACAATCCTGGCCTATTACTCTCAAACTACGCCAAGACCATATCAAGTACAGATGGACTTATCCCTTTGGCCTAGCCTTCGAGTATCAAAACAAAATGCATCACTTCACGGATGAGCAGATGCTGAAACTTGTCATGGGATGACAATCTCTGAGAAGGTTTAAGCAAAAAATTGTTTTGTCGGGTAGAACAAGAATAAAATTGGGGAAGCTATTAATGCAATCAAAACAGAGAAAGGCTCTCTAACACACTTGGTTTTGACACTCTACATATGTAATGTATATATCATTGAATGAAGTAATTTGGATATAGATAACATCATCCAATCTTTGATCTCATGTCTTATTTATGAAAGTGCTAAGACTTCGTTCTATGTGTGTTAGAGAGCCTTCCTCTGTTTTGATTGCATTAATAGCTTCCCCGATTTTATTCTTGTTCTACCCGACAGAACCATTTTTTACTTAAACATTATTTACCCAGGTTCTGAGGGTCACCCCTTTTTTCATAACAATCTCTGAGAAGGAGCATTCTGAGGGCGGATGGGAAGGACCATCCTCTAGCCCTAATACCAGGGCGGTCAAGAGACAATGGCTCTCACAACGACGTCCAAGGTGATCAGGGAAACGCTGGCCCCAGGCTGAAAACGGTTATCCATGTTTTTTCATCTGGGGGAAGATTTCAAAAGGGCTGTGTAACATCCGGCGTCGCAGGAGTCGTAGAGTGGGAAGTGACGTGGGCAAAGTGTGAATCTTCTTTTCTCAACCCCACTCCTGGTACCAGAAATCCGAAGAAATGCGAGGCAGACTGAGTTGAAGCGGGGGGGGGGGACATTTTGCTTCAAAGTGAGGTGGGGAAAATACATTTGAAGCCCTTGAATGTGATTACATTCTTAGCAATACAATGGTGTTAACAATATTGGCATTTTTTTTATAAGATTTATACAGCGCTTAGCTGCCCCAACGGGTGTCCCAGCGCTTGTCCTAAAAGAACATACTGCAAGAAGCGACCTATCGCAAAGTGCTACAGGCAGCAGCTAAGAAGAGAACAACCAAGTCTTCAGTATTTTCCTGAATAACAAGTGGTTTTGGACACTCCTAATGGACAGAGGAAGTGTTTCATATGGCAGAGGAAAGAACGGCCTCCCTCTCTGACTCTCTTAACACTTGGAACAGAAGCCAAAATACGATCAGCTGAACGTAGTGGCCATTAGGGCATGTATGGGGACACTAGATTGGACAGGGGGAAGAAAGGCTCTTATGGGTGGTGCCCAAAGTCTCAAAATGCACATGCTTCTCAATGGGGAGCAACATTTTGTGAGACCCAGTATCGAAGGCGGCACTCAGGTGCATTGCAAGATCAAGGCAGAAGGCCTGCCTTCATCTGAAATGCAAAAAGAACAGTTGATGGACAGAATGCAGAACAATGTCATACATTCACCCCAGTAGAGATCTGGGCCTAAATACATCCTTTGTTTGCTCACCATGCCATTCCAGTTTGAACCCAGTCATATGTAAATCAGTCTTGACCCTGTGCCTCATGGAAACAGTCCAGACCGAACTGGCAAGCCAGGTCCTCTCTGGACTGAAAACAAGCATACTCTTTATAGACTCTATACTAAAATCCTGGCTACCAGATTAGAAAGCATTATGCCAGTCTTGGTTTATCCAGACCAATTGGGCCTTATTTCAAGGGAGACAGACACATGACAACCTAAGGAGGGTGGTTCACTGGTAGAAAAAGCTACCAAAAAATGGATCCCGGCAATTCTTCAGCTGTAATACGCCAAAAAAGCCTTCAACCGAGTGGACTGAACCTTCTTTTTCCACACTCTAAATTTGCCATTAGTGAACTTTTTATAGCCATGGTCCAGGCGAACTATGTGAATTTACTGTCGCCTGGTGCTGGTCAACAATGGAGGCTCAAGTTTTTAAGCTAGAACGTGGCACACGTCATGGGTGTCCACGCTCACCACTTTTATTTGCTCTGAGTATAGAACCTCTTGCAGGCAAAATAAGGGCCAAGCCCACTAACCGAGGCATTCCCATCAGCTCAGTAGATCACAAAATCTAGCTGTTTGCAGAGGATGTGTTACTTTTTTTCACCTCCCCAGGAACATTTTTAACAGCTCTACAGCAGGGATTAGCTTGCTATGAAACGGTGGCAGGTTATCACATTAATCACCACAAATCCTTCCTTCTAAACTTGACCCTGTCCTCACCAGAAATGAAAGCAGCGGTGGGCTCAACTCCCTTCCAGTGGGCAAGAAAGATCTCTTTAGGGATTAAAATACCTCCAAATGTTTCCCATCTATACCGCACGCTAACAACCCTCCACTTCTCCAGCAAATTAAAGCTGATGATGGGCGCCCATGTAAAATGTAAATGTCGGAATTTGTAAAGCGCACAGCTACCTCCACCGGAGGTGTCCCGGTGCTGTCCATATACCGCTTAGGAACCCTTCCTGGCAAATGACCACTCCTGGGCACCCCCCAGGTGCAGCCAGGCATCCCAGCGCTTTTGGGGCCGTTGTGGAGACTAAGCAAGCTATTGCCCAGAGTTGCAGCGTGGGACTCATGATCAGAACAGGCACTGAGGCGAGAATATCCAGTCAGGGGAATTAATGAGCCGGAGACCCTCCGAGGCGGGAATCGAACCCTGGTCCCTGGCCAGAGCTCTGCATCAAGGTCTGCCTGCTCTAACCATTGAGCCCCACTTCTCCACAGTATTGGAGTATTCTCCATGTATTTATCGTGGCTAGTCCAAATCAATGCAATAAAAATGACGGCTTTACGGCAACTTTTACATCTATTCCAAGGACTCCCAATCGGGTTGAGCCAAGAATGTTTTTTCTGAGCTTAGATCTCTAGTGCTCCGGTTCATCTGGCAAGGTTGCAGAGCCCGTCTCCCCAATAAACTATTGCGACTACCGAAAGAGGCAGGTGGACTGACATTGCCTGACTTTCCCCTATACTATAATGCAGCACAGCTAAGGGTGATATACGAGTGGACCCTACAGGAATCAGATAAACACTGGCTCCATATGGATAGAGCAGCGGTTGGTCATTATGTATGGGATGTCTTATGGAAAACGAAAACAGACCGATCCCCTAATGCCTACCTTAGCACACCTACAAGAACAACTTTAAAGTTTGGGACACCGTGAACCGGACGGCTGGGTGGGCTACCTTTCCTTCCCCATACACACCTATTCACATTAACCCCGCCTTCCCACCTGCACTTACAACAGGTCCCTTTGACTTGTGGAGAGTGGGGGAATGCCTCATTATTTCCGACCTATTCCATGAGTGGGATATTCTCGCCTTCGAAAATGGCCAACTGACTTTGGTTTACGAGCCTCGGAAAGATATCATTATACTCAACTGAAACTCTGGGTTCTTCATCCAGATGTGAGGCTCACCAGAGACCTCTCCCAAGTTGAACAATTTGTAAGATGTACGGGTCTTAAATCTTTCCTCTGTTCTCTTTTGCCCTGTACCTTCTCCACGACCAAATCGAGACACATAGAATTCTGGATCAAGATACTCAGCGACCAGGTAAACAATGGCAAGAACTATGGAGGGACATCCCTAGATCTAACCACACTATGGGGATGAAGAAAGCTCATTACCAATATTTGTTCGATTGGTATCTTTACCCCACTAAATTTAAAACAATCTTCCCCAACACTTCTGATTTATGCTGGAGAGGATGTGGTTTACATGGGGATTTCCATCACATATGGTGGGATTGCGCAATCATTCGACCTTTTTGTTGGAAATCCTAGCATAGATTAAAGCCAAACTGGGTCACCCACTTCCATCCATGCTAAGCTGTGCTCTTCTGGGAGTAAGGAGCGAGACTCTTAAACGTCAAACCTAAAATGATCGCTCCATTATGTGGTTGTGTTTGGGAGCGGCTAAAATAATTTTGGCGGCATCTTGGAAGAACAGTGCCCTCGATACCTCAATGGCATACCAGACTTTGTCTGGCTCTGACAATGGAGAGAATTGCAAATATTTTACTAGATAAACATACAAACTTTGAATATCTGTGTGGTCCTCTAGTAACTTTGGTGTCAGAAGGTCTCCCACTCACTGCCTGGCCCACTCACAAAACAGCATTTCACCTCTATCAAATTTGACCCACCCAATGGAGTTGATAGCAACTTCCGCGTTGCACGTGGTTGCCCATTTGGGCGTCCCTGGCCCGTTTCCACCTACCATGCTTTATGTGGCTTCACCAAGACAGCTCATTGTTTTACTGTGTGAGGTACATGGGGGAAGGGGGAAATAAGTTAAGCATAGAATTTACAAAATGGTTAAACTAATTTGATGAAAGATATGTCTCTGCACTGTCTAAATGTAATGAAGATGCCACCACCTATCTTCATCTGAATGCAACATTAGCGTTTCCATGGGAATGTTTGATGTCCTATTCACGCTTCATTATATCTGTATGGCAATGTGCCCTGTTAAAATTCAATACAGAATGTTTGAGACAAAGTGTGATGTATTAATTCATCTCTGAATACATCGGCCAAGAACATAAACAGTTCTAATGTGCTGCCCTTGTCTAACCCCCGGCTGGCACCCAGAACACATACCTCCTTCAAGTCTTTTACAAATCACATGTAGCAAAAATACACTTTTTATTAACACTGATTTACATGGTACTGAATCCAATGGAATACTTGTAGTCATTTAACCTACCAAACCGGGTTAAGCAAGCCGACTGGACATTTTGGCGCTGCGGAAAGATGAGTCCATGATTGATGATTATACATCAAATGTTTATGTTTTTTTTCCGGAGTGACACTTGTGACTCCCTCATCTTATTTCCAATCTGTAGTGATTCTGGCAGAGTTGGAAACGAGGTGCCTCGAGCCCTCACACTTTTAGAGCTTTATTACGAGTCTGGTGGTCCACAGACTGCTTGACTAGAGGTGGGGCGTACTGGTGGCAGTCTTCTGATCACCCCATTGTGACCATGGCACCCCTGGACCACCACAACCGCCAGGGATTAGGGATCCCTGGTGGTGGCGCGGTGGTATTGAGGCCACAATATGCTTGGCAAGGCTGCTGCGGCCCGCCAGCATATTACGAGATTCCTTACTGCCACACTTCATGGCGGTGCAAACGCGTTGAAAAGTGTGGTGGTGAGGAAACAAAGGGGGCCTTACCGGGACGCCTTTATCCTCAAGCCATGTGGATGCACGCGGTGCACAATTTGTCCCCCCCCTGTGTCCATGCGCACCAGTACCTGCACAGCATAGACTGCAGCAGTCCATGTTGACGCTGGAATCTGGGGATCAGGGTTCGATCCCCGGCTCCGGCGGCAGGTTAGCCCAGCACCATGTGACTCTGGGCAATAGCTCGCTTAATCTTCCCGACGGCCCCCAGCGCCTAGAGACCCTTACGGGTGATTGTGCGCTTTACAAATGTGGATTATTATTATTATGTTGTGCAGGTACTGCCTTTGACGTTCCCATTGCGGTGCCTATTTCACAGGCACCGCCCTGGGATTGTCAAAAAACCACCCGCCAGACAGTAGAAAACTCCTGATCTGGCAGGCTGTTCCTACATGGGTTTGGTGGTGCATGAGAAGGGGGCGGTCCATCCCGCTCTGGCAAACTCTTAAGGCCCATAATATCTAGGGCGGCCGCATATCTTGGCACTAGGTCTTGATGGTTTACTGGTTTGATACATCTGAACTACTGATTTAATACATCTGAACTACTGATTTAATACCCAGGGGCACAGCTTTGTGTGGGAGAAAATCAAAGTTTTACATTTTTTTGGGGCTTCCACAGGGTTCAATTGTAAACGTCTTCGTGTTGCTGGACATGTTCCCTGGTATGTTGCCCGCGGCTGAATTCTGAATCACTGTCCTTTGTGGTACCAGGTTAAGAGGGAGCTAGAGAAGATTAACTGAGACCAGGCCACTATTCGCTATTATTGCCCTCTCCGGTTCCCCTAGCAAAGGGTGGAACTCGCTTTACCATCTTCCCGGGCTTGTTAGCACCCATTAATGCTGGCTTCTCGTGCACAAAATGTACTCACATATTTGGACCTTGTCCGTGGGTTTTTCAAACAGGAGTCCACCTGTTGGGAATGTAGAATAGAAAAATTCTTTGAACTGTTTTTTACATGAAAATAAAAGGAGATCAGATGCACATGCAACACTATGATATAAATTGCATCGTACAAGAATCAATTAGCCAACATCTGCCAATGTCTGATTCATCAATTTCCAAAATTGGACATGTATACTCAGTGTTTTTATATATTATATCCTTCTATTCGAGCTGGACCATCAAACAATTTCCAATTATGAACCAAGCTGATCCCCCATACGTTTCCCATGCCCGCCTCTTAGTTTTGTGCTCCTTCAAGCATCCTCTACCTTATATACATAGTTTTCGGCCATGTTATACAAACCCTCTATCGCAGTAGGAGATGCTGCCCTACATCTTCTACCCACCTTTCTCCTTGCTGCCATCAAGCCCAAGTTACAGAATAGTTCCTAATACTTTGGCTCAGTGTCTTCACCCAGATTCCTGCAATTAATAGTTTAGAAGGTGATGCGAAATTACTGTTCTCTTCATGATTCTAACTAGACACCCCCTTACTTCCTCCCAATAAGGGTCCCTCATGGGTCAGGTCCACATGGTATGGAGGAAAGACGCTCATCAATATTGGTTCTTCCAACTCTGTTCATGTGTAGCTCTATGCAATATTTTCAACTCCACTAATATAAACCCGGCTCTTATTGCTAAGGGTGGGCGTAGTTCGCGAAGTAGTGCTACGCGAAGCGCACTTCGCAAACTTCACGTAGCACTACGCGAGCTGCGTAGTAGCATGTTCGCACTGTGCAAGGAGCGTTTTCAATGATTGCACAGTGCGGACAAGCATCCGGCACTGTGCAATCATTGAAAACGGCATCTTGCACAGTGCGAGCTGTAGTTTTCTGCAGCTCGAGTAGATTTTTACTCGAGCAGCAGCTTTCTCAACGCGAACTGGTAGTTTCTCATCGCGAGCGGTCGCGAGCATGCACAACCACTCACAATGAAAAACCTGACCTCCCCGCGTTGAGAATCTCGCAAGGATGTCATTTTGCTTGCTCGTGGTCGCAATCATGACGTTGAGGACCGCAAACAAACAAAAAATGACCGCTGCACTACGCGTGTTCGCACTGTGCTACGTGCAGCTCGCGTAGTGCGAAGTTGCGCAAACTTCGCTAGCGTAGTGCTTCGCCCAGGGTTACTTATTGCAAGCTCCTTCGGCCTCAGTGCATCTGTCCACTCATCTTCAATGAGTTCCAATTCTGTAGACTTCTGTGTCATTGAGCTCAGTGCATTATTGATTGTTTTCTTTAAGATCTCAGGTATTGATTTCCCCAAAAGTGGTTCATCTAGTATTCTATCTTCCAGTGCAGAGCTGGGATCATCCACTTGAGGTGCACCTCAAAGAGGGAACAACATGGACAGTCTAGGTTATTTATTTATTTATTTATTTATTTCTTCAAAGTTTTATATAGCGCGAACAGGATCCTTACAGATATCAGAGCGCTTCACAAAGACAGGGTAGGGGTAGTAGGAGTCAACAGAGATAATGGGAACAGTATAATAGTCAATAACATGGTAATGACAGGGATAATAATAACATACATAAAACCAATCAATATACAATCAGGTAAGGAAGTAATATAGGACAGCACAAGTCATTAATCCCACTACAGAGGTGTTCAGGTACCCCTTGGGTGTGTGTGGATGGCTTATACCAATGTTTTAGTATAGAGCGAAAAATGCATGGGGGCATCGGGAGAGTGGATCAGTAAACCAAAGTGTATCATATCTTGGTCGGTAGTAAGAGAGTAGCGTAGTGGTGCCCCCAACAAGTAGAATATAGTGCCAAGGGATAGGGAGAGCAGTGATACAAAGCAATGCAGAGTCTCTGAACCAACATCTATAACGATCAGGAAATCTTGGCCAGAAGGATGGTTTTCACCTCTTTCTTGAAGAGTGCAGTGGAGGAGATCAGCCTGGTTTCAGGAGGGAGCGCATTCCAGATCCTGGGTGCCATTCCTGAGAAGGAGCGCTTGTATGTTTTTACTTTCCGGAATCTACGAGGTTTCAGGAGTAGATTTTTTGTACTCCTATTGGATCTCGAACCTCCTGATATAGACAACTTTTGAGCGAGGTAGTTGGGTGCCTTGTGGTGCACGGCCGCGTGTATCATAACTGCAATTTGTAGCTGTATTCTGGCTTCAAAAGGCAGCCATTTTAGAGAATTTAAGTCTGGGGATATGTGCGAATGCTTTCTTGAGCCAGTAATGAGTCTCGCGGCAGCGTTCAGGGAGGCTCTTAAGGGTGCTGTTGTGGATAGCGGGAGACCGCTGAGGGCCGCAATTCCGTAGTCTATTCGAGGGATGACTAAAGCTTGTACAGCAGTTTGGAAGTCTTTGGCCGGGAGGAAGGGTTTAATTTTCCTCAGCGTGTTAATTTGGAAATTAGCTGCTTTTGTGGCTTTGCTGACATGCTGCTGCATGTTGAGCTTGGCGTCGAGTGTGATGCCTAGGGATTTCGCCGAGTCAACGATGGTAGGTTGGACATTGAGTGCTGTAAGGTTGTTGAGCCAGGTTTGGGTGGTGGAGATTTTCGCCGGGGGTGAGATGAGTAGGAACTCAGTTTTCAGAGCATTTAGTTTGAGGTGATTATCGGCCAGCCAAGATTGGGTGTTAATAAGCGTGGAATTCAGATGTTTGATATCTTCCGGGGATTGTAACTTTAGATAGAGTTGTGTGTCATCGGCGTACATATGGAATTGAACATTGGATGCTTGGAGCAAGGTGGCGAGCGGTTCCATGACGTGGTTGAACAGTGTAGGGGAGAGGGTGGATCCTTGTGGAACACCTAGATCTGCAGGCACAGGTGTAGATAGCACATTGTCGATCTTGAACCTCTGAGACCGGTTGTGAAGGAAGGACGAAAACCAATTGAGAACAGTACCCGATAGCCCCATTCTAGTACTTAGCAGCTCCAGCAAGTTCTCATGTTTGACCGTGTCAAATGCTGACGAGAGGTCAAGAAGGATGAGGAGGCAGGACTCATTGCGATCCAGAATTTGGAGGGCGTCATCAATTATGTGTGTCATAGCGGTTTCCGTGCTATGTTTCGCTCTGAAGCCTGATTGATGAGGGTTGAGGAGGTCAAATTGATCAATGTGTTTTGTTAGTTGGAGTTGGACACATTTCTCCAGCAGTTTGGCCAGGGTGGGGATATTGGTGATGGGCCGATAGTTGTTTAGGTCGGTCGGATCAGCTGTAGGTTTCTTGAGTATAGGTGTGACTTGCCCCACCTTAAGGGAGTCTGGAATGTGGCCTTGTTGCAAAGAGCTGTTGATGATCTTGGTCCAGAGAGGGAGGAGCAAGGGGATAAAGTCTTTTACAGCATTAGCAGGTAGAGGGTCTG
Source organism: Lissotriton helveticus (assembly GCF_964261635.1). NCBI lineage: Eukaryota > Metazoa > Chordata > Amphibia > Caudata > Salamandridae > Lissotriton > Lissotriton helveticus. Next base: position 33,256,619 of record NC_136073.1, read on the forward strand.
TGAGGTGATTAGAGGGCTTCAAGGTGCAGAGCAGTTTGTGTATTGCTTCTTCCGAATAGGTATCGAAGTACAGCCAGGATGCCTTGTTTTTAGGTTGAGTGTCTGCCATTCTGGTGTGGTTGGGGTATCGGCTTACATCCATGATGAGGTCATTTCTTATGTTGTCAGTCTTTAGTTTAAAGAAAGCAGAGAAGGCTTCACAGTGTGGGGTGTCATTTGTTGTGCTGTTTGATTGTGTGGGTTGTGCCTTTGTTTGGGTCTTGATTAGCTCGAACAGCTTTCTTGGCCTGTTCTTCGCTTGGTCCAACTGACGGCTGAAGAAGTCCGACTTTGTGCGCTTTATTTTCCTAAAGTAGGCATTTCTCTTGTTCTTAAGCTTTTTGAGATGCAGTGCTGAAGGGTCCGATCTCCAGGTGCGCTCTGCCATTCGCATAGTACGCCTTTCGTCATTGAGTCTGTCATCATACCGGGGGTTAGAAATTTTGGTGGAGACTCTCTTTAGTTGCAGAGGGGCGACTTCATTGACTATTGTATTCATAGAGTCAAGGTAGTGGTCAGTCAGTGATTGAACATCTGAGGCACCTGAAGGGGGAAGGAGGAGGTTGCCGATGTGGGGAGGTAGGGTAGAGGGGTTAAGATTCTTCAAATCCCTTTTCCATGTTTTGGATTTGATTGGTTCATCATCACAATTCACAATGTACAGGTTTATGCTCTCCTTTAAGAGTTGCAAATGTTTTCATACATTTCTGATTGGATACATTCCTCAGTGTGCTTACATCTATTAGATCTTATTTGTTTAAACCTTTCAGGTTTTCAGCCTCGCTCAAGAAGTCCCCATCCCATAAGGGAGTTCCCCTGGCCAGGAGTCCCTCCCATGCCAAGTATCTTGTTGCAGATTTTGAGGCCCTTACCACTGAACCCCTTCTTTCCAGTAGTCTATCCCAATCCTGTACAATTCAGCTAAGTAGGTTTGAGGACCCATTGCATGTTTGTCTATGTTAAGCGAGGAATGATCTTGCAAAGCAAATGCCCGAACATCGGGCAAAACATTGCCCCGTCATACACACCATGTTTTGTTTTTAAGTGAAATACAGGGCTCTGCCCATAGGATCAGCCTGATTGCTTAGTCGATCCCCTGGAAGAACGTCTCCAGTATCCGGTAAGACGTACAAAAAACTTGACAATGTGGCCAATTTAAATATGGCTGCACGCCCCATGTGCAGCAATGGTTGTTTCATCCAGTATTGTATCATCCCTAAACATTTGAGATGGTCATAGAAATTACGTCCAAAGAACTCTGTGGGCCCCTGTGTTAGGTAGATACCCAGGTGTCAAAAGCTGGGGTAATTTACCCTGACAGGGCATGTAGAAAGCCATCCTACAGCCAGAGGGGTCATCAGGTAGAACACTGATTTGCCCCCATTAACCCCTTGGCCGCGGTGGTAATTCTACCGTGGCGCTGGGGGGGAATGGGGGGCACGCGGTGCAGCCATGCTCGTGACGGAAGCACTCCGTCACAAGCCATGGGCACGCTGTGCTTGTGACGGAGTGGTCCCGTCACGGCCCCGCCCACTCAATAGAACGCGCCGCGCAGGCGCGAAATTAATGCAGCGCAGGCACGGCGGCCGGGCCGTGACGGAACCACTCCATCACCAGCACAGCGCGTCCGTGGCTGGTGACGGAGTGGTTCCGTCACCAGCACGCAAGGAGTTAATTTGGAATCCAGAATATTTTCAGAAGAGTTCAAAAACGTGGCATATTCAATTTATGGTAATTTCCGGCTGTGCCACATATAGCAGAATATCATCCGCATACAGCGATAGCCCATGCCTCCTCCCATCTTAATCTTTTCACTAGGGCATCCTCTTAAAAAATATATCCAGGGGCTCCACCACCAGAGTGACTATCGACTGTGAGATGGGGCAGCCTTGTCTGGTTTCCCTTTGCAAGGGAAATGGTTCCAAAAATGCATTGTGCACCTTGATTCTGGCCAGGGGTGAGCTGTACAGTAATTTAATCCAGGTAATAAAATTTGGGACAAATCACATATACTCAATTACCTGGTGTAGTTCAAGTGTGTTACATGTTTTTAACACATCCAGCCACATCTTGGCTTCCTGTTTCAGTAGTTCTATGTAGGCTAAGCAGCCAAACATTCATCATAGTTTCATTCTAGTGCTCCTGCGGGTCATGAATCCCGATGGATCTGGGTGCAGCAGTGTCGTGATTCCCTCTCTCAAACACATCACCACAACTTTGGCCAGAATGTTTGTTTCTATAGTTATGGGGGCGATATGTGCCTACAGGAGGCACATTAATGGCAAGGTTTTTCTGGTTTGTGGATGTTGGAAATTGTGTTTCTGGTTGAGCGGGGTGAAACCCTACTCAAGCGACAACCACAATCTGTCAGACGACAAATTAACCTGAACTTAACCATCTCGTAGCTTGGCACAAAAGTAGTCGGGCTTAATTTAGAGGCAATTTGTATGATATTTATGCAACACTTCAAATATAATAAAGTGAAAACACAACACAGGGAAATCCCACACCAATTTAGAAAAATAGAGGACAATTTATTATATTATTATTTATTATTTATATGGCCCATGAATCATCCCCAAAGGGATCTCTCGGCGCCCGGGCAGCAGGCGACATCATGCAGCATCATTCATTTAAAATAGCAAGGTTTTTAGGTGTTTCTTAAAGATCGCAAAAGTGGGACATGCCCGCAGGTCATCTGGCAATGCATTCCAATATTTGGGGGCCAGATAGGAAAAGGCACGCCCACCCATCTTAGCCTTTTTACTTCTCCGGATTTGAAGGAGTTTTTGGCCGCTAGATCTTAACTGCCTAGCCGGAGTATACCATGCTAACTTACTCGCTAGATATCCTGGTCCCGAACCGACCAGGGCTTTAAAGACCAGGTTCAAAAGTTTGAAAACTGCTCTTTTCCTCATGGGGAGCCAATGTAACTCTCTCAATAATGGAGAGGAAGGGGTGCGTGCAGGCTTGTTCAGGGCTACGCCTGTATTTTGCACAACTTAAAGCCTTGAGAACAAGTCTTCCCTCATCCCCACCAGTAGAGCATTTCCATAATCAAGTCTACTGACTAGAAGTGCCTGTGTCATAACCCTTCTGGTGGAGAGAGGAATCCAGAGGAAGATCTTCTTTAGCGTATGCATCAATCCAAAGCATTTGCCGGATAGGGTTTCACATGCTCCTCCATGGATAATTTGCTGTCCATTAACACGCCCATGTTTTTTGCCCATTTGTTTGGGGAGGGAGCTTCTCCAAGTTCCCTCGGCCACCATTCCTCAGTCCACAAGTCCTCAGCTTTCCCAAACAATAAGATCTCAGTTTTATTGGAATTCAGTTGCAGTAAGTCCTTTTTAGGTCTCGCCTGTCGATGCGCATGCGCATCGAGCAAGCGAGACTATAGGGGCTCATCCAGACTTTATCTAACTTGCAAGGAATCGTGGCGATTCCTTGCAGTGCCCGTGACTTTTAAGCTCAATGCGCATGTGCATTGAGCTTAAAAGCGCGTGCACAGCCGCCCGCATTCCTCCGACACCTTTTGAAGTGAAGCTTAGCTTCACTTCAAAGGCCCGGCTTCTTCACACCCACATGCCGCTCTGCCCCGCTCCGCCCCCTCCCCTGAGTCATCCTGCCTGCCCAGACTTCTCCTCCCCCCCTCCGACGTTCCCCCCGCCCCCTCCCGCCACGCAATGCCGAGCTTGTTTTCTTTCTACCCCTTTCCCTAGTCTTTCTCTCGCTTTCCTTGTCTCACGCATCTCTCTCAATGTGTACCTCGTTACATCTATCCATGTCTCTCCCGCTCTCTTCCCATTTGTTCATATGTTGTCATCTGCCAATCTTTCTCCCTACCTCTTCATTCGTTTTCCGTACATTTAGCCCTCAAACCAAATTCCTGTCTACTCGTGCCACCTGCTTTTTATCTGTCAACCTCTCGCCCCACCTCTAGCTCGCTTTCTTCTTCTGTTTACCCCCTCCGTCCCCGTCTCTCTCCATCCGTCAACCCTCCCTCACCCGACCCTCCCTGCCCTCTCTATCCCTTCCGTGGCTTCCTTTCGCAGTTAATGATTGCGGTATTTTCCGCACCTTGGTTAGCCTCTGCTCCTGCTGTGTCTCTTACTGTGTGGATGCAGCTGTAATTATTCTCCAGGTTCACATCCCTCGAGACCTCTGGGTAAAAGTGCTGCCTATAAATAAATATTCGATGTCTCTGCAGCCCCTCTCCTTCCCGCTATACGCTTTGCAGGTTTCTCGCCGTCTCTCCGGATCTCTTTATCACATTCCGGTCCCTCTCCATATTGCTGCGTATTTTGTCCCTTCTGCCTTGCTCTGTCTTTTGTTCACCTTCTTCTCTCTTTTTGTTGGCTCTCTTGTTTGAGTTTGTTACCCATCCCCCCACTCCCTTTGGTGCACTATCGGTCTCTCACGACCCTTTTACACTTTTTTGCGCCCTGTCACCCCCGTACCCCCCAGCCCAAACCCAGTACAATTTCCCCGAGGCAGCGCCCAATGACGTCCTCTGCATCCGTAGCTCTATTATTGTCCTACAGTCTCGGCAACCTGGACTGTCTCACTTGCACTCTGCTGGGCGCCCTTCATGACCCACTAGTTCTGTATCGCACAAACTACGCCTAATTCCTGCATTATGCCCTTTGGGTCATCCACGATTTCCTCCTGTAATGCACCGTTTCCTCCTCTTGTATTTTGTTGGTTCACGATTGTCACTTTTGTAATGCACCGTTTTCTACCTCTTGTATTTTGCTGGCTCACGATTGTTATTATTACCTCATTTAATGTAACGTTTGCTTTTGTATTTTGTTCACTGGTCATGTTCACATTTATCATTCCTGTTCCTATTGTGAAGCGCGTTGACACCTTCGGGTAAAGTCCGCGCTATATAGAAACGCACAAATAAATAAATAAAGAAACGAGTGTCATTCGCCCCATAATTTGTTTCATGTCCGCAATATCTCTTCGTAATTATTTCCCCTTTGCATAGCCCCCGCCCCGCACCCCACCACCTCTTTCCGAAACAGAGCCCCCAACCCTCGCACGCCCCCCACCCCCCCGCAGACCGATGCGCACCTCGTCACACCTCTCCTGCAAACCTGCCCCCCTCCGTGTCCAGCATGCCCAACTTAACTGCAACTTCACCACCTGGCTCGCGTCCCTCCCACCCCCTTATTGTCTTTGAGTCGGCCCGCGCAGCCAGCCTTCCTCCTGAATGACTCACCCACCCCCTCCCGTTGTCAGCCGTCCTTTGCTTCTTTGTTAATGGTGTGGCAGCATAGGGTGAAAGGGAGACGGACAAGAAACAAGCATTTACAATGCAACAGGTCTCGCATTTGCAAGAGTTTGAGCTATTGGCATTGTAAATGACAATGCTTTTTATTTGTGTGTTTTGAAAACCTGCATGCGGTGCTAAACACCTACTTTGTACTTAAAGTCTCTGCTTGTGAGAAGCACATAAATAAAAAGCATTGTCATTTTCAATGCCAATAGCTCAAACTCTCGCAAATGCGAGACCTATTGCATTGCAAATGCTTGTTCATCCATGCAGCTATTTTCGTCATACAAAGCTTGAATCTATCTCTGGTCACTACCGGGTCCTTCTCTATGGGGACAATATTATATTATTTTGACACCACAATGTCAAAACTCCAATCAGTAGAACAGGACATATGCAATTTTAAACATTTTTAGGTAAGAAAGTGCCTAAAAGTGCCATTATCTGGTCATGTGAGACCAAGTGAAAGTTGTATGTTCAGGCTGACCGAAATGGAGCGCGTACCAGATACAAGTATCAGGTTAGTCCTGTTGTTAAGGAGTTGCATTCAACGTTCCATTCGTGGAGGAGTAGAGAGGGCATTACGGATGGTCGTTGCTGTAGCATAAAGATCCTGTCAGGCGTCACAGGCATTTATTGCTGGAGTTTGTGTTGGCACCACCGCTAGCTGTCAGTGCTGTAATGTGAAGTGCAGATATCGCACTGCCAGGCGTGATTGTCAGTCATTGTGGTGTGAAGAGTTGACACGGGATAGGTGCCTAGATATTAGGCATCAATGGGCCTGTTGGCATAGAACCTAAAACGTCATGATTTCTCCTTTTCTTGGAAGAGGCACTCCACCGAGGCCACACCAAGGGTCCAGGACCTGAGATGTACCTACAGGAAATGGGAATATACTCAGAAAATACCCTGGCTTTAAGCATCAAGTTGCTGGATGTTTGTATCAGGACCTACCATACATCTAAGGTTCAAAGAGCTATGTGAAGGGTCTTCCAATCTCTAGATAGGGCTCCCAAACCTTCTGTAACGTCCATGATGGGAAAGAGTCATTGTCAAGCAGAGAACAAAGACTGGTGGTTGTGGTATCCAGGGGCAGCATTGTTCCTGAGTTTGCGGTGTAATCAACTTATTTCTCATCCCAGTCGGTTTGGCAAAGATCACCAGTAGGACTCATCCCATTTGAAGATGATGGCGCTAGTTCTGCCTTTCACCACCGGGTCATCCTAGGATTGTACGGTATACAAGAGCCGCGCTCCGACTGTCTTCGACAGGCAACAAACGTTATTTGGTGGATTTTTCAGCTTTTGCGTAAGTTGCATCTGGTCTTCCCTCCGCCTGACCCCTTTCCTCTTTTCTTGTGTTTCCTCTGACCAAACCTGTGCCTTTTTTATCGGTGGTCCAGCTCTTATGGTTTTCTGATATCCATGCCTTCAGTCCACTTACCTTGACTCTGTTAGGAGCATCTGAACCTAGCCCCTGTGTGTCTAGTAAGGGTGACTGGCTTACCTTGTTCTGAATTGGCATCATCACAGTGTTTAGATTGCAGTGAAGCTGTAGCTCTTTGTTGCTCCAGGCAGCACAAGTAAGAGTGCTCTGGTCCTTGAGTGAATAAAATTGGTCCTTTTCCTATCCCTGTTCCCTGTTTCCCCCTAACCTCTACTCAGGATACTCTGTGTTGACTAGCCTCCTGGTAGGTAACAGGGAGGCAGGGGGACATCATCTGAATCCAACAATTCTTCAGAACCTGACATTTTGTCAGGTCAAGTAATGGATCCAAGCTGGGCCGGCTATAGCGCTATTGGTGCCCGGTGCAACAATCATTTTTGGCTCCCCCAAACCCCTTGACCGCCTCCTCGGGTTGTCTCACTACTACTGGGCAAAAGTGCCCCTCATCTCTCCAATCATAAGTTATTGCTAAACATAGCACCCTCCCTGAGGTCAGCGCCCCCTCCACAGGTCAGCGCCCAGTGCGGCCGCACTGGTCGCACTACCCTAAAGCCGGCCCTGGATCCAAGGGATGCTACACTTACTTCCCTGCTGCAGCCCATTGCAGATTTACTTAGAGTTACATACTCTTTGTGCTGAACATAGTGTTCTGTTCGGTCGAATAAACCAGTCATTCCAGTGCTGTCTTTTACCCCAGTTGGAGCAACAGGGATCAGAGTAGCGGTGCATGCCACGACAGAATTACCATAACGACACCTGATAAATTCTCTCGATACCTGAAACAATTGACTGTGTTGCTTGTGCAGTCTCACTTACATGTGTTATGTATGTATGTATGTATGTATGTATGTATGTATTATACAGATTTGTACAGAGGAGGTAGAAGAACTGGACCTGTCTGTAGAGGGCCTATTGGAAAAGCCAGGTTTTCGGATTTTAGTGGAATTCCAGGATGGAGCTGGCTTGATGTGGTAGGGGAGTTGGTTCCAGCCGTTGACGTAAGCTTTTTAGAAGGCGCAGCATCACGCGGAGGCTCGCTGTATGCTTGGGATGTGGGCAAGAGTAGACTAGCTGCATTGAAGTGTCCAGATGGAGTGTGAAACTGGATCCAGTTGTTGAGGATGGGCTTTGGTTGTGTAAAGCCTTGCAGGTGTATGAGAGGAGTTTGTATAGGAAGAGCTTGTGGATTGGGGGCCAGTGGAACTCTGAGATGTTTGAAGATGTATGTCCCGCGGGGTAGAATGTAAGTCTGGTGCAGTGCTTAATTTGAGCTAGAGTTTTCCAGTGCTTTATACCGGCACGTAATTGTGAACACCGGCACTTCTAACCATCTGCTACATGGAGACACTGTTTATCTAATTTAGAGATGAGCACAACAGCAGCAATTTACTAATTCAACATACATTAAAAATGACTAATACCTGCCGCCAGCATCACTCTTATAGGACTTGGGGCCCGAAATAGTCGGAGTGTATGGTTAGTAGTTATGTTGATAGTCTTTTTTATTTTTTTATTCAGTTATTGATTTCCCAAACAGGAAAATAACACGGCATTCTACATTGAATCCTTTTCAATATGATTAGATAAAAATATCATAGGAATGCACATACTCAAAAAGAACATAACAAAACAGTCAGGAAGCAATACATTCTAGTACAACGTTAAATTAGGCAAATTTCACAGTTTTATCGTGTCATTGCATCGCATGCGACATTGTCATGCAGGGACAACCGGAGTGTAGCGCTAAAGTGTCTAGATAGCATGTTTCGCCGATGCGGCAATCTAGTATCCCCCACCCACTCCTGCCCAGGCTCTGTTAGCAGAATCTTTAAGTATCAGCCGGACTTGAGGAGGGTCCGGTGCCATCTTGCAATATCCTCAGACAGTCTATGAAGAGACCCCATATATTTTTGGGTCTCAAGGCCATTGGCATTAGCTCCCAAAAGGTGGTTAGTTGGGTATGGCTAAAAGTAATGTCTTGTATCCACGCCTTGCTCGTAGGGGCACGCCAGTCTCCCCAATGTATAGATACCCTTCATTTAGCGAGCAAGAGCAGCATGGCATGTAATTTATGGTTTTTAGCTTTGGTGCCTTTGACATATCCTAATAGGCCCATCAGCGGACACGGCTCACCCGAAATCCCAAGCATCTCCTGCATTTTACTAAATACTTCTGCCCAAAAGGCTGCAATGGGTGGACAAAACCTGGCCATGTCAAACAACAGGGAAATATCAAGTGTACAAGGAAAAAGATGACTGCACCTATCTAAGGTTTTGGTCTTTAAATAATTATACAATATGGGTGCCAAGAACCTGAAGCCACATACCCCTAGACTTCAAAGGGCATTGCCCAAAACTTAACAAAACAGCACAATGGTTCAGCACTCCCCACTTTCATCAATAATAATCAAGTAAGAATTTAAGGAATCCGTTCAGTAGGGCTTTAAAGTTTTCTTTTATTCTTTTTTTCTTCAAACAAAAAACATAGCCAACGCGTTTCGTCCAGAGGACTTCTTCAGTGCAAGAAGTGATGAAAAAATAGTCAATTCGATGAAAGGTAAATTTCTTGATTTTGTATATCCAAGAGTCCCAAAAGTGCGCCAAGACAGCCACCTTTATTTTATCTTGCAGGCCAGTCTTTCAAAATTTCTTCTTATCTTTTGAGACCAAAAAATGTCTTAGGATAGTACCAAGTTTCACGTCCAATCTCAGTAGCTCATATAATCACCTTGTTTAGCGAGCGTGTCGTCACCTCTACCGCGTAGCCGGTTCCAAAACCTGGCCATGTGCATGAATGTGGCAGGGGCATGGCCCACCTCCTGCAGTTCTCATCAGATCAGACACCTATATGATACAGTTGGGAAGGGGTTCTGGAGTACCTGTGTAGGTACTTAAAATGAATTAGCCTCTATTTTATAGTTTGGTCAGAGCATTTGAAGTTGGCTACAGCAAAAAGTCCAGACTTCATCTGTTATTTGGCCATCTAAATTCCAACTGTGCCTAGCCTTTGGCACCGTTAGCTGTTCTGTATTTTGTACAGAGTTATATAATTGTGGACTTTGCCAAAGATATGCTCCCTTTGTCTGCCAATGCCGGGATCATCGGGTTACGCGTGAGTGAGATAGAAGGGGCATACAATATCTCCATGCGGGCTCTGACGCATAGTTTATCCCAGGCCCAGTGTAGTGTCTCAACAGTGTTGATGCCATCTCGCAATCTGCGATATGTATGGCAGATAGCTGCACGGATGGGAGTGGGGGCAGCCACGTCCATCTCCACAGGGGTACAAAAGGGGGTGGTGATGGACAGAGCATCTGAACCAATCAAACACTCACACCCAGTCAAAAGATCTGGGTTTAATCCATCACCGTTCTTTAGCCCACTCTGCCACCCCAGTTCAGACATGGCCATATGCAAATCAGTCTGACCCTGTGCCTCATGGGAACAGTCCAGCCCGAACTGCCAAGCCATGCCTTCCCTGGACCGGAAACAAGCTTCCGAGGACCGGTTTCTGGCATTCCAGCCGTCTTCAGCCCGGCTTGCTTGAATCCAGTGGCAAAGTGAGCAAGGGACTCACGTCTGAGCATACCCTGCCACACTTATGGCGGCCAAAGCGGTACAAAAGGGGGTGGTGATGGACAGAGCATCTGAACCAATCAAACACTCACACCCAGTCAAAAGATCTGGGTTTAATCCATCACCTTGCTTTAGCTCACTCCACCACCCCAGTTCAAACATGGCCATATGCAAATCAGTCTGACTCCACAGCCACATGGGGTTGGAACGGGGTAAGGTGCAGCCAGTAATGTAAAAAGTGAGCTTGAACGCAAAACGCATAAAGCCTAAAGTCTGGGGTCCCAACCTTCCCTGTGTGAGGGGGGAGTGTGAGCAGCTCTCAGGAAACGTACGCTTGTTGCTCGGCCCGGACCATAGAGATCAGCAGCGACCGAATGGACTGGAAAAAAGCCCGGGTGATCGGAAATGGAAAGTTAACGAATAAATATAAAAATTTGGGCAAGACGACCATTTTAGCTATTGCAATCCTGCCAGCCAGAGATAATGGCATTCAGGCCCTCGAATTGGCTTTGTCTTCCAGCCATGAGATCGAACGTCCAAAATGTAAGTTCCAAATTTCTTGTTCATCCCTGCTCAGCCAAATGCCCAAATATTTTACCGGGCCTTCCGCCCATTCCAGCAGGTGATCCAGGTCAAAAGGTTTAGTTTCTTCTATAAGGGGAAATAAGGTGGATTTGGCCCAGTTAATAAATATGCAAGAGAGTCCACTGAATTTATTGAGCTCCCGGAGCAGCGGACTAGAATTTACCTCCGGGTCTACAAGGTACAGTGTCATGTCAACCGCATATAGTGAAATAAGGAGCCCGCTAGTGCAAAATCCTAAGCCCCTCGCTGCATGATGTTGCCGAAGTCTTGCTGCTATTGGTTCCATTGCAATGGCAAAGAGGAGCAGGGATAGGGAACATCCCTGACGAGTTCCTCGTGTAATAGGGAAAGGGTCGGACAAGAGACAGTTCATGCGTAGTCTCACCGAGGGAGCCCTCTAGAGGAGTCTTATTAGTGCTATAAAGGTCGGGCTCAGGCCCATTCTCCCTAGGATAGCGAACAGATATGGCCACTCCAATGCGTCAAAAGCTTTGGTAGCATCGAGAAATACCACAAGCGCCTTGACTTTAGGGTTTAAGTAATGCAGCACTGTAAAAAAGGTATGAAGGTTTTGGGAGGTGGACCTGCCACAGCGGAGCCGCGGGGAGGCCAGACACGGCGGAGCAGTGTCCCAGGAGCAGTTGTAACTACAGGCACTCCTCCCACCCGTTACAAGCTCATGGGGCATTCTTACATTTAAAATCAAATAACGATGACAGAAACCTATTTGGGTATCGTATAAGTGCAGTGAAAATTCACATGCACTGTATATTTATTTGCACGAACACATTTTCATAAAAAGATCAGGGAATCACGCTCCACATTGATAAGTGAGTGTAGAAGGGATCCTTTTGGCCCTGATGAAGAAGCCAGGGGAAGGCTTCAAAACATGTTGACTGACATAGAAGGCACAGCTCATTGAGGCAATACACCTCCTTCCCCATATTTTAATAATTCCAGCTCAAAGGTATATTAAAGTTTTTTGACTAACGAGCCAGGTATTTTTTAACCTCACCTTTCCATTCACTCCTGACCCTTCCACTCACACTCCTACACAACACATAGTTGTCTTACAACAACAGTGCTCCCACGTAACCATAGATCATAGCACACCCCGTCCCGTAGAGGGGCCGGAAGCCCCCTATGATGAAGCATGAAACCAAGGGCCTTTTTGGTGTGTGAGGGGTATTTAAACAAACTGTGTCATTTTACCACCACTGTAAGAAACATACTTAGTCTGGCAGGACATGGCTTTTGAATCTATCTAAGGGTGGATCTTTGGGCCTCATTTATGAGGCCGTGCGTCACTTTTACGCCTCTGTTGCGTCACTTTTTGTGACGCATCGGCGGCGTAAAACATGCCTCCTGTTGCGCACTATTTACAAAGTGATGCATCTAAGCAGATGCGTCACTTTGTAAACCCCTGCGCTACATTATACCTGCGCCAGGTATAATGTATGCAGAGGGGGCGTTCCCCCGCAAAAAGCCTCGTAATAGTGACGCACTTTTAGGATGCTGTTGCGTCAAAATCTTGCGCCTGCCTCACAGCAGGCGTAATACTGACGCAAGCCCTTTCACATGGGGCTTTCCCCATGTGCAAGGACGCATTGCTGGAGTTGCGTCACTTTTGTGACACACTCCAGCAATGCGTCACTTTTGCGCTTACAGATACGTCAGAAATACTGACGTATCTGTGAGTCCTTGCGCAATGATGCGTCATATTGTAAATATGACGCATCATTGGGGTCGCAAGGAGGGCGCAATGAAAAGTGACGCATCGCTGTTTTCTCGTAGCGATGCGTCACTTTTCATAAATGAGGCCCTTTGTGTTTAGTATCTATAAACAGCCAGGGATGAAGCCAGAATGGTCAAGTATCGCAATGAGATGAAGCAGGGGCTGTAGTCAATTTGTGAGCAACTTGGCATAAATGCAAGCGACTATATTAATCAGAGAGAGCGGCCTGTAGGAATCTATTTCATGGCTTGGCTTACCCGGCTTCGGGATAGTCGAAATGATTGCCTCCCGCATAGAAGGGGGGGGTATGCCAGAAGTCTGAGCCTCCTCGAAGACGGCAAGAAGCTGGGTTGCCAGCAGATCAGCATATGCTTTATAAAATGTGATCGTTAGGCTGTCGGACCCCGGGGCCTTATCCATGGGAAGACTGTTAATCACCTGCGAAATATCGTTGCCCGTGAAAGGTTCATCTAAGTACTCTCTATGTGCCCTCCCAAGCCACAGCAATTCAATAGATTCAAAGAAGGGCTGGAGCTCCTCCGTCACTGATTGGTGAGTGGAGGTGCACAATTTGGAGTAAAAGTTGGTAAATCGGTCCATGACCAGCTGGGGCCCCCTTATTACAGTGGAATCCTCTCCTAATATTTCAGATATGTAGGTGGTTGTGTGCGTTCTCGTAAGCATGTTCGCAAGGGTCTTGCCAGGTCTGTCCCCCTCACCGTAACGTCTAGCCTGGGTATATTTGCCTAGGAATTGTACCTCTCTGCGGGCCTCATCATTCGAATTCAATGAGAAGCGACTAAATGGACAGCAAAAGTGCAGGGTCCTCCGTATCATAATACAAGTTCTCTAATTCCCTAATGCGAGCTTCTAGAGAGGCCAACGTGCCTCTAAAATCCTTAAGCACCCCGGCCTGCAGTGAAATGCATTTCCCCCGAATTACCACTTTGAATGCCTCTCAGAAACAGACCCAGTGTTTGTATCAAAGTATTCCTCGATATCTCTGCATATCTCTTCCTTAAAGGCGGTGTCTCGCAGGGCGTGTGGGGCAAGTGTCCAACTGGACATTTTATGTGGTGTGTTCGGGACGATGAGCCGCGATCAGACAGTGTTCTGGCGAGGTGTGTAGTATCTATGGTCCATGCCCCAATGTTGTGAGAAACCAGCCAGTAGTCTAGCCTAGACAAGGCTCCATGATGAGCAGATATACACGTGCCCTCCGCTACCCCCGGATTTCTATGCCTACAAATGTCTTTTAGGCCACTCTCCTCTGCCACGATGTTGAGGCCTTCCCTAGAATTGGGGTGTGTTGTGCGAGAGCTACCTTTTCTGTCCAAAGCATCATTCAATACAACATTGAAATCACCGCCCCATATTATGGTGTCACAACCAGTGATTTGCATTTTGGCCCATACAGTGCGAAAAAAATCAGGGCAGTCAATGTCCATAGACCGCAGCAATTACCATCTTTACTCCCCCCTAAAATCCCACTAAGGATCACAAAACGTCCTTCAGAGTCTACTTGCGACTCAATAGTCGTCCAGTCAACCCCTTGTCAAATCACTATCAACACTCCTCTCGCATAAATGAATAGATGGAGGAGAAGGTATGGCCCCCGTGTTTGTTGTGCAGTTTATAGTGAGAAGCATTTTTTAAATGGGTCTCTTGTAGCAGGCATATATCAATATGGTGTCTGCTTAACCCCTTTGCCGTGGCGGTAATTCCGCGACGCCGCCATGCTTGTGACGGAACCACTCCGTCACGAGCCATGGGCACGCTGTGCTTATGACGGAGTGGTTCCGGCACGGCTCTGCCCACTCACTAATTTGCGGGGAATCAGTGCCGCGTGGGCGGAATGGCCACGGCATGACGGAACCACTCCGTCATGAGCACAGCCCACCCGTGGCTCGTGACGGAGTGGTTCTGTCACAAGCATGGGAGGGGTTAAGTAAGAGTGGACTAGCCTGGCCTTCCTGCAATCGTTTAGTCCCCGGATATTCCGGGTTAAAAACTTGTATTCAGTCATTCCCGCCTAAAGTATGTGTAGGTAACTGCTAGCGTCAACGAAATCAGTGTATATGTTAAACGTCACGAAAGGGCAGTGGGGTAAAGAATGTGCACGGTTATGTGACAACGTAATCAAAATTATAAGTTCATTTGATAGTGCATCAAAGGAAATTGAGAAAACGACGTTGTCAGTTAGTGTATGCAAGCCTACACACACTTGTAACTAGATGCAAATTCAATTTCCTGAGCAAATTATATAACATCCAAAACATTAGTGCATGCTGTGTTCTTTTTCAAGTATTCATCTTTGATCTTTATTCTGTAACTTGTATATTGGGAAGGCTTTTTGATTTCAAATTACACTTCAGTTCTTCAACGATACAACCAACAGCCTCAATTCTTGCCAACACGTGTTTCGTCTAATGGTGATAGCCAAAGACTTCATCAGGGCTAGAACAAATACATATATGACTAAGTATTATGTAAAACAGAAGCATTGATACGTATCAGAGCAAACCTCCACCGAAGAAGAGTTTGAAGATATGAAACACCCAGTGCTCGACCTATAAACTTGAAACGTAGAATCGGAATACATACACCCAGTGAAATAAAGAAAAACAGCACTTCAGGGTGTTTTGAAAAGAAACCTTATTACTAGAAAAAAGGGAGAGAATCCCTCAAAGAAAAGTAAAATCAAAATAAATATGAATAACCAACTGGGCAGGTTGACCTAAACGTGACTCATGTACTAACTACCATTAAAAAAGTCCCAATGTGGACAGAGTAGAAAACCCCATACACCCCCCCAACGCCCTATCACAACTTGTCATGAGACTCACGTGGACTGCTATATCTATTCAACACAACAAGTTTTAACTGCCTCTGTAATGGACAGCCTTCATCTGAGTTGAAGGTCAATATGAATCCTACGGCAACATGTAAACAAACATAATGTAATTTTGACCCCTACAGTACTCAGGTCATGGAATACAGTTATTGCGATAAATAAATATCCATATTTAAAATGAAGAGGCCCCTTAGTTACAGAAAAAAAGTTACAGAATCTTTTGTTTTTATAGTTCTACTCATAGTTCACTCACACTCAGTTCTGTGATCTGCATGTTACACGTTCTTTGCAGCAGGCACATTACGATGAGCCAAAACGGCCATTAGACATTATTCTATTATTCTTTTTTCATTTTTTATTTTTTATTTGCTTTTATAAAGAATACAATCACAACCACTGTTACAGGGTTAGCCAAGAGTGGATAATAGTCGTTTACAAATAATTCTGATCTCTCACCAGTTAGAACATTCATCACCAGAGTTATCTTGACATTTTTATTGTTGTCTGAAAGCGGCTGGATGCTCAAGGAAGTTCATGTGCTTTTAAACCAAAAGTTATTTTTTAAACACAGCACCCCACATCAAAGCCAAAGGCAGGGGCGGAGTCACTGCCCCGCCCCTAAAGCTCCGCCCCTAAAGCACCGCCCCCAAAGCACCACCCCTAAAGCTGGCCCCGCTCAGGGAGGAGCCCTGGGAGACTCCGCAGATCAGATTGGCATTGTTTCAGTATGGGGCTAGGTCGACTGAGTAGATGCACCCGGAGAGGAGGGAGCGATCCAGTGTACCGCCAAGCTCTGAATCCCGGCCTCGTGGAGGCGTTGGACGAGGATGGGGTGGAAGGTGGTTGAATAGAACTCAAGAGGTCATGATGGACACTGCTTGTGTCTCTTGCATTCTATCCTTTTCACTCAGAATGCCTTGACATTGGCAGCTTCATAGGCTTTGAAACACAATATCTGTTTGAGTCATTGCGACACTGTCAAGGGCAGATTTTGGACTGTTCTTGAATGTTGTTAAACTCCACATGAGTGCCCGGACACCTCCGGGTAATAGTCGCGCTCTATAAATTGCAATAACATTAACATGAGCAGTGGTCGAAGTGGGCGGGATCTGAGGGGCACGACATGCCCCTACTTTATTTTATTTAAGTATAACCGTTCCCCTACTTTATAAGAAAAGACAACTGGCCAGGGACGGTTAATGCAGAGAGCTTAAATGTGCAGCTGAAGTGTAAATCCGATAGATTCCTGGCTGTGAACCAGAGGGACGGGCAAACAGCTAAACACGCCTCCTTGCCAGGGTGCCTGCTTGCCTGATAGAAATGTAAATGTATGCAACAGGCCAATCTGCAAATGTAAAGGGGGCCTGAAAGACTGTATTGGGTGGAATTGACGGAGTCACTTGAAGCTTCCTGTACACATTTTCTTTTTTTTTTGAGTGGTTGTGCAAGAGCGTTACCAGCTGACCTGTGTGCATTTTAAAGACGGTTATAAAAAATTGCACTACTTACAATTCAGCAATTACTAAAATCTATATTTTGCAAGCACTTTTTTTTATCTAAAAATCTTTTTTGTGCATTTTGTAGCAGCCTATCTTATACTGTGTGTAATGTGAGTTTCAAATAATGACTTACATATTCACAGTACTTTCTGTCACAGACTGGGACCATGTAGCACTAGACATACACAAGTCGCTATTCCCCACTGCACCAACTAGGATTTACTTCCCACTGATTAACTTAACTTGGATTAATTTTCCTTTTAAGCTATGTGTTATTTTATATGTGGTTACCTAAAGGTGAAAGACAGAAAAAAGTAACAGATTTTTTTTAGTTTTTTTTTTTAGCCATGCCTTTTGACTCCACCCCCACGCACCCCACCACCACTGTGCACAGCATCACAGTTCCCAAACGTTATTTAACGCACAGCCAGTGCATCTGGGACTCTTACCTTCAAAAATAGGGATCTCAGATTTTTAGAACCCATATCACCACTTATCAATGGTATCTGTCTGAAGCAGAATGGATGGATATGGCAGCAGCAGTTTTTTTTATAACGTGCTTATGGAAATCCTTAAAGGTGATTGTTTAGCAGTAAAGAAGGCCCACGATTACTTCGGCCTTGATCGATTTGGTCTTACAAGTAAACCATATCCTATGTATTAGGCGTAAAGAGAAGAGAAAGATATTGCAAATCATCGTATGTGACAATGAACCCATCTAGTCTTCGACAGTCACTTCATCTGCTAATTTTGATGAGTCGATACAGGTTGGCCCAGCTTGTTCCTGGGGTTCCGTTTACTAAAAGTGAAGTTGTGCTGCGTTGCACAACTTGGTTTTATTTTTACTATTTGCATTGACAGCGCCACATTTATGACCCATAGTCATGTGAATGCAAGTTTTGTGATTTAGTGCAAGCCTGCATGATACACAGTGGCATTGCGTCTTGCAGAGGGTCATTGTATTGTGCTACAACTTAAACAAGCACTGGCGTTGCCAATAGGTCTCGCAGTAGGAAAGTTGGAGCTATTGGTTTTGTAAATGACAAAGCCCTTTATGTTTTTAAAATGAAAACAAAAATAAAAGGCATTGTTATTTGCAATTGTAATGTAATGTAATTTTGGACCCTATAAGTATTTAGTTATGCAGCAGAATATCCTTGGTGCAACAACACCAACTGTTGCATGGCTAAACACTTATAGGGTCCCAAATGCTTGACCTATTGGCTATGCCAATGCTTGTTAATCTTGTTAACTATCCACTCCCAAGCTGCGTGGCACCACATCCAGGTTTGAATCTTTCAGTCTCTTTGCTCTGTTGCGTTTGGACACAATCTAGCGAGTTCTAAGTAGCCACCTCCCTCTCCTCTTTAAAACTTCACTCATAGTGCACCTCACTTTAATCAAATGGGTGGAATGCTGCTTATTGAGGGCGACCCCTACACAAAGAGAGCCCTGGCACAAAACAAGGAAAAAATACATTGTAAAAGTGTGCTACACAAAAGAAGGGAAGGGAGGGAACGGAAGAAGGTAGATAGATATGATAGGAAGAAATAGAGAAGAAGGAAGAAAGAAATAGGGGACGAAGAGAAAGAAACACAAGCCAAAGAAATAGGAGTAGGAAACAAAAAAGAATGAAATAAACAGAAAAATAAAGAAACAGATGGAGGGGGAACAAGGAAGAAGAAAAAAAGGAGAGGTGAAAAGGGAGGGAAAGGTGGAAAGGCAAGAAGATGGAAGTGTGAGAAATAGAGAGAACGCTGATGTCGTACAAGTTCTTGAGACACCCTCTCCTCAGCACCTTTCTGGTAAACTCTGTCGGAGGAAGGAGGAAGCGAGCGGCGAGCTGAGTGCTGCACTCGAAGCATGCAGGGTAACAGTATGAGGAGCAGAACTGAGGAGAGACAGACAGGCAGGCACAAATGAGAGACAGACAGGCACAGAAGAGAGACAGGCACAGAGGAGCGGCTGCACGGAGAGAGGAGAAACGATAGGGGGGACAGCAGTGGAGAGGAGACACAGGGGCCGAGGATAGACAGACAGGAGTGACAGATACAGTGGGGGAGAGATGGGGCAGAACGAGAAGCACACATGAGAAAGAGGCACAGAGGAGAATAGATAAGGGGGTGACCCACAGAAGAGGGCAGCAGAGAGGCATCCGAAGCCGAGAGTAACATGGAGAACAGACGGACACGAAAAGGAATAAATAACAAGCATAGCTAGAGAGCAGCGGAGTGATCAAGGATAGACAGCCACAGAAGAGGGCAGCAGAGAGGCATCCGAAGCCGAGAGTAACATGGAGAACAGACGGACACGAAAAGGAATAAATAACAAGCATAGCTAGAGAGCAGCGGAGTGATCGAGGATAGACAGCCACAGAAGAGGGCAGCAGAGAGGCATCCGAAGCCGAGAGTAACATGGAGAACAGACGGACACGAAAAGGAATAAATAACAAGCATAGCTAGAGAGCAGCGGAGTGATCGAGGATAGACAGCCACAGAAGAGGGCAGCAGAGAGGCATCCGAAGCCGAGAGTAACATGGAGAACAGACGGACACGAAAAGGAATAAATAACAAGCATAGCTGGAGAGCAGCGGAGTGATCGAGGATAGACAGACAGGAGTGACAGATACAGTGGGGGAGAGATGGGGCAGAACGAGAAGCACACACGAGAAAGAGGCACAGAGGAGAATAGATAAGGGGGTGAGCCACAGAAGAGGGCAGCAGAGAGGCAGCCGAAGCCGAGAGTAACATGGAGAACAGACGGACACGAGGAGAAACGATAGGGGGGGACAGCAGTGGAGAGGAGACACAGGGGCCGAGGATAGACAGACAGGAGTGACAGATACAGTGGGGGAGAGATGGGGCAGAACGAGAAGCACACATGAGAAAGAGGCACAGAGGAGAATAGATAAGGGGGTGAGCCACAGAAGAGGGCAGCAGAGAGGCAGCCGAAGCCGAGAGTAACATGGAGAACAGACGGACACGAAAAGGAATAAATAACAAGCATAGCTAGAGAGCAGCGGAGTGATCGAGGATAGACAGCCACAGAAGAGGGCAGCAGAGAGGCATCCGAAGCCGAGAGTAACATGGAGAACAGACGGACACGAAAAGGAATAAATAACAAGCATAGCTAGAGAGCAGCGGAGTGATCGAGGATAGACAGACAGGAGTGACAGATACAGTGGGGGAGATATGGGGCAGAACGAGAAGCACACATGAGAAAGAGGCACAGAGGAGAATAGATAAGGGGGTGAGCCACAGAAGAGGGCAGCAGAGAGGCAGCCGAAGCCGAGAGTAACATGGAGAACAGACGGACACGAAAAGGAATAAATAACAAGCATAGCTAGAGAGCAGCGGAGTGATCGAAGATAGACAGCCACAGAAGAGGGCAGCAGAGAGGCATCCGAAGCCGAGAGTAACATGGAGAACAGACGGACACGACAAGGAATAAATAACAAGCATAGCTAGAGAGCAGCGGAGTGATCAAGGATAGACAGCGAGATAGGCAAAAAGCTTTCAATAAAGAGCGGCCGGAAAACTAAAAGTACGGCCGGCCAGCCATGAATAATTAGGGGAGGAGAAGCCGCAGAGCACACGCTGGGAGAAGCCCTTTGATGTGGTGCCGGCCGTGAACAAAATGCAATTAGGAGGGAGGGAGGCTGATGCGCGTGCTTGTTTGGTCACGTGATTCACGTGAACTCAAAGAAAACGGCACCAAAAAGCCCTTGGTTTCACGAGGATTTTGAGCACTTGAATTCTCTCCATTTCCCATTCCTTCGGAATGGAAAAGGCGAGACCTAAAAATTGGGACAAATATTGGTACTACATTTTGGGATTATTTCCCGTCCGATACCAAGTCAGCATGAGGAGAGAAACTAGGAGGTCACAGAGCAAGAAGGAGAAAGAGAAAGTTTAAGTGTAGCCACGAGGAGGCTGAGATTTTGATCAGGGAGGTAGCAAGACTAGACAAAGATCTGATTGTCACCTCCAACCTCCCAGTGGCAAAGAAGGCTGCTGAGTGGAGGGGAATCCTTGAGGTAATTCAGTAGCTCCACAACACACAACTGTGGAAGAAAAGGTGGAGTGACTAATAGTTTAGGACTAGTTGGCATAGAATTTAGGGTTTGCAATGGCAGCTGGTAGAGGCCAGACATCCAGCAGGAGTAGACGCCAACAGAGAAGACAGTGGTAGCAGCCATTGGCCCGGAGACTCTTAGCAGAATTGATGGCATCTACACCTGACCTTGCTGATACCACCACATCTCATGATAAATCAACTGACAAATCAAAACCTATTTGTAATTTACTTATGTCTTTACAATTATTTTGGTAAAATGTAAGTTTGTATAAAGCTTATTAAAAAAAAAAATTACACATACATTATTCTCAATATTTTGCAATCTTTGAACCTTTCACATTGTTTATTCTACATCATTATTTATTTGTTTGTCCCATGATGTTTTTTATAAATCAAATTTGGTCGAATGCCATTTTTGTATTTTAATAGTTGGAAAAATTGTGATCACATTGCATTTTGTAATACATTGATTTTACATTAGCTTCGTTCACATCTAACATAAAAAAATAAAAACATAAAATATATATTTTTAAATTAAATTTATTTTTATAATTATTTGATTTTACTCATTTTAATAACCATTATCATCATTGCCTCGTTATAGCGTAACATACCAATACTACAAGGGTGACACTTTTGCTACAGTTAAGTGTTGTATTCTTTATAATACTCCCACACAGATGTGTGACTCTAATTTGAGCAATATATGTCAGCAAGTAGTCAATACCCAAAGACTTTACGTTATCCACAACAGGTTTCGGAGTGCTAATACAGTCATAAAGAGAGAGAGTATGTTTAAAAGGAAAATATATCATACATTACAGATTATCATCTCTTCATTGTTAATCTATGCTGTGCTCTTTTTTAATTTCATCTCCCTCCAAAATAAATCTAACCGTGTGAAGAAATGGTATCTTCTCTAAAAATATTTGATCCCTAAGCCATAAAATGGATGACTGTAATATACCTCTTCATAGTCGCACATACACACAGTCAGTCTCTTACTACCATACAGGTAGCAGACTTAAACTATACTAACACACTCCAATATCATCCACATAGGATGCTCTTGGAAGGGATAGAGTTTCACATATCGTATCACTTCTGTACATTCGACTTTGTAACAGTAGTCTCCCAATGGCTATGTTAAACATTCAGGACATATGATATTTTATTTTTGTGCTACAAACAATTCATAATGAAATGTTAGTAGGATAGGATATAACAAGGCTATGTACCAGGATCTTTTTGATCAGGCTCTGAAGTAAGGAAGACAGGCTGCAACTTGAAATCAAGTTAGATTTATTATAGTAATAAAGTCCCCAGCAGTGAAGCAGTGATAATAAAAGAAGGCCACCAATAGCCAGAGCCAACTTACAACAACAGTTCGAGAACCTAAACAAGGCTTGGCACGAGACAGCAGCTGGTACAGGAAAGCAGCATACGATAAACTTTACTTGTACAAGCTTAACTAAGATTATAAAAGGTACTTGTGTAAGCTTAGTTAAGACTACAACAGGCTCTTCAGATAATATTACTTTTCAACAATCTGCGTCCGTGATGCTATAAGACTATAAGCATAACTTGTGCAAGCTTAGCTAGGACTTCAACACATCCTCTCCCTTTATAACACAATGCTAATAAAACAAGCATTTGCAATGCAATAAGTCTTGCATTTACGACCGTTTGAGCTACTGGCATTGTAAATGGCAATGCCTTTTATTTATGTGTTGTTTTAAAAACAGATAAATAAAAGGCAGTGCCATTTACAATGCCAATAGCTGAAACTCTTGCAAATGCGAGACCTATTGCATTGCAAATGAGTTTGTGCTATAAAAATAAAAAATAAGCATTAGGAGCGAGCATATCCTGCTGGCAACAGCAACAAAGCTATTTGAGAAAATAGTGCTTGGAGGCTGCATTCAAAGCCTACTGAGAAACAACGGGTGTCGCCATGGTAGGTTACAAAATGAGACAAGGCGGTACTAAGGAGGGACTACTAAGCCTGTTGACCAATAAACAGCCACAGTTCACAGCAGACAATGACACAATCCAATGAAATATATGGGCGGAGCTTCATGGCCCTACCTGAATACAGCATGGCTCACAGAGCAGCGCATGCGCTGCCCAGGCTTGCCCTAAAAGGGAACAACATTTAATAGTATTAAAGTGAAGGAGTAAAAGTAAGGCAATAATACAAAAATAAAAACAATAAAAAAAGCATAGTAAAACAATACAGCCTTAACCTTAAATAAACTCACTAAATGTTTTGGGTGTTACAATTTCTCTCTTGGGATGGCAGTCCATAATATCTGCTTCCATAATAGATGAGGGATTACTCCTTTGACCTGACATTCTGGCGATCTCATCATCCACCACTTTGGAAACATTATCTTCCGTCTTGCGACTACCATCCATAACATCCAACAACGTCCCGTGATCCCACAATGAATGAGATAACCCACATGCACCAGAAGATACATTTTCAAAGGGCAAATTGACCTTGGACCTTCACCATCCTCACACATTTCGTCCATAGCAAGTGCTACCTCAACCATAGCAAATATTTCCTCATGTACAATGTTTGGTACTTCAAGTGGGTAGTAGAAAGCATATTTGTACTTACAGTATCACATAATATTTCCATTTGGATTTGGTTTCCATCAAACATTTCTTAGTCCAACATATCAACATAAATCTTGAACTCTGGTATTGTCAAATTGGGTTTACAGTCATTCAAAGCTTCCTCATAAGATGTAAATGTTCCAATCAATTCGTCCTCTTTTTGCCATGGTTTAAAAATGCATAGCAGTGCTAAAAAATAAAATTCTTTGTATGCAGGATTATCACATGTACGTTTGTAGTGATTAATTGGTGTTGTATTGGAATGACGTATAAAGCAACCGTCTGTTCCCTGAACATTTAGGGCCCCATTTGGATGTCGGGCGGATTGCCACTGTCATGCGGGCGGTGGCGATCCGCCCGACATCCTTACCCGCCCGCCAGCCATTTCCCCCTGCCATATTACTATGGCGGGGGGGACCGTGGCGGACGGTGCACAATGCCAATGTGGTGGGTGCATTCTAATAGCTCCCACGGGACCGCCGCCCTTATGGCAGGCGGTCCCATTTTACACCGAAATTCGCCATCCTAACGGGGCCTATATTGTCCAATAAAGTGAAGAACCGATTCATCAGTCACAGCCAAATTTTGATGCATTTGTTTTTTTAGCCATAATAGCATATGCATATGAGATGCACCTCTTGGTACTCTTTTCTCCAAAATAAATCAACAGCCTGTCCTAGTGGGTTTTATGTTTGTTTGTTAGGCACTTCAGCATAGTTTGAAATTTGTGTTTTACAAATCGGCAACCTTTTGCTGGATCTAATGAACATAATTCCCCTGGAGTTTTCACAGCCACATCTGGCAAATTATTGTTAGCCTCAAGTAGGAAACTGTATAAATTATCCCATAGGTATTCTTCACAAATTAAAGTGAGGAACCAATTCGGTGGTCCTAAATTTCCCAATATGCATTTTATGCATCTTTTGAAACTTCCCGGAGCACAGAACGGGCTCTCGCCATGAGGGAAACGGCTGCGGGGCTCTACAACACGCCAAACACGCCATCACCATCGCCGTGAGGGGAACGGCAGGAAAAACCACAGTTCCCAGGTGCCCCAGCTGCCCCAGGTGCACCAGTCACGATCCAGCTCGCGCCCGGAGGCGCTACAAAGCTGCGGAACGCCGAGCGCTCTGGGGGTCTTTGAAACTTAGCGGAGGCACAGAACAGGCTCTCGCCGGGAGGGAAACGGCTGCGGGGCTCTACAACACGCCAAACACGCCATCACCATCGCCGTGAGGGGAACGGCAGGAAAAAACACAGTTCCCAGGTGCTCCAGCTGCCCCAGGTGCACCAGTCACGATCCAGCTCGTGCCCGGAGGCGCTACAAAGCTACAGAGCGCCTCCCGCCACGCGGGACGCACGCAGGCGGCGCTGGGCAAAGGGTGGGCCGTCTGTGGCCGCCCGGGGCCGGTAGAGGCCGGGCCGGGCCCTGCCCTCTAACAACTGCAGACCAGGAACTGACCGGAGAACATATTGGGACAACTTTCCCGGTTAGTTCAAGGAGGGATCTTGTTTATTGCATTGAGAGGCGATTCTGTGACTTTCCACTGGGACTAGAGACGCTTGGGAGTGGCAGTGGGTGGTCGCGATTGTTTGACCCTTAGTGGGGTCAGTGTTTTGGCACCCTGGTCCGCTCCTGTTTACCCATCTGTTAAATCTGTTAGCGAGAGAGATATACAGACCTGTTGTCTATAACAGTAATGGCTAGTGTGGTTCAAACTAGGACCTCCAAGCACCCTAAGTGCACCCCCCAGATCCATCAAAAAGTAGCAAGCTTAAAGGAATCCCGCACTCTATTCGGGATAAACCAACTGCCATTGATAGAATGCTGCGCAAAGCACTAGGGGAGGTAGCAAACGAGATCGAGCGTACGGAGAGACGCTACTCACTAACCCCTCAGATTGATCTAACAACTCAGCAACAGGAATCAGAAGCCCAAGCATCCCCATTACATGCCTCACCAGACCTCGGGATATTTGACATCCCCTGTGCCCAAGAGGGGATCTCCTTTGTACAGGAGACATCAATAAGGGGGTAAACACCACAAACGGGCAAGACTAGGAAAACTAACGGTAAAAAAACGAGGCGAAAGAGGGTTACCCCAAATAAGGTCCCGTTTGACAACTCTCCTACAGAAGTAAGGGCTCATGGAGGGGACGAATTAAACACACAAGTGCCCACAATGTGGGTAGCCCAAATTATATCTGACTTACAGAACCATCTAGAGCAACTTATCGCCAACCAAACCAAATTAATTCTCAGTAGGCTGGATAAGGTAGTAACCCTGGTAAAAACAAAGGGGCCGGTTGGTGGTTTCAATCCTCTCCCCCCGTGTAACATCTTAGTGGGGGAATCCACCAGCACCAGCCCAGATACGCTACCAATAAGCTTTTCCCGAAACGAACAAAGTATCACTGTCACACACACCCCGACCCCTCCGAGTACACAACCACCAGGTCCGATACAGGCTCCCTTGGGTCTCCCCGCCGTTACTGGTGAAGTTACCCAGGGAGCCCCAAAAGGCACCCATCAAGTTATGGTCCACAGACAACCTTCGCCTCCACCCGCGACTCAGTGCCAATCAGAAAAATCGACCAACAGGGCACACTCCAACACGTCAGTAACCCTTAATTTACCCCCTGACGCAGCCCCCTATGTAATCATCCTCACAGGAGTTCCGGAGCTGAGACCAGATCAGATAGAGCCCTATGGTGAGCTCAAAAATAAAACCATGTTCTGGTTAAACAAGTATAGGCCCTTAGCAGGTAATGAACAGGGGGAAATACTAATGGTACGTAGGGTGAACTGGGTGGGAATCAGGCCTAAGGACCATACCGGGGATTGTGTGGTGGTGAATTTTCGAAATAAGCAGGTTATTGACCAGATACTAAGGTGGGGCCCAACCACAAACTCAAGTAACATTAGATCTATGGCCTTGAGTTTTTTCTATCCCAGGGGGATCTATACCTGGGGGCGGGCCTCGGATGGTCAAAGCTGCAGGGAGTGGAACCTGGTTGGGCATTTTTGTAGACCCCAACACGTAGCCCTGAGGAACCGGGGAGTGATTGATCTCCAGAATAGATTTGACCCCTTGTCGTCCATAGAAGAATTGGACTGACTATGGACAGACACAACCCTCGAGCAGAGCCAAGATAGGGATAATAGTTCTGAACAAAATAAGGCACCTCTGACTCCCCAACCGTGGCACGAGTCAGCACAGAGAGGGGCTGACCAGCGGGTCACTACAGTTGAGAGCTCACAAGCTTGGCCCACAGTAGAAACAGAAATAATGGGGCCGGACAGTAGAGTTGCAAGCACCCAATTAATAAAATCACATAGCCTAGCCGACTTAAATGATACCGTGGTAATTGACAGGAATGTAAGTAATAACCCCATTACATCCCGTGTAAGGAGGCCCGAAAGGCAGGATGGGTTAAAACTGATATCCTGGAACATAGCAGGACTAGCAGCCAAACATGAGGAGCAGGAATGGAGACAATATATCACCGGGTTTCATGTCATATGTCTCCAGGAGACCTGGGCGATTGACTCTAACCCTTTCTTTTTGGAGGGGTTTAAGTGTTTTTCAGTCCCTGCCCAAAAATCAGCATCAGGGAGAGCTATGGGAGGGCTGATTATATATGTGGATCTCCAGATTAAAGGGGTGTGGTCCAATTTCAACTGGCCATCACACAATATGCAGGCCTTGGGCTTCCACTCAAAAGGTCTAAACATCACCCTGATTAACTGGTATAATGCCGTGGGAGTCAATGGGAAGGGCAATACATTAAAGGAATTAAAATCTCGCCTAAATGCCCAGCTGGTGGTCGCGAAGTCAGCAGTAGCACCGTCCCTAGTCCTAGTAGGTGATTTTAATTGTCACCTGTGCGCGAACCTAAGACCCCTGAACAAGGATTGGTCCCGCTGCACAATGGAGAAAGGGACGCACTTTCGACATTCACCTGAAGCATAGACCTAGACAGGGTGCTGAAAGGTCACAATTTGGTCCACACCATGGACCTGGTAGAATTGGGTAGTGGTGGGGAGATTAATCCTACCTTTAAGGGCAGAGGCTGTCGCTCCTATATCGATTACATTATGGTCTCTTGTATACTTAAAGTATGGGTCATACAGGCAGATATAGAATGGAGCATGTATAGCGACCATAATCCCCTTGTGTTAGTTCTAAAAGGCCCGACCATTAAAAACGTCCCTCGAGGGGTTGGTACTGTAGAGAACGCAACAGACCAGGGGAGGAGACTTAGGTGGTCCAAAATAGATGGGGACACCTTTTACAAATCTCTAATAACTACAGGGGCAGATGCATTTAATGTATGCCTCGACCCCACTATCGAGGGGGCTGCTGTGGTAAATGCATTCAAGGAGATGGCACACCTCATCGAAGGATTATTAAAGACCACCAAGAACGGGAGTTTTACTTTCACCCCTAGATGGTTTGACAAAGAGTGTTCACAGGAACACAAAGAGCTGAAAGCTAGCTTAAAAGCGATACCTAGGGATAAGTCACACATTGCCCAATGTAGGCTGGTATATAAGAAGGCATTAAAAAACCGTAAATCTAGCCTTTAAACTCAAGCCTGGGAGGACCTAAGGGAGGCGGCGGACAGAAGGGACTCGACTGAGTTCTGGAAAATCATAAATAAACCGTTTTTCCAGGACTCAAACGCCCCACAGATTTCAAGCACCATTTTGCCAGAGCAATGGTATTCCCATTTTAATCATTTATATAACCATACGGGCGAAATTAACAACGACGAGGGGTATGGGCTAAGATGTACAGCAACGATAGAGATCACCCTGGCAGAAGTAGAAGGGGCCATCTTAGGCCTAACCAAAAATAAAGCGCCCGGCCCCGATGGCATACCTCCTGATCTCTACCTTAGCAAGGTGGAGTTGTGGGCCCCCATTCTTACGAGGGTCCTAAGCGCGGCAGTGGAAGCTGGTCTACCGCGCTCTTGGTCCTCTGCAACAATAGTCCCGATATATAAAAAAGGGAAGAGGGACGACCTCCAATGCTATCGCACGATATCTCTGATCGATGTCATGGCGAAGGTGTTGGGCCTTGTTGTCCTAAATTGCCTTACAGAATGGACAGATACCCACCAGATAATTACTGACACGCAATATGGGTTCAGGGAGGGAAGGTCACCTACGGACCAATGCCTGAACCTCTACTTGCTGATTGCTAAGTACACCATAGCCAGCAAGGAGGCGTTTTACCTGGGGTTCATGGATCTCTCTGCGACATTCGATCATGTGAACAGAGAGAAGCTATGGGCCCTGATGATAGGCCTAGGGGTGGACCAGGACCTAGTTAACATCCTTAAAGCCTTACACTGGAATACCACTGCTTCTGTTCGCTTCAACCCAGACGGAGGCAGGACTTCACCATTTCCATGTAACATTGGTGTGCGGCAGAGCTGCATCTTAGCGCCTTTTTTATTTTCCCTTTACATTAATAATTTAGTTAGTGAATTATGTAAACTAGGAGTAGACTTCCCTCAAGTAGGCAGCCGCCCGGTCCCCGTCCTGCTTTATGCGGACGACGCAGGGCTGTTAGCTCGGACACCGAAGGGGCTACAGAGGTTGATTGATGGATTTGTCAGCTTCATGAATACACTCGACTTATCCGCAAATTTGGACAAATCCTATGTCATGCTGGCGGGGGCCAGACCAGACAAGAAGTTTTCCTATACGATAGGCACCCATAAAATAGGACAAGTTCAGTCCTTTCCCTATTTAGGTCTATTATTTGATGGGTTGTTAAAGTTTAGACTTCTTGTGGTAAAACACTGCTCAAAACTGGTGGCCTCAACTAGGGCTATAATGAACTATGGTCGTAGGTTGGGCAGATGGTCCCCGGAGCAAGTCATGAATTTGTACAGATCAATCTGCTGCGCCAAAGTAGCCTACGGGGCAGAAGTTTGAGGCTTCGTAAACACTCAACAGGTACAGGCAGAGGAAAATAATTTCTTTAGAAGGATACTGAAAGTCCCACATAGTAACCCTGCCTATATCACACATGAAGAACTTGGAGAAGCCTATATTGAAGACCAAATCAAGGTCAGGCCGCTTTTGGCCTTGGTGAAGATATGGTCTAACCCGGAGGCTGATCTTAGCAGACAAATCATCACAGATTGTCTGAAAAGAGACAAAGGGAGATGCATTCCCTGGTTAAAATATGTAAAGGGTACATTAGAGGGCATTGGTTGTAAGAACCTCTTTACTAATCCTGAAGCCATTACATCTCAGGACAAAACGAGAGTCAAGAAATTGTTTGGGGAATGGACAACTGTAAGCAGGGCGGCCATTGAAGAAAGCAAACCCACAGTCGCTGCTTATAGACTATTGAAAATCGAGAGTGGAATGGAACCCTATCTCTCACTGACCCACAATGCACAGGACAGATTTTTTATGACCCGTTTTAGGTTCAACCTTTTGCATCATTTACTGGCTGACCCCCCAGGTTTTACTTTAACGGTTGAACAGAAGGGTACCTGCGGCTGCGACAATAAGTCTCCGCAGGATACCCTTCATTTTGTTTTATTATGCCCATTTTATAGACTACACAGGCGCAAGTTCCTTGTGGGAATCTTGAAAAGAGTAAAGTTCAAACATGCCAAGGTAGCTTTATTGTTCCTGCAAAAGGCTAATGATGCATATATTCTGTTTTGTATTACGAATTTTATTAAGATGGCGGCAGGATAAGGAATTTGAGAGGGAGGAGCTGATTGTGTTGCCCGTTTACTGAGTGACCCTTGACAAATGAAATGCTATGAATTGAATTGTTTTTAATTGTTTTTATGTACTTTTATGGTATTTTTCAATGCCGAATAAAGACATTTATTTGGATTTTGGAATCAATTTTCATTTGTACATCGTTGACACGCCATGATATTTATAAAGATATATTCTAGGTTTTTGTCATTTTTTTCACTTTATTTCGGAAATCTTTCGCTTTTATATTAATAAATACTGTTTTAGTTCACATCTCATGCGCAACAGCATAAGAGGTAACCGATAATTCACTTTCATAGTGTAGAGTGAAATATAAAATATGTTTTGCCTAAAATGTGGGTCTTCAGAATATAGTCTTGTTAAACGATGGTACGATACAGAAATTTTAATAGGATGCTCATCATATCACCCTCCTTTTCATGTTGAAAATAAAACTGGATAACATCGAGCCTCTAAAGCAGGGATACTCAAAGTACGGACCCGGGGGCAGCATGCAGTTCTCCTGACCTTTAATTGCAGCCCCCTGGTGAACAGCAGCACTGAGCTGCTGTTCTATTATGAGAGCAGGAAATTTCAGAAAGTGGCAAAATAAAAGGGCATATTTTATTTACATGTTTTACACATTAGCTAAAATAACCATAATGAAGAAAAGAAAGTTCCCTAGACAACTTATCTTTAACCCGTTGGCTGCTTCCGCGATTTCGCGGCAGTGCGGCCGTTTTAAAAAACGGGCGGGGCCGCGTCGGCCATTGGCCGACGGCAGCACCAGTGAGGTAGTGCTGCCGTCGGCCAATGGCCGACGGCAGCAGGGAAGGAGTTAAGAACACCTTTAGTTTGAAAGACACCTTTAGTTTTGAACTCTCTGCAAACAAGTCTATTTTATTAACATGCATGAGAGTATTACCTTACTCAGATTGTCACTGCATTGAGAGGCATTTATTAGCAGTAATGGTTTTCAAACATGATCTTGGAAACTGTCATGCCTCCCCTCATTAGTGAACCAAGAGGGAAGTCATTTGTCAGGCGCACCATGTGTGTCGCCTTGGTTGTTATATAATTGGAACAACATTATAGAATATTAAATAAAACACGAGAAGCTTTTGTACTGTACATATCCTATTCCTGAACTCATGTATTTTAAGGGCTCATATACGTGTTAATGAAGAAATAGGAGGCAAAGTGAAATTAACAAATTGCCTAGGATCACACAATTTCATCAAGTGGGGAAGCCAGTACTCCTTAGTAATTTTCTGAATCTGGCCTCCATTAGTTTCATCTGGAAGTAGTAGGTAATTTGTGTCTACGATGAAGTCATTCAATGTAAAATTCTGATAGTGTATAATATTTACAACAAGTATAAAATAGCATCTTCTATTTTTGAAATGCTCATTATTTTTTACCAAAATTGTTTTATCTTTTGTTGGAACTCCATTAACTAATACAAACTCTTGAGCTTTTAATTTCCAGATTTAAGTTGCATTCTAATAATAGTTTGAAAAGGATGTAAAGTTTGAATTAAGATACTTTCATATAGATTCAAATTTTGTAATTCTGCGGGTATAGGGAAAATTTGCAAATTATTCCAAATTGCATGTGAATGCACAAAGTTATGGTTAAGTTTCCTATGGCAATAATGACATACAATTTGATCACAATAGACATCGTATGTATTATGACAATAAAATACATAGCAAGTTTTCTCCAAGCTATCTTATTTTTCAGATGTTTCCATTAAATCAATGTATTTGATTTGTTTTCCATAATGTGTGCTTCAACAGCAAATGCGCACTTTATTTGGAATTACTGCAACGATTTTGTGGAATAGCAAAATATCCAAACTATACTCTTTTAAGTCCATAATTCTATTATCAATTGTAGTTTGTGAGTATACGATGTGTGGAGACGTCATATTCAGACTCGCCACCCTAGTATTTTGATTCTATATACTTTATAATTGATATGACCTTTCCAGGATTACAATGTAATAAAACATCAATAATTCGCTCCAATTGTATTGTAGGCCCTTTAACAAAGTATAACGTTTTTACAAGCTTTCACATAGTGGAATGATGAATTGAAATCCTTTTAATGTAATGAAAATTGGAATTACACATATAATTTGTAAGGCAATTTAAAGTATGACCTTATGTAATATTGTGAAATGGGCAGATGTCCAATGTTTGCAAAAGTTTAATTTTACCTTGCAAATACTTTTTTCTTAAAAATACTAATAATCTATAGTAGTATTTCCATAGAGTTTGTCTCCATTTTGCTTATTGAGTTGCAATTCTATTCGTAAGCAGGATTTTAACTCCTTTCTTTTCTTCAAAATCCTATTGTCATTGCTCCATCACATTGGTCACTTTTCTCTAATCCAACAACAGATCCATGTATAACCTTATTGCAACATCCCTCATTGTTTAGAGACAGGACCAAATTAGTAGGTGTATGGTAACCTTCTTCGTGAAAGTATGCTTTAGTACTGGAGGTATGTCTCATCCAGTCTCCAAATATGTTTGAGAAATTTAAGCTATTCAATGTTTTTTGCCTAACTTATTTAATTTGAAAAAACATGTATGCGTTTTTATTCGATTCATTGTTAAAATAAATCATTTTATTTTACCTGCAAAGGCTTTTCCACAGTTAACTGAACAGATTGTTTACGTTTAGCAGTAATTTTTTTTTAGGGAGGATTACTTCTGAGAAAATGTGCACATACTCAGTTTTTAAACTTGTTTACAAATAATATTTCTTATAGTCTCCCTTATGATATGACTATATAAGCAAGAGCAATTTACCTTTTTGTAGGTTTTTTAATATATAAGTGCATGTTTGGCTTTATTATTTGCATGCAGAAGCATATTATCAGAGAAAACGTGTCTCATACTCTGAAGTCCTGCAATGCTACTCTTACCATTTTCCTTTTTGTATCATCCACTTTGTCCTTTTGCAGGTGTGGGCTTGCTTTCTAATACATTTGAAGCAAATTTTTTATTTTTTATTTTTTTTAGGTAATATTTTGAAGGCATCGTGGTAACTGTGAGTGTATCTGTATTTAAAGAAAAGAGAAACAAAAGGGACAGTACTATTACTTTTAAGTACGCTTCTGTGTGAAGTGTAGATGTAAACTTGTTTTATAATAAATATAATACCACTTTATTGTTATTTATCTTTGACACAAAGAAATATTGCTATTCTTTTCCTAACAATAAAACAGTTTGAAACAAATAAGTGTATCTCCTAGCTTCACTTGAACTACAGTTGTAATACAGCAAAAATAGTGTTAATACTTTGCAGAACCCTAGTGATATTGGGCTTTGTTGGTAGCACACTGGTAAATGTAAGGCAATAGCTATTTTTGTTATATCCAAATGTTATTCATAACAAACCATATTATTAGTTATTTGTGGCATGTGACTAGAATTTGGTTCAATTTGACTTTATTTTTCCACCAAGTACATTCCAAATAATTAGTGTGCTACATTGGGAATAGTACTGGCTATTGGTTTACATGGCTGTGTGACCTTCAATAGCTGTAGATACTATGTAGTATGTTACAAGTTTACAGTCAAGTCTTTTTAGTAATAAATGGGCTTCTCTAGTATTTTAGGCTATATTGTCAGCCGTCCAATATCATATTGAACCATCAGGCTGTTTCTTTCATTACTATATTGTGTTGCATACAAAGTCCTTGGCTAGTGTTGTAGGCTAGCAAATACAGCTTTCCCTTTACTTTATTTATGGACTGTTTATTGAAGGTATTTGGTTGTGTTAAAAGATTATGGTTCGTGTGTGGATAATTGGACACAATTGTATATTTTATGCTAGAGAGTATGTGAAGAAAAGAGAAATTGAGCATAATTTAGGTAAGGAAAATGTTGCAATCACATGGGTGTCTAAAAGAGGTTTAAGGTGGAATAACATCCTATCTCTGAATTCGTCATTTACCAATTGTCAGCGTACTCATTTTATAATTATTAATTGTTCACCTCACTGATGTAAAAATTGTATTTGCCATGAAAGCAACTTTCACATCTTTAATGAGTTTATTTCCTCACACCTATTTTGTGTATTATAATATTTGCCAAAGGATAACATGGAAGTACTCAGTTCAAAGTGTTTGCATTCCTAAGAGACCCAAGCATGTCTTACCTGTACCACTTATACATGGTTTCAAATACTTCCCTTTATCATGCAGCTAGTGTCCATTTCACTGCAACTGGCAATAACATCTTCATTAGTAACACCTAGCATCTCCCACTACAGCACATCTACATCCAAAATACTCAGTTATAATAAAAGGCTCTTTTAAGAGCCAACCTAAGAAGAGTATCAGTACATATCAATATTTAATGGGTGTTTAGAAAAACTATTACAGTACTGCTGGACTCTTTAACGTCCCATGTGGTAGCATCACAGTACTCCGTAAACTTTATTGCCTACATATACAACCTATACCTCAGTCCAATTGCAAGGTAAAACTATATTTTCCAAGTAATTTTTAAGTTGTATTCCAAAACACACTGAAATTGGTGTGTAAAACAACATGACTGCCATAACGCTTTGAAAAAGTACACATTATCCAATCGGATAATCCCTTGTCATCACTATGTACTGAGGTTATACCGCGGTACTACAGTGGTCACAGATATACCTAAAAAAATATATAACTTAACATTTACTTACTGTACTTTCTAGCACTATCCAAAAAATCATCTACACCCTCTACTATGCGATACTGCCATATTTGTGAAAAATCCACTTGACTGTTTTCTTACTACATGAAATACAAAGGTCTATGAAAAATGCATTAGATTTGCAGCCTGTCTTGGGACCTCCCCCCCTTTTTTTTTTGCTCGCACTGCAAAACATTCAGGACTCCAACATTGAAGCAGATGCAGCAGCTCTGCTAAGATTTACAGGCATTCTTCAAATGGATGAAAAGTTATCAAGGGACAAAAATCCCCAAATTCCCTATCTCTGATTAATCTTACCATAACTACAGAGTTATATATACATGGATACATATTCACACAAAAAGAGAGTTGCCCCTACGGAAAGTGCCACCAAGGTAGGTATGTTTATCTTCATTTAATGAGAGTGCAGGCAGCATGTGCACAATTCAAAGCCATGACAAAAAGTTGCAGCCTTACGTGTTTTGGGCGGACAACGCCCTTGATCACAGGCACAGCCAAAGTCTTACAGCACCGATTCACAGTTCATCCGTTTAAATGAATGGCAGTCCTGCCCACAATTGGGCTTCAAAGCCTTCTGGTTTTTGGAGTTCTGGTAGTATTACCCATGTGGGTTTCAGTGTTGCTCGCAATTGTGGCAAAAAAATTAACATCCTCAGTAGTTTAGCTTTCGAAGGTTTGCATGCTGTCTGCAAATATCGCCGCCTTCATTAGGAGCCCACAAGTCCTTGCGCTGACACACCTTACGTTGTCACCAGGATCCACACATATGCAGATTTCACGACCAGGCGGGCAGTCATTAATTCACACAAAAAGAGAGTTGCCCCTACGGAAAGAGCCACCAAGGTAGGTATGTTTAATGAGAGTGGAGGCAGCATGCGCACAATTCAAAGCCATGACAAAAAGTTGCAGCCTTACGCGTTTCGGGCGGATCTGTCTCCCCCTCTGCAAGTTAATTCAATAGGAAAGGCCCCCAATGTACAGATGCTGTGTGATGCCTCTAACATCACAACTGACCTTGTAGCCAGTTTCCCAGGCAGCACACAAGTCTCCTTTATGTTCTGCAACAGTGGATTACATAAGTGTCTGTCTCAGGGTGACTTTCGTGATGGCTTTTTACTTGGTGAGAGAACAGCAATCTCAATTCATACAGTGTACATAAGTGTGTTTGTAATGTGACCTGATGGTTTCTGCTTCTCATCCTATTTAAGGAGACAGTGCATATGCCTTGCACCCTTGAATACTGACACCATACCTGAATCCAAGAACCAGCAGTGAAAGGCAGCACAGCAGGGCACATAAGACAGCACAATCAATAATAGAACGTGCCTCTGGAATACTGAATTCTCGATACAGATGTCTCCACAAGACTGGTGAAGCCCTGCTTTACAGGCCTGAGATGCATTGTAAAATCATTGCCACTTGTGCCATTCTCCACAACTTAGCCAAACGGAATGGTGTCGACAAATCGACATATGCACAATTTAGGTAACAGGTAAGTGGGCGCTCAGCGTATAATTTTGGCTATATTAGATTCTTATATTTTATCTTTATTCTTTATGCTACTAGGCAAGAATAGGGAGGTTACCTAACTCCCTAACAAATCTCCTAATTCTAGGGGATCAAAGAAACAGATATTTCTTGCCGAGCAAAAAATAATCACATAGCGTAGATTACACCATATATCGATTAAATTCCAAAGTCAGGTGTTTGTTCATCAATAGGTATGACACTTAGTCCAAATTTATTCTCAGCTCAAAGTCTCTCAATTCACAATAGTCTTTATGTTCAGA
Source organism: Lissotriton helveticus (assembly GCF_964261635.1). Taxonomy (NCBI): domain Eukaryota; kingdom Metazoa; phylum Chordata; class Amphibia; order Caudata; family Salamandridae; genus Lissotriton; species Lissotriton helveticus. The sequence goes on from NC_136073.1 coordinate 33,293,581, forward strand.
ACAGTCTTGCGAATGAAGTATCCAATTCAAATCCTCACAACGTGGTTCAATAGTCTTATATATAAATCAGCTCCAAATCAAATTATCACAACGTAGCTCTATACTTTTATAAATGAATCAGCCAAATGGATCAGCCAACACGTGTTTCGTTGTAACAACAACTTCCTCAGGGCTGTAATCCAAAGAGACAAAGTATAAACTAAAAAAATAACTATACTTTTCAATCATGTTATAGAAAAATTATGTACATTCTAACACCTCCTAAGTGTAAGTAAAGCACAAAGTTCCCAATACGTCAGTGCAAAAAACAGAAACTTCAGTGTGGATCCCAGTGTCATAAAGTAATGCACGTCATAAACATTAGGGTCTATTGCCATTAAACACTTCTCCATGTTTCAATTCAGAGAAATTGACCTTTCAGGTATTAAAGAATTCTGAAACGATACGGGAGAGCCTTTAACTCCGCCATGGCTATCTTCGCCAATTAGAACATTATTTATCATTTCAAAAGGCACACATGTACAGTTACAGATCTATCTTTCAATCTAAGGTTAATGTTAGATTACCTTTCTATAGAATATATTGTCCATAGACAGAAATAATTCTTCCACGTCTTTGTAACCAATTTATTATGTAAGTTTCTTCTAAGTCCTAAAAGGTAAACGAGCATGTCAACATTGTCGACATAGTGTCAGATTCAGGCTCGGATGAGGAACTACCTCCTCTACAAATTCAGCAGGAAGCGACACACGCACCAGAGGGTCGAGCTCGACGTACAGAGATCACCAGCAACTATTATTAAGATAAGAACGATGAGCACATCTGAGAAATAGACAACACATGAGAGTAATGTTTTGTACACGACCGTAAGATCCCCTTTTAATCAGGTTGCAACAATGTAAATCTCCATCCTCAATTGTATCCACAGAGAATGTACTGTTGTGCTGACATAGCACAAAATATAGAAACACAAACATTACAAAGTAGCCTCATAATCCTGAGTGTCTAAATTTTTTACTTTTTATGTACTCTGGTGCTGATTGCTTTCTCAGCAGGACTGGGCAGCGGACGAGGCGACATGTTAGTTCCTGATATGTTTTGGCATATCTGCCTGGTACAGCATCCTTTTTGCACAGATGTGACACTGATGCTAAAGCCGTCTTCACTCTCAGGTGGCAGCAAAATGTTAGGGATAAAAAGTTGGGTGTCTGTATGTTTTCAAGGACTGTTGGTTTGTATTAGCCCACATACATCATCTTGGCAGCAGTGGCCCATATAATTTTGTATATTGACAGTTCTCCTTGCAAGAGTGGTCGTAGCTACTGCCAATCGATTGGTTCATCAAGTGAGGGCATCATAGCATGCCATGTGCTGCCTTTGGCTGCATCTTTGCAGATGGTGATCCGTCTCCATGTCAGCAAGCCAACTGTCTTTTCTGTAATTGCAGCATTGACCTTGACATGCTTCGCAGATGCCTATCAACAGTCTGAATCTGCTTGGCTTGCAGGCGCTGGACTGAGATGATGGATTTCTCTAGGCCACCAATTAAAGGAGAACTGTCTGCCATGTCATTGTGGACTGTTGCTTGTTGGACTCTATGGTGTCTGTGAGTCCTGCTCAGAGTTGTTGTTATGTTACTGCTTTATTTATTTATTTTATTTATTTTTCTTGTATAGCGCAGGAATTCGACCCCCGAAGGGGTATCTCCGCGCTTGTGCCAATAGCTATGTTGCTTATCAAACGCAAGTAAGATGTACTATAGTTATACAGACGGGAAGAGATGGGTTTTAAGAGACTTTTTTAAAAGTTTGGAAGTTGGTGCCCTGTCTCAGGGTAAAGGGGAGTGAATTCCACATTATGGGACCCTTGTAAGACAGAGCTCAACCTCCCTGTCTTACTTTCTTCACGCAGGATACCCAAAGAAGCATTTGGTTGCTGGAACGTAGAGCACATTCAGGCCGGTAAGGGATGAATTTTTCTGTTAAATATTTTGGTCCAGAGCCAGAAAGACATTTAAATATAGTGCAACGAACCTTAAACTTGATACGTTGTCGCACTGGTAACCAATGAAGTGTGTCAAGGAGGGGACGGGAGGGAGATCTGGCCGGGGCATTAAGGACCAGTCTTGCCGCGGTGTTCTGGACCACTTGTAACCTACTGAGTTGTTCCTCATTGGCAGAGATGTAAAGGCCATTGCAGTAGTCTAATCTACTTATTACAAGGGTCTGAACAAGGGTCTTTCTGTGTGAATCAGGCAGGAATGGAAAAATACGTCTTAAAAGTCCGATGGTATGGAAACAGGATCCAGTCACCTGACTGACATGTTCTCTTAGCAGCAAGGCCTGGTCAAAACGTACTCCAAGGTTCTTTGCTATCTGCTTGGGAGAGGGAACCGGCCCCAGATCTAGGGGCCACCAATCTGGTGACCATAGGAGAGGTGCCTCCCCGAACAACATGACCTCAGTTTTGCCTACGTTGCATTGGAGGCAATTAGAGGCCATCCAATCCGACACAGCTCTCATCCCTTCAACGAAGGAATTCCTAATTGAAGGTGTAAGGGTTTGAAAAGGAAACAAAAGCTGGGTGTCGTCGGCGTACGACACCGGGGTGAACCCATATGCTCTCACAATGTCTGCCAGGGGGGCCACATACACATTGAAAAGTGTAGGGCTTAGGAATGAGCCTTGTGGCACCCCCTTGGTGAGCTCCCTAGAGATGGAACGTAGGGAGCCCAGCCTGACACTTTGAGAGCGGTTGGAGAGAAAACTCTCCAACCAGGACAGAGCCTTGCCTCCTACCCCCACCTTTTGCAAGCGACCGAGAAGAATGCCATGTGACACCGTGTCAAAGGCAGCGGAAAGGTCTAACAGCACCAGAATCATAGAGCCCCCCCATCCAGCGCCATCCTGATGTTATCGGTCACGGATAGGAGGGCAGATTCGGTGCTGTGGTTAGGTCTGAACCCAGATTGAGATTGGTCCAGACCTCCCGCCGCCTCGATATACTTAGACAAATGGGTGTTTACATGCCTCTCGGTCATCTTGCTGAGATATGGTAAGAGGGAGATGGGGTGGAGGTTATAAAGGTCTGTCCAGGGCAATGTTGTATTCTTACGAATAGGGTTCACCACAGCTTTCTTCCACTCTAAGGGTACCTTTCCCTCCTTAAGGGAGCGATTCATTACCAATTGCATCTCTGACCTGAGCAACGTGCTCAGGGAGGCAACCATTTTGGCAGGTATAAAATCATCAGGGGACCCTGTTTTGATATGACTGATTAAGGATGCAAAATCAGAGTCATTAATTTCTGGGAACATCATTAGCGAACTATCACCATACAAGGATGACTGGGGCAAAATATTACTGGTGATATTACTGGGTCTGGGGGCCTTCATTATTTTTCCATATATCATCTCGATTTTATTCTAAAAAAATACAGAGATGTTATCGCATAGGGGTTGGGAGAAGTCATCTGGGCTTTCACAAGCTCCTGGTTTAACAAAAGTCTGTAATTTTTTTTATAGCTCTTTAGAGGAGTTGCCTGCTTCGGCTATTTGCATGGTTAAACAATTCCTTCTGGCTGATCTAATGTGTTTATAGTAGGTGGTTTGGGCTTCTAAATAGGCTTTTTTCTTTCCTCCGTCCGAGTTTTCCTCCATGCTTTCTCCAGTTTTCTACACACCTGCTTTTCTGTTCTAAGCTGTTCAGAATACCATACCTCATGTTTGGAAGTAGGGTATTGTTTATGGAGTTTAAGGGGGGGCCATGTAATTAATTTCCTCTACTAGGGAGTTATTAAACTTAAGCAGTGCAGATTCCACATCATCTGTTTCTCGAACATCCGGTTTCTTCCATTCCCTCTGTAGATCTTCCACAGTTACTTTATGCCATTGACTGCGTCAGAGGGGTGGAAGAGAAGACCTAAGAGAGGGCTTACCTATGCCTAATAGGAAAAACTCCACTAGGAAGTGGTCAGACCAATTTACACTTCTATGGGGACAACATTGGATTTTGGAACAGTTAGTAAAAACCAAGTCCAAAGTATGACCCCCTATATTTTTGATACAGCAAAGTTTGGACAGTGGACCACTCCTATTTCAAGCACCAATCCTAATATCACCAAAAAATATGTATTACTGATTCTTAGTAGACTAGCGTGCAATTTTCAAATGCCCTCTGTCCACAGGAGCATATCCAAGAACTTGGAAAAAGTCTATATTTTTGTTATAGATGAAAAAGCACCGCTGCGAAAGTAAGTATCCACAACTCGTTGGAAAGTAATAATTCGTTGAACAGTTCTCATAAATACAGACGCTGAATCATGAAAAATGATGAAAAAATGATGAAATTCAATGTTCTTTTAATAGTCCATATAAACACCAGCCAACGCGTTTCGTTCTGTTACCAGAACTTCTTCAGGGCTGTAAATTACAAAAAGACATACAAAAACCACTATAAGTGCCACAAAAGAAACCAACACATACACATACATACATAAATAAGTGTCTAAAAACAGTGCATTCCTATTTAAAAAGAAGCTGTAAATAATACAGCATTAGTTACTGTAAAGCAAGTTGTAGCCTCAAAGCTGACAATAGTTTAGCAAAATTGCTTGCATATTTCATATCACATAACATTACTCAAATTATCAATCTTGCTACAATTTCACAAAAAGATAGAGGGAGTATATATCTCAAATTAATTTGGTTTAATTGGGTATAGTATCTCCCAATCGTGTTTCTTGACACAGATTCATTTTTCATATCTTAATCACATATATCAGCGCCATCCTTCTCTTTTATATCATTCTATTGATATAAGCTGTGGGAGCTTATTCGCACATCGCATCATATTTCAAAAATAAAAGTCAAGTAAATTTCAGAATCTGACTTCTGTTCAAAGCATGATGGTTCATTTCGACAGTCACAAAAGGAGAATGTCTCATAAATTTATTAAAAAATTAATGTCATTATATCTACGTCACAACCAGTAAGAATGATCAATAATCATATCAAACCCAATTTATTATTTCATCAAGTTTCCTTAAAATTCACATGTTACCAGAACATTTTTATAGTTGTTAACATTTAGGAGTTTCGCCCCTACTAATTGACCAAATGTATATACAAGGAAAGGACTGTAGGTATATATATATATATATATATATATATATATATATATACCCATGGTAAATGATAAACATTCGAAGTGTATATGTGTAAGTCCAAGGTTGCAAAATACCCTATCTGGCTTCATGGTCCCTCTATTACAACACAATATATTGTGTGTAGTAATAAACGTCATAACTACTATTAGTATATATATATGTGTCACATGTAAGAGGAAAAAATTGAATTATTCAAACATTATTCCTACCGCAATTAATTTCAAGACGTAGAGTATTTCCAATCCGAAATCCTCATCCAAAATGTATACTTTTTATGTTGGGTTTACCTCACTACGATTGACCCATACCGTTGAGTTTTATCAAGTGGTTTTCGAAATTGGAGAGAACTTGTTTGTTCGATATGGAACAAGGTATTAACCTAAAACAAGAAGGAAAGTGGGATGTGAGGGACAAATGTATCCCCACTCTCATCTATACATATCCAAAAATGATATCAATTATACATATGAAACCGAACATTCTCCTAACTCAGGGAATGTTTCTAATATTATCAAATTTCCAAACCGAAACTGCCTACCTTTTCAGTATGAGAAAAATCTCCTTCACTGCTTGAAGATAGTCCCTCCTCTATTCGTGTTCCGAATCCCAAAAATAGTATCACCTTATGGCAGTTGCCTACAAACAACAAAAAATATATATATACCCATCGATTAAGATTCATGTCCCTCGTTTTTATATGCGCTACTAAGTGACTTGCATGATCCCTCTATGCAATGTTAGTCGAATTGTATAAACGACATGGCATGGATGTAATACAACATGGTTGTAGTAGGCCAAAGAACGTTATTATCGGTCCCATCACATATGATGAACCGTATTACGTAAAACATGTGCGTTTAGTTAACAATTATAATAAAGAGTCCAATTTGAGTCATATATGCCCCACGTATATATATAAAAACTGGGGTCGTCCCACCACTCCGTAAACGGACACCCATACGGTTATCGGTTTCCAACGCGCAAATACTATCGCGTCAGAAAGTGGCATATGTTTAACCCAAGTTGTGAAACGCGGTGGAAAAAGTTTTCGTAAAGCGAAAGAGTCTCTATTCCAAATGGCGGAAGCTCCTATCAAACACGTACCCGTAGGGTCAGTACATCATCCTCCTCGGTGGCGTCTCGAGTTTCCGACGCGTGTATCAATCCAACTATGGATGGGCGGCCCGCCCGCCCGCCACGAGATTTAAAAGGAGGTTCACGTGTATCACGTGTATCTGATGACATACCAATCGTTGTGTGCCCTAAACAGCACCACGAACGTACCCGCCATCTTAACTTAGTCATAGGATGACGGTATTTCCAAAGAAAGTACATAACCGAAATGACTATAGCAGCCCATTAGTAGTTGTAAATATATATATTATATCCACAGCAAATGGCGGCTTAATTCACTAATCGCTAAGATGAATATCGTCTGACCAGATGGTAAAAGTTTACTTAAAAGGAGGCAGTTGGTTTTATTCGTGCTATAGTTTCCCACGCCATGGAGCAAATCAGATGAAAGTGCCTAATTGTTGGTAATACACAGGCGATTTCAAAAAGATGTCATATTGTTTTAATTTCATGCTCAATGTGTCAATTCATTTTTAAAAGAAACGGGTCATGTGAGTTTGTGAAAGGGCGGACCATATTGTTTAAGCAAAAAGAAAGGAAAATTGATATTCCGGGGTTTGTTAACTTACAGATGGCAACAGTTGTGGCTACACGTTATAGCTAGATTCTAAATCAAATCCACAAGCATCAGAACATCTGAAGCAATTGTGCTCGTTGTCTCATTGTAGCAGAATATCAACAACATAAGCATATCAATGTTATCTCAAGGTATTTTGTACAGAAAGATTCTATGAAAAGCTCATAAATATGAGATCTAAACATAGAAAATCAAAAAACCTCAAAAGGTGTTTTGTTTTAGGACCCAAAATCACACGACACCTATCAATGTATGTCAGTTAACAATGTGCAATACAGACACTGTGTGCCAACTCATTGTAAATGATAGTGCATCTCATCCTCAGTGTTGTGTCCTCTTTCTAAAAACCTCAACCGACAAATCCAGGATGCCTCCTTTTTTCTTAGGGAAAGTTCACGATCTCCACCTCTGGGGTGTGGGGGTACATGATCAATACCCTGTATCCATATCGTGCAGTTATCTTTATGATGTTCTCTCATATGGTATATCATTGGGTATCTCAAATCATAGTTTTTAATAGCACGTACGTGCTCTTGAATCCTCATTTTTAGTGGTCGTATCGTGCTACCGACATATATCTTGTCGCATCCACAACCAATTACATAGACTACATGACTTGTATAGCAGTTTATGTAATGCCGTATCTCATATTCACAATTGGTATTGTATTGAAATTTCTTAGTTTTGTTTTTTCCCAAAGGGCAAATATTGCATCCCCCACAAGTGAAAAAACCTTTTGGCTTGGTAGGCATCCATGTTCTGGTTTTTCTAATTGCAGGATAACTCGGACACAGGACATTACGTAGGGTTTTGCCTCTCCTGAAGGTAATTTTCGGAATATTATTAACATCATTTTTCAGACTAGGTACCTCTGTAAGAAGACTCCAATGTCGTTTCAGCACTCTAAAAACATCAGTGCTATTTTGTGTGTACTGTGTAATAAATGCCATATTTGATTTTTGAGTCTTCTTATTGTACTTGGCTTTCTTAATCAGAGTGTTTTTGCGAGTAACTGTTAGTATTCTCCTTTCTGCTTTGTCCAAGACTTTAGCATTGTACCCCCTATTAGTAAATCAAATTTTGGTGTCATTTAGATTTTCTTTGAAATGCTTGTCAGTGCTGCAATTCCGTCTAATGCGCACCATCTCTCCGTAAGGTATGTTGTTAATAGTGGAGCTAGGGTGCGCACTCGAGGCATGCAGCAGACTATTGCAAGATGTACTCTTACGATATAAATTACTCTGTATCGTATTGTTCTCTATGTAAACAAGCATTTGCAATGCAATAGGTTTCGCATTTCCAAAGTTTAAAGTTATTGGTATTGTAAATGGCAATGTCTTTTATGTATTTGTTTTTAAAACCAACAAATAAATATAAGGTTTGTTATTTATAATGTCAGTAGGTGAAGGTGAACATAAAACGCTGCTAAAGGAGGAGCTCTTGCAGAATGCTCTGGTTTTTAAAGGGCAGTGTATTTGAGATGTTACAAGACTTGTCGCCTATTTCTTTGCAGCCGGGCTTCCTTTGTTCTTATTTTAAGATGTAAACGGATGCTGCCTTGATGTATGCAACAACAAAATATAGGCGGTTTAATTAAAGCACCATGGGAGGAGGCCCGGATTGTGTGTCTCGTGTTAGGAGATTCTCCCATAGTGAAAATTAACAAGCACTTCACACACATGGTATGTACATAAACTGACTTAAGGGTGGAGGCCCCCCTGTGCAGTCCATGGCCCTTTCAGATTAACCAAATAACTCTTTTACCCCCTACTAAAAAACCTCACTGACTCACAAATTGAATAAGGTCACATGTTAGACCACTAAAGGTCCCACCAGGTGGCAGATACATCGTTTTTTTCGAGCCTAATCATGTCCATGCTGAAAATGAATCACGTTTATTTTCCCTAGCTGTTTTTGTACATATGCTAACAAAAATAGTGAAAAAGTTATTGTTCTGTGTTTCGCCATGGTGCAAAGATCGTTTTCCTTCTTCTTCGTCTTACACAAGCATAAAAAATATTGGAAATAGAGTAGCTCCTTCATTGCATCTGTGCACAATTTCATATGAGCTGTGGTGTGTGAACCCTGTATGTGCCCACCCTCGGCAGAGGTCTTTGAAGAAAGCGGGCAGGCGACACAGTGGCAGGCCTACTGGTCTTTCAAAGGTAGCAGTCTATTCGCATAGGTCTTCGTTCTGATGTGCGTCTGACACAGATCCAGCCCACTGGCATTTAAAAAGCACTGACCTGTGTATTGTCAAAAAAGTGACCATGTCTCAAGAGCCTTCGATTCTTCAGGGGCCAGTAAAGATCTTCCCTGAGCCGGACATGGCGCTCACCCATTCACACCAGGATTCTGAGGCACCGACGTATCGGGATATATTAGCATGACATATAAGGCTAACGCTCTCACAGTCCCTCTGCCCTGTCGGAAAGCCTACGTGCTCCGTCGGTCCCATTTTTAAACGCATCCCGCACCCGGCCTGGCCGTTTATCCTGTGAGGTGGATGGGAGCTCTGAGGCCTCAGGCCAGGTTTGAAAGCCCGGGGCTGCTGCTGGTGCCCCTAGCAGCTCGTTCCGCAGCTCACTGAAATGAGTAGCAGCAGGCACGCGGAGCTTCAAGGGAGCTTCAAGAAACAGAGCGGGAATGGGGAGAGCGTTCGAGAACAGGAAGGGAGGAGAGAGGTGCGAAGGAGACAGAGTATGATGGATGGAGGCAAAAAGCGGGGCTGGCTGCAGCAGGTTTGTTGGTTGCTCTCGGTTTCACAGTCTGGCAATGATGCCTGGCACTCTCCAGGAGTTGACCCCCGTTTTTATTGCAAAAATGAGCAATAGGTGCTCCAATATAAAATTTAAAAAAGTCAATACCTATCTCCATTAGGCCGGTGCCAGCATTAGCTTTACACCTTAGACCCGTGATACTTTCCATCTACCATGGGTGACCTAAAAGTATTTTTTTCTCTAGGATGTGAGGGTCAGCATTTTGTCACTGGTGCCTGCCCCTCCCCCCTACCTACAGTATGCCAGAGGCTACATTTTATCACAGGTACCCTAATACAAAGAATTACTGAAAATATGCCAAAACCAGCTGTTTGCTATGGGTGTCACTTATGCTAAAAATTACCTCTAGTGTGTCAGTAAATTGAGAAGGGCCCCTTAATCCAAGAATTCCATGTATGCGCTAGTGCCAGCATTGTGCCATGGTAGCACAAATACCAAGTGTAACCCCTTGTATGCTAGGGCCACACACTCATGCGGACTCATGCTCACTCAGACTCCCACTTCTCCATTTACCACTCAATTACACTCCCCTCCCCACTCAATGCCCCAACACTTATTCACATTCATACAAATTCTCACTCACTTTCTCACTCTCACTCTCTCATTCATTCGCAGACTTTCCCTTTTACTCATTCACTCTCATTGTTCCTCAGTCTTGTTTATTCCCACTGACTCACTCGCACATTCTCAGTTAGTTGCACTTACTGTCACGCACCACTAGTCCTTACTTTTAAGGAGTGGGATTTCTCGATTAGAAACCGGAGCCCCATCGAACAAACGGGTCACACAAACAGTGGCGATCACCTTATTCTTATACTGAATATCAGATATGATTATTTTTGGTTTTTGTAAAATAGCTCAGCAGGTGGACTGCCTGCTGCAGACAGTAATGGATCTCCACGAGGCACTCTCCTCTATTCACTGCTCAATGGTTATGAAAAGAATGGCACTTGGATAATGAAAACCGACTGTTGATACTCAGGAAACATGATACCGGCGATAATTAGTGTTGATGTAAAAGTAACTGTAAACATAACGGTAAACTTTTCAAATTCCTTATGCGTGATCATCATCTTCCAAAAGAATAGCCCCAGGCTGTCCAGAGAGAAGGGCAAACTAATATTCTGCCAGTCTGACTAGATTATACCACACGAGAAATAGTTTACCCATTAATTAACTAATTTCTGTCACGTTTACTCACGAGAAAATACAAATATAAATTATACTTGTGATTGCTTTGCTTAGCACAAAATCCGATTACCAGAGCAAAGGCGCACACTTTGAGAGGTGTTACAAAACTACGGTGAGCAACGTACGATGGCGCCGATTTTATGCACCTCGGGAGAATGAAGGGCTGAGTCAACATGCCACATCCATGCGCCCGGATATGCACACTCAGCATTTCCACAGCACCTTTCGACATCTCTAAGTTCAGCCATCGGACCTTCGAGGAGAGATATTAAAATACTGAGCTCATGCGCCCCGCCTTTCCTGGAAACTCACAATTAGCACTCTTAAAAGAAGTTCGTGGGAATCTTGTGAAAATTAAAATCTTAATGAAGTTTACAAATGGATCGATTTTAAAAGCGTAGGCGCCCCTTTCTGAAACACAAGTGAAACTGCTCATCCTCCAGTGAAGGAAGCAGCTCTTAGATAGACGTAATCACAGCTGTTGTTAGACTCCGCGCTCAGTAAAGAGAAGACGCTGCAGTCTGTCCTGGAGACCACTGTGCCAGTTACCCACCCCAGGACCGGTCTGGCACTGCCCTCCTTGCTTGTGTCCCCAGCTCCCCCGCTACAAGATACTCCAGGGCGACTGGTGCAAGGGCCCTTACCTTAATGGTATAGTCTCCGTTCACGGTCAGGCGCTTTTAAGCGGTTTCCTCTCAGGCTTCAAGAGGTGCAGTCTCTCCTCACAGTCCGCAGCAAGAGAAACGAAACCAACAGGATAGGGTGGAGTAGTGAACAGACCATCGGAAACAACACAGAGCTTGCTAGATGAGTTTACCTCACTCAGCAGGAGGGGCGCATGACGCAGGCCGAGGGTCCATGGTGGTTGTGCAGTGCCAGGGGTTACCTGCCAACGATGGCCACAGGGCATAAAAGTAGGTTAGGCGCGAAACCGAAACCACGGTTGTAGCACAGGAGACGCCGTCGCCGTGCACGTGCACGTTGGCTGTCCCTGCGCTGTGCTAAGAAGACACGCCGAGACGAGGTAGGGGATGTGTGTGTGTGTGTGTGAGGGGGGGGGGTTCTGTGTGTATGTGCGCCCGGCGGGGGGGGGAGTTCTCTATGTGTGTGTGTGCATGTGTGTATGCGCAGCGGCGGGGGGCGGGGGGAGCGAGGGGGTCTGAATGTATGTGTGTGAGTCTGCTTCCAAGGAGCCATGGGAGACAGGAAGCGCGCGTGACCTGATCCGTTTACGAGCTCGTGCACATCACTTGTCTCCTGTCTCCCTTGACTCCTTGAAAGCAGAAACGATCACAATAGAGTTTCGCAGTGCGAAACCTAAAAAGTACATCTAAAAACTCAATCTGATGGTGGCTTGATTTTATAGTATATTGTACATTAAAAGGGTTGTCATTCAGATAGGCGAAATAGTCCGCCAACTGGGCTTCACTCCCTTTCCACAGCATTATGATGTCATCAATATACCTCCCCCAAAAAATGATCATATCCATCCAGGGGGAGGCATATCTGCCCCAAGCATGTTCTCTTTCCCACCACCCCATAAACAATCCCGCGTATGAAGGGGCAAATTTGCTCCCCATTGCGGTACCCCTTATTTGATGGTACCAGGTGTCACCATGCAAGAAAAAATTTCTGGATAGTATTAGCTCCGTCATTTCGATTAACATCTCATTGTGTTCGATGTGGTCTGCTGTTCTTAGTGACAAAAATGAAGAAAGTGCTCTTATGCCAAAATGTTGGGGTATGCACGTATATAGACCTGTCACATCCAATGTGACAAACATAAGGTCTGCAGACCATTGTAGGCCATCAAATTTATTCAGTATGTCGCCTGAGTCCTGGATGTATGAAGGTAAATTTACAACCAATGGTTGCAAAAACCCATCTACATACTGAGAAAGTCGTTCCGTGGGAGAGTTAATCCCCGATATAATCGGGCGTCCAGGTGGAAAAGAGCCCCCCTTATGTATCTTAGGGAGCAAATAAATACACGGGGCCATGGGATTAGCTACTTTGAGGTATCGACATTCTTCTTCTGAAAGGAGACCAACTTCACCCCAATCCTGTATTCTTGTGTTGATATGAGCGACAAGGGAGGAAATGGGGCTGGCATCCAACATTTTATAACATGTTGTGTCCGCTAATTGTCTTCTAATCTCATTGTCAAAGTCAATGGTATTCATGACAACCACATTTCCTCCCTTATCTGCTTCCTTGATGGTAATGCTATTGTCCCTAGCCAATCCAGCTAGAGCCAATCTTTCGATCTTAGTCATGTTTTGATGCTTGTATATATATCTATTAGGTGAATCAATCATTTTGTAAAAGTCCTGCGAAACTCGTTCTCTGATCAAATCAATATTTATATGTGTGTTCACCGGGATATATTTAGAACGCGGTTTAAGACCACTTGTAATCATTATATCTTCCTCGATGTTGAGATCCGAACGTATTTCCTGTAGTGACGGATTGTCACCTGTTTCAATGGACAATAATAGTTGTGCATTCTCTAAGTCAGATATTGTGGTGGTACAAGAAGATGTAATAGACAAATTATCATTACCCGACTTCGGATTGTTTTGAAAATGATCTTTTAATTTCAAATGTCGTATAAATTTAAACAAATCTATCATCAGTAAAGTTGGGTCCCCAACTTGTGATGGACAGAAACTTAAACCTTTTTGTAGGATGTTAATTTCCACATCGGTAAGAGTGCGGTCTGATAAGTTTACAATTGTCAGGGCGTTGGCAGCATGAGATGCAGGGTCACTATTGATGTTGGTAATTTCTGGGAGTGTCACATGTTCTAAGTTTTCTTGGATCTGGTGTCCATTGGATGCAATGTCCCCCCTCTTGGTTGTACTGTTTTTCCACCCTTTGCCCCCCCTTCTGGTTTTGGGTCTGGGTTGGTATTCTGTTTCTTTTTTCCCTGTCGAATTCGTTCCATCTCCAATAAAAAATTATGTTTTGGAGAAATTGCCTGACATGCCCCACCATCTTTAGAGGATAAACTATCCAAGGAGGAGATTGAGCTGCTACTCGCACTTATGGATTCTTCTCTAGCTCGTTTACCATCTCCCCCCGGTTTTATGTTATCAAATTTGTGAGCAAAGGTGTAGATACGCCCTGTCTTGTAATCATTATCGTCGCGCTTAATCTTTCTTAATTTTTTGTCACGTAAGTAAACTTGATAACGTCCTATCACATCATCAAAGATCTCATAATTCTTTTTTATGCTGTCTTTAAGACTTGATTCGTCTATTTCACGTTCTAAAGCAACAATTTCTTGTTTCAACATTTCCACCTTTTTCTCAGAGTGGCGAATCAATATCTTCATCATAGTATGCGATGCCTGTTTTAAATTCTCTTCCCAATCCTTGAGGGAATCATCATCCAAATCCTCAAAGGTTGGGAAAATTAGAATTCGCAGGCCGCGTGGGATTTTTTGGTTGTCTAAATATTTCTGTAACGTTATTCCGTCCCACCATCTAGACATTTCTAACTTTTGAAGTCTTTCTAATTTCAAGAATTTTGCTCGAAGGCCTTCCCTACTTGGCTCTTTCAATACACTAGCACTGGTAGAATGAGTGTTGCCAAATAGACTTGAAGCCATCTCCTCCCTAGTGTCCTTGAATTTCGACATTATGTTATAGAAATCAAAAAATTGAATTGAACAATATGCGCTAGAATGTCCCACAGCAAATACTTCAAAATGAAGGAAGCCCTTATACGGAAAACAAATCAATTAGTTTGGATCGTGCAACAAATGGGTCCAAAATGAAATTTTTGATACAGCAAAAAATATGTATTACTGATTCTTAGTAGACTAGCGTGCAATTTTCAAATGCCCTCTGTCCACAGGAGCATATCCAAGAACTTGGAAAAAGTCTATATTTTTGTTATAGATGAAAAAGCACCGCTGCGAAAGTAAGTATCCACAACTCGTTCGAAAGTAATAATTCGTTGAACAGTTCTCATAAATACAGACGCTGAATCATGAAAAATGATGAAAAAATGATGAAATTCAATGTTCTTTTAATAGTCCATATAAACACCAGACAATGCGTTTCGTTTTGTTACCAGAACTTCTTCAGGGCTGTAAATTATAAGAAGACATACAAAAACCACTATAAGTGCCACAAAAGAAACCAACACATACACATACATACATAAATAAGTGTCTAAAAACAGTGCACTCCTATTTAAAAAGAAGCTGTAAATAATACAGCATTAGTTACTGTAAAGCAAGTTGTAGCCTCAAAGCTGACAATAGTTTAGCAAAATTGCTTGCATATTTCATATCACATAACATTACTCAAATTATCAATCTTGCTACAATTTCACAAAAAGATAGAGGGAGTATATATCTCAAATTAATTTGGTTTAATTGGGTATAGTATCTCCCAATCGTGTTTCTTGACACAGATTCATTTTTCATATCTTAATCACATATATCAGCGCCATCCTTCTCTTTTATATCATTCTATTGATATAAGCTGTGGGAGCTTATTCGCACATCGCATCATATTTAAAAAATAAAAGTCAAGTAAATTTCAGAATCTGACTTCTGTTCAAAGCATGATGGTTCATTTCGACAGTCACAAAAGGAGAATGTCTCATAAATTTATTAAAAAATTAATGTCATTATATCTACGTCACAACCAGTAAGAATGATCAATAATCATATCAAACCCAATTTATTATTTCATCAAGTTTCCTTAAAATTCACATGTTACCAGAACATTTTTATAGTTGTTAACATTTAGGAGTTTCGCCCCTACTAATTGACCAAATGTATATACAAGGAAAGGACTGTAGGTATATATATATATATATATATACCCATGGTAAATGATAAACATTCGAAGTGTATATGTGTAAGTCCAAGGTTGCAAAATACTCTATCTGGCTTCATGGTCCCTCTATTACAACACAATATATTGTGTGTAGTAATAAACGTCATAACTACTATTAGTATATATATATGTGTCACATGTAAGAGGAAAAAATTGAATTATTCAAACATTATTCCTACCGCAATTAATTTCAAGACGTAGAGTATTTCCAATCCGAAATCCTCATCCAAAATGTATACTTTTTATGTTGGGTTTACCTCACTACGATTGACCCATACCGTTGAGTTTTATCAAGTGGTTTTCGAAATTGGAGAGAACTTGTTTGTTCGATATGGAACAAGGTATTAACCTAAAACAAGAAGGAAAGTGGGATGTGAGGGACAAATGTATCCCCACTCTCATCTATACATATCCAAAAATGATATCAATTATACATATGAAACCGAACATTCTCCTAACTCAGGGAATGTTTCTAATATTATCAAATTTCCAAACCGAAACTGCCTACCTTTTCAGTATGAGAAAAATCTCCTTCACTGCTTGAAGATAGTCCCTCCTCTATTCGTGTTCCGAATCCCAAAAATAGTATCACCTTATGGCAGTTGCCTACAAACAACAAAAAATATATATATACCCATCGATTAAGATTCATGTCCCTCGTTTTTATATGCGCTACTAAGTGACTTGCATGATCCCTCTATGCCATGTTAGTCGAATTGTATAAACGACATGGCATGGATGTAATACAACATGGTTGTAGTAGGCCAAAGAACGTTATTATCGGTCCCATCACATATGATGAACCGTATTACGTAAAACATGTGCGTTTAGTTAACAATTATAATAAAGAGTCGAATTTGAGTCATATATGCCCCACGTATATATATAAAAACTGGGGTCGTCCCACCACTCCGTAAACGGACACCCATACGGTTATCGGTTTCCAACGCGCAAATAGTATCGCGTCAGAAAGTGGCATATGTTTAACCCAAGTTGTGAAACGCGGTGGAAAAGGTTTTCGTAAAGCGAAAGAGTCTCTATTCCAAATGGCGGAAGCTCCTATCAAACACGTACCCGTAGGGTCAGTACATCATCCTCCTCGGTGGCGTCTCGAGTTTCCGACGCGTGTATCAATCCAACTATGGATGGGCGGCCCGCCCGCCCGCCATGAGATTTAAAAGGGGGTTCACGTGAATCACGTGTATCTGATGACATACCAATCGTTGTGTGCCCTAAACAGCACCACGAACGTACCCGCCATCTTAACTTAGTCATAGGATTTTTTTTTTAAAATATATTTTTATTGCAGAATCAGGAATAAACATATCCAACAGGCCAACCCATACACCAACGGCACCCAGCACACAGTGCGATAGTAATGCAATACACAGCCAATTAGCCCACATCCGGGAGGCTGGGCGGCGCTTCAATGAGTCGATTTACTGGAGGTACCTCGGTGCGCGCCCTATTCGGGACATAGGTCAAGTGTAACACTTCGTTTCTGCTTTTACCCCAAAACAAACATCCCACCCTCACCATCTAATCCTAGGCCACTCCAATGTCATGTCACTAAATCATCACGATTACCTCCCTGGGCCATCCGGTTCCGGGAGGTTGCCGCTGGCCGGCAAACCACCCCCTCCTACGACTCCCTCCCACTACCCACCCCCCAACTGCTGTTGATGCGGGTTCCACCATCCTCCCCCTGCTCTAGGGTGACAACTATCAGGAAGTTCCGACAAACATGTAGCCACACGGAATTCCTTCTTATAACTGCTCTGTCTCCTCGCCTTCCATCAGGTGGTCCCTCAGCGCCTGTACTACCAGTTCCCAGGACCGTGCAAGTTCTAAACTCTTCTCGTTACCAGTTCTAGTCGCCTGGCGCATCCGTAACACACTCTCACATCCCGACCACTTCACCAATTCATTCCTCCACCTCCGCACGGACGGCCCCTCTTTAGACTTCCAATGCCAAGTGATCTCACGCTGCGCCAGTATCAGGCCCAACCCAATGAATTTGCTCGTTACCTTGGTCTTTTTGGTGTGTGGGAACCAAAGAAGCAGGCATGCGGCCATGTCAAAGTCTACTTCCCGATCCGTGACCGCATTCAAGAGGTCCCCTACCTCAGACCAGTAGTCCCCCAACTTCGGGCAACCCCACAGCATGTGGTCAAAATCCACCTCAGGTTCTAGACAACGTGGGCACATGGCATCAAGCACCTGGAAGTGTCGACGTAACCTCTCCGGAGTCAAATATGCCCTATGGATCACGAAAAAATGCACCTGTTGGAATCTCGCATTCCTCGTCCCTTTCCAGGTCCTATGTAACACCTGACCCCATACGGAGTCCGGGATTGGTTTACCGACGCTAGTCTCCCAACGCGACTTCAACTCAACTAACGGGTCTAGACCTTCATTCAACATCCTATTGTGGAGGCAGGTCACCGCCTTGACAGTGCCCGCTGCCATCACCACATACTGGCACGCCATCGTCACCTCCGGTTCAGCCAATCCGCCCCCCCAATGCCTCTGTATCGCCGCGACAACCGCCGCATGCAGCAGGAAGGTGCCATTCGGCAGGCCGAATTGCTCTTGCAAAGTCTGGAACGGGGCCAGTGTCCCGTCCACATAGAGGTCGCCTACCATCTGCAAACCCAGGTCCTCCCACTCCAATAATTGGGACCAGTCACCTCCGTGCGGTAAGGCAGTGAGCATCCCCAGCGGAATCTCCGGCGCGTATGGCCGGCGCTTCCCAGCCCTCTTCAGGGTTCTGTTCCAGCACAATCTTAGTGTCCTTTCCTCCATCGTGAGGTCCCTACCAGCCAGTTTCTGTTGCATCACGACAGACGACAAGACATGCCTCTGAATGCCGGCGCCCCGGCCGTCCTCAGGCCCCCTGAATTCTCTGGCCACGTGCTGCGTCAGGACCTGGAGCTGCGCTGCCTGATAGTACAACTCATAGTCGGGGACTGCCATCCCTCCCTCACATTTGGGTCTCATCAAGGTGGTCAACGCCACCCGTCGGCGACCGTGGCCCCAGAGAAAGCCAGTCACCAACGTCTTCAGCTCTCTAAATATACCCTGCGGGATCCACACCGGCAATGTTCTAAAATAATAGAGGAGCCTCGGGAGTGCCACCATTTTCAGCAGCGCAACACGGCCCAGCACAGACAGCGGGAGAGAGGCCCAGAAGTCCATATTGCCCCTCAGCGCGCGAATGCAACGCCCCACATTTCCCTCAAGGAGGTCCGCCGCGTCATGGTAGATGCGCACTCCCAGGTAAACAAAACAAGAGGGCTCCCACACCACCGGCCTCGGGAGCTGCGGGCAGTGCGTGGTCCTTCGCAACGGAAACACACAAGTCTTAGTCCAGTTCACCTTGAGGCCTGAGAGCCTCCCGAACCTGCTCAACATGTCCACCGCGCCTTCCAGAGCCCTGCCAGGGTCCGCCAGGTACAGTAACAAGTCATCGGCATATAACGAAATATAATGCGAGTCAAGTCCCTGCGCAATTCCGTCGAAGACAACTCCCGATCTCGCCTGCGCCGCTAGAGGTTCCATCGCTAGGGCAAAGAGCAGAGGGGATAGCGAGCAGCCCTGCCTCGTGCCCCTACAGACCGGGTAAACCGAGGAGACCAAGGACCCCAGCCGCACCCGCGCCTTAGCCGAGGAATAGAGCACCCTCGTCCAACCCCGGAACCCTTCCCCCACCCCGAACTTCAACAGCACGCCATCCAAAAAGTCCCATTCCAAGCTATCAAACGCCTTTTCAATATCAACTGTCAACACTACTGGGCCCGGATCCGCCGTGGCGGCACTATCAATGACCCCAATCAGCCGACGGATATTCATCGAAGTGCTCCGAGAGGGGATGAATCCCGCCTGATCCCTATGCACTAAAGAGGTCATCAGTGGGAGGAGCCTGGTGGCTAGGATTCGGCTCAAGATCTTGTAGTCTACAGTTAGCATAGACAGCGGACGATAAGAAGCGACATCCAATGCATCTCGGCCCGGCTTCAGCAAGGGCACAATCAGCGCCTCTGTCATAGAGTCAGGCAACCGCCCCAATTGTTTCGCCTCCGCATACACAATCTGCAGTCTGGGCGCCAACACGTCCAGAAATTTGACGTAGAACTCGATCGGCAATCCATCCACCCCAGGGGTTTTGTTCCGCGCCATATGACTAACCGCCCCTCTGATTTCCGCTAGGGTGACAGGGCCCCCCAGATCCCGGGCCTCCTCCTCATCCAATATCGGCAAAGGGATCTGATCCAAGTAGTTACCAATGTCCGCGGCCGCCGCCTCAAGGTGGCTGGAGTACAGACCCGCATAGTAGGACTGGAAGCGCCCCAGGACAGCTGACTGCGAATAGACCACCTCCCCATCCTCCTGTCGCACACTCATAACCGGGCACCCTCTAGGGTTCGGATCAGCCAACTTCGCAAGGAGCGTGCCCACTTTATCTCGCTCCTCATGCACTTTCACCGCATACAACTTATAATCATAGCACTCCAATCTCTCCGTCTCAGTTGCTACCGCCTCCTTAGCGCGCAACAAGCTGTCTTGCAGCTCCGGCTGCTCGGGTCGCCGCTGCTCCACTCCTCTCAACACTTCCTCCGCCTTCGCGAGGTCATTCAGCACTGTTCCTCTCACAGTCAGAAACCGTCCCATACATACCCCTCTCACCACCACTTTCATCGCATCCCATTCATTCGCTCTAGTCGCCGTCGATCCAGCATTGACCGTGAAGTAGCTGTCTATGCCCTGTCGGACCGTGTCACAGAACGCCGGGTCTTCCAGCGTCTCTGGGCGAAGTCTCCATGTAGGGACCGCCGATCTCGCCTGCTGCCATTGCATAGAGATCAGCAGGGGGTTATGGTCCGAAATGGTCCTAGATAAATACTCAGAGTGGGTTACCATATTCGCTAGTGACTTGCAACACAACACCGAATCCAGTCGAACATGCAGATCATGCAGTGCTGAGAAATAGGAGTAATCTCGAGCTTCGGGGTGTTGTGCCCTCCATACATCCACCAAGCCCCACCTCTCCTGCCAGTCCCGCCTATGGGTCGCAAGTCTGCGCACCGGGGAGTCCACCAAAGGCGGATGTGATCTGTCCAGCAGCACATCAGAAATGGAGTTAAAATCTCCCGCCAGCACTATAGGGCCCGCCAAATAATACGCCAGGGAGCGCGACAAACCCTCAAAGAAATGTGCTTGATCAGCATTGGGGGCATAAACGTTACACAGCACCACCTCCCTACCATACAGCCGCCCCTCCACCACCACGTAACGACCCTCCGGATCTATTCGCTGACTCGTGACTTGGAACGGTGTGCCCGCCCTAATCCATATTAACACCCCTCTTGCAAATGCCGAGTAAGTCGTGCCAAACACCTGACCCCGCCATCTCCTCTGCAGTGCCCCACATTCCTGCTGCGTCAAGTGAGTCTCCTGAAGCATCGCTATCTGAATGCCCCGCCTCACCAAGTAGGCATGTACCTTGTGGCGCTTAACCATAGTTCGAATACCCCGGACATTCCATGTGACACATTTCAAGTTAGGTAACGTCCCCATAGAGCTTCAATCCCAACAGTGGCGCACGCCAGTGATTGTGACCCGCATCGCAGCAATTGTGCAACCCCTTCAAAACATGCCCCTTAACTCCCATCCACCCCCTCCCCAGGACAGGGCCTAATAACCCAGCTTCAGCCCCGTTCCAAACCTCAAACACCCAACACATCACACTAATCTGTGGTCGACACCACAGAAGACCTTAAGGGTCTAATGGGGACTATGGGGCCCCAAACCAGGACGACAGAGCAACCACCCCGCGCCCACAGCCCCATACTGCTACTGCAGCCCCATACCTGGCAGTCCAATGAAGGTCAGGAGCATCCAGGCCGTACAAAAGGTTCAGCGGCCACGTGCCTCACCCATTAAATATACCATCCGATGTTTGTGGGGTGACTTCCGGCCCCTGCGCTCCCCCCACCTCTGAGTCCTCATCACCGGTCTTCTCCCCTTCACCGTCCGAAGCCGAACCTCTGGAAGCGTCCCCTCGCTGCGAGCCCGTGATGCTCGCCGTGGCCTCCAACGCACTCTGTCTATCGGCCAGCAGTTGCGCTTCTCGCTCGGCTTGTTGGCGCCTGTTCCGGGAGCGGATGCGCTGCGACTTCCTGACCCTGACCGGTTGATGACGATCCCTGGCGGGCCTATGTGCGCGATCAGTCCCGGCACGATACAGTTCCAGCCAGGACCATGCCTCATCGGGCGTCTGGAAAAAGTGAGACCTGTCATCAACGATGATCCGCAGCTTGGCTGGAAAAAGCAAGGAGTATTGAATCCCCTCCTCTCTCAGCTCTTTCTTCACCGACAGAAAAGAGGTCCTGCTCCGCTGCACCTCCTGCGTGTAGTCCGGAAAAATCGTCACCTTGCTGTTGTCCACCTGGAACGGCCCCTGGGATCTCGCCTTTTGGATCAACAGATCCCGGTCTTTGTAGTGCAGGAGTTTGACCACCATCGGTCGGGGCGGTCCACCCTCCAGGGGCGGCCTGGCGGGCACCCTGTGCGCTCGTTCCAGCGAGAAGAAGGGGGACAGGCCCTCCGGCGCCACCACTGTCCGAAACCAGTCCTCCATGTAAGCCACTGCGTCACCCTTCTCAATTTTCTCCGGGAGCCCCACCACCCGCACGTTGTTCCGGAGGTTGCGTCCTTCCGCGTCCTCCGACCGACGCTCCAGGATCCCCAGGCGGCGAACCACGTCCTCCAGGTTATGCTCCGCGGTGACCACGGCCGGTTTCAGCTCCTGGAGCAACTGTTCGTTGGATTTCACTCTGTCAGAGAGCTTGGCGTGGTCCGCCCTCAGCAGGCCAAGCCCCGTCGCCACCTGCGCTATGTCCTGGTGCAGTTCGTCCTTCGTGGCAGTAATCGCGGCCAATATTGCATCAAGGCGGAGATTCAGCCTCTGTTCCTGCGGCGAGGGCCCCGTCGCGGAGCCATCAGCAGCCTCCTCCGACCTCCCGTCTCCTCGCTCCGGTGTCGCGGCGGCTCCAGTCCCCTGCGCGGCCATCTTGAGCGCGGGACGCCCGCCACGCGGTCCGCCACCACCGATGTCAGCCAGGGGCGACAGCTCCTCCAACCGATCCGATCCTGGGCCCGCTCGGCACCCACGACGAGACAGCCCAACAAGCGCAGTCCTCCTATGTTCAGGTCAAGCGTGATTATGCGGAGCCAGTCGTTCCACGCCCTCACCCAGCTACCAGCGTCCGATCCAGAGGTGGCAAGCCCTGCCGAGCCGGGGTGCAGACAGGAGTCCGGGTATCCGGGTAGATCAAGCCCCCTGCCCCTAGTAGCTCTGGTTCCCGTGTATCCCAGCCAGGGCGATCAAGCTTCTCCTCCGTGTCGGGACGGGTCTCATATCAACCGGTTAATCCGACAAGTTGCAGGAAGGGCATCATATGACCCCCAGTGTGGAGAGGGAGGTGGCCGAAATGATGCACCCGGCAGGGACCTGCAGCCGCTTCCGCCAGGGGGTAGAACACTCAACCGGCAAGTGCAGGGTAGAAATGGTAGGCTAATTATGGCTTTCCTGCAACTCCCACAAGTCACTGTCGGAGAGCGTGCCCAGCATCCAAAGCAAGCAGATGGCCCTCCCTGCGGTGCATGGAGACGTCTCTGAGCGGGCCGGAAGGAACTGCCTCCCCAGTCACAGCGCGCCTCTCGGTGCCAGTTCGGTGTGCCCTCACTGGCTACCAGGTGGGCCCCCCCGGCGTCCGATCCACCAGCCGCTACCCAGTCCGCCCGCTCTCTGGGGCGTTCAGGCGCCGTGGGCAGCCACACCTCCAGCACTCTGACGGCTCGCCGCTCACTGCTGTGCTTCAGCGGCCCCCGCTGCAGCGCACTCGGCGGTTGGGCGGACCCGCACACCCGCAGTCTCTTCAGCCGCGTTGCCCGGGCTCAGCTCCAGCCGGCCGGGGGAGCAGGTGGGGGAGGGGCGCCGCTATCTCCTGTTCCCCGCGCCGGTCTCCGCCGCCGGCCGGGGCCCGCACCTACTGTCCGCTCCTCGGCTCCCCACCACACAAGGGGCCTCCAGGCGCCCTCCGACGGCCCCGCTCCGCTCTCCACACCGTTCCCGGAGCCTCACTCCGTCAGCGCCGCCATCTTGTCACCTCCGCCCAGCCAAGCCGGCCCGATCGCCAGGTCCGGTCTATTCGGCGCCCAGGGTTCCGACGGGGGCCAGGCGCTCCCCACCACCTCAGCGACCCCCCAGGACCTCAGTCACAGCTGCCAGGTAACACGGGGCAGTATATTACAGGATTAAGGACGGGACTCGGCGCGGAGCAACTCGCTCACGCAGCCATCCCGGTCGGCGCCGAAACCACGCCCCCAACTTAGTCATAGGATGACGGTATTTCCAAAGAAAGTACATAACCGAAATGACTATAGCAGCCCATTAGTAGTTGTAAATATATATATTATATCCACAGCAAATGGCGGCTTAATTCACTAATCGCTAAGATGAATATCGTCTGACCAGATGGTAAAAGTTTACTTAAAAGGAGGCAGTTGGTTTTATTCGTGCTATAGTTTCCCACGCCACGGAGCAAATCAGATGAAAGTGCCTAATTGTTGGTAATACACAGGCGATTTCAAAAAGATGTCATATTGTTTTAATTTCATGCTCAATGTGTCAATTCATTTTTAAAAGAAACGGGTCATGTGAGTTTGTGAAAGGGCGGACCATATTGTTTAAGCAAAAAGAAAGGAAAATTGATATTCCGGGGTTTGTTAACTTACAGATGGCAACAGTTGTGGCTACACGTTATAGCTAGATTCCAAATCAAATCCACGAGCATCAGAACATCTGAAGCAATTGTGCTCGTTGTCTCATTGTAGCAGAATATCAACAACATAAGCATATCAATGTTATCTCAAGGTATTTTGTACAGAAAGATTCTATGAAAAGCTCATAAATATGAGATCTAAACATAGAAAATAAAAAACCTCAAAAGGTGTTTTGTTTTAGGACCCAAAATCACACGACACCTATCAATGTATGTCAGTTAACAATGTGCAATACAGACACTGTGTGCCAACTCATTGTAAATGATAGTGCATCTCATCCTCAGTGTTGTGTCCTCTTTCTAAACACCTCAACCGACAAATCCAGGATGCCTCCTTTTTTCTTAGGGTAAGTTCACGATCTCCACCTCTGGGGTGTGGGGGTACATGATCAATACCCTGTATCCATATCGTGCAGTTATCTTTATGATGTTCTCTCATATGGTATATCATTGGGTATCTCAAATCATAGTTTTTAATAGCACGTACGTGCTCTTGAATCCTCATTTTTAGTGGTCGTATCGTGCTACCGACATATATCTTGTCGCATCCACAACCAATTACATAGACTACATGACTTGTATTGCAGTTTATGTAATGCCGTATCTCATATTCACAATTGGTATTGTATTGAAATTTCTTAGTTTTGTTTTTTCCCAGAGGGCAAATATTGCATCCCCCACAAGTGAAAAAACCTTTTGGCTTGGTAGGCATCCATGTTCTGGTTTTTCTAATTGCAGGATAACTCGGACACAGGACATTACGTAGGGTTTTGCCTCTCCTGAAGGTAATTTTGGGAATATTATTAACCTCATTTTTCAGACTAGGTACCTCTGTAAGAAGACTCCAATGTCGTTTCAGCACTCTAAAAACATCAGTGCTATTTTGTGTGTACTGTGTAATAAATGCCATATTTGATTTTTGGGTCTTCTTATTGTACTTGGCTTTCTTAATCAGAGTGTTTTTGCGAGTAACTGTTAGTATTCTCCTTTCTGCTTTGTCCAAGACTTTAGCATTGTACCCCCTATTAGTAAATCTAATTTTGGTGTCATTTAGATTTTCTTTGAAATGCTTGTCAGTGCTGCAATTCCGTCTAATGCGCACCATCTCTCCGTAAGGTATGTTGTTAATAGTGGAGCTAGGGTGCGCACTCGAGGCATGCAGCAGACTATTGCAAGATGTACTCTTACGATATAAATTACTCTGTATCGTATTGTTCTCTATGTAAAAAAGTACATCTAAAAACTCAATCTGATGGTGGCTTGATTTTATAGTCAATTGTACATTAAAAGGGTTGTCATTCAGATAGGCGAAATAGTCCGCCAATTGGGCTTCACTCCCTTTCCACAGCATTATGGTTGTAGTAGGCCAAAGAACGTTATTATCGGTCCCATCACATATGATGAACCGTATTACGTAAAACATGTGCGTTTAGTTAACAATTATAATAAAGAGTCGAATTTGAGTCATATATGCCCCACGTATATATATAAAAACTGGGGTCGTCACTAAGAACAGCAGACCACATCGAACACAATGAGATGTTAATCGAAATGACGGAGCTAATACTATCCAGAAATTTTTTCTTGCATGGTGACACCTGGTACCATCAAATAAGGGGTACCGCAATGGGGAGCAGATTTGCCCCTTCATACGCGGGATTGCTTATGGGGTGGTGGGAAAGAGAACATGCTTGGGGCAGATATGCCTCCCCCTGGATGGATATGATCATTTTTTGGGGGAGGTATATTGATGACATCATAATGCTGTGGAAAGGGAGTGAAGCCCAGTTGGCGGACTATTTCGCCTATCTGAATGACAACCCTTTTAATGTACAATTGACTATAAAATCAAGCCACCATCAGATTGAGTTTTTAGATGTACTTTTTTACATAGAGAACAATACGATACAGAGTAATTTATATCGTAAGAGTACATCTTGCAATAGTCTGCTGCATGCCTTGAGTGCGCACCCTAGCTCCACTATTAACAACATACCTTACGGAGAGATGGTGCGCATTAGACGGAATTGCAGCACTGACAAGCATTTCAAAGAAAATCTAAATGACACCAAAATTAGATTTACTAATAGGGGGTACAATGCTAAAGTCTTGGACAAAGCAGAAAGGAGAATACTAACAGTTACTCGCAAAAACACTCTGATTAAGAAAGCCAAGTACAATAAGAAGACCCAAAAATCAAATATGGCATTTATTACACAGTACACACAAAATAGCACTGATGTTTTTAGAGTGCTGAAACGACATTGGAGTCTTCTTACAGAGGTACCTAGTCTGAAAAATGAGGTTAATAATATTCCGAAAATTACCTTCAGGAGAGGCAAAACCCTACGTAATGTCCTGTGTCCGAGTTATCCTGCAATTAGAAAAACCAGAACATGGATGCCTACCAAGCCAAAAGGTTTTTTCACTTGTGGGGGATGCAATATTTGCCCTTTGGGAAAAAACAAAACTAAGAAATTTCAATACAATACCAATTGTGAATATGAGATACGGCATTACATAAACTGCAATACAAGTCATGTAGTCTATGTAATTGGTTGTGGATGCGACACGATATATGTCGGTAGCACGATACGACCACTAAAAATGAGGATTCAAGAGCACGTACGTGCTATTAAAAACTATGATTTGAGATACCCAATTATATACCATATGAGAGAACATCATAAAGATAACTGCACGATATGGATACAGGGTATTGATCATGTACCCCCACACCCCAGAGGTGGAGATCGTGAACTTACCCTAAGAAAAAAGGAGGCATCCTGGATTTGTCGGTTGAGGTGTTTAGAAAGAGGACACAACACTGAGGATGAGATGCACTATCATTTACAATGAGTTGGCACACAGTGTCTGTATTGCACATTGTTAACTGACATACATTGATAGGTGTTGTGTGATTTTGGGTCCTAAAACAAAACACCTTTTGAGGTTTTTTATTTTCTATGTTTAGATCTCATATTTATGAGCTTTTCATAGAATCTTTCTGTACAAAATACCTTGAGATAACATTGATATGCTTATGTTGTTGATATTCTGCTACAATGAGACAACGAGCACAATTGCTTCAGATGTTCTGATGCTCGTGGATTTGATTTGGAATCTAGCTATAATGTGTAGCCACAACTGTTGCCATCTGTAAGTTAACAAACCCCGGAATATCAATTTTCCTTTCTTTTTGCTTAAACAATATGGTCCGCCCTTTCACAAACTCACATGACCCGTTTCTTTTAAAAATGAATTGACACATTGAGCATGAAATTAAAACAATATGACATCTTTTTGAAATCGCCTGTGTATTACCAACAATTAGGCACTTTCATCTGATTTGCTCCGTGGCGTGGGAAACTATAGCACGAATAAAACCAACTGCCTCCTTTTAAGTAAACTTTTACCATCTGGTCAGACGATATTCATCTTAGCGATTAGTGAATTAAGCCGCCATTTGCTGTGGATATAATATATATATTTACAACTACTAATGGGCTGCTATAGTCATTTCGGTTATGTACTTTCTTTGGAAATACCGTCATCCTATGACTAAGTTAAGATGGCGGGTACGTTCGTGGTGCTGTTTAGGGCACACAACGATTGGTATGTCATCAGATACACGTGATTCACGTGAACCCCCTTTTAAATCTCATGGCGGGCGGGCGGGCCGCCCATCCATAGTTGGATTGATACACGCGTCGGAAACTCGAGACGCCACCGAGGAGGATGATGTACTGACCCTACGGGTACGTGTTTTATAGGAGCTTCCGCCATTTGGAATAGAGACTCTTTCGCTTTACGAAAACTTTTTCCACCGCGTTTCACAACTTGGGTTAAACATATGCCACTTTCTGACGCGATAGTATTTGTGCGTTGGAAACCGATAACCGTATGGGTGTCCGTTTACGGAGTGGTGGGACGACCCCAGTTTTTATATATATACGTGGGGCATATATGACTCAAATTCGACTCTTTATTATAATTGTTAACTAAACGCACATGTTTTACGTAATACGGTTCATCATATGTGATGGGACCGATAATAACGTTCTTTGGCCTACTACAACCATGTTGTATTACATCCATGCCATGTCGTTTATACAATTCGACTAACATGGCATAGAGGGATCATGCAAGTCACTTAGTAGCGCATATAAAAACGAGGGACATGAATCTTAATCGATGGGTATATATATATTTTTTGTTGTTTGTAGGCAACTGCCATAAGGTGATACTATTTTTGGGATTCGGAACACGAATAGAGGAGGGACTATCTTCAAGCAGTGAAGGAGATTTTTCTCATACTGAAAAGGTAGTCAGTTTCGGTTTGGAAATTTGATAATATTAGAAACATTCCCGGAGTTAGGAGAATGTTCGGTTTCATATGTATAATTGATATCATATTTGGATATGTATAGATGAGAGTGGGGATACATTTGTCCCTCACATCCCACTTTCCTTCTTGTTTTAGGTTAATACCTTGTTCCATATCGAGCAAACAAGTTCTCTCCAATTTCGAAAACCACTTGATAAAACTCAACGGTATGGGTCAATCGTAGTGAGGTAAACCCAACATAAAAAGTATACATTTTGGATGAGGATTTCGGATTAGAAATACTCTACGTCTTGAAATTAATTGCGGTAGGAATAATGTTTGAATAATTCAATTTTTTCCTCTTACATGTGACACATATATATATATACTAATAGTAGTTATGACGTTTATTACTACACACAATATATTGTGTTGTAATAGAGGGACCATGAAGCCAGATAGGGTATTTTGCAACCTTGGACTTACACATATACACTTCGAATGTTTATCATTTACCATATATATACCTGCAGTCCTTTCCTTGTATATACATTTGGTCAATTAGTAGGGGCGAAACTCC
This sequence comes from Lissotriton helveticus, assembly GCF_964261635.1. Taxonomy (NCBI): domain Eukaryota; kingdom Metazoa; phylum Chordata; class Amphibia; order Caudata; family Salamandridae; genus Lissotriton; species Lissotriton helveticus. The sequence continues at coordinate 33,323,038 of NC_136073.1, forward strand.
TAAATGTTAACAACTATAAAAATGTTCTGGTAACATGTGAATTTTAAGGAAACTTGATGAAATAATAAATTGGGTTTGATATGATTATTGATCATTCTTACTGGTTGTGACGTAGATATAATGACATTAATTTTTTAATACATTTATGAGACATTCTCCTTTTGTGACTGTCGAAATGAACCATCATGCTTTGAACAGAAGTCAGATTCTGAAATTTACTTGACTTTTATTTTTGAAATATGATGCGATGTGCGAATAAGCTCCCACAGCTTATATCAATAGAATGATATAAAAGAGAAGGATGGCGCTGATATATGTGATTAAGATATGAAAAATGAATCTGTGTCAAGAAACACGATTGGGAGATACTATACCCAATCAAACCAAATTAATTTGAGATATATACTCCCTCTATCTTTTTGTGAAATTGTAGCAAGATTGATAGTTTGAGTAATGTTATGTGATATGAAATATGCAAGCAATTTTGCTAAACTATTGTCATCTTTGAGGCTACAACTTGCTTTACAGTAACTAATGCTGTATTATTTACAGCTTCTTTTTAAATAGGAGTGCACTGTTTTTAGACACTTATTTATGTATGTATGTGTATGTGTTGGTTTCTTTTGTGGCACTTATAGTGGTTTTTGTATGTCTTTTTGTAATTTACAGCCCTGAAGAAGTTCTGGTAACAGAACGAAACGCATTGGCTGGTGTTTATATGGACTATTAAAAGAACATTGAATTTCATCATTTTTTCATCATTTTTCATGATTCAGCGTCTGTATTTATGAGAACTGTTCAACGAATTATTACTTTCCAACGAGTTGTGGATACTTACTTTCGCAGCGGTGCTTTTTCATCTATAACAAAAATATAGACTTTTTCCAAGTTCTTGGATATGCTCCTGTGGACAGAGGGCATTTGAAAATTGCACGCTAGTCTACTAAGAATCAGTAATACATATTTTTTGGTGATATTAGGATTGGTGCTTGAAATAGGAGTGGTCCACTGTCCAAACTTTGCTGCATCAAAAATTTCATTTTGGACCCATTTGTTGCACGATCCAAACTAAGTGATTTGTTTTCCGTATAAGGGCTTCCTTCATTTTGAAGTGTTTGCTGTGGGACATTCTAGCGCATATTGTTCAATTCAATTTTTTGATTTCTATAACATAATGTCGAAATTCAAGGACACTAGGGAGGAGATGGCTTCGAGTCTATTTGGCAACACTCAATCTACCAGTGCTAGTGTATTGAAAGAGCCAAGTACGGAAGGCCTTCGAGCAAAATTCTTGAAATTAGAAAGACTTCAAAAGTTAGAAATGTCTAGATGGTGGGACGGAATAACGTTACAGAAATATATAGACAACCAAAAAATCCCACTCGGCCTGCGAATTCTAATTTTCCCAACCTTTGAGGATTTGGATGATGATTCCCTCAAGGATTGGGAAGAGAATTTAAAACAGGCATCGCATACTATGATGAAGATATTGATTCGCCACTCTGAGAAAAAGGTGGAAATGTTGAAACAAGAAATTGTTGCTTTAGAACGTGAAATAGACGAATCAAGTCTTAAAGACAGCATAAAAAAGAATTATGAGATCTTTGATGATGTGATAGGACGTTATCAAGTTTACTTACGTGACAAAAAATTAAGAAAGATTAAGCGCGACGATAATGATTACAAGACAGGGCGTATCTACACCTTTGCTCACAAATTTGATAACATAAAACCGGGGGGAGATGGTAAACGAGCTAGAGAAGAATCCATAAGTGCGAGTAGCAGCTCAATCTCCTCCTTGGATAGTTTATCCTCTAAAGATGGTGGGGCATGTCAGGCAATTTCTCCAAAACATAATTTTTTATTGGAGATGGAACGAATTCGACAGGGAAAAAAGAAACAGAATACCAACCCAGACCCAAAACCAGAAGGGGGGGCAAAGGGTGGAAAAACAGTACAACCAAGAGGGGGGACATTGCATCCAATGGACACCAGATCCAAGAAAACTTAGAACATGTGACACTCCCAGAAATTACCAACATCAATAGTGACCCTGCATCTCATGCTGCCAACGCCCTGACAATTGTAAACTTATCAGACCGCACTCTTACCGATGTGGAAATTAACATCCTACAAAAAGGTTTAAGTTTCTGTCCATCACAAGTTGGGGACCCAACTTTACTGATGATAGATTTGTTTAAATTTATACGACATTTGAAATTAAAAGATCATTTTCAAAACAATCCGAAGTCGGGTAATGATAATTTGTCTATTACATCTTCTTGTACCACCACAATATCTGACTTAGAGAATGCACAACTATTATTGTCCATTGAAACAGGTGACAATCCGTCAATACAGGAAATACGTTCGGATCTCAACATCGAGGAAGATATAATGATTACAAGTGGTCTTAAACCGCGTTCTAAATATATCCCGGTGAACACACATAAAAATATTGATTTGTTCAGAGAACGAGTTTCGCAGGACTTTTACAAAATGATTGATTCACCTAATAGATATATATACAAGCATCAAAACATGACTAAGATCGAAAGATTGGCTTTAGCTGGATTGGCTAGGGACAATAGCATTACCATCAAGGAAGCAGATAAGGGAGGAAATGTGGTTGTCATGAATACCATTGACTATGACAATGAGATTAGAAGACAATTAGCGGACACAACATGTTATAAAATGTTGGATGCCAGCCCCATTTCCTCCCTTGTCGCTCATATCAACACAAGAATACAGGATTGGGGTGAAGTTGGTCTCCTTTCAGAAGAAGAATGTCGATACCTCAAAGTAGCTAATCCCATGGCCCCGGGAATTTATTTGCTCCCTAAGATACATAAGGGGGGCTCTTTTCCACCTGGACGCCCGATTATATCGGGGATTAACTCTCCCACGGAACGACTTTCTCAGTATGTAGATGGGTTTTTGCAACCATTGGTTGTAAATTTACCTTCATACATCCAGGACTCAGGCGACATACTGAATAAATTTGATGGCCTACAATGGTCTGCAGACCTTATGTTTGTCACATTGGATGTGACAGGTCTATATACGTGCATACCCCAACATTTTGGCATAAGAGCACTTTCTTCATTTTTGTCACTAAGAACAGCAGACCACATCGAACACAATGAGATGTTAATCGAAATGACGGAGCTAATACTATCCAGAAATGTTTTCTTGCATGGTGACACCTGGTACCATCAAATAAGGGGTACCGCAATGGGGAGCAAATTTGCCCCTTCATACGCGGGATTGTTTATGGGGTGGTGGGAAAGAGAACATGCTTGGGGCAGATATGCCTCCCCCTGGATGGATATGATCATTTTTTGGGGGAGGTATATTGATCACATCATAATGCTGTGGAAAGGGAGTGAAGCCCAGTTGGCGGACTATTTCGCCTATCTGAATGACAACCCTTTTAATGTACAATTGACTATAAAATCAAGCCACCATCAGATTGAGTTTTTAGATGTACTTTTTTACATAGAGAACAATACGATACAGAGTAATTTATATCGTAAGAGTACATCTTGCAATAGTCTGCTGCATGCCTCGAGTGCGCACCCTAGCTCCACTATTAACAACATACCTTACGGAGAGATGGTGCGCATTAGACGGAATTGCAGCACTGACAAGCATTTCGAAGAAAATCTAAATGACACCAAAATTAGATTTACTAATAGGGGGTACAATGCTAAAGTCTTGGACAAAGCAGAAAGGAGAATACTAACAGTTACTCGCAAAAACACTCTGATTAAGAAAGCCAAGTACAATAAGAAGACCCAAAAATCAAATATGGCATTTATTACACAGTACACACAAAATAGCACTGATGTTTTTAGAGTGCTGAAACGACATTGGAGTCTTCTTACAGAGGTACCTAGTCTGAAAAATGAGGTTAATAATATTCCGAAAATTACCTTCAGGAGAGGCAAAACCCTACGTAATGTCCTGTGTCCGAGTTATCCTGCAATTAGAAAAACCAGAACATGGATGCCTACCAAGCCAAAAGGTTTTTTCACTTGTGGGGGATGCAATATTTGCCCTCTGGGAAAAAACAAAACTAAGAAATTTCAATACAATACCAATTGTGAATATGAGATACGGCATTACATAAACTGCAATACAAGTCATGTAGTCTATGTAATTGGTTGTGGATGCGACAAGATATATGTCGGTAGCACGATACGACCACTAAAAATGAGGATTCAAGAGCACGTACGTGCTATTAAAAACTATGATTTGAGATACCCAATGATATACCATATGAGAGAACATCATAAAGATAACTGCACGATATGGATACAGGGTATTGATCATGTACCCCCACACCCCAGAGGTGGAGATCGTGAACTTACCCTAAGAAAAAAGGAGGCATCCTGGATTTGTCGGTTGAGGTGTTTAGAAAGAGGACACAACACTGAGGATGAGATGCACTATCATTTACAATGAGTTGGCACACAGTGTCTGTATTGCACATTGTTAACTGACATACATTGATAGGTGTTGTGTGATTTTGGGTCCTAAAACAAAACACCTTTTGAGGTTTTTTATTTTCTATGTTTAGATCTCATATTTATGAGCTTTTCATAGAATCTTTCTGTACAAAATACCTTGAGATAACATTGATATGCTTATGTTGTTGATATTCTGCTACAATGAGACAACGAGCACAATTGCTTCAGATGTTCTGATGCTCGTGGATTTGATTTGGAATCTAGCTATAACGTGTAGCCACAACTGTTGCCATCTGTAAGTTAACAAACCCCGGAATATCAATTTTCCTTTCTTTTTGCTTAAAAAATATGGTCCGCCCTTTCACAAACTCACATGACCCGTTTCTTTTAAAAATTAATTGACACATTGAGCATGAAATTAAAACAATATGACATCTTTTTGAAATCGCCTGTGTATTACCAACAATTAGGCACTTTCATCTGATTTGCTCCGTGGCGTGGGAAACTATAGCACGAATAAAACCAACTGCCTCCTTTTAAGTAAACTTTTACCATCTGGTCAGACGATATTCATCTTAGCGATTAGTGAATTAAGCCGCCATTTGCTGTGGATATAATATGTATATTTACAACTACTAATGGGCTGCTATAGTCATTTCGGTTATGTACTTTCTTTGGAAATACCGTCATCCTATGACTAAGTTAAGATGGCGGGTACGTTCGTGGTGCTGTTTAGGGCACACAACGATTGGTATGTCATCAGATACACGTGATTCACGTGAACCCCCTTTTAAATCTCATGGCGGGCGGGCGGGCCGCCCATCCATAGTTGGATTGATACACGCGTCGGAAACTCGAGACGCCACCGAGGAGGATGATGTACTGACCCTACGGGTACGTGTTTGATAGGAGCTTCCGCCATTTGGAATAGAGACTCTTTCGCTTTACGAAAACTTTTTCCACCGCGTTTCACAACTTGGGTTAAACATATGCCACTTTCTGACGCGATAGTATTTGCGCGTTGGAAACCGATAACCGTATGGGTGTCCGTTTACGGAGTGGTGGGACGACCCCAGTTTTTATATATATACGTGGGGCATATATGACTCAAATTCGACTCTTTATTATAATTGTTAACTAAACGCACATGTTTGACGTAATACGGTTCATCATATGTGATGGGACCGATAATAACGTTCTTTGGCCTACTACAACCATGTTGTATTACATCCATGCCATGTCGTTTATACAATTCGACTAACATGGCATAGAGGGATCATGCAAGTCACTTAGTAGCGCATATAAAAACGAGGGACATGAATCTTAATCGATGGGTATATATATATTTTTTGTTGTTTGTAGGCAACTGCCATAAGGTGATACTATTTTTGGGATTCGGAACACGAATAGAGGAGGGACTATCTTCAAGCAGTGAAGGAGATTTTTCTCATACTGAAAAGGTAGGCAGTTTCGGTTTGGAAATTTGATAATATTTGAAACATTCCCTGAGTTAGGAGAATGTTCGGTTTCATATGTATAATTGATACCATTTTTGGATATGTATAGATGAGAGTGGGGATACATTTGTCCCTCACATCCCACTTTCCTTCTTGTTTTAGGTTAATACCTTGTTCCATATCGAACAAACAAGTTCTCTCCAATTTCGAAAACCACTTGATAAGACTCAACGGTATGGGTCAATTGTAGTGAGGTAAACCCAACATAAAAAGTATACATTTTGGATGAGGATTTTGGATTGGAAATACTCTACGTCTTGAAATTAATTGCGGTAGGAATAATGTTTGAATAATTCAATTTTCTCCTCTTACATGTGACACATATATATATACTAATAGTAGTTATGACGTTTATTACTACACACAATATATTGTGTTGTAATAGAGGGACCATGAAGCCAGATAGGGTATTTTGCAACCTTGGACTTACACATATACACTTTGAATGTTTATCATTTACCATATATATACCTACAGTCCTTTCCTTGTATATACATTTGGTCAATTAGTAGGGGCGAAACTCCTAAATGTTAACAACTATAAAAATGTTCTGGTAACATGTGAATTTTAAGGAAACTTGATGAAATAATAAATTGGGTTTGATATGATTATTGATCATTCTTACTGGTTGTGACGTAGATATAATGACATTAATTTTTTAATACATTTATGAGACATTCTCCTTTTGTGACTGTCGAAATGAACCATCATGCTTTGAACAGAAGTCAGATTCTGAAATTTACTTGACTTTTATTTTTGAAATATGATGCGATGTGCGAATAAGCTCCCACAGCTTATATCAATAGAATGATATAAAAGAGAAGGATGGCGCTGATATATGTGATTAAGATATGAAAAATGAATCTGTGTCAAGAAACACGATTGGGAGATACTATACCCAATCAAACCAAATTAATTTGAGATATATACTCCCTCTATCTTTTTGTGAAATTGTAGCAAGATTGATAGTTTGAGTAATGTTATGTGATATGAAATATGCAAGCAATTTTGCTAAACTATTGTCAGCTTTGAGGCTACAACTTGCTTTACAATAACTAATGCTGTATTATTTACAGCTTCTTTTTAAATAGGAGTGCACTGTTTTTAGACACTTATTTATGTATGTATGTGTATGTGTTGGTTTCTTTTGTGGCACTTATAGTGGTTTTTGTATGTCTTTTTGTAATTTACAGCCCTGAAGAAGTTCTGGTAACAGAACGAAACGCGTTGGCTGGTGTTTATATGGACTATTAAAAGAACATTGAATTTCATCATTTTTTCCTCATTTTTCATGATTCAGCGTCTGTATTTATGAGAACTGTTCAACGAATTATTACTTTCCAACGAGTTGTGGATACTTACTTTCGCAGCGGTGCTTTTTCATCTATAACAAAAATATGACCCCCTATATGTGTGGGCCCATTATTTTGTATATGGAGTCCTAGTGTAGATAAGTCTGAGAGCAAAGATAGGGTGTCCGGATGCGTGGGGATATCTACGTGAATATTAAAATCTCCTAAGAGTATAAAATCCTCCTTTGCCCTAATATATGGAGCTAGCAATTCCATAACGGACGTTACAAAACCCTGCGCTGACCCGGGAGGGCCATAGACTAAAGCTCCCTTCCAGTGAGTTTTGGCAATAGAGCTAACCTTAAATATCATTATTTCCATCAGAGTGCTGCTACGTTGTTCAAGTACAGAGATTTTTAAGCCCTCTTTGTATACGACCGCTATGCCCCCCCTATTTTATCAGGGTGGTCTAAATGCAAAATCTTATATCCTACAGGAACCCCCAGCATTATGGTTGGGACTGTATGTGGTTTGAGCCATGTTTCGGTTAGGAAACAAATGTCCGGGGTGGCCGAGTAGATAAGATCCCATAATTCACAGTAGTGTTTTGGCAGGGAGCGAATGTTCAGAAGAAAAATCTTTAGGCCTTTAGGAGAAGGACATTCCAGGACAGTATTACTGCTAATGGATGTGTAGTGAAGGGAAGCTTGAAAATGACAATTCAAGCAAGAGAAGGGGCATTCCGGGCATGGCCAAGAGACTAGAGCACATCCTATCAGCGGAGTAGGTCGCAACTCCTTTAGTGCTTGGGCAGTATAAGTAAGGCCATTTACCTTCACCAGAGGAACATCCATATGAGCAGAGCCTATAGCCCCGAGCCCCGTCCAGCCGCGGACGGGTGCAGACGGGCCGCTCTTTGGCTGCTCTTCGGCGTATCTTCGGCTGCTCGCGATCGCTGCGCACTCGGAGAGAGGCGAGGGCTAAAAAGCCCTTGAAGTGAAACCACTAGAGCGCTAACTGCTCCAGTGATTACCGGAAGTACCTGGCTCTCACCTGACCCACCCTCCGCACAACGGTACTAGCTACCCTGTCGGACCGGGGCGGGCAGGAAAGAAGATTGAGCCGAGGCTTCCCCGCTGTACTTAAGAAATGATTCCCCTCCTATTAGATCGGGTATGTGAGAATCGGCACAATAGCACTCTATAAGTGCAAATCCTGGCGTGGTATAAAATCAGCACAACACAGAATGAGTAATTTAAAATCACCACAACACAAATACAGTGAAATTAAAATTATTTTGACCAGCACAGCATAGAGCGCAGTTAAGCAACTTTAGCCAAAGCAAGCGGGTCGGGGACACTGCCACCTTCGCCTTACCGCAGCTTTGCCGAAGAAGACACTCCGCCTAAATAGCCCTTGAAGTGAAACCACTAGAGCACTAACCGCTCCAGTGATTACCGGAAGTACCTGGCTCTCACCTGACCCGCCCTCCGCACAACGGTACTAGCTACCCTGTCGGACCGGGGCGGGCAGGAAAGAAGATTGAGCCGAGGCTTCCTTCCACAAAGTCTGGCTGTGGTGCCACGTTTGCTCTTCAAGTATTTGGAGTCATGGGCGTGGGAGTTGCAGTTGTGCTGTCCTCCATCAGTAGCTTCATCAGCCTTCATTGTTTCTGACGTGTCCTGGGTGTGATCTGTGGAAATGTATGTGTAGTTATTGTAAATAAATATTTATTCAAAAGATTGTTAAAATCTTTGATTTATGTGTTTGCGACTTGTTATGTGTCTTTATCAGCACACAGTACACCATGTAACTTAGATGTACTACAACTCCCATGGTGCACTGCCAAACTGCAGCAAACATCTCAATAACGTTTTGTTAGCTGAAATGTTGTATTTGAGGATTACAAATAATATGTTATGTTAAGTAACTAAAAAAAGAGACGACTTACCCTGCTCTAGGGTCTGCAGGATTTGAGTTTTCAATCTCAGACACTCCCACCACACTTCCAGGTTCAAGTGTCCCCTCAATCAGTCAATCCATTGGAGTGGGTGGGGGTGTTTGGAGGGTCCACTCACCACCTGTGCCATGTGCCTCAGCCATCCTGACTGTCCCCTTCTCTTTGGTGCAGAATCTTAAGTCATACCAGAATTTCCTGATCTCTGGTGTGGTCCTCTGGATAACACCAAGGGAGTTGCCTTCCTCCAGGATGCTGTGCCATCTTTTGTTATTCTGGCTCTGAGGGACAGTAAATGATGCATTCCCAAAGAGCTGGTCCATGTGTGCCGCACATTCTTCAGTTAGCAGCTCCAACTCCTTTTCTGAAAATTTAACTTTGTTCTTCCTGCTACCAGAATCCTTGTCCCAATCTTCCTTGGACATTTGTTCTCCAGGAACTGGAATTCCACTGCCAGCAGTTGGACAGGAGCACTCCTTCCTTCCAGCACCTTTCTACGCTTCTGTATTGTGGCCATAAGGAAATCACAAATTTGCGATTTCAAATAAGCGATTTCCTAAATGCGATTGGGAATTTGTAGAAATCGCTATTAGTGGAATACACTCCTATGTGCATCTCATTTTATGATTCCCTAATAGCGATTTCTACTAATTCTCTATTTGGAAATGACAAAGCCTTTCTTGCGTACATATTGTCCTTTGTTTCTAAATCGGGGTCGCTGCAGGAGACTCTACGATACATGATATTATGGCACTGGTAAGCACAATATGTGGTGCAAAGTCTGTACATTTTGAGGCATATTCGTTTTTTAAAGAATTGTTTTATTGACATTTGTTATTTTTGCTTATTATTCTGGTTTGAAACTATGCTAACTATTCTATTACAGGCTACTGCACTTTCAAAAGCCAAGTTTAGTTTATGACAGGAGAGATATTATGATGCAGTCCTTTGTGGTAATATTCTACTGAGCTTTAAAGTCCAGTCGCACAGGAGTATATGCCAGGCAGACAGCACACTTCTCCCCACCCCAAAACAAGCAAATTGTTGACTTCCTGCCGCCACCTGCCTCTCACAGATGTGGAGCAGACAGCACTATTCTATCCGACCCCCAAAAATAAGTCACTACTTGACTTCCTGCCGCCACCTGCCTCTCACTTAGATGTGGAGCAGACGGCACTATTCTATCTGACCCCCCAAAATAAGTCACTACTTTACTTCCTGCCGCCACCTGCCGCCACCTGCCTGTCACAGATGTGGAGCAGACAGCACTATTCTATCCGACCCCCCAAAATAAGTCACTACTTGACTTCCTGCCGCCACCTGCCTCTCACAGATGTGGAGCAGACAGCACTATTCTACCCGACCCCCTCAAAATAAGTCACTACTTGACTTCCTGCCGCCACCTGCCTGTCACAGATGTGGAGCAGACAGCACTATTCTATCCGACCCCCCAAAATAAGTCACTACTTGACTTCCTGCCGCCACCTGCCTTTCACAGATGTGGAGCAGACAGCACTATTCTATCCGACCCCCTCAAAATAAGTCACTACTTGACTTCCTGCCGCCACCTGCCTGTCACAGATGTGGAGCAGACAGCACTATTCTATCCGACCCCCCAAAATAAGTCACTACTTGACTTCCTGCCGCCACCTGTCTCTCACAGATGTGGAGCAGACAGCACTATTCTACCCGACCCCCTCAAAATAAGTCACTACTTGACTTCCTGCCGCCACCTGCCTGTCACAGATGTGGAGCAGACAGCACTATTCTACCCGACCCCCTCAAAATAAGTCACTACTTGACTTCCTGCCGCCACCTGCCTCTCACAGATGTGGAGCAGACAGCACTATTCTATACGACCCCCCAAAATAAGTCACTACTTGACTTCCTGCCGCCACCTGCCCCTCACAGCAGTACATCTCAGTAAGAGAAGCCTTTACCCACTGTTCTGTCTGACCCTGAGCCCCAAACCTCCCTATATCCAGTTGTCCTTCCCCAGCCCCATACAGCTCTGCTGCCTTCCCCATAATATCTCAAGATTTCTAATAGAGTTCCCACCGGTAAGGGATGAGATCAGAGTTGTGGTGATGGAGAGATGTGAGATTGTGACTAACCTGGCGCTTCAGCAATGTAAGATCTGCGCCTGAATCCCAGCTTCCTCGCTTGACCACATGTGTGACACTGTGCAACCCCATCAGTCTCAGGCTGTGCTGCAATGTGCAGGTGCAAGAAAAGTGAGCAGTGTAATAATGAAGTAGCGGGCATGAGACACACGAGCATGTGCTAGTAGGACACCAGTGTGACACGCTTTTTAGGTCGAGCCTAGGCAGTGCATATGCGCTGTCTGCAAGACCTGTTGTAAGAACAAAATGGCTTTTGTCCCGCCTGCTGCTTACCTGCTGCTTATGATAGGTTGAGTCCACTGTCCCTCTTTTTTGCTGGCTCCTTGCTGCCTCCTTACTGGCTGACTCAGCTGATGCGTCCCTTCCCTTGAAGGCTGAGGAGCACCAGCCAAGTACAGTTTCCTTACTCCTTACGGTTTTATGTGCTGTTTTGTAGAACTCTTTTTTCTCTGCTGCCCTTCCAGGAGCACAGGTCTGTTTACATGAAGAAACCTAGGTTAACACACGCCTAACCTGAAATATTCTTCACATCCGGTACGTGCACTGAAAATGGGCTTCTGCCATAAAAAAAATAAGTTCTCTCATTGATACCCCCAAAAAATGCAATAACACCAGAGTCTCAATCTGAGGTATTGCTTCTGGTCAGGCAGTCCTTGCCTGCCCTTCGTCATAAGGCATTCATGGCAGCGCGTGCCAGGTGTGCTGTTGATATAATAATACAAGGAACGCAATTTTGTGTGCACACACCACTGGTTTCACTTCTGAAACCCACAGTCCAGCTGTAAGACCCAGGGCTGGGCGTGTCTCGGTTTCCGGGTACAGGAGTTGGGGCTGGACAAGGCCTCCAGGCACACAGGGGCGGCTCTAGGCTCATGGCGGCCCTGGGCAGGGAGAGTAGGTAGGGGGCCCCGGAAGAGGGGGTCCGGGCGGGGCAGAGCCCCCCCGGAGCTCAGGAGGGGGTGGGGGGGTCAGGGTGTTAGGAAATGGAACAGAGCCGGAGGCCGCTCTGCCAGGGGTCGCCACGCAAATATGTATCCATCCTCAGAGGATTATTATATTAAGGATATATATTGATGTGGAGGCCCCTGGGGTTTGGCGGCCCTTTGCAGGTGCACGCTGTGCACATGCTTCTAATAAAGAGTTGGTAGCAGAGGACTTATTAAATGTCTCAACACACTGTAAAACACATTGAGGAGCATATTACTAACAAGTAGCGATAATTATCGCTAAATAGGCTAAGCGACGATTTTTTTATCGCTGCCTATTGCTGGATATGGTAGCGGAGAAAACATGCTATTAGCAAAGTTTTTCTCCATTGTGCTAAAATATCCAGCGATAGCGGCGAAATGCGTGAATATCACTGAGAATACAGCGATATTCACGCATTAGCGACGAAATGCTCTTAGCCATGTTATCCACCTCCCATTGAATAACATGGCTAAGAACCGGTCTGAGCAGGCGTTAGTTTTTGGTGATAGCGGGAATATTTCCATCGCTTCGCCTGCCTTGCTAATAGACGATAGCGACGTTAGCGACTGCTTTCAGTCGCTAACAGGTTGGGTACGTCCACTTTGCTTGTCATGATCGATAAATATTGCTGACATGCAAAGCGGGCCCCAAACCGCTCGCTATCGCCTAATAGAGCGATAGAATTATCGCCGCTTAGCGGCCGAAAACGGCCGCTAAACCGGCGATAATTGCCTATCGCCACCCTTGGTAATATGGCCCTGAGTTCACAAAATTCAGCTTGTCTTGAATTCTCCTCCTTTCCTATCCATGGGGCATGGCGACCAAAAAAAAGCCTTCTAAGCCTGATCCTCCCCCTGGCCCTTCTCCCACGCTTGCCAAAAAAGTATCAATAATTTATTTTTACTTTTCGCTTTAAATCAGGACATGAGTCAGGGTACACTAGGGTGGACGGCGTCCACCCACTATTTTCACAGGGTGAACGCTGTCCACCCTGCCAAGAATTTGGGCCCCACTGAATAATGTGCTGAACTCATCCTGGTGTAATTTCCAAACACCGGGACACTTTCAGCAGCACCTGCAGTTTGTCTGCTTTCCATCTTCAACAAGCAACAACGTGCAGGCAGGGACGGGGCTTTCTTATTTAAGACTCCTGCTGGGCCCAGAACAAAGGACAGTTTGAGGGGTCATCAGGCCTCCTTTTGTTGGAGTCTCTTGGCTGGGAGCAGTCAGGAGCCTCACACCTAATGCAAATGCAGTGGAGGGGAAACAAAGGCTCACACCTTGTTAGCACTTCACACATACCGAAGAGAGGCAGCTTTTTACATTGTTCAGTCCCTGTTTAGGAGATATGTATCAGAATATCAGATGTGTTGGTCTTTCCCAGTATTTACACAAAGAAAATTGCATTTATGTGGAGCTTACTTCCCCTGAGGAGGCGTTGAAATAATTTAAGTACCACTATTTTTTCTTGTATAGCCCTACTCATTCCAATGCAGGGTGTCAGAGCGCTTTACATCAGCACATGCACATTGTGCATATTACATGTACAATAAATTATATAAGTTTGTAAATGAATGTACAGGATGTGTTGCATAAAACTGGGGAGGTGTCAAAGTCACATATCATCTTCCATAGCTCACTGTGCTATTTCCCTTTTTTCCTTTCTCAATGTTCTGCCTTTCTGTCTCCAGCCATGGGCCAGAGTCTGATGAAAGAAAACTAAATCTCAGTCTGCAAAAAATAGTGCAGGTACCCACCACTCACGTGCAACCACAGGTGCAAAGGAAGCACCTCCAGACAACCAGTGCTTCTCTGGAGATAAAGGGATGCAGTTCCCCACACACAGAAGAAAATCTGACATATTCAAAACGTATATACCAAGGTTGAAGAGGTTTCCCCACCACTGTCAATGTATCCATCATAGGTGAAACCACTTGAAAGGGGGGGATGCATTAGACCTTCAGGTGGAGCACCCTTCGCCACTTTCAGTTATTGCAGCTACTCAAGTGTGCGGGTGGCAAACAGAATGGGAAGTGGCCTACGGTTTTCCTCTGTAAGAAATTGGAATAAAGCCACTGAGTGCAAATCCAACCAGTGGCACATAACAAATGGAACAGCCTGTATCATTAAATGCTAAACATGCCACCTATGCCTAAAAATGTTTTCGCCTAATAATATCCTCTTGGTGCCTGCTGTGCCATGCATAATAGTCATCGCCCCAAGCCCCAGAAACATAAGCAGCACTGAAGGCAAAAGCCAGCAGAGCAGCTCCAGGTTGGCTGTTGCTGTCAGTCGTGAACTGGGTTGGACTGTCATATAGGGCAATAAGGCAGTGCCCGATGGGCTGGTCTGACAGTGCATTGTGTATGCTCCCTGTTTGCTCCTTATGGGCCTGTTTTATGGTCTGCTGTGCCGTTTACATATCCCGCTCCGGTATCACGCTATCTCCTGTCATGCATTATCCCAAACCCTTTACAGCAACTCTTTCCCTATTTTTATAATTCCTTTTTCCATTGGTGTCATTTATTTTCCACCTCCCCTTCCTCGTAACCTATTTCTCATTGTCTGGTTCTCATGTGCCGCAAGATCATACCAATGGCAATAGCACTATGCAAATATGATCATTCGACTGCAAACAAAATTACAAAAATAAAAAATATTGTCATTTACAACGCCAATAGGTCTAACTTTCACAAATGCGAGACCGATTGCATTGCAAATGCTTGTTTATTGTCTTGTTGCATAAACACTCTTTGATAGGCCTACGCGGTGCATATACATTGTTTTGTGTATATGAGAAGGAGACAAAGTATTTGTTTAGTTTCCACACTAGAGTAGGTTTATTTTCCACGCACAATCCCCGCCAGGAAGCGATTCATATTTATGATTGTGACAGGGCACTTCCTGCCCCAGATGTGTTTGCTGCCTGTAACACCAAATAAATAAGTCTTATTTCAAGGTGTACGTCAGCCTCGTGCAGCAATACGTTTTAATAAGTATGGCAAGTATTAGGATATGAGACACCTCAGAGATGGTGCTGACAGTTCTTCAGTAACCTGCTTCCCGCATCAGCCCCCGGTCTCCGACATGTTGGTTTATTCTTCTCCCGCCAGTTCCTCTTTTGGAAAATGGGGGCGCGCACAGTGCCCCCATGCTCATGCCGAGCTGAGCTCGTCATGAGCTACGGCGCTACGGCGCTACGGTGCTCATGACGAGCTCAGCTCGTCACAGGTGTATTACCTCCCGTGGAACGCTCAGCACAGGCGGGGAATGCTCCCCGCATCTGAACGTTCCACGGCTCATGACGAGCTGAGCTCGTCATGAGCCTCGAAGAGGTTAATGGCCCGGAGCACTCCAGGACTGAGTAGCCAGGAATGAGAGGCCCCGGCCACCTCAGCACTGCTGCAATAGGAGCTGGTGGTGACGGGAGAACAGCAGCCACCATGAGATGACATTTCGGGGACAGACATTAAGGATATACAGGCACATGCATCAAGGTAGGATTTTGCGAGTCCTTAATTGCGAATATTAAGGAATCGCAATTATGGACTCGCAAAATCCTATGCATGTAGGAATCGCTATAAAAATAGCAATTCCTTCATATTCCTTATTTGCGAGTAATGCTTCCCATTCATTCCTATAGGCATTCAGGTCCATAGGAATGAATGGGAATTTGCACGTGCAATTTGCGAGTACCAATAGGTACTAGCAAATTGCGCATGCAATTTCAAGGGTGCAAGGGTGTTAAAAGGACACCCTGTTGCACCCCCTGAAATTGATCCGTGCACATGTGTTGCGCACACACATGTCCCAATGGCATGTGTGTTTGTAACCTACAACTTCGAACAATGCACTTTAGTGCATTTTTCAAAGTTTTCGCTATTTACCATCTTGTATGATTTTGCGGTAAATAGCTGGCCAAAATAGCGAAATCACCATTATAAAAGGCATCTTGCATTGCATTTAAGGAATCGATCCTTAAATGCAATCGCAATTTGAGAAATCGCAAAGCATTGCGATTTCTTAAATTGCGAGAGGCAAGTTGTTTCATGCATTGCAAAAGCAAATTTTGTGATCACAAATGGCTAATTTTTGCGAATCGCACTATTTGCAATCACAAAAATCTTTGATGCATGTGCCTGTAAGTCATTAAAACACATGGTATGAGATGCAGAAGTTTAGAATGTCGCCCCAGTGAAAACCCTGGGCCGGTGAGGGGCATTCAGAGCAGCCTCCCTGCCTGCTTCTGTTTTCGGAGTCCCAGGCAAAATGATGTATTATCACTGGAGTGCTCGCATTGCATCATCTGAAGGCCCCTTTGCCTCCTGTGTTGTGGTCAGGGAGTGGGGCACCCAATTGCGGGAGTTTGTGGAGGCACAGTAAGGCAGCTGCCTAGAATAGCTGTAATACAGCATTAGTCATATACCAGAGATGAGCACAGACCCAGGGTGGTTTTGCCTTGCCCTTAACCCTCCTGCCCCCGTTGACCTCTCTGAAGCTTGGCAGGCACACTGGGGGAAGACTGAGCTGTAGGGAAGAGCCCTTTTTGACATGGCTGCATGTCTCGCGTTGTGCAAGAGGGGACAAGTTCTTGGGAGGGGGTGACTTGTCCTTAGTGTTGTTGGACAATGCCTGCCTCTTGATTCTGTCATGACCTCAAGAAAAAACAAGCATTTGCAATGCAATAGGTCTTGCATTATTAAAGTTTGAGCATATGGCATGGCTAAATAATGCAACACCAATAGCTCAAACTTTATTAATGCGAGACCTATTGCATTGCAAATGCTTGTTCAATTTGTCTGGGGGTTTGTATGTCAGCTAAACCCAAATCTTTTTGAACCTTCAATAGTATGGCATCTCTAGTTTGGGCATTGGCCTTAAGCATGGCTTTGTTCAAACTAGTGATGTTGTAACCCTGTGCTATGAATCTATCTATAGCCTCATTTTGACATTGTTCCAGATCAGTCTCCGAACTACATATCCTCCGTATTCTCAGATATTCCCCATACGGGATACTCTGGATTAAATGCTTGAGAAGTGAACCTTCAGCTTGAACGGTCGAATATATATAAACAAATGAATTAGCTTAAAGTACAGCAACACTTGAAAGTCTGAGTTTATTAAATACCACTTAAATCTCGATATATAACCTTACTTATACATACCTTCCATATACTTATGCATCTTTATATTTATTACTTTAATCCAAATTCAGTATCTCCAAAAGCACTACCCTATATCTCGTCCCATACCTCTCTCAGTATATGCTCTACCTCAACTCTGACTCATCCCAAACCTCAATCTACTTCTCTCTCCAATGCACTTCCCTATTTCTCACCCTATAACTCTGTTTATCTTCTACCTCCACTCTCTGACTACTATGACCCCCTAAATAATCCTTTCCAGACTCGTTCCTCCTCTACCCCTCCCTTGCATAATCTCAAACATCTTTTACTATTCAGATCTCCCAAACAAGCCTTTCTAAAGCCTTCCCTCCCCTTCTACTCATCCAAACCTGCTAGGATATTCAAATAAAATCTTTCTAGCCCCTGCCCTCTTCTATTCATCCACTATTCTAATAGACTCAAAAGTCTGCCGCTCAAATTAATTTAGTAATTCCCTATGCTAATGCACTACTAATCCTATTTGGGTTCTGGAGTAGCGTGCTACTACTCAAAGTGCTTTTGATGCCTCATCAGGGGTATCTAGCGCTATATAAAATCAAACCCCTCCCTCTTCTATCGAACCATTATCCTTTTCAACCCAAATAACAGACTCACATGTCCACCGCTCAAATTAATTTCATATTTCCCTATACTAATTAACCACTTATTCTTTTTGGATTCTGGAGCAGTGTGTTACTTGCCGAAAAGCGTTTTGATGCCTCGTCAGGGGTAGTAAGCGCTATGTAAATGCAATTACAATAGTACAACAATATATGGGATGTATTCACCTTAGGAGTAAGTAGCCCTTTGGCTACTTCCTTACACTCCCCTAAACGCCCCTAAATTCAATATTTAGTGGTCCCCCTGACACCTGGGTTCATATCTGCCTGCTGGGAACTGACAAAAGGACAAAGAAGAGCAGAAGTTGTGAGAACAGAGGTCCTGCACCAAAATTGGTGCCAACCCCTGCCTGGTTGCTTGCAGCCTTCCTAACCCCTTGGAGTATTGTTCTTACCTTCAACAACCAAGCAGCATCTCCTTTAGGGTGGAGGAACCATCCCCCTGCACCTGCAGGCACCGACTGCATTGCCCCGGTACCTCGTCTTGCTGCCAATATGGCCCACTGTGGGAACAACTCACCAGGAAGAGGCTGATGTGAGTCTAGGAGGCCGGCCCTATTGCTTTCGCCAAGTCTTGAGACACTGGCCCCTCCTGGAGCATCCCAGCACCAATACCCTGGACACCTGAGCTCTTGCAACTACCAAGGCTTGTTGCGTATCCAGTCTGGACACCACCAACGTCAACGCTGACTTGCCATCGAGTGGCATCAGGATCGACGAGATCTTCGAGGCTTGCCCTGCTATCCTCTCCTTCTCCAGGTCATCAAAGCCAAGTGTGAGCCTCTAACAACAGCGACTCTCCAGATAAAACACCTCTGCACCCGAGCCCCGCAGCCTGGGTTCACACTCTGCACCCGAGCCCCCCAGCCTGGGTTCACACTCTGCACCCGAGCCCCGCAGCCTGGGTTCACACTCTGCACCCGAGCCCCACAGCCTGGGTTCACACTCTGCACCCGAGCCCCTCAGCCTGGGTTCACACTCTGCACCCGAGCCCCCAGCCTGGGTTCACACTCTGCACCCGAGCCCCGCAGCCTGGGTTCACACTCTGCACCCGAGCCTCGCAGCCTGGCTTCACACTCTGCACCCGAGCCCCGCAGCCTGGGTTCACACTCTGCACCCGAGCCCCGCAGCCTGGGTTCACACTCTGCACCCGAGCCCCGCAGCCTGGGTGTTGGAAATGGGATCCCCGGCTGGCCAGGGCTTTCGCCAAAGTCAGTCAGAGACCACCACACCCAAGTCAGGGCAAGGGAGTTACACGCCAAGATAACCCCTACTCACCCTCTAGGTAACGTGGCGCGAGCAGCAAGGCTAAACTTGGAGGCGATGTAGGTTAAGTATTTGCGCACGCACCCCAGCAACAACAACCAAAGGCCCACCACAAAGGAAACTCCACACAAGGTTATATAAAAAATAGCCTTTGTATTACACCAAAACACATTAGATAAAACACACACTTTACAATGTGCCAGAGGCACGGGCAGAATTTACAAGGGATTATTTACAAGACAGGGCCACCTGGACCACTGTCAGGAATCAGAAGTAGCACTGTCAGAGATAGCACTTAGTACATAGAATATAGCACAAAATAGCACACAACCAGTAATTACTGGTAACCAGGATCTCACTAGCACCACCTGTACTAGGGAGAAAACAACCACCTATGTATCACAATACCTGTAGGGGTGTAAGGGGAAAACACATGATGCAATGCATGACATTCATTCAGAGGTGTAAGGGCACATGACGCATAAACAATACATTCAGAGGTGCATAGAACAATAACAATTGCGCCAAACTCACGTAAGTCACCACCTGTGACTGTCCCTAGGCCCACTGGCCTCTCTAGGGCTAGGACGCCCTGTGTCCAGTGTCCAGGGGCCTAAACGTAGCAGTTGCCCACAAAGTGCTGGGCAACTGGTGCAATTGAGGATGAGCCAATCGTGGGAGCCTCACAGGCTCTGGAATCAAAATGCCCCTTTGAGCCTCGCTGGGCTCTTCACGCTACCAAATGCCTCCTCTGAGCCTCTCTGGGCTCTGAAACACAATGTGGGCACTCAGGAGCCTCTCTGCGCTCGAATTATGCCAAATTGCGCCCGAGCCTCGCAGGCTCTAAAGAACAAGGCAGCCCGTCGTTGGAGTCCCCCCTCTGGGGGCTCGAGATCACTAACAGGCCCCGGGAGCCTCTCAGGGCTCTCCCACAATGGCGGCACTCACGTTGGAGCCTTGACGGGCTCGAGATACCCACAATGCCCCCAGGTAGGTTCCTGGAAAAGAGAACAACTTCTGTGGGGACACAGCCCCATTTTTATACAGTGCATTCCTTTGTTCAAGGGTGCAGAGTGGGGGCGGAACCAGTCGCAGCTGGTTCTTGAGTACTCTGTTTACCTCAACCACCCTCTCTATTCACTGGCAGGGCTTGGGTCATTAGACACACCACAGGGGGGCGGAGCCAGCATTGTGTGGGGAAAACCCAGCCCATCCAGGACACAGGTACACTCCTCCCACACATCACTCATGCTAATCTCCCACTCACCACCGGGCAGACCCATCCAGACTTCCTGGAGCCTGGCATGCCAGCCAGCTCCAGCCAATCACACGCCAGCACCCTCACAGCACACGTACAGCCATGTCTAGAAATGGCGCTTCGCTACTAGACACATACATGCTGCATACACCGTTGCGCAGCATTCACTCACACGAGTTCACACATACCAGACTCAAGCCTGTACACCCCACGCATCAGGAACTACCAGGGACACATACATTCCCCATGCATTCCTATGGGCGGGCAGGCCTAGCTCAGCACATGCACTCAGAGTGCGCACGCACTTTCCACTGGGACACAGTGAAAGTGCGCAGAATCCCTAAAATCACCATTGCCAGGTCACCATTTCTAGCAAAAAGTCTAGGGGTGAACCTGCCCTAAGGGCCAAAGTCCAACATAACCCCCTTCCAGCCAAAACGCAGGGGAGACCAATCACCACCGTGATGGACTTCCCTGCTTGGGGCGATAGAACACGGACGCGGGCCCGCAACTGCAGGGACACCCTCCTGTTCTATGCCACGGTGAACCCATGGGATTCCTTCTCAACACACTGTCTGGACCAACTGGGCTACCCCACTGGTACTCCCAAGTTGTCCGCGGCCAGGACCAGGCCCTGGGCCACCCAGGTGCCACGGGTCCATGCCAATTCGCAGAGCGGGGGGTAGTAACCCCTGGCACATAGGAGCCATTTTCCACTCTTCCTGTCTGCAAGACAGGACTAGACTGCCACTGGTACTCCAGCCTAGGGCCTACAACCTCAGGCGGACCAGGAGTCTCGGGGAAGGCTCTCCTCCCCCTACCTCTTCTCCTAGGGTTCCTCCTCCCTCTGCGAGGGGTACCCCTAGAACGCCATTCCAACCCAGGACTTATCCACTCAGGTTGCACCGGGGTCAGAGGTGGGCTCTCCCACCCTCTGCACCCCCTTCCAGAGGTCTGCCCTCTCCCACCTGGAGAAGTTCCTCTGGAAGAAGAACCGGTCAGGACACTGGTTACAGTCGTCCTACCCTTCAGGTCAGGCTGATCCTGAACCTGGCCTCCCAACCTCTGGTCTAGAACCTTCGGTGGAACAATTGCCTGGCACTCCAGGACTTCTGGGGATTCACTCGCAATCCCCCTGAGGCTAACAAATGTCACATCTGTTGCGTGACTGTCTGTCTGGCGCAGATCTCCCGCCCTCTGTCCACCTGACAGTGCGTGACGATCCCCCAGACCAGAAGTGGTGTCACCATGGTCACTACACGGGAACCTAGCCCAACTGGGTAGTCCCTGACCCACTGGTCCTTCCACTGGGGAACTCCCCCAATCACTCCTCACTCTGGACTCCTGTACCCTCCCTACCGGAGCGGTACTGCCAGACTCTAGAACCACAGGAGCTCTGGTTACAGACACTCCAGGTCCTCTACTCACTAGGAGATCCTCCTCAAGTGGACTAACAGGACAGCCTAGGTCCCCAACCTGGTGTTCCCTCAAGAAACCATCCAAGTCCTGAGGCAGGGCTTCGGGCGTCTGGGGAACCTTGGTCTCCCCCTCACTCCTGCTCCACTGAGCCAGGCAGTGAGCCCCTACACCCTCCTCGCTATCCTGGGACCTAGCTGGGCTACACTGAGCCTCCTCCACCACGCTGGGCTGGAAGATCCCTGAACCACTACTTTTGGAGTCACTCACCAATGACTCTAGAGAACCTCTGGCCCTTTCCCAGCGGTCGGCTTCCCTTGCCAGTAACTCTGTATCAGTAAATCCAACTTGCAACAGGTGTTGGCGCAACTCTGGCGAACAACCACTGAGCACCTGCTCTTTGACTATAAGATCAAACAAGACTTCAAAATCAGAGTCAGTGTGAACCTCTACCCAAGCCCACAGTGCTCCACAACATTCATCCTCAAACTTCTCCCACGACTGGTGAGGCAGCTTCCTACTGCCCCTGAATTTCAACCTATACTCCTCCTCTTGGGAAACAGGTACCAGACTGGGGGAACTGGGACTGGGATTTCCTACACTGGAATCTAAATAGCTGCCACCACTGGACCCAACCCTCCCTGGGGGATCCAGAAACTCAACACTGCGCGCAGGGGATAGTCTACCCTCCAGAGCTACTTCGCCTCTGGTGGAGGCCCTCTCAGCCTCCTCTATCCTTTCCTGCGCTAAGACCCTCTCGGTCTCTAGCTGTTGCTTTCTAATGCCCAGCTGTGCCATAGCCTGGGCATGCTCCAACCTGAGCCTCTCTAAAGCCAGCTGGTGCTCCCTTTCTCTCCTCCTATCTTCCAGCTCCTCTGGGGACAGGGAAAGGGATGAGGCGCTGCCTCCTATGCTGGACCCAGCAAGGGACTCCCTATCTATGGGGTCCTCACTATCTGCTGGCGTCCCTGTGCTATCATTTTCTTCCTCCTCTTCTGAATCTTCAGGGCTCCCCACAGACCCACCACCCTCCTGGTGTGAAGCCCGGGCCCTTTCCTCACTGCGCTCAAGGTCCCACTGACACTTTTGCCATAGGATCAGGCTGCTCCTAAGTTCGGACTGAGTGTCTAACTCATCCACCCCTATGTCTCTCTCTTCACAGAACCTTACCAACTCTCCCATACTGTATTTAAACAGAACACAGAAATCAAAAGCAGGCTCCATTCTGGCGGACGTTCTAGTGAAGAGATCACACAGGCAACCTAGGGGTCTGAGCTACGCAGGAGTACACAATTCACAAGGTATTCAGCAAGCTCTCTACCCCAGAGAACTCACACTCACTTGACTAGTGCCACACACCATTCATCCACACACAACCCTCCCCTCGGACTGGTAAGGCAGTTTCTACCACCCCTGACTTCTCAACCTGACCACAAGTGACACAGGTACCGACTCTGGGCGCAGGGAGGGGGACAAATGTACTGGACACAATTACACAATGGATACCTTCAGGAGAAGAAAATATGAAACTTCAAAAAAAACAATCCCCTTAAAATGTGGTCATCTAAAATGCAGAGTTTTGTGGTGCAGCCAGCCGCTACTAAGGTACAAGGCAAACACAAATCCTTATCCCGCCGCTTGCCGCCAATGTTGGAAATGGGATCCCCGGCTGGCCAGGGCTTTCGCCAAAGTCAGTCAGAGACCACCACACCCAAGTCAGGGCAAGGGAGTTACACGCCAAGATAACCCCTACTCACCCTCTAGGTAACGTGGCGCGAGCAGCAAGGCTAAACTTGGAGGCGATGTAGGTTAAGTATTTGCGCACGCACCCCAGCAACAACAACCAAAGGCCCACCACAAAGGAAACTCCACACAAGGTTATATAAAAAATAGCCTTTGTATTACACCAAAACACATTAGATAAAACACACACTTTACAATGTGCCAGAGGCACGGGCAGAATTTACAAGGGATTATTTACAAGACAGGGCCACCTGGACCACTGTCAGGAATCAGAAGTAGCACTGTCAGAGATAGCACTTAGTACATAGAATATAGCACAAAATAGCACACAACCAGTAATTACTGGTAACCAGGATCTCACTAGCACCACCTGTACTAGGGAGAAAACAACCACCTATGTATCACAATACCTGTAGGGGTGTAAGGGGAAAACACATGATGCAATGCATGACATTCATTCAGAGGTGTAAGGGCACATGACGCATAAACAATACATTCAGAGGTGCATAGAACAATAACAATTGCGCCAAACTCACGTAAGTCACCACCTGTGACTGTCCCTAGGCCCACTGGCCTCTCTAGGGCTAGGACGCCCTGTGTCCAGTGTCCAGGGGCCTAAACGTAGCAGTTGCCCACAAAGTGCTGGGCAACTGGTGCAATTGAGGATGAGCCAATCGTGGGAGCCTCACAGGCTCTGGAATCAAAATGCCCCTTTGAGCCTCGCTGGGCTCTTCACGCTACCAAATGCCTCCTCTGAGCCTCTCTGGGCTCTGAAACACAATGTGGGCACTCAGGAGCCTCTCTGCGCTCGAATTATGCCAAATTGCGCCCGAGCCTCGCAGGCTCTAAAGAACAAGGCAGCCCGTCGTTGGAGTCCCCCCTCTGGGGGCTCGAGATCACTAACAGGCCCCGGGAGCCTCTCAGGGCTCTCCCACAATGGCGGCACTCACGTTGGAGCCTTGACGGGCTCGAGATACCCACAATGCCCCCAGGTAGGTTCCTGGAAAAGAGAACAACTTCTGTGGGGACACAGCCCCATTTTTATACAGTGCATTCCTTTGTTCAAGGGTGCAGAGTGGGGGCGGAACCAGTCGCAGCTGGTTCTTGAGTACTCTGTTTACCTCAACCACCCTCTCTATTCACTGGCAGGGCTTGGGTCATTAGACACACCACAGGGGGGCGGAGCCAGCATTGTGTGGGGAAAACCCAGCCCATCCAGGACACAGGTACACTCCTCCCACACATCACTCATGCTAATCTCCCACTCACCACCGGGCAGACCCATCCAGACTTCCTGGAGCCTGGCATGCCAGCCAGCTCCAGCCAATCACACGCCAGCACCCTCACAGCACACGTACAGCCATGTCTAGAAATGGCGCTTCGCTACTAGACACATACATGCTGCATACACCGTTGCGCAGCATTCACTCACACGAGTTCACACATACCAGACTCAAGCCTGTACACCCCACGCATCAGGAACTACCAGGGACACATACATTCCCCATGCATTCCTATGGGCGGGCAGGCCTAGCTCAGCACATGCACTCAGAGTGCGCACGCACTTTCCACTGGGACACAGTGAAAGTGCGCAGAATCCCTAAAATCACCATTGCCAGGTCACCATTTCTAGCAAAAAGTCTAGGGGTGAACCGGCCCTAAGGGCCAAAGTCCAACACTGGGTTCACACTCTGCACCCGAGCCCCGCAGCCTGCGTTCACACTCTGCACCTGAGCCCCCTGGACTGGGTTCACACTCTGCACCCGAGCCCCGCAGCCTGGGTTCACACTCTGCACCCGAGCCCCGCAGCCTGGGTTCACACTCTGCACCC
Source organism: Lissotriton helveticus (assembly GCF_964261635.1). Classification (NCBI taxonomy): domain Eukaryota; kingdom Metazoa; phylum Chordata; class Amphibia; order Caudata; family Salamandridae; genus Lissotriton; species Lissotriton helveticus. Next base: position 33,348,670 of record NC_136073.1, read on the forward strand.
GAGCCCCGCAGCCTGGGTTCACACTCTGCGCCCGATCCCCGCAGCCTGGGTTCACACTCTGCACCCGAGCCCCGCAGCCTGGGTTCACACTCTGCACCCGAGCCGTGCAGCCTGGGTTCACACTCTGCACCCGAGCCCCGCAGCCTGGGTCCACACTCTGCACCCGAGCCCCGCAGCCTGGGTTCACACTCTGCACCCGAGCCGTGCAGCCTGGGTTCACACTCTGCACCCGAGCCCCGCAGCCTGGGTCCACACTCTGCACCCGAGCCCCACAGCCTGGGTTCACACTCTGCACCCGAGCCGTGCAGCCTGGGTTCACACTCTGCGCCCGAGCCCCCCAGCCTGAGTTCACACTCTGCACCCGAGCCCCGCAGCCTGGGTTCACACTCTGCACCTGAGCCCCCTGGACTGGGTTCACACTCTGCACCCGAGCCCCCAGCCTGGGTTCACACTCTGCACCCGAGCCCCGCAGCCTGGGTTCACACTCTGCACCCGAGCCCCGCAGCCTGGGTTCACACTCTGCACCCGAGCCCCGCAGCCTGGGTTCACACTCTGCACCCGAGCCCCGTAGCCTGGGTTCACACTCTGCACCCGAGCCCCGCAGCCTGGGTTCACACTCTGCACCCGAGCCCCGCAGCCTGGGTTCACACTCTGCACCCGAGCCCCCCGCAGCCTGGGTTCACACTCTGCACCCGAGCCCCCCAGCCTGGGTTCACACTCTGCACCCGAGCCACGCAGCCTGGGTTCACACTCTGCACCCGAGCCCCCAGCCTGGGTTCACACTCTGCACCCGAGCCCCGCAGCCTGGGTTCACACTCTGCACCCGAGCCCCGCAGCCTGGGTTCACACTCTGCACCCGAGCCCCGCAGCCTGGGTTCACACTCTGCACCCGAGCCCCGCAGCCTGGGTTCACACTCTGCACCCAAACACCTCAGCCTGGGTTCACACTCTGCACCCGAGCCCCCCGCAGCCTGGGTTCACACTCTGCACCCGAGCCCCGCAGCCTGGGTTCACACTCTGCACCCGAGCCCCGCAGCCTGGGTTCACACTCTGCACCCGAGCCCCCCAGCCTGGGTTCACACTCTGCACCCGAGCCCCGCAGCCTGGGTTCACACTCTGCACCCGAGCCCCCAGCCTGGGTTCACACTCTGCACCCGAGCCCCCCAGCCTGGGTTCACACTCTGCACCCGAACACCTCAGCCTGGGTTCACACTCTGCACCCGAGCCCCACAGCCTGGGTTCACACTCTGCACCCGAGCCCCCAGCCTGGGTTCACACTCTGCACCCAAGCCCCCCAGCCTGGGTTCACACTCTGCACCCGAGCCCCGCAGCCTGGGTTCACACTCTGCACCCGAGCCCCGCAGCCTGGGTTCACACTCTGCACCCAAGCCCCCCGCAGCCTGGGTTCACACTCTGCACCCGAGCCCCCCAGCCTGGGATCATACTCTGCACCCGAGCCCCGCAGCCTGGGTTCACACTCTGCACCCGAGCCCCCCAGCCTGGGTTCACACTCTGCACCCGAGCCCCGCAGCCTGGGTTCACACTCTGCACCCGAGCCCCCAGCCTGGGTTCACACTCTGCACCCGAGCCCCGAGCCTGGGTTCACACTCTGCACCCGAGCCCCCCAGCCTGGGTTCACACTCTGCACCCGAGCCCCGCAGCCTGGGTTCACACTCTGCACCCGAGCCCCCGAGCCTGGGTTCACACTCTGCACCCGAGCCCCGCAGCCTGGGTTCACACTCTGCACCCGAGCCCCGCAGCCTGGGTTCACACTCTGCACCCGAGCCCCGCAGCCTGGGTTCACACTCTGCACCCGAGCCCCCAGCCTGGGTTCACACTCTGCACCCGAGCCCCCCAGCCTGGGTTCACACTCTGCACCCGAACACCTCAGCCTGGGTTCACACTCTGCACCCGAGCCCCACAGCCTGGGTTCACACTCTGCACCCGAGCCCCCAGCCTGGGTTCACACTTTGCACCAGAGCCCCCCAGCCTGGGTTCACACTCTGCACCCGAGCCCCGCAGCCTGGGTTCACACTCTGCACCCGAGCCCCGCAGCCTGGGTTCACACTCTGCACCCAAGCCCCCCGCAGCCTGGGTTCACACTCTGCACCCGAGCCCCCCAGCCTGGGTTCATACTCTGCACCCGAGCCCCGAGCCTGGGTTCACACTCTGCACCCGAGCCCCCAGCCTGGGTTCACACTCTGCACCCGAGCCCCCCAGCCTGGGTTCACACTCTGCACCCGAGCCCCGCAGCCTGGGTTCACACTCTGCACCCGAGCCCCGCAGCCTGGGTTCACACTCTGCACCCGAGCCCCGCAGCCTGGGTTCACACTCTGCACCCGAGCCCCGCAGCCTGGGTTCACACTCTGCACCCGAGCCCCCCAGCCTGGGTTCACACTCTGCACCCGAGCCCCGCAGCCTGGGTTCACACTCTGCAGCCGAGCCCCCAGCCTGGGTTCACACTCTGCACCCGAGCCCCCAGCTTGGGTTCACACTCTGCACCCGAGCCCCCCAGCCTGGGTTCACACTCTGCACCCGAGCCCCCCAGCCTGGGTTCACACTCTGCACCCGAGCCCCCCAGCCTGGGTTCACACTCTGCACCCGAGCCCCCCGCAGCCTGGGTTCACACTCTGCACCCGAGCCCCCCAGCCTGGGTTCACACTCTGCACCCGAGCCCCGCAGCCTGGGTTCACACTCTGCACCCGAGCCCCCCAGCCTGGGTTCACACTCTGCACCCGAGCCCCGCAGCCTGGGTTCACACTCTGCACCCAGGCCCCGCAGCCTGGGTTCACACTCTGCACCCGAGCCCCGCAGCCTGGGTTCACACTCTGCACCCGAACACCTCAGCCTGGGTTCACACTCTGCACCCGAGCCCCGCAGCCTGGGTTCACACTCTGCACCCGAGCCCCGCAGCCTGGGTTCACACTCTGCACCCGAGCCCCGCAGCCTGGGTTCACACTCTGCACCCAAGCCCCCCGCAGCCTGGGTTCACACTCTGCACCCGAGCCCCCCAGCCTGGGTTCACACTCTGCACCCGAGCCCCGAGCCTGGGTTCACACTCTGCACCCGAGCCCCCAGCCTGGGTTCACACTCTGCACCCGAGCCCCCCAGCCTGGGTTCACACTCTGCACCCGAGCCCCGCAGCCTGGGTTCACACTCTGCACCCGAGCCCCGCAGCCTGGGTTCACACTCTGCACCCGAGCCCCGCAGCCTGGGTTCACACTCTGCACCCGAGCCCCGCAGCCTGGGTTCACACTCTGCACCCGAGCCCCCCAGCCTGGGTTCACACTCTGCACCCGAGCCCCGCAGCCTGGGTTCACACTCTGCAGCCGAGCCCCCAGTATGGGTTCACACTCTGCACCCGAGCCCCCAGCCTGGGTTCACACTCTGCACCCGAGCCCCCCAGCCTGGGTTCACACTCTGCACCCGAGCCCCCCAGCCTGGGTTCACACTCTGCACCCGAGCCCCCCAGCCTGGGTTCACACTCTGCACCCGAGCCCCCCGCAGCCTGGGTTCACACTCTGCACCCGAGCCCCCCAGCCTGGGTTCACACTCTGCACCCGAGCCCCGCAGCCTGGGTTCACACTCTGCACCCGAGCCCCCCAGCCTGGGTTCACACTCTGCACCCGAGCCCCGCAGCCTGGGTTCACACTCTGCACCCAGGCCCCGCAGCCTGGGTTCACACTCTGCACCCGAGCCCCGCAGCCTGGGTTCACACTCTGCACCCGAACACCTCAGCCTGGGTTCACACTCTGCACCCGAGCCCCGCAGCCTGGGTTCACACTCTGCACCCGAGCCCCCAGCCTGGGTTCACACTCTGCACCCGAGCCCCCCAGCCTGGGTTCACACTCTGCACCCGAGCCCCGCAGCCTGGGTTCACACTCTGCACCCGAGCCCCGCAGCCTGGGTTCACACTCTGCACCCGAGCCCCCAGCCTGGGTTCACACTCTGCACCCGAGCCCCCAGCCTGAGTTCACACTCTGCACCCGAGCCCCGCAGCCTGGGTTCACACTCTGCACCCGAGCCCCCCAGCCTGGGTTCACACTCTGCACCCGAGCCCCCCAGCCTGGGTTCACACTCTGCACCCGAGCCCCGCAGCCTGGGTTCACACTCTGCACCCGAACACCTCAGCCTGGGTTCACACTTGTTGGAAATGGGATCCCCGGCTGGCCAGGGCTTTCGCCAAAGTCAGTCAGAGACCACCACACCCAAGTCAGGGCAAGGGAGTTACACGCCAAGATAACCCCTACTCACCCTCTAGGTAACGTGGCGCGAGCAGCAAGGCTAAACTTGGAGGCGATGTAGGCTAAGTATTTGCGCACGCACCCCAGCAACAACAACCAAAGGCCCACCACAAAGGAAACTCCACACAAGGTTATATAAAAATAGCCTTTGTATTACACCAAAACACATTAGATAAAACACACACTTTACAATGTGCCAGAGGCACGGGCAGAATTTACAGGGGATATTGTACAAGACAGGGCCACCTGGACCACTGTCAGGAATCAGAAGTAGCACTTTCAGAAAGTAAAATTACTTTAGCACAAAATAGCACACAATATAACAATAGAGCGCACAACCAGTAATTACTGGTAACCAGGATCTCACTAGCACCACCTGTACTAGGGAGAAAACAACCACCTATGTATTACAATACCTGTAGGGGTGTAAGAGGAAAACACATGATGCAATGCATAACATTCATTCAGAGGTGTAAAGGCACATGACGCATAAACAATACATTCAGAGGTGCAAAAACAATAACAATTGCGCCAAACTCACGTAAGTCACCACCTGTGACTGTCCCTAGGCCAACTGGCCTCTCTGGGGCTAGGACGCCCTGTGTCCAAAGTCAGGGTCCTAAACGTAGCAGTTGCCCACAAAGTGCTGGGCAACTGGTGCAATTGAGAAGGATGTGGCCACCCACTAGAGCCTCGCAGGCTCTGGCAAATAGAATTTCCCCTAGAACCTCTCTGGGCTCAAAATGAATCACAGATGCAGCCTCACTGGGCTGTGGAGGTCCCTCACGGGGGACCCGGAACACTGGTAGTGCCTCAAGCCTCTCTTAGGCTCATCGAACACTAAATGCCCTTCTTGAGCCTCTCTGGGCTCAAAACACAAAGGGGGGGGGCTCACGAGCCTCTCTGGGCTCTGCAAAACAACTGGTGCCCCCGGGGCACCTCGTGGCTCCAAGAAAAATGCCCCTGAGTCTCGCAGGCTCCAACAAACAAATGCCGCCGTTATGAGCCTTTCTGGGCTCTTGAAGCAAGACAGAGGCCCCCGTGAGCCTCCTCTGGGCTCAGAGAACAAAGAGCGAGGTCGCGCTGCCGAGGGGGGGGGGGGGGGGGCGGACACCGACAATGTGTCCCGGCGCCCCTCCCGTGTCTGGTGCACTCACCGGCTTCTGCAGGCTGCGGGACTCTTTTTCTCCGGGGCCTCGCCGGTCAGCCTCAGTCTTCTCTGCTCCAGGCTTTGAAGGTCCAGGACTCTTCCTGGGCGGCGGGGCTCCTCTTCTCTCGTCCCGGGGCTCTCCTCTCCACTCGGGGAGCCTCGGGAACCCGGCCGGCAGCTTCTCTGCTGCGGGGGGTGGGACTTCCGGGTTGCCTGTCTCGGGCCGCGCTGCGATTGGTCAGCCGGCCCAGTGCTTCCGGGTCGCCGCGGGCAGCGCGGCGGCTCGCTTTTTAGGCAGGCAGGCGGCTTCCCAGGATCCGAGGAGTGGGCTCCCTCGTGAATCCAATAAATCACGGGCACAACAAAGCGGCGAGGAGCGGGGTGGCACCCGCGCCGCCAAAGCAAATATAAAGCGAGGTAGGCACTCGCTAGGCCACCACGAGCAGGGTGGGCACCTGCACAGCAATTGGCGCGCTCCCAAGCGCTAGGCAGATAATCACAGCGCTCTTAAGCGCTATAAGTAAAATAAAGCGCTCCCAGGTGCCCTCAGCAAGCAGGGCAGATTCCCAGCAGTCCTTGGGCAGGCAGGGGGGACAAGGCTGGGCCCAGAGCCAGCACACTGGGTCTCCAGGCAGGGAGACACCCCAAGTGGCGGTCCTCTGGCCCAGCGACAGCAGCAACAGCCCCCCTCAGGATCCTGGAAAAGAACAACTTCAGTGGGGACACAGCCCCATTTTTATACCGTGCATTCCTTTGTCTGAGGGTGCAGAGTGGGGGCGGAACCAGTCGCAGCTGGTTCTTGAGTACTCTGTTTACCTCAACCTCCCTCTCTATTCACTGGCAGGGCTTGGGTCATTAGACACACCACAGGGGGGCGGAGCCAGCATTGTGTGGGGAAAACCCAGCCCATCCAGGACACAGGTACACTCCTCCCACACATTACTCATGCAGATCTCCCACTCACCACCGGGCAGACCCATCCAGACTTCCTGGAGCCTGGCATGCCAGCCAGCTCCAGCCAATCACACGCCAGCACCCTCACAGCACACGTACAGCCATGTCTAGAAATGGCGCTTCGCTACTAGACACATACATGCTGCATACACCATCTCGCAGCATTCACTCTCACGAGTTCACACATACCAGACTCAAGCCTGTACACCCCACGCATCAGGAACTACCAGGGACACATACATTCCCCATGCATTCCTATGGGCGGGCAGGCCTAGCTCAGCACATGCACTCAGAGTGCGCACGCACTTTCCACTGGGACACAGTGAAAGTGTGCAGGATCCCAAAATCACCATCTCCAGGTCACCATTTCAAGCAAAAAGTCTAGGGGTGAACCTGCCCTAAGGGCCAAAGTCCAACAACACTCTGCACCCGAGCCCCGCAGCCTGGGTTCACACTCTGCACCTGAACACCTCAGCCTGGGTTCACACTCTGCACCCGAGCCCCCCAGCCTGGGATCACACTCTGCACCCGAGCCCCCAGCCTGGGTTCACACTCTGCACTCGAGCCCCGCAGCCTGGGTTCACACTCTGCACCCGAGCCCCCCAGCCTGGGTTCACACTCTGCACCCAAGCCCCCCACAGCCTGGGTTCACACTCTGCACCCGAGCCCCGCAGCCTGGGTTCACACTCTGCACCCGAGCCCCCCAGCCTGGGTTCACACTCTGCACCCGAGCCCCGAGCCTGGGTTCACACTCTGCACCCGAGCCCCCCAGCCTGGGTTCACACTCTGCACCCGAGCCCCGCAGCCTGGGTTCACACTCTGCACCCGAGCCCCGCAGCCTGGGTTCACACTCTGCACCCGAGCCCACAGCCTGGGTTCACACTCTGCACCCGAGCCCTCCAGCCTGGGTTCACACTCTGCACCCGAACACCTCAGCCTGGGTTCACACTCTGCACCCGAGCCCCACAGCCTGGGTTCACACTCTGCACCCGAGCCCCCCAGCCTGGGTTCACACTCTGCACCCGAGCCCCCAGCCTGGGTTCACACTCTGCACCCGAGCCCCGCAGCCTGGGTTCACACTCTGCACCCGAGCCCCCCAGCCTGGGTTCACACTCTGCACCCGAGCCCCCCGCAGCCTGGGTTCACACTCTGCACCCGAGCCCCCAGCCTGGGTTCACACTCTGCACCCGAACACCTCAGCCTGGGTTCACACTCTGCACCCGAGCCCCCCAGCCTGGGTTCACACTCTGCACCCGAGCCCCGCAGCCTGGGTTCACACTCTGCACCCGAACACCTCAGCCTGGGTTCACACTCTGCACCCGAGCCCCCCAGCCTGGGTTCACACTCTGCACCCGAGCCCCCCAGCCTGGGTTCACACTCTGCACCGAGCCCCCCAGCCTGGGTTCACACTCTGCACCCGAGCCCCCCAGCCTGGGTTCACACTCTGCACCCGAGCCCCGCAGCCTGGGTTCACACTCTGCACCCGAGCCCCGCAGCCTGGGTTCACACTCTGCACCCGAACACCTCAGCCTGGGTTCACACTCTGCACCCGAGCCCCGCAGCATGGGTTCACACTCTGCACCCAAGCCCCGCAGCCTGGGTTCACACTCTGCACCCGAGCCCCGCAGCCTGGGTTCACACTCTGCACCCGAGCCCCCCAGCCTGGGTTCACACTCTGCACCCGAGCCCCCAGCCTGGGTTCACACTCTTCACCCGAGCCCCGCAGCCTGGGTTCACACTCTGCACCCGAACACCTCAGCCTGGGTTCACACTCTGCACCCGAACACCTCAGCCTGGGTTCACACTCTGCACCCGAGCCCCCCGCAGCCTGGGTTCACACTCTGCACCCGAGCCCCCAGCCTGGGTTCACACTCTGCACCCGAGCCCCGCAGCCTGGGTTCACACTCTGCACCCAAGCCCCGCAGCCTGGGTTCACACTCTGCACCCGAGCCTCGCAGCCTGGGTTCACACTCTGCACCCGAGCCCCGCAGCCTGGGTTCACACTCTGCACCCGAGCCTCGCAGCCTGGGTTCACACTCTGCACCAGAGCCCCGCAGCCTGGGTTCACACTCTGCACCCGAGCCCCGCAGCCTGGGTTCACACTCTGCACCCGAACCTCACAGCCTGGGTTCACACTCTGCACCCGAGCCCCGCAGCCTGGGTTCACACTTTGCATCCGAGCCCCCCAGCCTGGGTTCACATTCTACACTCGATCCCCCCATCCTGGGTTCACACTCTGCACCCGAGCCCCGCAGCCTGGGTTCACACTCTGCACCCGAGCCCCCAGCCTGGGTTCACACTCTGCACCCGAGCCCCGCAGCCTGGGTTCACACTCTGCACCCGAGCCCCGCAGCCTGGGTTCACACTCTGCACCCGAGCCCCCAGCCTGGGTTCACACTCTGCACCCGAGCCCCGCAGCCTGGGTTCACACTCTGCACCCGAACACCTCAGCCTGGGTTCACACTCTGCACCCGAGCCCCCAGCCTGGGTTCACACTCTGCACCCGAGCCCCGCAGCCTGGGTTCACACTCTGCACCCGAGCCTCGCAGCCTGGGTTCACACTCTGCACCCGAGCCCCGCAGCCTGGGTTCACACTCTGCACCCGAGCCTCGCAGCCTGGGTTCACACTCTGCACCCGAGCCCCGCAGCCTGGGTTCACACTCTGCACCCGAGCCCCGCAGCCTGGGTTCACACTCTGCACCCGAACACCTCAGCCTGGGTTCACACTCTGCACCCGAACACCTCAGCCTGGGTTCACACTCTGCACCCGAGCCCCCCGCAGCCTGGGTTCACACTCTGCACCCGAGCCCCCAGCCTGGGTTCACACTCTGCACCCGAGCCCCGCAGCCTGGGTTCACACTCTGCACCCGAACACCTCAGCCTGGGTTCACACTCTGCACCCGAGCCCCGCAGCCTGGGTTCACACTCTGCACCCGAACACCTCAGCCTGGGTTCACACTCTGCACCCGAGCCCCTCAGCCTGGGTTCACACTCTGCACCCGAGCCCCCCGCAGCCTGGGTTCACACTCTGCACCTGAGCCCCGCAGCCTGGGTTCACACTCTGCACCCGAGCCACCCAGCCTGGGTTCACACTCTGCACCCGAGCCCCGCAGCCTGGGTTCACACTCTGCACCCGAGCCCACCGCAGCCTGGGTTCACACTCTGCACCCGAGCCCCCCGCAGCCTGGGTTCACACTCTGCACCCGAGCCCCCCAGCCTGGGTTCACACTCTGCACCCGAACACCTCAGCCTGGGTTCACACTCTGCACCCGAGCCCCGCAGCCTGGGTTCACACTCTGCACCCGAGCCCCCCAGCCTGGGTTCACACTCTGCACCCGAGCCCCCCGCAGCCTGGGTTCACACTCTGCACCCGAGCCCCGCAGCCTGGGTTCACACTCTGCACCCGAACACCTCAGCCTGGGTTCACACTCTGCACCCGAGCCCCCCGCAGCCTGGGTTCACACTCTGCACCCGAGCCCCCCGCAGCCTGGGTTCACACTCTGCACCCGAGCCCCCAGCCTGGGTTCACACTCTGCACCCGAGCCCCGCAGCCTGGGTTCACACTCTGCACCCGAGCCCCCAGCCTGGGTTCACACTCTGCACCCGAGCCCCGCAGCATGGGTTCACACTCTGCACCCAAACACCTCAGCCTGGGTTCACACTCTGCACCCGAGCCCCGCAGCCTGGGTTCACACTCTGCACCCGAGCCCCGCAGCCTGGGTTCACACTCTGCACCCGAGCCCCCCGCAGCCTGGGTTCACACTCTGCACCCGAGCGCCCCAGCCTGGGTTCACACTCTGCACCCGAGCCCCCCGCAGCCTGGGTTCACACTCTGCACCCGAGCCCCGCAGCCTGGGTTCACACTCTGCACCCGAGCCCCGCAGCCTGGGTTCACACTCTGCACCCGAGCCCCGCAGCCTGGGTTCACACTCTGCACCCGAGCCCCCCAGCCTGGGTTCACACTCTGCACCCGAGCCCCGCAGCCTGGGTTCACACTCTGCACCCGAACACCTCAGCCTGGGTTCACACTCTGCACCCGAGCCTCGCAGCCTGGGTTCACACTCTGCACCCGAGCCCCGCAGCCTGGGTTCACACTCTGCACCCGAGCCCCGCAGCCTGGGTTCACACTCTGCACCCGAGCCCCGCAGCCTGGGTTCACACTCTGCACCCAAACACCTCAGCCTGGGTTCACACTCTGCACCCGAGCCCCCCGCAGCCTGGGTTCACACTCTGCACCCGAGCCCCGCAGCCTGGGTTCACACTCTGCACCCGAGCCCCGCAGCCTGGGTTCACACTCTGCACCCGAGCCCCCCAGCCTGGGTTCACACTCTGCACCCGAGCCCCGCAGCCTGGGTTCACACTCTGCACCCAAGCCCCCAGCCTGGGTTCACACTCTGCACCCGAGCCCCCCAGCCTGGGTTCACACTCTGCACCCGAACACCTCAGCCTGGGTTCACACTCTGCACCCGAGCCCCACAGCCTGGGTTCACACTCTGCACCCGAGCCCCCAGCCTGGGTTCACACTCTGCACCCAAGCCCCCCAGCCTGGGTTCACACTCTGCACCCGAGCCCCGCAGCCTGGGTTCACACTCTGCATCCGAGCCCCGCAGCCTGGGTTCACACTCTGCACCCAAGCCCCCCGCAGCCTGGGTTCACACTCTGCACCCGAGCCCCCCAGCCTGGGATCACACTCTGCACCCGAGCCCCGCAGCCTGGGTTCACACTCTGCACCCGAGCCCCGAGCCTGGGTTCACACTCTGCACCCGAGCCCCCCAGCCTGGGTTCACACTCTGCACCCGAGCCCCGCAGCCTGGGTTCACACTCTGCACCCGAGCCCCCAGCCTGGGTTCACACTCTGCACCCGAGCCCCGAGCCTGGGTTCACACTCTGCACCCGAGCCCCCCAGCCTGGGTTCACACTCTGCACCCGAGCCCCGCAGCCTGGGTTCACACTCTGCACCCGAGCCCCCGAGCCTGGGTTCACACTCTGCACCCGAGCCCCGCAGCCTGGGTTCACACTCTGCACCCGAGCCCCGCAGCCTGGGTTCACACTCTGCACCCGAGCCCCGCAGCCTGGGTTCACACTCTGCACCCGAGCCCCCAGCCTGGGTTCACACTCTGCACCCGAGCCCCCCAGCCTGGGTTCACACTCTGCACCCAAACACCTCAGCCTGGGTTCACACTCTGCACCCGAACACCTCAGCCTGGGTTCACACTCTGCACCCGAACACCTCAGCCTGGGTTCACACTCTGCACCCGAGCCCCCCGCAGCCTGGGTTCACACTCTGCACCCGAGCCCCCAGCCTGGGTTCACACTCTGCACCCGAGCCCCGCAGCCTGGGTTCACACTCTGCACCCGAACACCTCAGCCTGGGTTCACACTCTGCACCCGAGCCCCGCAGCCTGGGTTCACACTCTGCACCCGAACACCTCAGCCTGGGTTCACACTCTGCACCCGAGCCCCTCAGCCTGGGTTCACACTCTGCACCCGAGCCCCCCGCAGCCTGGGTTCACACTCTGCACCTGAGCCCCGCAGCCTGGGTTCACACTCTGCACCCGAGCCACCCAGCCTGGGTTCACACTCTGCACCCGAGCCCCGCAGCCTGGGTTCACACTCTGCACCCGAGCCCACCGCAGCCTGGGTTCACACTCTGCACCCGAGCCCCCCGCAGCCTGGGTTCACACTCTGCACCCGAGCCCCCCAGCCTGGGTTCACACTCTGCACCCGAACACCTCAGCCTGGGTTCACACTCTGCACCCGAGCCCCGCAGCCTGGGTTCACACTCTGCACCCGAGCCCCCCAGCCTGGGTTCACACTCTGCACCCGAGCCCCCCGCAGCCTGGGTTCACACTCTGCACCCGAGCCCCGCAGCCTGGGTTCACACTCTGCACCCGAACACCTCAGCCTGGGTTCACACTCTGCACCCGAGCCCCCCGCAGCCTGGGTTCACACTCTGCACCCGAGCCCCCCGCAGCCTGGGTTCACACTCTGCACCCGAGCCCCCAGCCTGGGTTCACACTCTGCACCCGAGCCCCGCAGCCTGGGTTCACACTCTGCACCCGAGCCCCCAGCCTGGGTTCACACTCTGCACCCGAGCCCCGCAGCATGGGTTCACACTCTGCACCCAAACACCTCAGCCTGGGTTCACACTCTGCACCCGAGCCCCGCAGCCTGGGTTCACACTCTGCACCCGAGCCCCGCAGCCTGGGTTCACACTCTGCACCCGAGCCCCCCGCAGCCTGGGTTCACACTCTGCACCCGAGCGCCCCAGCCTGGGTTCACACTCTGCACCCGAGCCCCCCGCAGCCTGGGTTCACACTCTGCACCCGAGCCCCGCAGCCTGGGTTCACACTCTGCACCCGAGCCCCGCAGCCTGGGTTCACACTCTGCACCCGAGCCCCGCAGCCTGGGTTCACACTCTGCACCCGAGCCCCCCAGCCTGGGTTCACACTCTGCACCCGAGCCCCGCAGCCTGGGTTCACACTCTGCACCCGAACACCTCAGCCTGGGTTCACACTCTGCACCCGAGCCTCGCAGCCTGGGTTCACACTCTGCACCCGAGCCCCGCAGCCTGGGTTCACACTCTGCACCCGAGCCCCGCAGCCTGGGTTCACACTCTGCACCCGAGCCCCGCAGCCTGGGTTCACACTCTGCACCCAAACACCTCAGCCTGGGTTCACACTCTGCACCCGAGCCCCCCGCAGCCTGGGTTCACACTCTGCACCCGAGCCCCGCAGCCTGGGTTCACACTCTGCACCCGAGCCCCGCAGCCTGGGTTCACACTCTGCACCCGAGCCCCCCAGCCTGGGTTCACACTCTGCACCCGAGCCCCGCAGCCTGGGTTCACACTCTGCACCCAAGCCCCCAGCCTGGGTTCACACTCTGCACCCGAGCCCCCCAGCCTGGGTTCACACTCTGCACCCGAACACCTCAGCCTGGGTTCACACTCTGCACCCGAGCCCCACAGCCTGGGTTCACACTCTGCACCCGAGCCCCCAGCCTGGGTTCACACTCTGCACCCAAGCCCCCCAGCCTGGGTTCACACTCTGCACCCGAGCCCCGCAGCCTGGGTTCACACTCTGCATCCGAGCCCCGCAGCCTGGGTTCACACTCTGCACCCAAGCCCCCCGCAGCCTGGGTTCACACTCTGCACCCGAGCCCCCCAGCCTGGGATCACACTCTGCACCCGAGCCCCGCAGCCTGGGTTCACACTCTGCACCCGAGCCCCGAGCCTGGGTTCACACTCTGCACCCGAGCCCCCCAGCCTGGGTTCACACTCTGCACCCGAGCCCCGCAGCCTGGGTTCACACTCTGCACCCGAGCCCCCAGCCTGGGTTCACACTCTGCACCCGAGCCCCGAGCCTGGGTTCACACTCTGCACCCGAGCCCCCCAGCCTGGGTTCACACTCTGCACCCGAGCCCCGCAGCCTGGGTTCACACTCTGCACCCGAGCCCCCGAGCCTGGGTTCACACTCTGCACCCGAGCCCCGCAGCCTGGGTTCACACTCTGCACCCGAGCCCCGCAGCCTGGGTTCACACTCTGCACCCGAGCCCCGCAGCCTGGGTTCACACTCTGCACCCGAGCCCCCAGCCTGGGTTCACACTCTGCACCCGAGCCCCCCAGCCTGGGTTCACACTCTGCACCCAAACACCTCAGCCTGGGTTCACACTCTGCACCCGAGCCCCACAGCCTGGGTTCACACTCTGCACCCGAGCCCCCAGCCTGGGTTCACACTTTGCACCAGAGCCCTCCAGCCTGGGTTCACACTCTGCACCCGAGCCCCGCAGCCTGGGTTCACACTCTGCACCCGAGCCCCGCAGCCTGGGTTCACACTCTGCACCCAAGCCCCCCGCAGCCTGGGTTCACACTCTGCACCCGAGCCCCCCAGCCTGGGTTCACACTCTGCACCCGAGCCCCGAGCCTGGGTTCACACTCTGCACCCGAGCCCCCAGCCTGGGTTCACACTCTGCACCCGAGCCCCCCAGCCTGGGTTCACACTCTGCACCCGAGCCCCGCAGCCTGGGTTCACACTCTGCACCCGAGCCCCGCAGCCTGGGTTCACACTCTGCACCCGAGCCCCGCAGCCTGGGTTCACACTCTGCACCCGAGCCCCGCAGCCTGGGTTCACACTCTGCACCCGAGCCCCCCAGCCTGGGTTCACACTCTGCACCCGAGCCCCGCAGCCTGGGTTCACACTCTGCAGCCGAGCCCCCAGCCTGGGTTCACACTCTGCACCCGAGCCCCCAGCCTGGGTTCACACTCTGCACCCGAGCCCCCCAGCCTGGGTTCACACTCTGCACCCGAGCCCCCCAGCCTGGGTTCACACTCTGCACCCGAGCCCCCCAGCCTGGGTTCACACTCTGCACCCGAGCCCCCCGCAGCCTGGGTTCACACTCTGCACCCGAGCCCCCCAGCCTGGGTTCACACTCTGCACCCGAGCCCCGCAGCCTGGGTTCACACTCTGCACCCGAGCCCCCCAGCCTGGGTTCACACTCTGCACCCGAGCCCCGCAGCCTGGGTTCACACTCTGCACCCAGGCCCCGCAGCCTGGGTTCACACTCTGCACCCGAGCCCCGCAGCCTGGGTTCACACTCTGCACCCGAACACCTCAGCCTGGGTTCACACTCTGCACCCGAGCCCCGCAGCCTGGGTTCACACTCTGCACCCGAGCCCCGCAGCCTGGGTTCACACTCTGCACCCGAGCCCCGCAGCCTGGGTTCACACTCTGCACCCAAGCCCCCCGCAGCCTGGGTTCACACTCTGCACCCGAGCCCCCCAGCCTGGGTTCACACTCTGCACCCGAGCCCCGAGCCTGGGTTCACACTCTGCACCCGAGCCCCCAGCCTGGGTTCACACTCTGCACCCGAGACCCCCAGCCTGGGTTCACACTCTGCACCCGAGCCCCGCAGCCTGGGTTCACACTCTGCACCCGAGCCCCGCAGCCTGGGTTCACACTCTGCACCCGAGCCCCGCAGCCTGGGTTCACACTCTGCACCCGAGCCCCGCAGCCTGGGTTCACACTCTGCACCCGAGCCCCCCAGCCTGGGTTCACACTCTGCACCCGAGCCCCGCAGCCTGGGTTCACACTCTGCAGCCGAGCCCCCAGCCTGGGTTCACACTCTGCACCCAAGCCCCCAGCCTGGGTTCACACTCTGCACCCGAGCCCCCCAGCCTGGGTTCACACTCTGCACCCGAGCCCCCCAGCCTGGGTTCACACTCTGCACCCGAGCCCCCCAGCCTGGGTTCACACTCTGCACCCGAGCCCCCCGCAGCCTGGGTTCACACTCTGCACCCGAGCCCCCCAGCCTGGGTTCACACTCTGCACCCGAGCCCCGCAGCCTGGGTTCACACTCTGCACCCGAGCCCCCCAGCCTGGGTTCACACTCTGCACCCGAGCCCCGCAGCCTGGGTTCACACTCTGCACCCAGGCCCCGCAGCCTGGGTTCACACTCTGCACCCGAGCCCCGCAGCCTGGGTTCACACTCTGCACCCGAACACCTCAGCCTGGGTTCACACTCTGCACCCGAGCCCCGCAGCCTGGGTTCACACTCTGCACCCGAGCCCCCAGCCTGGGTTCACACTCTGCACCCGAGCCCCCCAGCCTGGGTTCACACTCTGCACCCGAGCCCCGCAGCCTGGGTTCACACTCTGCACCCGAGCCCCGCAGCCTGGGTTCACACTCTGCACCCGAGCCCCCAGCCTAGGTTCACACTCTGCAACCGAGCCCCCAGCCTGGGTTCACACTCTGCACCCGAGCCCCCAGCCTGAGTTCACACTCTGCACCCGAGCCCCGCAGCCTGGGTTCACACTCTGCACCCGAGCCCCCCAGCCTGGGTTCACACTCTGCACCTGAGCCCCCCAGCCTGGGTTCACACTCTGCACCCGAGCCCCGCAGCCTGGGTTCACACTCTGCACCCGAACACCTCAGCCTGGGTTCACACTCTGCACCCGAGCCCCGCAGCCTGGGTTCACACTCTGCACCTGAACACCTCAGCCTGGGTTCACACTCTGCACCCGAGCCCCCCAGCCTGGGTTCACACTCTGCACCCGAGCCCCCAGCCTGGGTTCACACTCTGCACTCGAGCCCCGCAGCCTGGGTTCACACTCTGCACCCGAGCCCCCCAGCCTGGGTTCACACTCTGCACCCAAGCCCCCCACAGCCTGGGTTCACACTCTGCACCCGAGCCCCGCAGCCTGGGTTCACACTCTGCACCCGAGCCCCCCAGCCTGGGTTCACACTCTACACCCGAGCCCCGAGCCTGGGTTCACACTCTGCACCCGAGCCCCCCAGCCTGGGTTCACACTCTGCACCCGAGCCCCGCAGCCTGGGTTCACACTCTGCACCCGAGCCCCGCAGCCTGGGTTCACACTCTGCACCCGAGCCCACAGCCTGGGTTCACACTCTGCACCCGAGCCCTCCAGCCTGGGTTCACACTCTGCACCCGAACACCTCAGCCTGGGTTCACACTCTGCACCCGAGCCCCACAGCCTGGGTTCACACTCTGCACCCGAGCCCCCCAGCCTGGGTTAACACTCTGCACCCGAGCCCCCAGCCTGGGTTCACACTCTGCACCCGAGCCCCGCAGCCTGGGTTCACACTCTGCACCCGAGCCCCCCAGCCTGGGTTCACACTCTGCACCCGAGCCCCCAGCCTGGGTTCACACTCTGCACCCGAACACCTCAGCCTGGGTTCACACTCTGCACCCGAGCCCCCCAGCCTGGGTTCACACTCTGCACCCGAGCCCCGCAGCCTGGGTTCACACTCTGCACCCGAACACCTCAGCCTGGGTTCACACTCTGCACCCGAGCCCCCCAGCCTGGGTTCACACTCTGCACCCGAGCCCCCCAGCCTGGGTTCACACTCTGCACCCGAGCCCCCCAGCCTGGGTTCACACTCTGCACCCGAGCCCCCCAGCCTGGGTTCACACTCTGCACCCGAGCCCCGCAGCCTGGGTTCACACTCTGCACCCGAGCCCCGCAGCCTGGGTTCACACTCTGCACCCGAACACCTCAGCCTGGGTTCACACTCTGCACCCGAGCCCCGCAGCATGGGTTCACACTCTGCACCCAAGCCCCGCAGCCTGGGTTCACACTCTGCACCCGAGCCCCGCAGCCTGGGTTCACACTCTGCACCCGAGCCCCCCAGCCTGGGTTCACACTCTGCACCCGAGCTCCGCAGCCTGGGTTCACACTCTGCACCCGAGCCCCCCAGACTGGGTTCACACTCTGCACCCGAGCCCCCAGCCTGGGTTCACACTCTGCACCCGAGCCCCGCAGCCTGGGTTCACACTCTGTACCCAAACACCTCAGCCTGGGTTCACACTCTGCACCCGAACACCTCAGCCTGGGTTCACACTCTGCACCCGAGCCCCCCGCAGCCTGGGTTCACACTCTGCACCCGAGCCCCCAGCCTGGGTTCACACTCTGCACCCGAGCCCCGCAGCCTGGGTTCACACTCTGCACCCAAGCCCCGCAGCCTGGGTTCACACTCTGCACCCGAGCCTCGCAGCCTGGGTTCACACTCTGCACCCGAGCCCCGCAGCCTGGGTTCACACTCTGCACCCGAGCCTCGCAGCCTGGGTTCACACTCTGCACCAGAGTCCCGCAGCCTGGGTTCACACTCTGCACCCGAGCCCCGCAGCCTGGGTTCACACTCTGCACCCGAGCCCCGCAGCCTGGGTTCACACTCTGCACCCGAGCCCACAGCCTGGGTTCACACTCTGCACCCGAGCCCTCCAGCCTGGGTTCACACTCTGCACCCGAACACCTCAGCCTGGGTTCACACTCTGCACCCGAGCCCCACAGCCTGGGTTCACACTCTGCACCCGAGCCCCCCAGCCTGGGTTAACACTCTGCACCCGAGCCCCCAGCCTGGGTTCACACTCTGCACCCGAGCCCCGCAGCCTGGGTTCACACTCTGCACCCGAGCCCCCCAGCCTGGGTTCACACTCTGCACCCGAGCCCCCAGCCTGGGTTCACACTCTGCACCCGAACACCTCAGCCTGGGTTCACACTCTGCACCCGAGCCCCCCAGCCTGGGTTCACACTCTGCACCCGAGCCCCGCAGCCTGGGTTCACACTCTGCACCCGAGCCCCGCAGCCTGGGTTCACACTCTGCACCCGAGCCCCGCAGCCTGGGTTCACACTCTGCACCCGAGCCCCGCAGCCTGGGTTCACACTCTGCACCCGAGCCCCGCAGCCTGGGTTCACACTCTGCACCCGAGCCCCCCAGCCTGGGTTCACACTCTGCACCCGAGCCCCGCAGCCTGGGTTCACACTCTGCAGCCGAGCCCCCAGCCTGGGTTCACACTCTGCACCCAAGCCCCCAGCCTGGGTTCACACTCTGCACCCGAGCCCCCCAGCCTGGGTTCACACTCTGCACCCGAGCCCCCCAACCTGGGTTCACACTCTGCAACCGAGCCCCCCAGCCTGGGTTCACACTCTGCACCCGAGCCCCCCGCAGCCTGGGTTCACACTCTGCACCCGAGCCCCCCAGCCTGGGTTCACACTCTGCACCCGAGCCCCGCAGCCTGGGTTCACACTCTGCACCCGAGCCCCCCAGCCTGGGTTCACACTCTGCACCCGAGCCCCGCAGCCTGGGTTCACACTCTGCACCCAGGCCCCGCAGCCTGGGTTCACACTCTGCACCCGAGCCCCGCAGCCTGGGTTCACACTCTGCACCCGAACACCTCAGCCTGGGTTCACACTCTGCACCCGAGCCCCGCAGCCTGGGTTCACACTCTGCACCCGAGCCCCCAGCCTGGGTTCACACTCTGCACCCGAGCCCCCCAGCCTGGGTTCACACTCTGCACCCGAGCCCCGCAGCCTGGGTTCACACTCTGCACCCGAGCCCCCAGCCTAGGTTCACACTCTGCAACCGAGCCCCCAGCCTGGGTTCACACTCTGCACCCGAGCCCCCAGCCTGAGTTCACACTCTGCACCCGAGCCCCGCAGCCTGGGTTCACACTCTGCACCCGAGCCCCCCAGCCTGGGTTCACACTCTGCACCTGAGCCCCCCAGCCTGGGTTCACACTCTGCACCCGAGCCCCGCAGCCTGGGTTCACACTCTGCACCCGAACACCTCAGCCTGGGTTCACACTCTGCACCCGAGCCCCGCAGCCTGGGTTCACACTCTGCACCTGAACACCTCAGCCTGGGTTCACACTCTGCACCCGAGCCCCCCAGCCTGGGTTCACACTCTGCACCCGAGCCCCCAGCCTGGGTTCACACTCTGCACTCGAGCCCCGCAGCCTGGGTTCACACTCTGCACCCGAGCCCCCCAGCCTGGGTTCACACTCTGCACCCAAGCCCCCCACAGCCTGGGTTCACACTCTGCACCCGAGCCCCGCAGCCTGGGTTCACACTCTGCACCCGAGCCCCCCAGCCTGGGTTCACACTCTACACCCGAGCCCCGAGCCTGGGTTCACACTCTGCACCCGAGCCCCCCAGCCTGGGTTCACACTCTGCACCCGAGCCCCGCAGCCTGGGTTCACACTCTGCACCCGAGCCCCGCAGCCTGGGTTCACACTCTGCACCCGAGCCCACAGCCTGGGTTCACACTCTGCACCCGAGCCCTCCAGCCTGGGTTCACACTCTGCACCCGAACACCTCAGCCTGGGTTCACACTCTGCACCCGAGCCCCACAGCCTGGGTTCACACTCTGCACCCGAGCCCCCCAGCCTGGGTTAACACTCTGCACCCGAGCCCCCAGCCTAGGTTCACACTCTGCAACCGAGCCCCCAGCCTGGGTTCACACTCTGCACCCGAGCCCCCAGCCTGAGTTCACACTCTGCACCCGAGCCCCGCAGCCTGGGTTCACACTCTGCACCCGAGCCCCCCAGCCTGGGTTCACACTCTGCACCTGAGCCCCCCAGCCTGGGTTCACACTCTGCACCCGAGCCCCGCAGCCTGGGTTCACACTCTGCACCCGAACACCTCAGCCGGGGTTCACACTCTGCACCCGAGCCCCGCAGCCTGGGTTCACACTCTGCACCTGAACACCTCAGCCTGGGTTCACACTCTGCACCCGAGCCCCCCAGCCTGGGTTCACACTCTGCACCCGAGCCCCCAGCCTGGGTTCACACTCTGCACTCGAGCCCCGCAGCCTGGGTTCACACTCTGCACCCGAGCCCCCCAGCCTGGGTTCACACTCTGCACCCAAGCCCCCCACAGCCTGGGTTCACACTCTGCACCCGAGCCCCGCAGCCTGGGTTCACACTCTGCACCCGAGCCCCCCAGCCTGGGTTCACACTCTACACCCGAGCCCCGAGCCTGGGTTCACACTCTGCACCCGAGCCCCCCAGCCTGGGTTCACACTCTGCACCCGAGCCCCGCAGCCTGGGTTCACACTCTGCACCCGAGCCCCGCAGCCTGGGTTCACACTCTGCACCCGAGCCCACAGCCTGGGTTCACACTCTGCACCCGAGCCCTCCAGCCTGGGTTCACACTCTGCACCCGAACACCTCAGCCTGGGTTCACACTCTGCACCCGAGCCCCACAGCCTGGGTTCACACTCTGCACCCGAGCCCCCCAGCCTGGGTTAACACTCTGCACCCGAGCCCCCAGCCTGGGTTCACACTCTGCACCCGAGCCCCGCAGCCTGGGTTCACACTCTGCACCCGAGCCCCCCAGCCTGGGTTCACACTCTGCACCCGAGCCCCCAGCCTGGGTTCACACTCTGCACCCGAACACCTCAGCCTGGGTTCACACTCTGCACCCGAGCCCCCCAGCCTGGGTTCACACTCTGCACCCGAGCCCCGCAGCCTGGGTTCACACTCTGCACCCGAACACCTCAGCCTGGGTTCACACTCTGCACCCGAGCCCCCCAGCCTGGGTTCACACTCTGCACCCGAGCCCCCCAGCCTGGGTTCACACTCTGCACCCGAGCCCCCCAGCCTGGGTTCACACTCTGCACCCGAGCCCCCCAGCCTGGGTTCACACTCTGCACCCGAGCCCCGCAGCCTGGGTTCACACTCTGCACCCGAGCCCCGCAGCCTGGGTTCACACTCTGCACCCGAACACCTCAGCCTGGGTTCACACTCTGCACCCGAGCCCCGCAGCATGGGTTCACACTCTGCACCCAAGCCCCGCAGCCTGGGTTCACACTCTGCACCCGAGCCCCGCAGCCTGGGTTCACACTCTGCACCCGAGCCCCCCAGCCTGGGTTCACACTCTGCACCCGAGCTCCGCAGCCTGGGTTCACACTCTGCACCCGAGCCCCCCAGACTGGGTTCACACTCTGCACCCGAGCCCCCAGCCTGGGTTCACACTCTGCACCCGAGCCCCGCAGCCTGGGTTCACACTCTGCACCCAAACACCTCAGCCTGGGTTCACACTCTGCACCCGAACACCTCAGCCTGGGTTCACACTCTGCACCCGAGCCCCCCGCAGCCTGGGTTCACACTCTGCACCCGAGCCCCCAGCCTGGGTTCAC
The DNA here is from genome assembly GCF_964261635.1 of Lissotriton helveticus. Lineage (NCBI taxonomy): Eukaryota > Metazoa > Chordata > Amphibia > Caudata > Salamandridae > Lissotriton > Lissotriton helveticus. The sequence continues at coordinate 33,370,452 of NC_136073.1, forward strand.
ACTCTGCACCCGAGCCCCGCAGCCTGGGTTCACACTCTGCACCCAAGCCCCGCAGCCTGGGTTCACACTCTGCACCCGAGCCTCGCAGCCTGGGTTCACACTCTGCACCCGAGCCCCGCAGCCTGGGTTCACACTCTGCACCCGAGCCTCGCAGCCTGGGTTCACACTCTGCACCAGAGTCCCGCAGCCTGGGTTCACACTCTGCACCCGAGCCCCGCAGCCTGGGTTCATACTCTGCACCCGAGCCCCGCAGCCTGGGTTCACACTCTGCACCCGAGCCCACAGCCTGGGTTCACACTCTGCACCCGAGCCCTCCAGCCTGGGTTCACACTCTGCACCCGAACACCTCAGCCTGGGTTCACACTCTGCACCCGAGCCCCACAGCCTGGGTTCACACTCTGCACCCGAGCCCCCCAGCCTGGGTTAACACTCTGCACCCGAGCCCCCAGCCTGGGTTCACACTCTGCACCCGAGCCCCGCAGCCTGGGTTCACACTCTGCACCCGAGCCCCCCAGCCTGGGTTCACACTCTGCACCCGAGCCCCCAGCCTGGGTTCACACTCTGCACCCGAACACCTCAGCCTGGGTTCACACTCTGCACCCGAGCCCCCCAGCCTGGGTTCACACTCTGCACCCGAGCCCCGCAGCCTGGGTTCACACTCTGCACCCGAACACCTCAGCCTGGGTTCACACTCTGCACCCGAGCCCCCCAGCCTGGGTTCACACTCTGCACCCGAGCCCCCCAGCCTGGGTTCACACTCTGCACCCGAGCCCCCCAGCCTGGGTTCACACTCTGCACCCGAGCCCCCCAGCCTGGGTTCACACTCTGCACCCGAGCCCCGCAGCCTGGGTTCACACTCTGCACCCGAGCCCCGCAGCCTGGGTTCACACTCTGCACCCGAACACCTCAGCCTGGGTTCACACTCTGCACCCGAGCCCCGCAGCATGGGTTCACACTCTGCACCCAAGCCCCGCAGCCTGGGTTCACACTCTGCACCCGAGCCCCGCAGCCTGGGTTCACACTCTGCACCCGAGCCCCCCAGCCTGGGTTCACACTCTGCACCCGAGCTCCGCAGCCTGGGTTCACACTCTGCACCCGAGCCCCCCAGACTGGGTTCACACTCTGCACCCGAGCCCCCAGCCTGGGTTCACACTCTGCACCCGAGCCCCGCAGCCTGGGTTCACACTCTGCACCCAAACACCTCAGCCTGGGTTCACACTCTGCACCCGAACACCTCAGCCTGGGTTCACACTCTGCACCCGAGCCCCCCGCAGCCTGGGTTCACACTCTGCACCCGAGCCCCCAGCCTGGGTTCACACTCTGCACCCGAGCCCCGCAGCCTGGGTTCACACTCTGCACCCAAGCCCCGCAGCCTGGGTTCACACTCTGCACCCGAGCCTCGCAGCCTGGGTTCACACTCTGCACCCGAGCCCCGCAGCCTGGGTTCACACTCTGCACCCGAGCCTCGCAGCCTGGGTTCACACTCTGCACCAGAGTCCCGCAGCCTGGGTTCACACTCTGCACCCGAGCCCCGCAGCCTGGGTTCACACTCTGCACCCGAACCTCGCAGCCTGGGTTCACACTCTGCACCCGAGCCGCGCAGCCTGGGTTCACACTTTGCATCCGAGCCCCCCAGCCTGGGTTCACATTCTGCACTCGAGCCCCCCATCCTGGGTTCACACTCTGCACCCGAGCCCCGCAGCCTGGGTTCACACTCTGCACCCGAGCCCCGCAGCCTGGGTTCACACTCTGCACCCGAGCCCCCCAGCCTGGGTTCACACTCTGCACCCGAGCCCCGCAGCCTGGGTTCACACTCTGCACCCGAGCCCCCAGCCTGGGTTCACACTCTGCACCCGAGCCCCCCAGCCTGGGTTCACACTCTGCACCTGAACACCTCAGCCTGGGTTCACACTCTGCACCCGAGCCCCACAGCCTGGGTTCACACTCTGCACCCGAGCCCTCAGCCTGGGTTCACACTCTGCACCCAAGCCCCCCAGCCTGGGTTCACACTCTGCACCCGAGCCCCGCAGCCTGGGTTGACACTCTGCACCCGAGCCCCGCAGCCTGGGTTCACACTCTGCACCCAAGCCCCCCGCAGCCTGGGTTCACACTCTGCACCCGAGCCCCCCAGCCTGGGATCACACTCTGCACCCGAGCCCCGCAGCCTGGGTTCACACTCTGCACCCGAGCCCCGAGCCTGGGTTCACACTCTGCACCCGAGCCCCCCAGCCTGGGTTCACACTCTGCACCCGAGCCCCGCAGCCTGGGTTCACACTCTGCACCCGAGCCCCCAGCCTGGGTTCACACTCTGCACCCGAGCCCCGAGCCTGGGTTCACACTCTGCACCCGAGCCCCCCAGCCTGGGTTCACACTCTGCACCCGAGCCCCGCAGCCTGGGTTCACACTCTGCACCCGAGCCCCCGAGCCTGGGTTCACACTCTGCACCCGAGCCCCGCAGCCTGGGTTCACACTCTGCACCCGAGCCCCGCAGCCTGGGTTCACACTCTGCACCCGAGCCCCGCAGCCTGGGTTCACACTCTGCACCCGAGCCCCCAGCCTGGGTTCACACTCTGCACCCGAGCCCCCCAGCCTGGGTTCACACTCTGCACCCGAACACCTCAGCCTGGGTTCACACTCTGCACTCGAGCCCCACAGCCTGGGTTCACACTCTGCACCCGAGCCCCCAGCCTGGGTTCACACTTTGCACCAGAGCCCCCCAGCCTGGGTTCACACTCTGCACCCGAGCCCCGCAGCCTGGGTTCACACTCTGCACCCGAGCCCCGCAGCCTGGGTTCACACTCTGCACCCAAGCCCCCCGCAGCCTGGGTTCACACTCTGCACCCGAGCCCCCCAGCCTGGGTTCACACTCTGCACCCGAGCCCCGAGCCTGGGTTCACACTCTGCACCCGAGCCCCCAGCCTGGGTTCACACTCTGCACCCGAGCCCCCCAGCCTGGGTGTTAGACGGGGACCCTGAGGGTCGGCCGGATACTGGGGGAGAGATCCCCGAGTGGGACCGTCTCCGGCGATCGTACAGACAAGTTACCTCCCTCCCCACAAACAGGCACCACACCAAGTCGAGTTCAATGCTTTATGTAAGGTTCTTAAGGCAAGGATATCAGCGATACAGGATATCTCGGACCCGGGGGTCCTCTCACTTCTAGTCTCTGTAGGGAAAAGGGGGTAGCGGGACAGTCTGGGTACCGGATCGGTACAGGTGGCGTTAAGAGGCGAGCTCACAATCCTCGAGCTGGAGTGTCTGTGGATCGGGCCGCGGCGGCGCCAGCAGGCCAAGATGATAGTCTCACAAAGAAGAGGGCCGCGGCAGCGCCAGCCGGCCAAGTCGATGGATTCACGAGGCAGAGGGCCGCGGCAGCGCCAGCAGGCCAAGACGATGGTTTCACGAGGCAGAGGGCCGCGGCAGCGCCAGCAGGCCAAGACGATGGTTTCACGAGGCAGAGGGCCGCGGCAGCGCCAGCAGGCCAAGACGATGGTTTCACGAGGCAGAGGGCCGCGGCAGCGCCAGCAGGCCAGTTACGGATGAGTTCTTCTTGGGTCTCTCGACTCCAGGATACAACTGCCTTCCTGTCCTGGGGCTGCCTCAGTTATAGGTCTGGCACTCTTTGATGTCCGGACCCTCGCTCTTGGAGGTCGGGAGGTCTGGGATGAGGGAATCCAGACACCCAGCAGGGGGGTGGAGCCAGCGCCCGAGGAGGCTGGGGGTGCTCGGCACCTGGCGGGGGAGAGCCATCGACACTTCGTACTCCCATTGACCTGCCAAGTGGGCCGTTCACCTCCTGGGTGGAGGGTGGTGCCGGGATGTCGGGGCCTGGTCAGGCCCAGGGTTGGGGTCGGGCTGAGGCCGCACGGCCGCGTGGTGCCGTGTCCAAGATGGCGGCTGGGCCGGGCAATGGTGCTGACGGTGGCCCGGGCCCTGTCCTGCGGGGAGGGAGCGAGCCCTTCATGTGGCCTGTCCAACATGCGTACCCCCCAGCTGAAGACGGGGAGAGTCACCCATCTTCTTGGGAACTTTCCTCGTCGAGGCGGAAAAAGCGGGACAGGCCATCCGCGTTGGCGTGGTCTTGGCCGGGTCGATGTTCCACAGTGAAGTCCATCCCCTGCAGGGAGATGGACCAACGTAGCAGCTTCGGGTTCTCCCCCCGCATTTGCATCAGCCATTGCAGGGGTCGGTGGTCTGTTTGCACCCGGAAGTGGGTGCCGAAGAGGTAGGGCCGGAGCTTCTTGAGTGCCCAGACAACGGCGAAGGCCTCTCTCTCAATGGTGCTCCAGCGCTGTTCTCGGGGCAAGAGGCGTCGGCTGATGAAGACCACCGGATGGTCGACCCCTTCGGCGTTGAGTTGGGAGAGGACGGCCCCCACACCATGATCGGAGGCGTCCGTCTGCACAATGAACTCCCGGCTGTAGTCGGGAGCCTGGAGCACGGGGGCCGTGCACATGGCGGTCTTTAGCTTTTCGAAGGCCGATTGGCAGGCCGGGGTCCAGTTGACGGTTTTGGGGCTCTTTTTGGAGGTGAGCTCCGTGAGGGGCCCCACGATGCTGCCATAGTCCTTCACGAACCGCCGGTAGTATCCGGTGAGCCCCAGGAAGGCTCGGACCTCCGTTTGGATCGTAGGGGGTTGCCAGGCCTGGATGGCAGCGATCTTGAGTTGGAGAGGGGCCACCAGCCCGCTTCCCACTTGGTGTCCTAGGTAGGTCACGGACCCTTGGCCAACCTGGCACTTGCTGGCTTTGATGGTGAGCCCGGCTTGCTGGAGGGCGTGTAGAACCTCCCGCAGGTGACGGAGGTGGTCGGTCCACTGGTGGCTGTACACAGCAATGTCGTCCAGGTAGGCGGCGCTGAAGTCTTCCAGGCCCGCCAGTACCTGGTTTACCAGCCGTTGGAACGTTGCCGGGGCGTTTTTCATGCCGAAGGGCATGACTTTAAAGTGGTAGTGCCCGTCTGGGGTAGAGAAGGCGGATCGTTCTTGGGCCCTAGGGGTGAGGCCGATCTGCCAGTAGCCCGCTGTTAGGTCGAAGATGCTCAGGTAGCGGGCGGCCCCCATCCGGTCAATTAGCTCGTCTGCCCGGGGGATGGGATGAGCGTCGGTCCGGGTAACTGCATTCAGCCCCCGATAGTCCACGCAGAACCGGAGCTCAGGGGCAACGCCCGGGGCAGCTGCCTTGGGAACCAGGACGACTGGGCTCGCCCAGGGACTGTCTGAGGGTTCGATCACTCCTAGGGTCAGCATTTTGGACACCTCTGTCTGGATGCAGGCTCGTACCCGGTCTGGTACGCGGTACGCTCGGTGTCGAATAGGAGGGCTGTCCCCGGTGTCCACATCGTGGAGGCACCAGGGGGTGACTCCGGGGGTGAGGGAGAACAGGGAGGCGAACTGCCTCAGGAGCGTTTGGCAGTCTTGGCGTTGCTCCGGGGACAGGGCCTCGGAGAGCTGGACCCCTTCCACTGAGCCATCCTGCTCGAGGGCCCTCAGTAAGTCCGGAAGGGGTTCGGAGTCTTCTTCTGTCCCAGTATCGGTAGCCATCAGGAGGCTGAGTTCGGATCGCACAAAATGGGGTTTGAGCCTGTTGGCATGGAGGACCCGTAGGGGGTTCCGGGCAGTCTCCATGTCGATTAAATAGGTGACGGGCCCCTTGCGTTCGATTACCTTGAAGGGCCCGGACCATCTGTCTTGGAGTGCACAGGGCTCAACCGGGGACATCACCCAGACCTGTTGTCCAGGTTCGAACTCAATGGAGGACGTGTGCTGATCGTACCACCTCTTCATGTCCTCCTGACTGGCCTCGAGGTTGGCTTTGGCGGTGTCTCGGAACCGCCGGGTCTGGTTGCGGAGAGCCAGGAGATACCTGTAGATGTCCGGGGGAGTTTTCTGGGGAGGCTGCTCCCAACCTTCCTTGACTAGGCTGAGGGGGCCCCGGACGGGGTGCCCGTACAGGAGTTCAAATGGGCTGAAGCCGAGGGACTTCTGCTGGACCTCCCGATAGGCAAACAGGAGGCATGGAAGTAGCACGTCCCACTGGCGTCGAAGGGGTTCTTCTAGACCCCTAATCATCCCCTTGAGGGTGCGGTTGAATCTCTCGACCAGTCCGTTTCCTTGCGGGTGATAGGGGGTCGTGAACTTGTAGGTGACCCCGCATTGCTGCCAGAGGGACTTCATATATCTGGAGATAAAGTTCGTGCCCCTGTCACTGACGACCTCCCGGGGGAACCCCACCCGGGAGAAGATCCCCATCAGGGCCCGGCCCACCACGGGGGCCGTCACAGTCCGAAGAGGGATGGCCTCGGGATAGCGGGTGGCGTGGTCTACAAGGACCAGGATGAACCGATGTCCTTGGGCTGTTCGCGGGTCGAGGGGCCCCACAATGTCTATTCCCACTCGTTCAAACGGGGTGGTGACGACAGGAAAGGGTTGTAACGGTGCTTTGATTTTTCGGCCACTTTTTCCGCTGGCCTGGCAGGTGGGGCAGGCCTTGCAGTGGTTGGTGACATCCTTCCGCATGTGGGGCCAGAAAAAATGGGTCACCAGGCGGTCGTAGGTTTTATCCTGCCCCAGGTGTCCGGCAAGGGGGACATCGTGGGCTAAGTTCAGGAGGAAGTCTCGGAAGCGAAGGGGCACCACCAGCACCCGACCGGCCCCTAGTTCTGCAACTTTCTGCTCGCTGTAGAGCAGGTCTTGGTCCCAGTAGATCCAGTGGGCCCCCGAGGTATCCCCGGTGCTCTGGGCCAGGGCTTGCTGCCGGAGTCCTTCGAGAGAGGGACAAGTTTTCTGTTCGGCCCGGAATTGTTCCTGCGTGGGGCCTCCCTCCTGCCGCCAGTGTGCCAGGTCAGGGACGTCCCGAAGCTGGTCGGATCCTTCTTCGGTTTGGGTCAATGGACTGGCTTCTGGGGCGGCCTCCTCTGGGATGAGCGCGGGAGGAGGTTCTGGCCACTCGGGCTCTTCCGGGCTGGGGACCGCGCGGGCAGTCATGGACCGGGTCGTGACGCAGACCCATTCGGGGAGGCCAAGCATCCCCAGGTGCTCCCTCCGCTCGACAGCTGCCCAGGGAGAGCTTTCAAGATCGTTTCCTAGGAGGCAGTCCACGGGGGCATCATCGCGGACAGTTACTTTTAACATCCCTGTTACTCCCCCCCACTCGAAGGGGACGCAGGCCATGTGGCATAGGCTTTCAGAGTTGTCGGCTGATCGGACAGGGCAAAGAATGTTCGGCAAGATTTGGTCTGGAGTGACGAGGTGGCGTCGGACCGCCGTTACACTGGCCCCGGTGTCGCGGAGGGCTTCCGCCCGGCGGCCATTAATGTTGACCCATTGACCGTACTTCTGTGTGTTGGCGGGAAGGGGGGCCCGCGGAATCATGTCTCTCTCCCCTAAGCAGACCAGTGCCATGGCGGCGGGTGCCCATTCAGAGGGATCGGCCTCGTACTCTTCTTGGTCCTCCGGGATTAGTTCTTCCCCTAGGGCCGCCGCTGCAACTTGGCGGGGGGTAGTGTTCGGATTCTTTGGGCAGTTGGGATCACTGGCGTAGTGGCCGGGTCGCTGGCACCTGTGGCACGTAATGTTGGCCCGGAAACCGGCCCGGACGGCAGGGCTTCCTCGGCCAACCGGGGTCGAGGGGTTTCTGGGGGGTGACGAGGGGCCGGGGTCTCTCCCCCGACCCTGACTCCCTCCTCCCCCTCGGGGGCGATACGATCTGGATAATTCGCTGGGTGCGTTCCGGCCAACTCGGGTGCTTTCCCACCGGTCGGCTTCGACGGCGAGTTGTCGAGGGTCGGTTAGCTTACTGTCCAGGAGGTGTTGCCGGAGCTCCACGAAGCAGTTGTTCGACAGGTGTTCCCATACGATAAGGTCAAAGAGTTGTTCGTAGGTGGTTACCTTGTTGCCCTTGATCCACCCCTCGAAGGCTCGGCTAAAAAAGTTCACGTACTCCACCCAAGTTGTACCCGGAATCCGTTTGCAGTCGCGGAACCGTTGGCGGTACATCTCAGGTGTGAGCCCGTATCGAGTGAGGAGGGCGGCCTTCATGTGGTCGTAGGAGGTCATCAGCTGGTCCGGGAGTTGCAGCAGGGCGTCCCGCCCTTCGTTGACAAACCTCCCCCATAATCCGGCTCCCCAATCGCTTCGGGGAATCCGGTGGGAGGTCATTGCCACCTCATAGGCTTTAAACCACTGCTGTATATCATCGTTCTTGTGGTATTCCCGGATGACATCTTTGGGGATGTGAACCTTGGGTTCGGTCGAGGCAGACGGGGTCGGTCGTTCGGGGAGCCCGAGGTCTTTATCCTGTTTCTGGATCTCCAGTGCTTTGAGATTGCGCTCATGTTCGTACTCTAGTTTCTTTTCCTCTAGCTCCCTCTGTCTTTGCTTGTCTTCTCGCTCTTCCCTGAGCCGTAAGTGTTCCAGGGTTATTTTTTGTTCTGCTAGCTTGAGTTCTCCATCCAAGCGAAGTCGGGCTAGTTCTAATTCGTGGAGTCTGGTTTTTTCTCTTTCTCGGATCTCTTCCAGGGAGAGACCTGCTCTTTCTTTAGTTGGTGCGGGGCTCGTTTCGGTTGTTTGTGTTCGGGGTACGGCCGTACCCGTTTCCGCCCAGGCTTCTAGGGCTCGTTTGAAGTCTTCCTTCGTACTCAGACCCGTGGTTGGGAGACCAAGTTCCATACAATATTGCTTCAGTTCTCGGTGGTTGTAGTCTTCCAATTTTTCCATCTGGAATTTCTCCGTTGTTCCGCTTTCTGTTGTCATGGTGGTTGTGTGTCGTGGGTCGGGTGACTTTCTGTACGATTATGCGTAGGTTCGGATCCCGTCGCTGGCCACCAATGTTAGACGGGGACCCTGAGGGTCGGCCGGATACTGGGGGAGAGATCCCCGAGTGGGACCGTCTCCGGCGATCGTACAGACAAGTTACCTCCCTCCCCACAAACAGGCACCACACCAAGTCGAGTTCAATGCTTTATGTAAGGTTCTTAAGGCAAGGATATCAGCGATACAGGATATCTCGGACCCGGGGGTCCTCTCACTTCTAGTCTCTGTAGGGAAAAGGGGGTAGCGGGACAGTCTTGGTACCGGATCGGTACAGGTGGCGTTAAGAGGCGAGCTCAGAATCCTCGAGCTGGAGTGTCTGTGGATCGGGCCGCGGCGGCGCCAGCAGGCCAAGATGATAGTCTCACAAAGCAGAGGGCCGCGGCAGCGCCAGCCGGCCAAGTCGATGGATTCACGAGGCAGAGGGCCGCGGCAGCGCCAGCAGGCCAAGACGATGGTTTCACGAGGCAGAGGGCCGCGGCAGCGCCAGCAGGCCAAGACGATGGTTTCACGAGGCAGAGGGCCGCGGCAGCGCCAGCAGGCCAAGACGATGGTTTCACGAGGCAGAGGGCCGCGGCAGCGCCAGCAGGCCAAGACGATGGTTTCACGAGGCAGAGGGCCGCGGCAGCGCCAGCAGGCCAGTTACGGATGAGTTCTTCTTGGGTCTCTCGACTCCAGGATACAACTGCCTTCCTGTCCTGGGGCTGCCTCAGTTATAGGTCTGGCACTCTTTGATGTCCGGACCCTCGCTCTTGGAGGTCGGGAGGTCTGGGATGAGGGAGTCCAGACACCCAGCAGGGGGGTGGAGCCAGCGCCCGAGGAGGCTGGGGGTGCTCGGCACCTGGCGGGGGAGAGCCATCGACACTTCGTACTCCCATTGACCTGCCAAGTGGGCCGTTCACCTCCTGGGTGGAGGGTGGTGCCGGGATGTCGGGGCCTGGTCAGGCCCAGGGTTGGGGTCGGGCTGAGGCCGCACGGCTGCGTGGTGCCGTGTCCAAGATGGCGGCTGGGCCGGGCAATGGTGCTGACGGTGGCCCGGGCCCTGTCCTGCGGGGAGGGAGCGAGCCCTTCATGTGGCCTGTCCAACACTGGGTTCACACTCTGCACCCGAGCCCCGCAGCCTGGGTTCACACTCTGCACCCGAGCCCCGCAGCCTGGGTTCACACTCTGCACCCGAGCCCCGCAGCCTGGGTTCACACTCTGCACCCGAGCCCCGCAGCCTGGGTTCACACTCTGCACCCGAGCCCCCCAGCCTGGGTTCACACTCTGCACCCGAGCCCCGCAGCCTGGGTTCACACTCTGCAGCCGAGCCCCCAGCCTGGGTTCACACTCTGCACCCGAGCCCCCAGCCTGGGTTCACACTCTGCACCCGAGCCTCCCAGCCTGGGTTCACACTCTGCACCCGAGCCCCCCAGCCTGGGTTCACACTCTGCACCCGAGCCCCCCAGCCTGGGTTCACACTCTGCACCCGAGCCCCCCGCAACCTGGGTTCACACTCTGCACCCGAGCCCCCCAGCCTGGGTTCACACTCTGCACCCGAGCCCCGCAGCCTGGGTTCACACTCTGCACCCGAGCCCCCCAGCCTGGGTTCACACTCTGCACCCGAGCCCCGCAGCCTGGGTTCACACTCTGCACCCAGGCCCCGCAGCCTGGGTTCACACTCTGCACCCGAGCCCCGCAGCCTGGGTTCACACTCTGCACCCGAACACCTCAGCCTGGGTTCACACTCTGCACCCGAGCCCCGCAGCCTGGGTTCACACTCTGCACCCGAGCCCCGCAGCCTGGGTTCACACTCTGCACCCGAGCCCCGCAGCCTGGGTTCACACTCTGCACCCAAGCCCCCCGCAGCCTGGGTTCACACTCTGCACCCGAGCCCCCCAGCCTGGGTTCACACTCTGCACCCGAGCCCCGAGCCTGGGTTCACACTCTGCACCCGAGCCCCCAGCCTGGGTTCACACTCTGCACCCGAGACCCCCAGCCTGGGTTCACACTCTGCACCCGAGCCCCGCAGCCTGGGTTCACACTCTGCACCCGAGCCCCACAGCCTGGGTTCACACTCTGCACCCGAGCCCCGCAGCCTGGGTTCACACTCTGCACCCGAGCCCCGCAGCCTGGGTTCACACTCTGCACCCGAGCCCCCCAGCCTGGGTTCACACTCTGCACCCGAGCCCCGCAGCCTGGGTTCACACTCTGCAGCCGAGCCCCCAGCCTGGGTTCACACTCTGCACCCAAGCCCCCAGCCTGGGTTCACACTCTGCACCCGAGCCCCCCAGCCTGGGTTCACACTCTGCACCCGAGCCCCCCAGCCTGGGTTCACACTCTGCACCCGAGCCCCCCAGCCTGGGTTCACACTCTGCACCCGAGCCCCCCGCAGCCTGGGTTCACACTCTGCACCCGAGCCCCCCAGCCTGGGTTCACACTCTGCACCCGAGCCCCGCAGCCTGGGTTCACACTCTGCACCCGAGCCCCCCAGCCTGGGTTCACACTCTGCACCCGAGCCCCGCAGCCTGGGTTCACACTATGCACCCAGGCCCCGCAGCCTGGGTTCACACTCTGCACCCGAGCCCCGCAGCCTGGGTTCACACTCTGCACCCGAACACCTCAGCCTGGGTTCACACTCTGCACCCGAGCCCCGCAGCCTGGGTTCACACTCTGCACCCGAGCCCCCAGCCTGGGTTGACACTCTGCACCCGAGCCCCCCAGCCTGGGTTCACACTCTGCACCCGAGCCCCGCAGCCTGGGTTCACACTCTGCACCCGAGCCCCGCAGCCTGGGTTCACACTCTGCACCCGAGCCCCCAGCCTGGGTTCACACTCTGCACCCGAGCCCCCAGCCTGGGTTCACACTCTGCACCCGAGCCCCCAGCCTGAGTTCACACTCTGCACCCGAGCCCCGCAGCCTGGGTTCACACTCTGCACCCAAGCCCCCCAGCCTGGGTTCACACTCTGCACCCGAGCCCCCCAGCCTGGGTTCACACTCTGCACCCGAGCCCCGCAGCCTGGGTTCACACTCTGCACCCGAACACCTCAGCCTGGGTTCACACTCTGCACCCGAGCCCCGCAGCCTGGGTTCACACTCTGCACCTGAACACCTCAGCCTGGGTTCACACTCTGCACCCGAGCCCCCAGCCTGGGTTCACACTCTGCACTCGAGCCCCGCAGCCTGGGTTCACACTCTGCACTCGAGCCCCGCAGCCTGGGTTCACACTCTGCACCCGAGCCCCCCAGCCTGGGTTCACACTCTGCACCCAAGCCCCCCACAGCCTGGGTTCACACTCTGCACCCGAGCCCCGCAGCCTGGGTTCACACTCTGCACCCGAGCCCCCCAGCCTGGGTTCACACTCTGCACCCGAGCCCCGAGCCTGGGTTCACACTCTGCACCCGAGCCCCGCAGCCTGGGTTCACACTCTGCACCCGAGCCCCGCAGCCTGGGTTCACACTCTGCACCCGAGCCCCGCAGCCTGGGTTCACACTCTGCACCCGAGCCCGCAGCCTGGGTTCACACTCTGCACCCGAGCCCTCCAGCCTGGGTTCACACTCTGCACCCGAACACCTCAGCCTGGGTTCACACTCTGCACCCGAGCCCCACAGCCTGGGTTCACACTCTGCACCCGAGCCCCCCAGCCTGGGTTCACACTCTGCACCCGAGCCCCCAGCCTGGGTTCACACTCTGCACCCGAGCCCCGCAGCCTGGGTTCACACTCTGCACCCGAGCCCCCCAGCCTGGGTTCACACTCTGCACCCGAGCTCCGCAGCCTGGGTTCACACTCTGCACCCGAGCCCCCCAGACTGGGTTCACACTCTGCACCCGAGCCCCCAGCCTGGGTTCACACTCTGCACCCGAGCCCCGCAGCCTGGGTTCACACTCTGCACCCGAACACCTCAGCCTGGGTTCACACTCTGCACCCGAACACCTCAGCCTGGGTTCACACTCTGCACCCGAGCCCCCAGCCTGGGTTCACACTCTGCACCCGAGCCCCCAGCCTGGGTTCACACTCTGCACCCGAGCCCCGCAGCCTGGGTTCACACTCTGCACCCAAGCCCCGCAGCCTGGGTTCACACTCTGCACCCGAGCCTCGCAGCCTGGGTTCACACTCTGCACTCGAGCCCCGCAGCCTGGGTTCACACTCTGCACCCGAGCCCCCCAGCCTGGGTTCACACTCTGCACCCAAGCCCCCCACAGCCTGGGTTCACACTCTGCACCCGAGCCCCGCAGCCTGGGTTCACACTCTGCACCCGAGCCCCCCAGCCTGGGTTCACACTCTGCACCCGAGCCCCGAGCCTGGGTTCACACTCTGCACCCGAGCCCCCCAGCCTGGGTTCACACTCTGCACCCGAGCCCCGCAGCCTGGGTTCACACTCTGCACCCGAGCCCCGCAGCCTGGGTTCACACTCTGCACCCGAGCCCACAGCCTGGGTTCACACTCTGCACCCGAGCCCTCCAGCCTGGGTTCACACTCTGCACCCGAACACCTCAGCCTGGGTTCACACTCTGCACCCGAGCCCCACAGCCTGGGTTCACACTCTGCACCCGAGCCCCCCAGCCTGGGTTCACACTCTGCACCCGAGCCCCCAGCCTGGGTTCACACTCTGCACCCGAGCCCCGCAGCCTGGGTTCACACTCTGCACCCGAGCCCCCCAGCCTGGGTTCACACTCTGCACCCGAGCTCCGCAGCCTGGGTTCACACTCTGCACCCGAGCCCCCCAGACTGGGTTCACACTCTGCACCCGAGCCCCCAGCCTGGGTTCACACTCTGCACCCGAGCCCCGCAGCCTGGGTTCACACTCTGCACCCGAACACCTCAGCCTGGGTTCACACTCTGCACCCGAACACCTCAGCCTGGGTTCACACTCTGCACCCGAGCCCCCCGCAGCCTGGGTTCACACTCTGCACCCGAGCCCCCAGCCTGGGTTCACACTCTGCACCCGAGCCCCGCAGCCTGGGTTCACACTCTGCACCCAAGCCCCGCAGCCTGGGTTCACACTCTGCACCCGAGCCTCGCAGCCTGGGTTCACACTCTGCACCCGAGCCCCGCAGCCTGGGTTCACACTCTGCACCCGAGCCTCGCAGCCTGGGTTCACACTCTGCACCAGAGCCCCGCAGCCTGGGTTCACACTCTGCACCCGAGCCCCGCAGCCTGGGTTCACACTCTGCACCCGAACCTCGCAGCCTGGGTTCACACTCTGCACCCGAGCCCCGCAGCCTGGGTTCACACTTTGCATCCGAGCCCCCCAGCCTGGGTTCACATTCTGCACTCGAGCCCCCCATCCTGGGTTCACACTCTGCACCCGAGCCCCGCAGCCTGGGTTCACACTCTGCACCCGAGCCCCCAGCCTGGGTTCACACTCTGCACCCGAGCCCCGCAGCCTGGGTTCACACTCTGCACCCGAGCCCCGCAGCCTGGGTTCACACTCTGCACCCGAGCCCCCAGCCTGGGTTCACACTCTGCACCCGAGCCCCGCAGCCTGGGTTCACACTCTGCACCCGAACACCTCAGCCTGGGTTCACACTCTGCACCCGAGCCCCCAGCCTGGGTTCACACTCTGCACCCGAGCCCCGCAGCCTGGGTTCACACTCTGCACCCGAGCCTCGCAGCCTGGGTTCACACTCTGCACCCGAGCCCCGCAGCCTGGGTTCACACTCTGCACCCGAGCCTCGCAGCCTGGGTTCACACTCTGCACCCGAGCCCCGCAGCCTGGGTTCACACTCTGCACCCGAGCCCCGCAGCCTGGGTTCACACTCTGCACCCGAACACCTCAGCCTGGGTTCACACTCTGCACCCGAACACCTCAGCCTGGGTTCACACTCTGCACCCGAGCCCCCCGCAGCCTGGGTTCACACTCTGCACCCGAGCCCCCAGCCTGGGTTCACACTCTGCACCCAAGCCCCGCAGCCTGGGTTCACACTCTGCACCCGAACACCTTAGCCTGGGTTCACACTCTGCACCCGAGCCCCGCAGCCTGGGTTCACACTCTGCACCCGAGCCCCGCAGCCTGGGTTCACACTCTGCACCCGAGCCCCGCAGCCTGGGTTCACACTCTGCACCCGAGCCCCCCGCAGCCTGGGTTCACACTCTGCACCCGAGCCCCGCAGCCTGGGTTCACACTCTGCACCCCAGCACCCCAGCCTGGGTTCACACTCTGCACCCGAGCCCCGCAGCCTGGGTTCACACTCTGCACCCGAACACCTCAGACTGGGTTCACACTCTGCACCCGAGCCTCGCAGCCTGGGTTCACACTCTGCACCCGAGCCCCGCAGCCTGGGTTCACACTCTGCACCCGAGCCCCGCAGCCTGGGTTCACACTCTGCACCCGAGCCCCGCAGCCTGGGTTCACACTCTGCACCCGAGCCCGCAGCCTGGGTTCACACTCTGCACCCGAGCCCCGCAGCCTGGGTTCACACTCTGCACCCGAGCCCTGCAGCCTGGGTTCACACTCTGCACCCGAGCCCCCCAGCCTGGGTTCACACTCTGCACCCGAGCCCCGCAGCCTGGGTTCACACTCTGCACCCGAGCCCCCAGCCTGGGTTCACACTCTGCACCCGAGCCCCCCAGCCTGGGTTCACACTCTGCACCCAAGCCCCGCAGCCTGGGTTCACACTCTGCACCCGAGCCCCCAGCCTGGGTTCACACTCTGCACCCGAGCCCCGCAGCCTGGGTTCACACTCTGCACCCGAACACCTCAGCCTGGGTTCACACTCTGCACCCGAGCCCCCCGCAGCCTGGGTTCACACTCTGCACCCGAGCCCCGCAGCCTGGGTTCACACTCTGCACCCGAGCCCCGCAGCCTGGGTTCACACTCTGCACCCGAGCCCGCAGCCTGGGTTCACACTCTGCACCCGAGCCCCGCAGCCTGGGTTCACACTCTGCACCCGAGCCCCCCGCAGCCTGGGTTCACACTCTGCACCCGAGCCCCCAGCCTGGGTACACACTCTGCACCCGAGCCCCGCAGCCTGGGTTCACACTCTGCACCCGAACACCTCAGCCTGGGTTCACACTCTGCACCAGAGCCCCCCGCAGCCTGGGTTCACACTCTGCACCCGAGCCCCGCAGCCTGGGTTCACACTCTGCACCCGAGCCCCGCAGCCTGGGTTCACACTCTGCACCCGAGCCCCCCGCAGCCTGGGTTCACACTCTGCACCCGAGCCCCGCAGCCTGGGTTCACACTCTGCACCCGAACACCTCAGCCTGGGTTCACACTCTGCACCCGAGCCTCGCAGCCTGGGTTCACACTCTGCACCCGAGCCCCGCAGCCTGGGTTCACACTCTGCACCCGAGCCCCGCAGCCTGGGTTCACACTCTGCACCCGAGCCCCCAGCCTAGGTTCACACTCTGCACCCGAGCCCCGCAGCCTGGGTTCACACTCTGCACCCGAACACCTCAGCCTGGGTGCACACTCTGCACCCGAGCCCCCCGCAGCCTGGGTTCACACTCTGCACTGAGCCCCGCAGCCTGGGTTCACACTCTGCACCTGAGCCCCACAGCCTGGGTTCACACTCTGCACCCGAGCCCCGCAGCCTGGGTTCACACTCTGCACCCGAGCCCCCCGCAGCCTGGGTTCACACTCTGCACCCGAGCCCCGCAGCCTGGGTTCACACTCTGCACCCGAACACCTCAGCCTGGGTTCACACTCTGCACCCGAGCCCCCAGCCTGGGTTCACACTCTGCACCCGAGCCCCGCAGCCTGGGTTCACACTCTGCACCCGAGCCCCCAGTCTGGGTTCACACTCTGCACCCGAGCCCCCAGCCTGGGTTCACACTCTGCACCCGAACAGCTCAGCCTGGGTTCACACTCTGCACCCGAGCCCCCCACAGCCTGGGTTCACACTCTGCACCCGAGCCCCGCAGCCTGGGTTCACACTCTGCACCCGAGCGCCCCAGCCTGGGTTCACACTCTGCACCCGAGCCCCCCGCAGCCTGGGTTCACACTCTGCACCCGAGCCCCGCAGCCTGGGTTCACACTCTGCACCCGAGCCCCGCAGCCTGGGTTCACACTCTGCACCCGAGCCCCGCAGCCTGGGTTCACACTCTGCACCCGACCACCTCAGCCTGGGTTCACACTCTGCACCCGAGCCTCGCAGCCTGGGTTCACACTCTGCACCCGAGCCCCGCAGCCTGGGTTCACACTCTGCACCCAAACACCTCAGCCTGGGTTCACACTCTGCACCCGAGCCCCGCAGCCTGGGTTCACACTCTGCACCCAAGCCCCGCAGCCTGGGTTCACACTCTGCACCCGAGCCCCCCGCAGCCTGGGTTCACACTCTGCACCCGAGCGCCCCAGCCTGGGTTCACACTCTGCACCCGAGCCCCCCGCAGCCTGGGTTCACACTCTGCACCCGAGCCCCGCAGCCTGGGTTCACACTCTGCACCCGAGCCCCGCAGCCTGGGTTCACACTCTGCACCCGAGCCCCGCAGCCTGGGTTCACACTCTGCACCCGAGCCCCCCAGCCTGGGTTCACACTCTGCACCCGAGCCCCGCAGCCTGGGTTCACACTCTGCACCCAAACACCTCAGCCTGGGTTCACACTCTGCACCCGAGCCTCGCAGCCTGGGTTCACACTCTGCACCCGAGCCCCGCAGCCTGGGTTCACACTCTGCACCCGAGCCCCGCAGCCTGGGTTCACACTCTGCACCCGAGCCCCCAGCCTGGGTTCACACTCTGCACCCGAGCCCCGCAGCCTGAGTTCACACTCTGCACCCGAGCCCCGCAGCCTGGGTTCACACTCTGCACCCGAGCCCCCCAGCCTGGGTTCACACTCTGCACCCGAGCCCCGCAGCCTGGGTTCACACTCTGCACCCGAGCCCCCAGCCTGGGTTCACACTCTGCACCCGAGCCCCGCAGCCTGGGTTCACACTCTGCACCCGAACACCTCAGCCTGGGTTCACACTCTGCACCCGAGCCCCCCGCAGCCTGGGTTCACACTCTGCACCCGAGCCCCGCAGCCTGGGTTCACACTCTGCACCCGAGCCCCGCAGCCTGGGTTCACACTCTGCACCCGAGCCCGCAGCCTGGGTTCACACTCTGCACCCGAGCCCCGCAGCCTGGGTTCACACTCTGCACCCGAGCCCCCCGCAGCCTGGGTTCACACTCTGCACCCGAGCCCCCAGCCTGGGTTCACACTCTGCACCCGAGCCCCGCAGCCTGGGTTCACACTCTGCACCCGAACACCTCAGCCTGGGTTCACACTCTGCACCCGAGCCCCCCGCAGCCTGGGTTCACACTCTGCACCCGAGCCCCGCAGCCTGGGTTCACACTCTGCACCCGAGCCCCCCGCAGCCTGGGTTCACACTCTGCACCCGAGCCCCGCAGCCTGGGTTCACACTCTGCACCCGAACACCTCAGCCTGGGTGCACACTCTGCACCCGAGCCCCCCGCAGCCTGGGTTCACACTCTGCACCCGAGCCCCGCAGCCTGGGTTCACACTCTGCACCCGAGCCCCGCAGCCTGGGTTCACACTCTGCACCCGAGCCCCGCAGCCTGGGTTCACACTCTGCACCCGAGCCCCCCGCAGCCTGGGTTCACACTCTGCACCCGAGCCCCGCAGCCTGGGTTCACACTCTGCACCCGAGCCCCGCAGCCTGAGTTCACACTCTGCACCCGAGCCCCGCAGCCTGGGTTCACACTCTGCACCCGAACACCTCAGCCTGGGTTCACACTCTGCACCCGAGCCCCCAGCCTGGGTTCACACTCTGCACCCGAGCCCCGCAGCCTGGGTTCACACTCTGCACCCGAGCCCCCAGTCTGGGTTCACACTCTGCACCCGAGCCCCCAGCCTGGGTTCACACTCTGCACCCGAACAGCTCAGCCTGGGTTCACACTCTGCACCCGAGCCCCCCGCAGCCTGGGTTCACACTCTGCACCCGAGCCCCGCAGCCTGGGTTCACACTCTGCACCCGAGCCCCCCAGACTGGGTTCACACTCTGCACCCGAGCCTCGCAGCCTGGGTTCACACTCTGCACCCGAGCCCCGCAGCCTGGGTTCACACTCTGCACCCAAGCCCCGCAGCCTGGGTTCACACTCTGCACCCGAGCCCCCAGCCTGGGTTCACACTCTGCACCCGAGCCCCGCAGCCTGGGTTCACACTCTGCACCCGAGCCCCCCGCAGCCTGGGTTCACACTCTGCACCCGAGCCCCCAGCCTGGGTACACACTCTGCACCCGAGCCCCCCGCAGCCTGGGTTCACACTCTGCACCCGAGCCCCGCAGCCTGGGTTCACACTCTGCACCCGAGCCCCCCGCAGCCTGGGTTCACACTCTGCACCCGAGCCCCGCAGCCTGGGTTCACACTCTGCACCCGAACACCTCAGCCTGGGTGCACACTCTGCACCCGAGCCCCCCGCAGCCTGGGTTCACACTCTGCACCCGAGCCCCGCAGCCTGGGTTCACACTCTGCACCCGAGCCCCGCAGCCTGGGTTCACACTCTGCACCCGAGCCCCGCAGCCTGGGTTCACACTCTGCACCCGAGCCCCCCGCAGCCTGGGTTCACACTCTGCACCCGAGCCCCGCAGCCTGGGTTCACACTCTGCACCCGAGCCCCGCAGCCTGAGTTCACACTCTGCACCCGAGCCCCGCAGCCTGGGTTCACACTCTGCACCCGAACACCTCAGCCTGGGTTCACACTCTGCACCCGAGCCCCCAGCCTGGGTTCACACTCTGCACCCGAGCCCCGCAGCCTGGGTTCACACTCTGCACCCGAGCCCCCAGTCTGGGTTCACACTCTGCACCCGAGCCCCCAGCCTGGGTTCACACTCTGCACCCGAACAGCTCAGCCTGGGTTCACACTCTGCACCCGAGCCCCCCGCAGCCTGGGTTCACACTCTGCACCCGAGCCCCGCAGCCTGGGTTCACACTCTGCACCCGAGCCCCCCAGACTGGGTTCACATAAACCAACTGTGCCCCTGTGCTCCAGAGACCCTAAAGAACCGAGCCCCCCTTAAGGTTCTGGCAGATTTGTCCCAAGTCCTCCCTTACAACTGTTTTTCCAGGTATTTCTCCCATAGACTTTACCATGTAGTGCTCGAGGCTACCAACACGACCAGCACCTCTGTACCCGGACACACCTGGGCAGGTAAAACCGAACTGCTGGAGGTTTCTTGGAGCACCTGAAGTCCCAAAATCCGCCCTTTAAGAACCGCTTGCAAGTCTATGTATGCAGTATACGTTTCTCCCATAGGATAACAATACCGCGTTCGAGGCTCATACATCAAAACCCTTGTTCAACTGTAATTTTCTATTTCTACAAAAACCTATAACTCTGAAACTACTTACCTGATTCCGGTGATCTTGGTGTCTAAAACTCTATAAAAATCTTTGTTCTTTTTTTAATTTGGTCTCCATTATCTTCTTGAGTGTGTGTCTCATTTATTGCCTCTGTGTGTATAGCAAATGCTCAACACTCCCCTATGATAAAGCTAAGCTGCTCGACCACACTACCACTAAGAGAGCACTTGGAGTTATTCATTTAAGCCCTGTAAATAATAAAGGTCGTTTGAACTTCGGATGGTCCGCCCTTACATTGGCACTGCCACACAAAAAGTCATCTTCCTTCACGTGAAATTTGTCATTTGCTTAATATAAGCATGCTATGATATGCAGCTGAAAATCTAAATATTTAAATAGCCACGTGAGTCTGAGTCCCAAAATGATGCCAAGAAGAAGGGTGTCGGAGCACGAGCAGCAGCCAGACTCCGCCCAGCGGGTGGGGAGAGAGGGAGAGTCACCTCTCCGAGGTCTGGAAACTGAAGGTGAACACAGCTGTGGCGGTCGCACGCATACGTTTCTTATTTCTTCCCAGATTCCGACCCTTCCTCTCTCCTCCTATTCCCCTCTCTCCTTCTCTTCCTTCTCTCTCTCCTCCTCTTTCTCCTCTCTACTCCTTTTCCTCCTTCCTCCCCCTCTTCCTCCTCGCTCCTTCTCTTCCTTCCTCCCCCTCTCTACCTCCTCTCTCCTTGTCCTCTTCCCAGATCTAAACGTTTACATTGACACAATGCCAAGGCACCCCTGGGCATTCGTGTGCTCTACAAATTTGCAAATCAAATTAAATCAAATCAAATCTTATCTCCTTTTCTTCTCTCCTTCTCTTCCTCTTCTTCCTCCTCTCTCCTCCTTTTCCTCCTGTTCTTCCTCTCTCCTTCTATTCCTTCTTTTTCTGTTCCTCTTTCACTCTCCTCCTCTTCTTCCTCTCTCCTCCTCTTCCTCCTCTCTCCTCCTCGCCTCCCTCTTCTCCTCTTCCTCCTCCTTCCTCCTCTTCCCCCTCTCCACTCCTCGTCCCCCTCTCTCCTTCTATTCTGTTCTCTCCCTCCTTCTCTTCTCTCTCTCCTTCCCTCCCCTCCTCTCTCCTTCTCTTCTTTCCTTCTCTTCCCCTCTCTCCTTCTCTTCTCTCTTTCCTTCTCTTCCCCTCTCTCCTTCTCTTCTTCCTCTCTCCTTCTCTTCTTTCCTTCTCTTCCCCTCTCTCCTTCTCTTCTCTCTTTCCTTCTCTTCCCCTCTCTCCTTCTCTTCTTCCTCTCTCCTTCTCTTCCCCCTCTCTCCTTCTCTCCCCTCTTCTCGCCTTCTCTTCCCACCTCTCCTTCTCTCCCCATCTCTCCTTCTTTTCCTCCGCCCTCCTTCTCTTTCTCCTCCCTTCTTCTTCCCCTCCTCTCTCCTTCTCTCCTTCTCCTCTCCTCTCTCATCCTTCCTCCTTCTATTCCTCCTCCATCCTCCTTTTCCTCCTCTCCTTCTCTCCCTCCTCTCTCCTTCTCCCTCTCTCCTTCTCCCTCTCTCCTTCTCTTCCTCCTCTCTCCTTCTCTCCCCTCCTCTCCCTCCTCTCTCCGTCTCTCTCTCCGTCTCTCCCTCCTCTCTCCTCCTCTCTCCGTCTCTCCCCCTCTCCACTCCTCTCTCCGTCTCTCCCCCTCTCCACTCCTCTCTCCGTCTCTCCCCTCCTCTCTCCGTCTCTCCCCCTCTCCACTCCTCTCTCCGTCTCTCCCCTCCTCTCTCCGTCTCTCCCCCTCTCCACTCCTCTCTCCGTCTCTCCCCTCCTCTCTCCGTCTCTCCCCCTCTCCACTCCTCTCTCCGTCTCTCCCCTCCTCTCTCCGTCTCTCCCCCTCTCCACTCCTCTCTCCGTCTCTCCCCTCCTCTCTCCGTCTCTCCCCCTCTCCACTCCTCTCTCCGTCTCTCCCCTCCTCTCTCCGTCTCTCCCCCTCTCCACTCCTCTCTCCGTCTCTCCCCTCCTCTCTCCGTCTCTCCCCTCCTCTCTCCGTCTCTCCCCCTCTCCACTCCTCTCTCCGTCTCTCCACTCCTCTCTCCGTCTCTCCCCTCCTCTCTCCGTCTCTCCCCTCCTCTCTCCGTCTCTCCCCCTCTCCACTCCTCTCTCCGTCTCTCCACTCCTCTCTCCGTCTCTCCCCTCCTCTCTCCGTCTCTCCCCCTCTCCACTCCTCTCTCCGTCTCTCCCTCCTCTCTCCGTCTTCCTCACCTTTCCCATCCACTTTCCACCTCTTCTTTTTTTCTTATCGCCCCCCCCCTTCCTTTGCCTCTTCCGTTCGCTCTCTCCCCCCTCTGCCCCCTCCTCTTCTTCCTCCACGCTCCCCGCCCCCCCTCTCATCCACCTGTGATCCTCTGCATACCTGTGTGCAGGGTACCGAGCCCGCTGCCTGGCGCGGCTCCACGCTCCTCGAGGGTGTGTGCCGAGGATCAGCGCCGCGCATATAAATGCAGCTCCTCCCGAGGGAGCCGCAGACCAGCGCCGGGATCGGTGGCTGACGGCTCGGACTCCTCCAGCTCCAGGGAGCCTGACCGTCTATACCGCGTGGGTGTCTTTGCATTTCAGCTGATGGCTCGAGCCCCGTGGCTGCCCGACCCCCAGGACTGAAGTCTGGGCTCCCAGGGTGTCTGACCCCCCCTACCGCTGAAGCGTCAGGCCCTTTGGGTGTCTGTCCCTATACCCCTTGGGTGTCTGTCTCTGTACCCCTTTGGGTGTCTCAGCACTTCAGCTGACGGCTCGAGCTCCCGGGCTGTCCGACACACAGGACTGAAGTCTGGGATCCCAGGGTGTCTGACACCGCACCCCCTCCCCCCCTACCGCTGAAGCGTCAGGTCCTTTGGGTGTCTGTCTCTATGCCCCTTGGGTGTCTTAGAACTACAGAGGGCGGCTCGAGCTCCCGGGCTGTCTGACACCCAGGGTTGGGGTCTGGGCTCCCAGGGTGTCTGACCCCCCTTCCGTGGCAGCGTGAGGAACTTTGGGTGTCTGCCTCTATACCCCGTGGGTGTCTCAGCACTTCAGCTGACGGCTCGAGCTCCCGGGCTGTCTGACACCCAGGACTGAAGTCTGGGCTTCCTGGGTGTCTGACCCCCCCTACCACTGAAGCGTCAGCTCTTTTGGAGTCTGTCTGTATACCCCTTGAGTGTCTTAGCACTTTAGCGGGCGGCCGGGGTGTCAGACACCCAGGGCTGAAGTCTGGGCTCCCTGGGTGTCTGACCCCCCTACCACTGACGCGTCAGCTCTTTTGGAGTCTGTCTGTATACCCCTTGAGTGTCTTAGGGGCGGCCGGGGGTGTCAGACACCCAGGGCTGAGGTCTGGGCTCCCTGGATGTCTGACCCCTCCACCGCTGAAGGCTCAGATTCTTTGGATGTCTGTCCATGTCTGTCAGTGTCTGACCCTACTGCTGCGGTGTCTGCTCCTGGGTGTCTGTCCTTAAGGTTAAGGCCTCGGGGTTATTCGGCGCCTGACCCCTGCAGCACAGGTCTATAGCGCCTTGGGTGTCTGTCTCCTTTGGGTGAGGTCTTGGGGTTATTCGGCGTCTGACCCCTGCAGCAGAGGTCTATAGCGCCTTGGGTGTCTGTCTCCTTTGGGTGAGGTCTCGAGGTTATTCAGCGTCTCACCCCTGCAGCACAAGTCTCGACAGCCTTGGGTGTCTGACCCCTACGTATGTGGCCACGCCCCTTCGGATGTATATATCCCAGCTGATGAGGACGCGCACAGAAGAGCCCGTGGTGTGTAGGGAGGTCTGAGCAGCGCCTCCCCGCGGAGATGTCTGACCCGCGGACCCGGACGAGTCTCAGGTGAGGGGCTGCACTTTGATATCTTACCTGTCCTCTGAACTTGCGTCACCTCCGTCACTGCACACAAGCGACCGGAGCCCACGGTACACTGCACACAAGTCACCTGTCCGTAGCTAATTTATCCATAAATACATCTAAATATATGGGGGCAGATTTACAAGCCCCTTGCGCCACTTTTGCGTCGCTTTTCCCCATGTTAAAAGTGACGCAAAAGTGGCGCATATCGCCACTTTTGCGTCACTTTTAACATGGGGAAAAGCGACGCAAATGTGGCGCAAGGGGCTTGTAAATCTGCCCCATGGAGTGAAATATATCGGAGCCGGATGTGAGGTGTGTATGTCGATGAATGCTCATGGATGAAATTCTGTCAGTGATAAAAGGGGGGTCCCCTCCCATGCTCTGCATACGATGCGATACGTTATTTGTGAGAAAGGCAGGCTAGGACGGCTTTACTGTAGTGCACGGTGCACACAAGTGTCACTCCCGAGAAGTAAATGAAACCACCTTTTAGTGCAGTGGAAAAAACTGTTCAGTGCTGCAGGTTGCTTGGGGCAAACTTCCTTCACTGTACCCGGGCCACTGGACTTATGCGGTTTAGCAGACACAGGCTTTTCTGCGAATGCATTGCTATAACCGCGCCGCGCCTGTCGCATAATCTCGAGTCTGCAGCATTATTTGCACATTTCAACCAAAAATAGCTCAAAGGGATCAAAAGCTCATGAAAAGCGCTACAAGCGGTGTAGCTCAGTATAGACTTTAGAAAGGTCCACTGTCTGCTGTCAGGTGCTGGTTTCTGTGTTCACGTGTTATGGCGTGAGACCTGCCCAGCCTCTATTAATATGTGTTAAAATTAAAATTTGGAAAAGAAAATAATAATGCTGTCACAGGCCATGCCATGTTATGCCATTTAATTTTGCCTTTTCTTGCCACATAATTTAGTCAATCTTGCCATAATCTGATTATCAATAACTGCACAGTTGTGGTGTCCCCGACTATGTCTTTCAACACCCTTTGGGTGGGGGTAACCTTCCAGGCCTTATTGTTGGTAACCCGGCCGTACCCTTCAGTTATTCAATGTCAGCCACTCCTTTTCTTTAGTCTCACACTATGTAACCTCTCCTGACGAGGCCGGCTCTAGTAGCCTCAGTTGCAGTCTCTGTACTTTAGACTCCGGGGCAGATTTACAAGCCCCTTGCAACACATTTACACCGCCGTTGCGGAGCAGCTGCGTAAACCATGTGCCACGTTGCTCCTTATTTACAAGGTGACGCATCTAGCGAGATGCGTCCCGTTGGAAAGCCCTGCGCCACATGAAACCTGCGTTAGGTTTCATGTGGGCGTTCCGGCGCATCGTGGGCATTCCGTCGCAGGAACACCTCGTAAAAGTGATGCAGTGAAATCTAAAAGATTTCACTGAGTCACTTTTACGTCCATGCTGTGTCAAAACCCTGCGCCTGTTAGCAGCAGGCGTAAGGAGTGACGCACCATGTTAGGCATAGGGCACCCACGAGCCTTGCTGGAGCTGCGTTGCGTTTATGACACGATTCCAGCATTGCGCCGCCCTTACGCCACAGATTGCGGCACAAATCGCCCTATCCTTGCGCCACGGTGCGCCGCATCGTAAATGTGCCGCATTCGTGGTGGCGCAGGGAGGGAATTACGTGTCGCATCTGTTCTGGCGCATCCCTGCTGATTTGCAGAGATGCGCCAGAACTCGTGGATCTGCCCCACCGTTCCAATGTGTTCCATTTTATGCCTCAGCTCCTAGAAGCAACACATTCTAGCAGTGTGCGCAGTACAAGCATATGAACCTTACACATACCAGGGCCGGCTTTAGCGCTGCTGGCGCCCTGTGCGACAATGTTTGTTGGCTTGGCACCCACTCATTAGCCACCTCTGGCACGGATTCCCTCACGAGCACCCTTCAACAGTGCCCCTCAAGTCCCCATAACCACTCTCTCTCTCTCTCTCAGATTCCATTTAGCTTTATAGCGCCACTCAGACCAGTGTGAGGTGTCAGAGCACTTTACATCACACACACGGCAGGAACACGGCAGCGGGCACTGTTAAACCCATAATATACGTGCAAACATGGCGCCCCCATGGAGTGTGTGTGTGTGGGTGTGGGGGGGGGGGGGGTGGAGACCTGCCCGACTCGTGCTTGTGATGTATGACTCAGCAGAACAAACGTTGGTACATTTCAAGTCTTTTTGCAATTTTGTTCATTCTTTATCTCGGCATTTTCTCAAATCACTATTAATTCATTTGGGTCACCGCAGATGCAGAGACGCGTTATTCCATCTGCACGTGTCGCGCAGCCCGGGCTGGGGGTCGGCTCGCTTCTGAAGGCCGCAGTGAGATGCAGAGGCCAGTGGAAGGCTCTCTGTCCGGCGGCCACACCCTCGTCAGTTCTCACATAGAATGGTCCCACCTTTACTAGCAGCACTTGCGGGTGGTCTTTCGTCCCCAGGCTCTTTTAAAACCCTTTCTGATTTATGAACAAAAAAGCACGGTACAGATTACATATCGATTCTGTAATACTTCTCATCCGCACGCGCCTTATGATTGTTATTTTAAATTTGCCATTGCAATGCTCGGAGTGACCGGTCGGTTGTTCTTTCTTCACGTGTTTACTTGTTAACAATGCTGCTATACCAGCTCGACCGGACCCTGTGGTTTATTCCTGATTTTAGTATTTATTTGCACTACTCGTATGTTTTTATCAAGTTTTGCATTTTCGTTCCTGGTCGTATAAAGATCTATTGGATTGAATCGAATTAAATACCGTTCAGAGTGGATTTTAAAATGAAAGGCGGGGTCCTTTATCAATGAGATGACATCACAAATATGAATGAAGCCAGGTGAAGTCACACACATCTGCACACATCTGCAAACAGTGAGATTTAAATCATGGATTTGATTTGGGTGAAATGTTTGCCATCAATCAGATTCGAATTGTGCACTTTACCAAAATCAAGGGTATTTATGTTGTAAACAACGGAAGCATGACAGTGAAACAGGGCAGGAAAGTGAGGAGAGCTATCTGTGTTCGCTTATTTACACACGCTTGTGACGGTGATACAGAGCATGCAAGTGTGAGCTGCTTGTGCTCACCTATGTACACACGCTCGTCACTGTGATAAAGAACATGTAAGTGTGAGCTGCTTGTGCTCACCTATGTACACACGCTTGTGACGGTGATACAGAGCATGCAAGTGTGAGCTGCTTGTGCTCACCTATGTACACACGCTCGTCACTGTGATACAGAACATGTAAGTGTGAGCTGCTTGAGCTCACCTATGTACACACGCTCGTCACTGTGATACAGGACATTTAAGTGTGAGCTGCTTGTGCTCACCTATGTACACACGCTCATCACTGTGATACAGAACATGTAAGTGTGAGCTGCTTGTGCTCACCTATGTACACACGCTCGTCACTGTGATACAGGACATTTAAGTGTGAGCTGCTTGTCTTCACCTATGTGCACACACTCAACACTGTGATACAGAACATGTAAGTGTGAGCTGCTTGTGCTCACCTATGTACACACGCTCATCACTGTGATACAGAACATGTAAGTGTGAGCTGCTTGTGCTCACCTATGTACACACGCTCATCACTGTGATACAGAACATGTAAGTGTGAGCTGCTTGTGCTCACCTATGTACACACGCTCGTCACTGTGATACAGGACATTTAAGTGTGAGCTGCTTGTCTTCACCTATGTGCACACACTCAACACTGTGATACAGAACATGTAAGTGTGAGCTGCTTGTGCTCACCTATGTACACACGCTCATCACTGTGATACAGAACATGTAAGTGTGAGCTGCTTGTGCTCACCTATGTACACACGCTCGTCACTGTGATACAGGACATTTAAGTGTGAGCTGCTTGTCTTCACCTATGTGCACACACTCAACACTGTGATACAGAACATGTAAGTGTGAGCTTCTTGTGCTCACCTAAGTACACGCACTTGTCACTGTGATACAGAACATGTAAGTGTGAGCTGCTTGTGCTCACCTATGTGCACACACTCGCCACTGCGATACAGAGCATGCAAGTGTGAGCAGCTTGTGTTCACATATGTACATACACTCGCCACTGCGATACAGAACATGTAAGTGTGAGCTGCTTGTGCTCACCTATGTACACACACTCGTCACTGTGATACAGAACATGTAAGTGTGAGCTGCTTGTGCTCACCTATGTACACACGCTCATCACTGTGATACAGAACATGTAAGTGTGAGCTGCTTGTGCTCACCTATGTACATGCAGTTGTCACTGAGATACAGAACATGTAAGTGTGAGCTGCTTGTCTTCACCTATGTGCACACACTCAACACTGTGATACAGAACATGTAAGTGTGAGCAGCTTGTGCTCACCTATGTACACACACTTGTCACTGTGATACAGGACATGTAAGTGTGAGCTGCTTGTCTTCACCTATGTGCACACACTCAACACTGTGATACAGAACATGTAAGTGTGAGCTGCTTGTGTTCACCTATGTACACGCACACTCGCCACTGTGATACAGGACATTTAAGTGTGAGCTGCATGTGTTCACGTATGTACATACACTCGTCAGTGTGATACAGGACATTTAAGTGTGAGCTGCTTATGTTCACGTATGTACATACACTCGCCACTGCGATACAGAGCATGTAAGTGTGAGCTGCTTGTGCTCACCTATGTACACACGCTCATCACTGTGATACAGAACATGTAAGTGTGAGCTGCTTGTGCTCACCTATGTACACACGCTCGTCACTGTGATACAGGACATTTAAGTGTGAGCTGCTTGTCTTCACCTATGTGCACACACTCAACACTGTGATACAGAACATGTAAGTGTGAGCTGCTTGTGCTCACCTATGTACACACGCTCATCACTGTGATACAGAACATGTAAGTGTGAGCTGCTTGTGCTCACCTATGTACACACGCTCGTCACTGTGATACAGGACATTTAAGTGTGAGCTGCTTGTCTTCACCTATGTGCACACACTCAACACTGTGATACAGAACATGTAAGTGTGAGCTTCTTGTGCTCACCTAAGTACACGCACTTGTCACTGTGATACAGAACATGTAAGTGTGAGCTGCTTGTGCTCACCTATGTACACACGCTTGTGACGGTGATACAGAGCATGCAAGTGTGAGCTGCTTGTGCTCACCTATGTTCACACACTCGCCACTGCGATACAGAACATGTAAGTGTGAGCTGCTTGTGCTCACCTATGTACACACACTCGTCACTGTGATACAGAACATGTAAGTGTGAGCTGCTTGTGCTCACCTATGTACACACGCTCATCACTGTGATACAGAACATGTAAGTGTGAGCTGCTTGTGCTCACCTATGTACACACGCTCATCACTGTGATACAGAACATGTAAGTGTGAGCTGCTTGAGCTCACCTATGTACACACGCTCGTCACTGTGATACAGGACATTTAAGTGTGAGCTGCTTGTGCTCACCTATGTACACACGCTCATCACTGTGATACAGAACATGTAAGTGTGAGCTGCTTGTGCTCACCTATGTCCACACGCTCATCACTGTGATACAGAACATGTAAGTGTGAGCTGCTTGTGCTCACCTATGTACACACGCTCATCAATGTGATACAGAACATGTAAGTGTGAGCTGCTTGAGCTCACCTATGTACACACGCTCGTCACTGTGATACAGGACATTTAAGTGTGAGTTGCTTGTGCTCACCTATGTACACACGCTCATCACTGTGATACAGAACATGTAAGTGTGAGCTGCTTGTGCTCACCTATGTACACACGCTCGTCACTGTGATACAGGACATTTAAGTGTGAGCTGCTTGTCTTCACCTATGTGCACACACTCAACACTGTGATACAGAACATGTAAGTGTGAGCTGCTTGTGCTCACCTATGTACACACGCTCATCACTGTGATACAGAACATGTAAGTGTGAGCTGCTTGTGCTCACCTATGTACACACGCTCATCACTGTGATACAGAACATGTAAGTGTGAGCTGCTTGTGCTCACCTATGTACACACGCTCGTCACTGTGATACAGGACATTTAAGTGTGAGCTGCTTGTCTTCACCTATGTGCACACACTCAACACTGTGATACAGAACATGTAAGTGTGAGCTGCTTGTGCTCACCTATGTACACACGCTCATCACTGTGATACAGAACATGTAAGTGTGAGCTGCTTGTGCTCACCTATGTACACACGCTCGTCACTGTGATACAGGACATTTAAGTGTGAGCTGCTTGTCTTCACCTATGTGCACACACTCAACACTGTGATACAGAACATGTAAGTGTGAGCTTCTTGTGCTCACCTAAGTACACGCACTTGTCACTGTGATACAGAACATGTAAGTGTGAGCTGCTTGTGCTCACCTATGTGCACACACTCGCCACTGCGATACAGAGCATGCAAGTGTGAGCAGCTTGTGTTCACATATGTACATACACTCGCCACTGCGATACAGAACATGTAAGTGTGAGCTGCTTGTGCTCACCTATGTACACACACTCGTCACTGTGATACAGAACATGTAAGTGTGAGCTGCTTGTGCTCACCTATGTACACACGCTCGTCACTGTGATACAGAACATGTAAGTGTGAGCTGCTTGTGCTCACCTATGTACATGCAGTTGTCACTGTGATACAGAACATGTAAGTGTGAGCTGCTTGTCTTCACCTATGTGCACACACTCAACACTGTGATACAGAACATGTAAGTGTGAGCAGCTTGTGCTCACCTATGTACACGCACTTGTCACTGTGATACAGGACATGTAAGTGTGAGCTGCTTGTCTTCACCTATGTGCACACACTCAACACTGTGATACAGAACATGTAAGTGTGAGCTGCTTGTGTTCACCTATGTACACGCACACTCGCCACTGTGATACAGGACATTTAAGTGTGAGCTGCATGTGTTCACGTATGTACATACACTCGTCAGTGTGATACAGGACATTTAAGTGTGAGCTGCTTATGTTCACGTATGTACATACACTCGCCACTGCGATACAGAGCATGTAAGTGTGAGCTGCTTGTGCTCACCTATGTACACACGCTCATCACTGTGATACAGAACATGTAAGTGTGAGCTGCTTGTGCTCACCTATGTACACACGCTCGTCACTGTGATACAGGACATTTAAGTGTGAGCTGCTTGTCTTCACCTATGTGCACACACTCAACACTGTGATACAGAACATGTAAGTGTGAGCTGCTTGTGCTCACCTATGTACACACGCTCATCACTGTGATACAGAACATGTAAGTGTGAGCTGCTTGTGCTCACCTATGTACACACGCTCGTCACTGTGATACAGGACATTTAAGTGTGAGCTGCTTGTCTTCACCTATGTGCACACACTCAACACTGTGATACAGAACATGTAAGTGTGAGCTTCTTGTGCTCACCTAAGTACACGCACTTGTCACTGTGATACAGAACATGTAAGTGTGAGCTGCTTGTGCTCACCTATGTACACACGCTTGTGACGGTGATACAGAGCATGCAAGTGTGAGCTGCTTGTGCTCACCTATGTACACACACTCGCCACTGCGATACAGAACATGTAAGTGTGAGCTGCTTGTGCTCACCTATGTACACACACTCGTCACTGTGATACAGAACATGTAAGTGTGAGCTGCTTGTGCTCACCTATGTACACACGCTCATCACTGTGATACAGAACATGTAAGTGTGAGCTGCTTGTGCTCACCTATGTACACACGCTCATCACTGTGATACAGAACATGTAAGTGTGAGCTGCTTGAGCTCACCTATGTACACACGCTCGTCACTGTGATACAGGACATTTAAGTGTGAGCTGCTTGTGCTCACCTATGTACACACGCTCATCACTGTGATACAGAACATGTAAGTGTGAGCTGCTTGTGCTCACCTATGTCCACACGCTCATCACTGTGATACAGAACATGTAAGTGTGAGCTGCTTGTGCTCACCTATGTACACACGCTCATCACTGTGATACAGAACATGTAAGTGTGAGCTGCTTGAGCTCACCTATGTACACACGCTCGTCACTGTGATACAGGACATTTAAGTGTGAGCTGCTTGTGCTCACCTATGTACACACGCTCATCACTGTGATACAGAACATGTAAGTGTGAGCTGCTTGTGCTCACCTATGTACACACGCTCGTCACTGTGATACATGACATTTAAGTGTGAGCTGCTTATCTTCACCTATGTGCACACACTCAACACTGTGATACAGAACATGTAAGTGTGAGCTGCTTGTGCTCACCTATGTACACACGCTCATCACTGTGATACAGAACATGTAAGTGTGAGCTACTTGTGCTCACCTATGTACACACGCTCGTCACTGTGTTACAGAACATGTAAGTGTGAGCTGCTTGTGCTCACCTATGTACACACGCTCGTCACTGTGATACAGGACATTTAAGTGTGAGCTGCTTGTCTTCACCTATGTGCACACACTCAACACTGTGATACAGAACATGTAAGTGTGAGCTGCTTGTGCTCACCTATGTACACATGCTCATCACTGTGATACAGAACATGTAAGTGTGAGCTGCTTGTGCTCACCTATGTACACACGCTCGTCACTGTGATACAGGACATTTAAGTGTGAGCTGCTTGTCTTCACCTATGTGCACACACTCAACACTGTGATACAGAACATGTAAGTGTGAGCTTCTTGTGCTCACCTAAGTACACGCACTTGTCACTGTGATACAGAACATGTAAGTGTGAGCTGCTTGTGCTCACCTATGTGCACACACTCGCCACTGCGATACAGAGCATGCAAGTGTGAGCAGCTTGTGTTCACATATGTACATACACTCGCCACTGCGATACAGAACATGTAAGTGTGAGCTGCTTGTGCTCACCTATGTACACACACTCGTCACTGTGATAAAGAACATGTAAGTGTGAGCTGCTTGTGCTCACCTATGTACACACGCTCGTCACTGTGATACAGAACATGTAAGTGTGAGCTGCTTGTGCTCACCTATGTACATGCAGTTGTCACTGTGATACAGAACATGTAAGTGTGAGCTGCTTGTCTTCACCTATGTGCACACACTCAACACTGTGATACAGAACATGTAAGTGTGAGCAGCTCGTGCTCACCTATGTACACGCACTTGTCACTGTGATACAGGACATGTAAGTGTGAGCTGCTTGTCTTCACCTATGTGCACACACTCAACACTGTGATACAGAACATGTAAGTGTGAGCTGCTTGTGTTCACCTATGTACAGCACACTCGCCACTGTGATACAGGACATTTAAGTGTAAGCTGCATGTGTTCACGTATGTACATACACTCGTCAGTGTGATACAGGACATTTAAGTGTGAGCTGCTTATGTTCACGTATGTACATACACTCGCCACTGCGATACAGAGCATGTAAGTGTGAGCTGCTTGTGCTCACCTACGTACACGCACACTCGCCACTGTGATACAGGACATGTAAGTGTGAGCTGCTTGTGCTCACCTATGTACATACACTCGTCAGTGTGATACAGGACATTTAAGTGTGAGCTGCTTGTGTTCACATATGTACATACACTCGCCACTGCGATACAGAGCATGTAAGTGTGAGCTGCTTGTGCTCACCTATGTACACGCACACTCGCCACTGTGATACAGGACATGTAAGTGTGAGCTGCTTGTCTTCACCTATGTGCACACACTCAACACTGTGATACAGAACATGTAAGTGTGAGCTTCTTGTGCTCACCTAAGTACACGCACTTGTCACTGTGATACAGAAAATGTAAGTGTGAGCTGCTTGTGCTCACCTATGTACACACACTCGTCACTGCTATACAGGACATGCAAGTGAGAGATGCTTGTGCTCACTTATGTACATACACTCGTCAGTGCGATACAGAACATGTAAGTGTGAGCTGCTTGTGCTCACCTATGTACACACACTCGTCACTGTGATACAGAACATGTAAGTGTGAGCTGCTTGTGCTCACCTATGTACACACGCTCGTCACTGTGATACAGAACATGTAAGTGTGAGCTGCTTGTGCTCACCTATGTACACGCAGTTGTCACTGTGATACAGAACATGTAAGTGTGAGCTGCTTGTCTTCACCTATGTGCACACACTCAACACTGTGATACAGAACATGTAAGTGTGAGCAGCTTGTGCTCACCTATGTACACGCACTTGTCACTGTGATACAGAACATGTAAGTGTGAGCTGCTTGTGCTCACCTATGTACACACACTCGTCACTGCTATACAGGACATGCAAGTGAGAGATGCTTGTGCTCACTTATGTACACACACTCGTCAGTGTGTTACAGGACATTTAAGTGTGAGCTGCTTATGTTCACGTATGTACATACACTCGTCAGTGTGATACAGGACATTTAAGTGTGAGCTGCTTGTATTCACATATGTACATACACTCGCCACTGCGATACAGAGCATGTAAGTGTGAGCTGCTTGTGCTCACCTATGTACACACGCTCGTCACTGTGATACAGAACATGTAAGTGTGAGCTGCTTGTGCTCACCTATGTACACACGCTCGTCACTGTGATACAGAACATGTAAGTGTGAGCTGCTTGTGTTCACATATGTACATACACTCACCACTGCGATACAGAACATGTAAGTGTGAGCTGCTTGTGCTCACCTATGTACACACACTCGTCACTGTGATACAGAACATGTAAGTGTGAGCTGCTTGTGCTCACCTATGTACACACGCTCGTCACTGTGATACAGAACATGTAAGTGTGAGCTGCTTGTGCTCACCTATGTACTCGCAGTTGTCACTGTGATACAGAACATGTAAGTGTGAGCTGCTTGTGCTCACCTATGTACACACGCTCGTCACTGTGATACAGAACATGTATGGGTGAGCTCCTTGTGCTCACCTATGTACACACACTCGTCACTGTGATACAGAACATGTAAGTGTGAGCTGCTTGTGCTCACCTATGTACACACGCTCATCACTGTGATACAGAACATGTAAGTGTGAGCTGCTTGTGCTCACCTATGTACACGCAGTCGTCACTTTGATACAGAACATGTAAGTGTGAGCTGCTTGTGCTCACCTATATGTACACACACTCGTCACTGTGATACAGAACATGTAAGTGTGAGCTGCTTGTGCTCACCTATGTACACACGCTCATCACTGTGATACAGAACATGTAAGTGTGAGCTGCTTGTGCTCACCTATGTACACACGCTCGTCACTGTGATACAGGACATTTAAGTGTGAGCTGCTTGTCTTCACCTATGTGCACACACTCAACACTGTGATACAGAACATGTAAGTGTGAGCTGCTTGTGCTCACCTATGTACACACGCTCATCACTGTGATACAGAACATGTAAGTGTGAGCTGCTTGTGCTCACCTATGTACACACGCTCGTCACTGTGATACAGGACATTTAAGTGTGAGCTGCTTGTCTTCACCTATGTGCACACACTCAACACTGTGATACAGAACATGTAAGTGTGAGCTTCTTGTGCTCACCTAAGTACACGCACTTGTCACTGTGATACAGAACATGTAAGTGTGAGCTGCTTGTGCTCACCTATGTGCACACACTCGCCACTGCGATACAGAGCATGCAAGTGTGAGCAGCTTGTGTTCACATATGTACATACACTCGCCACTGCGATACAGAACATGTAAGTGTGAGCTGCTTGTGCTCACCTATGTACACACACTCGTCACTGTGATACAGAACATGTAAGTGTGAGCTGCTTGTGCTCACCTATGTACACACGCTCATCACTGTGATACAGAACATGTAAGTGTGAGCTGCTTGTGCTCACCTATGTACATGCAGTTGTCACTGAGATACAGAACATGTAAGTGTGAGCTGCTTGTCTTCACCTATGTGCACACACTCAACACTGTGATACAGAACATGTAAGTGTGAGCAGCTTGTGCTCACCTATGTACACACACTTGTCACTGTGATACAGGACATGTAAGTGTGAGCTGCTTGTCTTCACCTATGTGCACACACTCAACACTGTGATACAGAACATGTAAGTGTGAGCTGCTTGTGTTCACCTATGTACACGCACACTCGCCACTGTGATACAGGACATTTAAGTGTGAGCTGCATGTGTTCACGTATGTACATACACTCGTCAGTGTGATACAGGACATTTAAGTGTGAGCTGCTTATGTTCACGTATGTACATACACTCGCCACTGCGATACAGAGCATGTAAGTGTGAGCTGCTTGTGCTCACCTATGTACACACGCTCATCACTGTGATACAGAACATGTAAGTGTGAGCTGCTTGTGCTCACCTATGTACACACGCTCGTCACTGTGATACAGGACATTTAAGTGTGAGCTGCTTGTCTTCACCTATGTGCACACACTCAACACTGTGATACAGAACATGTAAGTGTGAGCTGCTTGTGCTCACCTATGTACACACGCTCATCACTGTGATACAGAACATGTAAGTGTGAGCTGCTTGTGCTCACCTATGTACACACGCTCGTCACTGTGATACAGGACATTTAAGTGTGAGCTGCTTGTCTTCACCTATGTGCACACACTCAACACTGTGATACAGAACATGTAAGTGTGAGCTTCTTGTGCTCACCTAAGTACACGCACTTGTCACTGTGATACAGAACATGTAAGTGTGAGCTGCTTGTGCTCACCTATGTACACACGCTTGTGACGGTGATACAGAGCATGCAAGTGTGAGCTGCTTGTGCTCACCTATGTTCACACACTCGCCACTGCGATACAGAACATGTAAGTGTGAGCTGCTTGTGCTCACCTATGTA
Organism: Lissotriton helveticus; assembly: GCF_964261635.1. NCBI lineage: Eukaryota > Metazoa > Chordata > Amphibia > Caudata > Salamandridae > Lissotriton > Lissotriton helveticus. Next base: position 33,407,127 of record NC_136073.1, read on the forward strand.
CACACACTCGTCACTGTGATACAGAACATGTAAGTGTGAGCTGCTTGTGCTCACCTATGTACACACGCTCATCACTGTGATACAGAACATGTAAGTGTGAGCTGCTTGTGCTCACCTATGTACACACGCTCATCACTGTGATACAGAACATGTAAGTGTGAGCTGCTTGAGCTCACCTATGTACACACGCTCGTCACTGTGATACAGGACATTTAAGTGTGAGCTGCTTGTGCTCACCTATGTACACACGCTCATCACTGTGATACAGAACATGTAAGTGTGAGCTGCTTGTGCTCACCTATGTCCACACGCTCATCACTGTGATACAGAACATGTAAGTGTGAGCTGCTTGTGCTCACCTATGTACACACGCTCATCAATGTGATACAGAACATGTAAGTGTGAGCTGCTTGAGCTCACCTATGTACACACGCTCGTCACTGTGATACAGGACATTTAAGTGTGAGTTGCTTGTGCTCACCTATGTACACACGCTCATCACTGTGATACAGAACATGTAAGTGTGAGCTGCTTGTGCTCACCTATGTACACACGCTCGTCACTGTGATACAGGACATTTAAGTGTGAGCTGCTTGTCTTCACCTATGTGCACACACTCAACACTGTGATACAGAACATGTAAGTGTGAGCTGCTTGTGCTCACCTATGTACACACGCTCATCACTGTGATACAGAACATGTAAGTGTGAGCTGCTTGTGCTCACCTATGTACACACGCTCATCACTGTGATACAGAACATGTAAGTGTGAGCTGCTTGTGCTCACCTATGTACACACGCTCGTCACTGTGATACAGGACATTTAAGTGTGAGCTGCTTGTCTTCACCTATGTGCACACACTCAACACTGTGATACAGAACATGTAAGTGTGAGCTGCTTGTGCTCACCTATGTACACACGCTCATCACTGTGATACAGAACATGTAAGTGTGAGCTGCTTGTGCTCACCTATGTACACACGCTCGTCACTGTGATACAGGACATTTAAGTGTGAGCTGCTTGTCTTCACCTATGTGCACACACTCAACACTGTGATACAGAACATGTAAGTGTGAGCTTCTTGTGCTCACCTAAGTACACGCACTTGTCACTGTGATACAGAACATGTAAGTGTGAGCTGCTTGTGCTCACCTATGTGCACACACTCGCCACTGCGATACAGAGCATGCAAGTGTGAGCAGCTTGTGTTCACATATGTACATACACTCGCCACTGCGATACAGAACATGTAAGTGTGAGCTGCTTGTGCTCACCTATGTACACACACTCGTCACTGTGATACAGAACATGTAAGTGTGAGCTGCTTGTGCTCACCTATGTACACACGCTCGTCACTGTGATACAGAACATGTAAGTGTGAGCTGCTTGTGCTCACCTATGTACATGCAGTTGTCACTGTGATACAGAACATGTAAGTGTGAGCTGCTTGTCTTCACCTATGTGCACACACTCAACACTGTGATACAGAACATGTAAGTGTGAGCAGCTTGTGCTCACCTATGTACACGCACTTGTCACTGTGATACAGGACATGTAAGTGTGAGCTGCTTGTCTTCACCTATGTGCACACACTCAACACTGTGATACAGAACATGTAAGTGTGAGCTGCTTGTGTTCACCTATGTACACGCACACTCGCCACTGTGATACAGGACATTTAAGTGTGAGCTGCATGTGTTCACGTATGTACATACACTCGTCAGTGTGATACAGGACATTTAAGTGTGAGCTGCTTATGTTCACGTATGTACATACACTCGCCACTGCGATACAGAGCATGTAAGTGTGAGCTGCTTGTGCTCACCTATGTACACACGCTCATCACTGTGATACAGAACATGTAAGTGTGAGCTGCTTGTGCTCACCTATGTACACACGCTCGTCACTGTGATACAGGACATTTAAGTGTGAGCTGCTTGTCTTCACCTATGTGCACACACTCAACACTGTGATACAGAACATGTAAGTGTGAGCTGCTTGTGCTCACCTATGTACACACGCTCATCACTGTGATACAGAACATGTAAGTGTGAGCTGCTTGTGCTCACCTATGTACACACGCTCGTCACTGTGATACAGGACATTTAAGTGTGAGCTGCTTGTCTTCACCTATGTGCACACACTCAACACTGTGATACAGAACATGTAAGTGTGAGCTTCTTGTGCTCACCTAAGTACACGCACTTGTCACTGTGATACAGAACATGTAAGTGTGAGCTGCTTGTGCTCACCTATGTACACACGCTTGTGACGGTGATACAGAGCATGCAAGTGTGAGCTGCTTGTGCTCACCTATGTACACACACTCGCCACTGCGATACAGAACATGTAAGTGTGAGCTGCTTGTGCTCACCTATGTACACACACTCGTCACTGTGATACAGAACATGTAAGTGTGAGCTGCTTGTGCTCACCTATGTACACACGCTCATCACTGTGATACAGAACATGTAAGTGTGAGCTGCTTGTGCTCACCTATGTACACACGCTCATCACTGTGATACAGAACATGTAAGTGTGAGCTGCTTGAGCTCACCTATGTACACACGCTCGTCACTGTGATACAGGACATTTAAGTGTGAGCTGCTTGTGCTCACCTATGTACACACGCTCATCACTGTGATACAGAACATGTAAGTGTGAGCTGCTTGTGCTCACCTATGTCCACACGCTCATCACTGTGATACAGAACATGTAAGTGTGAGCTGCTTGTGCTCACCTATGTACACACGCTCATCACTGTGATACAGAACATGTAAGTGTGAGCTGCTTGAGCTCACCTATGTACACACGCTCGTCACTGTGATACAGGACATTTAAGTGTGAGCTGCTTGTGCTCACCTATGTACACACGCTCATCACTGTGATACAGAACATGTAAGTGTGAGCTGCTTGTGCTCACCTATGTACACACGCTCGTCACTGTGATACATGACATTTAAGTGTGAGCTGCTTATCTTCACCTATGTGCACACACTCAACACTGTGATACAGAACATGTAAGTGTGAGCTGCTTGTGCTCACCTATGTACACACGCTCATCACTGTGATACAGAACATGTAAGTGTGAGCTACTTGTGCTCACCTATGTACACACGCTCGTCACTGTGTTACAGAACATGTAAGTGTGAGCTGCTTGTGCTCACCTATGTACACACGCTCGTCACTGTGATACAGGACATTTAAGTGTGAGCTGCTTGTCTTCACCTATGTGCACACACTCAACACTGTGATACAGAACATGTAAGTGTGAGCTGCTTGTGCTCACCTATGTACACATGCTCATCACTGTGATACAGAACATGTAAGTGTGAGCTGCTTGTGCTCACCTATGTACACACGCTCGTCACTGTGATACAGGACATTTAAGTGTGAGCTGCTTGTCTTCACCTATGTGCACACACTCAACACTGTGATACAGAACATGTAAGTGTGAGCTTCTTGTGCTCACCTAAGTACACGCACTTGTCACTGTGATACAGAACATGTAAGTGTGAGCTGCTTGTGCTCACCTATGTGCACACACTCGCCACTGCGATACAGAGCATGCAAGTGTGAGCAGCTTGTGTTCACATATGTACATACACTCGCCACTGCGATACAGAACATGTAAGTGTGAGCTGCTTGTGCTCACCTATGTACACACACTCGTCACTGTGATAAAGAACATGTAAGTGTGAGCTGCTTGTGCTCACCTATGTACACACGCTCGTCACTGTGATACAGAACATGTAAGTGTGAGCTGCTTGTGCTCACCTATGTACATGCAGTTGTCACTGTGATACAGAACATGTAAGTGTGAGCTGCTTGTCTTCACCTATGTGCACACACTCAACACTGTGATACAGAACATGTAAGTGTGAGCAGCTCGTGCTCACCTATGTACACGCACTTGTCACTGTGATACAGGACATGTAAGTGTGAGCTGCTTGTCTTCACCTATGTGCACACACTCAACACTGTGATACAGAACATGTAAGTGTGAGCTGCTTGTGTTCACCTATGTACACGCACACTCGCCACTGTGATACAGGACATTTAAGTGTAAGCTGCATGTGTTCACGTATGTACATACACTCGTCAGTGTGATACAGGACATTTAAGTGTGAGCTGCTTATGTTCACGTATGTACATACACTCGCCACTGCGATACAGAGCATGTAAGTGTGAGCTGCTTGTGCTCACCTACGTACACGCACACTCGCCACTGTGATACAGGACATGTAAGTGTGAGCTGCTTGTGCTCACCTATGTACATACACTCGTCAGTGTGATACAGGACATTTAAGTGTGAGCTGCTTGTGTTCACATATGTACATACACTCGCCACTGCGATACAGAGCATGTAAGTGTGAGCTGCTTGTGCTCACCTATGTACACGCACACTCGCCACTGTGATACAGGACATGTAAGTGTGAGCTGCTTGTCTTCACCTATGTGCACACACTCAACACTGTGATACAGAACATGTAAGTGTGAGCTTCTTGTGCTCACCTAAGTACACGCACTTGTCACTGTGATACAGAAAATGTAAGTGTGAGCTGCTTGTGCTCACCTATGTACACACACTCGTCACTGCTATACAGGACATGCAAGTGAGAGATGCTTGTGCTCACTTATGTACATACACTCGTCAGTGCGATACAGAACATGTAAGTGTGAGCTGCTTGTGCTCACCTATGTACACACACTCGTCACTGTGATACAGAACATGTAAGTGTGAGCTGCTTGTGCTCACCTATGTACACACGCTCGTCACTGTGATACAGAACATGTAAGTGTGAGCTGCTTGTGCTCACCTATGTACACGCAGTTGTCACTGTGATACAGAACATGTAAGTGTGAGCTGCTTGTCTTCACCTATGTGCACACACTCAACACTGTGATACAGAACATGTAAGTGTGAGCAGCTTGTGCTCACCTATGTACACGCACTTGTCACTGTGATACAGAACATGTAAGTGTGAGCTGCTTGTGCTCACCTATGTACACACACTCGTCACTGCTATACAGGACATGCAAGTGAGAGATGCTTGTGCTCACTTATGTACACACACTCGTCAGTGTGTTACAGGACATTTAAGTGTGAGCTGCTTATGTTCACGTATGTACATACACTCGTCAGTGTGATACAGGACATTTAAGTGTGAGCTGCTTGTATTCACATATGTACATACACTCGCCACTGCGATACAGAGCATGTAAGTGTGAGCTGCTTGTGCTCACCTATGTACACACGCTCGTCACTGTGATACAGAACATGTAAGTGTGAGCTGCTTGTGCTCACCTATGTACACACGCTCGTCACTGTGATACAGAACATGTAAGTGTGAGCTGCTTGTGTTCACATATGTACATACACTCACCACTGCGATACAGAACATGTAAGTGTGAGCTGCTTGTGCTCACCTATGTACACACACTCGTCACTGTGATACAGAACATGTAAGTGTGAGCTGCTTGTGCTCACCTATGTACACACGCTCGTCACTGTGATACAGAACATGTAAGTGTGAGCTGCTTGTGCTCACCTATGTACTCGCAGTTGTCACTGTGATACAGAACATGTAAGTGTGAGCTGCTTGTGCTCACCTATGTACACACGCTCGTCACTGTGATACAGAACATGTATGGGTGAGCTCCTTGTGCTCACCTATGTACACACACTCGTCACTGTGATACAGAACATGTAAGTGTGAGCTGCTTGTGCTCACCTATGTACACACGCTCATCACTGTGATACAGAACATGTAAGTGTGAGCTGCTTGTGCTCACCTATGTACACGCAGTCGTCACTTTGATACAGAACATGTAAGTGTGAGCTGCTTGTGCTCACCTATATGTACACACACTCGTCACTGTGATACAGAACATGTAAGTGTGAGCTGCTTGTGCTCACCTATGTACACACGCTCGTCACTGTGATACAGAACATGTAAGGGTGAGCTCCTTGTGCTCACCTATGCACACACACTTGTCACTGCGATACAGAACATGTAAGTGTGAGCTGCTTGTGCTCACCTATGGACACACACTTGCCACTGCGATACAGAACATGTAAGTGTGAGCTGCTTGTGCTCACTTGTTTACACACACACTTGTCCTTGTGACACCGGATATGTAAGTTCAAAGTGCTTCTGCTCAAATATTTAAACACTCTTTTCAAAACACTTCTATGTTATGTTAATGAGATTAAATCACAACTACTAATTAAAATAGTGATTGTCGGAAGCTGGCTCTTTATATATTATACCAAAAAGAGGTACACTGGGCAGAAAGTCCAGATATCCCTTACGAGGGGACAGGGGCTTCCCCTAGCAATCCCAAGGTGCTCTTCTAGGGGGTACTGTGGTCGAGTAGCCCGAGGCTTATCAGAGAGGAGTGTTTGGCACTTGTTGCACACACAGGGTCAATAAATGATGCACACATTCAAAAAGGAGATCCACACCCATTTAGAAAAATAACAGTTATTTTAAAATATATTTAGAACATAGAACTTCATAATCAGGTAAGCCCTTTTTCGTAATTGCCTTTTTGCAGTTTTAGCAATGTTAAACAACAGTGCCTTTTTAAGTGTAATGCTTTCCTCTGGGAGAAAGGATAACATTCACTGCATACATATACTTGCAATACATTTCCCTGGGACCCCTTTCAGTCGTGAAGTGGTTGAGGGACCAGGGACAAAGTTCCACCAGCAGCGGGGTCATATCGGCCCTGGTGAGTCCGGGTGCAGAGGTGCTGGGCAGGTTGGTAGCCTTGCACGCTATGCTGTAGAAAAGAGGGTGGGATATGTTAAAAGGGGGCATTTTCGTACCCACCAGGGGTACCATTTACTAGGGACTTACAGGGGTGCTAAAGGTATTGCCAATTGGGGGAACAATTGTACAGTCTGAGGTAAAGAGATCTGGCCCTGGAGACCTGGATAGCAAGAACCCAGTGCACTTCTATCAAAATTGCGTCAACTCAATTACCAGGCAAAAAAGGGGGGGGAAGACCATGTCAAAAAGGAGCATTTTCCTACAGTGATAGAGAACGATAAGGTGAACCACTTCTGTTCACCAGTTCATACACACTTGTGACTTTGACACTGGACGGTAAGTGTGAGATGCTTGTGTTGACCCGTTCATATGTAGTCGTAACAGTTGTGTATGACGGTGTGAGTGAAAAGCTCACCTATTTACACACTGTGTTAACAGTGATACAGAACAGTAGTAGTAATATTTATTGTTTAGATTACTTAAAATCACATACAACGAAAGAGTACAGAACAAGATCCATATCCATCTATTAAAATATGGATATGTGTACTGTAAATCATCATTTACAGTACACAATAATAGTAATAAATATAGATCAAATGACATACTTAAAACGTTCATAATAAATATACATTTCACCACACATCCAATTGCTTTTCCACGACATCTTCGTAAAACAAAATCTACATAGCTTCTTTTCTTGAATGACACTAACGACATAACATAGACTGATTCATTATTTTATTCCATACACCCTCGGATTGAATCAGTGATATATTTAAAACATATATATATAACATAGCGCCTTTACTCTCCTCCTGAAACCGATCATCCTTAGCAAAAAGAGAGCTTGTCACTGAGCCTTCTCTGGTGCTGCCCCAAAAATATGGAACTCTCTGCCTCCGGAGAAGTACGCAGACTCTCCTCGGCGACGGCTTTCAAACTGGAAGACAAAAAAATTCTTAATGAGCAAAGTCTTACCATAAGGGACGGAGGCACTCATAATGCGGTTGTTCTTGGTTTCTATCTCTATGGTACACCTAACAGTCACGGATCGTCTCTTCTGCATAATAATCTATTCTATACGTGTACCACTGTTACTGTTTATTGTATTTTCACAATTGATGCGTATATTTCATTTTTGTCCTCCCTTCCAACCTATTGTAAAGTGCTCTGATATCCTTCGGGATCTTGTTCGCTCTATATAAAAATTTATAAATAAATATATATATATATATATATATATATATTACCTACTGGCGGTCGCCAGTAGGTATATATAGTTAGGATTTTTTCTCTATGGGATTTTTGAAAATTCTATGTCTAATAACTTTGCCGTTTGTGGACGGAATTGGCTGAAATTTTCAGGAAAATGGCACATTTTGTTTCTGAGCAGCCTTTGAAAATTTGGGGGGGGTTCGTCAAGGGGGGGCCGAGAAAAAAGGGGGGTCCCAAAACGCGTTTTTCCCATGTTAATTTCCATAGGGCGGTTGGCCTCACTTTTAGCCCGAACGGCTGAATGGATTTGCACGAAACTTGGCAAAATTGTAGGGACTGGTAGCCCGATGTGCCTTTTGTAGGTCTCAATATATGTGCTCCAGTGGATTTTGAGAAATTAACGTTTAAAAAAAGATATATATCTGTAAGCGCGGACCGGGCAGCGGCCTAGGACGCGTACTTTTCGCGCAACGGAGCTTTGTGAAGCGAAGCTGATTGGTTCTCCGGCGTCTGTCAACATTCCAAACAGTCCGTAGTGGCCGCAAACAGTCCGTAGTGGCCGCCATCTTGTCTCTCGGTAGGATCGAGAGACAAGAGGAGGCCAAAGCGAAGGGGCAAATGACCATAAGGGGGAATAGTAGATCCTCGCTGACCCCCTAGGTTTGATGTGGAGGTTTTAAAAGGGCCCCGCGGGGCAAAAAAAAAAAATTATAATAATAATCTTACGGCTGAATGGATTTGCACGAAACTTGGCAAAATTGTAGGGACTGGTAGCCCGATGTGCCTTTGCTAGGTCTCAATATATGTGCTTCAGTGGATTTTGAGAAATTAACGTTCAAAAAAAGATATATATCTGTAACAGCGCACCGCTTCGCGTACTTTTCGCGTTACGGAGCTTTGCGAAGCGAAGCTGATTGGCTCTCCGGTGTCTGTAAACATTCCAAACAGTCCGTAGCGGCCGCCATCTTGTCTCTCGGTAGGATCGAGAGACAAGAGGAGGCCAAAGCGAAGGGGCAAATGACCATAAGGGGGCATAGTAGATCCTCGCTGATCCCCTAGGTTTGATGTGGAGGTTTTAAAAGGGCCCCGCGGGGCAAAAAAAATAAATAATAATAATAATCGAACGGCTGAATGGATTTGCACGAAACTTGGTAAAATTGTAGGGACTGGTAGCCCGATGTGCCTTTGCTAGGTCTCAATATATGTGCTTCAGTGCATTTTGAGAAATTAACGTTCAAAAACAAGATATATATCTGTAACAGCGCTCCGCTTCGCGGAGATAAAATTATATCTGTATTACCTAGCTGTTGCTAACACCAGTTAGCGACGGCTAGTAGGAGATAGCGACCATCTTGGGCCCCACTTTGCATGTGAGTGATATTTATCACTAATGACATGCAAAGTGGGCATGCCAAGATGTTAGCGACTGGAAACAGTCGCTAACATCGCTATCTCCTATTATCAACTTTTGGAAATATTCGAGATAAGCGCGAATATCTCCAAAAAGTAACAGCTGCCCTGAGCAGTTCTTAGCCATGTTATCCTATGGGAGGTGGATAACATGGCTAAGAGGATTAGCTCGGTAATGCATGAATATCGCTGAGTTTTCAGCGATATTAATGCATTGCGGTCGGTTTTTATCGTATTTGCGATAAACTTTGATAATAGCAAGGTTTATCTGCGATAATTTCTGACGGTAAAAAAATCTTTGCAATGCATCGTTAGGGATAAATATCGCTTAACTTTGGTAATATGCCCCAACGTCTGTTAACGTTCGATTCGAAGGAAATCAGGAAGTGTTGAAAAACATTGTCTGCGCCATCTTGTCTTTTTTCAAATGCCACACTTTTGTCGTGCACGGCAGCCATTTTAGATGCCTTGACCAGACCCACTCTGTGCACGCTGTCGATCCTTAGCATGGCTCCCCACCCTCGCAAGCATCTCCCCCAGGCAGTGGTCACCCCCGCTCTCTGTCTTATGCATGGGTAATAAACCTCCCCCCATCTGCGCTGCTCTTTCCTGAGAATCACACCCTGTGCCCGCCCGACACCTCCCTTTCGCTCTATTCACTACTGCACCCTCTGACACTCCTTTTCCTCTGTGTCCGATTGTCCAGGCTGGTCCTAGGGTATCAGCTAGCCCTGCAGATGTAGTTTATGGCCACAGCTGTAAAGATTCACCCCTCTTCAAAGGAGTTATAGTAGATCAAGGCCCACACTCGATGAGATCCGTCACAGCAGAAGCGTTGCTATTATCTGAAAACCATCCTGTATTGTGATTGGGGAGGGGACCGAGCGTGAAGCGGAAGATTCCAGGGATGACTCTTTGTACATCAAAGTTTTTACAATTATGTGTCACATTAAAAATATATAGCACTCCGACAAAGTAGTAAGATTATAAAACTTTAATAATTTATAAATATATACAAGAAAACAAAAATAGTAATAACATATAAACATTTTTAGGGAAAAACAACGAAGTAGCGGTCGGCTGTGCGAATAGTCCCAACGCAGCACAACGTCCAGATTTCCGGCGTGGGGCGGGTCATCAGTAGCAAACTGTTGTGCGAATAGTTCCAAGGCAGCAGAACGCGCTGAAATCTAGATGACACGAAAGTGATGTCTAGTAAGTTGCCGCCCAGCAAAAAACGGCGTGGGGCGTCGCGGGGGGTGGGTCTTCAGTAGCAAACTGTTGTGCGAATAGTTCCAAGGCAGCAGAACGATGGCACCAAGGTGATGTCCAGTAAGTTGCCGCACTGGTTTTGGTATCCTACAATGCTGCTCCGAATAACGGCGTGGGGCGCCCCGGGGGAGGCGGCGTGAACGGGCCTCTCCAGGTGGAGTGTCATCTGTTGTAGTGGGGCGCCCCTTTACCGTTTCAGTTGCCATTCCGTCCGTTTTTGGTCCACTGTGTCAAAAGCCGCAATTCAGCTGAGTTGCGCCCACTCTTGCGGTGCAGCGATAGGCGGCTGTCACAGGACTCTCAAAATGGCGGCAGGCTCTTTCCTTTTTGGGCCTGGTCCACTGAAATGGCCCTGGGACACCTTGGAAATCGGATGCTTGTCTGCTAGGTCTTGGACCCCATTCTCGAAAGCGTCCCCTCCGCCTTGAGAATTCATCAAAAGTTTTGGGGGCCCCGACTCCTGCAGGCTTCTGGTGGGGAGCGGCTGCCATGATTGCTCGCGGAATGACTACGACGGAGCTACGAGATGGTGGTGCTCTCATGCTGACGCCAGCTTCAGTCTGAAAGATCCAGAAACAAGGTGGGGCTTTCATCGTTTGGAAAAAAAAAAAGTTTTCATCCAATGAAAAGTGTTGTTTTTAGGTCATATGATCAAGCCTTCCATCATTAGGAAACCAAAAGTAAAATGAACCAATGAAAAGTTTTATAAACAAGTCACATGACCTGTTATGCGGCATAGGGTATAAAATGCGGAGAAAATACGTTGGCACGTGAGGCGGCGTCAGTAGCGGACCGATGTGCGAATAGGCCGAAGGCAACACAGCGCGCCAAGATCCGGATGGCACCGAGGTGGTGTCCAGCAAGTTGCAGCACTGGTGTGGCCATCCTACAATCTTGAAAGTCGGCGTGGGGCGCCTCGTTGGCCTGTGAGTTTGCGTCAGTAGCGGACCGATGTGCGAATAGGCCGAAGGCAGCACAACGCGCCAAGATCCGGATGGCACCGAGGTGGTGTCTAGTAAGTTGCCGCACTGGTGTGGCCATCCTACAATGCTGAAAGTCGGCGTGGGGCGCCCTGTTGGCCTGTGAGATGGTGTCAGTAGCGGACTGATGTGCGAATGGGGCCAAAGGCAGCGCAACAATATTTTCTGACTGACACCACAAGGCGCTGAGATGCCAAGATCCGGATGGCACCGAGGTGATGTCTAAGTTGCGGACTGATGTGCGAATGGGGCCAAAGGTAGCGTAACAATATTTTCTGTATGGAAGATACCACTAGGCGTTGAGATGCCAAGATTCGGATGGCACCGAGGTGATGTCTAGCAAGTTGCTGCACTGGTGTGGTCATCCTACAATGCTGAAACTCGGCGTGGGTCGCCCCATTAGCCTGTGAGATGGCGTCAGTAGCGGACCGATGTGCGAATAGGCCGAAGGCAGCACAACGCGCCAAGATCCGGATGTCACAGTGGTGGTTTCATAGTTGAGAGGCACTTCATCTGCAGTGGGGCGCCGAGATCCGGATGGCACCGAGGTGATGTCTAGCAAGTTGCTGTACTGGTGTGGTCATCCTACAATGCTGAAAGTCGGCGTGGGGCGCCCCATTAGCCTGTGAGATGGCGTCAGTAGCGGACTGATGTGCGAATGGGGCCAAAGGCAGCACAACGCGCCAAGATCCGGATGGCACCGAGGTGGTGTCCAGCAACTTGCCGCACTGGTGTGGCCATCCTACAATGCTGCGCCGAAAGTCGGCGTGGGGCGCCCCGTTGGCCTGTGAGTTCGCGTCAGTCAGTGGGGGCTGTTTGAGGATCTGACTGCATTGGAAAGCAATGTGATGCTGTGCGTCGCCCCCAAGATGGAGGTTCCTCGGCTGCAGTGGGGCGCCCCTTGGTGTTTCACTCGCTATGCAGCTGAGTTGCGTGCGCACTTGTGGCGAATAGGCCGAAGGCAGCACAACGCGCCGAGATCTGGATGGCACCGAGGTGGTGTCCAGCAATTTGCCGCACTGGTGTGGCCATCCTACAATGCTGCGCCGAAAGTCGGCGTGGGGTGCCCCGTTGGCCTGTGAGGTGGCGTCAGTAGCGGACCGATGTGTGAATAGGCCGGAACCAGCACAAGGCGCCAAGATCCGGATGGCACCGAGGTGGTGTCATAGTTGAGAGTTCTGAGCAGCGCTTGTAACACTGTCTGAAGCTTATTTGCACCTGCTGCAGCTTCACTATTGCCCTGGTGTGGCCTAAGATCGCCCATGACATAGGCGGCCACCTCCCGGGGTCCGGCGGAACTTTTTTCCTTTTCCTTTCTGCATCTTGTCCCAAATTCGTTTGACCTGAAGACACGACCAGGTCCCTGAATGTGTGCAGGGGGACGCTATTGATTGAATCAAAATGGCGGCTTTACACAAAGCTGACTCAAGCGTTTTCTGGTGGTTTCATAGTTGAGAGGCACTTCATCTGCAGTGGGGCGCCGAGATCCGGATGGCACCGAGGTGATGTCTAGCAAGTTGCTGCACTGGTGTGGTCATCCTACAATGCTGAAACTCGGCGTGGGTCGCCCCATTAGCCTGTGAGATGGCGTCAGTAGCGGACCGATGTGCGAATAGGCCGAAGGCAGCACAACGCGCCAAGATCCGGATGTCACAGTGGTGGTTTCATAGTTGAGAGGCACTTCATCTGCAGTGGGGCGCCGAGATCCGGATGGCACCGAGGTGATGTCTAGCAAGTTGCTGTACTGGTGTGGTCATCCTACAATGCTGAAAGTCGGCGTGGGGCGCCCCATTAGCCTGTGAGATGGCGTCAGTAGCGGACTGATGTGCGAATGGGGCCAAAGGCAGCACAACGCGCCGAGATCTGGATGGCACCGAGGTGGTGTCCAGCAATTTGCCGCACTGGTGTGGCCATCCTAAAATGCTGCGCCGAAAGTCGGCGTGGGGTGCCCCGTTGGCCTGTGAGGTGGCGTCAGTAGCGGACCGATGTGTGAATAGGCCGGAACCAGCACAAGGCGCCAAGATCCGGATGGCACCGAGGTGGTGTCATAGTTGAGAGTTCTGAGCAGCGCTTGTAACACTGTCTGAAGCTTATTTGCACCTGCTGCAGCTTCACTATTGCCCTGGTGTGGCCTAAGATCGCCCATGACATAGGCGGCCACCTCCCGGGGTCCGGCGGAACTTTTTTCCTTTTCCTTTGTGCATCTTGTCCCACAATCCGTTTGACCTGAAGACACGACCAGGTCCCTGAATGTGTGCAGGGGGACGCTATTGATTGAATCAAAATGGCGGCTTCACACAAAGCTGACTCAAGCGTTGCTGCTGATGCTATACAGAGAAAAACTGGTTTTCAGTTTGTACATTCTTCAGGATTTTTCCATCCAAGGCTGGTTGAGAGTTTGTATAACAATGGCTTCAGATTTTCAACATACTACTCTTCAACATTCTTCCTAAATGTAACAATGTGAGACTCACTAGGAGAACGGTGTAGTGAGGGCCACAAACGGCTGTTTGTCTTTCCTTTCAAAATGCTGCCAACAATATTTTCGGAATGGAAGACAACACAAGGCGCTGAGATTCGGTTGGCACCGAGGTGGTGTCCAGCAAGTTGCCGCACTGGTGTGGCCATCCTACAATGCTGCGCCGAAAGTCGGCGTGGGGTGCCCGAAGGGGGGGGGGGGAGGCGGCGCAAACGAGCCTCTCCCGCTTCTCCATGTGGAGGCAGTTCATCTGCAGTGGGGCGCCGAGATCCGGATGGCACCGAGGTGGTGTCTAGCAAGTTGCCGCACTGGTGTGGCCATCCTACAATGCTGCGCCGAAAGACGGCGTGGGGTGCCCGAAGGAAGTGTCCTTATCCAGGGCATTATCGCTGTATCATGTCCTCCACTAAAATGGCCCTGGGACACCTTAGAACTCGGACGCTCGATTTTTTTTTCCTTTCCTGTACATGCAAAAAAAGGTAAATGCCCGGTACGTTACACGCTTCATCTGCCACGATGAACTCTCCAGAGGAACCGAAAAAAAATATAGTTGTGGTAACTATACCATGCATCGTCATATGGAGAGGTGGCACCAATTAATTATAGTGCTGCATAAAAGAGAGATTTGGAGGAGAACCCCTGACCTGCTAGTACATTCATCAAAGAAGTGGCACTGAGAGCTTCAGAGGCAAGGGAAACGGTCCCAAATTTTTAGAAGAACTTTGGAAAGATTAAAATGACATGTTTAGATTGTGGCAAATTAATTTCATGTGGACAGATGAGTGTTACTCTAATAAATACAGCATATGAACATCATCATAGTCGATGGTTGGTAGAGACATTTTGACTATATCCTGGACCTGCCCGTCCTCGCCCAAAATGGCGCCGGAATAAATGGGACTCGTAACTCCTTGTTGTGTACTGGTTGCAGAACCTTGAAATCACGAGATACGTATGCAGTTTTGAAGCACATGGCGGGCGGGGACGAGAATTGATTGAATATTTCGACATCCCTATTGATATTAAGTTCTGATGTGTTATTGATTACTGTACTGTTGAAAGTTCGAATTAACGTCACCCATGGTACTTGCCCGCAAATGTATATCTAGATAATTTTATTGTAACTGGCCCTGTCGTATTTTAATTATAAAATGTACGTCCACCGATTCCGTAACTGTTAGACACCTTAGTTCTTGCAACCTAATGGCCCGCCCGTTACGTTCCTCTACAGTGTAAATGTCTACTCATCACATACGATTACAGTTTGCTCCGTGGCCGGCCCACGTGGTTATAGGCTCGTATTTGTATAATGAAATTTTCACAATAAAGGTTTTTAAAAGAAAACATGGTAGTAGTATATACATTGGTAAAGTTTGTAATAATAGTCACTGTTTTAGAATCATTAAAAGGCAAGTGAAATAAAGAAGACCAATTACATGAAGGGTAAAAGGTATAATACGAAGGAACGCAGTAAAGATAAATGGTCAAGGGCTGTTGTGTTTTCTATTCCTGCAACATAAAGTGATCGATAAGAATCTCATATTCAGGCGTATCGGCGACTAAGACAGCAGGTCGACCCTCTTTTGCTCAACGGCTCCATCATGGGACGAAGAAACGCTCTTTTTCTCGAAAAAAGAATATATTTTACTTGCAGGACAGTTGTAAAATTTCCGGGAAAGTACATTAGTCTGGAACATTATAACATATATTTAAGAAAAAATAATGTTCGGAAGTAATGAAAAGCGTAATTTTTAGGTCATATGACCAAGCCTTTCATCATTACAATAAGAAAAGTAAAATGAACCAATGAAAAGTTTTATTAACAAGTCACATGACTTGTTATGCTTACGTTACGCGCTGCGCGCCCCGGATGACTTCCGGATGCGCTAACGCGGCGCGTCATATGACGCATTACGCGACAACGCAGGTCCAGAATATAGTCAAAATGTCTCCACCAACCAGCGGTCGGAACACAACCCCTTTCAGCAGGCTAAATAGTTCTGTTAAATGAGAACAGAGGGGACAGGCAACAAGAACCATCAGTCAAAGAGGGGAGGGCTAGTTCTTCTCTACCGGGTTACATTGGGGCGCTACCGGAACTGATCGAATTGGTAGTCTACAGTGTTTCTGGATGTTTCAGACTGAAGCTGGGGTTAGCATGAGAGCAGCATCATTTCGTAGCTCCGTCGTGGCCATTCCGCAACCAATCATGGCAGCCGCTCTTTATCGTTATTTTGGGCGGGGTGGGTGGCGGAGCCGAGCTGTTTTGCAGCCATCATTGTGTGGAGTTCAGTTCATCTCACTAGTTTTGTATTTGTCATGAGGGGTTGTTCCTAATGTTTCTATTTTAGCGAGGTCAAAAAGAGATCCCATTAGTGGCCTACTGATTTTGCTCGATTCCTTTTCTTTTTTTTACACGATTTTTCGTTATCTGCAAAGACTAAACAGAGTATTGCGACTCTGTGTTTGTTTGTAAATAGAGAATGAACCAAAGAGAACTAATTCTAAAACAGTAAATACTTGGATAACAATCAATCAAATGGAGAGAGAAGCAGGCACGACGGATTACAACGGGGGCAAAGGCCTGCGTTAACTACCTTTCACTATCTGCAAAGAGAGAGTACTCCTAATAGAAATGAGGGGGGGGGTACCATTCAAAGCAGATCAGTGTGCATAAACACGAAAATGTTTTCACTTACCACGTACTTGACATTCGACAGCTTATGATATTTGCTATTAAAAAACCATTGAAATTCACTGAAAAAACCATAGGTTATAGACCATATATAGTTAGGAATTAGCATTTACAAAACCTTGAAAATTCACTGAAAAAACCATAGGTTATAGACCATATATAGTTAGGAATTAGCATTTAAAAAACCTTATTTTACTCACACAAAACCATTGAAATTCCATATATAGTTAGTTGCACTAACTATATATTGCGCACCCGCAATCCACTGCTGATCATGTCACATATTACATCATTCATGACATGGTCAGTGACATCACTGATGACATCACTGATGACATCTCAAATGACATCACTGATGACATCACTGATGACATCTCATTTGACATCAATGACCACATCACTGATGATATTATTCATGTGACAATACAATGCATCTCTTCACATTTTAATATAACCTCTGTTTCACCCAGTGTTAAAAACAGAGTATAATTTTTGAAACCATTGACACACCAATACTAGTTACTACATACGTACTCACTGATTCCTACGTCTACACACACATTCACTCATTCACCCATACAATCATTCATACATACAATCACTCATGTTTACAACACAATCATATGCACTCATACACCTATACAGACACTCACACTCTGCCACTCATCCATGGAGTTACTCACACACCTAGTCAGTCCTGTAAAGAATCAATCACACTTCCATTTTCTACTCTATACAGTTAAACATAGAGCACCTTACGTTTTCAACCATATACTAACACATACTTACTCTCTTATACAATCATTGATACAAGTACACATTGATCTGTACAGAGTCACACACCTCCCATCCAGCCACACACACACTCAGTCTCCCATGCAAATACTTGGGCAATCAATCAATAACCCATATAGTTACTCATATAGCTACTGATCAACACATGCAGCAGTTTACAGAACAACAGACATAATGATGCACAAATTAAGACAGTTTAGTCACTAACCCATGCACTCAGTGAGACACATTTAATCACTCACTCATACATTCAGTCATGCACCTACTAAATCCTTCGTCCAGACACTTATACATCCACTCATTCTTCAATATGTAAGACATATTTTAACTTTATAGAAACATACAGTCACTGGATGTTGTCATCAGTGATGTCATCAGTGATGTCATTTGAGATGTCATCAGTGATGTCATCAGTGATGTCACTGACCATGTCATGAATGATGTAATATGTGACATGATCAGCAGTGGATTGCGGGTGCGCAATATATAGTTAGTGCAACTAACTATATATGGAATTTCAATGGTTTTGTGTGAGTAAAATAAGGTTTTTTAAATGCTAATTCCTAACTATATATGGTCTATAACCTATGGTTTTTTCAGTGAATTTTCAAGGTTTTGTAAATGCTAATTCCTAACTATATATGGTCTATAACCTATGGTTTTTTCAGTGAATATATATATATATATCCAAAGAATCCTCTCGTTTTCGATCAAGGATGACAAGCCACACCATCAGGTACTTCAGAAGGTTGTTTATTTGGGCATAAACGACGCGTTTCGAGCTCACGGGCTCTTGGTCACATGTATATATATATATAAAGATGTTTTCATCCTCAAGGAATCAATTGATAAATCCAGATAATCGTACCTTGGTAAATTTGTAAGAGTCATGAACATAACTACTATTTTTGTGCCATGAATAAACCTCCATATCAGCTTCAAATTGAGATAATGAAATCACCTGCTTTATTACCGTGTTACGCGGCAACCTTTTTATATCAACAAGAACATTTAATGAAGTGAGATTATAGTTTGTCAATAAAGTGGATACATAAGAGTTCGAAAACTGATCTTTCCACAAAGTGTTTGAGGATAATTCTAACCAAATAAAATGTTTCACAGAATTTCCTTCAGCGGACACACAACCACAAATGTAAGTTAGCACATGAATATTATTCTGAGACAAAATAGAGGGTAGAACGAATTCCAGTCTCATCCTAGTGTGAGGAGTAGATTGTATAAGGTTGAGCGTCTTCCTCATACAATTGTACCTAATAATCTCTAATTTACTTAAAGACAGAGGTCATTAGCATACATCCCATAGGATGTATGACATTACAACGCATGTTTTTACATCGCATGCCTTTACAACGCAAGTATTACAACGCAGTCCATTACAACGCATAGTGCTTTGGGGTGATGGATAGTGAATAGTTTAATTTACTATTCCAACTCCAGTCCCCGTGGACACTAGGGAAGGTTATTGGATAGTAAATTAACCTATTCCCTATCCTAGAGCGCCCCCCAGAGCAATGCGTTGTAATAGTTTGCATTGTAATGGTTGCGTTGTAAAGGCTCTGTGATGTAAAAGTTGCGTTGTAAAGGTTGTTTACCCATCTCATACTATTTTCAATGTAACTGCAGTAATGGTTGAACCTACAGCCCCCTCCATATCTAGAATCGAAACATTGATTGCCATAGCTGATTTATTACATTTACTTTTCAAATTCTAAATCTGCTATGACTATGGTAGCTTGTCCTGTATAATTATGCCTAGAAAGGGACAACCTTTAACAACCTCGTTTTTTTGCTCATCTATGATCCACTTAAAACAGTCTTTAGATTTTCCAGACCATAATTGTGGCCTTATAATACATGTTTTATGTTGTTCACTCGATTGTAATCTTGCAAGCTTATTAACTGACGTTGAAGGCCCATCTGGGTTTTGGAGAATAACACAGCAAAGGCCAGACATGGTATACTGGGCTGCCCCAGTTTTGGACAGCGCCCCTCCTTATTATCCAAAGTTTTAGAAAGATTAGCAAGATGTAGAGTGAATAATAAAGAGATGAACACACATCTTGTTTTAATTAATTTATAGTTTTAATCCATGGAGTCAAATCTCTTTTATCACCTTCTTTGAGCTGAACCCAGGTATGCAAATAATGCTCTTGAATTAAATTAATTGTCTTCAAAAGGCAGATCTGCATCTTCAAGTTTTCCCCAAACCCTACCCACTCCTTCAATGAACTAGATCACATTGTGTAACTTATTGAGCTCGTGGTTACACCAAGGCTTCGTGGTGGTAAAACGCTACAGTCCAAAACTTCAGCCAGATGCGAACCAGACAACTCGATCCAAGGAATTGAGGGGCTTTCTAGGGTAAAATCAAGGGGTAGCTTTACCAAAATATGCTTAGCTCTGGAGGCACAGAGCAGTGCAAAGCCATATTTACAAAATGTGACCTGCTGCTCCTCTCTACCCATGGCAAAAACAACAGATGATGGACAGAATGCAGAACATTGTCATACATTCACCCCAGTACAGAGATCTGGGCCTAAATCCATCGTTTTTTTGCACTCCACACCACCCCAGGTCAGACATGGCCATATGCAAATCAGCCTTGACCCTGTGCCTCATGGGAACAGTCCAACCCAAACTGCCAAGCCATGCCTTCCCTGGACCGGAATCAAGCATCCAAGGACCGGATTTTGGCTATCAGCCGTCATCAGCCTGAATAGATTCTGGTCCAGGAAAGACATGGCTTGGCAGTTCGGGCAGGACTGCTCCCATGAGGCACAGGGTCAAGACTGATTTGCATATGGCCATGTCTGAACTGGGGTGCCTTGGTGAGCAAAATAACGATGTATTAAACCCAGATCTGTGACTGGGGGCGAATGTTTTGCCATTGTGCAACATTCCGTCCATCATCTTGTGTGTTTTGCTCTTCACCCTATGTGGGAAGGGTATGCTCAGACGTGGGTCCCTTGCTCACTAAGCCACTGGAGTCAAGCTATCTTGGCTGAAGATGGCTGATAGCCAGAAACCGGTTCTAGGATGCTTGATTCCGGTCCAGGAAAAAAATGGCTTGGCAGTTCGGGCTGGACTGTTCCCATGAGGCACAGGGTCAAGACTGATTTGCATATGCCATGTCTGAACTGGGGTGGCTTGGTGAGCAAAATAACGATGGATTAAACCCAGATCTGTGACTGGGGGTGAATGTTTTGCCATTGTGCAACATTCCGTCCATCCTCTTGTGTGTTTTGTTGTTCACCCTATGTGGGAACGGTATGCCCAGATGTGGGTCCCTTTCTCACTAAGCCACTGGAGTCAAGCTATCTTGGCTAAAGATGGCTGATAGCCAGAAACCGATCCTAGGATGCTTGATTCCGGTCCAGGAAAGACATGGCTTGGCAGTTCGGGCTGGACTGTTCCCATGAGGCACAGGGTCAAGACTGATTTGCATATGGCCATGTCTGAACTGGGGTGGCTTGGTGAGCAAAATAACGATGGATTAAACCCAGATCTGTGACTGGGGGTGAATGTTTTGCCATTGTGCAACATTCCGTCCATCATCTTGTGTGTTTTGCTGTTCACCCTATGTGGGAAGGGTATGCCCAGACGTGGGTCCCGTGCTCACTAGGCCACTAGAGTCAAGCTATCCTTGCTGAAGATGGCTGATAGCCAGAAACCGGTCCTAGGATGCTTGATTCTGGTCCAGGAAAGACATGGCTTGGCAGTTCGGGCTGGACTGTTCCCATGAGGCACAGGGTCAAGACTGATTTGCATATGGCCATGTCTGAACTGGGGTGGCTTGGTGAGCAAAATAACGATGGATTAAACCCAGATCTGTGACTGGGGGTGAATGTTTTTCCATTGTGCAACATTCCGTCCATCATCTTGTGTGTTTTGCTGTTCACCCTATGTGGGAAGGGTATGCCCAGACGTGGGTCCCGTGCTCACTAGGCCACTGGAGTCAAGCTATCCTTGCTGAAGATGGCTGATAGCCAGAAACCGGTCCTAGGATGCTTGATTCCGGTCCAGGAAAAAAATGGCTTGGCAGTTCGGGCTGGACTGTTCCCATGAGGCACAGGGTCAAGACTGATTTGCATATGGCCATGTCTGAACTGGGGTGGCTTGGTGAGCAAAATAACGATAGATTAAACCCAGATCTGTGACTGGGGGTGAATGTTTTGCCATTGTGCAACATTCCGTCCATCATCTTGTGTGTTTTGCTGTTCACCCTATGTGGGAAGGGTATGCCCAGATGTGGGTCCCTTGCTCACTAAGCCACTGGAGTCAAGCTATCCTTGCTGAAGATGGCTGATAGCCAGAAACCGGTCCTAGGATGCTTGATTCCGGTCCAGGAAAGACATGGCTTGGCAGTTCGGGCTGGACTGTTCCCATGAGGCACAGGTTCAAGACTGATTTGCATATGGCCATGTCTGAACTGGGGTGCCTTGGTGAGCAAAATAACGATGTATTAAACCCAGATCTGTGACTGGGGGCGAATGTTTTGCCATTGTGCAACATTCCGTCCATCATCTTGTGTGTTTTGCTCTTCACCCTATGTGGGAAGGGTATGCTCAGACGTGGGTCCCTTGCTCACTAAGCCACTGGAGTCAAGCTATCTTGGCTGAAGATGGCTGATAGCCAGAAACCGGTTCTAGGATGCTTGATTCCGGTCCAGGAAAAAAATGGCTTGGCAGTTCGGGCTGGACTGTTCCCATGAGGCACAGGGTCAAGACTGATTTGCATATGCCATGTCTGAACTGGGGTGGCTTGGTGAGCAAAATAACGATGGATTAAACCCAGATCTGTGACTGGGGGTGAATGTTTTGCCATTGTGCAACATTCCGTCCATCCTCTTGTGTGTTTTGTTGTTCACCCTATGTGGGAACGGTATGCCCAGATGTGGGTCCCTTTCTCACTAAGCCACTGGAGTCAAGCTATCTTGGCTAAAGATGGCTGATAGCCAGAAACCGATCCTAGGATGCTTGATTCCGGTCCAGGAAAGACATGGCTTGGCAGTTCGGGCTGGACTGTTCCCATGAGGCACAGGGTCAAGACTGATTTGCATATGGCCATGTCTGAACTGGGGTGGCTTGGTGAGCAAAATAACGATGGATTAAACCCAGATCTGTGACTGGGGGTGAATGTTTTGCCATTGTGCAACATTCCGTCCATCATCTTGTGTGTTTTGCTGTTCACCCTATGTGGGAAGGGTATGCCCAGACGTGGGTCCCGTGCTCACTAGGCCACTAGAGTAAAGCTATCCTTGCTGAAGATGGCTGATAGCCAGAAACCGGTCCTAGGATGCTTGATTCTGGTCCAGGAAAGACATGGCTTGGCAGTTCGGGCTGGACTGTTCCCATGAGGCACAGGGTCAAGACTGATTTGCATATGGCCATGTCTGAACTGGGGTGGCTTGGTGAGCAAAATAACGATGGATTAAACCCAGATCTGTGACTGGGGGTGAATGTTTTTCCATTGTGCAACATTCCGTCCATCATCTTGTGTGTTTTGCTGTTCACCCTATGTGGGAAGGGTATGCCCAGACGTGGGTCCCGTGCTCACTAGGCCACTGGAGTCAAGCTATCCTGGCTGAAGATGGCTGATAGCCAGAAACCGGTCCTAGGATGCTTGATTCCGGTCCAGGAAAAAAATGGCTTGGCAGTTCGGTCTGGACTGTTCCCATGAGGCACAGGGTCAAGACTGATTTGCATATGGCCATGTCTGAACTGGGGTGGCTTGGTGAGCAAAATAACGATAGATTAAACCCAGATCTGTGACTGGGGGTGAATGTTTTGCCATTGTGCAACATTCCGTCCATCATCTTGTGTGTTTTGCTGTTCACCCTATGTGGGAAGGGTATGCTCAGACGTGGGTCCCTTGCTCACTAAGCCACTGGAGTCAAGCTATCCTTGCTGAAGATGGCTGATAGCCAGAAACCGGTCCTAGGATGCTTGATTCCGGTCCAGGAAAGACATGGCTTGGCAGTTCGGGCTGGACTGTTCCCATGAGGCACAGGTTCAAGACTGATTTGCATATGGCCATGTCTGAACTGGGGTGGCTTGGTGAGCAAAATAACGATAGATTAAACCCAGATCTGTGACTGGGAGTGAATGTTTTGCCATTGTGCAACATTCCGTCCATCATCTTGTGTGTTTTGCCTCTCTACCCATGAGCTGGCACACAAACAGGCTGCCTAGCGCCACACACACACACGCACGCACGCACACACGCACACGCACACACACACACACACACACCCTTTGCACCACTTTGCAAAGGTGTGCACGCACTGCCTAGCATAGGTTTTTGTTGGAAATGGGATCCCCGGCTGACCAGGGCTTTCGCCAAAGTCAGTCAGAGACCACCACACCCAAGTCAGGGCAAGGGAGTTACACGCCAAGATAACCCCTACTCACCCTCTAGGTAACGTGGCGCGAGCAGCAAGGCTAAACTTGGAGGCGATGTAGGCTAAGTATTTGCGCACGCACCCCAGCAACAACAACCAAAGGCCCACCACAAAGGAAACTCCACACAAGGTTATATAAAAATAGCCTTTGTATTACACCAAAACACATTAGATAAAACACACACTTTACAATGTGCCAGAGGCACGGGCAGAATTTACAAGGGATTATTTACAAGACAGGGCCACCTGGACCACTGTCAGGAATCAGAAGTAACACTTTCAGAAATAGCACTTAGTACATAGAATATAGCACAAAATAGCACACAACCAGTAATTACTGGTAACCAGGACCTCACTAGCACCACCTGTACTAGGGAGAAAACAACCACCTATGTATCACAATACCTGTAGGGGTGTAAGAACATAACACATGATGCAATGCATAACATTCATTCAGAGGTGTAAGGAGGAAAACACATGATGCATCACAATACATTCAGAGGTGTAAGGCACATGACGCATAATCAATACATTCAGAGGTGCAGAACAAATACCAATTTCCCCAAACTCACCAGTCACCACCTGTGACTGTCCCGGTGTCCCAATGTCAGGGCCTAAACGTGGCAGTTGCCCACAAAGTGCTGGGCAACTGGAGCAGGGAAAGTTAGCGCAAAGTTGGAGCCTCTCTTAGGCTCTCTCACCAGCAAGGGGGGGGGGCTGCTGAGCCTCTCAGGGCTCCAGCAACAGAAAGGTACAGCCTCGCTGGGCTGGGGGGGTCCCTCGCTCTGGGGACCCAAAGCAATAATGCTGGCCAAGAGCCTCGCTGGGCTCTAACGCTACTGGTGCCCCCGGGGCACCTCGTGGCTCCACAAACGCGGAGGTGCTTTCTCTCGGTGGAGCCTCTCTGGCTCGGGTTGGAGTCCCCCTCTTGGGGACTCGGGTCGCTCACAAGTGCCCCCTGAGCCCTCAGGCTCAAAACACAAAGGCGCGAGGTCGCGCTACAGAGAGGGGGCGGGGCGGACACCGGCAATGTGTCCCGACGCTCCCCCCTCTTCTGCAGGCACCTACCGGGTTCGCGCTGGGCTCTCCAGCGGAGGCGGGTCTCTCCCGCTGGTCCCGGTGCTCTCCTGGGCGGCGGGGCTCTCCACACCGCGACGGAGCCTTGCCGGCACCTTTTCTCTGCTCTCCTCGCTGCTGGGCTCTCCTCTCCCGGCGGCGAGGCGGAATTTCCGGTTGCTTCTCCCGGGGCCGTGCTCTGATTGGCCGGCCGGCCGGAACACTTCCGGGTCGTCGCGGGCAGCGCGGCGGCCCGTTTTAGGCAGGCAGGCGGGCTCCCAGATGATCCGAGGAGTGGGCTCCCTCGTAGATCAATAAATCGGCACAACACCACAGCAATAAGCGGGGTGGCACCCGCGCTGTCAACTCGCCACACGGGGCGATCGGATGCCGGGTGGGCACCGGCCTCTGTAGACCACAGCGCTCCCAAGCGCTGCAGGCACAAATAAGCGCTCGTAAGCGCTAAACAGCAGCAAAAAGCGCTCCCAGGCGCTAGGGGTAAAATCCAGCGTTTCCAAGCGCTAGGCAGGCAATCTCAGCGCTCCTAGCGCTGAAGGGCAGAGAGCAGCGCTTTCAGGCTGCAGGCAACGAAGTCCTCAGTGCTCCCCAGCACTGGAGGACAGGACAGGGCTCCAGCAGGGGCTGGAGGCAGGCAGGGGGGGCAAGGCTGGGCCAGAGCCAGCACACTGGGTCTCCAGGCAGGGAGACAGTCCAAGTGGCGGTCCTCCTGGCCCCAGCAGCAGCAACAGCCCCCTCTGGCAGGATCCAAAAGCAGAACAACTTCAGTGGGGACACAGCCCCATTTTTATACAGTGCACTCCTTTGTTCAAGGGTGCAGAGTGGGGGCGGAACCAGTCGCAGCTGGTTCTTGAGTACTCTGTTTACCTCAACCACCCTCTCTATTCACTGGCAGGGCTTGGGTCATTAGACACACCACAGGGGGGCGGAGCCAGCATTGTGTGGGGAAAACCCAGCCCATCCAGGACACAGGTACACTCCTCCCACACATCACTCATGCTAATCTCCCACTCACCACCGGGCAGACCCATCCAGACTTCCTGGAGCCTGGCATGCCAGCCAGCTCCAGCCAATCACACGCCAGCACCCTCACAGCACACGTACAACCATGTCTAGAAATGGCGCTTCGCTACTAGACACATACATGCTGCATACACCGTTGCGCAGCATTCACTCACACGAGTTCACACATACCAGACTCAAGCCTGTACACCCCACGCATCAGGAACTACCAGGGACACATACATTCCCCATGCATTCCTATGGGCGGGCAGGCCTAGCTCAGCACATGCACTCAGAGTGCGCACGCACTTTCCACTGGGACACAGTGAAAGTGCGCAGAATCCCAAAATCACCATCTCCAGGTCACCATTTCAAGCAAAAAGTCTCGGGGTGAACCTGCCCTAAGGGCCAACGTCCAACAGTTTTGTACTGGAAGAGCACCATTCCAGTGCGAAACCCTGCAACAATTTTTATTGTCACACATTAGACGTGTGCTGCCCAGTGTGGTACACATCTAGCACATGAAATGTTTAGATACATTTAAGCATTTCTCCTACTTAATGCCTCCTAAAGTTGTGCACTGAAAAGTAAATACTTTATCAACCCTTTGCATCACTTTGTATGACCCTGCCACAGCACAAAGAGTGGCTAATTCTGCCTCCAAGGCGCTAGGTTTCACCAAATATCCAGTTGTGACTGCTGTTGTGGAAGAGAAAGCAGCAGGGAGTTTGAGTTCCACTCCTGGCATCCCAAAAATGTGTGGCCTCCTAATTGGACCAATGACATCTAATGGTGAATTTTAAAGGGTCCCGAACATATATGTTTATGTGTAAACTCGCACTCACACACCACACACACTAGCAATGCCCAATTTAAACACTTAAAGCAAACTAAAAACTTAAAAGGGTTTATTCAGGTGGGATGCAGCACTGTCAGATTTAAACGTTTGGGCCTCCTGGACTTCTATTTGAAGACCATCACTCTGTGCCTTTAAAACACATTTACATGGTTGCTGGTATTAAGTTACACCTACATGTCCTTCTTGTTCGTCTCGACCTTTCATGTAACTATGTCGCCATGCTCTAATAACTGTGTAACCTTTGTAACGATGTAACCTGCAACTATGGTCTGATACTCATGTAAAGCGCTCTGATACCTCCGGGTCTAGCCAGCCGTATATAAAACCTTTAAAATAAAATAAAGAAATCTTTTCCGTTGGCTTACTTGGAGCAATGTTGTTTTCCCCCTTATTTCTTAAATGAGTAATCTTTCTTTAACCCCTTGCATGCTCGTGACGGAACCATTCCGTCACGAGCCACGGTGGTGCTGTGCTGGTGACGGAATGGTTCCATCACGGCCCGGCCGCCGCGCTTGCGCAGCGCGTTCTATTGAGCGGGCGGGGCCGCGATGGAACCATTCGGTCACAAGCACAGCGCCACCGCGGCTCGTGACGGAGTGGTTCCGTCACGAGCATGGCGGCGCCGCGCGGCCCCCCCTCTCCCCTATCGCCGCGGCGGAATTACCGTGGCGGCAAAGGGTGTTAAGTAGGGATACACTGTTTCAATGTTGAAAGACTTTGTGTCCTTTTCAAACTTGCTGGTTTTGAAATTTATAGTATTGTCCTTAAATGTTTGGATTTCTTTATCAATTTTCTCAAGTAAAGCCTTTGCTTCAGATGTAGAGTGATTGTTTTTGATGGTTTGAGTCAGACTTTCAAGTTCTTCTAGTTCTTTTTGGCAAATTCGTGCAGCAGTTTCTAGGGTGTGGAACATAAGGTCGCGACTGCATTTGGTGCTTATAAAGCTAAACCTTTTCTTGTATTGTGGGTCCTCAGTAAAAATCACTGGAACATTTTTAACCTGAAGGCCCCAGGGGATTGTGCCCGCTTTTAAGTGTTCAAGCAAGAAATGTCCGAGGAGTTCCGTCCTAATATGTTTTTTATTTAAATGGATGAGTTTCTCTGACTCGTATCCCGCCTGGATAAACCCTTTTGGGAACATTCAACAGCCCAAGTAAGCAATTTAAACATACACGAGACATTAAATACACCTACTATTAGAGAGTACAGAATTAGATGATTTATATCAATTCCCCTTTCCAAAGGTACCTGAAATATCAAGGCTTCCTTTGAAGAAAAGTCCAGTCAAACCCATTGGATAACT
The DNA here is from genome assembly GCF_964261635.1 of Lissotriton helveticus. Classification (NCBI taxonomy): domain Eukaryota; kingdom Metazoa; phylum Chordata; class Amphibia; order Caudata; family Salamandridae; genus Lissotriton; species Lissotriton helveticus. The sequence goes on from NC_136073.1 coordinate 33,435,414, forward strand.
GCTTCTAGATACAGGTATAATAATTTCCACGTATGAAGAAAAAAATAACAGAAGAGAAGCCCATTAATGATTCTAAAGAATCTTCCTTTTTAATTTTCAGATTACATCGTGGTTCAGCCCTGATGATAATCCCCAAAGTAACATGGGGATTGGAAACGCGTCGGCTTTTTCCGTTTGCCCTATGAGGGATTGTTACTAAATAGGACTCTTGAGAGGGTAGGTAGGACAAATTAACCCCGGGAGGGACCTCCAAACTCCTTTTCCCCATAGGCAGCTCGCCTTTAGTGAGTAATAAAGCACAAGGACTTATTTAGAGAGAGCTCATGTATAAACAACATCGACTGGTGTAATTGTTTCGTAATGTTATATACACAAAAATTGTAATGTTATGGACATATTTGTTACATTTTCACATTAATGTTCATATGTTTGTTCTATTTAGATCTGTATAATGAATAATGTATCTTTTGAATGTTCCATTGAAAAGTAAAATGGTTATATAGTATGTTCAAAATAATTCCAACTAATGAAGTAAGGTACAGCGACAAAATGCATTGCACCTTAGTCTGCTGAAATAAACAGCAGCCAGGGCCGGACTGGGAACCACAACCGGCCCTGGCTAAGTGCTCGGCGGGGGGGGGGGGGTTGGAGTTACCGCCGAGCTCTTTGTCGGCGTCGGTCGATTTTGGTACAGGGCCGATGCTGCAAAAACGGCCCTGTAACAAAAACGGCCCCCAGGGGCCCAAAACCGGCCCAACCAGTGTAGCGCACCGGGGGATTGCCCGGTGCCCGCTATGGCCAGTCCGGGCCTGCCTTGAAAACTGGTGGCAGGTTCTATTTTTTATAAACTTTTTCACGTCTTGCCGGGCCACCGAGATGGACGTAACCCCCTTTGGTTTAAACTTCATAGGAACAAAGGGGTGGAGTTACTGTCTGAGATGCGCTATTTAGATGTGGCAGTTGGGATTGCTCGGTTTTTACGATCTGTCAAACAGAATTTTAAAGATGAAATGTAATGGGTCAGGGGTGGGGTAGCAAGTTGTGGGCTCTTTTAAAGGTTTTACTGGTCAAATGTGTTTTAGAAGTTTTATGGACAAATGTCTAAATAAACTAGTCTCTGAACCTTGCCTGGAGCAGGACCTTCCACCCGCCCGCCCCCCATCCAACCCTTCTGCTTTCTTGCAGTGTGAGAAGCAGAAACATAAAATGGTATTTATAATACCATTTTATGTTTCTGCTCCTCGCACTGCGAGAAAGCAGTGGGGCGACGCTCCTCCGTCCACATGGAGGAGCCGCCCCTGAATATAAGCACATTTATCAGTTTTGAGATTGGATCACGCTGTTCTTGATTGTATTGGCTACTGCCACCTCTGAATCTACACTGTCCCCTCTGGTCACACACTGCCCTCTCTGCTCTCGCCACATCTGCAGACACACTGCCCTATGGTCACACACTGCCCTCTCTGTTCCCACCCCATCTGCACACACACTGCCCATATGGTAATACACTGGCCTCTCTGCCCCTGCCACCTCTTCACCCACACTGCCCCTATGGTCATAGACTGCCCTCTTTGCTCCCAATGCCTCTGAATATGCACTGCCCCCTCTGGTCACACACTGCCCTCTCTGCTCCTGCCACCTCTGCACCCACACTGCCCCAATGGTCATAGACTGCCCTCTTTGCTCCCAATGCCTCTGAATATGCACTGTCCCCACTAGTCACACACTGCCCTCTCTGCTCCAACCCCATCTGCACACGCATTGCCCCCTCTGCTCCTGCCGCCTCTGAATATGCACTGTCCCCTCTGGTCACACACTGCCCTCTCTGCTCCTGCCACCTCTGCACCCACACTGCCCCAATGGTCAGAGACTGCCCTTTTTGTATCCACTGCATCTGACTATGCACTGTCCTCTCTGGTCAGACACTTCCCTCTCTGCTCCTGCCCCGTCTGCACCCACCCTGCCCCAATGGTCATAGACTGCCCTCTTTGCTCCCACCACCTCTGAATATGCACTGTCCCCTCCGGTCACACACTGCCCTCTCTGCTCCAACCCCATCTGCACACGCATTGCCCCCTCTGATCCTGCCGCCTCTAATTATGCACTGTCCCCTCTGGTTGCACACTGCCCACTCTGCTCCTGCCACATCTGCTCATGCACTCCCCCCTCTGGCATCATTCTGCTTTTTCTGCTCCCGCCACCTCTGCGCACTCACTGCCCCCCTCTGGTCACACTCTACCCTCTCTGCTTTGCTCCCACCACCTCTACACATGCACTGTCCCCTCTGGTCACACACTGCCCTCTCTGCTCCCGCCACCTCTGCGCACTCACTGCCCCCTCAGGTCACATCCTGCCCTCTCTGCTTCTGCCCCCTCTGCGCACTCACTGTCCCCTCTGGTCACACACTGCCCTCTCTGCGCCCACCACTTCTGTGCATGCACTGCCCCCTATGGTCACACACTGCCCTCTCTGCTCCCACCACCTCTGCGCACTCACTGCCCCCTCAGGCCACATCCTGCCCTCTCTGCTTCTGCCCCCTCTGTGCACTCACTGTCCCCTCTGGTCACATTCTGCCCTCTCTGCTCTTGTCACCTTTCCACTTGCACTGCACCTCTTCACTTTGCGCCTCTCCACTCTGCGCCTCCCCACTCTGCACCTCTCCACTCTGCACCTCTCCACTTTGCGCCTCTTCACTCTGCGCCTCTCCAATCTGCGCCTCTCCACTCTGCGCCTCTCCACTTTGCGCCTCTCCACTTTGCGCCTCTCCAATCTGCGCCTCGCCACTTTGCGCCTCTCCACTCTGCGCTTCTCCATTTTGCGCCTCTCCACTCTGCACCACTCCACTTTGCGCCTCTCCACTCTGCACCACTCCACTTTGCTCCTCTCCACTCTGCGCCTCTCCACTCTGCACCACTCCACTCTGCACCACTCCACTTTGCTCCTCTCCACACTGCTCCTCTCCACTCTGCTCCTCTCCACTCTGCGCCTCTCCACTCTGCGCCTCTCCACTCTGCGCCTCTCCACTCTGCGCCTCTCCACTCTGCACCACTCCACTTTGCTCCTCTCCACTCTGCGCCTCTTCACTCTGCGCCTCTCCACTCTGCACCACTCCACTTTGCTCCTCTCCACTCTGCGCCTCTCCAATCTGCGCCTCGCCACTTTGCGCCTCTCCACTCTGCGCTTCTCCATTTTGCGCCTCTCCACTCTGCGCCTCTCCACTTTGCGCCTCTCCACTCTGCACCACTCCACTCTGCACCACTCCACTTTGCTCCTCTCCACTTTGCGCCTCTCCAATCTGCGCCTCGCCACTTTGCGGCTCTCCAATCTGCGCCTCGCCACTTTGCGCCTCTCCACTCTGCGCTTCTCCATTTTGCGCCTCTCCACTCTGCGCCTCTCCACTTTGCGCCTCTCCACTCTGCACCACTCCACTCTGCACCACTCCACTTTGCTCCTCTCCACTTTGCGCCTCTCCAATCTGCGCCTCGCCACTTTGCGCCTCTCCACTCTGCGCTTCTCCACTTTGCTCCTCTCCACTCTGCGCCTCTCCACTCTGCACCACTCCACTTTGCTCCTCTCCACACTGCTCCTCTCCACTCTGCACCACTCCACACTGCTCCTCTCCACTCTGCGCCTCTCCACTCTGTGCCTCTCCACTTTGCGCCTTTCCACTTTGCCCCTCTCCACTTTGCGCCTCTCCACTCTGCGCCTCTCCACTTTGCACCTCTCCACTCTGCACCACTCCACTTTGCTCCTCTCCACTCTGCACCTCTCCACTCTGCGCCTCTCCACTCTGCGCCTCCCCACTCTGCGCCTCTCCACTCTGCGCCTCTCCACACTGCTCCTCTCCACTTTGCGCCTCTCCACACTGCTCTTCTCCACTCTGCACCACTCCACTCTGCACCACTCCACTCTGCACCACTCCACACTGTTCCTCTCCACTCTGCTCCTCTCCACTTTGCGCCTCTCCACTCTGCACCTCTCCACTCTGCGCCTCTCCACTTTGCGCCTATCCACGCTGCGCCTCTCCACTCTGCACCACTCCACACTGCTCCTCTCCACTCTGCGCCTCTCCACTCTGCGCCTCTCCACTTTGCGCCTTTCCACTTTGCCCCTCTCCACTTTGCGCCTCTCCACTCTGCACCACTCCACTTTGCACCTCTCCACTCTGCACCACTCCACTTTGCTCCTCTCCACTCTGCACCTCTCCACTCTGCGCCTCTCCACTTTGCACCTCTCCACTCTGCACCACTCCACTTTGCTCCTCTCCACTCTGCACCTCTCCACTCTGCGCCTCTCCACTCTGCGCCTCCCCACTCTGCGCCTCTCCACTCTGCGCCTCTCCACACTGCTCCTCTCCACTCTGCGCCTCTCCACACTGCTCCTCTCCACTCTGCGCCTCTCCACTCTGCGCCTCCCCACTCTGCGCCTCTCCACTCTGCGCCTCTCCACTCTGCGCCTCTCCACTTTGCACCTCTCCACTCTGCACCACTCCACTTTGCTCCTCTCCACTCTGCACCTCTCCACTCTGCGCCTCTCCACTCTGCGCCTCCCCACTCTGCGCCTCTCCACTCTGCGCCTCTCCACACTGCTCCTCTCCACTCTGCGCCTCTCCACACTGCTCCTCTCCACTTTGCGCCTCTCCACTCTGCGCCTCCCCACTCTGCGCCTCCCCACTCTGCGCCTCTCCACTCTGCGCCTCTCCACTCTGCGCCTCTCCACTTTGCGCCTTTCCACTTTGCCCCTCTCCACTTTGCGCCTCTCCACTCTGCGCCTCTCCACTTTGCTCCTCTCCACTCTGCACCTCTCCACTCTGCGCCTCTCCACTCTGCGCCTCCCCACTCTGCGCCTCTCCACTCTGCGCCTCTCCACACTGCTCCTCTCCACTTTGCGCCTCTCCACACTGCTCTTCTCCACTCTGCACCACTCCACTCTGCACCACTCCACACTGTTCCTCTCCACTCGGCTCCTCTCCACTTTGCGCCTCTCCACTCTGCACCTCTCCACTCTGCGCCTCTCCACTTTGCGCCTATCCACGCTGCGCCTCTCCACTCGGCTCCTCTCTGCGCTGCAGACAACGTACACACTTGTGAAATATAAGCAGTAGCGGCCGGCATGACTCATGGGTGGGGAGTCGGACGATCACGCAGGAAGAGAGTCACGCGGGGGTGTTCATTTTAATTACATTTTAAATGTAACTTGCCTTCGTGGCCCGCCCCGGTTTGGTCCGGCATTGTACCGCGTCCTCTCCACACAGGAAGCAGCCATGCAGGCAGCGCCTTTTATCTCGCAAATCGAATCAAGTTTTTAAGACCTCGGTTTTTTAAGTATGATGCTCTTTACAGGAACAAGGCGTGGAGTTATTGTCTGAGATGTGGCAGCTGGGATTGCTCGGTTTTTACGATCTGTCAAACTGGATTGTAAAGATGAAATGTAATGGGGTGGGGTAGCTAGGAGGGGGGCTCTTTTAAATGTTTTACTTGTCAAATGTGTTTTTAGAATGTTTTATGGACAAATGTCTAAATAAACTTGTCTCTGAACCTGAAACCTGAACCTTGCCTGGAGCAGGACCTCCGACCCCCCACCCCCCATCCAACCCTTCTGCTCTCTGGCAGCGCGAGACGCAGAAACATAAAGTGGTATTCATAATACCATTTTACGTTTCTGCTCCTCGCACTGCGAGAAAGCAGTAGGGCGACGCTCCTCCGCCCACATGGAGGAGCCGCCCCTGAATATAAGTAGATTTATCAGTTTTGAGATTGGATCACGAGGTTGTTGATTGTATTGGCTACTGCCACCTCTGAATCTACACTGCCCCCTCTGGTCACACACTGACCACGCTGTTCCCACCTCATCTGCAAACACACTGCCCCTCTGGTCATACACTGGCATCTCTGCTTCCGCTACCTCTGAGTATGCACTGCCCCCTCTGGTCACACACTACGCTCTCTGCTCCCGCCACCTCTGCACACGCACTGCGCCTCTCCACTCTGCCCCTCTCCACTCCACTCTGCCCCTCTCCACTCTGCCCCTCTCCACTCTGCCCCTCTCCACTCTGCACCTCTCCACTCTGCGCCTCTCCACGCTGCGCCTCTCCACGCTGAGCCTCTCCACTCTGCGCCTCTTCACTCTGCGCCTCTCCAATCTGCCCCTCTCCACTCTGCGCCTCTGCGCCTCTCCACTCTGTGCCTCTCCCCTCTGCGCCTCTCCACTCTGCGCCTCTCCACGCTGCACCTCTCCACGCTGCGCCTCTCCACGCTGCATCTCTCCACTCTGCGCCTCTCCACTCTGCACCTCTCCACTCTGCGCCTCTCCACTCTGCGCCTCTCCACTCTGCGCCTCTCCACTCTGCGCCTCTCCACTCTGCGCCTCTCCACTCTGCGCCTCTCCACTCTGCGCCACTCCACTCTTCCCCTCTCCACTCTGCGCCTCTCCACTCTGCGCCTCTCCACTCTGCGCCTATCCACTCTGCGCCACTCCACTCTTCCCCTCTCCACTCTGCGCTTCTTCACTCTGCGCTTCTTCACTCTGCCCCTCTCCACTCTGCCCCTCTCCACTCTGCCCCTCTCCACTCTGCCCCTCTCCACTCTGCGCCTGTCCACTCTGCGCCTGTCCACTCTGCGCCTCTCCACGCTGCGCCTCTCCACTCCGCGCCACTCTGCGCCTCTCCACTCTGCGCCTCTCCACTCTGCGCCTCTCCACTCTGCGCCTCTCCACTCTGCGCTTCTCCACTTTGCGCCTCTCCACTCTGCGCCTCTCCACTCTGCGCCACTCCACCTGGTGCCTCTCAACTCTGCGCCTCTCAACTCTGCGCCTCTCCACTCTGCACCTCTCCACTCTGCGCCTCTCCACTCTGCACCTCTCCACTCTGTGCCTCTCCACTCTGCGCCTCTCCATGCTGCGCCACTCCACTCTGCGCCACTCCACCTGGTGCCTCCCCACTCTGCGCCTCTCCACTCTGCGCCTCTCCACTCTGCGCCACTCCACTCTTCCCCTCTCCACTCTGCGCCTCTTCACTCTGCACCTCTCCACTCTGCCCCTCTCCACTCTGCGCCTCTCGACTCTGCGCCTCTCCCCTCTGCGCCTCTCCACTCAGCGCCTCTCCACTCTGCACCACTCCACTCTGCGCTTCTGCACTCTGCACCACTCCACTCCGCGCCTCTGCACTCTGCGCCTCTCCCCTCTGCACCACTCCACTCCGCGCCTCTGCACTCTGCGCCTCTCCCCTCTGCGCCTCTCCACTCTGCGCCTCTGCACTCTGCGCCTCTGCACTCTGCGCCTCTCCCCTCTGCACCACTCCACTCTGCGCCTCTCCACTCTGCGCCTCTCCACTCTGCGCCTCTGCACTCTGCGCCTCTCCCCTCTGCGCCTCTCCACTCTGCGCCTCTCCACTCTGCGCCTCTGCACTCTGCGCCTCTCCCCTCTGCGCCTCTCCACTCTGCGCCTCTCCACTCTGCGCCTCTCCACTCTGCGCCTCTCTACTCTGTGCCACTCCACTCTGCACCGCTCCATGCTGCGCATCTCCACTCTGCGCCTCTCCACTCTGCGCCTCTCCACTCTGCGCCTCTCCACTCTGCTGCACTCCAGTCTGCCCCTCCTCACTCTGCGCCACTCCACTCTGCACCTCTCCACTCTGCGCCTCTCCACGTTGCGCCTCTCCATGCTGCGCCTCTCCACGCTACGCCTCTCCACTCCTCTCCACTCTGCGCCTCTCCACGTTGCGCCTCTCCATGCTGCGCCTCTCCACGCTACGCCTCTCCACTCTGCACCTCTCCACTCTGCGCCTCTCCACGTTGCGCCTCTCCATGCTGCGCCTCTCCACTCTGCGCCTCTGCACGCTGCGTCTCTCCACTCTGCGCTTCTCCACTCTGCGCCTCTCAATGCTGCACCTCCCCACTCTGTGTGTCTCCACTCTGCGTGTCTCCGCTGTGCACGTCTCCACTCTACGCCTCTCCACTCTACTTCATATTACTCTATGACACTCTGAAACTCCACAACACTCTATCCTACTCCAAGATACTCTATGCCACTCTAGTCCACTCTACGCCTCTCCACTCAGTCATTCTCCTCTACGCCACCCACTTGTAGCCAGCTGAACAGCCACATTGGTGTACAACATGACTAAAACACATTGGCAAAGCCAATAGCTTTTGCATAGGCGAGACCTAGTGACTTTGCCATTGCTTGTTTTCTGTGTTGCCACCTGGCATGAGGCGACATTCAGCATCTGTGGTGCTGATGCCCAAAGGGGGCAGACGGGGCCCTATCTGCCCCCTAAACCCTTAGATTCCTGTACTTTGGACTTTTTGAAAAAGTCATCCTTGGAGGCAGCTTTGTCTTGCAGGCATGGGAGCCCTGCTCCCAAATGTATTTGTGTGGCCCAGGTCACGTGAATTAATTTTGAATGACATTAGTTAGAATTGCAAGGGTTGGCCAGGAATGCAGACAACTTACACACTTGTGAAATATAAAAAGTCGTGGCCGTCATGACTCGCGGGTGGGGGGTCGGGCGATTGCGCAGGAAGGGAGTCATGTGTGGGTGTTAAGTTTTAAATACATTTTAAATGTAACTTACCTTCGTGGCACGCTCCGGTTCTGTCCGGCACCGTCCCGCGTCCTCTCCAGACAGGAAGCAGCCAAGCAGGCCGTGTCATTTATCGTGCAAATCAAATCAAGTTTTTAAGACCTCGGTTTTTTAAGTATGATGCTCTACACTAGGAACAAAGCGGTGGAGTTACTGTCTGAGATGCGCTATTTAGATGTGGCAGTTGGGATTGCTCGGTTTTTACGATCTGTCAAACAGAATTTTGATGATGAAATGTAATGGGTCGGGGTGGGATAGCTAGGAGGGGGCTCTTTTAAAGGTTTTACTTGTCAAATGTGTTTTTAGAATGTTTTATGGACAAATGTCTAAATAAACTTGTCTCTGAACCTGAAACCTGAACCTTGCCTGGAGCAGGACCTTCCACCCGCCCGCCCCCATCCAACCCTTCTGCTCTCTGGCAGCGCGAGACGCAGAAACATACAGTGGTATTTATAGTACCATTTTATGTTTCTGCTCCTCGCACTGCCAGAAAGCAGTGGGGCGACGCTCCTCCGCCCACGTGGAGGAGCCGCCCCTGAATATAAGCAAATGGATCCGTTTTAAAATTGGATCACGCTGTTGTTGATTGTATTGGCTAAAGCCACCTCTCTATCTACACTGCCCCCTCTGGTCACACACTGCCCTCTCTGTTCTCACCTCATCTGCACACACACTGCCCCTCCGGTCATACACTGGCATCTCTGCTCCCGCCATCTCTGAGTATGCACTGCCCTTCTGGTCATGTACTTCCCCCTTCTGGTCAAGCACTGCCCTCTTCTGGTCATGCACTGCCCCCTTCTGGTCATGCACTGACCTGTCTGGTCATGCACTGCCCCCTTCTGGTCATGCACTGCCCCTCTGGTCATGTACTTCCCCTTCTGGTCAAGCACTGCCCTCTTCTGGTCATGCACTGCCCCTCTGGTCATGCACTGCCCTGTCTGGTCATGCACTGCCCCCTTCTGGTCATGCACTGCCCTGTCTGGTCATGCACTGCCCCCTTCTGGTCATGCACTGCCCCTCTGGTCATGTACTTCCCCCTTCTGGTCATGCACTGCCCCCTTCTGGTCATGCACTGCCCTGTCTGGTCATGCACTGCCCCCTTCTGGTCATGCACTGCCCTGTCTGGTCATGCACTGCCCCTCTGGTCATGTACTTCCCCCTTCTGGTCAAGCACTGCCCCCTTCTGGTCATGCACTGCCCTGTCTGGTCATGCACTGCCCTGTCTGGTCATGCACTGCCCCTCTGGTCATGCACTGCCCTGTCTGGTCATGCACTGCCCCCTTCTGGTCATGCACTGCCCCCTTCTGGTCATGCACTGCCCTGTCTGGTCATGCACTGCCCCCTCTGGTCATGCACTGCCCCCTTCTGGTCATGCACTGCCCCCTTTGGTCATGCATTTCCCCCTTCTGGTCATGCACTGCCCTGTCTGGTCATGCACTGCCCCCTCTGGTCATGCACTGCCCCCTTCTGGTCATGCACTGCCCCCTTTGGTCATGCATTTCCCCCTTCTGGTCATGCACTGCCCCCTTCTGGTCATGCACTACCCCCCTCTGGTCATGCACTGCCCCCTCTGGTCATGCACTGCCCCCTCTGGTCATGCACTGCCCCCTTCTGGTCATGCACTGCCCCCTCTGGTCATGCATTTCCCCCTTCTGGTCATGCACTGCCCACTCTGGTCATGCATTTCCCCCTTCTGGTCATGCACTGCCCTGTCTGGTCATGCACTGCCCCCTTCTGGTCATGCACTGTCCTGTCTGGTCATGCACTGCCCCCTTCTGGTCATGCACTGCCCTGTCTGGTCATGCACTGCCCCCTTCTGGGCATGCACTGCCCTGTCTGGTCATGCACTGCCCCCTTCTGGTCATGCACTGCCCCCTTTGGTCATGCACTGCCCCCTCTGGTCATGCACTGCACCCTCTGGTCATGCACTGCCCCCTTCTGGTCATGCACTGCCCCCTCTGGTCATGCACTGCCCCCTCTGGTCATGCACTGCCCTGTCTGGTCATGCACTGCCCCCTCTGGTCATGCACTGCTCCCTTCTGGTCATGCACTGCCCCCTTTGGTCATGCATTTCCCCCCTTCTGGTCATGCACTGCCCCCTTCTGGTCATGCACTGCCCCCTCTGGTCATGCATTTCCCCCTTCTGGTCATGCACTGCCCCCTCTGGTCATGCACTGCCCCTCTGGTCATGCACTGCCCCCTCTGGTCATGCACTGCCCCCTTCTGGTCATGCACTGCCCCCTCTGGTCATGCATTTCCCCCTTCTGGTCATGCACTGCCCCCTCTGGTCATGCACTGCCCCCTTCTGGTCATGCACTGCCCCCTTCTGGTCATGCATTTCCCCCTTCTGGTCATGCATTTCCCCCTTCTGGTCATGCATTTCCCCCTTCTGGTCATGCATTTCCCCCTTCTGGTCATGCACTGCCCTGTCTGGTCATGCACTGCCCCCTCTGGTCATGCACTGCCCCCTTCTGGTCATGCACTGCCCCCTTTGGTCATGCATTTCCCCCTTCTGGTCATGCACTGCCCCCTTCTGGTCATGCACTGCCCCCCTCTGGTCATGCACTGCCCCCTTCTGGTCATGCACTGCCCCCTTCTGGTCATGCACTGCCCCCTCTGGTCATGCACTGCCCCCTTCTGGTCATGCATTTCCCCCTTCTGGTCATGCACTGCCCCCTTCTGGTCATGCACTGCCCCCTTCTGGTCATGCATTTCCCCCTTCTGGTCATGCCTTTCCCCCTTCTGGTCATGCACTGCCCCTCCGGTCATACACTGCCCACTCTGCTCCCGCCACCTCTGGTCATGCCCTGCCCCCTCTGGCCGCATTCCGCTTTCTGCAAGCAAGCGTGTAACTCACTGAGCTACCTTCTTTATGTAACGCCACCTCGATGTAATATCCGGGCCCCTTTGCTCCTTTCTTGGACAGGGCTTGTGCGTGCAAAATCCAAATATTTTTGGAGAACAAAGCGGTGCTCACCTACTGTTGGCACAGCTCTTTTTGATTGCAGTCTCCTCACCCTGGAGTTATGTTTCCAGCGCTTGGACTTCTCAGCTCATGAAAGAAAAGGCGGACAAAACAGCGGCCGGTGGTACTTAAGGGTCATTGTTAAAACTGGTAGAACGAAGCTAGGAGCTTTACCACATCCGGCTGTTTCTCAAGAATTAAATGTATGACATTTCAGTTCCTTATCAGTCAAATCAAATCAAGCTTTATTCGGGTGTAAATAAAAACAACCATAAAAGCACAATATAATGCATTCCAATTTGAAAATTTGGTTAAAAAAGATAATAGCCAACGCAGATAAAATGCTAAAACAAATAACACTCTTATGTTTACATGTTAATTCTTTGCACATTGTGCGATCCCACCCGTATGCAAGCTAATAAAAAAAGATAAACTCAAAAGCTAAAAAAAGAATACAGAATTGACACAATTTAATAACCGCTGGTCTAACATTCATTCATTGATCTGAAATTCATAGGGTAACACAGCGCAGGCTATTTTAACATTGGCAGTTTAGCCCAAATTCTGCCTATGTTTAATAACTATTTTCAGAAATATTGCTATCAATCTGACAAAAGGTTCAGCGTCTAAAAATTGTAATGCCAGATAAGCTGGTCGGCACCTGCGTAAACCCATTACTTTAAGGATAGGCAAAAGCCAATGATACCTCAATTCATTGTCAAACTTACAGAACAATGTAATATGTATTGTCGTTTGGGGTGAGCTGTCGTCACAAGGACAAATCTGAAGAGGTTTTTTCCAAGAGTTGGTTTTCGGGAAAGTAACCAGATGGTGAAAAATGTCCAGTCTAAACCTGGTTTGCAAGAATCTCTCGTAGCCCGTCGAGTTGTAAGTTAGATAGGGCTGGATTTTAAGAGATGTTTGTATCTGTAGTGAGTGCTGGACCGTAACTTTTGAAACCTCACTAACAAGTCGAAGAGATTCTAAATGAGCCACGCAGATCTTTTTAAATTTCTTTCTCGGGATGACAGCTATTGAGGTGGGTGAAAGATAGTACTGAATCATGTCAAGGTCGGCAAAGAATTTTCTAACGTAAGCGATCCAGCCAATCTTTTGAGCCATAGCTAGGGAGAGACACTCCTCTATGATTCCCCGGCAAAGGGTGGTCTCACGTTATGTTATGTTATGTTATGTTATATATTTCTTATAACGCGCACTGCTAGTCGAGACTGTCCTGGCGCGAGAGAAGATTCGAGTGTCAGAAAAAAGAAAAAAGAAAGCATGTGGATTACGTGACTTGCCTGAATAAAAAGGTTTTTAAGTGTTTTTTAAAGTAAGCAAGGTTTGTCGTGTGTCTCAGATGGTCAGGGAGGCTGTTCCATAACTGGGCGGCTCTAACCGTCATGGATTTTCCCCCGAGGCGAGCTCTCTTAAATCTGGGAGTGACCAGATGTCTGAGGGAGGCAGATCTCAATTGTCGCGGGGGATGGTAAAAGGCAAACCTAACACTGAGGTAGGGTGGGCATGGGCCGTGTAAGGCCTTAAAGGCCAGTGTCAGGATTTTGAAACGCACTCTGAGAACAACTGGGAGCCAATGAAGTTCCACAAGTTGTCTTCGTACACTATGACATCTGGGGATGTTAAATAGAAGCCTCGCTGTCGCGTTCTGGACTACTTGAAGTTTGCAAAGCAGGAAATCAGGGGCGCCCACATATAATGCGTTGACGTAGTCCAGACGCGAAAGGATGAGTGCTCTGGGCACTGTTTCTTTCGCTTCCTGGGGTAGAAGTGGAAAAAAAATGCCGTCCAAATGCGATGCCACAAAAGAAGAGGCTGGATCCGTATCAGATCTACTACATAAGACATACCTACTTCCAAGTGGGTAGCATAACTTGATGTACCCTGAAGCACTGCCAGAAGAAAACGTAGAAAGGTGTTTTCCACTTTTTGCAGCTCCTCGACCTTGGCATGACCCCAAACCCCCGCCCCATAGAGTGCACTTGATATGCATTTAGCTCTGTATATTTCTGATAGTTCCACAATGGGCCGCCTGCCCAATTTGTTCGCAAACTTGCATAAAGCAGCAGTTGTTCTAATAAAGGACAGTTTTCTTGATTCTACGGCCGGTTTCCAAGAGCCTTTGTGATCAAATGTAATACCCAAGTAAGGATACGTAGGGGTTGTCTCTAGTTTTTGTGAATCTAGGTACATAGGCTTTATATTGTTAATTCTTGGCCCTGCAACCATCACAAAGGTTTTCTTAATATTCACCTTTAGGTCAAGAGTAGCCATAAATGTGTGTTATCTTGTGAGGGCGCGCTGTAACTCCATGGGTGTACGGGCCAGTATAACGGCATCGTCCGCGTAGAGTAACAGAGGGATTGGACGCTTATTTATTATGGGGAGGTCCTGGCTACCCGACAACATGGCTTTTTCCAGGCCATTAGTATAGCAATTAAATAAAAACGGGGCCAGGACGCAACCCTGTCTTACTCCTCGCTCAACTTTAAATTACTTTGTTAGTTCAACCCCCATGCCGTATCTAACTTTAGCTATGGCATCTGAGTATAGTTCCCGCAGAAAGATTAAAGGAGAGGGATCTATACCCATGTCTGCTAAAATAGTCCACAGCTCGTTATGGTTAACGCAGTCAAATGCTGCAGAGAGGTCGACGTATGTCATGTAAAGGGCCCCGCCCTTAGCACTTACATATTTTTCCTATCAGTAAGGACAAATTGAGTGCTTGCTCAGTGGTTCCCATACCCTCCCGGAACCCAAATTGTAAATCAGAAAGGACTTTATTATCAGAAGCCCATAGTTGAAGGCGCTCTAAAATAACACGACCGGCCACTTTCCCCGGTGAATCTAAAAGGGATATTGGGCGGTAGCAAGATGGAAGTTGGCGGTCCCCTTTCTTGAAAATGGGAACAAGGATTGACTGGGACTATGATTCAATAAGCCCGAGATCACATGTTGCCTGAAGGACCCTCGTTAAAATTGGGGACCATAGATCCATACTGTACTTAAAAAGATCAACAGGGACCCCGTGAGGGCCTGGCGCCTTGCCGTTCTTGCTAGCTTTTAGTGCGTGTTCTACCTCCTCGTGGTCAATGTAGATTGGCAACGGGAAGTGTCCTTGTTCTAGCCCAGTTGGAGCTGGTCGGTTTACAGCTAAGGGAAGGCTGTATATTCACTCGAAATACTCAACCCCCGCCTGCTCATCACCGCGACTTCAATACTAGGGTTATCCGATGTGACTAATAGGAAGGGAGACTTCACGACTCTCCAGAACGCGGTACTATCTCTTAAAGTACACGATCTGTGGAGTTGTGACCAAAGTTCTTGTTTAAGGCTATTCTTCCTAATTTTTATTGCCTGGTTATAAGTCCTTCTGAGAGCTGCGATTTCCTTTGGATTTTTGTCCTTACTGCTTAAGGCTACTTTCAAATTCCGGTGGGCTTTGGTGCAGGGACCGTCAAACCACCCCTTAACGCTAGGTTTACCGGCTTTCTTTTTAATAAAAAGATTATTCTTAATTGCTATCAGCAATTTAGAAAAGTTATCCTGTATTCCCTCGCTTGTAGTTGTTGGGTCTAAACAATTGGTGAACTCTTGCCTAAAGGTTGTAATCAAGGTTCTTGTAATGGCCTGTGGGTCCACTTTCTCCCATCTCAATGAATAGCCATTTAATCTGTCCATTGTAAGATTATTCTGGTTCAGATGAATTTCAATGTTAGGCCTCTCGTGGTTCTTGGGAGATTTTAAAATGATACTATTCGGGTAGTGGTCGCTGATAGCTATGGCATGTGTTTTACAGTTTAAAAGGACCGTTCCCACGGTCCCAGAAATGAATATAAAATCTATTCCTTATCGGTCATTCCATAACTCCGAGTACCTTTACTGCTTTCAGGAAGGGACTCTTCGACTGAATCACACAGCACAGCGCCTAGATCCCCTCTCGCTGATTAGTAGCGCTTTATAAGTACCGCCTGATTGATTGGTTGACCTTTTCACCTGGATGACATACTGAGGTCTCCACGGCTCTGAGACACACAGGGGCAGATTTACAAGCCCCCTTGCGCCATTTCTGCGTTACTTTTAACATGGGAAAAGTGACGCAAAAGTGGCGCAAGGGGTTTGTAAATAAGCCCCACACTATTCAAATAAAAAAACAGTGTACAATCTCCTCCCACCCTCACCACTTCCTCTTTTAGTTGGCTCAACTAAAACTAAGATCTCCCTTGAAACTAACTTTAGTTGGTTTCAAGGGAGATCGCTTCCTGACATCCAGGGCCAAAGGGAGATCCCAAGAAGGGTAGGCTGGTCCAGACAAAGGTCTCAGGTTAGGGAACACCTTAAATAACCTCTCAACCAATCAATCAGGATTTGTATAGCACGTCTGATTCACCTGTAAGGGTCTCAATGCACTAAACGAGGTCTGCCTCATTGTGAAGTTTACCCCAAGAGGTTCTAAAGTCCATTGAGTCTTAAGGGTAGAAACCTTCAGCCCTAAAGAAAACCCTTCCTGAGAATATTCAACACCCTAACCCATTCTCTTGCAGTGGGATTGGCTGTCAGTATGAGTGGCTGCTGAGGTGACTGAGAGAGCACAAGTTTGAAAAAAATGTATAAGTACGCCATATTTACAAGCACGTAGTTAGTTTAAACATGTTTTGCACACGAGTGTTTTATATTCAGTAGTGAAATGTATAGAATGTTAAGTAGAGTAACTATAATTATAACGGTGTGAGATTAAGGTAGAAATGTTGGAATATATGTGAAAACCTCATGTTCTCATGTTAAAAGAGTCATGTCCGAATTAAATGTAACTTTGAAAATCCAGTATAATGTGTAGGCCTTAGGGCAATTCACAGCAAACCTGAACGTGCTGCTAAATTAATGTGAGATAAGGTTGACATGGTTCTTCCAAATGTACTATTGAACTTAGGGTTAAAAGTATATGCTTTATAGATGTGTTATTTTAGAAACGTATGCTAGTTAAGAATGTTTGCTGTTTAAATCAAGTTAACGTTTTAAGAGTGCAGGGACCTGCTGCATGTAAATCAAGTAGGCCAGAGCCGATAATGTCATGTAGTTTAAATTGTCATGTGCTCGTTAGGGAAGAGGTCGAGAGGTGTCCAGCACAGAGCTTTGAGAGTGTTTTATGACTAAAGATATGGTGGAGTCTGGAATTTGAGGCCCACTGCAGGATGAGCTGTATGCAGGTGCGAGGGTCCTAATCAGCTCGAATGAAAGGGACTTTGTTCAGTGGCGCCTTGCGCAGGCCTGTAGGAGTTTCCAGGAATTTCAGGGGGTACCAGCGCACTGAAGAAGAAGCCTGGGAACCAAGGTCAACTATAACGAGGGTCTTCAAGAGTACCATCATGGAGTTTACCGCGCAAAGATGTACCACGTGAGGGGCGTCCCAAGGGGCGTTCCTATCAGAAATGTGATTTGGTATTAGGGAAAGAGACCCGGGAGGAGAGCAGAGCAGATGATTTTGGGAGCCTAAGGAAGCGGATGGGTAGGCAGATAGGCTGATCAGGAGAGACCCATTATCAGAGAAGAGACAAAGAGAAGTGCGTGATCTTCTTAGGAAGTCACCACGGCTGACACCTAGAGGGTTAAGATCTTGCTAAGTAGGGATGTCATTTAAAATAGTGTAGGGACAGACTAACCTAAATTTTCTTTTCTGTAATGACTTTGAGATTGCAACTTATATCTATTTTGACAACCCTTATGGTCTTTGAGCTTGTACTTATTATTTTGTTCTTCAGACTTAGATTATTCAAGAAGTTCATGTTTATAGTGATACCAATTTACCTTTTGAATCTCATTTTGAGAAGTTTGTATCTTCAGTTATCTTTGACTTTATATTAAAACTTTAAAACTTAAATTTGGTCAGTGGTCATTTAGAGTGGTGTAAGTTCTTAAATTGATTGACTTATTGCGAGATTACCTTTTACTCAAAGACAGGTACCAACGATTCAGTCGACATAGTTTGGGATTTGGTAAGATAATTAGTAACCAGTAATCCCGCGTTAGCAGTTGGTAGCAGAGTGAGGATGGTTATCTTCTTGAGGAAGGTAATCTAGAGAGGTTAGTTTACCCCAAGGCCCGAGACGCCGAGAGACGAGCAGCGGAAGAATCGTGTGCCGAAAGGTGCAGACGGTGCGAGAAAAGCAGCAGTATCGGAGAGTGAGTATAAAAAGGGTCACGCGTGAACAGATTGCGGTGTTTTGTGTTGTATTTGTATTGTAATGTCTTGCGGAGTTGAATGCCTGTAGTGTGAATGAGAGAAGGTTGTGAGCGCGCGCAACCTGGTAAGCTGGTAACCTGGTAAACGGGTGAACTGGTGAAATCTTAAGTTCAGGCCAGAGCTTAAGTGGTTTTGGGTGTATCGAACATCCAGGGTAGTTGTCGACCATAGTACGGAGGTCACGAGGTACCATTGACCGCCGTGGATCCAAGATAGGGGGAGTGTAAGAGTGAATGTATGAGTAACGGACGCTGGTCGAAAGTTACTGCGTGTGAGTAACCTATCGGAGAAGGCGATTGTCTGGAAGTAAACGGAAAGACATCTTGCCAAGTTAAGGTGACAACTACAGAAAGACTGTGGGCGTACAGTCAAGAAAGGTGATCGCTTGGACGGAAGTAAACATTTTTCAGAGTATGAATGGGATGCGTGCATGACCGAGGAGACGAGCTGAGAAAGGAGGGGAACTGCTGCGAAGGGGGACGGGTGACGTCGGCTAGAGCCGCGCTGTGATTGAGCGGTTGGTGTGACGTTAGCTAGAGCCGCGCTCTGGTTGGGCGGCTAGCGTGACGTCGGAGGAAAGTCGCGTACGGATAGGCCAGTTAGTGAGAACGGCGCTGAGATTGGTGGAGTGTCATCAGGAAGTAAACAAACGCGGAGAAAAGAGAAATCATGAAGTGTTTTAAGTGTTTGAAAGGGATTTTTAAACGTAAACGAAGTGAACATTATTACGGGGAAGAGGCTCCCCCAGAGGGTACGCCAGCTCATTATATGGCAACGAATGTTGGGCTGCATACCATATTATGGATTGGGGCTTGGAATAAGCTTACGGAAGGGAATGAGGAAATGCAGTTCCCGAGGTACGGGACGTTTAAATTAGAGGTGTTACATCGGCTAAAAGCAACCATGTCCTCATTGAAACCCTCGCCCAGACCAACACAGTTTGAGGCTCTTAATGCATGGATTAAGGCTGCACACGACCGAAATTTGAACAGGCGTCAACAAAGACTGACGCGATCGGTAAGGGCAGTGCGAGATTCCAAATGGGATGAGGAGGAAAAGCGTTAGAGGGTACAGACTATTGAGGTGGAGAAAATGTATCCGATGAGGGAGGTGTCAGGAGGAGGAAATCTCATGGAAGAAGACGAGGAAAGCGAGTCGGAGGACAATCTAATAAACAGATTGTTAATGGATAGACCACCTCCGAGAGTGGGGTTAATAGAAGATAGAGGGCTCGCAAGGGAAGATGGAAATGACATAGAGGGATATACACCACTCCCTATATCGGAATGGACACCTATCAAAGGCGGAGAAACACCTCCAAACAACACTGTACAGAGTGTAGTGGGAAGGTTTGTGGTGCAGAAAACGCCAACCACAGAAAGGGTTGAGTCTGTGGGATTGCCAGACGCTCTTCAAGTGCCTGTTACCATAGGACCCATAGTTTCGATCTATAACTCTGAGAGAGATAGAGGGGAACAACAAAGGCAATTGGATAGGGAAAGGATTGAGATGGAAAGGAGGAATAATGTGACAAATGCATGGAAACAATTGCCAGGTTCGGTAACATGGAACACCCCATTAGACACAACTGTCGGTCCCAATTCAGAACAGGGAGGTCCGAGAGGACCAATGGATCTAAGGGGACCACGGCCAAGATCTTTTTCAGAGTTAAGAGCTGATTTGAGGGAATGGGACGGGTCCATAGTATCCCCGAGTAACAGGACAAGGACGGAACCAGAGTGGGATACCAGGGGCAATGGGACAGTATCTCATTGTGGGGCCAGCGAGAGTAGTCAGGGCCGGGAAGGCCAAAGTCAGGAGAATAGAGGGGATGCATGTCCTACAAATCAGAGAGAACAGCCGGAACAAAATACTAGGATTGTAGAATGTGAGGAAATGTCCCGTCTCTGGGGGAAAGGAGGAGATGAGGCGGTACGGGCTTTTCAGAATAGGTTTAGGTGCCTTCATCATACACTCGGGGAAGATGTCCAACATTGGAGGAAGGAGAATAGTGACAGGTCCCGCCATGCTTCGAGTAACCAAGAATCACAGGGAATCAGTGAAGAGAGGGGGAGCAATGGGATGCCTTACTATGCACCTGGAGAAAACAGGCAGATCGGGGAAGGCGGAAAAATGAGAAACAAGGAAGTATTTCATCATCCACCCCGAGAAGATGGAAAGGCATGGGACCTAGAGAGATGGGAACAGGGGAGGACTCCCTTTAACTCACCAGTGCCTAGGCGCAGGGCTAGGAGCTGGGACGGGAGGGAGGCAGAAGGTACTTCTGGACCAGAGGTGCTGAAAGCTGCGATAAAGGTTAAAAGGCTTGATGTCTCCAGCCTAAAATCCGATCTTGACGAGATTATAGAAGGAACGGTGCCTTTAGAAAGGATCGATTTGTACGAACAAGATGAGTTGCTGTTCATAGCGAAGGATACTACCAGGAGAGCTAGAGCATTCCACGAGAAACTGTCTAATTTGGCCGACAGATATGCTGTAGATTTATCTAGGACAAGGGCACTACAGAGTAACCATAGGTTACAATACTCAGATCAAGATCTAGATGAGAAAAGGACTACTGGATTGAAAACTCACATAAGGGAGTTGATAGCTGGGATACGAGTGTGGAGAGATCTGGATAAATGGGAAGAAAGGTGGTCGAAAAAGGGCACGGTTAGGCGAAGTACAAATGTGATGACCCCTGAGGGAAGGGTAATGCAGATGGAGGCATTCCCTTTGCGAAAAATATCAAATGGAAATTATGTACATGTGCCCTGGAGTAGAGGAGACTTAGCCGCATTTACCAACTCATTTCCGAAGTTGCGGGACAATCCAGTAGAGTGGTATAAGCAGGTAGAGAGGTTTGTTAAAATTTCGAAGGTATTGTGGATTGATTTGAACACGTTGTTTGACATCGTGGTCCCATCTGATCTGTGGACCCCTTGTAAGACTAGTGTCGAATGGCCAAATGCTGAACCATTGAGGGATGCTCGGACTAATGGACCGTCTGAGATTGTCATGCGAAAGTATGAAAGGGTAATAGCATGGCTGAAAGATAAGGTACCACCACAGGACATAGATTGGGTAAAAATAGACCGAACAAGGCAGGAACCCAAGGAGACAGTTCACGAGTTTTATGAAAGATTATTGAAAACATTCAAGCAATACAGTGGACTAGATGTAATGGATCCCAAAGATATAGGGCAGTTTGTGTCAAAGTTTGTCTTGGGGTTGAGACCTGATATTTGTTTGATGATACAGCAACATTTAATCTGTTGGCAGAACAAACCACTAGATGAGATTTTACGATATGCGAGGTACTGCAGTGACGAGATAGATTCTAAAGCCAAGAATCTAAAGGAGAAATTGATGGTGGTGCAAATGCAGTCCGCTGGGAAGGGTGGCCAGCAGAAGCAGGGGATGGGACGAAAACCAAATGGTCAGAGCAAAGATAATGAAGAAGGGCAGAGACCTAGGATAGACTTTGCCACTTTAAAGAAAACGACAAAGTGTCATCAGTGTCACCAGGTGGGGCATTGGCGACGCGAGTGTCCCTTTAACCCTGAAAATGAAGAGCTAGAAGTAGAAGAGCAGGTCCAAGAAGTCCCAGTGCAAAAGGTGACAGTCCCAAGTAGTAAGGTGGCCAAAGGGGGGACTTCGGCTCCACGGGCCCAATTCCCACAGCCACCGAAGATAGCGACAGGGGGAAAGGTCTTTAAACAAATGCCTCTGTTTATCGAGGAAGAAAAATGTTATTACATTGATCCATTGACAGGACAACGGGTGAGCAGTGAAGAGGACTGTACCCTCGGGGCAGTTCTAGAAGTGGATCAGAGAGGGCCATTTGTTGAGGCAGAAGTGGCAGGGTGTCCCACTACGTTCTTAGTGGACACTGGGGCTACTCGTTCGACTCTGAGATCAGCGGTAGTTCCAGACTTGCCAATGTCAGGGGAAACAATTCAAGTGGTAGGAGTCGCAAATAAAAGAATGACTAGTCCCTTGACAGAACCAGTGTCTGTGAAAATTGGAAACCACATGAACGAACATCAGTTTGTGGTTTGTGACTCGAGTCCGGTATGTCTGTTAGGAAGGGATTTGTTGTGCAAATTGAACTGCACCATATACTGCACCCCGCAAGGAGTGGAGGTACAGACTACCGACGAAGATGCTACTTTTAAGGTGGCCAATTCCAAATCTTGTGTAGAACTATATCCTACTCTGACAATAGAAGATCTTCCCCAAGACCTACGAGATGCAGTGGCGTCAGAGGTATGGGATTTCACAGGAGAAGAAATAGGATTGATTAAGGGGGTAGAACCGGTAAAAATATTGGTAAAACCAAATGTTGAGTTTCCAAGAACGCCTCAATACAAATTGTCCCAGGAAACGATTGCGGGAATAAAACCTGTGATCGAGTCAATGATACAGCAGGGAATACTGAAAGAAATCGTGGGTAGTCCTTGTAACTCCCCGATTATGGGTTTGCAGAAACCTAGTGGGAAATTCAGGATAGTACAGGATTTACGAAAGATTAACAACATAGTCGTTTCATGTTGTCCCGTGGTACCGAATCCATCAGTGATATTGTTTCAAATACCATGTCAAGCAGAATGGTTCACAGTGATAGATCTTTGTCAGGCTTTCTTTTCAATCCCATTGGATGAAGAGAGCAGGTATCTTTTTGCTTTTAAAATGGAAGATCGCGTTTTAACATGGTGTCGAATCCCACAAGGATTCACAGATAGCCCATCCATCTTTAATCAGTTGCTGAAGAAGAATCTTGAGAATCTAGTACTGCCACAGAACTCGGTTCTGGTACAGTACATAGATGACCTACTTGTTGCGTCAGAAACAGAGGAAGCTTGTAAAGCAGATTCAATTGCCTTACTGAATCATTTAGCTGAAAATGGACATAAGGTATCTCCGAGCAAGTTGCAGTATTGTTTGACAGAAGTACAGTATCTAGGGCACAGGTTAGAAAAAGGGAAACGTAAGGTGTCCCCGGAGAGGATTGAGGCGATAATGAAAATGAATGCGCCTACAACACAGAGAGAAGTTAGAATGTTCCTAGGAATGGTGGGTTACTGCCGACAGTGGATAGTTAACTTCTCACTGAAAGCAAAGCCCTTACAGAAACTGACGCACAAGGAGGTGAGTGATCCGGTACCATGGGATGAAGAATGTCTGGTGGCGTTTTTACAGCTGAGAGACGATTTATGTCGTGCTCCGGCTCTGGGAATGCCCGATTACGAAAAGTCATTTTCACTCTATTGCTGTGAGAGAGAGGGATGTGCTTTGTCAGTCTTGGCACAGACCCACGGTAATGCCCGTAGACCAGTTGCATACTTTTCGGTTACATTAGATCCAGTAGCCGCAGCGTTGCCCGGATGTCTCAAATCCGTTGCTGCAACGGGTGTCAGCATTGAAAGGAGCGAGAGTATTGTGATGGGACATCCAGTAGTGGTGTATGTACCACATTCAGTTGAATTGTTAATGACCAGGACGAAGACGCAGCATCTGACCAATAGCAGGCTCACGCGTTACGAGCAAGTTATACTTGCCGCAGAAAACGTGACTCTCAGGAGATGCTCTGTCTTGAATCCTGCTACTTTGATGCCATTACCTACTGTAATAGAAGGCGAAGGATGTGAAGACCACGATTGCCTTGATGTGACTGAACTATGCACGAAACCCAGACCAGATATTGTGGATGAGCCATTGTCTGACCCCGATGAAATTTACTTTGTTGATGGCTCATGTTTAAGAGACGATACTGGTCGGTTGAGAGCAGCTTATGCTGTTTGTACCATTACTGGAGTTGTGGAAGCCGCTTGCCTGGAAGGAGTACATTCCGCACAGGTAGCAGAAATTATTGCCCTAACTCGTGCCTGCATAGCAGGAAACGGAAAAAGAGTCACCATCTACACGGACAGCCAATATGGTTTCGGTGTGGTTCATGATTTCGGGCAGTTGTGGTCTCAGAGGGGTTACATGACCTCCTCTGGTTCGCCCATTCGAAATGGAGAATTTGTGCGATTGCTGATAGAAGCATTACAAGGTCCTGTTGACATCGCGGTAGTGAAGTGTGTAGCTCATACTAAGAATACAGATTTTGTGTCACAAGGTAATAGATATGCTGATGAAGTCGCACGCTATTGTGCGGAACAAAGTTATTCTTTCTCAAAGGTGGAAATAGAAGGTGCAGAAGAAAAGACTGAATTAAGTATGATGTTAGAAACTGTAGACACTTGGGAGGATTTAAGAATAATGCAGGAGAACGCACCTGAAACAGAGAAAAAGGCATGGGAAATAGCAGGTTGTGTGCGAAGTGAAATGGATTTTTGGGTTTCAGCAGATGGGAGAGCCGTGTTACCTGAAGAATTAGCTAATCCCATGGCGAGAGAAATACATGGTCCAGTACATCTAGGAAGGGATGCTATGATGAGAGTTTTTAGGCAGACTTGGTATTGCCCGAAATTCAGAATAGCAGCAGAATCAGTATGTAAGCGATGTGTTACTTGCCAACAGCTGAACGTAGGCAAACGAACACCAGTCACACTGAGTCACATTGGGAGGTCGGGGGGGCCTTTCAATAGAATGCAACTAGATTTCATCGAAATGCCAAGAGTCAATCGCCTTCGGTATGTGTTGGTGATTGTATGCGTATTTTCCAGATGGGTTGAAGCGTACCCTACACGTAGGTGCGATACACTCACAGTGGCTAAATTGTTGCTCAGGGAGTTGATACCGCGCTTCGGGGTGCCTGCCTCTTTGGAATCTGACAGAGGAAAACATTTTAACAGCGAAATAGTGAAGATGTTGTGCTCCACACTGAATATCGATCAAAAGCTGCATTGTAGTTATCGACCAGAAGCTTCAGGAATTGTGGAACAAGTGAATGGCACTTTGAAGAATAGATTGGCTAAAGTAGTGGCATCCACATCCTTGAGTTGGCCAGATGCTCTTCCTTTAGTGCTCATGAGCATGCGCAGCACACCTGATAGGAGGACAGGTCTCTCTCCCCACGAGATCCTGATGGGGAGGGCCATGAGACTTCCTACAGTTCCAACTACTGCTCTATTGAATATTACAGATGATCTGATCTTGGATTATTGTAAAGGACTGTCTGACGCCATCCATTCTGTGTCCCTTCAGGTGCATGCGGCTGAAGTTCCAGCAGCGAGGAACCTGTGTCATGACCTGAACCCAGGGGACTGGGTCTTAGTTAAAAAACACGTCCGGAAGAACTGCCTAGATGTTCGCTGGCGTGGGCCCTTTCAGGTAATCCTGATAACGAACACCGCGGTGAAGTGCGGGGGGCTGCCAAATTGGATCCATGCTTCCCATACTCGAAGAGTTCCAGCACCTCTAGAAGGAACAGCTCCCATCCCAGACGAAAGCCCTGAAGTGGAAGAAGAGTCGCAAGAAGGGATTGAGGCAGCTGAGGGGGTGTCAGAAGAAGTTGGGAACGCAACGGATTCAGAAGAAGAGCAAAGGCAGGACGGCAGTGAGACGGAAGACGCAACTGAAGGAGAGAGCAGAAGTGAATACGACTCAGACTCAGATCCGTATCGGAGCGACCAAGAACCAAGTGAGAGGACAAGAAATAGGAGAATAAGGCTTGGAGCTGCCACTTGGCCAGCAAGGAGAAGAAGGCTAAGTTTGAGGTCGGCCCAGGAAGAAACGCTTGCTCCTATATCCGAAGACTCAGATCCAGAAGAAGATATCCAGGATCAAGCCGAGGAGGGTCTTAGAAGATCAAGAAGGGTGCGAGTGCCTAGCAGAAGATACTCTACTCCCGACTGGACCTACCTTGTTGCAGATGTCTGGGAGACACAGAACAGGGAGGATCAGGGAAGTGGAACTGATCAGAACTGACCCGATCATCACAGTGCAAATAAGGTTTCTACTACCAGGAGCGGAGACCGAAAGGTTGCTGACACTCAACATCGTTCATCCTGCTCTCCTGAGTGGAATAAGAAAATTGATTTTAGAGACAGTTGAGTTTCCAGTTTGCTGTTCACGATATCCAATATTGGAGGGAACTCTTCTTCGTTTGGAAATGCTTGAGCGAGTAGTAGAAATGCTAGGAGCGCTTATTGTTGTGGATTAATACCATATTGTGAATGTCTTCAAAGGGGCGCAGAACTGGAAAGGTGAAGAAAGTGATCTTGATTAGAACGGACCCCTTTGTAATTGTGGATGTAGAACTGATAGTACCAGGAGTGGAAATTGAAAAAACGCTAACTCTCAATTTTGTCCGTCCACTTGTCTTGAGCGAAATAAGGAGAATAATCCTAGAAAAAGTTGACTTTCCATGTTGTGGGACGAACTGCCCAGAACCTGAGGGAATGATACTTCGGATGGACATTTATGAAGACGTAGTGTCACTCCTTGAGTCATACATAACTTCAGACGAAAATAAGACTGTTGAAAAGAAATTGTAAAAACTTGTTGCAAGATAACCTAGCGCCGAGTGGAAGAAGAAAAGTGATAGGGGTTTCATTTTAGTGGATGGAGAAGGGCTAGGGTTGTCTATTTTCTACGGGACTTTGAACTGTTTTGCGGAAACAAATTGTCAAGCTTCCAAGTGTTCAAAGAAAGACATTGCAAGAGAGAAAGACTTTGTTTGAAAAGAAGAGGAAGTGAATGCTGGAAGAAAGTCAAAAACTACACTGTTTGAGAACATGGAGGCTGGCAACCCGAACCGCAGGGCAAAATGTATAGCTGTTACACTTTTAGGAGTAGTGGTTTCTCTTATAATTTTAGTGGTAACTGTTTCATTCCTAGCGGGACACGAAGGGGATGAAACCGCAGTTAAGGAGGATAAGGGAGTATCAACACCGAAAACTACCATTATTAAAGAGAAGGGAAACATCAATGAGAAAGACAAAGCATTGTTAGATGCAGAAATAAAAAGGCTTCACACCGACGAGTCACAGGGAAATTACAAGTCAAATGCTTATGCTAAATTGCTTTATGAATATGTTGATGCCATGGAAGTAAAGGATTGTTACGTTTGTATGCAATTACCAGCTTCAGTGGAGGAGGGTATCAGATACCATCATCTTCCGTTGACATATGGAATAACGTGCAGTTTATTGTTGAGCATGTTTTATGGACGAGAAGGATTCGAGTATTATTTCTCGAATTTCGACTCGACATTGCCAGAGGTTCCGAATTTCAAGCATTTGAACAAATGGGACTACTACAAAAGCGAAGACAGACTACACAAATGGTTTATTCCATGGAAAACGTTAGATACTTCACATGCTCGAAGGAACAATCTGACTTGTCAAATATCAGAAGTTGAGAAAAAGTTTATAGCACAGGTAGATACTAGATATAGGAGGCAGAAGATTTTGAAAGCATCAGGACAATGGGAAACAGATTGGACCAAGGAGGAAAGGGCACATCAAAGAAAGGGTAGTATTGGTCCAATTGCTTTGGATAAGGAGAAAAGGGGGAAACTGTGTATTCACAGGAGTCACTCCTATTATGAGAACTTTTATGTAGGTCAAGTCAATTGTGAACATGCCTTTCAATTGGAGTATTACTCTAAGAACTTTTTGAAAGGGATGCAAGCAATACCAAATGTATATTTTGTATGTGGAAGAAATGCCTATGTGAAGTTACCAGATAATTGGTATGGATCATGCTATCTGGCTGTTGTCTTTCCTAAAATATATCATGTTGAGAATTTAGACACGCCTAAGAAGGAAATATCAACTAGATGGAAACGAGGGCTGGGTGCAGCAGAGGTAGTTGGAGATGTACTAGGTGCTGCATTCCCTTTCTTAGGATTGATAATGACTGACATTAAGATCAGGAGGTTAGCTACAGTCGTAGATAGGCTATCTGCCAGTACTGCAAGATCCTTGATGCTGATAGAAGGGGAGATGCAATCGATTAGGGCGATGGTTCTTCAGAACCGACTTGCTTTAGACGTTCTGTTAGCAAAAGAGGGAGGAGTCTGTAAGGCTTTGAAGGTCCAGGAATGCTGTACTTACATTCCAGACAATTCAAAACCTCTAGAGAAGTATATACAAAACATCACTGCCATACACTACGAAATTGAGGACCTGGCAAAGGTAAATGTGTGGGAAAAAGTAGGCCATGGAATGGGTAAAGTTGGAAGTTGGTTTGCCAACTTAGGAAAGGGTATCGTTTGGTACATACTGAAACCCATCATCATAATAGTGATTTGTGTAATCACTTTGTGGGGATTGGTGCGTTTGTATCAATGTTATAGAGCAAATAGGTTGCAGAGAACTATGAGGAAACAGGAGGAAGAGTTGACAGCAATGCAGGATTCTCAATACAAGAGTCTGAAAGCATTGGAGAGTATGAAAAGAGGTGGCACAACCATGACTTCACTTTGAAGGGTTCTACATTTTTAGTGTCTTGGTGATGATGACCCCTGAAGGTCATCAAAGGGGGGACTGAGAGAGCACAAGTTTGAAAAAAATGTATAAGTACGCCATATTTACAAGCACGTAGTTAGTTTAAACATGTTTTGCACACGAGTGTTTTATATTCAGTAGTGAAATGTATAGAATGTTAAGTAGAGTAACTATAATTATAACGGTGTGAGATTAAGGTAGAAATGTTGGAATATATGTGAAAACCTCATGTTCTCATGTTAAAAGAATCATGTCCGAATTAAATGTAACTTTGAAAATCCAGTATAATGTGTAGGCCTTAGGGCAATTCACAGCAAACCTGAACGTGCTGCTAAATTAATGTGAGATAAGGTTGACATGGTTCTTCCAAATGTACTATTGAACTTAGGGTTAAAAGTATATGCTTTATAGATGTGTTATTTTAGAAACGTATGCTAGTTAAGAATGTTTGCTGTTTAAATCAAGTTAACGTTTTAAGAGTGCAGGGACCTGCTGCATGTAAATCAAGTAGGCCAGAGCCGATAATGTCATGTAGTTTAAATTGTCATGTGCTCGTTAGGGAAGAGGTCGAGAGGTGTCCAGCACAGAGCTTTGAGAGTGTTTTATGACTAAAGATATGGTGGAGTCTGGAATTTGAGGCCCACTGCAGGATGAGCTGTATGCAGGTGCGAGGGTCCTAATCAGCTCGAATGAAAGGGACTTTGTTCAGTGGCGCCTTGCGCAGGCCTGTAGGAGTTTCCAGGAATTTCAGGGGGTATCAGCGCACTGAAGAAGAAGCCTGGGAACCAAGGTCAACTATAACGAGGGTCTTCAAGAGTACCATCATGGAGTTTACCGCGCAAAGATGTACCACGTGAGGGGCGTCCCAAGGGGCGTTCCTATCAGAAATGTGATTTGGTATTAGGGAAAGAGACCCGGGAGGAGAGCAGAGCAGATGATTTTGGGAGCCTAAGGAAGCGGATGGGTAGGCAGATAGGCTGATCAGGAGAGACCCATTATCAGAGAAGAGACAAAGAGAAGTGCGTGATCTTCTTAGGAAGTCACCACGGCTGACACCTAGAGGGTTAAGATCTTGCTAAGTAGGGATGTCATTTAAAATAGTGTAGGGACAGACTAACCTAAATTTTCTTTTCTGTAATGACTTTGAGATTGCAACTTATATCTATTTTGACAACCCTTATGGTCTTTGAGCTTGTACTTATTATTTTGTTCTTCAGACTTAGATTATTCAAGAAGTTCATGTTTATAGTGATACCAATTTACCTTTTGAATCTCATTTTGAGAAGTTTGTATCTTCAGTTATCTTTGACTTTATATTAAAACTTTAAAACTTAAATTTGGTCAGTGGTCATTTAGAGTGGTGTAAGTTCTTAAATTGATTGACTTATTGCGAGATTACCTTTTACTCAAAGACAGGTACCAACGATTCAGTCGACATAGTTTGGGATTTGGTAAGATAATTAGTAACCAGTAATCCCGCGTTAGCATGACGATTGTACTCCCCTACGGCTGTTCAATGATTGCACCCACCACGACACTTCCTTTCTCAAGTCTGCTGTCATGGGAATTTTAATTCTGAAAATTAAATATATAATAAATGTAAGGTTGAGTCACCACTCGGTTGTGACCCAAATAGGGTGCTTGTAAGACACAAAAGAGGCAGTGCTGAGGTTGTGAGGAGCTTTAATACTTTTAAATTTGAATATGGTATGTCTTTGTGGTGCAGCTGTCTTAGAATGTAATTAACTGTGGTGAAAATGCTACAAGGATGTGTATGTGTGTATATCTCTTTCTCACTGCAAAGGACCAATGGTGGGCTTGCCAAGACCTTCCAGTGGACTTGTAGCTTTCCCGTTGCTTCCTATCCGTTGGCCTTGTCACTCTCGTTTTCTTGCTTCTCATTGGACAGTCTGCCTTCCTCTCCTTGTGTTTGTCCCTCCCGTGCAGCATGGCCTCTTTACCATCCTTTTGATTACCTGACTTGTATCCTTCCACGGCTCACTTTTAGGGAACTCCTTGTGCATTTGTTTTCCCGCTCTCTCCCCCTCATGTGATTCTCCCCCCTGCTCCATGATGCTATCTCCCTCCTGTGCTTGTTCCCTAGGGTTTCGTGTCATTCATGTGCTGCTTTTGGGGAACAGCGTTTACAACGCAACTTTTACCACGCAACTTTTACAACGCAAGTCGTTACAACGACTTGCGCTGGGGGGCGCTCTAGGATAGGGAATAGTTTATTTACTATCCAAAACCTTCCCTACTGTCCACGGGGACTGGAGTTGGAATAGTAAATTAAACTATTCACTATCCAGCGCCCCCCAACGCAAGTCGTTGTAATGACTTGCGTTGTAAAAGTTGCGTGGTAAAGGCATGCGTTGTAAAAACATACATCCGCTGCTTTTCCCCGCCTCAGCTTTATTTTGATTTTATTATCCACCGCTCCAGTATGTTTTACAATATGTAATTCTTTTGGAGGGACAAGCAGTAAGTTGCTGCAAACCCTCTCTCTGCCTTGCATTTAGTGAAGCGCTTATGTGCTGGTCACATTAAAAACATTTTTGTGGATCCATTTAGGATCGGTGAATTAAAAAGAAAAAATGGTGCCCATGTCATCGCGTAAGCACACAGCTGGGTGATGCATGCGAGCGCATACATCCTTAATGTATGTCCCTATGAAGAGAAAAGGTGATATCACAACTTTTTTTTCAAAAATGTGCCTGATGCTGAACAGCATTAGTAAAAAATGTTGATGCTGAGAAGTATTGTTAAACATGACTGGCTAAGCCAATAGTTCCAAATGGTTAGCCCTTTTTGGCTTTGCCAATGCTTGTGTTTACAACAGGCTTCACCTCCCTCATACCTAATGTTTTATGTATAATTCCCCACCTGCTATTGTTTCATCTGGAGGTGAAGTGCAGGTGAGGAATTTTCTGGTTGCACGTGGAAGGCGCTGGCAAGGCCATGTACCCAGATCACTGCAGCATACCCCCAACCACCTGAGCTTTCTTATTGGATATGGAGCTGTATCCTGCAGATGTTACCAGTTCTGTTGCATGATCTCACCCCAGGACTCAATTTATTTTCAGCTTTTTCAGGCTCTTGTTTTTTTTTACAATCATGTAGAGACCTCCATGTTTGGCTATATTTGTTCCTAGTGTTTGTTCCTACCGCATCCCAGTCCATTGTTGTTATGCACACCATGCCACCTCAGTGTGGTCCCAGCTATATGCAAATCAGCCTTGGCCCTGCTCCAATGGGAACAGTCCAGCCCACACTGCCAGGCCAGGTCCTCCCTGAACTGGAACACAAGCCAGCCAGGACCGGTTTTGCCCTGATTAGAGCTCCTCAGCCAGGTACAGCTTGGCTTCAGTGACACAGTGTGTATGGAACCCACATCTGGACAAAACTCATCCCATCTAGGGCGACTCACTGAAGTATACAAAAAGTCATGGATGGAATGTTTGAATTAATCTCAGCCACTGGCAATTACACGTACCACACCCCAGTCTATCGTTATTTTGCACACCATGCCACCTCAGTTTGGACCCAGCCTTATGCAAAACAGTCGTTGCTGTGCTCCAATAGGAACAGTGCAGGCTTCCAAATACTTAAGCCTTCCCAAATAATACGCTTCCACCTGCCCATCCCCAACTCGCCTCCCACTTCAGCTTCTTAACAAAATTTAGCTGCTTGAGTGTTTGCACTGCAGCTCCAGACCTTGCTGCCTGCAGTTTAAGAAAC
The DNA here is from genome assembly GCF_964261635.1 of Lissotriton helveticus. Classification (NCBI taxonomy): domain Eukaryota; kingdom Metazoa; phylum Chordata; class Amphibia; order Caudata; family Salamandridae; genus Lissotriton; species Lissotriton helveticus. The sequence goes on from NC_136073.1 coordinate 33,467,360, forward strand.
TCTAAATCTGAACTCGCTACCCCTGGGCTCAGCAGTAGGGGCTCCAAGCTGTGATGTGCAGGCCCCACACAGCCTCCTGCAGTAGGCAACCTGTGGCCCTGGGCCAGCCCTCTGGGGTCCTAACCTGTCAGCTACAGGTGCTTTAGCCCCCTGGGCTATCTTGCTAGGATGGGACCCCTGCCCTTTGAGCTACACACAACTTCAGAACAGGGGTGTTGTGAACACCCCCACCCCACAATTCAGCAGCTGAAATGGGGGTGGGTTTGTTTATGGGCCTCTTCTGTCCTCAACTGGCAACTGCTCATTATTAAGGTTGGGATACGAGGGTCTCAAGGCTATGGGGTTTGGGGGTGCACAGTTCCGTTAAGTTGAACAGCCATGTCTTGCATTAAGAGAAGAGCACCCCAAGCAAGGCAAGCAGCAGATGGGTAAATAGAACAAGGAGAGAAAAAATATATATTGGAAGGTATAATGGATGAATGAGTGAGTGGGTGGCTAAATGAGTATCTGGAAGAATGAGTGGGTGAAGGGATGACTGAATGACTCGTGGGTGGACAGGTGAAAGGATGGCAAAGGGATGTCTGCATGGATGAGTGAATGAATGGATAAATAGATGGAGAGGTGAATGGATGGTAGAGTAGATGGCTGGATGAGTAAATGGATAGATGGATAAACAGGATGCCAGAATAATGGGATGATAGATAGGTGAATGGCAAGTGAAAGAATGGCAGAGTGAAGGGATGGATGGATAGATGAAGGACAGGTAAAAGGAAGGCAGAGTAAAGTGATGATGGGAGTGAGTAGATAGATGTATGGACAGGTTAAAGGATGGAACAGTAAAGGGATGGATGGATAGAAGGAAGGACAGGTGAACGAATGGCTGAGCAAAGGGAGGGATGGATGAGTGGGTGAAAAGATTAGTAAATGGATGGTAGGATGGATGGATGACGGATAGGAGGGTGGGTGAATAGATGGCAGAGATGAATGCATGGATGGATGGCAGAGTGGATGGATGGAGAGATGGATGAATGGTAGAGTGGATTGATGTATGGAAGAGTCGGTGAATAGATATGGATGGATATATGAGTGAGGGTAGAGGGGATGATTGTCAGGGTGAATGGATAAATAGCAGAATGGATTGATGGATGGCAGAGTGGAGAATGGATGGGCGGCAGAATGAGTGTATTGATGCATGAATGGCCGGTTGGATGAATGGTAGAGTGGGAGGGTGGGTGTATGGTAGAGTGAATGGATAAAACGCAGACTGAATGAATAGATGGCAGAGAGGGTGATTGGATGACAGAGTGGATGGGTGGATGGATGATGGATGGATGATGGATGGCACAATAGATTGATGGATGACAGAGCAGATGAATGGGTGGATGGTTGACCGAGTGGATGGATGGCAAAGTGGATGGATGGATTGATGGCAGAGTGGATGGATGGCAGAGTGGATGGATGGATGGCAGAATGTAGGGATGGATGGCAGAGTGTCTAGATGGATGGATTGCAGTGGGTGGATGGATAGCAGATTGGATGGATGGCTGGGTGGATGGATGAATGGATGGCAAAGTGGATGGATGGTAGAGTTGTTGGATGGCAGAGTGGATGGATGGATGGCAGAATGTAGGGATGGATGGCAGAGTGTCTAGATGGATGGATTGCAGTGGGTGGATGGATAGCAGATTGGATGGATGGCTGGGTGGATGGATGAATGGATGGCAAAGTGGATGGATGGTAGAGTTGTTGGATGGCAGAGTGGATGGATGGGTGATGGATGTCAGAGTGAATGGATGGGTGGCAGATTAGGTTAATGGATGAATGGATGGAATAGGAAAAGATTGAATGAAGGATGAAAGAATGAATGGATAGCAGAATGTAAATGTCAGATTGTGAATCTCAGCCAGTAGATGGAAGGGTGAAAGAATGAATGGATATACGTCTGGATGGAAGAGACAAGGGATCTGTTGGTGAAAGGGTTCGGCTCCCTTGCTTGTTTTGCATGGTCAAATCAGCGCTATAGTTCAAAGTGAGGGCTATTTCAATTTTCTGGCTACTCCCATGCTTCAGACCTTTTTGACTGAGATGGACACAAGTGACATACAGTTCACGCAGAAGTGCCCTGTGTTCCCTTTCTGTCACTGGGTACTGTGCAGTCTGAATGCCCTGGAAGGACTTAGGAGAGAGAGGTACATAAGGAGGAAGAGAAACAAGAAACAAAAAATGCAGGATTCAGGGGGGGGGCGGGATTCACTAGAGGGGGCAGATGCGGCCAGTGCCCCAGCTTAATTTGTCGTGAACCCTGTTCCCCATCTCTACAGCTCTTGACTGCTGCTCTGCGCTAGGACAACAAAGGGAGAAAAACAAGCACTGCACCTTGTAACACACATTAATATGCCCAACTACCTGTCACTGCACAGCAGCAAGTGTTAAATGTGAGTGTACCTGCTGCTTATCTAAACACATATATATGCAAAATTACATTTTAATATTTTAAGCAAGAACATTGATATATGTATGCATATATGTAAATGTGCATATACATGTATGCACACACACACACCCACGCAAGCACACACACACGCACACACACGCACACACACACACACACTTACCACAGTGCGATTTGTAGGTACCTCACTAGTTTCATCTGTGGCCCAATGTGTGCCCCCCAAAAATTACTCCTGGATGTCACGGCCGGGATTAGTTGCAGACCCACCACCCACCAGCATGCTCTGTGGACGAAAAAACAGTAAAGCACTATGTTATACTATGCATGTAAAATACTAATCCCGAACAGCAAATCTTCTCAATCAAAAAAAGCTGAGAGGGTGGGCTGCTCTGAGCCAAGAGCTCAGCATGTCTCGAGGCTCACACCAGGCAAGGTTTACACTGGTGTCCATACCTCAAGCACTCACTCACCCATTCATCCATGTATGCCCTCAGTCACTAACCTGCTTATCCATAAGAGCTCAGCACGTCTCGTGGCTCACGCATGCAAGGTTTACTCTGGTGTCCATACCTCAAGCACTCACTCACTCACCCATTCATCCATCCACGGCCCCAGTCACCAACCTGTTTATCCGTAAGACCTCAGCATGTCTTGTGGCTCAGGCATGCAAGGTTTGCTCTGGTGTCCATACCTCAAGCACTCACTCACCCATTCATCCAACCACAACCCCGTCACGCACCTGCTTATCTAAATTCAACCACCTATCGTCGAATTCTTGCATTTGTTCGCTCACCAGAACTGACACAAAATGTTATGTTAGTGGTGATTTATAACGCGCACGGCTACTCGGAAGAGTGTCCTGGCGCGAGCCCAGAGAGAACATGAACAGGGTACAGAAATAGAGGCAGAAGGAAACAAGCTTAATTGAATAGGAATGTTTTGAGTTTTTTCCTAAACTGAGTAGGGTTTTGCAGGCAACGGAGCTCCGGGAGAAGAGAGTTCCAAGACTTAGCAGCCAGATAGGACAGGGAACTGCCCCCCTTTCTTTTCAGACGACTTCTGGGTGTGCAAGCCAGGCACATGTTCGATGGGCGCAAGAGTCTGCCAGGGACATAAAACGAGAAACGTTTCCTCAGATACGCCGGGCCATACTCATAGAGCGCTGCGTGGGCCGTAACCAGAGCTTTGAACATGACCCTAGCTTTTATCGGCAGCCAATGCAAGTTGCGTAGATGTTGCCTCACACTAGTGTGTTTGGGGAAGTCCAGCAGCAGCCGCACAACGTCATTCTGCACAACCTGCAACCAGGGCCGGACTGAGAACCAAAACCGGTCCCGGCAAAGTTCCGGCCGGGCCCCCTGGGGGTGCGAACGTGCACTTTCCCGGGGCCGGTTTTCGGCCGATTTTGTTACAGGGCCGATTTAGCAGCTATGCTGCAAAATCGGCCCTGTAACAAAAACGGCCCCTAGGGCCCAAAACCGGCCCCCACCCTTGCGGCGCACCGGGGGATTGCCCGGTACCCGCAGCGGCCAGTCCGGGCCTGCCTGCAACTTATCCGCTAGGTAGCCCGGAAGGGCCACATACAATGCATTAGTATAATCGAGACGGGAGGTGACTAAGGCCCGGACTACCGTTTCTTTGGTGGGGAGAGGCAGTAAGGTAAAGAATTTTTTAAGAAGCTTCAAAATACCGAAGCAGGTGCCTGTCAGTTTACGGATCTGGTTGACAAAGCTGAGTTTTTCGTCAAGCCAGATCCCAAGGTTTTTCCCTGGAAGACCCGAAGGGGATGGACGAGGGGCATCAGCAGGCCAGCAGTCATGCCAAAACAACGAAGGGAACTCCCCAAAGAACAGGATCTCTGTTTTGTCTTCGTTGCATTTCAGCTGGGCAGACGTAAACCAGCTGCACACAGCAGACAGGCAGGTTCGGACATGAGAAGCAGTAGTCTCGTGCTTTTACCAGGTGAATAAAAGCTGAGTATCATCAGCGTAAGCTACCACTTTAGCGCCAAGATCCTCGGCTAGCTGGATTAGAGGGGTCATATACAAATTGAATAACAAAGGGCTCAGTACGGATCCCTGAGGGACCCCTGTTGGGGATCCAAACTTTTGGGTTCTACCATCAAAGAAGGACTCTAACTAACTAGTGGAGAAGCGTGGCTCAGTGGTTAGAGGCGGCAGACCCGGAAGCTGAGATCGGCCGTGGACCAGGGTTCGATTCCCCGCCTCGGTGGGTCTCGGGCTCAAAATTCCACGGACTCGACAATTCTCGCTCCGGTGCCTACTCGACTCACAGGTTCACACTCTGCGACTCTGGGCAATAGCTTGCTTAATCTCCACTACGGCCCCTCGCGGCGGGATGCCTGGCTTTCACCTTGTGGATACCCTGCCGGGGTATCTCACAGGGGAATACCAGGACGGGTTCCCTAAGCAAGCGCCTTGATACCTTCGGGTGATACGTGCGCTATATAAGTCGCAATACATACATTTACATTTCCAAGCGGCCCCACCAATACCTAGCCCCTGTAATCGGGCCAGGAGAAGAGCGTGGGGGGACAGTTTCAAAGGCGGCAGATAGGGCCAATAGGATCAGACCTGCCCTGCCCCCAGCATCTGACGTCTCCCGGGTGGCCTCCGTCGTTTCCACCGAGGCACACTCAGGGCTGTACGAGGCGCGGAATCCAGATTGAGCTGGATGCAGCAAACCCTACTGTTCAATGTAGGAAGTCAGCTGTTTATTAACCAGTTTCTCACATACACTGGCCACTCCCGGAAGTAAAGGGATAGGACGATAGCTGGACGGGATGTAGGGATCTAAAGTTGGCTTTTTTATGAGAGGCACCAGCATGTACATGTACATGTATTTATATAGCGCAAATCACCGACACGGTATCTAAGCGCTTGCTTAGGGAACCCGTCCTGGTATTCCCCTGTGAGATACCCCAGCAAGGTATCCACAAGGTGAAAGCCAGGCATCCCGCCGCGAGGGGCCGTAGTGGAGATTAAGCAAGCTATTGCCCAGAGTCAGAGTGTGACCCCGTGAGTCGAGGAGGCACCGGAGCGAGAATTATCGAGTCCGTGGAATTTTAGAGCCCAAGACCCGCCGAGGCGGGGCAGGGCCTGCTTCCAAGCGGTAGGATAAGAGGCCGAACCCAAAGATGCGTTAATCAGCTGGTTCACCGGAGGGTTGATGGCTACAGCTGCGTGAATTAGCACTTTCACTAATAAACAGGCAGCTCTGTTGGCTTTTTCAACTCTTGTTAATGATCCCTTATTGAAAGTACTGTTGTTCTTTGGAGTTATGGCACTGGCTGGGCATTATCTGTTCTATTGTTTGCTATAGCGCCTTGATGTCCAGCTTTGCTCCTGATAGAGAGACAGGCGCCTAGAATGAGTAACTGGGTCATCCTATGCTGGTGCACCAGGTTTGTGGCCTTGGGGCATCAGTGCCAGCATCCACACAAGATACTGCCCAGTACCATCTGCAGCCCCAAGAGAATTGGGCACTGGTGGCACCCGATGAATGTAGCTCCTCTGCAACGGATTGCAGTCATGTAGCGCAGCAGCAATCCCCACAAACGCATATCTGATGCGATTTATTACACGGGTTGCAGATATCTGGCTGGATGCCTCAGTGAGATGAACACTTCCAGCTGAAACATCAGAGCCAGGAGAAAGCCACCTGATCCTTTCATCCTTTTGAAGTAGATACACTGAATATAATGAAATGATGTAATGGTAGCACGTTAATTACAGCGCATAGAAACCACTGAAGTGTAGCATGGAGCACTATATATTGAAGCAGCATCTTTTTGAATGAACACGTCACGCGCCAGCTCTTAACCCCCTGGTTCTTGGCAGAAGACACAAAGGAAGAACGTAAAAACTGCCATTTGCTAAATATAAACTCGATCAAAGGATAAAGACAGCACAAAGAGGAGGAGAGAAAGCGCTAGCAGGAGGAACGGGAGTGTAAGAGACGCGAGGCAAGAAGAGAGACAGCCAGTGGGGGAGAGTCTGAAGAAAAGGTAAATACCAGGGGGGGTGGGGGGAGGGGGGTGCTCAAAGATGGGTGGGAAATGAAGACACATGAAAGTGGCGACGAGGAGTGACGTGAAAAGAGGATGCCAGCTTTTGGTGAGAGCGTGAGACAACATCCATGAACTAACAGTGGGGAGAGAGACATGAAGGGGTATGGCAACGAGGCGAGATGAAAGAGAAGTGAGGGGTAAGAGGCGGAGTTGTCCTAGAGATGCAGGGGCAGATTCACAAGCCCCTTGCGCCACTTTTGCGTCACTTTTAACCAGGGCTCGAGTCGGGATACCACGTGGGTGGACGCCGTCCACCCACTTATTTTACCAAATAGAGCCACACATTCACTCTTTGGCCTCTCTGGGGCGAGATCGGAGCCATTCAGAACGCTGCATCTAAGGGGTGAGTGAGAGGAGGCAATGAGTCTGATGGTGCAAGCCACCTTTCGTGACGTCACTTCCTGTCGTGATGTCAGCGTCCCCCACTTCTTTTTTTAGGACTTGTGCCCTGCTTTTAACATGGGAAAAGTGACGCAAAATTGGCGCACAGGGCTTGTAAATCTGCCCCATAGTGAGAGGGTAAATGAGGTGCTGATCCCAGAGAAAGGTGAGGTGCAGACAGAAAACAAGAGGGGGCTAGGAACCGGGCCGGGGGTCCTGTGTGCGTGCTTGATATAGGGGATCCGTGTCCCCTCTAGTTAAAATTTGCCAGCGTGGGCCGCTCGAGACATGTTCAAAGTTTGTATTGGTATTAACTACAATGGCGCCCTGCAGAGCGAGGGCTGGAAGGAGTCCTGCTTAGAACCGCAGGGGAAAGCTATGGTCTGCACTGGAACCTCCAGCTCTTACTCCATGGGACCAAGGTGTGTCGGATTTTTAGGTGCCGTCTCACGGGGCTAAGGGCGTTACTTCCTGCAAGTTAAACGGATTACAGACCTTGAGCCTTATAATATGTGCCGGTGGCAGCAACACTTAGGGGCTCATATACAAACCCAATGCGCCACTTTTACATAATTTTTCCTATGTTAAAAATGACACAAAAGTGGCGCAAGTGGCTTATAAATCTACCCCTTACTGTTTCGAGTCTGCAGCGGGCCCCCACATGGGCGACACCAACGTGCTGGCTTCGTTAGGTCACTAGTATTTATAGTGGTTGGGTTGTAGACACTTCTTTGGCACCGATGCCAGATCTTGGGTAACACAAATGCCTGGAAACTCTAGAATGTGCCGGGGTTGGCTGACCTCCCAGGCGGCGGGGAGGCTCATTAAGTATTCGAGGGCGAGGTGTGCAATAGGTAGAGCAATTATTCGAGTTTGAGCTATTGACATTGCAAATAACAATGCCTTTTTTTTTTTTTAAACATGAATAAAAGGCGTTGTCATTTACAATGCCAATAGCTTAAACTTGCGTAAATACGAGAGCTATTGCATTGCAAATGTTTGTTCACTGTACCCTTCCGGGATCTCACTTTCTGTAAACATGCCTTTAAATCTTGTTACATTTGCTGTGCTTTTAAACATAAAGGTCAAATGTCAGGCCCTGTTTACCAAAGAACTTGGAGCCAGATTTATGACAGTGTTGCGTCAATCTTGTGCCACACAAGGGGATGCAGAGGTGACTCAACGCACAATAATGATTTATTATTGAATTATCACTGGACCACAGCAGCATATTTAGTTACTTCAAATCAAATGAAATCAAATCAAATCAGGATTATTTATTGAGCGCACATATCACCCAAAGGTCTCATGGCACTGATGGACAGCTCTGACTTTCCGGCTAGAGAGAAAATATTACTAATTTTAATGATCGAACAGCCATGTTTTTAGCTCGCTACGGAAGCAATTGTGATGAGTTGCAGTGCGTAGGTGGGGGGGGGCAATTTGTTCCAGAGGGTGGGCGCCAAGAAGGAAAATTATTTTCCGCCATTTTTAGCAGTGCGGACTCTAAGAGGGGTAAGGAGACATTTGTTGCTGGACCTTAATAGCCTGAAAGGCTGGTACCAGCTAAGTATCTTTGCCAAGTAGCTGGGGCACCTACCGTACATAATCTTATGTGCTTGGCAAAGAGTTTTGAACCTGGTTCTCTTCCTTACAGGAGGCCAGTGAAGGAGTTTTAAGCTGGGTGCTGAGGGCGATCTAGACGGAAGATTCAGCACTAGCCTGGCCGCAGTGTTTTGCGGAACTTGTAGCCTAGACAGCAGATCTGCATTTATTGGTGTCAACAAGGCATTCCCATAGTCCATCCGGCTGATGATCAATCCCTGTTCCAAAGGTCTCCTTGCCTCTATCGGGATCCATTTAAAGATTGTGCGTAAACTGCGCATGATGCCAAAGCAGGTGCCTATTGTTTGTTTTACCTGGTTCTTCATTGATAGTTGCTCATCAATTAGAATACCAAGATTGTGCACTACTGGCCTGGGAATTGGACAGAGGCCCAGTTTGGGGGACCACCAGTCTTTTGTCCATTGCTCATGCGCCTTCCCACAGAGTATCACCTCGGTCTTGTTATCGTTTAGTTGCAGATGATTCGTGCTCATCCATCTTTCAAAGTGCAGCATGCAATTAATAAAGTGTGTTTTTGTGTCCATGGGGTCAGGACCCAGTTGAGGACCCAAAGTCACCAACTAAACTTTAACACACACTACGTACGCCACAGCACACTTAAAATATATTTCACTTTCTTGCATTATCACCTCAAACGTACCCCAATGTGTCCTTCGGAATGAACAACAAACCATCATTAGTACTACTCTATAGTCTATCCCTAGGCTTAGCGCTCTCCAATGCACACTTTTTGCTACCGTAATTCCGTGACGATAAATTTGGCAGCTGGGCAGTCGCTTATACACACTTTGGCCTCAAGGACCCATTGCAAATAAAATAATGCTTAATTTTGGAGTACACACAGGACACAAGGCACATGGGGCATATGTATGTAATTTACATTTTGCGATTCTCAAATAGCGATTTTTAAGGAATCTCTAAAATTCCTTAATTACGATTAGCAAAAATGCGAATCGCAATTAAGGAACGAGTGTCCCATTCCTTCCTGTGGGCCAAGAGGCCCATAGGAATGAATGGGGATACATTCTCAAATTGCGATTTTCTATGAGAAATTCGCAATTTGAGAATCGCAATTCCAAGGGTGCCAAGGTGACCAAAGGACATCTGTTGCACCCCTGGAATGTGCATGTAAGTACATGTGGTGCACATACATGCCCTAAGGGCATGTCTTGAAGAACTGGGATTTCAAGTACCCAGCGGCGCCAGGGACACGGCCAAAGTCCTCCTGGTTCCCTTGCCTTGGTATACAGAGACACAGAATACTTCTAGGTGGCGTCAGAGATCAAATTTATTAGCTGCAGCTAGTAGCAGAAATCCCAGTAATACAACACGGTATACAACTCAAGAAACTGCTCAATTTTACTAGGGCGAGACATCCCTATTTATACACAAAAAGGTACATTTAAAATGCACGCCCCTGCACCAAAATTCAACCAATAGAAAATACATGACATCACACAGCATCATATAGTAAAGCTCATTTTACAGTGTCCCAACCCACAAGTTAATATTTAGGCATATCTAAATAATAATCTGGAAGGCCCGGACAAACCCTTAATTGAAAGCGTAACCCATGAAATGAAGAAACAGTAAAAAAAAGTAGTTTCAGATAATGTGCAAGATAACAGAAACGTAAAGAAACTTAAAAGTTAACAAATGTCTTGAATGGTGATTGGGAAAGTGGATAACGATCTTGCAGGGAAATTGGCTTGGCAGGGTCAATTCCAGGTGAAAGGCCAGCTTCTGAAATTAACTCCAGCGCACGAAGGAAACCTTAGTTAATGTACACATGACCCACAAAAGGTCAGACTGCTTTGCTCGCAGACTAACTTCTGAGGCCTACGTAAAAGGCAACACCAGATGGCAGTCACGACGCATGGCAAAAACCCATGTTTAGAAAAGAAAGTCGTGCACTTTAAAAGCACGCAAAATCACAGAACCTCAGTCTGTGCACCACATGGCATTTTGATTTTTTTTTTTTTAAATGCATTTTAACAGGAAATCGCAAAATACCATCTACTTGGAGTAGGCGGTATTTTGCCATTCCTTAAGCCAAAATCGCAATTTGCAAGGCACCCCTACATAGCATTTAAGGAATCGCAAAATTGCGATTCCTTAAATGCTTGAGCAAAATAAGGAATCGCAATTTATGCGATTCCTTATTTTGCTATGTGGCCTATACATACCAAAACGCCGTTTGCGATTCGCAAACACCGGAATTTCGGCGTTTGCGAATCGCAAACGGCTTCTTACATATGACCCCATAGTTCCATCCATGCATTACGAAACGTCACACAGTGCCTAATGCAATGCACAAAACAAAGCATTTGGAAACTCACTCCACTGTTGAGTAACAAAGATCCTCTCTGGTGCCTGTGCTCTTATAGCAGCACTGCCCTCCTGTCCCCTTTGGTGCACACATACTCCCCCTCCCCACTAATCTCAGTATTTCTCTCCAGCCCATTGACAATATTTACTAGCCCAATGCTTCTTTCTGTGCAAACACTGCACCACCAATGTACCACACACAACCCATCAAACGCACACTGCAACATTAATCACCCACCTACATATTCATCTCTTATCCATACAGTGTGCTCCTACATATTCAAGGGTGTATCTTCCATTGGTGCAGCAGGTGTAGTGACACCGGAACCATTTTCCTGGTAACGTACACTTTTAATCTGTACGGAAGTTGTGTGTTTTTTTGCACCTGTGTTACTTTTAAACAATCACAAAATACCATCATTCTCCTTCTGTAATCCTTAAACCACTTCTCAACTTACCTTCATTTTCTTTTGACTCTATTATATACATGTGAAGTTTCAGCCTCCTTTTCAAGACAAAAATATAGGAAATGCTGTTTTCACACCCCCTTCCACTACACATACTCAAACAGGACTATCCGTCTTCCTTGCAAATCACTTAATCTCCCCGTGCCTAACAAAAATAAATGTGTTCTCATGTAATGCAATTGGTGTTATGCAAAGCGCTCTGATACCCGATTCGGGTTCGTGCTGTATAAAACTCTGTTAAAATTTTTTTTAAAAAAAGGGAAACACATTCTTCAAAAACAACAACGCCCCATCACTGCTCTTCTAAGCACATCAAACCACCTGTTTCTTTTCGATTGTTTGTACACGCACTTCCAGGAACTCCTGGAAACCTTAAACCTACGCTAATGCTTCAGGTTACTGTTGGAAATGGGATCCCCGGCTGGCCAGGGCTTTCGCCAAAGTCAGTCAGAGACCACCACACCCAAGTCAGGGCAAGGGAGTTACACGCCAAGATAACCCCTACTCACCCTCTAGGTAACGTGGCGCGAGCAGCAAGGCTAAACTTGGAGGCGATGTAAGTTAAGTATTTGCGCACGCACCCCAGCAACAACAACCAAAGGCCCACCACAAAGGAAACTCCACACAAGGTTATATAAAAATAGCCTTTGTATTACACCAAAACACATTAGATAAAACACACACTTCACAATGTACCATAGGCACGGGCAGAATTTACAAGGGATATGTACAAGACAGGGCCACCTGGACCACTGTCAGGAATCAGAAGTAGCACTTTCAGAAATAGCACTTAGTACATAGAATATAGCACAAAATAGCACACAACCAGTAATCACTGGTAACCAGGATCTCACTAGCACCACCTGTACTAGGGAGAAAACAACCACCTATGTATTACAATACCTGTAGGGGTGTAAGAGGAAAACACATGATGCAATGCATAACATTCATTCAGAGGTGTAAGGGGGAAAACACATGATGCATCACAATACATTCAGAGGTGTAAGGCACATGACGCATAATCAATACATTCAGAGGTGCAGAACAAATACCAACTTCCCCAAACTCACCAGTCACCACCTGTGACTGTCCCGGTGTCCCAATGTCAGGGCCTAAACGTGGCAGTTGCCCCCAAAGTGCTGGGCAACTGGAGCAGGGAAAGTTAGCGCAAAGTTGGAGCCTCTCTGGGCTCAAAGAACCACCACTGTGGCACTGGTGAGCCTCTCTTAGGCTTTCTCACCAGCAAGGGGGGCTGCTGAGCCTCTCAGGGCTCCAGCAACAGAAAGGTACAGCCTCGCTGGGCTGGGGGGTCCCTCGCTCTGGGGACCCAAAGCAATAATGCTGGCCAAGAGCCTCGCAGGCTCTACGTAAAGAAATGCCCCACTGGTTGGGGCGAGCACACAGGGGGGGGCGGGCACCGACAATATGCCCCGACGCCCCCCTCTCTCGCAAATGGCCGCCGGAGCCCTTCGTGGACTCAATCCAGAATGCCCCCCAAGAGCCCTGCAGGCTCTAAGAACAAATGCCCCCTTCTGGAGCCCTCGTGGCTCAAAGAAAGACTGCCCCTCTTTGTTGGAGTCCCACTCGGGGGACTCTAGAGACACCAATGCCCCCAAGGCGAAGCCCCACTCACCGGGACTCACGAGGCAGCTCCTCTCGGTGGCGGTCTCCTCTCCACCCGGTCCTGCTTCTGGGGGCCGGGTGCTGGTAGTGGCAGCGGGCGGGGCTCTCTTCCTCACACGGGAGCCTCGCTCCCTGAAGCACTTCTCCCTCTCTCCTGGGCTCTCCCTCGCTTTGGGAGCCCGGGGGGTGGGGGAACAAGGGAAGACGCCGGCTTCTTCCTTCCTTGGCCTGAAGTCCCGCCTACAACCAGGCGAGTCGCGGGCACTTCCGGGTCGCGCTGCTGAGGGCAGCCAGTAGTAGCGCGGCCCTGGAGACGTGGAGGCGGCACTTCCGGGTCGCACAAGGCAGCGGCCCGGCAACGATTCAAATGCCCCTGGGCTGCGGCGGTGATCTTCGAGGGGCAATGCCGGGTGGGCACCGGCTCTTCAAACACAGCGCTAGGTGGCACTCGTTATGGCGGCCAGGTCCCTGGCGAGGTGGGCACTCGCCAGGGGACTTCAAAAATCGGCCAATCAAGCGGGCACACGCCGGGTGGGCACCGGCTGAAAACAACAGCGCTCCCAAGCGCTAGGGGGTCGCAATAAAGCGCGCTCAGCGCTATAAGCAAAACGAAGCGCTCCCAGGCGCTAGGGAAATCAGAAAGCGCTCCCCAGCGCTAGAAGTAATAAAAAGGTCCAGCAAAGTCCCTTCAGGGGGGGCAGGGGGCAAGGCTGGGCCCAGAGCCAGCACACTGGGTCTCCAGGCAGGGAGACACCCCAAGTGGCGGTCCTCTGGCCCAGCAGCAGCAACAACAGCCCCCTCAGGATCCTGGAACAAGAACAACTTCAGTGGGGACACAGCCCCATTTTTATACAGTGCATTCCTTTGTTCAAGGGTGTAGAGTGGGGGCGGAACCAGTCGCAGCTGGTTCTTGAGTACTCTGTTTACCTCAACCACCCTCTCTATTCACTGGCAGGGCTTGGGTCATTAGACAAACCACAGGGGGGCGGAGCCAGCATTGTGTGGGGAAAACCCAGCCCATCCAGGACACAGGTACACTCCTCCCACACATTACTCATGCAGATCTCCCACTCACCACCGGGCAGACCCATCCAGACTTCCTGGAGCCTGGCATGCCAGCCAGCTCCAGCCAATCACACGCCAGCACCCTCACAGCACATGTACAGCCATGTCTAGAAATGGCGCTTCGCTACTAGACACATACATGCTGCATACACCATCTCGCAGCATTCACTCTCACGAGTTCACACATACCAGACTCAAGCCTGTACACCCCACGCATCAGGAACTACCAGGGACACATACATTCCCCATGCATTCCTATGGGCGGGCAGGCCTAGCTCAGCACATGCACTCAGAGTGCGCACGCACTTTCCACTGGGACACAGTGAAAGTGCGCAGAATCCCAAAATCACCATCTCCAGGTCACCATTTCAAGCAAAAAGTCTAGGGGTGAACCTGCCCTAAGGGCCAAAGTCCAACATAACCCCCTTCCAGCCAAAACGCAGGGGAGACCAATCACCACCGTGATGGACTTCCCTGCTTGGGGCGATAGAACACGGACGCGGGCCCACAACTGCAGGGACACCCTCCTGTTCTATGCCATGGTGAACCCAGGGGATTCCTTCTAAACACACTGTCTGGACCAACTGGGCTACCCCACTGGTACTCCCAAGTTGTCCGCGGCCAGGACCAGGCCCTGGGCCACCCAGGTGCCACTGGTCCATGCCAATTCGCAGAGCGGGGGGTAGTAACCCCTGGCACATAGGAGCCATTCTCCACTCTTCCTGTCTGCAAGACAGGACTAGACTGCCACTGGTTCTCCAGCCTGGGGCCTACAACCTCAGGCGGACCAGGAGTCTCAGGGAAGGCTCTCCTCCCCTTACCTCTTCTCCTAGGGTTCCTCCTCCTCCGATGAGGGGTACACCTAGAACGCCATTCCAACCCAGGGCTTATCCACTCAGGTTGCACCGGGGTCAGAGGTGGGCTCTCCCACCCTCTGCACCCCCTTCCAGAGGTCTGCCCTCTCCCACCTGGAGAAGTTCCTCTGGAAGAAGAACCGGTCAGGACACTGGTTACAGTCGTCCTACCCTTCAGGTCAGGCTGACCCTGAACCTGGCCTTCCAACCTCTGGTCTAAAACCTTCGGTGGAACAGTTGCCTGGCACTCCAGGACTTCTGGGGACTCACACACAATCCCCCTGAGGCTGACACATGGCCCATGTGTCGTGTGACTGTCTGTCTGGCGCAGATCTCCCGCTCCCTGTCCACCTGACAGTGCGCGAAGATCCCCCAGACCAGAAGTGGTGTCACCATGGTCACTACACGGGAACCTAGCCCAACTGGGTAGTCCCTGACCCACTGGTCCAGCCACTGGGGAACTCCCCCAATCACTCCTCACTCTGGACTCCTGTACCCTCCCTACCGGAGCGGTACTGCCAGCATCTAGAACCACAGGAGCTCTGGTTACAGACACTCCAGGTCCTCTACTCACTAGGAGATCTTCCTCAAGTGGACTAACAGGACAGCCTAGGTCCCCAACCTGGTGTTCCCTCAAGAAACCATCCAAGTCCTGAGGCAGGGCTTCGGGCGTCTGGGGAACCTCGGTCTCCCCCTCACTCCTGCTCCACTGAGCCAGGCAGTGAGCCCCTACACCCTCCTCGCTATCCTGGGACCTAGCTGGGCTACACTGAGCCTCCTCCACCACGCTGGGCTGGAGGATACCTGAACCACTACTTTTGGAGTCACTCACTAGGGACTCTAGAGAACCTCTAGCCTTCTCCCAGCGGTCTGCTTCCCTTGCCAGTAACTCTGGATCAGTAAATCCAATTTGCAACAGGTGTTGGCGCAACTCTGGCGAACAACCACTGAGCACCTGCTCTTTGACAATAAGATCAAACAAGACTTCAAAATCAGAGTCAGTGTGAACCTCTACCCAAGCCCACAGTGTATCACCACATTCATCCTCAAAATCTACCCAAGACTGGTGTGAGAGTTTCCTACTGTCCCTGAACTTCACCCTTAACTCTTCCTCTGGGAAAACAGGTACCAGACTGGGGGAACTGGGACTGGGATTTCCTACACTGAAATCTAAATAGCTGCCACCACTGGACTCAACCCTCCCTGGGGGATCCAGAAACTCAACACTGCGCGCAGGGGATAGTCTACCCTCCAGAGCTACTTTGCCTCTGGTGGCGGCCCTCTCAGCCTCCTCTATCCTGTCCTGCGCTAAGACCCTCTCGGTCTCCAGCTGTTGCTTCTTAACCTCCAGCTGTTGCTTTCTAATGCCCAGCTGTGCCATAGCCTGGGCATGCTCCAACCTGAGCTTTTCTAAAGCCAGCTGGTGCTCCCTTTCTCTCCTCCTATCTTCCAGCTCCTCTGGGGACAGGAAAAGGGATGAGGCGCTGCCTCCTACACTGGACCCAGCAAGGGACTCCCTATCTATGGGGTCCTCACTATCTGCTGGCGTCCCTGTGCTATCATCTTCTTCCTCCTCAGACTCTTCAGGGCTCCCCTCTGACCCACCACCCTCATGGTGTGAGACCCGGGCCCTCTCCGCACTGTGCTCACGCTCCCAGTCATCCTTCTGCCATTGGATCAGGTTACCCCTAAGTTGGGACTGGGTGTCTGACTCATTCACTTCAATGTCTCTCTCTTCGCAAAACTCTCTCAGTTCATGCAAAAACAGACCCCAGACATTAAAAGCAGACTCCATCTTGGCAAGATGCTCACAGACACGTGCAACACAGGGGACTTAACAATCTGAAGTAAGAGGACACAATTCCAAAACTTCAACAATCTCCTTATCAAAGAGAACTCATACTCATGCGTCCAGGAAAACACACCATTCATCCACACACACCCTCCCCTCGGATCGGTAAGGCAGTTTCTACCACCCCTGACTTCTCAACCTGACCAAAAGCGACACAGGTACCAAACTCTGGAAGCAGGGCGGGGGACAAATGTACTGAACACAATCAAATGACACTCTTCAGGAGAAGAAACAATGGAATTTCAAAGACAATCCCCTAAAATGTGGTCATCTAAAATGCAGAGTTTTGTGGTGCAGCCAGCTGCTACTAAGGTACAAGGCAAACACAAATCCTTATCCCACCGCTTGCCGCCAATGTTGGAAATGGGATCCCCGGCTGGCCAGGGCTTTCGCCAAAGTCAGTCAGAGACCACCACACCCAAGTCAGGGCAAGGGAGTTACACGCCAAGATAACCCCTACTCACCCTCTAGGTAACGTGGCGCGAGCAGCAAGGCTAAACTTGGAGGCGATGTAAGTTAAGTATTTGCGCACGCACCCCAGCAACAACAACCAAAGGCCCACCACAAAGGAAACTCCACACAAGGTTATATAAAAATAGCCTTTGTATTACACCAAAACACATTAGATAAAACACACACTTCACAATGTGCCATAGGCACGGGCAGAATTTACAAGGGATATGTACAAGACAGGGCCACCTGGACCACTGTCAGGAATCAGAAGTAGCACTTTCAGAAATAGCACTTAGTACATAGAATATAGCACAAAATAGCACACAACCAGTAATCACTGGTAACCAGGATCTCACTAGCACCACCTGTACTAGGGAGAAAACAACCACCTATGTATTACAATACCTGTAGGGGTGTAAGAGGAAAACACATGATGCAATGCATAACATTCATTCAGAGGTGTAAGGGGGAAAACACATGATGCATCACAATACATTCAGAGGTGTAAGGCACATGACGCATAATCAATACATTCAGAGGTGCAGAACAAATACCAACTTCCCCAAACTCACCAGTCACCACCTGTGACTGTCCCGGTGTCCCAATGTCAGGGCCTAAACGTGGCAGTTGCCCCCAAAGTGCTGGGCAACTGGAGCAGGGAAAGTTAGCGCAAAGTTGGAGCCTCTCTGGGCTCAAAGAACCACCACTGTGGCACTGGTGAGCCTCTCTTAGGCTTTCTCACCAGCAAGGGGGGCTGCTGAGCCTCTCAGGGCTCCAGCAACAGAAAGGTACAGCCTCGCTGGGCTGGGGGGTCCCTCGCTCTGGGGACCCAAAGCAATAATGCTGGCCAAGAGCCTCGCAGGCTCTACGTAAAGAAATGCCCCACTGGTTGGGGCGAGCACACAGGGGGGGGGCGGGCACCGACAATATGCCCCGACGCCCCCCTCTCTCGCAAATGGCCGCCGGAGCCCTTCGTGGACTCAATCCAGAATGCCCCCCAAGAGCCCTGCAGGCTCTAAGAACAAATGCCCCCTTCTGGAGCCCTCGTGGCTCAAAGAAAGACTGCCCCTCTTTGTTGGAGTCCCACTCGGGGGACTCTAGAGACACCAATGCCCCCAAGGCGAAGCCCCACTCACCGGGACTCACGAGGCAGCTCCTCTCGGTGGCGGTCTCCTCTCCATCCGGTCCTGCTTCTGGGGGCCGGGTGCTGGTAGTGGCAGCGGGCGGGGCTCTCTTCCTCACACGGGAGCCTCGCTCCCTGAAGCACTTCTCCCTCTCTCCTGGGCTCTCCCTCGCTTTGGGAGCCCGGGGGGGGGGGGGAACAAGGGAAGACGCCGGCTTCTTCCTTCCTTGGCCTGAAGTCCCGCCTACAACCAGGCGAGTCGCGGGCACTTCCGGGTCGCGCTGCTGAGGGCAGCCAGTAGTAGCGCGGCCCTGGAGACGTGGAGGCGGCACTTCCGGGTCGCACAAGGCAGCGGCCCGGCAACGATTCAAATGCCCCTGGGCAGCGGCGGTGATCTTCGAGGGGCAATGCCGGGTGGGCACCGGCTCTTCAAACACAGCGCTAGGTGGCACTCGTTATGGCGGCCAGGTCCCTGGCGAGGTGGGCACTCGCCAGGGGACTTCAAAAATCGGCCAATCAAGCGGGCACACGCCGGGTGGGCACCGGCTGAAAACAACAGCGCTCCCAAGCGCTAGGGGGTCGCAATAAAGCGCGCTCAGCGCTATAAGCAAAACGAAGCGCTCCCAGGCGCTAGGGAAATCAGAAAGCGCTCCCCAGCGCTAGAAGTAATAAAAAGGTCCAGCAAAGTCCCTTCAGGGGGGGCAGGGGGCAAGGCTGGGCCCAGAGCCAGCACACTGGGTCTCCAGGCAGGGAGACACCCCAAGTGGCGGTCCTCTGGCCCAGCAGCAGCAACAACAGCCCCCTCAGGATCCTGGAACAAGAACAACTTCAGTGGGGACACAGCCCCATTTTTATACAGTGCATTCCTTTGTTCAAGGGTGTAGAGTGGGGGCGGAACCAGTCGCAGCTGGTTCTTGAGTACTCTGTTTACCTCAACCACCCTCTCTATTCACTGGCAGGGCTTGGGTCATTAGACAAACCACAGGGGGGCGGAGCCAGCATTGTGTGGGGAAAACCCAGCCCATCCAGGACACAGGTACACTCCTCCCACACATTACTCATGCAGATCTCCCACTCACCACCGGGCAGACCCATCCAGACTTCCTGGAGCCTGGCATGCCAGCCAGCTCCAGCCAATCACACGCCAGCACCCTCACAGCACATGTACAGCCATGTCTAGAAATGGCGCTTCGCTACTAGACACATACATGCTGCATACACCATCTCGCAGCATTCACTCTCACGAGTTCACACATACCAGACTCAAGCCTGTACACCCCACGCATCAGGAACTACCAGGGACACATACATTCCCCATGCATTCCTATGGGCGGGCAGGCCTAGCTCAGCACATGCACTCAGAGTGCGCACGCACTTTCCACTGGGACACAGTGAAAGTGCGCAGAATCCCAAAATCACCATCTCCAGGTCACCATTTCAAGCAAAAAGTCTAGGGGTGAACCTGCCCTAAGGGCCAAAGTCCAACAGTTACTTTGTAAACAGGCAAGAAGGACACAATTCCTTTACTTGACCCTGGCTTCATGTTAAAATACAAAATATGCTCTTTCATGGCTATTGTTTACTAACACCACAATTTACCACCTTTCTTCGGGGCACACCCACCAGTAACACACCTCTGTCCTTATCTGATATTTTGAACTACACTTAACAGACCATACATTATGTTTGTGCAGCAGGTACAGTGGCACCATGTCCAACACGAACACAATGAACCTAAGCCAGCAATTCATTTCACCCCTCTACATATTCCTCTTCTGTCCCTAGCCTCACCTCTTTTATGCACAAGTGTGTAAACTGTTACATTTAACTTCCTGCTACTTGTAAACAGACACCCCAATATTAGAGCCACTGTGAGAATCCCCCCTCCACCCACTCTCCATTCTAATCACCCCCAACGCTCCTCTCCCTCTTCCTTTCCACAATCCACCTTTAGGTTCTTTTAACACATTGGCGACACGAGGCCATATGTATCAAAAAGTCATTTTGCGATTCTCAAATAGCAATTTTTTGAGAATCGCTATTTGAGAATCGCAAAATGCTATGTATGTAGGATTTGCAATACATTTTGCGAATCCTACATAGTCCTTAATTGCGAACCGCAAATTGCGATTCGCAATTAAGGAATACCTCCGCAATTAGCGAATTACAAATTGAGAATGCAATTTCAAGGGAGCAGGTGTGTCAAAAGGACACTCTGTTGCACCCCTGAAATAAGCATGGGTGCACATGTGGTGCACACACATGCCCTAAGGGCATCTATGTGCTTGATAGTGCACTTTGAAAACTGCAAAAAAGTGCATTTTTCAAATAAATCGCAAATTAACACTAACTTGAAGTTGGTGGTAATTTGCGATTCTTTAAGGCCAATTTGCACTTTTTTGGTGCTTCTTACATTGCATTTAAGGAATCGCAAATTTTGCGATTCCTTATTTTGCCTTAATACATACCATTTGGCAAATTTTCATTCGCAAACGCCGATATTCTGTGAATTTCGGCGTTTTCAAATGCAATTTTGCTTGATACATATGGCCCACTGTGTCTCCTTACACCTCTTTTGATCACTACACCCTCTAATAACAATTAAGCTGCCCTTCCACACTGGACAGTGTAAAACATATGCTCTTTCAGGCCCTGTCCTTCACTTACTAAATCACATAAGTAAAATCTTGGTGGCATTCAGAAAGCTTCCCTGGGAATGCATTCCGCCTCTGCTTAAAATTGGCTTTGTGGTTAGTAACTCACATTTCTTCTCTTCCTTATTGCTGCCTCTATTTGTTTTAGGCGGTGGAGCTTCAGTTACTCCCTTCTGTTGCCCAAACCCTATTTATTATGGGGCATATTAACAGTGATAATTATATTATCGCAGGCTATCTCTGGTATTTATCGCCCTGGTAGCGCGTAATCAACAACGCGTTACTCCAGGGTGACAAAAATTCCAGAGATGGTAAGGTCTTCGGCCTTTTGCAGGGGACATCACTGGTTTTCCAGCGATATTCCCTGCAAAAGGGCGATAACCTTGCTGATATGACCCACAGGGTCGTATCAGCATAATCCACACCCATTGTTAGGGATTGCTAAATCAGGATTTTAGCAGACGTTACATTTTGGCGAAAACTGCCGTTTTTGCCAAAATCGAATGTGTGCTAAAATCATGTGGGCTGCGATGTGAACATCAACGATATTTGCAAGGTTGTCCATCCGGAGTACGCCCAGTGACGCCCACTTTGCATCTCATTGGAGATGCAAAGGGAGGCGTTGGGGAGAAGGGCGCTAACATGAGATTATGCATGTTAGCACCCTCTTGTAAATAGGGTGCTGGTTTCATCTCCGCAATTTTGGCTTTGTAACCTAAAAAGCAGAGATAAAGCCCTTGTAAATATGCCCCTGGGTTCTTACACAGCCCTGGCACTGCCCCAGGTACCCACAGCCCTGGCACCGCTCCCAGGTCCCGTTTGAATCAATATCACATATAACCGGAAACAGAGCAACAAATCTGGCTTACACGACGGGTCAAGCCTCAGAGATCTGTGCACTTATACAAGAGGTCAAATTAATGATATACCAGGGGGGTCATTTTCCCAACCATCGGATGTTTGATCTACCCCTATACTTCATGAAATTGTTTTTAAAGGAATGTTTTTTGTGTTTTAGGATTGACCCTGAAGAAGGGACTTAATTGTCCCGAAATGCATTGGGCATTAATCACCCAGGTTGATAATTTAGATGTTGGATTGCGAAAGATAAATTGTATAATTGCAATGTAAAATAACCTGATGAAAATTCATGAACGTTAATGACTTTTATGGACTGGTACATTATGTATTGAAAGTAAATCGAATTCATAAAAAAACAAACATCAAAACAGAGATTAAAAAAGTGATGTAAAATAAAATGATTGGAGTATTGTGATTAATAATTATACATTTATGCATGTGAACAGTGCACACTGCATTCGAGTCGAATGGCCTGATATATTATTGATGTACATGATTGACATGTGCTGACAGCACACGTAGCAGGGTAGCAGCTTTGGTTAATAGTGTTAAAAAGTACTTTTATTGTAGAAAAAACAGGAGTGCTGTGCACCCCTGATTGAACTATTATCACTAATAAAAGAGAGGGATGCTTTTTCGAGGCTCGGACACCCACATATCCCGCTGTACCACATATACAAGCAGACTGCGGGCGGTCTAGCTCCTTATGGGAGTTCCATACTACCCTTTATCTCAGGTGTTCTCGGACGTAGGAGGCATTATTGCAACGTAGTTTTACGTGTAACGTCCGCAAACTTCGCTTTTTAGAAACACAAGGGTCCGAAGTGGCTTTACTATCGAGTTTCCCTGTGATGAATTTTAATTAACACATAATAGAGTGCTACTCAGTGCGGCCAACCTACTAAGGAGGTTTGGACCAAGTTTTAGAAGATTCGGGAGTACCATTTGTCCCGAGAGAGAATTACCGTAAAATGTGGGAATTTATATTTTAATCCTGAGGAAGGTGTTGGCTTTTAAATCAAGTTGCCAAAACCGAAACGCGTCGATGCCAGTTTGAATTGTGACACGCTAAGTCATTGGACTAATTAACTTCTCCATCTCAGAAGATATATGTACAATTTGGAGTTTGATTTAACTATGTCTGACTATTGTATCCTTTTCTATTTTAATTAGAAATATTTTCTATGTATTATTCCCATGTTGTCATTATTGTCTGTATACTGATTCCTTTTTGTATAGATCTTCATTTTACTGTAGCTTTGTTCTTATGAGTGTTATAATACATTGTATACATATTTTTAATATCATTTTCACTTTTCATCATCTTTGCTCTTTGCTAGACTGTATTGATTTAATGAATTTTGTTTGATGAGGTTGTATATGTAGTATCCAGTTTGTAATTTGTCCAAAGGGGATTTTGTGTTTGACTGAACTATTATCACTCCCAGGTGCCCACAACCCTGGATTTGCTCCAAGTACCCGCAACCTTGGCACTGCTCCCAGTACCCTCGCTGCCGGCACTGCACCAAGTACCCGCACCCCTGGCACTGCTCCAAGTACCTGCACCCCTGGCACTTCTCCCAGTACCCACACCCCGGCACACTGCTCCAAGCACCCGCACCCTGGCAATGCTCTAAGTACCCGCCCCCCGGCACTGCTCCAAGTACCCGCACCCCTGGCACTGCTCCAAGTACCCGCACCCCTGGCACGGCTCTTAGTACCCACATCCCTGGCACTTCTCCCAGTACCCGCACCCCTGGCACTTCTCCCGGTACCCGCACCCCTGGCACTGCTCCAAGTACTCGCACCCCTGGCACTGCTCCAAGTACCCGCACCCAGGCACTGCTCCAAGTACTTGCATCCCTGGCACTGCTCCAAGTACCCGCACCCTGGCACTGCTCCAAGCACCCACACCCCGGCACTGCTCCAAGCACCCGCACCCCAGCACTGCTCCAAGTACACGCACCCCTGGCACTGCTCCAAGTACCCGCACCCCTGGCACGTCTCCAAATACCGACACCCCTGGCACTTCTCCCAGTACCCGCCCCCCTGGCACTGCTCCAAGTACCCGTAGCCTTGGCACTTCTCCAAGTACCCGCAGCCTTGGCACTGCTCCAAGTACTCGCACCCCCGGCACTGCTCCAAGTGCCTGCACCCCTGGCAATGCTCTAAGTACCCGCACCCCTGGCACTGCTCCAAGTACCTGCATCCCTGGCACTGCTCCAAGTACCCGCACCCCTGCACTGCTCCAAGTACCTGCACCCCTGGCAATGCTCTAAGTACCCGCACCGCTGGCACTGCTCCAAGTACTCGCACCCCTGGCACTGCTCCAAGTACCTGCATCCCTGGCACTGCTCCAAGTACTCGCACCCCTGGCACTGCTCCTAGTACTCGCACCCCTGGCACTGCTCCAAGTACCTGCATCCCTGGCACTGCTCCAAGTACTCGCACCCCTGGCACTGCTCCAAGTACCTGCACCCCTGGCAATGCTCTAAGTACCCGCACCGCTGGCACTGCTCCAAGTACTCGCACCCCCTGGCACTGCTCCAAGTACCTGCATCCCTGGCACTGCTCCAAGTACCCGCACCCCTGCACTGCTTCAAGTACCCACACCCCTGGCACTGCTCCAGGTACCCACACCCGGCACTGCTCCAAGTACCCGCACCCCATCACTACTTCAAGTACCTGCACCCCGGGCACTGCTCCAAGTACCCGCACCCCTGCACTGCTCCAAGTACCCGCACTGCTGGCACTGCTCCAAGTACCCACACCCCTGGCACTTCTCCCAGTACCCGCACCCCTGGCACTGCTCCAAGTACCCGCACCCCTGGCAGGGCTCTTAGTACCCACATCCCTGGCACTTCTCCCAGTACCCGCACCCCTGGCACTTCTCCCGGTACCCGCACCCCTGGCACTGCTCCAAGTACTCGCACCCCTGGCACTGCTCCAAGTACCCGCACCCAGGCACTGCTCCAAGTACTTGCATCCCTGGCACTGCTCCAAGTACCCGCACCCTGGCACTGCTCCAAGCACCCACACCCCGGCACTGCTCCAAGCACCCGCACCCCAGCACTGCTCCAAGTACACGCACCCCTGGCACTGCTCCAAGTACCCGCACCCCTGGCACGTCTCCAAATACCGACACCCCTGGCACTTCTCCCAGTACCCGCCCCCCTGGCACTGCTCCAAGTACCCGTAGCCTTGGCACTTCTCCAAGTACCCGCAGCCTTGGCACTGCTCCAAGTACTCGCACCCCCGGCACTGCTCCAAGTGCCTGCACCCCTGGCAATGCTCTAAGTACCCGCACCCCTGGCACTGCTCCAAGTACCTGCATCCCTGGCACTGCTCCAAGTACCCGCACCCCTGCACTGCTCCAAGTACCTGCACCCCTGGCAATGCTCTAAGTACCCGCACCGCTGGCACTGCTCCAAGTACTCGCACCCCCTGGCACTGCTCCAAGTACCTGCATCCCTGGCACTGCTCCAAGTACCCGCACCCCTGCACTGCTTCAAGTACCCACACCCCTGGCACTGCTCCAGGTACCCACACCCGGCACTGCTCCAAGTACCCGCACCCCATCACTACTTCAAGTACCTGCACCCCGGGCACTGCTCCAAGTACCCGCACCCCTGCACTGCTCCAAGTACCCGCACTGCTGGCACTGCTCCAAGTACCCACACCCGGCACTGCTCCAAGTACCCGCCCCTGGCACTGCTCCAAGTACCCGCATCCTGGCACTGCTCCAAGTACTTGCACCCCGGCACTGCTCCAAGTACCCGCACCCTGGCACTGCTCCAAGTACCCGCACCCCGGCACTGCTCCAAGTGCCCACACCCCAGCACTGCTCCAAGCACCCGCCCCCCAGCACTGCTCCAAGTACCCGCACCCCTGGCACTGCTCCAAGTACCCGCACCCCTGGCACAGCTCCAAGTACCGACACCCCTGGCACTTCTCCCAGTACCCGCACCCCTGGCACTGCTCCAAGTACCCACAGCCTTGGCACTGCTCTAAGTACCCGCAGCCTTGGCACTGCTCCAAGTACTCGCACCCCTGGCACTGCTCCAAGTACCCACACCCCTGGCACTGCTCCAAGTACCAGCACCCCTGGCACTGCTCCCAATACCCGCACCCCTGGCACTGCTCCAAGTACCCCCACCCCGGCACTGCTCCAAGTACCCGCACCGCGGCACTGCTCCAAGTACCCGCATCCCGGCACTGCTCCAAGTGCCCACACCCCTGCACTGCTCCAAGTACCCGCACCCCTGGCACTTCTCCCAGTACCCGCACCCCTGGCACTGCACCAAGTAGCCGCACCCCTGCACTACTCCAAGTACCTGCACCCCTGGACTGCTCCAAGTACCCGCACCCCTGGCACTTCTCTCAGTACCCGCACCCCTGGCACTGCACCAAGTACCCGCACCCCTGGCACTGCTCCAGATACTCGCACCCCTGCACTGCACCAAGTACCCGCACCCCTGGCACTGCTCCAAGTACCCACACCACTGCTGTTAGAGATGGGATTTCCGGTTAGCTAAGGCTTGCGCCAAAGCCAGGCAGAAACCACCACTCTAGTCAGGGCAAGGGAGTTACACGCCAAAGATAACCCCTGCTCACCCTCTAGGTAACGTGACGCGAGCAGTAAGGCTTATCCCGGAGGCAATGTAGGTTAAGTGTTTGCGCGCGCACCCAACAACAACACCCAAGGCCCACCACAAAAGAAACTCCACACAAGGTTATATATAAAAATAGCCTTTGTATTATACCAAACACATTAGATAAGAAACACACACTTTACAATGTGCCAGAGGCACGGGCAGAATTTCCAGGGGATTATATACATGGGACAGGGCCTCATGGACCACTATCAGGAATATGCACTTTTAGAACTAGCACTTGTTAGGATTAGCACTTTGTAGAACATAGAATACTTGTAGGAATAGCGCTTAGAACATAGCACATATAAGAACTGTAGCACCAAATAACAAATGTAGCACACAACCAGTAATCACTGGTAAAAGGTAAGTACCACCTACACAACCCTAACCACCTTAAGTAAATATCACCCAGGGAACCATGAACTCACTAGTATCACCTATACTAGGCAAAACAACCTCCTAAGCATCACAATACATTCAGAGGTATAGGCACAAAGATATTACACATGATGCAGCAATGACATTAGGCAGGCATCACATTTGCGCAAAATATCACAGAGGGCATGAATACGTAACCCACTCAAGGGCACAACACTAGAACTGTCCCCCAGGCCAATTGGCCTCTCAGGGCTGAAACGCCCTTTGTCCAGCAAAGTCGGGGCAGACTGCACAGGCAGCCAACAGAAGAAATGTGCAAAGGGGCAAGCCTAAACGAAGCAGCTGCCCACTTAGTGCTGGGCAGCTGGGGATCTCCTCTGGGCTCTGAATACCACTGGTGCCCAAAACAATCGTGGGAGGTGGGGAGCCTCGTGGGCTCTCAGCAATAGAATGCCCCCAATCACGTGGAGTCCCGCACTGGGGACTCGGGAAAACAATGCCCCTCTTGGAGCCTCGTGGGCTCTGAAGAAATGTGCCACCACTGGGTGAGCGGCCCGCTGCCAACCGGGGCTGCTATACCCTCGAGAATGCCCCCAAGACGTTGGAATCCCCCCTCTGGGGACTCGTGATCACAAAATGCCCCCTAGAGCCTCTCGTGGGCTCTCAGCAAAATGTCCCCTTTCGTCGTAGGAGTCCCGCTCGGGGGACTCAAGCTACAATTATGCCCAGGAGCCTCTCGGGCTCTAATTAAGAAGGTGCCCCGCGGTTGGAGTCCCCCTCTCTGGGGACTCGAAATTAGCAACTGCCCCCGGAGCCCTCGTGGGCTCTAAGTAAACAACTGCCCCCAGGACTGCCAAAACGGAGCCCCACTCACCGGGCTCTCCTTCCAATGCGGCCGGCAGCGGGGCTCTCTCTCACGCTGGGGAGCCCCGCTTCTCCCGGTCGCGCTGCGGCTGCCAACTTCCTCCTGGGGTCGCAGGGGCTCTCTCCCTCACCCGGTCCTGTGGCGGCAGCTGTGGGCTACAGCGTGGGGCTTGCCGGTGAGAGACACACGCAGGGCTCACACCGCCGATGCGGGAGCCCTGCTTCCTGTCTCCTCCACCGGCCGGACTTCCTGCTCCTTGCTCGGGCCCCGCCCTCGTCTCAGCGAGGGCTGCTTGACTTCCGGGGGCCGCGGCGGTGATTTCCACACGGCAAAGGATGAGGGGTGGGCTCCCTCGAATTAACCCCTACAGCGGGGTAGGCACACTATGCAGGGTGGGCACCTGCCAGTGATAAAAACGCACAGCCAATAAACGAGGTGAGCACCCGTGGCTAAAATCAAAAGGGAGGGGATCCCCACACCGGTGGAATCCCTCAGGACAGGAAGCACAAAATTGGAGGGCACTTCAGAAATAAGGGTACAGCGCTCACAGGGCGTTTAGAGGCACAAAAGTTTAGGAAAGTCCTTAGGCAGGCAGGGGGGGGCAAGGCTGGGCCCAGGGCTCAGCTCACAGGGCCCTCCAGGGCAGGGAGGCAGTCTCCAGTGGTGGTCCTCCTGGCACCCAGCAGCAGCAGCCCCCCTCAAGAAAGGATCCAGGAAGAGAACACATTCATTGGGACACACCTCCTTTTTATACAGTAAATCCCTTTGTCTGTGTTTGTAGGGTGGGGGAAAAACCAGTTGTAGCTGGTTTTGGAGCACTTTGTTTTTCTCAGCCCCTCTCCCTATTCACTGGCCAGGCTAGGGTCATCAGTCGCTCCACAGGGGGCGGAGCCAGTATTGTGTGGGGAAAGCCCAGCCCTATTCAGGTCCCAGGTGCACTCCTCCCTCACATCACTCATGCAGATCTCTCCACTCACCACCGAGGCAGACCCATCCTGACTCCTGGAGCCAGGCTCACCAGCCAGCTATAGCCAATCACAAGCCAGACAGCCAATTCACGTAAATTACACCTACATGCCAACTTCTAGAAGTGGCACTTCCACAATGGACACATGAACGCCGCACACATCATCGCGCAGCATTTAATCACACGAGTCCGCACATACCGAACTCGAGCCTGCACTCCCCTAGCATCAGGAACTACCAGGGATACATACATTCCCCATGCATTCCTATGGGAGGGCAGACCAACCTCACTACACGCACGCACTTTACTAAGCATGGGCGTAAAATCCGTTCCGCTCGCGGATTTTTTGGATTTTTGGCAAATTCGCAATCCGCGAACTTGCCGAAAATTCGCAAATCCGCGCGAAGCGGATTTTTTGCTTGGTCGCACTTGCCAACTAGAATACTATACAATTTTGCGGCGCGCAGCGTTCACTTACCGTCATTCAGCGTTTGCAGAGTTGTTTTTCTCCATGTTTGCGAGTGCTGCGCCATTTTGGATCTTGCTGCGGGATCCCGCGGGAGTTTGTCGACGTCATCGCGGCTTGCCACCTTGCACAGCGAGAGTTTGGCAACGCGAGTACATCATAAAGGCCCGTGATCACGCATCGCGGGAGTAAACACTTGCGAACACGTAGATGCGGCGGGAAGCGACAATCTCGCAATTGCGAGATTGCAAAATTTGCAATTTCGCACAAGAAATCCACCAGCAGGCAGCATAAACCTTGAAAATTATGATTTTTATCAGAATAACTCCTCAGGTTGACATTTGCCTGCACTTTTTTTTGCAAGGAGTCCATTTGTGGGGGGAGGGGGGAGAAAGGAAGTGCCCCACAGTCTCCAACTTCCTGTTCCTGTCCAGCAGGCTCCTCCCAGTGCTTTCTTCATGTGCTGGTCACTTTGATTTGGATCTTGACCTGGAAGGATTACTTTTTGTGGATGCTGCTGGATATTTGGATTTTTGCAAAACTGAAAGCACTCAGCACGTGCAAAAGTTCAATCTTATCATTAGTAACCATTCCCTGTAGTGCTTCCTGAGGGGCCCCTTCAGAGTTCAGTTGCCTACTTGCAACTATTCTATGACCCTGCTCTGACCCTCACAGCAGGCTCAGAGGATAGCTACAAGTATGCCACAAAGGTCCTGCTAAAAAAATTACACTGCAACAGAAAGCAATTACAGATAAGGAAGCAGGTGCCAGACTGGAAGTTCAAATTCAGTGACACATTAATCAATCAGCTCCTAATTCATTCATGTCAGTTGAGGCAGGGCAGGTGTGCTTTTCCCCCCATAATCTACAGTGATGAAACAGAGGGTGGTATGGGTAAGCCAGAGGGTGGCATGGGTGAGCCAGAGGGTGGCATGGGTGAAACAGAGGGTGGCAGTGGTGAAACAGAGGGTGCTGTGATGAACCAGACGTACAAACAACATAGTCGCGACCGTTGCTACTCAACAAGTAAGTTCGCGTTTGCGAACTGGTAAAAAACCCTTGCGAAATGGCAGAAACACTTGCGAACACAAAAAAAAAAGAATCCGCAAAATTCGCAAGAGTTCGCGGATTTTGCGGATTGCGAATCCGTAAATAAGCAATTTCGCGGATTGCCAATTCGCAAAATCCACCCATGCTTATACTTTACCCTCGGACACAGTAAAAAAGTACGCAGAAACCAAAAATCACGATCACCAGGTCACCATTAAAAAGCAAAAAGTTTAGGGGTGAACCTGCCAGAGGGGCCAAGTCCAGCAACTGCACTGCTCCAAGTACCCGCACCCCGGCACTGCTCCAAGTACCCGCACCCCTGGCACTGCTCTAAGTACCCACACCCCTGGCACTGCTCCAAGTACCAGCACCCCGGCACTGCTCCAAGTACCCACAGCCTTGGCACTGCATCAAGTACCCGCACCCCCGGCACTGCCCCAAGTACCCGCACCCCTGGCACTGCTCTAAGTACCCTCACCCCTGGCACTGCTTAAAGTACCAGCACCCCGGCATTGCTCCAAGTACCCACAGCCTTGGCACTGCACCAAGTACCCGCACCCCCGGCACTGCTACAAGTACCCGCACCCCCGGCACTGCTCCAAGTACCAGCACCCCGGCACTGCTCCAAGTACCCACAGCCTTGGCACTGCACCAAGTACCCACACCCCGGCACTGCTCCAAGTACCCACAGCCTTGGCACTGCTCCAGTTACTCACACCCCCGGCACTGCTCCAAGTACCCGCACCCCTGGCACTGCTCCAAGTATCCGCACCCCTGCACTGCTCCAAGTACCCGCACCCCTGCACTGCTCCAAGTACCCGCACCCCTGCACTGCTCCAAGCACCCGCACCCCTGCACTGCTCCAAGTACCCGCACCCCTGGCATTGCTCCCAGTACCCGCACCCATGGCACTGCTCCAAGTACCTGCATCCCCGGCACTGCTCCAAGTACCCAGAGCCTTGGCACTGCACCAAGTACCCGCACCCCCAGCACTGCCCCAAGTACCCGCATCCCTGGCACTGCTCTAAGTACCTGCACCCCTGGCACTGCTCCAAGTACCAGCACCCCGGCACTGCTCCAAGTACCCACAGCCTTGGCACTGCACCAAGTACCCGCACCCCCGGCACTGCTACAAGTACCAGCACCCCGGCACTGCTCCAAGTACTCACAGCCTTGGCACTGCACCAAGTACCCACACCCCGGCACTGCTACAAGTACCCGCACCCCTGGCACTGCTCCAGGTACTCGCACCCCCGGCACTGCTCCAAGTACCCGCACCCCTGGCACTGCTCCAAGTACCCGCACCCCTGGCACTGCTCCAAGTACCCGCACCCCTGCACTGCTCCAAGTACCCGCACCCCTGCACTGCTCCAAGTACCCGCACCCCTGCACTGCTCCAAGTACCCGCACCCCTGCACTACTCCAAGTACCCGCACCCCTGCACTGCTCCAAGTACCCGCACCCCTGGCATTGCTCCCAGTACCCGCACCCATGGTACTGCTCCAAGTACCCGCACCCCTGGCACTGCTCCAAGTCCCCGCACTCCTGGCACTGCTCCAAGTACCCACAGCCTTGGCACTTCTCCAAGTCCCCGCACCCCTGGCACTGCTCCAAGTACCCGCACCCCCGGCACTGCACCAAGTACCCGCACCCCTGGCACTGCTCCAAGTACCCGCACCCCTGCACTGCTCCAAATACCCGCACCACGGCACTGCTCCAAGTACCCGCACCCCTGCAGTGCTCCAAATACCCGCACCACGGCACTGCTCCAAGTACCCGCACCCCTGCAGTGCTCCAAATACCCGCACCACGGCACTGCTCCAAGTACCCGCACCCCGGCACTGCTCCAAGTACCCGCACCACTGGCACTGCTCCAAATACCCGCACCACTGGCACTGCTCCAAGTACCTGCACCCCTGGCACTGCTCCAAGTACCCGCACCCCTGGCACTGCTCCAAGTACCCGCACCCCCGGCACTGCTCCAAGTACCCGCACCCCGGCACTGCTCCAAGTACCCGCACCCCCGGCACTGCTCCAGGTACCCGCACCCCCGGCACTGCTCCAAGTGCCCCACCCCTGGCACTGCACCAAGTACCCGCACCCCGGCCCTGCTCCAGGTACTCACACCCCCGGCACTGCTCCAGGTACTCGCACCCCCGGCACTGCTCCAAGTACCCCCACCCCCGGCACTGCTGCAAGTACCTGCACCACTGGCACTGCTCCAAGTACCCCCACGCCCGGCACTGCTCCAAGTACCCCCACCCCTTGCACTGCTGCAAGTACCTGCACCCCTGGCACTGCTCCAAGTACCCCCACCCCTGGCACTGCTCCAAGTACCTGCATCCCTGACACTGCTCCCAGTACCCGCACCCCTGGCACTGCTCCAAGTACCTGCACCCCTGGCACTGCTCCAAGTAATCAATCATTAATCAATCATAGGCATTTATACCGCGCACTACTCACCCGGAGGGTCTCAAGGCGCAAGTACCCGCACCCCTGGCACTGCTCCAAGTACCCGCACTCCTGGCACTGCTCCAAGTACCCGCACCCCTGGCACTGCTCCAGGTATCCGCACCCCTGGCACTGCTCCAAGTACCCGCACCCCCGGCACTGCTGCAAGAACCCGCACCCCCGGCACTGCTCCAAGTACTCGCACCCCTGGCACTGCTCCAAGTACCCGCACCCTGGCACTGCTCCAGGTACCTGCACCCCTGGCACTGCTCCAAGTACCCGCACCCCGGCACTGCTCCAAGTACCCGCACCCCGGCACTGCTCCAAGTACCCGCACCACTGGCACTGCTCCAAATACCTGCACCACTGGCACTGCTCCAAGTACCTGCACCCCTGGCACTGCTCCAAGTACCCGAACCCCTGGCACTGCTCCAAGTACCCGCACCCCCGGCACTGCTCCAAGTACCCGCACCCCGGCACTGCTCCAAGTACCCGCACCCCCGGCACTGCTCCAGGTACCCGCACCCCCGGCACTGCTCCAAGTACCCCACCCCTGGCACTGCACCAAGTACCCGCACCCCGGCCCTGCTCCAGGTACTCACACCCCCGGCCCTGCTCCAGGTACTCGCACCCCCGGCACTGCTCCAAGTACCCCCACCCCCGGCACTGCTGCAAGTACCTGCACCCCTGGCACTGCTCCAAGTACCCCCACGCCCGGCACTGCTCCAAGTACCCCCACCCCTTGCACTGCTGCAAGTACCTGCACCCCTGGCACTGCTCCAAGTACCCCCACCCCTGGCACTGCTCCAAGTACCTGCATCCCTGACACTGCTCCCAGTACCCGCACCCCTGGCACTGCTCCAAGTACCTGCACCCCTGGCACTGCTCCAAGTAATCAATCATTAATCAATCATAGGCATTTATACCGCGCACTACTCACCCGGAGGGTCTCAAGGCGCAAGTACCCGCACCCCTGGCACTGCTCCAAGTACCCGCACTCCTGGCACTGCTCCAAGTACCCGCACCCCTGGCACTGCTCCAGGTATCCGCACCCCTGGCACTGCTCCAAGTACCCGCACCCCCGGCACTGCTGCAAGAACCCGCACCCCCGGCACTGCTCCAAGTACTCGCACCCCTGGCACTGCTCCAAGTACCCGCACCCTGGCACTGCTCCAGGTACCTGCACCCCTGGCACTGCTCCAAGTACCCGCACCCCGGCACTGCTGCAAGTACCGGCACCCGCGGCACTGCTCCAAGTACCTGCACCCCCAGCACTGCTGCAAGTACCCGCACCCCTGGCACTGCTCCAAGTACCCGCACCCCTGCACTGCTCCAAATACCCGCACCACGGCACTGCTCCAAGTACCCGCATCACTGCACTGCTCCAAATACCCGCACAACGGCACTGCTCCAAGTACCCGCACCCCTGGCACTGTTCCAAGTACCAGCACCCCTGGCACTGCTCCAGGTACTCGCACCCCCGGCACTGCTCCAAGTACCCGCACCCCTGGCACTGCTCCAAGTACCCCCACCCCCGGCACTGCTGCAAGTACCTGCACCCCGCCACTGCTCCAAGTACCCGCACCCCCGGCACTGCTCCAAGTACCCGCACCGCGGCACTGCTTTAAGTACCCGCACCCTGGCACTGCTCCAAGTACCCGCACCCCTGACACTGCTCCTAGTACCCGCACCACTGGCACTGCTCCAAGTACCTGCACCCCTGGCACTGCTCCAAGTACCCGCACCCCCGGCACTGCTCCAAGTACCCGCACCCTGGCACTGCTCCAAGTACCCGCACCACTGGCACTGCTCCAAATACCCGCACCACTGGCACTGCTCCAGGTACCTCCACCCCTGAAACTGCTCCAAGTACCCACACCCCCTGCACTGCTCCAGGTACCCGCACCCCCGGCACTGCTCCAGGTACCCGCACCCCGGCACTGCTCCAAGTACCCGTACCCCGGCACTGCTCCAAGTACCCGCACTCCTGACACTGCTCCAAGTACCCGCCCCCTGGCACTGCTCCAGGTACTCGCACCCCCGGCACTGCTCCAGGTACTCGCACCACTGGCACTGCTCCAGGTACTCGCACCCATGGCACTGCTCCAGGTACTCACACCCCCAGCACTGCTCCAAGTACCCCCACCCCTGGCACTGCTGCAAGTACCTGCACCCCTGGCACTGCTCCAAGTACCCCCACGCCCGGCACTGCTCCAAGTACCCCCACCCCCGGCACTGCTGCAAGTACCTGCACCCCTGACACTGCTCCAAGTACCCCCACCCCTGGCACTGCTCCAAGTACCCGCATCCCTGACACTGCTCCCAGTACCCGCACCCCTGGCACTGCTCCAAGTACCCGCACCCCTGGCACTGCTCCAAGTACCCGCACCCCCGGCACTGCTCCAAGTACCCGCACCCCCGGCACTGCTCCAAGTACCCGCACCCCTGGCACTGCTCCAGGTACCCGCACCCCTGGCACTGCTCCAAGTACCCACACCCCTGGCACTGCTGCAAGTACCCGCACCCCCGGCACTGCTCCAAGTACCCGCACCCCTGGCACTGCTCCAAATACCCACACCACTGGCACTGCTCCAGGTACCTCCACCCCTGGCACTGCTCCAAGTACCCGCACCCCCGGCACTGCTCCAGGTACCCGCACCCCGGCACTGCTCCAGGTACCCGCACCCTGGCACTGCTCCAAGTACCCGCACCCCGGCACTGCTCCAAGTACCCGCACTCCTGACACTGCTCCAAGTACCCGCACCCCCGGCACTGCTCCAGGTACTCGCACCACTGGCACTGCTCCAGGTACTCGCACCCACGGCACTGCTCCAGGTACTCACACCCCCAGCACTGCTCCAAGTACCCCCACCCCCGGCACTGCTGCAAGTACCTGCACCCCTGGCACTGCTCCAAGTACCCCCACGCCCGGCACTGCTCCAAGTACCCCCACCCCCGGTACTGCTGCAAGTACCTGCACCCCTGGCACTGCTCCAAGTACCCCCACCCCTGGCACTGCTCCAAGTACCCGCATCCCTGACACTGCTCCCAGTACCCGCACCCCTGGCACTGCTCCAAGTACCCGCACCCCTGGCACTGCTCCAAGTACCCGCACCCCCGGCACTGCTCCAAGTACCCACACCCCCGGCACTGCTCCAAGTACCCGAACCCCTGGCACTGCTCCAAGTACCCGCACCCCTGGCACTGCTCCAGGTACCCGCACCCCTGGCACTGCTCCAAGTACCCACACCCCCGGCACTGCTGCAAGTACCCGCACCCCCGGCACTGCTCCAAGTACCCGCACCCCTGGCACTGCTCCAGGTACCAGCACCCCTGACACTGCTCCCAGTACCCGTGAGGAAAGTCAGGAAACTGGTCAGGCGATTTAGTCGATGATTCTTAAGTAATTTTGCCCGGCGTTAAACGCCTCTAATACCATACGAAGATTATCAATAAAGAGGCAGGCGCTGGAGACAGGAAGACAGGAAACACGTTTTATTCCGACGGAGCAGAACACATCAGATCGGACAACAAAGTATCGTCTCGAGGTGCTCTCTAACAGCCTCTCTGAGACCTAGCCTTTTATACACTGGTTTGTGACTTGTGACCGTTCTTTATTACAATAAAGACATTGTGAAGTAGCGAAAGATGACATCCCCGGTACCCCCCCCGCCCCAGTTCCGTCTCACTCCAACACGTGGCTACAGAAGAGGTCCTCACCCCCCATACAATAAGAGGAGGCTATCACGCAGCTGAGTGTTCCGCCGATTCCTTTGGAATGTGTGCGCCTGATCGAATCTCAAGGGGTGGGGAAGCCATGATTAATAGTAGCGTCTTTTGAAAAGGGTCGAGTGCATACAGTAGTGGGCAATAAACTGTATCCTCAGGCCAAGGGATGACTAGCGGTCCGTACAGACAATCGGGCTCAGAGGAAGGGGTCATCAAAGGAGAGGTATTCATGAAAGAAAGGATCAGTGTGGATAATCGAGCGTAGAGGGAGGGTTTATCAAAAGAGGGGTATTCATGGAAGGAAAGGAGGTGTTGGTCAGGCGCGAGGTGTGATTCCCAAAGACAGAGTCATGCGGAAGAGGAGGGTTCATGACTTGCGCATGTGAGTGCGGGGTCAGCCAGAGTGCATGGGGGAGGCTTGCAGGGTCAGGGAAGTGCGCTGATGATCGATCGTGAACAGGGAGACCATGGTACCTAAAATGGCTATCGTGTATGTTCATACGTGGGTCTGAGGAATGGACAAGATGGCGCAGATGATGTTCAGTTCACGAACTAAAATTCCACAGTCCTCCCTTTTAACATGTCTCGCCAGTTTGTCAATTCGGATCTATCCCCATAAGACCACGTATTTCTATCTCATAGCGGGGGCTCATGTGCTCAGTTCTAAAGTCCAAAGTCTTGGGGCACACACAATTAGAGATGAGTGAACACAAAGGTGGCAAACATTGAATACCTAAGCAACACCCACACAGTATCACAACTGGTATCAGTATAAATGTAAACAATCTCCATCCCCAGTCCTTCAAAATGTCCCAAAACCAGCTTCCAAGCGACCATCCTTCTTGCTCCTGGTGAACCTCTGAGGATAGTCTGTGAAGGTGTTCGATTGCTTTGTAGACTGAAGGTGAGTTATCTGGCACGTAGGTGCAACAGCTGGAGCCGATGATGCGACATGCTCCTCCACGGTCGGCCAGAACCACATCTAGGACAAGGCGGTTCTGAAGAGCCACCAGGCGGACTGCCTGGAGCTCAGCCGTGTTGTTAGCGAGGATGCCAGCCGTGATGTTAATGGTTGTTTCTACTG
Organism: Lissotriton helveticus; assembly: GCF_964261635.1. NCBI lineage: Eukaryota > Metazoa > Chordata > Amphibia > Caudata > Salamandridae > Lissotriton > Lissotriton helveticus. The sequence goes on from NC_136073.1 coordinate 33,504,834, forward strand.
CCTCAGTCAGGTGTCGGATAGCACGGCTATTTGCCATTGGGCCCCACAGAGGAACAAGTCCCTTCACTGCATCCAGGAACTGTGCTCTGGTGGAGTCGGCTTGTCCAATGTCTCCGGCACGCTTTTGCCGGTGGTGGTAGGCTTGGGCCACATACGTGGGGGGAAGGATGAAGGCGATGTAGCACGTACCCCTCCAACCTTTCGGGAGCCAAGTGTAAGCTTTGATGCCACAAACAAAGTACATATTCGGAGAAGCAACAAAGGAGGGGGGATCCACTGAGACCAATGTTCTGGTGATGCGGCAAGAACTGTGACCCACCAGCTGTGTTCCCTGGCCTTGGAGGCACACGAGACCTGTGACATTGATGACAGACAGGGCCACAGTCAGAGTGGCAGCCGTTCGCTTCCGTAGGTGGGAGAAGGTGGGTCTAGCTGGATTGTGGAGCACTTGCACCTCGACTCGTTCTTTGGCAGGGATGTTCATAGGAAAGGCGGAACCTAAGGTCACAGGACAAAAGGGGGCAGATGTCCTTCCTGTTTTGTTCAGCCAGAACCCATAGTAGAAATGTGACACTGTTTGACCAGAAGCGGCGTTGACCTTGTGGCTTTCCTGCAGGAGGATCAACCAGGCGAGGCAGGAGCCGTGAACTGAGAAAGGAGAAGGGATGAAGGGGATGGAGTGTCCAGTGGCATGCGGGAGCAACCCGCAGATCCAGCAGTTCGTGGCATTTGCAGCAAGGTTGTGCTGGTGCAATAGTTGCACGAAGGAATTGTTCCAGAACTCCCTACGCCTTTCTCGGAGCTGAGGCGAAAGGGAAATCAGGTGATGCTCTTTCATGGTGGTTGGCTGTGCAGTGGCCAGCGATATCTGATGAGCGGCTGTGCTGTCCTCCAAGATCCAGAAGGAAGTCATGAGGAGGAGGCAAACGAGGAAAAGAATGAAGAAGGCGATTCTCTTTGATTTGTGCAAATTGTCAGTCTTTGGGTTCCTGTAGTGGGTATTTCCTGTTGCTTTCATCATCTTCTTATCTGGCGCTTCCATCATCTTCTTATCTGGCGCTTCCATCATCTTCAAGGTGCTCGGTAGTGGGCAGAACCACAGACTTTGTTTAGCTTCTCTCCGGGTAACCCTTGGTTGTTTTAGGTCACCGTTCTGAGATTTTAACTTAGTCCGTGGTCTACTTAGCCGAAGCTCCCTCCTTTCGACGCAGGAAATAACCTTCCCGGGATGGCACAGTGGGATCAGAGAATTTTGCAAGTTCAAGTGCCTCGGTATCAGGATGAAACCAAAAAACAATGTTGTCCCCCGGAAATAATTTTCTCTCGCAACTTTGAGATTACAAACAAGGGAAAAAAACCTATTGTTTGTATGGGTTATTTTATTCAAACCCTTTTAGAAATTTTTATTAAACCATTTTGAAAGGCATTTTGAAGTTGAGAAAAACACTACTTACAAACATTTACACTATTTACAACTATCATACAAACAGTTCTAAACACCAAACAATAACTATGTACAAATGAATCCACAGTTATAAACAAGCTTCTTTTACAATAAGAAAAAACAACAATTATGTTTGCACAAATAATCAATCTTTGTGACAAATACAACTTATTAGAAAGCCCAACCAGGGTCAAAACAACAGGAAGAGGCAACAGAAAAATCACTTTGTACTCAACAATCAGTTACAGTTAACAAATGACTGTTACTTTTGCTCAATCGATAGTGCCTATTCGCCGTTATGCCGACGCGTTTCAAATCTGGATGGAATCACAGATTCTCTTCAGGGCTCTGTCAGTGTGATATTCTATAAAATAAAGGAAGCTTGATTTAGCCACTATTTGCAAGGTTAAGACCCCCTAGAACACAGGGACAGAAGTCACAGATTTTTACCTTTTCACATGGATAACGCGATCCCGCGGTCCAATCATTCGAAATAGAGAGGGGCCTTTTATTATGCAGAGGTTCTGTTTTAAAAGATTGTGAGAAAGGATTTTTAATACCAAGCCTATCAGAGACATGCAGGTCGGTGGTCACATAACTTCAAAACAAACGTATCGTACCTTATCTTATTTGAAACGGAGGCGCCGCTAGCTATTTTCTCCACACATGGTTCATACGCTGTATGCTCATGAATGCTGCCGCCTGAAAAGCCACAAACATGTGCTGTACTTAATGGATGATCGTTAACTTAGCTAGCTCGGTCTAAAACCGCGGATATCAAACCCTTTAGCGTACCTGGATTTCTTTCTGAGGGGCAGTGGGTGGGTTAGCTGTTATCCCGGACTCTCGCTGGTAGGCGGGGGTGCCTCCGCAGTGTAACGCTGCGTGCTTCAATCTTGCTTCAATCTGCAATAGTTATGTTAAAGTTGTGAAGCGCGAAGAAGCTACTTGTCTGCTGTCTGCAGGAGACTCGCCGACACTCACCTCTCTTTCCAACCACGTGTCAGGAAATGCGAACTCATTGGTGGAAAACCACCATGTGAGGTAACTACTTCATAGCCAATCCGCCGCTAAGCATTATGGGCTTTGTAGTTAAACAGATACTTCGGGTTTATAGGCGGGAAATCTCAGATAAAGAGTTTAGCCCCGTTTGGGTACTATTAAATTTGAGTATCAGATACGCTTCTTTTCTCAGAAGCATTTCATCGCTGTTTCCACCCAAATTAGTTTGATTCAAGTTAAACAGCACAGTCCACTTGAACTCATTCTCCCCATGATTTTGATCAATAAAGTGTTGGACAAGGGGCGCTGTGAGCACTCTATTCTTGATGCGTGACCTATGTTGCGTCATGCGTGTATTGGCCTGTTGGTTTGTTTTGCCTATATAAATTTTAGGGCAAGGGCAGATGATGGCGTACACCACGTTTTTAGTTCGACAATTCGTGAAGTTCGAATGAGTCCACGTTGTAATGGAATGGCAGAAAGTTTTCCCTTCAATCGTTGTATCGCAAGCGATACAATTCCCACATCTATGGTGGCCCTCAATAGGTTTCAGTCCCCATTGCGACAATAAGTCGCTTTTTGGTTTTGGTATTCTAATATCTGCGCGAACTAATTGCTGTCCAATATTCTGGCTTTTTTTAAAGGCAAATATTGGACGGGGAAATGGCATTTCCAATTGTTCTAACAAATGCCAATGTTTCAAAACCATCTGTCGAATTTTGTGAGTTTCCGCACAAAACGTGGTAACGCAAACCAAGCTTTCAAGTTCACGCTTCTGTTTTTTCTCAAAGAGACAATCTCTTGGTGTATAACGGGCCCTCTTAAACGAATGCTTAAGTAGTTTACCTGGATAGCCTCGTTTGACCAAATCATTGCAAAACTGTTGGCCATGTTTCTCGAACTGGTCAACTTCTGAACAATTTCGCCGAATTCTGAGCAGTTGTCCATAAGGCAAGTTCGCCCTCAAATTTCTTGGGTGCGAGCTGCCATAATGAAGGATGGTGTTTTTATCCGTTTTCTTCCTAAAAAGTGATGATTTCAAGATACCTCCCACATTACTCATTTCAACATCAAGAAAGGTCATTTTAACATTACTTGAATCTAAAGAGAATTGTATGTCACGATGTCTCGAATTTATCCATTGGTGAAAGTTACTCAAGTCGGCGGTGCTCCCCTGCCACAGGAGCCACACGTCGTCGATGTAACGATACCAATGGATAATATTTTGTGAGTAGGGGTTATTTGTCTCTATGAATCTTTTTTCATAAGCCGCCATAAAAAGGACGGCCATCTCAGGAGCATAAGGGCACCCCATCGCGGTGCCCTTGACTTGCATGTAAAAATCGTCATTGAAACGAAAATAATTCTTTTTCAGAGTAATCTCTGCCAATCGCAGTATAAAGGATGTGGGGACTTTGTGGGGTCTCTCTCTAGAGTCCAAATAAAGTTCAATCACTTCTAATGCCTCCTCCTGCGGTATTTGGGTGTAGAGGGACGTGACGTCCATTGTCACCATTAATTGTGCTGTGTCATCAAATACAGTACCCTCTACTTTTAACAGAAAATCCGTTGTGTCCCGTAGATATGCCTTAACCTCCATAACAAATGGCTTCAAAAAGAAGTCAACAAATTTGGACAAGGGCTCAAGACACGAGTCACAGCCCGAAACAATTGGTCGCCCGGGGGGATCCGACGAGTTTTTGTGAATTTTCGGCAGAAAGTATGCCACTGGAGTTCTGGGAAATTTTTTGATTAAAAAATCAGTTTCCTTGGGGCCTAAGAACCCACTATCTTTGCCATTTTGTACAGCATCTGCAATCAAAGATTGAATTTGCTGTAAAGGGTCTTCCGACAATTTTCGATACCAATCTTGATTGTTTACATGCGAACAACCTTCAGCTAAGTATTTGTCTCTTGGCCAAATGACAACGGCACCGCCCTTGTCAGCCTGCTTTATCACTAACGATGAGTCTTCCTTAAGATTTTTTATTGCTGTCAATTGTCCCTTCGTGATATTGGGTTTTACAAATTTCTGCTGATATTCCAATTTATTTATTGATGACAAGAGAATTTGTTCGAATGCAAGTACTTGCTTAGGTACATTCTGGGTGGGTATGAAAGTGGATTTATTCCTAAGCCCCGTTGTCTCCATGTTGCTACTTGAAGGTTGATTGGCAAAAAATGCCTTTAGACGAATTTTGCGACAAAATTCTAATGTCTCAAGTTTTAATTTGGTGAAGTCTGTACGTCTCGTTGGGACAAATTTTAGCCCCAAGTTCAACACAGATTCTTCATCTTTTGACAATACCCGAGTTGATAAATTAACTACGGTGGACGGATTTTCTATGACTTGTAATAATTCCTCCGGGTTCGCATTTCCCATTGTGGTTTGAACCTTACCTTTTGCTGCTGGCCTTTGTCTAAAAAAGGAGTTTGTTTCTTGTTATTCCCTCCTCTTGAGTCCGAACCAGATGACTCAGAGGACGAAGTTTCGGAAAAAGTCTTATATCTATTTCTCGATCTACCTTGAAAATTTGAAAGTGCTCCTCTAGATTCTGGTTGGGAGTAGAAGTCGTCTTTGAGGAAGGGGTAAGCTCTTTCCAATGTGAAGGATTTTGAGTCCCTTTCGTACTGTGCTGTCTTATTGTTGATTGTGTTGTCTTTGAAAGATTGGATCTCTTTATCGATTTTCTCTAAAAGAGCTTTGGAATCAGTGACCACCTGGTTATCTCTGATGGCTGTGGTGAGTTCTTCAATCTCTTGTAGTTCTTTCGCGCATATTCTTTGGGCAGTTTCAATGGTATGGACCATGAGGTCCCTGCTGCACTTAGTATTTATGCAGCTGAAGCCCTTTTTATAATCTGCATCCTCAGTAAAAATGACTGGGACATTTTTAACCTGGAGCCCCCACGGGATGGTCCCACCCCTTAGGTGCTTCAGGAGAAAATGGCCGTGAAGTTCCGTACGGATCTGTTTCTTTCGGAGTCTGGTAAGTTTTTCGGTTTCGTTCTGCTGCTGAGCTGAAGAGCTCAGAGTGACTTCTGAAAAGGGGGATGTGGCTAATAAATTCTTAATATGATTTTCAGAAAAAGACAAAGTGTCCTTCTCACCCATTACTCGGGAAAGACGGGGTAGTCTTTCCGGGTAACGAACCAAAAAATCACTTAAGACACATAAAAAATTTCAATGCCCTTGAAACTCTCGCGAGTGTGCACTCGCTCTAAGATTTACAAAAAAACGGAGTTTGGTCCTGGGACAGGGGGTCAACTGGACCTAATATAATGAAACCAAAAAACAATGTTGTCCCCCGGAAATAATTTTCTCTCGCAACTTTGAGATTACAAACAAGGGAAAAAAACCTATTGTTTGTATGGGTTATTTTATTCAAACCCTTTTAGAAATTTTTATTAAACCATTTTGAAAGGCATTTTGAAGTTGAGAAAAACACTACTTACAAACATTTACACTATTTACAACTATCATACAAACAGTTCTAAACACCAAACAATAACTATGTACAAATGAATCCACAGTTATAAACAAGCTTCTTTTACAATAAGAAAAAACAACAATTATGTTCGCACAAATAATCAATCTTTGTGACAAATACAACTTATTAGAAAGCCCAACCAGGGTCAAAACAACAGGAAGAGGCAACAGAAAAATCACTTTGTACTCAACAATCAGTTACAGTTAACAAATGACTGTTACTTTTGCTCAATCGATAGTGCCTATTCGCCGTTATGCCGACGCGTTTCAAATCTGGATGGAATCACAGATTCTCTTCAGGGCTCTGTCAGTGTGATATTCTATAAAATAAAGGAAGCTTGATTTAGCCACTATTTACAAGGTTAAGACCCCCTAGAACACAGGGACAGAAGTCACAGATTTTTACCTTTTCACATGGATAACGCGATCCCGCGGTCCAATCATTCGAAATAGAGAGGGGCCTTTTATTATGCAGAGGTTCTGTTTTAAAAGATTGTGAGAAAGGATTTTTAATACCAAGCCTATCAGAGACATGCAGGTCGGTGGTCACATAACTTCAAAACAAACGTATCGTACCTTATCTTATTTGAAACGGAGGCGCCGCTAGCTATTTTCTCCACACATGGTTCATACGCTGTATGCTCATGAATGCTGCCGCCTGAAAAGCCACAAACATGTGCTGTACTTAATGGATGATCGTTAACTTAGCTAGCTCGGTCTAAAACCGCGGATATCAAACCCTTTAGCGTACCTGGATTTCTTTCTGAGGGGCAGTGGGTGGGTTAGCTGTTATCCCGGACTCTCGCTGGTAGGCGGGGGTGCCTCCGCAGTGTAACGCTGCGTGCTTCAATCTTGCTTCAATCTGCAATAGTTATGTTAAAGTTGTGAAGCGCGAAGAAGCTACTTGTCTGCTGTCTGCAGGAGACTCGCCGACACTCACCTCTCTTTCCAACCACGTGTCAGGAAATGCGAACTCATTGGTGGAAAACCACCATGTGAGGTAACTACTTCATAGCCAATCCGCCGCTAAGCATTATGGGCTTTGTAGTTAAACAGATACTTCGGGTTTATAGGCGGGAAATCTCAGATAAAGAGTTTAGCCCCGTTTGGGTACTATTAAATTTGAGTATCAGATACGCTTCTTTTCTCAGAAGCATTTCATCGCTGTTTCCACCCAAATTAGTTTGATTCAAGTTAAACAGCACAGTCCACTTGAACTCATTCTCCCCATGATTTTGATCAATAAAGTGTTGGACAAGGGGCGCTGTGAGCACTCTATTCTTGATGCGTGACCTATGTTGCGTCATGCGTGTATTGGCCTGTTGGTTTGTTTTGCCTATATAAATTTTGGACTCTAGAGAGAGACCCCACAAAGTCCCCACATCCTTTATACTGCGATTGGCAGAGATTACTCTGAAAAAGAATTATTTTCGTTTCAATGACGATTTTTACATGCAAGTCAAGGGCACCGCGATGGGGTGCCCTTATGCTCCTGAGATGGCCGTCCTTTTTATGGCGGCTTATGAAAAAAGATTCATAGAGACAAATAACCCCTACTCACAAAATATTATCCATTGGTATCGTTACATCGACGACGTGTGGCTCCTGTGGCAGGGGAGCACCGCCGACTTGAGTAACTTTCACCAATGGATAAATTCGAGACATCGTGACATACAATTCTCTTTAGATTCTGTTGGAAATGGGATCCCCGGCTGGCCAGGGCTTTCGCCAAAGTCAGTCAGAGACCACCACACCCAAGTCAGGGCAAGGGAGTTACACGCCAAGATAACCCCTACTCACCCTCTAGGTAACGTGGCGCGAGCAGCAAGGCTAAACTTGGAGGCGATGTAGGCTAAGTATTTGCGCACGCACCCCAGCAACAACACCCAAAGGCCCACCACAAAGGAAACTCCACACAAGGTTATATAAAAATAGCCTTTGTATTACACCAAAAACACATTAGATAAAACACACACTTTACAATGTGCCAGAGGCACGGGCAGAATTTACAAGGGATTATTTACAAGACAGGGCCACCTGGACCACTGTCAGGAATCAGAAGTAGCACTTTCAGAAATAGCACTTAGTACATAGAATATAGCACAAAATAGCACACAACCAGTAATCACTGGTAACAGGACCTCACTAGCACCACCTGTACTAGGGAGAAAACAACCACCTATGTATCACAATACCTGTAGGGGTGTAAGAGGAAAACACATGATGCATCACAATACATTCAGAGGTGTAAGGCACATGACGCATAATCAATACATTCAGAGGTGCAGAACAAATACCAACTGCGCCAAACTCACGTAAGTCACCACCTGTGACTGTCCCTAGGCCAACTGGCCTCTCTGGGGCTAGGACGCCCTGTGTCCAAAGTCAGGGTCCTAAACGTAGCAGTTGCCCACAAAGTGCTGGGCAACTGGTGCAATTGAGGAGGATGTGGCCACCCACTTGAGCCTCGTAGGCTCTGGCAAATAGAATTTCCCCTAGAACCTCTCTGGGCTCAAAAGGAATCACAGATGCAGCCTCACTGGGCTGTGGGGGTCCCTCACGGGGGACCCGGAACACTGGTAGTGCCTCAAGCCTCTCTTAGGCTCATCGAACACTAAATGCCCTTCTTGAGCCTCTCTGGGCTCAAAACACAAAGGGGGGGGGGGGCTCACGAGCCTCTCTGGGCTCTGCAAAACAACTGGTGCCCCCGGGGCACCTCGTGGCTCCAAGAAAAATGCCCCTGAGCCTCGCAGGCTCCAACAAACAAATGCCGCCGTTATGAGCCTTTCTGGGCTCTTGAAGCAAGACAGAGGCCCCCGTGAGCCTCCTCTGGGCTCAGAGAACAAAGAGCGAGGTCGCGCTAATGAGAGGGGGCGGGGCGGACACCGGCAATGTGTCCCGACGCCCCCCTCTCCTTTCCCAAGCACCAGCACTCACCGGCTGCTTCTTAGACGCTCTCTCCGCTCCCCGGTCAGCTTCTGGGGCGGCGGTTCCTCTCACCGGCTCCTCTCTCCACCGGCGGGACTCGTCTTGAGTCGTGGTGCTCTTCTCTCGTCCCGGGGCTCTCCTCTCCACTCGGGGAGCCTCGGGAACCCGGCCGGCAGCTTCTCTGCTGCGGGGGGTGGGACTTCCGGGTTGCCTGTCTCGGGCCGCGCTGCGATTGGTCAGCCGGCCCAGTGCTTCCGGGTCGCCGCGGGCAGCGCGGCGGCTCGCTTTTTAGGCAGGCAGGCGGCTTCCCAGGATCCGAGGAGTGGGCTCCCTCGTGAATCCAATAAATCAAACAAATAGGCGGCGTGGGCAGCCGCTCGAGCCGCGAAGTGCAGGGTGGGCACCTGCCTTACAGAAGCGCTCCCAGGCGCAAGGACGAAATAAAGCGCTCCCAGGCGCTAGGAGGGATCTGCAAGCGCTTCCAAGCGCTAAGAGGCAATTCCAGCGCTCCCAGCGCTAGAGGACAGCCCAAAGTCCAGCAAAAGTCCTTTCAAGGGGCAGGGGGCAAGGCTGGGCCCAGAGCCAGCACACTGGGTCTCCAGGCAGGGAGACACCCCAAGTGGCGGTCCTCTGGCCCAGCAGCAGCAGCAACAGCCCCCTCAGGATCCTGGAAGAGAACAACTTCAGTGGGGACACAGCCCCATTTTTATACAGTGCATTCCTTTGTTCAAGGGTGCAGAGTGGGGGCGGAACCAGTCGCAGCTGGTTCTTGAGTACTCTGTTTACCTCAGCCACCCTCTCTATTCACTGGCAGGGCTTGGGTCATTAGACACACCACAGGGGGGCGGAGCCAGCATTGTGTGGGGAAAACCCAGCCCATCCAGGACACAGGTACACTCCTCCCACACATCACTCATGCTAATCTCCCACTCACCACCGGGCAGACCCACCCAGACTTCCTGGAGCCTGGCATGCCAGCCAGCTCCAGCCAATCACACGCCAGCACCCTCACAGCACACGTACAGCCATGTCTAGAAATGATACTTCCCCACTAGACACATACAAGCCGCACATACCGTTGCGCAGCATTCATTCTCACGAGTTCACACATACCAGACTCAAGCCTGTACACCACACGCATCAGGAACTACCAGGGACACATACCTTCCCCATGCATTCCTATGGGCGGGCAGGCCTAGCTCAGCACATGCACTCAGAGTGCGCACGCACTTTCCACTGGGACACAGTGAAAGTGCGCAGAATCCAAAAATCACCATCTCCAGGTCACCATTTCAAGCAAAAAGTCTAGGGGTGAACCTGCCCTAAGGGCCAAAGTCCAACATAACCCCCTTCCAGCCAAAACGCAGGGGAGACCAATCACCACCGTGATGGACTTCCCTGCTTGGGGCGATAGAACACGGACGCGGGCCCACAACTGCAGGGACACCCTCCTGTTCTACGCCATCGTGAACCCAGGGGATTCCTTCTAAACACTCTGTCTGGACCAACTGGGCTACCCCACTGGTACTCCCAAGTTGTCCGCGGCCAGGACCAGGCCCTGGGCCACCCAGGTGCCACTGGTCCATGCCAATTCGCAGAGCGGGGGGTAGTAACCCCTGGCACATAGGAGCCATTTTCCACTCTTCCTGTCTGCAAGACAGGACTAGACTGCCACTGGTACTCCAGCCTAGGGCCTACAACCTCAGGCGGACCTGGAGTCTCAGGGAAGGCTCTCCTCCCCCTACCTCTTCTTCTAGGGTTCCTCCTCCCTCTGCGAGGGGTACACCTAGAACGCCATTCCAACCCAGGACTTATCCACTCAGGTTGCACCGGGGTCAGAGGTGGGCTCTCCCACCCTCTGCACCCCCTTCCAGAGGTCTGCCCTCTCCCACCTGGAGAAGTTCCTCTGGAAGAAGAACCGGTCAGGACACTGGTTACAGTCGTCCTACCCTTCAGGTCAGGCTGATCCTGAACCTGGCCTTCCAACCTCTGGTCTAAAACCTTCGGTGGAACAATTGCCTGGCACTCCAGGACTTCTGGGGACTTACACTCCATCCCCCTGAGGCTAACAAATGTCACATCTGTTGTGTGACTGTCTGTCTGGCGCAGATCTCCCGCCCTCTGTCCACCTGACAGTGCGTGACGATCCCCCAGACCAGAAGTGTTGTTACCATGGTCACTACACGGGAACCTAGCCCAATTGGGTAGTCCCTGACCCACTGGTCCTTCCACTGGGGAACTCCCCCAATCACTCCTCACTTTGGACTCCTGTACCCTCCCTACCGGAGCGGTACTGCCAGACTCTAGAACCACAGGAGCTCTGGTTACAGACACTCCAGGTCCTCTACTCACTAGGAGATCCTCCTCAAGTGGACTAACAGGACAGCCTAGGTCCCCAACCTGGTGTTCCCTCAAGAAACCACCCAGGTTCTGAGACAGGGCTTCGGGCCTCTGGGGGCTCTCAGCCACCCACTGACTCCTGCTCCACTGAGCCAGGCAGTCAGCCCCTACACCCTTCTCACTAACCAGGGACCTAGCTGGGCTACACTGAGCCTCTTCCACCACGCTGGGCTGGAAGATCCCTGACCCACTACTTTTGGAGTCACTCACCAATGACTCTACAGAACCTCTGGTCCCTTCCCAGCGGTCTGCTTCCTCTGCCAGCTCACATGGTTCAGACAATCCACACCCTAACAGGTGTTGGCGCAACCCTGGTGAACAACAACTGAGCAACTGCTCTCTGAGAAACATATCGAGCAATAGGTCCCAATCACATTTCGTGGGCTCCCGTACCCAATCACACAGGGCTCTACAACAGTCATCCTCAAAGTCTTCCCAAGACTGATGAGACGGTTTCCTAAGGTTCCTAAACCTCAACCTATTCTCCTCCTCTGGGGAAACAGGAACCATACTCTGGGAACTGGGACTTTCTAGACTGAGATTTAAATAGCTGCCACCACTGGACCCAACCCTCCCTGGGGGATCCAGACACTCAACACTGCGCGCAGGGGATAGTCTACCCTCCAGAGCTACTTTGCCTCTGGTGGCGGCCCTCTCAGCCTCCTCTATCCTGTCCTGCCCTAAGACCCTCTCGGTCTCCAGCTGTTGCTTCTTAACCTCCAGCTGTTGCCTTCTAATGCCCAGCTGTGCCATAGCCTGGGCATGCTCCAACCTGAGCTTTTCTAAAGCCAGCTGGTGCTCCCTTTCTCTCCTCCTATCTTCCAGCTCCTCTGGGGACAGGGAAAGGGATGAGGCGCTGCCTCCTAAACTGGACCCAGCAAGGGACTCCCTATCTATGGGGTCCTCACTATCTGCTGGCGTCCCTGTGCTATCATCTTCTTCCTCCTCAGACTCTTCAGGGCTCCCCTCTGACCCACCACCCTCATGGTGTGAGACCCGGGCCCTCTCCGCACTGTGCTCACGCTCCCAGTCATCCTTCTGCCATTGGATCAGGTTACCCCTAAGTTGGGACTGGGTGTCTGGCTCATTCACTGCAATGTCTCTCTCTTCGCAAAACTCTCTCAGTTCATGCAAAAACAGACCCCAGACATTAAAAGCAGACTCCATCTTGGCAAGATGCTCACAGACACGTGCAACACAGGGGACTTAACAATCTGAAGTAAGAGGACACAATTCCAAAACTTCAACAATCTCCTTATCAAAGAGAACTCATACTCATGCGTCCAGGAAAACACACCATTCATCCACACACACCCTCCCCTCGGATCGGTAAGGCAGTTTCTACCACCCCTGACTTCTCAACCTGACCAAAAGCGACACAGGTACCAAACTCTGGAAGCAGGGCGGGGGACAAATGTACTGAACACAATCAAATGACACTCTTCAGGAGAAGAAACAATGGAATTTCAAAAACACAATCCCCTTAAAATGTGGTCATCTAAATGCAGAGTTTTGTGGTATGGCCAGTTACTACTAAGGTACAACGCAAACACAAATCCTTATCCCACCGCTTGCCGCCAATGTTGGAAATGGGATCCCCGGCTGGCCAGGGCTTTCGCCAAAGTCAGTCAGAGACCACCACACCCAAGTCAGGGCAAGGGAGTTACACGCCAAGATAACCCCTACTCACCCTCTAGGTAACGTGGCGCGAGCAGCAAGGCTAAACTTGGAGGCGATGTAGGCTAAGTATTTGCGCACGCACCCCAGCAACAACACCCAAAGGCCCACCACAAAGGAAACTCCACACAAGGTTATATAAAAATAGCCTTTGTATTACACCAAAAACACATTAGATAAAACACACACTTTACAATGTGCCAGAGGCACGGGCAGAATTTACAAGGGATTATTTACAAGACAGGGCCACCTGGACCACTGTCAGGAATCAGAAGTAGCACTTTCAGAAATAGCACTTAGTACATAGAATATAGCACAAAATAGCACACAACCAGTAATCACTGGTAACAGGACCTCACTAGCACCACCTGTACTAGGGAGAAAACAACCACCTATGTATCACAATACCTGTAGGGGTGTAAGAGGAAAACACATGATGCATCACAATACATTCAGAGGTGTAAGGCACATGACGCATAATCAATACATTCAGAGGTGCAGAACAAATACCAACTGCGCCAAACTCACGTAAGTCACCACCTGTGACTGTCCCTAGGCCAACTGGCCTCTCTGGGGCTAGGACGCCCTGTGTCCAAAGTCAGGGTCCTAAACGTAGCAGTTGCCCACAAAGTGCTGGGCAACTGGTGCAATTGAGGAGGATGTGGCCACCCACTTGAGCCTCGTAGGCTCTGGCAAATAGAATTTCCCCTAGAACCTCTCTGGGCTCAAAAGGAATCACAGATGCAGCCTCACTGGGCTGTGGGGGTCCCTCACGGGGGACCCGGAACACTGGTAGTGCCTCAAGCCTCTCTTAGGCTCATCGAACACTAAATGCCCTTCTTGAGCCTCTCTGGGCTCAAAACACAAAGGGGGGGGGGGGCTCACGAGCCTCTCTGGGCTCTGCAAAACAACTGGTGCCCCCGGGGCACCTCGTGGCTCCAAGAAAAATGCCCCTGAGCCTCGCAGGCTCCAACAAACAAATGCCGCCGTTATGAGCCTTTCTGGGCTCTTGAAGCAAGACAGAGGCCCCCGTGAGCCTCCTCTGGGCTCAGAGAACAAAGAGCGAGGTCGCGCTAATGAGAGGGGGCGGGGCGGACACCGGCAATGTGTCCCGACGCCCCCCTCTCCTTTCCCAAGCACCAGCACTCACCGGCTGCTTCTTAGACGCTCTCTCCGCTCCCCGGTCAGCTTCTGGGGCGGCGGTTCCTCTCACCGGCTCCTCTCTCCACCGGCGGGACTCGTCTTGAGTCGTGGTGCTCTTCTCTCGTCCCGGGGCTCTCCTCTCCACTCGGGGAGCCTCGGGAACCCGGCCGGCAGCTTCTCTGCTGCGGGGGGTGGGACTTCCGGGTTGCCTGTCTCGGGCCGCGCTGCGATTGGTCAGCCGGCCCAGTGCTTCCGGGTCGCCGCGGGCAGCGCGGCGGCTCGCTTTTTAGGCAGGCAGGCGGCTTCCCAGGATCCGAGGAGTGGGCTCCCTCGTGAATCCAATAAATCAAACAAATAGGCGGCGTGGGCAGCCGCTCGAGCCGCGAAGTGCAGGGTGGGCACCTGCCTTACAGAAGCGCTCCCAGGCGCAAGGACGAAATAAAGCGCTCCCAGGCGCTAGGAGGGATCTGCAAGCGCTTCCAAGCGCTAAGAGGCAATTCCAGCGCTCCCAGCGCTAGAGGACAGCCCAAAGTCCAGCAAAAGTCCTTTCAAGGGGCAGGGGGCAAGGCTGGGCCCAGAGCCAGCACACTGGGTCTCCAGGCAGGGAGACACCCCAAGTGGCGGTCCTCTGGCCCAGCAGCAGCAGCAACAGCCCCCTCAGGATCCTGGAAGAGAACAACTTCAGTGGGGACACAGCCCCATTTTTATACAGTGCATTCCTTTGTTCAAGGGTGCAGAGTGGGGGCGGAACCAGTCGCAGCTGGTTCTTGAGTACTCTGTTTACCTCAGCCACCCTCTCTATTCACTGGCAGGGCTTGGGTCATTAGACACACCACAGGGGGGCGGAGCCAGCATTGTGTGGGGAAAACCCAGCCCATCCAGGACACAGGTACACTCCTCCCACACATCACTCATGCTAATCTCCCACTCACCACCGGGCAGACCCACCCAGACTTCCTGGAGCCTGGCATGCCAGCCAGCTCCAGCCAATCACACGCCAGCACCCTCACAGCACACGTACAGCCATGTCTAGAAATGATACTTCCCCACTAGACACATACAAGCCGCACATACCGTTGCGCAGCATTCATTCTCACGAGTTCACACATACCAGACTCAAGCCTGTACACCACACGCATCAGGAACTACCAGGGACACATACCTTCCCCATGCATTCCTATGGGCGGGCAGGCCTAGCTCAGCACATGCACTCAGAGTGCGCACGCACTTTCCACTGGGACACAGTGAAAGTGCGCAGAATCCAAAAATCACCATCTCCAGGTCACCATTTCAAGCAAAAAGTCTAGGGGTGAACCTGCCCTAAGGGCCAAAGTCCAACAGATTCAAGTAATGTTAAAATGACCTTTCTTGATGTTGAAATGAGTAATGTGGGAGGTATCTTGAAATCATCACTTTTTAGGAAGAAAACGGATAAAAACACCATCCTTCATTATGGCAGCTCGCACCCAAGAAATTTGAGGGCGAACTTGCCTTATGGACAACTGCTCAGAATTCGGCGAAATTGTTCAGAAGTTGACCAGTTCGAGAAACATGGCCAACAGTTTTGCAATGATTTGGTCAAACGAGGCTATCCAGGTAAACTACTTAAGCATTCGTTTAAGAGGGCCCGTTATACACCAAGAGATTGTCTCTTTGAGAAAAAACAGAAGCGTGAACTTGAAAGCTTGGTTTGCGTTACCACGTTTTGTGCGGAAACTCACAAAATTCGACAGATGGTTTTGAAACATTGGCATTTGTTAGAACAATTGGAAATGCCATTTCCCCGTCCAATATTTGCCTTTAAAAAAAGCCAGAATATTGGACAGCAATTAGTTCGCGCAGATATTAGAATACCAAAACCAAAAAGCGACTTATTGTCGCAATGGGGACTGAAACCTATTGAGGGCCACCATAGATGTGGGAATTGTATCGCTTGCGATACAACGATTGAAGGGAAAACTTTCTGCCATTCCATTACAACGTGGACTCATTCGAACTTCACGAATTGTCGAACTAAAAACGTGGTGTACGCCATCATCTGCCCTTGCCCTAAAATTTATATAGGCAAAACAAACCAACAGGCCAATACACGCATGACGCAACATAGGTCACGCATCAAGAATAGAGTGCTCACAGCGCCCCTTGTCCAACACTATATTGATCAAAATCATGGGGAGAATGAGTTCAAGTGGACTGTGCTGTTTAACTTGAATCAAACTAATTTGGGTGGAAACAGCGATGAAATGCTTCTGAGAAAAGAAGCGTATCTGATACTCAAATTTAATAGTACCCAAACGGGGCTAAACTCTTTATCTGAGATTTCCCGCCTATAAACCCGAAGTATCTGTTTAACTACAAAGCCCATAATGCTTAGCGGCGGATTGGCTATGAAGTAGTTACCTCACATGGTGGTTTTCCACCAATGAGTTCGCATTTCCTGACACGTGGTTGGAAAGAGAGGTGAGTGTCGGCGAGTCTCCTGCAGACAGCAGACAAGTAGCTTCTTCGCGCTTCACAACTTTAACATAACTATTGCAGATTGAAGCAAGATTGAAGCACGCAGCGTTACACTGCGGAGGCACCCCCGCCTACCAGCGAGAGTCCGGGATAACAGCTAACCCACCCACTGCCCCTCAGAAAGAAATCCAGGTACGCTAAAGGGTTTGATATCCGCGGTTTTAGACCGAGCTAGCTAAGTTAACGATCATCCATTAAGTACAGCACATGTTTGTGGCTTTTCAGGCGGCAGCATTCATGAGCATACAGCGTATGAACCATGTGTGGAGAAAATAGCTAGCGGCGCCTCCGTTTCAAATAAGATAAGGTACGATACGTTTGTTTTGAAGTTATGTGACCACCGACCTGCATGTCTCTGATAGGCTTGGTATTAAAAATCCTTTCTCACAATCTTTTAAAACAGAACCTCTGCATAATAAAAGGCCCCTCTCTATTTCGAATGATTGGACCGCGGGATCGCGTTATCCATGTGAAAAGGTAAAAATCTGTGACTTCTGTCCCTGTGTTCTAGGGGGTCTTAACCTTGTAAATAGTGGCTAAATCAAGCTTCCTTTATTTTATAGAATATCACACTGACAGAGCCCTGAAGAGAATCTGTGATTCCATCCAGATTTGAAACGCGTCGGCATAACGGCGAATAGGCACTATCGATTGAGCAAAAGTAACAGTCATTTGTTAACTGTAACTGATTGTTGAGTACAAAGTGATTTTTCTGTTGCCTCTTCCTGTTGTTTTGACCCTGGTTGGGCTTTCTAATAAGTTGTATTTGTCACAAAGATTGATTATTTGTGCGAACATAATTGTTGTTTTTTCTTATTGTAAAAGAAGCTTGTTTATAACTGTGGATTCATTTGTACATAGTTATTGTTTGGTGTTTAGAACTGTTTGTATGATAGTTGTAAATAGTGTAAATGTTTGTAAGTAGTGTTTTTCTCAACTTCAAAATGCCTTTCAAAATGGTTTAATAAAAATTTCTAAAAGGGTTTGAATAAAATAACCCATACAAACAATAGGTTTTTTTCCCTTGTTTGTAATCTCAAAGTTGCGAGAGAAAATTATTTCCGGGGGACAACATTGTTTTTTGGTTTCATTATATTAGGTCCAGTTGACCCCCTGTCCCAGGACCAAACTCCGTTTTTTCGGTATCAGGATAGCAGTTCAATGATGGTCGGTCTTTGTTCAGGAGCTCTTCTTGGGTGTAGACGTTTTCTGTCGTGGCCAGGGTCGAGGAGATTTTCTTGCAATGGTGGGCGTGCAGCCAGTGCCTTTTTCCCTCCACTCGAAGAGCCGTCCGAGTGGTGATCAGTACTTGCCAGGGGCCCGTCCACCGGGGTTCCAGACTCTTTGCCCGTTGAAAGTTCCGGACTAAAACATAATCTCCCGGTTGGATATCGTGACCGGGGCCCCTGGAAGCATCGGGGATGGCCTGCTGCACCTGTTGATGAATGACAGACAACGTTTTAGTTAATTTGCACAAATAATCTGACAGCAGGACGTCGGGGACGTCGTGAATGGAGGTTGGTTTGGGGGCAGTCCAGAGGTTCATTGGTCGCCCAAACACCACCTCGTAGGGGGTCAAGTGGTGCTTAGTGGAAGTGGAGCGCATCGATAGCAATGCCAGTGTGACGGCATCTGGCCACTTGAGTCCTGTGGTGGCCACTATCTTTGACAGTTTCAGTTTCAGTGTAGCATTGTGTCGTTCAACTAGGCCAGCGGATTGGGGGTGGAAGACCGCATGGAACCTTTGCTTTACCCCTAGCCCCTTCAAGATTAGTTGGATAACTTCAGCTATGAAGTGGGGGCCATTGTCGCTCCATAAAATTCGACAAAGGCCGTAGCGAGGGAAAAACTCTTTTAGTAGTACTTTGGCAGTAGTCATGGCAGTGTTATCACGGGTTGGATAGGCTTCCACCCATTTGCTGAAGGCACATACAATGACTAATACGTACTTCAAGCCATGGCATCTCTCCAGCTGGATATAATCCATCTGGAGGATCTCAAAGGGGTGATCGGGGATCCCAAACCCTCCCCGGGGTACCACAGTTCCTTTCCCGGGGTTGTGTTGTAGGCAGATAAGGCACTGCTGGACCAGGCGTTTGGCTGAGTCGGGGATTTTGTTGTTGGGCCAGACTTTGGAAATGAGTTCAATCATGGGGGCAGAACCTATGTGTGCAGGGGAGTGTACCATAGTCAGCATGGGAATCAAGTATGAGTCAGGCAGCAACCTTTTTTTAGAGTGTTTTGTCCGCCAGCAGCCTTCATCGTCCTTCAGACCCACCCGTGCCCATTCAGTCAGTTCGTGAGGTGTGCTGGCCGACTGGATGTCCCTAATCGTTTCCCTAGCGTCAGTCCATTTTTCTGCTTGTGACCTGGTCACATATATGCGTGTCGTTGTCCTATTTTCAGCTGTGGTTCGGGCAGTGATGTCGGCCAGTGTGTTTCCCTGTCCAACTAAGTCCGTCACCTTCTTGTGTGCCTGACATTTGATCACTGCTAATCGTTTGGGGAGGAGAACTGCTTCAATCAGGGTGGAGACTAGATCTCCGTGAAGGATGGGCGTGCCGTGGGACGTCAGGAATCCCCTTTCCCTCCACAAGAGCCCAAAATGATGAACCACCCCGAAGGCATACTGGCTGTCCGTGTAAATGTTCGCCGTGGTTCCTGCTGCTATGATACATGCTCGTGTGAGGGCAATTAGCTCTGCCGCCTGTGCGGATCGTTGCGTGATGCGGGCTGTTTCAACTACTGTTTGGGCTGTTGTCACCGCATAGGCAGCTGAAGTGGAACCGTCTGGGAGTTTGATACAAGAGCCGTCTACCCATAGCTCTCCATCAGGGTCTGTAAAAGCAGTGTCTCTAAGGTCAATTCTACTTCTGGTCTGTTCGTCCGTGAGGGTCACACAGTCGTGTATAGGGGGCACATCGGGGTCATTTTCAGGCAAGGGCAACAGTGTAGCAGGATTCAAAGTCGTGCACCTCTTCAGAGTGATGTGGGGTGCAAGTAGAGTCAATTCGTACCCCGTCAGTCGCGCACTAGTCAGGTGTTGGGTCTTGGTCTGGTTCAAAAGGGTGTCAACTGCGTGGGGTACTAACACCGTGAGAGAGTTCGAAAGTACAATTCCCTCACTCTGACGGATAGAGACAGCAGCGGCGGCTACTGCTCGAAGGCAGGCAGGTAAAGCTCTGGCGACTGGGTCAAGAGTGGCAGAGAAGTAGGCACAAGGGCGTTGTTTGGAGCCGATGGGCTGAGTTAGAACAGACAATGCGCATCCCTCCCTGTCGTGAGTGAAGAGAGAGAAGGGCTTGGAATAATCTGGCGTTCCTAGGACAGGTGCCGAGCAAAGGGCATCCCGCAACTCCTTAAAGGACGCTTGGCATTCGGGGGTCCAAGGGAGTGGGAAGGGAACATCTTTGGCCAACAGGGAGAGCAGGGGCTTTATAATGAGACTGAAATTAGGTAACCATTGTCGGCAAAAGGAGGTAAGGCCCACCAATGAACGGACTTGCTTCTGTGTTTTTGGGATGGGGGTGTCTAGGATGGTTTGGATTCGGTCGGGTGTAAGTTTCCTCCCTTCTTTGGACAGGAGATGGCCTAGGTATGTCACTTGAGGTTGGCAGAACTGCAGTTTCTTTTTGGAGACTTTGTGGCCATTCTCCGCAAGAAAGTGCAAGAGTTGGATAGTGGCTGTGATTGCGAGAGGAGTGGTGTCGGCCGCCAAAAGGATATCATTGACATATTGGATCAACACCACTCCATCTGGTAGCTGGACGGCGTCCAGCTGTCTTTTGAGGGCCTGGCTGTAGATGCTGGGACTTTCAGTGTAGCCCTGGGGAGCTCTACAAAATCGATACGAACGGTTTTTTAAGGTGAAGCCAAAGAGATAACGGCTGTCTGGATGGATGGGGATAGAGAAAAATGCATTTTTGAGATCAATAACGGTGAAGGTGGTGGCAGTGGATGGGATGAGGGTCAGAATGGTGGTGATGTCTGAGACTACGGGGTACTGTGGAATTACCACTTTGTTGACTTCTCGCAGGTCGATGATGAAGCGGTACGCTTTTTCATCCCCCTCACCTTGCTTCTTAACAATGGGTAGGATAGGGCTGTTGCAAACATTACTAACCACTTCCTCTACCACTCCTGCATCTACCAGGGACTGAATAATCGCTACCAATACCTTCTCGCCTTCGGGCGATATCCGGTACTGTGGGAGTTTCGGGAGTATGGCGTCTGGTCGAACAGTTATGTGCACAGGATCGATCATCATTCGTCCTACATCCGAGTCGTTTCTGGCCCACAGGTACAGGGGTAGGGTGTCGAGCAAGGTTAGGTCAGCATCAGTGATAGAGTACATATGTCGTGCAGGGCAGGATCTGGACATGCTCGGGTTGTCGTACAGGATGACTCGGACTCCATCTGGGGATCACCTAATAGTAGCTCGGAAATGTTTTAGTAGATCGATACCCATAATGGCGTCAGGGGAGTTGGAGGAGAGCAGAAATGTTGTGTCCGTGGGGTTGTTTCCTAGGTCAAAGGAGATAGGTACAGACAGGGGATTAGTGGAGGGCGTTCCATCGAAACCTATCGATGTAATGTGTGAGCCAGACAAGGGTGCCCTTGGAATCAGTCGCTTTGATAATACACTACGTGTTGCTCCAGTGTCTACCAAGAATGGAGACTTTGTACCCAGGACCTTAGCGGTGACGTAAGGACCTTGCTGGTCAACACAGAGCTCGACTGGATCCCTCCCTTGCCCCTGGCAGTCCTATGCGAAGTCGGGGGTGTTCTCACTGTCAGATAGTTGGTACTGGTTTTGTCGGGGACGGTCAAATGTGTTCGATCTTCCTGGTCTGTCGCTGTTGGTGTCGTTTGTGTACCCCCGTCCCTGTCCTCTAGTCCTGGGACCATTTGTCATGTCCCTCGTTTCTTTATTTTTAATTAGTTCCAGAAGAGCCGGACATTGAGACTTCCAATGCCCGAATCCTCTGCAAAATGCACACTGATTATCTTCTATGTCCCTACGTCCAGAGTAGGGAGTGGATGTGCGGTCCTTTGGGGGTGGATTTCTAGGGGCAATTGATTGATAGCTACCCCTGTGTAGTTCTTTCCCGACTGCCACCCCTTGGATCTGGGCTATCATTACCCTTTCTTTCAAATCTTTCTTCTTTCTCTCGGTTGCCCTATCATTCTCATTCTTTTGGTGCTCATAGTACTGAGCCATTTGGAGGATAGCGGCGGGTTTGGAGGCCCCCCAACTACTCTCGCTTGTTTGTAACTTTTGAGAAACCTCTTGTGTCAGACCCTTTACGTAGTTTTGCACAAATAGGTGTTGTCCGGTTGCGGTGGTCATGTCTTGGCCACTGTAGTCGGAGAACACTGTTTCAAATCGGGAGAAGTATTCTGATACGTCTTCCTGGGGTTTCTGACGGCAAGCCGTGACTATTGACCAATCTACCTTTTTCTCTGGGATGAAGGTTTTTAGCTTCTGAACTATTTTGTCCGGAAGTTCCAGTATGTCTTTTATCGGTTTCCTTCCGGGCTCTTGTCGTCTATCTAGCTCACTGAGTTGATTCCAGGTATGTCCGAACAGATCTGTGTGTTCGGCTTTCCGGATTTGCTTCCACACGTCAGCTGGCAAACATAACCCGAAAAACAAATCAATGTCTGCTAGAGTCATTATCGTCGAGCCCAAGGCTGTGCCTAATTCGGTGTAAAATGCTGTCGGGTTCTTCCTTAAATCAGGCAAGGTTTGCCTAAAGGTTAAAATATCTTGTCGATCCCATGGTTGGTAAACCCAATTGTACACAACCCTTCCTTTTGCGTCTGCGTGGTTGATATCGTCATTTGTTCCCTGACCTCTTGGGGGAACCCAGTAGGGGGCGGCTTCTCTGATAGGCATCATAGTGTTGGCTACTTCTAATGGGGGCTCAGCCGTTTCAGAGACTGTGATCTTGACCTCTGGTTTCTGTTCAGTGAGATGGCGGAAGACCTCAAGCGTTTGCATGAAGAGGTCCGTCACATCATGCTCAGTCCCATCGCCAACATCGATCTTTCTATATAGAGCCGTCAGCTTAGCAGGACCCTTAGTTTGATACCTATCCTCATATGCGTTCAGGGTGTGGAAGCTGAACCGTAAAATGAAATGCCGTCTGTGGCTACCGGCATGTGAATTGTACATATCCATCGCATATTCCTCGCTCTCTTTCCGTTCTACCAGTGTCTTTGCTATCTTATCAATCCCATCCCGCTCGTCTTTGCTCAACCTATTTGGTCTTGCCGTTAGCTGCTTGCTAGTCTCGAGTTCATCTGATGTTGTTACCAATGTGGCTGGTGCGGAGGCCGTAAGAGCCGGGGCACTAGCGCTAGGGTCTCCCTCGCCCGCACTCAGGACTGGTAGGTGCTGTGCCAGTGGCTGGCAGGGGGCGTAAGGAGGGGGCATGTAGATGATCGGAGGACCTAGCAGTAACTCGTCGTTTGCCCGTTGTTTGGAGGGCATCTCTGGGTAGAGCGTAGAGGGGGTCCTAACAGGGCATTGGCCTGTCGACCCCGATTCTTGCGTTTGTCTAACTTCCTCTCTCCTTTTTATCTCTTCATCTAGTTCCTTCGCTGCCAGGTGGGCTGCCTTTCGCAACTCTTTCCCTATTCTTACTTCCTCTCTTTTCCTTCGTTGCTCTGCTTCTTTGCGCCACATGCCGATACTATCCAGCATGGTGGGTGTTACTTTATTTATTCTAACAGCTGCTTCTAGTGCTTTTATTTTATGATCATCAAAGGAACCTATCAGTGGCCACTGACTTTCGGGGTCCTTTTTTGTATATTTATGCCATAACTTACTATAAGCTATAGCGACTAGTCCTTGTTTAATGAACATGTCTTTATTAGGGGTGCCCTCCAATGGAGCTGGATGGTTCATCTCTAATAAGCGGTCCGGGTTGTTCCAACTACCAATCAGTGGGGAGAAGACAGGCATGACAGATTACAACGGGGGACTAGTATTTCAATCAATCAAACAATCAATCAATTCGCAATTCGTCGTGTGTCACGACCTTACCCGGACCGCATGGACAGTTTCTTGTCTTCCGCTTCCAGCGCCCGATCGTCCTCTACTCTCTGCTGCTACCGTGGCACTCCTGATGGTTCCCAGTCAGGACCGTAGATCACTCGGGGGAGGTCTGCTTGGAACCAGTGAAGTTCAGATGATCGGCTGTCAGACGAGGGTCTATCGGAAGGAGCTCTTCCGATCGTTGCAGTCGTTCACTGTGTCGTTGGGACCTCTCCCACTGGATCCACGTGTCGCTGATGGGCCCCACACGTTGGGACGCCACTTGAGGAAAGTCAGGAAACTGGTCAGGCAATTTAGTCGATGATTCTTAAGTAATTTTGCCCGGCGTTAAACGCCTCTAATACCATACGAAGATTATCAATAAAGAGGCAGGCGCTGGAGACAGGAAGACAGGAAACACGTTTTATTCCGACGGAGCAGAACACATCAGATCGGACAACAAAGTATCGTCTCGAGGTGCTCTCTAACAGCCTCTCTGAGACCTAGCCTTTTATACACTGGTTTGTGACTTGTGACCGTTCTTTATTACAATAAAGACATTGTGAAGTAGCGAAAGATGACATCCCCGGTACCCCACCCCCCCCAGTTCCGGCTCACTCCAACACGTGGCTACAGAAGAGGTCCTCACCCCCCATACAATAAGAGGAGGCTATCACGCAGCTGAGTGTTCCGCCGATTCCTTTGGAATGTGTGCGCCTGATCGAATCTCAAGGGGTGGGGAAGCCATGATTAATAGTAGCGTCTTTTGAAAAGGGTCGAGTGCATACAGTAGTGGGCAATAAACTGTATCCTCAGGCCAAGGGATGACCAGCGGTCCGTACAGACAATCGGGCTCAGAGGAAGGGGTCATCAAAGGAGAGGTATTCATGAAAGAAAGGATCAGTGTGGATAATCGAGCGTAGAGGGAGGGTTTATCAAAAGAGGGGTATTCATGGAAGGAAAGGAGGTGTTGGTCAGGCGCGAGGTGTGATTCCCAAAGACAGAGTCATGCGGAAGAGGAGGGTTCATGACTTGCGCATGTGAGTGCGGGGTCAGCCAGAGTGCATGGGGGAGGCTTGCAGGGTCAGGGAAGTGCGCTGATGATCGATCGTGAACAGGGAGACCATGGTACCTAAAATGGCTATCGTGTATGTTCCTACGTGGGTCTGAGGAATGGACAAGATGGCGCAGATGATGTTCAGTTCACGAACTAAAATTCCACACCCGCACCCCTGACACTGCTCTAAGTACCCGCACCCCTGGCACTGCTTCCAGTACTCGCACCCCTGGCACTGCTCCAAGTACCGCACCCCCGGTATTGATTCTCGGTGCCCTCAGCCCGGGCACTTCTCCCAGGCCCCTCTCGGGACGATTCCAGAACCCTCCACTCCGAGCACATTGAGGCAGCAGCCGCCGAGGGAGAGTTGAGCTGGAGGGCAGCGCTGGGCTCGGTGGCTGACGCCTCGAGCTCCTACGGGTGTCTGAAGTGAACCCGGGGCTGATGGCTCGAGCTTTTGGGATGTCTGACCTCATAATCGATGTCTCGATCTCTTAGGCTGCCTTACCCCTGCCTGATGTCTGACCCCATGGCTGATGTCTGACCCCATGGCTGATGTCTGACCCCATGGCTGATGTCCGACCCCTGACCCCCTGGCTGATGTCTGACCCCCTGGCTGATGTCTGACCCCCTGGCTGATGTCTGACCCCCTGGCTGATGTCTGACCCCCATGGCTGATGTCTGACCCCATGGCTGATGTCTGACCCCCTGGCTGATGTCTGACCCCCTGGCTGATGTCAGACCCCCTGGCTGATGTCGGACCCCCTGGCTGATGTCGGACCCCCTGGCTGATGTCTGACCCCCTGGCTGATGTCTGACCCCCTGGCTGATGTCTGACCCCATGGCTGATGTGTGACCCCCTGGTTGATGTCTCGTCCTCTTAGTATGTCTGAGCCCCACTGTTGCTGAGATCTCGCTCTCTATGGATGTCTGATCCTTGCGGCTGAGGCCCCCGCCTCGGTTCTTTGGGTGTCTGACCCTTACTGTTGAGATCTCGGGCTCCTCGGGAGTCTGACCTCAAGGGCTAAGCACTCGGCTCTTGCGTGTTTGCACCTGAGGACATGCGCTCACGTCACGTGTAAAAGGTGTATTAGAAGAGCTCAGCAGAGCCCGGCCTGGTGCAGATGTCTGACGCCCGGCTCAAGAGTCTGCCAACGCCACAGCGGAGTCTCAGGTGAGCCACTTACAGAACAGCAGTCGAACCTTGAAATGGTGTAGGTTTGCCCACTTCACTCACAGTTATGTTATCATAGACTTATATGACGTGCCTTAAGCACTCGGGGCCTCATTTATGAGAAGTGACGCGCCTGCTTAGATGCGTTACTTTGTAAATAGGGTGCAACAGGGGGCATGTTTCACGCCGCCGATGCGTCACAATAAGTGATGCAATGGAAGTGCAAAACTATCGCAAAGGCCTCATACATAAGGCCCTTGGAGAACGCTTCAAAGCGCATTCGTGGAGGGCGTCTTCCACACTCTGTTGTTTAGCCTTAAGCTCTCTTAAAGAGCCAACTTTACACCAATTTCTAAAGCTTTGGAAGTTTTCAGTAGCCTTGATGCCAGAACCTTTCACAGTACAGCGCCTTGAGAGACTACCCTAGCGCTGCCCGAGCAACCGCAAAGACCCTTTGTCGGTCCAGAGGGCCGGGCCCCTGAGCCTCTCTGTGGCCTGGCCATGCGAGCTTCTGATTGGCGGAGCTCAGAGTGGCTAGTGCCACAAGCTGGGGGATGTTCTTTGCAGATTGAACCTTAAAGTTGCAGCTATTGCCTCCCACAGTAATCTGTGAACACATCACTAGTTAGTGTTCCTGATAAGCTCCCAGGTTCTTTGCACCAGGACTAGTTAAAGGCAGTGATCCTAGCCCCCCGCTTAGGGAATATCCCCTCTGAGGTGGGAAATGTCTCTTGTTTGTCACCGTTGAGGGCTAGCGGGAGGACTAGCTTGATAGCTAGCTTGAGGGCTACCTTAAAGTCAAGCATGAGGGCCGGCTCCACAGATATCTTGAGGACTGGCTCCAGGGCTAGGTTGAGGGCCACTTTGAGGGCTAGCATGAGAGCTAACTTGATGGATAGCTTGAAGGCTGTCCAGAGGATATCTTGAGGGCTAACTGGAGGTTCAGCTTGTGGGATACCTGAGGCTAGCTTGAGGACTAGGGTGCTTGTGGGATACCTTAAGGGCCAGCCTGAGGGGTACCTTAAGGGCCATCTTGGGGGCCGGCTTAAGGGCCAGTTTGAAGGCCAAATTGAGGTCTAGCCGGAGGGCCAGCTTGTGGGATACCTAAGGCTAGCTTGAGGACTAGTTTGCCGGGCAGCTTGAGGGTTATCTTGAGGGCTAATTTAATGGCCAACGTCAGGGATAATTTGAGGGCTATTTTGAGACCTTAGGCGAGGGCCAGCTTGACGGCTACCTTGTAGGCAAGCTTGAAGGCAACATTAAAGTCTGGCTGGAGGGCCAGCTTTTGGGGTACCTTAAGGGCCAGCTTGTGGGGTACCTTAAGGGCCAGCTTGGGGGCCGGCTTGAGGGCCAGTTTGAAGGCCATATTGAGGTCTAGCCAGAGGGCTAGCTTGCCGGGTACCTTAAGGGCTAACTTGAGGACTAGCTTGCAGGCCAGGTTGAGGGCCAGCTAAGGGTCAGTGTGAGGGCGAGCTTGAGGGCGAGCTTAAGGGCCAGCTTGATGGCTGGCTTGAGGACCAGCTTAAGTGTCAGTGTATGGGTGAGCTTAAGGGCCAGCTTGAGGAGTAGCTTGAGGGCCTGCTCGCGGGAAAGCTTGTGGACTAGCTTGCAGACCAGCTTGAGCGCAAGCTTGAAGGTTAGTTTGAGGGCCAGGTTGAGGTTCAGCGTGCTCTCATGCACCCAGCAATAAATCTCCTGTACATGGGGCCGAAAGCGATAGTTAGCCTTGTAGCCTCCTGGCTAGAGCTGAGGCTCACCTGATAGGTCCTAATTGCATCTGTTAACAGGGGCGTAGCTTTCAATAGTGCAGCAGGTGCAGTGGCACCGCGGTCTAGGGGTTTGAGGGGCCCACTGCCCTCCATTATAGCGTGTTTTTTGACCCAAAGAAGGGGATGGTAGTCACATTTTGCTTGTTTCCACCAGGCCCATGACACCCTTGCTACACCCCTGTCTGATGAGGGAAATTTACTAGGTTGCTCTCTCGGGGTCACAGCTAAGGTCCCTGGCTTGAAGAGGGAATGTTCAGCCCCACGTTTTCCAGGTGCCTGTCAGGTCCTGGCTTCTCCTGGTAGCCCCAGCCTCTGCCCTGCTCTTTCCCTGGGGTAAAGTGCCCCCCCCCCCCACCTCTAGTCCTGTGTGGTCCCCAGAGAGGGAGATGAACTGTGGTAAACATGGCACATTTATATATAAATACAACCATTTACAAATGGAGGTAAAAATAATTGTGTATAACATGAGTAGTCGGTCTGGCAGATACCTAAAGATTAGATCTCAGAGCGATAAAAGGCGCCCCCACCCGGTCATGGGAGGTCACTTCTAGAGAAGCACAGCTGGCACACTGTTCATCTATTTTTAAACTCCTTCCTGGTAAGCCTGCGCCTGGCTGACCCGATTAGTCTTCCAGACACGGGTACAGGACCATGTAGTGGCTGCCCGCCAGACTCTGAAATAGGAGTGGCATCGCTTGCGTTATGTCGGGTAGTGTAATTCGGCAACATTACTGGAAAATTACACAAAGTGATGCATAATTCCACCCTGCAGCAGTCCATTCGGGTAAAAATTCAATCCGAAAGTGTAATTTCGAGTTGCTTTGTAGTTGCTCACATTCAAAACATTGCCTCTCACTTTTGTATTTGCAGTTTTGTAATGTGAGCGCAGGAGAGAGGGAGAGATAGAGAGAGAGGGATATATATATATATATATGTATATATATATATATATATATATATATATATATATATATATATATATATATATATATATATATATATATATATATATATATATATATATACGTGTGTGTGCGTGTGTATATATATATATATATATACAATTGAAGTACAATAAGGTGATTGATTGCTTGTGCAAAAATGTATTACTCAGTTGCTACGCGTTTCGACAGTGCAACTGTCATGATCACACCTGAAGAAACCGGTCCTAGGATGCTTGTTTCTAGTCCAAGGAGGACCTTGCCTGGCAGTTCGGGCTGGACTGTTCCCATTGGGCGCAGGGTCAAGACTGATTTGCATATGGCTGCGTCTAAACTGGAATGGCATTTGTCACTCTGAGTGGGACGGGTATGCTCAGACGTGAGTCCTGTGCTCTCCATGCCACTGGAGTCAAGCTATCCTGGCTGATCAGGGCTGAAAGCCCAAAACTGGTCCTAGGATGCTTGTTTCCAGTCCAGGGAGGACCTGGCTTGGCAGTTCGGGCTGGACTGGTCCCGTGGGGCACAGGGTCAAGACTGATTTGCATATGGCTGGATTCAAACTTGAATGGCATGGTGAGCAAAAAAACGATGGATTTAGGCCCAGATCTCTTTACTGGGGTGAATGTATGACATTGTTCTGCATTCTGTCCATCATTTGTTGTTTTTTCATTGATCACACCTTTGACATACATTTTGTTAATTAGCCACCCCCCACCCCCCACAGAGAACAGACCTTGAAGTGCTTGTTTTCAGAAGCCACCTTCTTCCTACAAATACGTTTTGACCTACCCAATAGAAGCTTAAAGGTAGCACTGCAATCACCGGCCAATAATACCTTGGCTGCTTTAAATGACTCAACTACTACATGTAGATACCCCAAGAAATTATCTTATGAGTCATTGGGGGACTACACGTACATAAGAAGATGACCAATTACACAGGATTAATTTTTAGTTCTTACATACTGCCTTGGCACCTCCAAGGACATATCCACTAGTCTGCAGCAATTACATTAAAGGTGCCAGAGGCCTATAAGAAAGTTAATCTAGATGCAAGACAGTGAATAGAGCATTCCAATATGCATGGGGCATCAGGTCATGCACCACTGCAAGCACACAATTCAACAAACCTTGCATCTGTGGTATGCAAAAAAAAAATAGAAGGATCACTAACTCTAAGATGAGAGCTTATGTCTTGTGTATCCTGAAAAGCTGTCAAGTTGATTGCAGATGTGTATGTCTCCCCCATCACCTTTCCCATACTGTCTCAAAGACACAGTTGTCTGTGATGTATGCATCAAATCCTGCAGCGAAGACAAAGAAGTGATGGGTGGATTGCTTGATTTAATCGCATCCCCTGTATTTACTTGAAACTCGTCAGGTCTGGAAATAAGAGAACAGGCTTTGGGTGAGCACCCTTCACCCTATTGGCTGTTTGGGTGAGCACCCTTCACCCTATTGGCTGTTTGAGCGAGAACCCTTCACCCTATTGGCTGTTTGGGTGAGCACCCTTCACCCTATTGGCTGGTTGGGTGAGCACTTTTCACCCTATTGGCTGTTTGTGTGAGCCCCCTTCAGCTATTGGTTTAAAACATTGTCAATTTCTTTTTATGTTAGCTCAGAGGATTGTTCTAGTCTCATCAACATACCACTGACTGCTTCTGTGTAACCTCCAGCCTCCTAGAAAGTGCTTCAAAAGAATTAAACAAGGAGGCTAGTATTTACATTTGAAAAATACACTGAGTCATCACATTATATTTTTGGATCTGACTTAGCTGTGTAGACCTCTGCATGACCTATTTTTACTAATACTATAAAATATACAAAGAGTGGGCTTTGGTTCAGACCTGAGGAGTATTTCTGTCTCACCTCATGCTATTGGCTGTTGGGTGTGTGTATCATTCAGCCATATAGGGAGTGGAGCCTGGACCAAGTACTCCTTCCTGTTGCAGGGTTCATCTGCCATATTCGAGCTTCTTTTTTCTTTGTCATGCCTCAGCCATTTAATGACACACCTTACAAAAGAATTTGCGTTGGGCATTTTCTAAACAACCAATGTTGTCATAGCAGTATTCCACATAGCGCTGCAGCATGAAAACGTCTTCTTAGCTCGGGCCTGGGGAGCGTATGCGCTGCTCTGCGAGGTATGGTGTAAGTGAGTATGGAATACAAGTCCCGCCCACTCTCCACCTACATTTGTCATTGGCTTGTGTCATTGTCCTTGGTAAAATGTTGACTTCTGATTCATTAATAGGCTTGTTAGTCCCTCCTTATTACCACCTTGTCTTCATTCGTAAACTCCCATGAGGACCGGACCTTTTACGTCGATAGTTACACGGTGTGTCTTTATTTAGTCTGTAAGCACTCTTTTCTTTCAAGAGTTTTTCTCATTCTGTAGGCATGACATGCTTTCCTACAGCATGCGCTGTGCGCGGCTTGAGATGGTAGGTTTTTGTGAACTGTTGTTATTGTTGTTATTGTTATATGTACTTCTAAAGCGCAACACTCATCCAACAAGGATATCACGGCGCTAAAATTAAACAGTAAACCATAAGCAAATTTCCAGGGACTACTATCATTCTATTTAGGGAATAATGCAGTTTTTAGTTTTTTTCTGAAAGTGAGGTAACAATCAGTACATCGTAGATCGATAGGCAAGTCATTCCAACACTTAGCGGCAAGGTGCGAAAAGGCACGTCCACCCATCCTGGATAATTTTATTCGTGTGGTGACTGCTTTAGCTGTGGCTTGTGAACGTAAGTTCCGAACTGGGGCATAGAGCTTGATTCTGTTCCGCAGGATGTAAGGACCAGTATTATGCAAAGTTTTATGGGCAATGCACAGCATTTTGAAAGATGCTCTTTGCCTCATAGGCAGCCAGTGTAACGCTCTCAGGCAATTTGTGGCCGAATCGTACTTTTTCTTATCGCAGACAGCTTTGGCTGCCGCGTTCTGGACCAGCTGTAGTTTTGAAAATAAATAATCCGCCACACCAACAAACAGCGAGTTGCCGTAGTCCAGCCTACTAATCAGTAAAGATTGAACTAAAATCTGTCTACATTCCATCGGGATCCAGGGAAAGACACGTTTCAGCATTTTTAGTATGGCGAATCCTTTGCCACATATTGTGGTAACATGGTGCTTCATGGATAAAGTAGTGTCCATATGGATTCCCAGGTTTCTAGCGGTCAGGGTTGGGTTTGGTGGGGTGCCTAAAGTATTTAGCCACCAAGAGTTGTCCCACAGCTGTTTGGATCCGCCGAATAGAAGAATTTCTGACTTGTCAGCATTTAATTTCAGGTAGTGACCATGCATCCAGTTGGATAGCTCTGACAAGCAGTTATGTAACCTATTTTTGGCGTCCTCTTCACCTTTGAGGGTTACCATCAGCTGAGTATCATCAGCGTAGGAGCAGATATTAATACCCCATTTTTTGCCTATAGACGCCAAAGAAGAAACATAAACATTGAACAATGTAGGGTTCAATGTTGCTCCCTGCGGCACCCCATATTTGATCTTCCGAGGAGTGGAGGTGAAGTTTCCTAAACAGATGGACTGGGATCTATTCGAAAGAAAAGACTCCAGCCAGTTCAGGGCTTTACCTTGTATTCCTTTAGCAGCTAGCATATTTATTAGCAGTTTGTGGGAAACGGTATCAAACGCCGCTGATAAATCAAGTAATATCAGGACGACCGTTTTGCCTTTATCAATCAGCATTCGAATATCGTCCATCACAGCCAGGAGCGTTGTCTCAGTACTGTTGTTCGATCTAAAACCAGTCTGAGAAACGTCCAGCAGGTTATTAATTTCCAGAAAGCTTGACAACTGTTTAGTTACCAATCGTTCTAAAAGCTTTGCTAGGTATGGAAGCTGTGAGATAGGACGGTAATTGGCTGGATCGTTTATATCCGCGCCGGCTTTTTTTAGTAGTGGGATTACAGCTGCGTTTTTCCAGACTTCTGGAAATTCGGCTTGCTCCAAGGAAAGATTAAGAACTTTTGTAACTGCTGGACAAATTACGGGAGTAAGTTGGGAAAAGATATAGTGTGGACAGACATCCCATGGTGATCCTGATTTAATGTCTGACATAGCCTTGCTAACTTCTTCTTCAGAAAAAGGGCCGAAAGTAGAGCAACTGGCCTGCAGAGTGGGATCATCATGGTACTCTACATGGTCCTGGCTATTATTTACAAAGGAAGCATAGATTTTATCAATTTTATCACTAAAAAAATCACTAATTTTGGAGCAGTTTTCATGTGAAGGAGTCAGGTTTGAGGTGAGACTCGGAGGGTTACAGAGTTCTTTTACTATTTTAAAAAGCTCCTTCGAAGAGTTTTTGTTGTCTAGTATTCTTAGGGAAAAATAGTCTTTCTTTGCTTTACGTATAGCTGTGTTGTATACTTTCAGCTGATGTTTATAAGTAGCTCTGTCTTCGGGCGTTTTACTTAGTCTCCATTTGTGTTCCAGTGTGGTACATTTTCTTTTTTCAACTTTTAGGTCTGAGCCGTACCATTTCTCTGAGATTTTTCGTTTAGGTCGATCTATTGTACGGGACAATGAACAAATGATCCAACGCTTTCTCAATGCTAAGCAATTGACGAATTTCTTCCTCATTGGAAGTTCCAGGACTAAAATTATGATCGAAATCTTCTTTACATTTTTCCACAGAGAAGTTTTTCCAGCATTTTGTGGAATTTGTCGACTGAACAAAAGGTCTTTTATTCTTTATGGGTAGGTTCAAATTAAATTCGATCCTATAGTGATCATTGTGGAAAAGTCAGCCCATAACGCACCTGATGCCCAGGCTGCTGGCGCAGGACGCCTCTTAGTTTCCATCTTGAACAATTACCAGATCAAGAGACGGGCGCTGGAAGCAGGAAGACAAGAATAGAGTTTTATTTCTCATGAGGAGAGCCTGTCATTTCGGACACTCGCATAGTGTCTTCAGGAGGTGCTCTAACAAGTTCTCTGAGGCTTCGTCTTTTATACACATGTTTATGATGCACAAACATTCCTTATTACAATAAAGACGCTTTGAAGTAGAAAAAGGCATGCTTGGAATCCCAGCTTCAGGCCTATTCCCATACCAGTCGCTCAGATGTCATCCTCCCCTCCTGAATGTAACAAGAGAGATTGTGATCTCTCAGCCGGACATTCCTACAGGACACGAGGGCAGGAGGGGATGATCAGGTCAAAGGTTGGTCAGGTGATAAGGTCGGACACTTCGGTTGGTGTATCACGGTTTTGTTATGCTGGGCAGAGAAAAGGGGGATGTACATCCACAAGGCTTGGTCTTAAGACTTGGGACCGGGTCGAGAGGCCAAGTGCAGCCGGGGGGGTTGTCAGCTGAGGGGAAGGGTGTTCTTGGGAGGAAATGGGGGGGTGTGGGTCAAGCAGGAGTGCTACTTCTAGAGCAGGGTCACGCAGAGGGAGAGGGTCTTGTGGCTGATGCATGAGCAGTGCGCGCGGGGAGGGGTGCCGGGGACAGATGGGCAGAGAGGCCATGGTGTCTAAAATGGCTGTCATGTACGTGTGTGCATGGGTCTATGCTGGCGGGATAACACAGTAAGTGTTTAGCGATATCCGTTCTGCTTACAACAAGGGGTACAGTGAACACAAATGAACGCCGCTTATGTACATATATATTGCCATTTTCAACAGTCGCCGCTTTTTTACATAAGCAAGTTCAGTTCTAAACAGTCGATACGATTGGCGGAATGCGGTACATATCATTTTACATTTGTTGGGTTATTCATACAAGTCTAGAGATCGGCATAATACTTAGTTGGAGTCAATCAGGAAAAATGTTCCGAAACATTATAGAATCAAGTTCAGACTTTCTCTCCGGTGACATCAACATACAGTAAAAGTACTCTGATACCTTCGGGTCTTATTAGTGCTATAAGAAACTTTTGGAAAACTAGATACGTGAGTGACCGATGAAACATTTTAGAAAGCAATACAAAAAATGGTTGAGGGAGGAATTCAATTCGATACAAGCACTTAGTCAAGGGGTGGGTAGAAAGTTCAGGAAGGGGGTTTTCGTCACAATGTCTTTTTAACAGAGTCCGTCTTCTTTTGTTGGCGCTGTTGAGCACCGGCGGTGGAGCTATAGGTCCAGCTCGGATTCATCCTTACGCGTTGCAGGGTGCGATCAGTCCTCTGCTGTTAGATCACAGTCCTGTTTCCTAACTGATTTTCTTAGGGGTGCCTCATGCTGGGCACCTGCGCGTCTTTCTTTTTCCGTGGCAAAAACCTTATTCTATAGTCAAAAGTTATGCGAAAAGGGTGATGTTGTTGAATAATCAAGGGAAGAGAGGGCGGAGTGGGATCAGATCTTTGAGCACACCAAGGGACCACAAGGAGCAAAGGATGGCGAGCAGGCAGGCCCATCAGTCGGGCTAAGAGGGACGGGGACTTCAGGCACGAGTGGGTCAGCAAACCGAGGGCTTCAAGGTAGCCCTTCATTCCTTAATCTGCCGAGTTTGAGAGTGGTGCCTCGTCCCGCGTCTCGTTGCTCTGTGACTCCACCTTTGGTCGCGGTCACACGTGCTTCATGATCTGTGGCCAGGCTGTGCGTCACGTCCAGCTCCTCTCCTCCGGTGCTTGTATCTTTGAATGGGTACGAAACAAGAATTAGAAAAACTGACAGGAGAAGACATTTATATATTTCAATTCCGTCCCCACTCCTAAGTAGGTGGGGGATAAGTTCATCGGTCACAGTCAGAAGTCATCACTTATGGAGTATGTAGGAGGGCATTATCATTGAGGTCATAAACCTGTTTGGCGTTCATTCGTGATGTATGTGGAGAGAAATTGGACTTTTATACACAGTGTATTATATCAAACTCAAAATCGAGTCCTTATGTAGAGACTCGCCCTTTTTCTTTTTAACCCAAGTACCGACAATCTTACATTTCCCTTTGGGGTCGGCTAACTCTTGCAAGCAGGAGCGTTATCGTCAGGAAGAAGGAGGAGGGGGGGGCAGATGTTAAACATGCCTTTCTTGGGGAATGACCGTTAATCAAGGTCATCAATTACGCTTCGAGGGTAGCTGACATGGAGCTGGGGTTAATCGGGGGAAGCGGGGACGCTTTGGACAGGGAGCTGGGGTCAATCGGGAGAATCGGGGGGGCACTTTGAACATCCGCACTTAAGTGCAGAGGGGTGAGGTAATCTGGGCGGTTGGAATTGTATTTCTAACGAGCTGGAAAACAGAAGACCATTGACGTTATAGTCCCCCTATGAAAAGGCCAGATTAGGGGACATCAGTCGTTTTACCTGTCCTTTCCTTCATTACCAACTCGGGTTCTATCGTTTTGCAGAAAGGAGAGGTAGTAATATGGCAAGTCACAATCGTTTTAGTTCCTGTCAATTTTGCCGAACACCTTTGTGTTCGAGGAGACCCAATTACGTTGGTGCCGGAGGGGCACAACGCTACCATACAAGGGAGGAGGGACCAGGGGGGCTTTTAGAGAGAGAGAGAGAGAAAGTGAGAGAGAGAGTGAGAGAGAGAGAGAGAGAGAGAGAGAGAGAGAGAGAGAGAGAGAGAGAGAGAGCGAGAGAGAGAGAGAGAGAGAGAGAGAGAGAGAGAGAGAGAGAGAGACCGCACTCTAAATGGTCCATTTGGTACACGTATGACATGGAGAGAGAAAGAGAGAGAGAGAGAGAGAGAGAGAGAGACGTGTACAATAATGGGTCATTCAGTGCGCGCACAACACAGAACAACAGGGGTTAAGTAATACGGAAACACAGGCAGAGGGATGACGTAGATCCATACATTACGTACACACATACTCAGGTGAGGGAGACAGTACATGTATTATATACAAAAATCCAAGACAAGACATATAACCGTTATTGGACATAATGATCTCTTCCTGTATGCTGCGCATCCTTAGCATCCTAAGCTCTTTTTACCCTTTTCTTTCCTTTTATTGTCGGCTGCCTTTACTGGTCTTTGTGGTTGTACACACTTACGCCTTTGGCAACCAGTCAAGAACTAACCTGGTCGGGCTAATGTGTTTCCAGACTGAGGCAACAGTGGGCGTCAGTTGGGAGAACAATAGGGCAGCTCTGAGTTTCCGGTCCATGAGGGTGTGGAAAGGATGTAGTAATTTCTAAACACTGACAACATTCCTAGTCCTCCAAACGGAGGGTTCTAGAGTAAACCTCACCTCAGAATATTCTTTTAAACTTTCCCTATTTAGTTAAGTGTAGAATGCTTAATCATAAGTGCACGTCATTTTTGGTTGTATTATTCGGGGTGCCAAGCGAAGTCACATTTTGTATTTTTTCGCTTCAAGCTGTCCTTTCAAGCGCTAAGTTCAGGGTATTGTTCGCTCATCGTGTGTAGGTACCATAATCAAACGCCTTTTTCCCGTCTCTTCGTCCGCTAGATCACCATTTTCTTTTTCGTATTTTAATCGACGTTTCAATGTGACCTGCAGAAAGAGGAAAAAGAAGGGAGCGGGGGCAGCATTTAAAAAACACATCAGCGCGCATAAACCCGAAAAGGCTTTTACTTACTACATACTCGGCCTATCTCCACGGAACGCAGTCCTTGCCAACTCGGCATTTAAGCCCAGATGGACCTTTTAGTGTAGGAGAGATGATTATCGGAAGCTGATGGATAGCATAGGTCACCCAAGTGTGGTATTACGGATCGTATGTAGGGAGGCCAGGTGGCACTCCTTCGGGGCGACTTAGGGGTATTTTTAGCACAAT
This sequence comes from Lissotriton helveticus, assembly GCF_964261635.1. Taxonomy (NCBI): domain Eukaryota; kingdom Metazoa; phylum Chordata; class Amphibia; order Caudata; family Salamandridae; genus Lissotriton; species Lissotriton helveticus. The sequence goes on from NC_136073.1 coordinate 33,542,143, forward strand.
TTTCCTGATACAGGTAGCATATAAAGTATAGGCTGAATTCCAGGGTCTTTTAGCGGTTGCTTTAGGCTGTACAAAAATGTGCAAAGTACATACAACAAAAACCTGGACCATTCATATTTGCAGTATTTCTGCGTACTATACTTTTTAAGCCTTAACTAATCGAGCTGAGCCATTTCACTTGTAATTCAGTTATATCGGAAACAGTGGTCATTTATTCGAAACTTACCAATTTACACCTGACAACTACGTACGTTTTTCTCCAAAAATCTTTAATAAAAAATGTCGGTGCATAAATACAGGCCTACAACCCCGTGGGCCGGCCAGAACTGTACAGGTGGGGATACTTATTAGTGGAAAACCTAATGGAGTCGGTGGTCGTTGATTTCATAATAAAAGTGCGACAAGTGCAATAAAATCATATCGAAACTTCAGTGTGAGCAAGTATCATAAGTGTTGAAATTCGAACTTTCAATAATCATGATGCGCCAAATTTAACAATTATTTATTGTCCGAATGTTCAATCAGCACCCATCTCACTTCAATTCATTGTCCAAACACATAATCAGTACCCATCCCATATCAATTCATTGTGTTTAAAAACTGTATACATATTTCATGACATCAAGGCTGAGCAATCGGGGTACAACAAGGAGTTGAAAGTTTCATTTGTACCAGCGCCATTTTGGGTGCAGCCAGTCAGATCCAGGCATAGTCAAAACCTCTACCAACTCGTGGTTGGCCCAGAGCCTCTTTCGGCAGTCAAAAAGGTTCCGTTAAAGGGCAACAGAAAGGATCGGCAGTATGAACCATCAGTCAAAAGAGGGGGGAGGGAGGCAAAATTTTTCCCTACCGGGTTTTTCACCGGAACTGATCCGAACTGTAGTCTGCAGGATTTTAGTCATTCAAATTGAGGCTGGCGTCAGCATGGGAGCGCCGACGTCCCGCGGCTACATTTTCATCGTTCCGCGGGCAATCATGGCAGTCATTCCCCATCGGGGGTATCTGCGGGAGTCGGGGACCCCCGCGGCTCCTATAGAATCTTCAAGGTCGAGGAGAACTTTTATGATGGTGGGACTCGTTTCTTAATCAACAAGCAACCGGGCCATTCCTTCATGCTGGGCCCGCTCTTGCAGGGTCGACCGCCATTTTGAGAGTTCGGCAGCTATCGGCAATCGCGGGGTCAAATGAGCAGACGGGCTCCAACCTGTCGGGCGAGGCGTCGCAGCACCGCCACAGTGGACGAGACCCTGCTGGGTGAGTGGAGCGTCGCTGCACCGTAAGAGTGGACGAACCCTTTGCCGGGTGCGAGGAGCGTTGGGGGTGCAGCTGGGGAGCCTTCACCTGGGGAGGTGGGAGAGGCTTGTTCGTGCCGCCTCTCCCTCCCGGTGCACCCCACGGCGTCTCGCTTGACATTTGTTATGGCCGGACCAGGCGATGAGGACGAGGGGGGGGTCGGAGGCATGTGCAAGACATCCCCCCCCCAGTGTTGTCGCAGCCATTATTGAAGAAGTGGGGACGCCTGGCACGTTTCGGGCCGGGCCTACAGCCGATGGCGGCCGGACGCTTCTTCGCCCTGGCCCCAGGAACGGGTCCCTTCGTTCATCCGGGGGACAGGCCTTGGCGCGTGGTGCCGCCTTCGGGCTATTCGCGTAGTGGTCCTTCCACCCCAGGCCGCCCCTGACGGTTTTTGTAGACTTTAAAACGCCCAAAAACTACTAGAAAGTAGCCCAAAGTAGCCCAACATTGCTACTTTGGGGAAGGAAGGACTGGAACGGCGTCAGGCAGACGGCGAAATGCATTGTGGGTTTCGTTTGTCGATGCAGCCGTGTGTCATGTAAATAGTTGCTTAAATGTTTTTTTTGTTTGTTAAAAAAAATAAAACGTGTTCACCTGTTACTTCGCTATAGTGTTGTATATTTTCTATTATTCGCCTAAGGTTTGTCGTTAATTGGGCGGGGTGGGTGGTGGAGCCAAGCTGTCTCAAAGTCATAGCGTTGAGTTCGGCTTTCCTCACCAGTTTCATATTTCCTGAGGGGTTGTTCCCTATGTTTCCATTTCAGCGAGGTTGAAAAGAGATCTCATCAGCGGCCTACTGATTTCACTCGATTCCTTTTCTTTTCCCTAACGATTTTTATATATATATATTTTTCTCTCTTCCTTTTTTTTATTTGCTAGCACGATGCAGCGGCTAATCCGCATTTTTTTTCTTTATATTTGTCCTTTTGTATTAGGGGTGCCCTCCTGGCCGAGCCAGATGACCTACCTCTAATAAATGGTCCGGGTGGAACTAGTTTACCAATCAGTGGGGAGTAGATAGGCATGACAGATTACAACGGGGGACAAAGGTCCGCATTACCTACCCTTCATTACTTGCAAAGACTAGACAGAACATTTCTATTCCACGTTATTTGCAAACAGAGAATGCCTCAAAAGAACTATTCCTTGAACAATAAATGTCCAGACAATCAATCAATCAGTGGGGAGAAAAACAGGCATGACGGATTACAACGGGGACAAAAGTCTGCGTTACCTATCCTTCACTATCTGCAAAGGGGGTGGCAGAATATTTCTATTCCTCCCTGTTTGTAGGCAGGGAATATCTCAAAGAACAATAATCGATAAAAATCGATGACAAACAATCAATGGGGAGAAAGATAGGCATGACGGATTACAACGGGGACAAAAGTCTGCATTACCTACCCTTCACTATCTGCAAAGGGAGACAGAATATTCCTATTCTGCCCCGTTTGTAGACAGCGAATGTCTCAAAGAGCAACAGAGCAACCAATCAATCAGTGGGGAGAAAAATAGGCATGGCGGATTACAACGGGGGACAAAAGTCCGCATTACCTATCCTTCACTATTTGCAAAGAGAGAGGAACGTTCCTATTCGTCGCTGTTTGCAAACAGAGAATGTCTCAAAGAGAATCAATACTTCAAGTAGCAACCGAGGCTAAATGAACCAATCAATGAACAATACCAGTATTTTAAATACTGATTCCAAAACAATCAATCAATCAATCAATCAGATGGATAAAGCCATCCTACCAATCGGACGTAAAGACGTCCTTCTTAACCTTACCCGGACCGGACCATGTGGGCAATTCTTCGCCTTCCTTTTTCCAGCGCCCCATCGTTCTCTTTCTCCATGTTTCTACCGCAGCATTCCTGTGGGATTCCAGTCAGGACAGTAGGTCACTTGAGAGAGGTCCGTTCAGAATTGGTGAAGTTCATTCAATCGGCAGCCGGACGAGGGCCCTCTCAAGGCAGGTATACTCCAATCGTTTAGATGTTCACCCCATCATCTGGACCTCTCTTACCGGACCTTATGTCGCTGATGGACCCCGCGTTGGGGCGCCAATTGTGGAAAAGTCAGCCCATAACGCACCTGATGCCCAGGCTGCTGGCGCAGGACGCCTCTTAGTTTCCATCTTGAACAATTACCAAATCAAGAGACGGGCGCTGGAAGCAGGAAGACAAGAATAGAGTTTTATTTCTCATGAGGAGAGCCTGTCATTTCGGACACTCGCATAGTGTCTTCAGGAGGTGCTCTAACAAGTTCTCTGAGGCTTCGTCTTTTATACACATGTTTATGATGCACAAACATTCCTTATTACAATAAAGACGCTTTGAAGTAGAAAAAGGCATGCTTGGAATCCCAGCTTCAGGCCTATTCCCATACCAGTCGCTCAGATGTCATCCTCCCCTCCTGAATGTAACAAGAGAGATTGTGATCTCTCAGCCGGACATTCCTACAGGACACGAGGGCAGGAGGGGATGATCAGGTCAAAGGTTGGTCAGGTGATAAGGTTGGACACTTCGGTTGGTGTATCACGGTTTTGTTATGCTGGGCAGGGAAAAGGGGGATGTACATCCACGAGGCTTGGTCTTAAGACTTGGGACCGGGTCGAGAGGCCAAGTGCAGCCGGGGGGGTTGTCAGCTGAGGGGAAGGGTGTTCTTGGGAGGAAATGGGGGGGTGTGGGTCAAGCAGGAGTGCTACTTCTAGAGCAGGGTCACGCAGAGGGAGAGGGTCTCGTGTCTGATGCATGAGCAGTGCGCGCGGGGAGAGGTGCCGGGACAGATGGGCAGAGAGGCCATGGTGTCTAAAATGGCTGTCGTGTACGTGTGTGCATGGGTCTATGCTGGCGGGATAACACAGTAAGTGTTTATCCGTTCTGCTTACAACAAAGGGTACAGTGAACACAAATGAACGCCGCTTATGTACATATATATTGCCATTTTCAACATCCGTCTAAGTCAAAGGAGTTATATTTGTAATAGTAATATTAGATATATTAGTAAAGATAAGATCTAGCATATGCCCCGCTCTGTGTGTGGGGTATGCTATTTTCTGCGTCAGTTGCATAATTTCCATATCGGTTGCAAGGCGTTTAGTTAGGGGATTGTCATGGAGATCAAAATGAACATTAAAGTCACCGAGGACTATAATGTTTTTATGTTTGAGACAAACAGGAAGAATTTGTTCCAGGAGTTGGGTGCTAAAATCAATCGTACTACTAGGGGGGTTATAAATAAGTGTGAGAGAACAAAAACATTTGGTATATGAAACATCATATATATTTTAAAAAGATGTAGGTTAATATTTTTTTGGGTATTTGTTGTTCTCATTCGATATTTACATTTCTTCTGCACCCTCACTTTTAATGTTATGCTCTTTTTTTAACAGTTTGTTCCTTAGTTTCGTCAGAAACCTTTTTTGGTTCATCATAGTGTTCGTTCCCGACACTTTTCGGGTATGGTTAGTCCCTCATTTATTTCAATGTCTTAATTTAATGGTTCTTGGCTGCTTGTAAACTTTTATTTTGGTAGTCTTTCACAATCAGCTCGATTTTCTGTGACTTCAGCTTACCAGTGTGTAGGCGAGTAGGATCTGCTTACTATGGTTACCCCCACTTTTTGCTGATGTTTCACTGTTTTTCGACTTTAGTCTGGCAGGGGCCCTGCTATCCAGGACCCCAGCCAAGCTGCTTCCTCTCTAAATTGATTCCATGTACTATAGGTACACTCCTGTTTGGTTACTGGGGTACCCTTGTGAGTACCTAGTATATAGTACACTAGGTACTAAGGGCATAGGTACCCAAGAGGCCTACCAGGGGCTGCAGCATGTATTATGCCACCCCTGGGAAGCCTTCCAAAATGACACCACAGGACTGCTACTGCAGCCTGGGTAAAGTGGTGCATGCACCCCATACTGAGATATAGGCTACCTATATCTACCTTAAATCACTACACATAGAGACCTATCAATCACCCCTACAGCAGGCCTTATCAATCCTGAAGACAGGGTGCTTGGTTTTGTGTGATAGGGTGCCCATGCATGAGCAGAGCCCCTCTGCAGCCTTCTGAACCTATTCTCTGGGGCTGTTCTGTGATGCAGTCAGACCATATACGCTTAAGTGCATTATATCCTCGTGGTAAATGCTAACTTTGGGATGGCTTCACAGAAACATGTCGTGTTTGGTGTCAAACACTTTGGAATCCTACCCCTCCCCCCTACCTATCCTGGCGGCGAGGGGTAGAATTCCACCCTTCTAGAGGGAGAGACATGTACACACCGGTCTGCCCGGTAACTGTTTACATGAGCACTGGCATCACAAAATGGATGCTGCAGCCACAGACACGAGTCTGGCCTCCAGCTGCTGACCGAAACTCCGGCAGGGGAGGCCTGGACAATAGGATTCCTGTCACAGGGAGGTGTAACCACCTCCCAGAAAGGCCTTAGTGGATTAGGGCTCGGTGGATGCACTCCAGGAGTGCTTAGAAGTCTGCACTTGGAGCACATTTGGTGTCCCTGTGCATAGCACAGTTCAAACTGGTTGCAGGGGCTACCAGTCCCTGCTCTGGATTGAAACTGGACAAAGGAAATGGGTGTAGCCATCCCTCTTTCCAAACCTTCCCATAGGTGGGTCCCCAAAGTTAGTCCAACCCCTTTCTTAGGTATTAGTAAGGAAACCCTGGCAACAGGACTTTAGATATCCCTGGACAAAACTCTGCACCTGAATCCTGGAACTTCAACGCTGTACTAAAGACTAGAGGATGGAAGAAATCTCCCTTTGGTTGAAGGGGTGACACCCCTGCTTGGCAGGCATCAACAAAGCAGTTGCCGGTCTGCATCTCCCAAGCTCCTGACGGACTACAAAGTACCTGCAGCCAAGGAAGAGGATTTTCAGACTATTCAGAGGTCGACCCGAGTTCCCAGCAAAGCTGAGACTCGCAGCCCTTGTGAGTGATGTGGAACTGGAACTCCTGGACACCGTACACATTTGCTAGTGCAATGACTTCTCTTGAAGGTGTGCCTTGGGTTACTTGTAGCCCAAGCCCAGAGCACCGTCTGCACCGAAGATTGTGGGCCTACACTCCACGAGTGTTCCGTGAGCTGGCTTCTTGCATTTCAGCTTGAAGCTCCTTTGCGAACCCTGGTCAGTCGACTGGTGGGTTCCTGTGAAGGCAACGCTGATTTTCCTCGGATTTTCCTGATTGCGCCAGACGTGCCCTGACTTCCTACTAAGGGGTGAGTCCCTCGGACCTTGCTGGTCCACACCAAAGCATTTCTTTACTTTTTGCATAGGTTGCTGTTGCTAAGGCATGTTGGATCCAATCTAGGCACCGACACATCAGCACTGGACATCCTTTGTGGGCAGTTCGATTCCAGATTCTGGTTGTCATTGACGCCTCCTGGTCCTCGTGGCTGAAGAGTTAAGCTTCACCTTCTCCACCTGAAATCACCCGACATTGGTGAACATTCATCTACCGTGCCCCTGGTCACTGGCTAGTGACCCAGACTCTGTCCCCTCTGCTCTCAGGTTCTTCTCATCTTCGATCCAAGCTTCGATCACCCAGGACACTTTCCTCAACGACGGCAGCAGCACTTTGAAGCAGATCGCCATTGGAAACAATGACGATTCCCGACACCAAAAGTCACCTATACACGCGGTTTCCCTGGGTGAGGTAACTCGAGTACTCCAGTGCTCCCGTGGGTGTTGGCCCTAGAACCCCTTAAGTCTAAAGGAGTTTGCTCAAAGTCCTCCTCTAGGTGTCCCTTTTTAAATTTCCGACCGCGACTTTCTTCATTGAATTTAACAGCGATACGCGTCTGTGTTTAGACACTGCACGCTTCCCCTGTGGGTCCCCTGTGTCACTACCTTGAGTGGTTCCTTGTGGCCGCAGCACTTCTACAGGCTCTAGGCCTTGTGTCTAGTCAAGTGGTGGTTCTTATACCATTTTCTTAATATATGATTTGGTACGCCCCTAGGCCTCAACGTATATTGTGCTAATTTACTGTGTGCTGTTCAGTTTACTGTGTGTACTTTTGCCTCTAGCCTCATAAGGAGACTAGTGGGATGCGTTTAGAATAAATACATATATTTTATATATATACATGGTGTGGTTCTCCTTTCATTTGGTCATTCACAAGATTATAGACTGGTAAAACAAGCTGCTTTACATTCATTCAAGACTTAGCCTGAAGGCTGCTCTCCATGGCTACCACTAGGATAGTTTTCAATAAAGGTTGTCCTTAACCTATCATCAGTAAGGGTTGTTTGGACTGGTGCAAGGTGCCCACTAGAATAGTGGACAGCATATGCCAGGCCAACTTCTCACATTGGTGTGCAGCATTTAGGATTCCAGCTTGCTATTGTTTTATCAGATAATCTCAAGTGATAGACTAACTGAAAACCACTAAAGGTACCAGAGGTACATATAATACAAGCTTCAAATACAGTAAGTTCTACTGAACTTAGAGTTGTGTGTCAAAGGCTTAGCACACTCTTTCTACAATTCAAGAGAGTTTAGTAGGCCGCACTAGACTAGGTAGCTGCATACACCACACCTCACTAGTAATGTCTTCAAAGTCAGGAACCAGTGGGTCCCTGCCAGATGTCGGTATATTACAGGCATCCAAGTATGCCACATTCCCATTCTTAGAAATGAGGGCCTTGTGTACTATGAGGAAATTGAAGACAGGCAAAATTGCCAACACCCAATGCTTCAAGGAGGTACTACTTCTGGATGATCTTAGAAAGGCTTCAGAGCCGGAAGGGGAAGGCAGTGGGGTTGGAGCAGCAGAAGAGGAAGAGCCCATTGGTGAAAACCACCAGGACCAAGACTCTAATGCTGGCCAGGAAGGTGACAATGATCTTGACCTGGACAATGCAGCCCCTGTTGGAAATGAGGATGAAGGCCAGGAAGGCCCCATCTTTGTGTCCCAGGAAGGGTTGGGGGTAGGCCTAGAAGGCCCAGACCTCCTTCTGTGGAGTCTAACCATTCTGGTGTATCTAATGGGACCTCTGTCTCTACTCACAGGAGGGACACCTCCCAGGACAGGAGAGAAAGGCAGCTGAAGTATGAGGAAGCTCAGGTTAGAACCAGAAGACAGCAAGTAGCCTTAGAAAGAGAGGCCCTAGAACTAGAGTCCCATGGTGGCAGCAACTTCCCTAGTGGTAGAGAGAGATCTCATGACCATAGGACTTTAAACAAGATTGTCCCTCCCTATCAGAATGGGGATGACATATACAAATGGATTACTGCACTGGAAAGGGTATGTAAAGTTCAGAAGGTCCCCCAAGAGCAGTTGGCAGCAATCTTGTGGCTCTCCTTGGCAGACAAAGGTAGAGACAAGCTCCTCACTGTTAGAGAAGAGGATGCTGATGATTATACGGTCATGAAGAGTGCTCTGATTGAAGGGTTTGGCCTAACTACTGAACAATACAGGATAAAGTTCAGAGATACCCAAAAGGCTCAAACTCAGGACTGGGTTGACTTTGTTGATTGTGCTACTAATGCTCTGGAGGGCTGGTTACTTGGCAGTAAGGTGTGTGATTACACAGGATTGTACAACTTTGTTATGAGGGAGCAGATCCTTTATAATTGTCAAAATAAGCTGTTGCATCAGCACCTGGTAGACTCTGATCTGACCTCTCCCCAAGAATTAGGAAAGAAGGCAGACCCATGGGTCAGAACCAGGGTAAAGCAGAAGGTTCAGAAGTTCCAAGGTGGTGACCAGAAGAAGCAAGATTCTAATAACTCTAATAAGGGGAAGGGTAAAGACCAGAAGTCTTCTTAAGGCCCCTAAAAGTCTTCAACTGGTGGGGAATCCCAATCTTCCAAAGGAAAATGCCAAAAGAAGCCATGGTGTAAAATCTGTAAACAGAAAGGCTATTGGACCAGTGATTGTACTAAGTCCAAAGACTGAACTCCAGCCACCATTGCCCCTAAGGCAACTGTTTCCCCTAGTTCAGCTCATAATGGTGGCACACAGAATAAGGGTGTGATAGGGTTAACCCTGGGTTCTGAGATGGACTCTGGCCTAGTCAGAGTTCCAACTCAGGCTGTCCTGATCTGTGATGGAGGCATGGATATGTCCTTCTTTGTGAGTCCCAGTAATATGGGCAAATACAGACAGCAGCCCTTAATCAATGGAAAAGAGACGTTGGCATACAGGGACACAGGGGCAATGTCACAATGGTGACATAAGACCTTGTGGCTCCTGAGCAGCTCCTACTTGGTGAAATGTACCAAGTGACCAATGCTAGCAATGTCAGGACCAACCATGCCCTGGCAATTTTTAATTTCTCCTGGGGAGGGGTAACTGGCCTCAAGAAGGTTGTAGAAAGTGCAGACCTCCCTATTGAATGCTTGCTTGCAAGTGATTTGGAAACTTCAGCCTGGGCTGAAGTGGAGCTCAGGACCCAAGCAGAAATGTTAGGAATCTCTGCACATGTGTTTGCTGTGACTAGGTCACAGGCCAACATGTCAAAAACTGAACAGGCCCTGGATTCTGGAAAAATAGACCAGGTCCCTTTCAAGAAAAGGAGCAGTAGGGTTAAGGCTGAGCCTTCCTCCCTGACTCAGAAGGAAGATCAGTCTCTTGAGGGGGATGATCTCAGTCATGATGAAGGAACTGTCCCAGATGAGCGTGAGCCTGACCAGGTTGACTTATTGTGGACAGGAGCAGCTGAGGTGCCCTTCTCTTGAACCCCTCAGAGAATGTATGATGATACAACCCATACCATCAAAACCCGGTATTTTACATTGCGGTTTTGACAATGCAGGTCTTTACATCGACTTGTGTTGGAGGGAGCTGGACTTAGGAATAGTGTAAATTACTATTCCAACTCCAGTCTATGTACAGTATGGAAGGTGTTGGAATAGTAATTCACACTATTCCTTAGTCTAGAGCGCCCTCCAGTGCAAGTCGATGTAACGACTTGCGTTGTTAAAACCACGATGTAACCATTACTCGTTGTAAAGGTTGCTAGGTAAAGGATTCTTTCCCCCCTCAGACAGCAAGCTACTGCTGAGGTTGCTGGGAATGCTAGTGGTGCCCATAAGATCTATTGGGATGATGGACTCCTTTACTCAGAGAATAGAGACCCCAAGTCTGGTGCAGCCAGGAGGTTGGTTATACATCTGATGTTCAGGGGCTTCCTATTAGCACTAGCCCATGATATTCCCTTAGCAGGTCATCTGGGCCAAAACAAGTCTTGTGACAGATGTGTCCCTCACTTTTATTGGCCCCACATGTCTGAAGACACCAAAGAGTTTTGTCGCTCCTGTCTCACCTGTCAAGCCAGTGGTAAGGCAGGTGGTACTGCAAAGGCCCCCCTGATACCACTACATTTGGTGGGGGTTCCGTTTGAGAGGGTTGGGATTGACATAGTTGGTCTCATGGATCCTCAGACAGCATCTGGGTACAGATTTATCCTGGTGGTGGTGGACCATGCCACTAGGTACCCAGAAGCCATTCCCCTTAGGTCTACTACAGCACCTGTGGTGGCAAGGGCCCTCTTGGGAGTATTCTCAAGGGTGGGCTTCCCTAAGGGAGTAGTTTCAGACAGAGATACCAACTTCATGTCTAGTTACTTGACTGCAATGTGGAAGGATTGTAAATTGAACTACAAATTCACCACACCCTATCACCCACAATGCAATGGTTTAGTTGAAAGGTGCAACAAAACCTTAAAGGGCATGATCAAGGTTCTCCCAGAAAAGCTTAGGCATAGACAGGATATCCTATTGCTCTGCCTTTTGTTTGCATACAGAGAGATTCCTCAGAAGGGGGTTGGTTACAGCCGTTTTGAACTTCTGTTTGGGCATCCTGTAAGAGGTCCTTTGTATTTGGTGAAGAAGGGATGGGAGTTACCTCTCAAACCCCCTAAACAGGACATAGTGGACTATGTATTTGGTTTCCGCTCCAGGAAGGCAGAGTACATGAGAAAGACAACCAAAAAACTTGCGGCTAGACTGGTATTGCAAAAGGCCTGGCATGACCAAAAGGCTGTGCTGACTGTTTACCATCCAGGACAGAAAGGGTGGGTTTTGGAGTCTGTGGCCCCCTCAGCTCTCCAAGGCAAGTGGATTGGCCCCCATACAATTGTTGAATAGAGGGGAGAGGTTACCTACTTGGTGGACCTTGGAACTCCCAGGAGCCCCCATAGGGTGCTTCATGTCAACAGAGTGAAACCTTATGTTGACAGGGCAGACATGGGCTTACTGATGGCTACTGATGAGGGACAGGAGGAAGAGAGTGATCCACGACCTGACCTGCTCTCACAGAACCGTGATGATGGGCCAGTTGATGGTGTAGCCTTGGCAGGCAGCCTCACTGCTCAGCAACAAGCTGATTGTAGACAGGTGCTCAATCAGTACAGGAACATGTTCTCGCTGACTCCAAGTCAGACTACCTGGTACACTCATGAAGTGGACACTGGGGACAGTCTGCCTGTTAAAAATAAGATTTACAGGCAACCTGATCATGTCAGTGACTGTATCAGGACTGAAGTCCTGAAAATGTTGGATTTGGGAGTTATTGAACCCTCAGATGGCCCTTGGGCTAGTCCAGTGGTCTTGGTATCAAAACCTCACACCCAGGGTGGTAAGAGAGAGATGAGCTATTGTGTTGACTATAGGGGTCTCAATGCAGTCACTAGGACTGATGCCCATTCAATCCCAAGAGCAGAAGAGCTTATAGATACTTAGGCCTCAGCTAAGTTTCTGAGCACCTTTGATCTTACAGCTGGCTACTGACAGATCAGGTAAGCTGATGATGCAAAGCCCAAATCAGCATTCTCTACCCCTAGTGGGCACTACCAATTTGTGGTGATGCCCTTTGGTTTGAAGAATGCACCTGACACTCTTTAAAGTTGATGAACAAAGTCTTAACAGGCCTGGAAGCCTATAGTGCAGCATATCTAGATGATATTGCTGTCTTTAGCTCCACCTGGGATCATCACCTGGTCCACCTGAGAAATGTTTTGGAGGCCCTGCAGAAAGCAAGTCTAACTATCAAGGCTACTAAGTGGCAGAAAGGGCAGAGTCAGGTAGTGTACATGGGCCACCTTGTGGGTGGAGGCCAGGTTCAACCATTGTAGAGCAAAATCCAGGCCATCATGGACTGGGTTGCTCCAACCACCCAGACTCAGGTCAGAGCTTTCTTGGGCCTGACTGGGTATTACAGAAGATTTATCAGGGGGTATGGATACATTGTGACACCCCTGAATGACTTAACTTCAAAAAGTATGCCTAAGAAAGTTCAGTTGAGTCAGGTGTCAAAAAGCATTTAATGGCTAGCTTTGGACAGAGGCCAATCATCTATTCTCATCCTGCTAGACCTATCCGCTGCCATCGACACCATCTCCCACAGCATTTTAGATCTAAGACTCTGGGAGATTGGTGTCTGTGGGAAAGCCCTTAAATGGCTGAAGAGCTATCTACCTGACCAAGTCACAGCTATCAAGATCAATGACATTGTTTCCAACAATAGGCCAGTAAAGATGGGAGTGCCACAAAGCTCTATCTTGAGCCCAACGCTTTTTAATCTTTACGTAACTCCACTGACCAAAGTGATCAGATCCTACGGTTTGACGTAGTGTCATACGCCGATGATACTCAGATTCTGATCCCCTTGGGCCCAGATATAGCCAACACTTAGTTACGTTTTCAGAACTGCATGAGCCACATTGACAGGTGGATGAATTTAAATCATCTGCAACTAAATGGAGGTAAATTTGAAATAGTCTTCTTTGGCAAAGCACATGAACACTGGTCAAAAGACTGGTGGCCTCAAACCCTGGGACTTTGCCCAGTGCCAATAAAATCAGTTTGGAATTTAGGCATCCAAATAGACAATCAATTGTCTATGAAAGATCAGGTCAACCACCTAATTGGCTCCTGTTTTGGCATTATGCGAAATCTGCGTAAAGTTTTTAAATGGCTCCCGATGGAAGCCAGGGAGCCACTATTCCAAGGCTTGATCATTAACCGTATGGAGTACGGTAACGCTCTGCTGTCCTCAATAAATGAAGATCTTCTTACTAGACTCCAGGTCCTGCAGAATACTGTCACCAGATTGGTGTTGAACCTCCCCCATGAGCCCCACTGGCTGTTAGCTTGAGACTGGCTTCCTGTCAGGAAATGGACCCATTTCAAGATTCTTTGCCTAGCCCACAAGAATTTACATGGCAAGGGTCCTAGATACTGGAAAAAGAAACTCATCCGGTACCACTCATGCAGGACTCTAAGATCCAGCAGCAAACTCCTTCTAACATCTATTAAAATGTGTGCCACGAGAATGGGAGGGAGATCTTTTTCTTTTCTTGCCCCCGCTCTCTGGAATAAATAACCCTTACGCAGCGCCATCTCAGATCACAACTGTTTCCTCAGGGAACTAAAAACCTGGCTGTTCGAGTCTTAAATGGCTTATGTCTAAACCAAACTCCTGAGCTTTCGCAAAGCGCCATGAGACTTTCAGGTGATATGTTACGCTAAATAAATATTCCTGATTTGATTTGATTTGATTTAGAGTGTGTGTAAGAGTGGCATATAAATCATGTACAAATTTGATACACTTTTTTTTTATTTCAAAGGGTTTGTATTTTTTCAACATGCAGTAGCTTTTCCCCACATTACATCGCAATGTAATCCTGGGCTGAGAGTGGCATTTATTGAAAGTGGTTGTTTTCGAACATGAACTTAGAGAAGTTCCTGACACCCCGTCCTGACTACAATGCCATTTGTGAACTAAGAGGGTCGTCATTTGTCATGTGTACCTGATATGTGGCCTAAGTTGCTAGTGAACATGGAGTAACATTGTAGTCTATCAAATCAAAAACAAAAGTTTTTTGTCCAGCACTCTACTGAGCTCAAGTATTTGAAGGTGCTTTCATATGTGATAACGAAGAGAAAGGTGGCTCAGTGAAATAAAATATCTGCCTAGGATTACACAATGCGGTCAAGTGGGGTAGCCATGGTTGATTCCAGGTTTTCTGGTTCAATGTTATACAATTTATCCTCTTCTTACCTATCTCTTTCTCTCATTTTTAACATCAAACGTTTATGCTTTGTTTTTCATTCTTGGTGTATGAGGGTGCAGTGTGGGTGGTTAGGAAAAACTGCACGAAAGCTCATCACATTTGGGCTCAAGGGTCCAAGAGTTCCTTGAGCTGCTCCAGGGGCTTGAACCAGGCTTGAGGCTTCAGTGGCAAGCCCACATCTAATGCACATACATCTGACATACTTACAATGCATGTATATTTCTTGCATGCTAAGTTTAGAAAACTCAGGGGCATATTATCAAGAAAGGGCAATACATTATCGCCGCTTTTATCGGCAGTTTCCTGTCGATAAAAGCGGCGATAATGTATCGCACTTTCTTGATAATATGGCCCTCAGACCTGCCTACAATCATATTTTTTCTTTTAAAGAGTTGCAAAGTGACAGCAAGCTGAGCGTCTTTGTTTCCTGTCATAAAGGTGTTAAGCTCAAGCTAGCACCCAGCCAGGAGGCAACTCAAACTAAACAAGTACTGATGGCCATTTAAGTGAGGCACTTGTGTTGAACCCCGCTGGAACCGAAAATAAAAGGCGTATCCCACCCAAATAAAAACATACAAATTGTGAGGTTGCTGAATGTGCCTTGGATTTGGCCTTGGAACAAACTTATCACATTTCACCGTGGCTTGCAGAATTCTGCCAGATCCTCGGGCCAAGATAGAGCTCCCACATTTCCTGCACTGGTGGCAGCAGTGATATTTTGCAGTATTTTACAGTTATCCCATGATGTGTGTGGCTCCTTCAACCAGTTATTGCTTTGCAGTCAGCCTCAGTTTCCACTCTGCAATTTTGCTTTTAGAAAAGTAAGCACTCAAAGTCCCAGGAAGCAAAGTGCACAGCCAGGACTTGCTAAAAGTGTTCCCAAGACATGGGGGTAATTTTGATGAGGCATGCAATTTGCGAACCCATTGAGAATCTCTAACATTGTCTCTGACACTGTTGTACATGTCATTTAGCAACTCGCAATCGAGCGCAATTTGCGACTCGCAAAATGACACGGCCGTACATCTGGCCCTTGGAGATATTGGCCTTGTAAATGACAATGTCTTTTACCTATGTGTTATGGTTTCGAATGTAGTGGATGTTTCCAGGGTGTTGAATCAGATCAATCCGGTTAAGACCAAACCTGCTGAGATCCTTACACTGTCCACTATGCTCCTGACCCTGATCTGGAGGCGATTCTTCAAAGACAACCATGCTGTTCGAGAGTTCAGATAGGCACAGTACAAAGGTTTTCCTCACAACAAAACACAAGCAAGCATTGGCATAGCCAATAGGTCCCGCCTTTGGGACCTTATAAGTATTTAGCTCTCAAAAATGCGAGATCCATTGTATTGCAAATCCTTGTTTACTAGAGGAAGATAGCGATCCTCCTGTTTTATTAGCCCTAAGGAAGAACTGGTGAAAAGTTTAATGAAAATCATACTGAAAATGAAACATCATTTTAACAGTCCATGTTTTAATATAGTAACTAACTCCAGTTGTTTTTGCAGTAGATGGAGGTGCTACTGCTAACATGACTCGTATTATTTGAAGGATGAAAGCCTGAGTCTTCTCTGTCCAAATTCACACCTGTGACTTGCAAGTTCAAAACATGTTTAAACAATAAATGATTAAGCACTAATAGACTTAAGTCTGGAATGGCTGATTGACTCGGTGCTGAGTGACTCAGAACCCACTGACCAGTGCTTAATTTGAGCCGGTGGCTTCCAGTGCTCAGCACCGGCACTTAATCATCAATACTGGCAATTTTCATGAGCACCAGAAATGGACACATTCATTTAAGCAAGGCACAGGGAGATTATGGGCCATATGTAGGCGGCCCAATACCGGTCGGTAATGGCCGAAATTACAGAATTTCGGCCGTTACCGACCGGTATTGGGCATTTGAGATGTAGGGGCTAAATTAAAGGATTCGGTAATTTACCGAATCAGTAATTTAAGGAATTGGTAAATTACAGATTCCTTAAAATACCGATTTGGTAAATTACCGAATCCTTAATGTAGGGAGCACTCAAGTGAGTGCATTTCTGAGTTTAGGATTCGGTATTTACCACCAACTAAAAGTTGGTGGTAAATATCGAAAACCTTAGAAAAAGCAAATTTGTGCTTTTCCAAGAGTGCCATGTGGCAGACATACATGCCCTTAGGGCATGTATGTGTGCCACATGTGCACCCATGCACTATTCAGGGGTGCAACAGGGTGTCAATGTGACACCCTGCCACCCTTGTAAGTCTTTCCCCTATTACTGATTCGGTATTTACCGATTTGTTAATTCCCATTCATTCCTATGGGCTTCCAGGCCCATAGGAATGAATGGGAATTAACAAATCGGTAAATACCGAATCAGTAATGACCGAATTTTACTGATTCGGTAAAATTTACCGAATTATTATCTACATCCCATTTACCGATTCTAAAATACCGAATCAGTAAAATTCAGTATTTTAGAATCGGTAAAAATGGATTACCTACATATAGCCCCAAGTGATTTGCCCAGAATCATAGGTTGTTGAGCCGACACCGAGACTTAAACGTAATTCCCCAGCTCTGAAATCAGCAGCTCTGACCATTATGCCACATCATCTCCCCACTTACATGGTTAGGAGTTGGTTCTGTTTTAGGCGGCACCACCAGGAGAAATCGGCTGGTGCAAGCTGTGTCCATGCGAGAGGCCCAGCACTTTAATTTTTTTAACCAAATTAACTACTGCCACTGACTAACTCTCAGAGCCCGTAAATTACGCATCAACCCTCAGAACCTGTAAATCACACATCAATAACCAGCTATGGGTTTCTGGGCATTAAGCTGTTTTCCTGGGCTTGTACATTGCTATCTCTGAAACTGAAAAAGACCAACAGTGTATTTCTAGGAAACAGTGTGATGTAGACAACACAGAGAACATGTCTATGAAAGACACAAGGGATTTGCCACGAACATTTAACAATTTACATCATTGTCATGAAAAGGTTACACGAAGGACTTGCTTTTGGTACACACTCGATGCCCCTGCAATCTTAACGTGCTCTTGAAACCAATGTAAGTCCTGTCTAGGAGCGAAAGATATAGCGATTTACACATTAAAAATCACTGATTCCGGAAACAACACGAAGAGAGGGAGGATAAAGCATACCAAAAACTTACCTACTGGGACACCCCCGCGCCGCACGGCCACCAGCTGCTGTGTGTGCCCCTGCCCGCCCTCTGCCTCGCTACTGCCTCGTTTTGCCGGCTGCCGGCTGCCCCCGCAGTAGGGTTGTTTTGACAAACATTTGTGCCTGTTTTCTCTCCTTAACTCCGTGCATCTCCTTTTTTCTTTCCTTATTTTGCCTGTTTTGTCCAACAGTTGTGCTTGTGTAGTATTCTCCGTGTATCTTGGTATCTTTCCCCCTCATACCCCTTGTTTTGTTGCAGATTTGTGCCTGTTTTGTTCATCCTTCGTGTTGTCCGCCGCCCTCCACCCTCCCTTCCCGCCACCGCCGCTTGTCCCCGCCCCTTTCTTCTCTTCTGTATCCCTCCCCGCTCCCGCCTCCCAGCTGCTCCGCCCACCCGCGCACTTGGCCTTAAATGGCGACCGTGCGACGCAGGTGAGTGTGACCCACTTGTGGGACACCCCCGCGCCGCACGGCCACCAGCTGCTGTGTGTGCCCCTGCCCGCCCTCTGCCTCGCTACTGCCTCGTTTTGCCGGCTGCCGGCTGCCCCCGCAGTAGGGTTGTTTTGACAAACATTTGTGCCTGTTTTCTCTCCTTAACTCCGTGCATCTCCTTTTTTCTTTCCTTATTTTGCCTGTTTTGTCCAACAGTTGTGCTTGTGTAGTATTCTCCGTGTATCTTGGTATCTTTCCCCCTCATACCCCTTGTTTTGTTGCAGATTTGTGCCTGTTTTGTTCATCCTTCGTGTTGTCCGCCGCCCTCCACCCTCCCTTCCCGCCACCGCCGCTTGTCCCCGCCCCTTTCTTCTCTTCTGTATCCCTCCCCGCTCCCGCCTCCCAGCTGCTCCGCCCACCCGCGCACTTCGCCTTAAATGGCGACCGTGCGAACGCGCAGCGGTCACGCGCAGTGGGCGCGCCGATTGTGCGCCGAAGGCGCGCCAAAGGTAAGCCCGTCTGCGACCGGACCGCGACCAGCGCCAGGACCCCTGGCCCACGAAGACCCCGTCCGACCCGCCTGACGTACTCCGCCGCCTCCCTCACCGCACTCGACACCGGCCGACGCCCAGAGTGCTACCAAGCCACTCCACGACGCACCCACGGACCTTTCAGCTGCCGCGCCTGCAAGTTCGCCTGCATCCGGACCTGCCTCACACCAGCACCCGCCAAATCGAACACCAGCAGCACACACCTCAAGTGCATCCTGCTCAACACCCGTTCCGTCCACAGACACGCCGTAGAACTCTGGAACCTCCTAGACGCCACAGCCCCTGACGTTGCCTTCCTCACGGAGACCTGGATGAACGCCTCTTCAGCTCCCGACATCGCCATCGCCATCCCAGAAGGCTACAAGATCGTCCGCAGGGACCGCAACGCCAACCAGATGGGAGGAGGCATCGCCATCATCCACAGGAACACCATCCGTCTCACGACCAGCACCGACAACACCCTGACCAGCGCCGAACACCTGCATTTCCAGATCCACACCAACCCGAACACCACCCTCAGAGGCACCCTGATCTACCGACCCCCCGGACCACGCACACATTTCAGCGAGGACATCGCCGACTTCGTCAGCCCGCATGCCCTCCCCTCCGCTGACTACATCCTCCTGGGAGACCTCAACTTCCATCTGGAAAACAACAACGACCGCAACTCCAGCACCCTGCTCGACAACCTCGCCAACCTGGGACTCAAGCAACTGGTGTCCACCCCCACCCACCGCGCCGGACACACACTCGACGCAGTCTTCTCCTCCAGCAAAGACGTCAGCTTCAGCCACGCCACTGAGCTTCAATGGACAGACCACAGCTGCGTCCACTTCACCTTCAAGAGAACGACGACCCACCACCACCAGCAACAGACCGCCCGTAGAAGCTGGAACAAGATCACAGCAGACCAGCTCGCCACGTCCCTGAGCCAGCACCCTCCTGCCAGCTCAGCAGACCCCAGCCAGGCCGCCGACAACCTCACGAAGTGGATCAGCAACTGCGCGGACGAGCTCGCCCCTCTGAGGACCCCGCCTAGCAGACCCGGCAGCAAGAAGGCCCCATGGTTCACCGACGAACTCAAGAGCTCCAAGAAGAACTGCCGAGCCCTCGAGAAAGTCTGGAAAAGGGAACCGACACCGGACAACAGGACCTCCTTCAAACTCGCCACCCGGAAACACCACCAGCTGATCCGCGCCGCCAAGAAAACAGCTTTCAAGGACCGGCTGGACAACAACGCACACAACTGCAAGGAACTCTTCAACATCGTGAAAGAGCTTTCCAACCCCAGCGCAGGAAACAACGACATCACCCCATCGCAAGACCTCTGCAACTCCCTCGCCTCATACTTCCACAACAAGATCACGGACATACACAACAGCTTCAACAACCAACCAACGCACACCATGACCGAACAACCACCCCCCACCACCGCCCTCCACGCCTGGACCCCGATCAGCACCGAAGACACCATCCGCTCGATGAACTCCATCCACTCCGGATCACCAACCGACCCCTGCCCTCACCACGTCTTCAACCAGGCCGACGCAGTCATCGCACCCCACCTGCGAGACATCATCAACACATCCTTCGACACCGCCACCTTCCCGGAGAGCTGGAAGCACGCCGAACTCAGCGCTCTACTCAAGAAACCAACAGCGGACCCCACCGACCTCAAGAACTACCGCCCCATCTCGCTCCTCCCGTTTCCAGCCAAAGTCATTGAGAAGAACGTCAACAAGCAGATGGCCGCCTTCCTCGAGACGAACGGATCCCTCGACCCCTCACAGTCTGGCTTCCGAGCCAATCACAGCACCGAGACCGCCCTCATCGCCGCCACCGATGACATCCGAGCCCTGATGGACAATGGAGAAACAGCGGCCCTCATCCTCCTTGACCTCTCCGCGGCCTTCGACACGGTCTGCCACCGCACCCTAGTGCAGCGCCTCGACAACGCCGGAGTCCAGGGGAAGGCACTGGAATGGATCATCTCCTTCCTCGACGGAAGAACACAGAGAGTCCGCCTACCACCGTACAAGTCAGAGGCCACCGAAGTCATCTGCGGCGTCCCCCAAGGATCCTCTCTGAGCCCAACCCTCTTCAACGTCTACATGAGCCCCCTCGCGGCCATCGTACGCAAACACAACCTCAGCATTATCTCCTACGCCGACGACACCCAGCTGATCCTCTCCCTGACCAACAACCCCGCCGCCGCCAGAGCCAACCTGCACGAAGGGATGAAAGAGGTAGCCGAGTGGATGACGACCAGCCGCCTGAAACTAAACTCGGACAAGACGGAGGTCCTCATCCTGGGCTCCTCGCCCTCCGCCTGGGACGACTCCTGGTGGCCCCCCGCCCTGGGTACCGCACCCAAACCGACGGACCACGCACGCAACCTGGGCTTCATCCTGGACTCCTCCCTCTCCATGACCAGGCAAGTCAACAACGTCTCCTCGGCGTGCTTCAACATCCTGCGCATGCTACGGAAGATCTTCTGGTGGATCCCCACCGAGACCAGGAAGACCGTCACCCAGGCCCTCGTCACCAGCCGGCTGGACTACGGCAACGCCCTCTATGCCGGGACCACCGCCAAACTCCAGAAGAGACTCCAGCGGATCCAGAACGCCTCAGCCAGACTCATCCTCGACATCCCACGAACCAGCCACATCTCCGGACATCTGAGAGACCTGCACTGGCTCCCCGTCAACAAAAGAATCACGTTCCGCCTCCTCACCCACGCACACAAAGCCCTACACAACCAAGGCCCGAGCTACCTCAACAGCCGAATCAACTTCCACGCTCCCAAACGCCACCTCCGATCAGCCAGCCTCGCCCTCGCCGCTGTCCCCCGCATCCGAAGAGCGACATCAGGAGGAAGGTCCTTCTCCTACCTGGCCGCCAAGACCTGGAACTCCCTCCCGACCGACCTGCGCCTGACCCAAGACCACCTCTCCTTCAGGAAGAAGCTGAAGACCTGGCTATTCGAGCAGTAGCGGCACCCCCCCCCCCCCAGCGCCTTGAGACCCTTCGGGTAGGTAGCGCGCTCTATAAGTGTCATTGATTGATTGATTGATTGATTGTGTGCTCTTGGCTAAAAGACATTAACATTGAAGTCAATAGCCCTTGCATCGCCGAGACCGATTGGCATTGCCAATGCTTGTTGTCCTCGTGGAGATGCAGCAGGAACGTAAGCATTGATTACAGAAACAGATCATAAGCACAACATATTTCAGTGAGGCGGTTTCTCTGTATCGTTCCCTAATAATGTTTACTCTCGCTTCCAGCCAACATATACGAACACCCAGGGGCATATGTATGAACAGAATTTTTACTCGCAAACGCTGCGAATCGCAAAAAAGCAGCATTTGTGACTTAAAATTCACAAAACGGGATGTAGTAGGAAAATCGCATCGCAAAATTAAGGAATCGCAAAGTTTGCGATTCCTTAATTTTGCATACGAATTTAAGGAATCGCAAATTGCGATTCCTTAAATGTTATGCAGCAAGCACTCAAGTTTTGCGATTTCTTAATTACCACCAACTTCAAGTTGGTGGTAATTTGCAATTTCTTTCACAAATGCTCTTTTTGGAATTTGTGAAGGTGCCATGTGGCGCACATACATGCCCGGGCATGTATGTGCGCCATATGCGCACACATGTTCATTTCAGGGGTGCATCAGGGTGTCCTTATGACACCCTTGAAATTATTCTCAATTTGCGATTCTCAAATTGCGAATCGCAAATTGAGAATGACTTCCCATTCATTCCCAGGGGCCTCCTGGCCCATAGAAATGAATGGGAAAGTATTCCTTAATTGCGATTTCGCAATTTGCTAATCGCAATTAAGGAATACTAAGAAATCGCAAAAACATTGCGATTTTTTACATACATCCCTTTTTACAATTCTAAAATAGCGATTCTCAAAAAATCGCTATTTGAGAATCACAAACAGGGATTTTCATACATATGCCCCCCAGTGTCAAAGGCATTTTTTTTAAGAGAGCGTTTTTCAAAATGAAGAAAATGTAGCATGGCTAACTCGATCGATATTATTTTGTGGGTGTCGCTCTTCTTGGTCTTCTCTTCTAGCCAAACTAGCAAAACCCTTTCTCTTGTGACTTGAACGGAATCACCTCTCCGAGAACTCTCCTCGCCTTCAATAAAATCTTTAACATAATGTATACATATTACAGTGGCCTCGTCCAAAACATCTCTATTTCCACATTTGAAGAGCTGAGAGGTATTTATGAGCGGTTTGTTTAGTTTTGTCTGGCTGTAAAATGTCCCCTTATTGCATCCATAAACCTAACAATGCATTCATAATGCACATTGTGTTGCATTAGCCAAGGTCCTGCCAGTGCCTGATGTCTTCCATCTGCTCAGTGATTGATGGGGCCTTAAATACCATCTCACGAGCAGAAGCCAAACCGGCTCTCACCTGCATTACTTCAAGGGCTGTTTCAATACAATCTATGAATCTAAAGTGAAACTATCTTTCTGGGGCAGATACAGGACAGAGAGCGCTGTATACATGCATTGAAACAAGGCAGATGTTACAGATGGGGATTGCAACATTTTTTCCCCATAGATTTTAGAAGGGAATTGCATGCAACTTTTTTACGTTAGACAGTTAAGCTGCTATACCACATGGCTTAAAGTGAAAAACCAATCATCTTTTTTAACATTAAGCCAAGGTACACAGCAACTCGAATAAGGTGTACTTTTAAAAAAAAAAACTGGCAAAAAAGCCATTAGGTTTCACCTATGCAAAGTCTATTGGCTCTGTCATTGTCCGTGTCATAGCACTTTTATTTTCTTTTATTTACTTTAAGTTATATTGTGCAGCAGCTCTACTGCTTTCCAATATGTAAAACAATTAACAAATCCAAAAGGATTTGCTTAGGCTAAACACATTGGTTTTGCCGGTGCTTGTTGTTTTATGTTTCCCATAAGCAGGCTTTTTTTCTGTTTTAATCAAGACTCAAAATGCAAGCCGGACCTGCTGGCTTTGCCAGTGCATGTTATTCAATGCACGATAGACTGGTTCACTTTAGAGCAAAGCTAATGGATTACTAGATATGCCACAAGGTTGTTCCTCTAATGATTTCCATTAGAAGAAAGTCCCTCTGGCATCCACATCCAGGAGCTGGGCCTCTGCTCAGATTCTGCATGCCTGACAGCTGCCCTGTCTCTTCCAGCAGGCACTTGCAGAAATACAAATGTATCGCTCCTCGCGGCTTCAGAAATGGCAGCGGGTCAGGCTTCTTTCTAACTGAACATGCAAGACAGGAGTGATTAGCTTTGCCACTGCTTGTTTGCAATTGTCTTCCCACGCAAACAGCTCTGTTAATCAGGTGCCAGCTAGAGACAAGGAGGTCCAAAGATTTTGAATGTAAAAGTGTGCAACACAATCAGACCAGTGCATCCAACCCTTTGAAATTCTGCAGACGCAAAAATACGCCAACGCGACTGCTCATCACAGGTGCAGCAGCCTCAGCAGTTACTGCAGAGACATCAGGGGTCTGGGGCAACCCAACATTCTATGTAGGAAAAACTCAGTCCCCAGTACAGCTGTGACCCTGTGTCATGATCTCTCCCAATGCTTAATATGTGAAGGTGTTTGTAGGTGTCAGCATTGGCCCTCAATTATAGGACCACCATGGCCAATTCTCCACATCAGACTTTGGTCCAGATCATGAAAGGCAGAAGAGAGAGCAAGAAAGAGGAGGATACAAGATAGAGAAACAATGACAGCGGAAAGAAGAAACGGCAAGAGTGCAAGAAAGAAATAGGGTATGAAGGGTAGTGAACTAAAGATGTGTGCGGTGGAATCAACACCAGGTAGCCTTGGCACTCATAAGCTCTAGATACAGGAAGTGTAGAGTGCTGAACTAAAGATGCCTGAGGTTGAATCAATACTAGGTAGCCTTTGTAATAATAAGATAAAGATACAGGAAGTGTAGGTGATGAACTAAAGATGCATGAGGTTGAATCAAGACTAGGCAGCCTTTGTAATCATAAGATAAAGATACAGGAAGTGTAAAGTGGGAGAGGTGTGGCGCCTCGGCCAGGGCGACTGACGCTGGAATCTAGGGATCACGGTTCGATCCCCGGCTCCGGCGGCAGGTTAGCCCAGCACCGTGTGACTCTGGGCAATAGCTTGCTTAATCTTCCCGACGGCCCCCAGCGCCTAGAGACCCGTACGGGTGATTGTGCGCTTTACCAATGTGGATTATTATTATTATTATTATTAACTAAAGATGCATGAGGTTGAATCAAGACTAGGCAGCCTTCGTAATCATAAGATAAAGATACAGGAAGTGTAAGGTGGTGAACTAAAGATGCATGAGGTTGAACCAAGACTAGGCAGCATTGGCGTTCATGAGATAAAGATACAGGAAGTGTAGGTGGTGAACTAAAGATGCATGAGGTTGAATCAAGACTACAACTACCCTTCTACAACTTGCTGAAAAATCTCTTGCTAAACTGAAGCATTTTCAAAACTCTCTAGAGACAGACGACAATGTGACAAAAACTATCCCCCTGACATTAACCAATCGACACTTGCGCACACGCAAACTCTCCAACTACATAACGGACCAGGAAATACAATCACTGCTACTACTATACGAAACTCTGTCCAGCCCTATCATAGACAAAGAGGAATATGCTATTCTACCAGTCCCCATCAACCCAAGCAGAACTTCCCATCCAATCCATAGAGGAATAATCCAGAATAACCTTCACTCTATAACCCCAAACCATGAGAATCAGGAGCCTACTTTAAAGAATTCCTCAAACCAGATCTCTTGCCGTCTACTAAACTGCCGTTCAGCCCTTAAACACGCCTCCGACATTGCCAACCTCATCCTTAACATGAAAATGGATATAATCATTCTCACAGAAACTTGGCTCAAGGAGTCATCCTCACCATGCCTAGACCTTCTTGTCCCTCCAGACTACATCATCATTAGATTAGACAGACCACACAAAATAGGCGGAGGCTTAGCCTGCATACATCGTTCTGACATCACCATCTCAAAGTTTCACTCGGAACCCCTGGCCTCCTGTGAATACTTTGGGATTACTGTGAAATCATCAAGTAACCACTCCCTCAAACTGCATATACTCTACCATCCTCCAGGTTTGAACACAATTTTCACAGAACAACTTATGTAAATCATTATTGCAAATTCTTCCCCGCATTTCAATGACAAATTCCTTGGCGATTTCAATCTCCACTGGAAGAACCCACAGGACAAGCAGGCTAACGCCCTCAAAACCTTACTTGCGGACCATTCCCTGATCCAAGCTATCTCAAAGCCTACTCAAACAAAGGGTGCTACTCTTGACTGGCTCATCTCTAAATAAAATACAATTAAATCGATCTCGATTACCCCTTGTGACTGGTCAGACCATCACATTATCATCTTCCAAATCCCCTCCGCTATCAAGAAAACTTTCTCGTAACAAATCAAGCCGAAACAATGGATAAGAAACACAAAGAATATCACCCGGAACAACCTTGCCTCCCATTGTGAGAAGGCGTTTACCCCCCCCCAATGACATGGCAGACGTCAATGCCCTCACTGCTCACTATAACTCCACGATGACAAAAGTTGTCAACCAAGCCGCCCCACCAAAACTCCAAAAGAATTCCGGACAAAGATAAAAACCCATGGTTCGGCAGAGCCCTGAATGATGACAGATACAAACTCAGATCAACGGAACAGAAATGGAGGCAACATCCCTCCCCCCTCCATCTTAAACTACTCCGGAAAGCCTGAAAATCATACAATAAAAGTGTTCTACAATCAAAAAAAGACTTCTTCAAATCAGAACCAGAGAATGCCTATAATAGACCAAAAAAACTCTTCCAAATTCTGAAACAACAATCGAACAAATTGGCCAAATCCTCACTCCTAACAACGACTTCGCAGTTGAGTAGCGAAGGATTTTCCTTATTCTTCGCAAGAAAAACAAATTTCCTCCAACTCGAACTTAGTACGGGGGCAATCAACTCAGCCACCCCAAAGATCATTCAAGCCACTAACCCGGTACAACATAAGCTAACTCTGCCCAAAAGTAACTCTCACTGGTACTGTCAAACTTTACGATCTCAATGACATCACCAAAATTCTAGCGACTACCTAACTCAACAACCACTTCATTAACCCAGTCCTATTAAATTGCCTACCCTACATCTACCATATCATCACCCCTCTCTGGACCAAAATCATCAATGCCTCGCTAACACAAGGTCGCATCCCAGACTGCCTAAAAACTGGCCAAGTCACCCCTATCCTAAAAAAACGGACAGCTAACACCTCCGACCCCCAACAACTTCTGACCAATAACCAACATTCCCATGCTAGCTAAGATCTTGGAAAAATGTGTTCAGCAACAACTGAACCAACACATCACAAACTTAAATCTACTGAGCATCCATCAATCGGGTTTCAGACTTGGCCACAGCACAGAAACAGTCATCCTGCATATAGTTGACAACGCCCTCCTAGCTCTTGACCGCAATGAAACCTGCCTACTACTCCTTCTCGACCTTTCATCAACCTTCGATACGGTCAATCATGACAAACTTCTAAGAAGACTTGAAAACAGGTTGGGTTTATCTGGCACAGTCCTTCTATGGTTCAAATCCTTTCTGGAAAACAGAATGCAATCATTGATGACCGACAAGATTCTTTCTCTCTTCTCACCTAACCTACTAGGAGTACCACAAGGCTCTACCCTATCCCCCACTCTATTCAACTTATATGTCAAACCACTTACCGATCTACTACAGCAGGCAAACATCTCCTACCACATGTAAGTGGACAATACTCAACTTACATTAAGATCACCTTCATTGAAAAGATAAAGACAATGAATCTAGCTCTCCAAAAAAAGTCCTATGGTTAACGACCAACTTCTTCAAGCTAAACTCACAAAAAACTGAATTTCTTTTAAACTCCCCGCAATAACTCCGGGGAAACAAAGGAATGGACCAAAATGATCACTGCTCTGAACTGCATGCCAACGTTGCTGGACTCCACAATATCACTTGGAATCACACTGGATAAAAACCTTAACATGCAAGCTCACATCAGCTTGATGGCTAAAAATACCCGCCTTCACCTCAGCTTTCTCAGAAAAATGAAGCCATTCATCGAGAACCCGGACCACAAAACTGCAGTTCAGTCCTTGGTCATATCGAGGTCGGAGTACGGATGTTCTACCATCTCAGGGCTTCCCAAAATCTCTACCGCCCCTCTAAAAGCCTGTCTTCACGCCGCAGCAAGACTCATAACAGGATCTAGGAAATTTTACCACATATCACCACACCTGAAGGCACTCAACTGGCTACCCTATGAAGCTTGTATTCAGTTAAAGATGGCTTGCATCACTCACAAGGCGTTACACTACAACAACACCCAGTACCTAGCCCAAAAACTTACCTTATCTGGAGGAAACAGACATTCTAGGATCGCCGATAATCTACTTCTGAAACCCTCACAGTTCAGCAAGACTAAAACCTCCAACAGAGCATTTTCTGGAGCAGAGCCAAGAATTCGAAACTCGCTTCCACCATTCATCAGAAAAATCGCCTCAACACCTCTATTCAAAAAGGAAACACAATTATTCTTGATAAGCAAATTCCTCCCTTCAAATCTGCACAAACACCACGCCAACGTACAACCTCAAACTTGCTTATCATCTCCATCCACTGATATTTCGCAGCTAAAACGTGCCCAATATCAAATTGATTCTTACTCCTCAGAACAATTCTCTAATCTGCTTTTATCCCCCGAACTCTGTCATGCTATGTTGTTACTTTGTATGTGTTGTTTTTGTATGCCATGTTTTTGCTATATGTGCAATTCATACCTTGCTCACTATGTAAAGCGCTCTGATACCCTACCTTGGGTCTGGTTCGCGCTATATAAACCTCTAAATAAATAAATAAAGACCAGGCAGCCTTGGTATTCATAAGCTCTAGATACAGGAAGTGTAGAGTGATGAACTAAAGATGCGTGAGGTTGAATCAAGACCAGGCAGCGATGGTATTCATAAGATGAAGATACAGGAAGTGTAGAGTGATGAAGTAAAGATATAAGATGAAGATACAGGAAGTGTAGAGTGATGAACTAAAGATGCATGAGGTTGAATCAAGACCAGGCAGCCTTGGTATTCATAAGCTCTAGATACAGGAAGTGTAGAGTGATGAAGTAAAGATATAAGATGAAGATACAGGAAGTGTAAGGAGATGAACTAAAGATGCGTGAGGTTGAATCAAGACCAGGCAGCCTTGGTATTCATAAGCTCTAGATACAGGAAGTGTAGAGTGATGAACTAAAGATGCGTGAGGTTGAATCAAGACCAGGCAGCCTTGGTATTCATAAGCTCTAGATACAGGAAGTGTAGAGTGATGAACTAAAGATGCGTGAGGTTGAATCAAGACTAGGCAGCGATGGTGTTCAGCAGTAGCAGGCTCTGAAGGACAACTCTGGGCTCCTGCACTATGTTTTTTGCAACTTAAACAATTTACTGTTTACACTATAAATCCTTAGAATTCACACTGGTTTTTAGCTAATTCTATTGACCACTATTACAGCCTTTCTCCCACAAGACTAATGGGTGAAAAATATTTAGTTAAAATAGTTCCCAAAAGACATTCTAAAGATGTTAGCTCACAAGACTCCTCGAAACAGAAGTCACCGATTGCTTCATAATTCCTATGAATGTAATTCCCATCCGGTCTAATCGCCTCCAGTGAAGGCCTGTCCAGAGGCAGGAACAGCTCTGCCTGGTGAGGCAGACAGACTGGGGTCTTGCACGACCACCTATCAGATGAGTGTGACCAGGATCACAAGGCCAGCGATGGCCCAGGCTCACATTCAGCTGTCTGCTCTCCTTCCGGATATACTCAAGGAAGACCATGGTGTGTTACACATGAACATGACCCCGGGAATCTGCAGCTACATACCAGCCAAAAAAAGGTGAACATGCTACGCCATTCAAAATACTTTAAAATACAAATTCTGAAAAGGTCAGGTTTTTAATATCATATTAGTCATTGGGGGCTCAGATTCCGAAGAAAGGGATGAGACATCGGGCCAGATGTACAAACATTTTTTGTGGTTGCAAACACTCCGATTCAGAGTTTGGGACCCTGAAAAAAATGTTATTCTTGAGTTACTAACCATATTAGAAGTTGGTAAAGATTTAGACAAGGGTGCGTTTTAGGTGTCCCTTCCAAATACAGAATCAGTACCAATATATAAATGGCTTCATACCAGAATTCCGTTTGCAAACCATTGGAAAGTTATTGATTCCTAAGTTTAGGTGTAACCTATTTGAACAAGAATTTCAAGGCAATCGGTCTCGCCTTTGGCACCTTAAATGTATTTAGCTATGCAGCACATTAGCCTGGGTGCTGAAACATCTAGGGCCAGATATATGAAGCTCAAATGGGTTCGCAGACGCCGAAATTACCAGAATTTCAGAGTTTGCGAACTCATTTTCGCTAAATGGTATGTATGCAGTAAAATTGAGTGCAAAATAAAGAATCACAAATTTGGGATCCCTTATTTTGCGATAGCATTTAAGGAATCACAAATTTAGCGATTCCTTAAATGCAATGTATGAAGCACCCAAGTTGTGCGATTTCTCATTAAGAAATCGCAAATTACCACCAACTTGAAGTTGGTGGTAATTTGCGATTTCTTTCATAAAAGCACTTTTTTGCATTTGTGAAGGTGCCATGTGGCGCACATACATGCCCTTAGGGCATGTATGTGCCCCATATGCGCACACATGTGAATTTCAGGGGTGCATCAGGGTGTCCTTATGACACCCTTGCACCCTTGAAATTATTCTCAATTTGCGATTCTCAAATTGCGAATCGCAAATTGAGAATAACTTCACATTCATTCCCCTGGGCCTCCTAGCCCATAGAAATGAATGGGAAATGATTCATTGAATGCGATTCGCAATTTGCTAATCGCAATTAAGGAATTTTAAGAAATCGCAAAAAAAATTCGATTTTCTACATACATACCAATTTGCAAATCTCAAATAGAGAATTCTAAAAAATCGCTATTTGAGATTCGCAAATCTCGATGTTGATACATATGCCCCCTACTGTTCTGTAACATGAAGTGAAAGTAACCATTAAACTGCGTGACACACCAGGTATGGGAACACATGGAGAGAAATATTGTCTTTCAGCGAGAAATGGTATAGTCCACAGCTCTGTTTATTATTGTCTACGGGTGCTCGTGGAAGACAATTTCTATGGACTGGAATCTAGAGAATGCTAAAGCAATTCTGGTATTTTACTGACCTCTACTGGTCGTTTTCTATCAAGACAGTTAAATAGAGGCAGTTGCCAGAAAAACAAGCATTTACAATGCAACAGTTTCGCCTTTTCAAAAGTTAGAGCTATTGGCATTGTAAATGACAATTTTTTCGTTTATGTCTTGGTTTTGAAAACAGATAAATAAATGGCATTGTCATTTACATTGCCAATAGCTTAATCTCTCGCAAATGTGAGACCTATTTTACCCTACTGGACGAGCTCAGCAGACAGCAATTACTACCACACACACACTCAGAGCCACAGACACCCAGAGCCACACACACACATCCAGCCACACACACACAGCCAGCCACACCCACCCAGAGCCACACACACCCACCCAGAGCCACACCCACCCACCCAGGAGAGCAAGCACAGCGAGGGGGCAGGGAAGCAAGCACAGCGAGGGGGCAGGGAAGCAAGCACAGCGAGGGGGCAGGGAAGCAAGCACAGTGAGGGGGCAGGGAAGCAAGCACAGCAAGGGGGCAGGGAAGCAAGCACAGCGAGGGGGCAGGCAAGCAAGCACAGCGAGGGGGCAGGCAAGCAAGCACAGCGAGGGGGCAGGCAAGCAAGCACAGCGAGGGGGCAGGCAAGCAAGCACAGCCAGGGGGCAGGGAAGCAAGCACAGCCAGGGGGCAGGGAAGCAAGCACAGCCAGGGGGCAGGGAAGCAAGCACAGCCAGGGGGCAGGGAAGCAAGCACAGCCAGGGGGCAGGGAAGCAAGCACAGCCAGGGAAGCAAGCACAGCCAGGGGGCAGGGAAGCAAGCACAGCCAGGGGGCAGGGAAGCAAGCACAGCCAGGGGGCAGGGAAGCAAGCACAGCCACGGGGCAGGGAAGCAAGCACAGCCAGGGGGCAGGGAAGCAAGCACAGCCAAGGGGCAGGGAAGCAAGCACAGCCAGGGGTGAAGGGAAGCAAGCACAACCAGGGGGAAGGGAAGCAAGCACAGCCAGGGGGAAGGGAAGCAAGCGCAGCCAGGGGGCAGGGAAGCAAGCACAGCCAGGGGGCAGGCAAGCAAGCGCAGCCAGGGAAGCAAGCGCAGCCAGGGGGCAGGGAAGCCAGGCAAAACCTAATAAAAAGGGTATGCATGGAAAACTTGTGCAACACCCCGAGGACACACCGTATGAGCCGCCCAGGAGCAGCGCATGACCAAGTACACCCGCCTTCCCTCCAATGGAAGTCAGCCCATTCCACCCCCGCAAGAAGGACAATGAACGTGGCTCTCATGCCCAGCATGTCGCACAGACGGCACCGAAGTGCTCCCACAAATAAACAGTTGTGCGAGAGCTCCCCCAGAGTCCTTTGTGGTGGCGGAAAGACAAGTGTTCGAAGAAGATAAAGCCGTTGTAAATGTATCGGAGTGTGAAACCACCTTCCAGCCGGAGCCCTCGTGTTCAGCTGTAAGAGTGTCAGCGAACAAACATTACAAAAGAAGCAACCCCGCGCCGGAAGGGACCATAAACAAAATGCACAAAGAGGAACATCATCAGCAGATGTCCATCCTACAGCTGCAGCTCATACAAATGAATGAAGTGCACGTGGCCAAAATCCAACAAGTTGAACGTGAATGCGAAATAGCTGAAGAGGAACACAGGCTCAAAATGGAAATTCTAAATAAAAAAAAATGTACTGGGAACGAAAACGGCAAACCATCTCGAAAGAGTGGCCAGTGCCGCCATTTAACAGACCCTTACCAAGTTCATCCTAAATTCAGGTACACGTCAGAAGTGGAAGGACCTTCTGTAACAAAAAAGGTGTGTTATTGGCAAGAGGCCGTCCCAATCGGCCATGCCAGGCAACGACTGTCCAATCAGACCAATCAAATATTGACTAGGAACTGCACATAGGAAAGACGATGCAGGCACGAGAAATGTACATTGGGATGGCCGGAACTCGGGATAGGAGGAACGGGAGGGAAAGGGGAACAGGCACAATCCGATTGTCTGCCAGTGTGCCCTGTTACAAAGCCGCTCGGGTTTGTTGAGATGTAGGCCGCAGTGCTCCCTTCTTTACATGTTCAGACTTGGGTTGGTGGCATAGCCTCGTGCCCACGCTGGAGTTGGCTCCCACACCACATTGTTTTTAATAGGCCTACAGTACATTGCAGATTGTTTCTAATATTCCATGATCTGGGTGGCATTTTCGACTTGTCCTATTTTTTTATATCGGTGTGACGCTGGCAGCGTGAGGCTGCCCCTACTGTTGTGTTCTACTGCAAGCTAAAGCTAGTCCACCAGAAACAGACTATGCAAATTACTGCATTTTACTTGACTCGTGGCTATCGTCTACTTGCAAATATGTGACCGCATTCAAAATGATGAGCCAAAAATGTTATCTTTTTTTCTTATTTAAGATGTAACTCGACTTCAAAGGAAGAGTTATGACGTGGCATCGTACATGAGGGGAAATGTTTCTAATGAGCTGCACACGGACCTTTTAACATTCATGCCCATACCAACTGCCTCTTCATTTCCAAATAAGAAACATCTTTGTTCGTTTGATTGCGTAAGAATACAAGGAAAGGCACGGACACCGGGAGGGGGGGCGGGAAAGGCTCGGACAGCGGGAGGGGGGGCGGGAAAGACTCAGACAACGGGAAAGATACGGACAGCGGGAGGGGGGGCGGGAAAGGCTCGGACAGCGGGAGGGGGGCGGAAACGGCAAGAAAGGCACTCACCTGGACTTCCTACGGCGGCGGTCGGTCGCAAAATGACCCAAACAAACGTTGACGAGCAAAAAAAATAAACCCCGCCCACCGCCGCACTGACGTGACAAAAGAGGCAGGATGAGTAAAAATGGCCGGAACGCCCCCGAATCTGCTCCGCAATTGATGGACAGATCTTTGTTCCAATGGCTAGCTTCCATTTATGGAGCTAGCCAATGGAACAGAGGGCGGATTCCCAAGCCACTCTTCTGTTAACATGAGGTTTTCGCCTGCGCCGAAAAGCTGCGCGATGCGCAGCTTTCACCAGGCGAAACCTAAAAAGAAAGTCCATCAGCAGAAAGCAATTCTGGTATTTTACTGACCTCTACTGTTCGTTTCCTATCAAGACAGTTAAATAGAGGCAGCTGAACAGAAAGAAAGTCCCTAAGCGGAAGCAGACAAGTCCTAGGGCTGTTCTCCAGAGCCCACAAATTACATACATATATAAGTATATACTAAAGTATATACAAGAGGTCTCGAATGCTCAACCTAAAACTGGAAGGTGTTCCCTTTGAACTACTTTCCCATTGTGAATTGGTGTAAAAAAATCAGAGTTAGTAGGCAGTGGTACAGGGGACCACTGCCAATTCTCTTTGAAATTAAAAAAAAAGGTTTTGTTTTAAAAAATAAATAATAATAACAGCCCTCTTTCCTTTAAGGAAATTGGGCTGCCGTAAAAACAAGCATTGGCCAAGCCAATCGGTCTCTCTGTTTGTAAAAATAGGCTTTGCCAAAGCAGTGCAGCATAGACTAAAAAAAGAAACTAAAAAAAAATCCATCACCACATTTTATTTTCCCTTTAGTCAACAGAAAAACCTTAAATACGGGTTATTGGGGCATTAAAAATAATTATTTTTCAGACAAGCAAATTTGACTTTGCACCCCATGCTTTCATTGCATTTGCACAAAATCTCTGCTTTCCTTTTTTCCAAAATTAAGTGCCAAATCCACGAACCAAGAAATATAAATAGCCCCATTTTTTGAGAAGAGAATATTCTTCTCGTATGGTGGTACTAAACCCACCATGTTTTCGTTTGTGTGACGTGAGGTTGTTGCATGGGAGTGCTGTTCAAAAGCTCGGAAACATTTCTGCAGTTTGTTTTTGGTTCTGGCGTGCTGCGCCACGGCCATATTTGAAAGATAAAGGGAGAGGCAGAGACGGGCGCTTGAGAGAGAGGCAGAAATTGAATGGAATGGAAGAGAGAGGGTGGAAAAGCAGATAAGAAGCAGAAACAGGCGCTGTGTAAAAGTCAGAGAAACTGGGGCACAAAGAGAGGTAGAGGCAAGTTATGGAACAGATAGAGCTGCAGTCAGTGGAAAAGATTGTGACAGACAGCAGAAACAAGCATTTGCAATGCAATAGGGCTCGCATTAGGAAAGTTTGAGCTATTAGTATTGTAAATGACAAATTTTTTATTTATGTGTTGGTTTTGAGAATAGCGAAATGAATAGCTTTGTCATTTATAATGCCAATAGTTTTAACTTTCGCAAATGTGACATCTTTAGCATTTGTAATGCAATATGTGTTGTATTTACATGACTTAGATGTATTGATATTACAAAGAACAATGGCTTTTATTTTTTGCAATAATTAATAGTTAAATAAAAGTTATTGTAATTTATAATGGCACTAGCTTAAATTTTTGTAAATAACTTTTGGGAAGATTATGTTCTTGGATTTTCGTCACAATAAAATACAATGAACAGAAGTGAAATATTAACATTTTTTTGGTGACATTTGTAATAAAGCGTGAAACATTGAGCTAACATATTTGAACCAGTTGTTGCGTACCAGACTTCAACATCAGCCAATTGCGCTGATAAAGAGGTTTTAATGCGCACGATTCCAACGATTGCAAGTTGTGTACGATCGAATTTTGAGCAATATGTTCCTGTGACGTGCAGCAAGTTTTCCCTGTTGCAAAACACGATAATGGATGCCTATATAATGCGATATGTAATATTGCTCCGAGCTCAAAACGGGATTTTTGGCCCAATCATAAAGAGAGCGTCGGGGTTCAATTTTTGGAAGCGTGATTCTTTTGGGGGGAAAAATGAACTTCACCCGTAGATGTATTGTTATTTTTGGGTATAAAACTAAAATGTTGGGATTATTTATGTGTGTAAACTGAAACCATACATACATACACACTTCACCACCGCCCACGTCCTGTAAACTGGGCCCCAACTCGAAATCTATACTCAGGTCTGCCAAGTGTCACGCTTCAGGCGTGACGCTAACGCATTTCAGTGTGGTGTTCCCGCATCACCGCACTGAAATGCATTGTCACGCATTTCTGCCAGTGACAGCACTGAAACTGGCTGCCCGCTACACTAGGTGCTAGCGTGCACTGGCGCTCAGACACCTGTGTGCGCCCCAGGCCACAGCAGACTTCACTTGTGGCCAGCAGCAGAACAGTTAAACATCCCCTATCCAACAGTGTGCTACAAATGTTACAATCATCCCCGCCGCCTGCATTAACATTCCCGCCGGCGGCGCGGTAGTACAGTGAGTCACTGCCTCTGACTGCCCAATTACGGAGACCCGGGCGGGGCCTGACCTTAGCAGTCTTTGCATTACAGGCTGTGGCCCCGCGTGGGGGGCAGGTGATCAGATGTGACCTCACAAGACCTGGAACAGGCAAGGTCGGTCAGAAGCTGAGCGGGGCCGGGGCCTCGACTGGAGTCACGGGTCAAATTTAAAAATAATCAACATCATGATACCACGAGGACTGGACTGAGGGCCTGGAGAATCATGCTCGGGTGGCGCGGTTTGCCGCCGATGGACGAGTTATTGCGGCCACTGTAAAAACATTCCCACGTCACGTGATCCCGGAGCTGCAGCATATTCGCTCAGGAAGCCTTCGTGTGTTGAGTAAGTTATTCCCAAATCAATACTGCCGAGTCATCCTGCCAAGACACACGTTGTCTGTGAATCCCGTGCACATATAGGCTGTGGGAGAGCTGGGGCGGGCATAGTTTAAACTTTTGAAGCCAGAGCACGCAGCCGGGAGCCTGACTCTGCTGCAGCTCCGACTGTGTTGTGCTGCGCTGCTGCCGGGGCTCCCAGCGTGGTAATGAACACTTACTATAAAGCTACCAACCCCCGGCAGACTCGTGGTTGGCCGCCGCTGGAGTTGTGGCCTAGTGCCATAATACTGCAGCCTGGTCCCCAGGTATGTTAAACAAAACTTCAGAATTCCATGCCAGTCACAATGTATTTGCGTTTGAGTGTTAAGTATAAACATATGCTCGGTAGATTCTGCCTCAAGATGTCCTTTTACACACTCGTGAGCTAAATCGCGAGAGTATGTGT
Source organism: Lissotriton helveticus (assembly GCF_964261635.1). Taxonomy (NCBI): domain Eukaryota; kingdom Metazoa; phylum Chordata; class Amphibia; order Caudata; family Salamandridae; genus Lissotriton; species Lissotriton helveticus. The sequence goes on from NC_136073.1 coordinate 33,579,010, forward strand.
GTGCCTAGTACTCACTTATGAAAAGATGCTGCCACCACTTTTGCTCTGTGACCGCGGCGGCTGGGACACGCTAGTAGCCAGAAGGAAGCGTGCTCGCGACAGACTGGGGAGGGCGCGCACAGGTTCCAGGCAGCGACGGAGGCCTGGTGCGCCTCCCTGTGCGTGTCGCGCGCCGTGGATCTCGTCCCCTTTTCCTCTTCCCAGTGTGCGCACCGCGGGGGCCTGTTTCCTACGCTGGGGGCCTGCAACCGCCGCTTCCTGCGATGTTGGTGGAGGCTGGTGGGGATGCGCCCCCGGTCTGGGGGAAGCTGCCGGTTTTGCAGCCACTCTCGGTCCTTCCCCTGAAGCCGGGCCCGCCTTCCCACCACTGCCTCCTCCACCCGGAGCCTCCGGAGCTGCAGAGGAGCCTGACTCTTGCCGGCCCGGAGTTCGAGGAGGAAGAGGTGGTGATTCCGCTGAACGCTCCGGCGCCTAACTAGTAAGTACCGAGATTTCCCGATGCATGGGGCGGGGGTGTGTGTCTGTGTGTGCGTGCAGGGGGGGGTAGGGGGTGGCGGCGTGTGTATGTGTGCGTGTATGTGTGTGTGTGGTGGGGGGCGGCAGCGTGTGTACGTGTGCCTGTGTGGTGTGTGTGCAGGGGTTGGCTGTGTGCGCACGGGAAAATGAGGCACGAGAGGGGCACGGCGCCGTGCGCGCCCACGAGGTGAAATCTGCACTCGTGCCCCTCTCGTGTCTACATTCCCAAATACGGGCAACAATAGGTCTCGAGCAGACTCTGCTCGACCTAAAAACTAGCAGGTAAAGAAAGAAAGACGCCCTGGAAAACAGAGAGAGGCAGAGACTGAGGCTCGTGGAGAGAGGGACCGACCTTTGAAAAAGGCAGCGACAGACACAGTGGAAACAACAGATACTAAGGCACAGAGAGGTAGAGATAGAAGTGGGGGGATATCTGGTGAACGTCGTCACAATATATTTTACAACACAGTAATACATCATTTAATACACAATTCGACCCTATATTGCTGGACATTGTGGATGATTTAAGAGGGCAAGCTTTTTAAATTTTCATTGGATAGCCCCTTCGCTAGTGCAGCGCCACTCCAAGCGTCTTGAGCGGATTCATTTTATCCATGAAGCAAAGTTTCCGTATATTCGTGCATAGATTTTGAATCAGCTTTTGCTTTGCTGAGTCCAGATCCTGATAGGGTCTTGCCGTGCGGTTTTTATGTGAAAGGGCGAGGGGGCTGGCAAGAACCCAAGCAAAGAAAACTGCCGGCATGTGCTTTGGCTTACTCAGGTGCCGCACGGAAAGTTCTTCCTCTCCTACCTCCCCACTCCAGGAAGCTCCTTATTCAGGGCCTAATCCTTTCCAGGTTGGATTACAGTAATGCCCTATACCTGGGTGCCCCAGAAGCTACCATAAATAAATTACAACTTATCCAGAATTCAGCAGCGAGACTGCTAACTGGGTCATCAACCAAGCTCTCAGCCAAACCCGCCCTCAGAACTCTCCACTGGCTGCCAATACGGGAGAGAATTAAATTCAAATCCCTGTGTATTATGCACAAATCCTTACAGGGCAAGGCCCCCCCCATCTTGAGAAGTCCGGTGGGCCCCTACAAAGCCAACAGAGCACTCCGATCTGATCACCTGTACCTCGCTAATGTCCCTAGAATAAAAAAGGCACAAACAGGAGGACGTCGCTTCTCCGTCAATGCCGCGACACTGTGGAACTCTCTTCCACTTAAGATCCGCACTGAACTCAGTCTCCAGAAGTTTCGTAAACTTCTTAAAACTTTCCTCTTCCCCAAGGTTCCCTAACATCGCTATCCCTGCTGGAATCTCTACTCCTAGCACTGGGACGCCCACGGTTAGCCACGCGCTTTATAAATCCTCTTCCATTCCATTCCATTCCGTTCCAAGACATATGGAGGATTGTAATGTTAGATTTGCTGGTGAAAAACCAGGAGGGGAAGCAACAACAACTATAAAGAGCATTCAGTGACAAAAGACATCCCCTCTATTAAGTAAAGTCTTCTAAGGCCATCCTTCTGAGCGTTTGGAAGGTGGCGGACGCTTCTTTCAGTCCACTTGCTAACTTGCAAGTTTAGGCATTTGCTCCAATGGTACAACCACCATTTATTCACAGGTGTGATTCCTACGTGTGCCTGAAAAGTTCCCTAGAACATTCTCCTTCCTTCTTGACCCTCTAATGATTGTTCCTTTAAATGACTAAATAAATATATTGTAATAATACTTAGTGTTTTTTCTGCACATTTATTTTCACGATGTACAGACATTAGGGAGTTGAAATAAGTTGATGATTCTGTTAATCTAACTCTTGAATAATTAATCCAGGACCATTGTTTCTTTAAAATAAATGAAAGACAACAGACACGCGAGAACGAGAGGGCACAAGCTAATATGCACGCCAATGACAAACCGCTGGAGTGGGTGGGACCGCTGGCGGCACTAAAAGGGAGAAAGGGGGGTGGGACGAGAAACCAGCAGGAAAGAGACTGTGGCGTAACCTCCACAGCCGCTGACTTTGGACCTGTGGAACGAGGTTCGAGTCTCGGTGTCGGTAAAACTGAGTCAATAAAAAAAGTAGAATGTAAATACCTGTTAAAACAATGGCAGGAATGTGGATAAACTAGAAAAATAAAAAAGTATCTAGTAGGAGCAGCTGTGAGTTGTGCAGTTGGGACGACCAGGAGGAACCCTGAACGCAGAGGGGTTTTGGCCAGGAGTGATGACAGAGGAAGTACCAAACACAAACCAAAATAAAATTAACATTGCGGGAAGCCTGTAAAAGTTTAAATAAATGAAAAACAACAACCTGCAAAGGACCGTGCATCAGCCCTGAAGCAGAAGCACTGGTTAATGCTTCGGCTGGAAACCTTTCAGCGTGTGAGAAGTAAAGATAACCAGTACCCCTATAAACCAACAAACTGCTACGGTACTAAAAGTAACAAACATTTCTTACATTTAATTTAATAACAACTAAAATTTTTACTAATAAATAAAAAAACAATAATTATACCAAAAAATTACAACATATACATTAAATATACGTACCAAAATACATAACAATATTTAAAAATCGATATTGTAAACAGATATATTATTGTAATCTATAGTAATAACCTTGATATTTAAAAAAATTAATATTACTTACCTTAAAATTGATATTCTTGACAATGATATTCTTGCCGATTATATTGCCATGTCACAATATTTTTGTCTCTATATTTGTGTAAGTTGATATTTACATCTCAATGTTTTGTCTCATCACCTGTAAACACAAATAAACTGATGCATCTCTTAACCTCTTGAGTGCTTCTGTCGGCCAATGGCCGTCGCACGCACTATCTTCGTAGTGCTGCGCACGTCCGGTGGCCGACGCGGCCACGCCCACTGCGCTAAACCGCCGCACCGCATCGGAATTACAGCCGCGGTTAAGCAGTTAAGGAAATCAATGATAACAAAGGAAATCTCTGCAGCAAGTATTAGTGAACCTAATGCATTAATGTGTGGAGAAGTGTGGCTCAATGGTTAGAGCGGCAGACCCTGATGCAGAGGTCTAGCCCGGGACCAGGGTTCAATTCCCTGCCTCGGTGGGTCTTGGGCTCAAAATTCCATGGACCTGATAATTCTCGGCTCGGTGCCTATTCTAATCATGGAGTCCCACTCTGCAACTCTGGGCAATAGCTTGCTTAATCTCCACAACGGCCCCCACAACGCTAAGGATGCCTGGACTCCACCTTGGGGGTGCCCAGGAGTGGACACCTCACAGGGAAAGCCAGGATGGGTTCCACAGCGGTATTTGTACAAGCGCCTTGAGACCCTTGCGGGTAAGTAGTGCGCTATACAAGTATCAATTTACATTTAACCAACATCATCTACTCCACCACTTCAAAGCATTGAACTGCTCTTGTGCTCTAAGGTGCTGTAAGAAACTGCTCATGTCATTCACAGACTCATCCATGCCAATAGACCCAATTCAGGCAGCAGACTCCTGACTTTTTAAAGCCAAAAATAATTTCATTTTGGCTGTCTACTACCTGAAATCACCTCTGTGTCAATAGAAGTCAATTGGGGGGGATACATTCTCCTGGTTATTTTTTTTTAATCTTCCACTTTCCTGTTTTAAAATGGTGGCATGTATGCAAAGTCACATTTAAAGTTTTTGAAGAAAACAAAGAGGGATAGTTTCTGATCCCGTGCCATCATGTCAGCTGGAATGAAAAACTCTGTTTGCCAAATGTGTCCTCCCTGATACTGTTAAAAATATTTCCTTGGTTTACCTCTGCACAATACTCCTCTCCACACCCTTCTCCATTTATAAGTCTGGCATTAACCAGAGGTCTTTTTTTCATAAACCTGAAACAAAAAAAATATTCAGAGAAGGACTTCAGGTCAGACAGCTTTAGTTAATATGTGTTAGGCCAGTCCCTGTTCACATTCCAGATCAGCCGATAGAAGTGTTCCTGCTCCACCCTCCGGCATTTAATGGGTGGGTGTGGCGTATCAGACCACCCGTGGAGTACATCTCGCGGTGCATCTATTGTGAAAAGTGCTTGAATTGCAAAATAATCAGCCATGCTAAGTGCCACGCCTCAGGGGTTAGACCAGTGATGCTCAAAGTACGGCCCGGGGGGCGCATACGGCCCTCCTGACCTTTACATGCGGCTCCCTCCTCAACAGAAACACGGGCTGCTGTTTACTCGACTCAGCACTAACATCAAGGAAATGTTATGTACATAGGGAAGCATTTTTTAAATAGTAATTGAAGTTAAAGAATGGAAGTAACTAGGGTGTCCTGCTCCGCTTGGCTTTGAGAATCACTTTTATGCTTCCCCTCACCTGGACAAAAATGCCAGTAGTGAACTAAGAGGCAAGTCAGTTGTTATGTGCAATCTCAGGGTTGACTGACTTCCTATTATACATGAACAACATTCTAGTTTATTAAATCAAACACAGAAGAAGGTTTTGTATAGCGCAAATTCCGAAGTCATGTATTTCGATGTCTTCTTATAGGTGATAATGAAAAACAAGCATTTGCAATGCAATAGGTCTCGCATTTATACGAGTTTGAGCTATTGACATTGCAAATGTGTTGTGTATTTATTTATTCCATTGTGCATGCTAACCTTGCAGAGGGTGGGGAGTGTTGCCTATATAGGCACTATGATTTTATTAATTAGAACTTAGAAGCCAGTGCTCTCTGGGTCGCTTGACAGGCACAGCGGAAGAGGCGCTATATGCGTGACTTCGCATTTCAGTGCAGTGATGCTGACCACCACAATAAAATGCATTAGTCCCAACGCCTGATGCGTGGTAGATGGCAGGGCTGTGCTACCTGGCACCAGGAGAGGACAAGACTGCCCGCTGTCTCCTGGTCCTCAAAGATCGTTTCACCGGCCCTAATGCATTTAACATCTGTGCCCCTGGCACATGTGGAGGTCTCGAGGGCAAGGGCGCTGGAAGTAGGGGCGGGGGTGGGGGTGGTGCAGCAGCACTCCAAAATAAACTTACAAGGATGTCATGAGAAGAAAGAACATGAAATCGGCCTTTACATTTTGTTTTCATGTTGCAGTTGCTCTGCGTTCAGAGACAGAGGTCAAATGTCAGAAACAGAGTTTGGACAAACTACTGTTTATTCTTTTAACATGGAGATTGCAGTTTACATTTTCGGTAGATAAATTATATGGCTGCATAACCTCGACGTCCGTGGAGACTGGTGCCAATAATTATTTTTTTTTTTGCTGAGTTTTATATAGCGCAAACGTGACCCGCAACTGAATCGGGTATCAGAGCGCTTTACATAGCACCAGTTAAGTTACGGTTGTATGACATCACAACGCATACTTTTACCACGCATGCCATTACAACGCAGTTTTTACAACGCAAGTCGTTACAACGACTTGCGTTGGGGGGCGCTGGATAGTGGAATAGTTTAATTTTCTATTCCAACTCCAGTCCCCATGGATAGTAGGGAAGGTGTTGGATAGAAAATTAAGCTATTCCCTATCCTACAGCGCCCTCCAGCGCAAGTTGTTGTAATGACTTGCGTTGTAATGGTTGCATTGTAATGGTAGTGCGGGGTAAAAGTTGCGTTGTAAAGGATGTTCCCCTTAAGTTACAGAGGACGCACATTCATTTTTGTTAGGCACAACAATGCGTCCAGTCTCCACGGACATCGAGGTTATGCAGCCATAGGATTTATCTCCTGATAACCCCGTTCGGAATAATTAACACGGGGAGCAAATACACCTACCATGCTTGTGATAAGTGGAGCAATTAAAATGGGCTAGCCAGTGAATTTTTTCACTCGAGACAAGTGAAGGTGTGTAACCTTGTTGAAAAAATAAAAGAGCGCCTCTCTAGTTGTGTCGTGTCCCTGGAACCTTCCTGCATTTCCATACTCTAACAGCACCATCAGTGATTTCTAGAGGTTTCCTTTTTGCCCCAAGTCCTGATGAAGCATAGATGAAAAGGGCTGAAACGCGTCGACATTATTATTAAAAAAGAGAAGCCTGCAGAAATAAAATTGTTTAGTAAAGAAAAAATACAGTACCCCGCGATAGTGTATTGGGCGCCAGACTAATTATGCACCCGATCGGTGCTGTACTAAGGGCTATCTCTTTATAATGGGTTGCGAACCATAATTTATTAAAAGAAAGTGTTCCCTTGCAATCCCTTTAGAAGTTAGGGCTACAAGGATTTTTTATGTTTGTTTATGTTTATGTGATATTGTGTCTATGTATGTTAAATGTATGTATTGATGTATAACAAAAAACATTTTTTGTATCATGTTATGGTTTGTACATAATTGGTTTTATTTTGCCAAATATACATAAGATGATTTAAAACTAGTTCATTAACTGGTGTGTGTTCATGCATAGTAAGAATACATGTTTTTTTGGAGAAATGTTCTCGTTTGATGGATTAATTAAGGTTTCCTTCATTGTTAAAACGATTGTCCCTGATCGATTCCGCAGCATCCAAGTTGTTTCTTTACCGTACATATTGTCCAGGTGCTTGGGGAGTATCAGGACACCCCCCTTTTTGTATTCCAGACTTCAGTCGGGCGGCGCTGTGTTTAAAAATAGCTTATGGGTTTAAAAGCATGTGAACTTCCTCCTCCTTGTGCTTCTAGTAATGTCAAGATGACCCTAGTGATTCATTCTCCTGCTAGTGAGAGATCAGTGCTTTGTCTAGTGGCAGTTCTGACTCATCAGAAAGTAGTGCAGAGGGTTAATGTGCCTGCTGCAAAGAATGTGTACCACACAGGTCACGGCACTGAGTGTGAGTGAACTAGGAGTAGCCTTAAAAAAAATGAAATGTATGTCAGAGTGGGGCTGTGGGGAGATGAGTGGCACTGTTGAAGGGGGCAGTGAAGGAATTCATGGAGATGGAGGTGATGTGGGGCGGGGGGAGTTAGGTGCCAAAAAAGAGACAGTCGCACAAGGTGCCACCAGCAGGCCGGGTCTGTTGGCTCAGTGGACTAATGCGTCTACTGCAGAGGCTTGTGTTAGATCTCATTGTCACAGGTTCAAATCCCGGCGGGTCCACTCAGCCTTTCATCCATCTGAGGTCGTTAAATTGAGTACCATTGAGTTGGATAACAACAAACATCTGTTGTTCAGCGCCAAGATACCCGTAGTGGTGAACGTGTGCTTTACAAATACACGTGTTATTGTGACAATCGTGCTAAGGTACAGAGAGCCCGAAAGAAAAGGTTAAAGGATGTCAGAGGTTTTCCAGCACACAATACAATTTAAAGAGTTGCAAATGAAGTATACAAATACTTCAAAATATACCAGCAGCAAGGAAAGTGCAAACTACACATATTAGGTTTTTTGTAATTCTGAAGTGCAATGGAAAGAAATATTTTAACAGGATCAAAATAAAAATGAGACTTTACTTGTGTGAAGTGCAAATGATACACACGTTCAGAATCCCGATTTCTACAGGTTTCTGCTCCGTATACGTTAAGCAGTAAAACTGCATGTCTGATGCCAATTTAGTGGCCCCTTTGGGAGACCAATTCGAGAGAGAATGTGCTATTCGTAAATGTCAGTGCTCTACCACACCATGCTTTAATCGCATTTTCGGTACAATATGCTCCAAAATGCACCTATGATTTGTTAGATTGATTTGTAAAGCGCACTAATCATCCGAGATGGTATCCAGGCGCTTGGGCGGGGGTGTAGGTTTGTTGTCCCCATGGTGCTTATATGAAGAGCCAGTCTTCAGCTTCTTGTGAAACATACTGCTCCCATGCCACTCTCCTGGTGAACGTGCGTGGTTCCTATGCAACATTTGTTCAGTGTACTATGACTTCCGTGACGTAACATAAATTGCAGCGTCTCCGCTCTGAAAGCTGTTCCTCCACTAGGGCTAGAGGGTTTCCTCTCTGGCAGGTGTGGTTAAAATTACCACCGCCGGCCAGCCTTGAAATTGGTGTACTCCATGTCACTGGAGGCAAGCTATCCTGGCTGATGAGGGGTGAAAGCCCGAAACCGGTCCCAGGAAGCTTGTTTCCTGTCCACGGAGGACCTGGCCTGGCAGTGCGGGCTGGACTGTTCCCATGAGGCACAGGGTCAAGACTGATTAGCATATGACTGGGTTTGAACTGGAATGTCATGGGGAACAAAAGAATGAGAGATTTAGGCCCAGATCTCTGTACTGGGGTGAATGTTTGACATTGTTCAACATTCTATCCATCAATTGTTCTTTTTGCATTTGAAAGTGGTGCACAGTTGAGCTCTGTGGCAGCTCAGAACTTGATGACTAGCGACTTTTCTGAGCCTAATCAGCCCTTCCTACTCCTGCAGCCCGTGGCCCTACTGCCCAGCTTGGAACACCAACACTCTGAAGATCAGCCTGGCAGGCACACTCCCCTACAGTCCAGACATGTGAGTCATGCACTCTGCAGTGAACTACACTCATCTCTACAGTAACAGCACGTGCGTTAGCCCACTAGGCCTTCCTTCCAGTTTACATTCCACTGACAGCCAGAGAGAGCCATGTTTATCTTAATTTAGAAATATTTTCTAAAGGACACAAATTCCAGGCGTTGTTCCATGTGTTTAATATTATGCAAGCAGTGTGGTGCATGCAAGACGACTTGCAGGCTTGCAGAAGGGAGTGAGTACAACAAAGAGTCCTGCCAAACATCTGTGCCACAAATCTGCAACAAAGGACATTGGCCTCTAAAGCGTCCTTGGTTCTATTGCACAGTATAGATCCACGAATTATGTCTTCAAGAGCCATGCATATGTCTGCACAGGCCCACTGCACACTTCCTACCTGATGTTTTGTGGGTAACCAGAGAGATAAATGTGGGTCCTAATTAGCATGTTAGGGAATTGTGACTTCTTTATTATAATTCTACGAGGTCCAAGCATAAGACTGAGGGGCATATTGTCGAGGACGGCGTCAAAATTATCGCCGGTTTAGCGGCAGAAAACTGCAGCTAATGCGGCGATAATGGGCTTGAAAATATGCCCTGGAGAATTCCAATAGAAGCCCAGGTTCACACCAGAACATAGGCTTCTATTGGAATTCACAAGGGCATATTATCAAACCCATTATTGCCGCTTTAGCAGCAGTGTTCACTCTAAATGCCACGCATTTGGCAGTAGATTGTCACTCATAAGTGCACAGAATCCATTGGAATGTCACACATAAGCAATCTGAAAACTTGGCAGCTATGAAAAAGGCCGTCTTTTTTATTGTTATGTGTTTTATAGCTGCAGCTAGTTAATTTTTTTTAAGAGTGCAATGCTTGTTACATTGGTATCACCGTCCTTGCAGTAACTTAGCTCCCATGGTCTTAAGGATGAAATGCATTTCCTGGATTGAAAAAAGTCTAGTGTGCCAGCCGCTAAGGGCCGGCATTTTCTATGTAGTCCCTTTTCTATCTTAATCATGTGTGAATGGAATATTAAGAAGGCGGGTCCAGCCTTTTTCCGGGCATCTCTAACTCTGAACATGGCACAGCTCTTTCAGTCTTTTCTCTCCCTCTTTCGGTCTTGTGCATTCAGGGGCTCTGACTTGTGGCTGAAATAAAAGGGGTGATGGAGCAAAGACCAACTCTAGCCCATGGGCCTTCGGTCCCAAGAGGACGGCCATACAAGCCAGCATTGGGAAAGCAAAAGAGGGAGATTTTAATAAATTAATCAGAGGGGATGGAGGGGTTATTTATTTTACCCATTGACTTGCGTTGAAATGGGGGCAGTTTCAGGCTTTCAAAGTCAGGATTCATGCCAAATCTGGTCTGTCGGCATCACTCGCAATCCCCTCCTGAGGATTTCCAGGGTTGATTATCCAAGTGATGGTGTCTGTGGATGAGCCGCCAACTGTAATATTACCTGCCATCCCAATCGGAGCTGACCTCATAATCGGACACGCTGCCTCAGTGGCGCAACATTAGCCCCCAAAGTCCCCGCGGTGCGGGGGGTGGAGCTCCAGGGGTCCCTCTCTGGCATGGTGTATGGGGGCAGGACACTGGCCTGAGATCTCCTGACCAGTTCCAGAGAGTGGGGGGGACCCCTCCATGTACCACCGCGTTGCCCTCGTGTGTATTGCAAGAGGCACCGGAATCACTACGCGCTTTATCTTCAGAATGTGGAAATCACCCATTCTAGGAATGTTGTATGACAGAACCCCGCATGCAATTTACCCCACATGCCTTTACAACGCAGTCACTACCCCAACTGCAACGTTACCATGCATTACTTTACTGCGCAAGTCATTATAATGACTTGCTTTGGGGGCGCTGGACTTTGGAACAGTTTACATTATTTTTCCAACTCCAGTCTACGCAACAGTAGGGAAGGTGTTGGGCTTAAAATTCGAACTAATCCCACAACGTGCCCCTATAGCAAGTCCTTGTAACGAATTGCGAGTTAAATAATGCATGGTAACGTCACGGCAGGGTCCATGATATTGGTTCTAAAGATAGTAAGTAATAGCACGTGTCGCGCTTTACCACATCAAGTTCTCTCCTCTTTTGTGTCGCCTATTTTCAAGTGCTGCCGGGGACCGCAAATTGACAATGCGGTGCTGGCCGGCATGTTAAATCCTCGTGAAGACTTGAGGACATTGCGTCCTCGAGAAAAACTAGACCGCGTCGTAAAAAAACATGGCTGTCATGAATGGAACATCTATCTGATTCCATTGACGTATTCTTTGTTATGTGCATCCGCGTTCAGCATTTAAATGGCTATTATTGTAACTCTGTGTGAAAGTATTTTTCTGTATGGTGATTCCAGGCGGGAGATGAATAAAGAGATAGAGAATACTCTGGCGGGATGTATGACATCACAACGCATGTTACTCTGCATGCCATTACAATTCAGTTTTTACAATGCAAGTCGTTACAACGACTTGCGTTGGGGGGCGTTGGATAGTGGAATAGTTAAATTTTCTATGCCAACTCCAGTCCCCGTGGATAGTAGGGAAGGTGTTGGATAGAAAATTAAACTATTCCCTATCCTACAGCGCCCTCCAGCGCAAGTCGTTGTAACGACTTGTGTTGTAATAACTGCGTCGTAATGGTAGTGCGGAGTAAAAGTTGCGTTGTAAAGGATGGTCCCCCTCTGGTGTGGTTTAGTGTGGAGCGTATATAAGTGTTAAAAACATATGTAGATGGCACTCTATGAATTCAAACCACAAGGTTTTGCTTCTGTGCATGTGGTCCATTTGGTTTCAATTTGCCCCATGGAATATTGTCGTTTAGGCCCTCGACACATGTTTTGAGCTGAAAGACCCATTGTTGTTCCGTTTTCAATAATCTTGATTCTGAATTGACCATGTCAGTTATGTGTTCCAGCACGACCCACTGAAAGTCACGCTGTGTGCTTGCTTTCAATTTAGTGTGTTGACATTTTAGTTGTTGCGTGGCTACATCTCAAATTGCTGCAATGTTCACAGATTCTAGGTTTAACCTTTCTGGTTGTCATGCCTACATGGTGGAGATTGCAGGAGCATGTTATCAGGTACACCACACATTTTGTATTGCAGTTCGTGAAACGCCTTAACTGCCAGGTCATTTGGTTGTTAAAGACAATTGTTTTTGTTGGCTTAGTTAGGTAGCAGACGCTGCAGTTCCCACACGGGCAGTGTCCCATGATTGGTGTTATTGTGCCCTGTGAACCAACTGGAGTGTTTTGGTTGTTGCAGGGGCAAGTGTGGACAAGCATATCCTTGAGACTATTTCCCCTGCTACGGGAAAACATAGGGTGTGGTATTGATAGTGACCCACTATTCAGTATTCACCAGTGTTTGTTGCTGATTTTATGTCACTAGATTTGATGCTATATTAAAAGTAGTGACACATATGGACCTCTCCTCTTTGTCTTTCTGCACTGAGGGGCCCTCTATTATTATTGTTTTGCCCTCTTTTTGGCACAGGAAACCATCTTTTTGGGGTACTTTCCAGCCTCCAGTTTGCATGCAACAATATCTGCTTGTATTTTGTAGTCCATACGTTCAGAAAGGTTCCTCCTAATACAAAAGAAACTGTCCAAAAGGTAGGTTCTCTCTCAGATGTCTAGGATGAAAACTATTGTACAGATGAAGACAGTTTTTTTGCAGGTGGTTTTTCATGGGTCGTGGTTTTGAGGCGCCCCTGATCCACTAATATGTTTAAGTCTAGGAATACCAGTTCCTTTCTACTCATGGAGTTGGTAAATTTCAGAAATTCGTTCTGTGTATTTAGCCCGGTCAGGAAACGTATTGACGTGACCTCGTCACCCTCCAAAATCACCAAGACATCATTGATGTATTTTTTCCATAACTTTATGTGTTTCAAAAAAGGGATATGGGGGTTAAGGATTCTGTGTGTTTCTAGATGATGTACATAGAGACCAGCTATACTTGGGGCAAAGGTGGTCCCCGTGCTGGTACCATGCTGTTGTAAGTAAAGAGTGCACTCAAATCTGAAGAATTTCTGGGTGAGGGCCCACTTGCAACACTCCATCGCCACATTCCTGGGTGTCTGGAAAACCCATTATTCTTCAAAGAGTACTTCTTTGAATATAATCAGGGTTTCTTCATGTGGGAGGGTTGTATATAGGCTCTCAATATCCATGCCCATAAGGATATGTAAATCTGGGTTGCATTGTTTGTCCCTTAGCAAGCTCAGTACTGCCTTGAGTCCTTCAAGTATGTATTGATCTTTTGGACAATGGGCCTAAGGAAAGTGTCCGCGAACCTGGATAGAGGTTCCAGGATGGAACCTATCCCTGATACAATTGGTCATTTGGGGAAAGTGTAGAAGTAAGGGGTTGTTGGGTTCTTATTGTTAAGAAATTCCCATTCTTTCAGTGTAATCCAATTGTGCGCCAGTGCTTGTTCAGTCATACTCATAACCCATATTCTCTGAGAAACTTTGTCAGGGCTATGGTTAAAGGTGCATAGTTTCTCCTATCCCCCAGCAGTCTTCGGCACTCTTTTCCTTAGAACTAGAACTCGGTGGATGTGATAACAGTTGCTCCACCTTTATCAGCTGGCTTGATCACCGGGGTTTTGTCCCTTGTTAGCTCTTGTATTGCTAGCTGTTCTTCTTTTGTTGTGTTACGAAAGACTCATATGGTCCTGGATTCTATCTCCCCAATGTCCTTCAGAATTTAATTCTCAAAAGTGAGGATCTCTATCGGGATGACGGAGGCCGGTGGAGTAAAAGTCGATGTAACTCTTAGCCCTGTGTGCCCTGTCTGCTCATCCTGCTGTGCTTTATCTATGAAGATAGTAATCCGTTTAATTCTTCTGATACATTTGTTTCCCTCACAACTGTGTTTAAACTTGTCCAGACTAGCAGTGGTTACGAAACCCAGACCCTTCTGCAATACCTTTTATTTGTGGGGTCGAGCAGGTTTTTCCGGAGAGGTTCATCACTAGGCTGGCTGATGGCTCGGTCCTGCCTGGTTGTTCACATGCCTCTGTGCTCATACTCCTGGTGGTCATTCTGACCTGTTCTAGTGTTGGGCCCACTGGACCTGTGCTCCCTTCTTCATCCTGCCCCTTGGCCGTCACTGGCCCTGTCCTAAAAGAGACCTCTGTTGGTTGTGTGTGTAATTCGGAAATGGCCTTGTGGTGGGCCCCAGTATTCTGGTGGTTGTTGGTGAATTGGTGGGGGTGGAGCTGGGGGGGCATACTAATATGGCATGAGGTATGTCTGGGGACCATCGTATGGGGCCCAACCCCTTCCTTCTACACAACCTTGGTTCGCTGTCCTTCTGTAGTTCCTTCTGCCTCTGTGGTCCCCAGGCGTACCTGCACTTGCATCTGAGCTGTTGGATCCGGTATCGGAGCCATCGTGTCAGTGTTGTATCCCGGGTTTCTCCCAGACATGGCATTATCATCCCTAATGTATGGGTATACCCATCCATGGGTAAAGTTACTGGCATCTTATTTACAATTTCTGCATGCTACCCAGATCTATGTGTTTCAACTTTTGCTACACATTCACCATGGGTACCTATTTTGGACTGCCTTCCACTGCCACAGTACTTGTAGAGTTATTAGCCCAGGCACACTGTGTATTCTATACATATGTATAAGGTGTTTTACTGGTACATAAATAGACAACCAGATGTGTACACCCACCTTTTTACTCTTTGAGCATTTTGCATTTACTTTCTAGCTGGCCATTGGACTGGGGGTGGTACAATGCTGTTCAGTGGTAGTTTATACCTCTGTCTTCCTGGTGGAAACCATGTCCTGTGACATGAAATATTTCACAATTAGCTTCTCATACAAAAAACGCCCTCAAACATTTGAAAACATGCTACATCACATGATGCAACAAACTCCATCACTGCTCATTTACTGTAAAAAATGGATTGCAAGAAAGATGAATATCAGTTGCTAAGGCAATGTATGTTCTGCCCAGTTGATTTCACCGACAGGTCCGACAACCATCTAGATCAGGTGTCTCCAACCAGTCGATCACTAGTAGTTCGTTGACACCTTCAGAGTAGCTCACAGCCTTAAGTTCATTTTTTTAAAAAGGGCAGGGTCACATTTTTAATTTTAAAGTTAAGGAAAGTCTGTGTTTGTTTTACATGATTATCTCAAGGCTGCAGATAGCAGGGTCTAATAATGGGCAGTGCTGGAGTGAAATGTATGGCCCCGGGCACCGAAGTGAAGAACTGAAGCACTGAGGTATTTAACCCTTAATTAAGTACGTGTCTTCTCAATATTGGAGTGCGAGAAGAAAATGATGTTCCTGATTGCTTTTAAATGGTAGAAAATGAAAATGAAAAGTTACCTTAATGATTAAGTTAACTATTTACATACATTTTCTCCCACTTCAAAGTGTCCCATTTACAAACAGAAGTTCTCTTGCCCCCAGTAGACACTGTGTTATATTTATTACTGAAAAATACAGACCTCTTTTTTAAATCGGAGGAATTTAAAGGGAAGAAAAATATTTCTTAGAAACATTAAGTTTTAATGTTTTTTCCACTTTAAATTAAGCCAATTACGTCATAATGTTTAATGAAGCATGTTTTTTCACTTTAAGTTCCTCCTTCTTAAATGAATGGCTGTATTTTTCTGTTATAAATATGGCTCAGTGTCTACAGGCAACTGGGAGCAAGATGCTTGGTGTGTGTAAATGTGACACTTGGAAATGGGATTAAAACTAAATGATGAGCTTTATGAAATCCATATTAATAAAGTTAACTCTTCAGTTTAATTTTCTCCCATTTCAAAGTGTCACCGTTACACACAGCAGGCATCTTGCCCCCAGTGGCTGGTAGACACAGTACCATATTTATAACTGAGAAATACAGACAGTATTTTAATTTGGAAAGATGTAAAGTGCAGAAAAATGTTACATATCATGAACATTTTTGCAGAACATTTTCTACACTTTAAATTTTTCCTATTTAAAAAAATGGTTATATGTTTGTATTATACTTGTTACGGTTTCACATATGACGAAAGGTATTCCAGTGCCCCAAGCACATATGATATAGGCTCCTAGTGACCCATACACATTTATCTCATTCATATGCACACATGTTCATACATCCCCAAAGACCACATTCTCCTTGACACACAGTCCTGTCGTATTCACCCTAGTCAAGGTATTTTGTTGAAACCATCGTATCTGCTTTTATGGACATTAGGCTTAAAGTCGATGGAGCTGGGCGGGAGGGTGTCTGGAAGCAATGGGCGAGTTGCTTAGCCTTCAGTAGCTCAAAAATAATGTTCACTGATCAGAAGTAGCTGTCAGTACAGAAAAGGTTGGAGACCCCTGGTCTAAGTAATTCCATTTTCCCCCACTGATACCAGGGGTTTTGAATATGTCGCCACTGTCATTGCCAGGGGCGTAACACAGGCCCCCGCAGCCCCTGCGTTGCGGGGGGCCCCCAAGCTCCAGGGGGCTCCCTCAGTACAGCACTCTGGCCGGAGAGCTCCTGATTGAGCTCGAGGGGGCCCCTTCACGTACCTTGCAGGGAGCCCCCCTCAAGTTTGGCTACTCCAGTTCTCATTGCAGCATACACATCGTCTCACCATAATCTCCACATCTTCCCCCACATTAGGACAGCAGAAGTCCCACCTAACCATGTATTTGTTAACATCATTACAAGATGACTCCTATGTGCATCTACTACAAACTCAAGATGCTCATTCAATTGAACTCAGGGGAAGAAAAGTAGAGTTGGCCCTATTAGGCATCACATATGTGAGAAACAGGGCAAAGAAAGGGACACAAACACACCTCTCTTCTCAGCCCTTCCTATAAAGCTTTGAGCTAATTTATCAGATGTAAAGATGTAGGACCTTGTCATACACACAGATATAATCTGATACACACTTACCTGCCTCTCAAATAGTGGTGCTTTTCTTACATCTATCTCCTATCTTGCTGCATTTTTACAACCCTTATCTATGTATTGTTCTGCCAATGTCAACACAGGGTCTCTCTCCATATTTTAAATTGATCTCACTTACACAACTTACCAGCAGACATTCCTCATCCGCCCACGTCAAGCTAACCATCTGGACTCTTCCCACGTGATACACATAATCTCCAACTAATAACCTTGCAATCTCATTGTTATCTCTGTCTATATTGGAATTACCTTATTTGCCTCGCCCATGGAAATGCAACGAATTACTTGTCATCTGTGTGCAACTCAAGTGTATTTCTGAATTGCAGATGATAGAGTGTTACCTAGCCCATAAATACATCCCAACTTTGCTACCTATAGTTCTAAGCAATATGTCCTCCAGAGCTCTCAAAGTATGTGCATTAGCGCGTACCTTGCACTATCACCATGGAAGAGCCATTCACAGAATCCATGCGTTGGCATTGATTGGTCTGCTGCAACAGGTTAGAAGGTAGCCTCCTGGAAATTCAAACTCCCAAGATTCCACAGAGCTGATCAGTGCCACAAGTGGACACAACCTTAAACCTGCTCATCTACCTCTCACACATCCCCATCCATCACTCCACCAAGAGTTGCATCCCCCGGCGACATAAAATCACCTATCTGGCCACCATAACACTTTTCCACATAGGCACACAACTAAGATAGCACTCTCCCAATCCCACCCTCCCAAGCAAGTAGCTCTTGCCTTATCCGGGAAGGGTAGGGTGGTGCCTTGGTAGAGTAGGGTGGTGCCTTGAAGAGTAAGGTGTTGGCTTGAAGGGTAGGGTGGTTCCTTGAAGTATAAGGTGGTGCCTTGAAGGGTAGGGTGATACCTTGAACGGTAGGGTGGTTCAGTGAAGGATAAGGTGTTGCCTTGAAGGGTAGGGTCATGCCTTGAACGGTAGGGTGGTTCAGTGAAGGATAAGGTGTTGCCTTGAAGGGTAGGGTGATGCCTTGAAGGGTAGGGTGGTTCAGTGAAGGATAAGGTGTTGCCTAGAAGGGTAGGGTGGTACCTCGGTAGGTAAGGGTGGTAGCATCTTGTCCCAGGTCTTGTGCTTTCTGAGGCCACACTCTGCTTCAGCAAAAGTTATGTTTAGATGTTCAAATGAAAGCAATCCTGCCATCTTCATTAATAAAGGGACAGCTTAACTGGCAATAACAGAAGATTGCACCGGATGCCTTTTTTTCTTTTTGCCTAGATTTTTTATTTTTAATACCTACCTGCCTCAAGCACCTGACTGAAAATGAACTGGCGCCCAGAAGGCCATGCATTGCATTTTCTCCCATGCTGCCGCCTCGCACAAACGTCTAGCAAGCCTGTGTGTATTGGTGGCGCTATTTGTGCGGTAGTGACGTAACATACCTAAAAACAAGCATTTGCAATGCAATAGGTCTCGCAATAGAAAAGTTTGAGCTTTTGGTGTGTAAAATGTAAACATTTTTTAATTTTTGTTTGTTTTTCAAAATATAAAAGTATTAATTTTGTTATTAGAAATGCAAATAGTTATAAAGTTAGCAAGTGTTACATCTATAGCATTAGTAAAGGTACATGTTTAGTTTTCAACAAGCAACTGAAGTGACTCCCTCTTGACCTATACATACATTTATCACTGGAGTAATCTCTCAGACACAGGGCACATACCAACAATGTCTACACCAAATGTGAATTATTTTTCATTTTATTTCATTTTCAAAGTACAAAAATCAGTTTTTTTCATTTTTATCACAATTTTCGAATATGTCTGAGAGATTACTCCAGTGATAAATGTATGTATAGGTCAAGAGGGTGTCACTTCAGTTGCTTGTTGTTTTTTTTCCCTTCTACTCCCTGACCTGAAAGTATTTCTTAGAGGGGGTCCCTTTTCCTTTACTATTCACATGTTTAGTTTTCCCCTGTCTTACATGTATTGATCTGACAAATCACAATGTTTTAACAAGAACAGAAGTGAAAACATTTAACATCTTTTTATGACATTTGTAATAAAGCTTGAAACATTGACAGAAAATATTTGAACCAGTTGTTGTTGAATGGTTGCACAGATTGATGCTGTGGTGGCGCTGAGTGATGTTGTTTTGGGGACAAGTGATGCTGTGGCGTTCAGTGATGCTGTTGTAGCGCATAGTGATGTTGTGGTGCCCCGAGTGATGCTGTAGTGGTGCTGAGTGGTGCTGTGGTGGTGCTGAGTGGTGATGTGGTGGAAGTGTGCACTGCTGGCTGGTGGTGTGTGTGCCTGGTGGAAGCGTGCACTGACGGCTGGTGGTGTGTGTGTGACTGGTGAAAGCGTGCACTGATGGCTGGTGGTGTGTGTGTGCCTGGTGAAAGCGTGCACTGACGTCTGGTAGTGTCTGCCTGGTGGAAGTGTGCACTGACAGTTGGTGGTGTTTGTGCCCGGCGAAAGCGTGCACTGATGGCTGGTGGTGTGTGTGTGGCTGGTGAAAGCGTGTACTGATGGCTGGTGGTGGTGTGTGTGACTGGTGAAAGCATGCACTGACGGCTGGTGGAAGCGTGCACTGACGGCTGGTGTTGTTTGTGCGTGGTGAAAGTGTGCACTGACAGCTGGTGGTGTTTGTGCCCGGTGAAAGCATGCACTGACGACTGATGGTGTCTGTGCCTGGTGAAACTGTGCACTGACGGTGTGGTTGTGTGTGTGGTTGTATGTGTGTTGTGCTTGTGTGTGGTTGTGTGTGGTTGTGTGTATGGTTGTGTGTGTGATTGTGTGTGTGGTTGGGAGTGTGGTTGTGTGTGTGGTTGTGGGTGTAGTTGTGCGTGTGGTTGTGCGTGTGGTTGTGTGTATGGTTGTGTGTGTGTGTGGTTGTGTGTGGTTGTGGTTGTGTGTGTTGTGCTTGTGGTTGTGTGTGTGGTTGTGTGTGTGTGGTTGTGTGTGTGTGTGTGTGTGGTTGGGTGTGTGTGGTTGTGTGTGGTTGTGTGAGGTTGTGTGTGGTTGTGTGTGTTTGTGTGGTTGTGTGTGTGTGTGTGTGTGGTTGTGTATGTGGTTGTGTGTTTGGTTGTTGGTTGTGTGTGTGTGTGGTTGTGTGTGTGTTTATAAAGACGTTTTAGATTTCAGAAGTAAGCAGCTCCACGGCAGAACGCCTTTCTGTATAACAACTGTATCACATGTCGGATATTGAACAACGCAGGGTGTCACATATCTAATATCAACAAGCATGCCTCTGATCGCATTAATTAATGTATTTAATGCAAGGCACAGGCAGTCACAGAGTTCTATATTAACGTCAACACAACACGGCTGTCCGATAGCAAGGTCCGAGGAAATGTGTTCAAACTAGTGGATGTGGAGACAAACAGGGAATGATGCGTGTTATCACCTATTTAAATGGCACTCACCTGTGGAAGGCACCTCGAGAATGGTGTAATCACTGTGAGTGCTGAGGGTCTTGCATATCAAAGTGTACAAGATATCTATCTAAGTCTTCAGCTACAAAAGCAAACTAGAATAGGAAAAAATGGTAAATTGCTGTCCCATTAGCTAGCATTCTTTTGTTTTCTGTAATGAGGAATAACGAGAGCACAAGATGACTATATATACAAGCTACTTTCACCCGATGTTAAAGATCGGGCCTTTGAGAGTCAGCATTTTTAATGATCGGTATGCTATGATAACAGTGGCAGGCAGTGGTAGGATGCACCAAAATCGATTCGCCAACGCCACAATTGTAAGGTAATTTAAAAATCCAAAAAGACAGTAAAGCTATTATACAATTATGCTTACATTTACCAGAATGTATTGTTTGCATGTATTTGCTGTTGGCCATATTAAGTGTGTCGTAAGTCACTCGGGTGCCTTTGTGTTACCAGAAGCCATTACGATCTACGCACTACGATCGCTGGGTGTGGTGGGCACTGGCAATTTCCTCGGCTCACCTTTGGGTCGTATTACCACCCATCGCTGATGCTCAGTGGCGGGAGTAGATGTGTGCGCTGGGAAGACGAGGCAGGGACGCTCTTCTGGCACATTGCTGCACAAGAGAAACTAGGGTTTGCACCATTGAAGCGCTGTGAAGATATACCCCAGAAGTCCACTCCCGCCCCGACATTAGGACTCTGGCTGAGTGGGCGGCTGTCAAAACGGTAATGTAGAGAACACTGTCTGTGCAGCAGGGGGTGGCGCCCCAGCGGAATGCGTGGGATGTTTACATCGATAAACTGCAGGCTAAAGCACACGAGAGACTCCCTGAGAGCTAACTTGGTGAAAGTACGGAGTGCTAGCAGAAGTGAACAGCACAAGCAATATGGCCGCATACAATGCAGCGATCGTAGTGCGTAGCGTATGCCACTCTTGTGTACATGCCGGAGCAACAGGTCAGCAGTTTCAGTGGGTGATGGGTAAAGCACTCACTTGGATATAGCCTTTCTCTTTACGTAATGTGACTTTGTGCGAGTTATACTAACAGCACTTAGCAGCAGAATAAGGGTGGCAGAATAAGCCTGTTTAGAAAGTCTTAAGGGCATTCTTGTTTAAAGCAAGGTCATTGAGTAACATTTCGTCAAACAAGACATGCATGGGAAGTGGGGGGCGGCCGGGAAACTGAAAGTACGGCCGGCCATGAATAATTTTGGGAGGAGAAGCCGCAGAGCACGGCTGGCCGGCCGGCCATGAATAATTAGGGGAGGAGAAGCCGCAGAGCGCACGCTGGGAGAAGCCCTTTAATGTGGTGTCACAGCCTGGCGGCCGTGAACAAATGCAAGAATAGAGAACAAATGGGAGGGGTGGGGGGAGTGCACGCGCATTGAGAGAGGGGGAGCAGGAGGTGAGCATGAGAGTGGCTGAAGCAACATTGGAGGGCAGAAGTAAATGGGTACCAGAAGCTAGAGAACAATATAGATGGTGCAGGGAGAGCAAACATGCAATAGCAAGGTGGAGCTTGAGAAGGACGCAGACATGAAAGCAGCGTGGGTTGGGGGAGCACACTAGGGAGAGCGCATCATGGAGGGGTGCAGGGGAGAGCCACACGGGCGAGATAAGGCAGGGAGGAAGAGAAGCATTACTAGGTAGGCAGATGAACAAAACGTGCACTTTGGCGAGCTAAAACAAACAGAAACATGCACTGGAATATTGTGCAAATCATCGCACACTGTCAAAAAATAACCACGGTGCACATTATGTGGTGGGGCAAGCTCGTATGTGGTGTGCGAGGCGGGCAGAAAGGACGGCCGTGGGAGGTGGGAGGGGGAGAGATGCTGATGTCAGATTAGCTGCGGAGCAGATCTCTTTCAAGTAGCTCACGGCCTCGAGGCCGTGAAAGTTAAAGCAATAAGGGGGGAGGTGGGAGGGAGGCTGATAGGCAGAAGGCTCGGGCAAGCTCGTGCACGAGGACGTGCACTTCTCGAAATCTGCTTTTTGGGAGCCTTTTGAGAGCCTTGGGTTTAAGTAGTGGTTTAGCTGCATTAGACTCGCATACTCATTCCTGCGGAATGGAGTAGGCGAGACCTAATAATTAGTGTGTCTACAAGTCCCCATGTTTAGCTACTGTCCAAAAATACACACAGAGCAGGAAGCACTCCTTACACAAACAGCAGAGCAGGCAGCAGTAAAGGAGTCAGCAAACATTTGTTTGTTAGGCTGGAGTTAATAGTTATATGATGTTACTGCCTCTACTTTGTTTCCCAATAAAAGGCTACTGTACGAAAACAAAAGGGAAGGGAACTAGACACCCATGAGTGTGATCATAAGACACACCTCTATTCTGTTAACAAGCGTGCTTTGAGAACTTAATGTGGCTGCCTCCAGGAAGAACTGGTGAAAGAATATTTTTAATAACAACTCTCCAGGTTATAATAACAAAGGGTAAGGAACATACCGACTCTCCAGAATACGTTAAGACATTATTTATTGCCATTGCATTACATCGGAAGTGCTTGGTTACTATTTGCTTTTCTTGAAAGTCACAACATGCAGTTCAACTGCAAAGTAGAAATGCAAACAAGCACTGTCAAAACTAGTAGATCACTTCTGTGAGAGCTAATGGAATTGCAATGGGTTTTAGCCAGTGTGGCTGCTGTTCAGCATGGCTAAAAGTTAGTGGCATGGAGTGGCATAGGCTGGAGTGGAGGGCAGGTGTGGCTGGTGACATTTGAAAGTGGTGAGGCGTAAAACATTTGTCCTACAACACTGTAGCGAGCGAGCATAGCAAGCTAGCCCGAACCCCCTACGTGGGTTTGGGGGGATTCTCCCCCTAAGAAAATTTTGAAAAAAGATTGGGCAAATGGTGCATTTTGTAGCAAATTTGAGAAAGCAGGAAGGTTAACAAAGCAATTGTGAATCTATTCTAACAAAGACAGTGACTGGCAAAACTGTCAGTCCAATCGAATGCCTATCAGACGCCGGCCTACCACGTGTTCTGTCCATCTGTGCCACCGTGTTCTATTCTTTCACAAGTGATGGTTTGTACTAAACTGAGCTGGTATTCCTTGAATTCCACAAATGTCCGTAGTATTCCAAAGAAAATGTCAACTAATCCATCAAAACAGTGCAAGACTGAAATTGACAAATGAGATAAACTCTAGAGCCAGCCAGTCATGTGCAAGGGGCTGACTTAAACCCACTTTAAGTTCATGTCATGAATGGAGTCGAGAAGTTTAGGCCCTTTCCATACCAGTAGGTAAAGCTAAATGTGTAAACATTCCTATGGGCAGTGTCCACCTTTTTGTCTGAAAAGTTGCATTTGGTAGCAGCACTACCACCCCTTAATTTGCTGCATATTTTTTGCTGTTACAGAAAAATAAAGGAACAGGGAGCGTGAAGGGTGAAACCTTTGACCTCCCACAAGACCCTGTTTCAGAGCACCAGCTTAGTCCACATCTGTGTAACAAATTCTCATCTGTGTAACAAATTCCCTCTGACTCTTGAGGGATCCAGGGACGGTCCCCTTGACAATAAATATTACCCCCAACATCCCCTGGAAAGGACCATGCCAAAGGCAAATAATTTACATAGCACTTCTGAACAGTTACTGTCGCTGTTCACGAGGACGTTTGTGATTAGTGCCACGTGCAACCTTCAGTACAGATTTATCATAAACAGAAGTAAAGGGCACGGCCCCCAACACAACCTCTGAGAATCTCCAGCAGTAGAGCATATGGCAAGAAAATGGGGAAGCTCGAAGCACTCAAGCCAATAACTCCAGGCCGTGCAAGGCAACAATTACAAGCGGACAAGCATATTACAGCTTTTTTTGGCCTTTTTTAGGCAACTGTATTTCACCAATAAAGCAGCGGCTTCTCAGGCATTGCTGGCCATCTCTTTCTTGCCCCTTCTCTGCTCTATTGCTTGCTCTGCTGACATCCGAGGCACGCAAAAAGAAACCAATATACTCTATGGATTAGCCAACAGCCCAGATTCGAAAGATTAAAATGCAATTATGAGGAGAGTGGCAACTATAAATTAGACAGAAAAGTGAAGTGTGTTGGGTGCCACAGAGCTCAGGTCATCAAAGTGACTGCTGAGGACAGATAACAACGGGGCAAAGTTTGCCACGAGCTCGAATGTAATAAAGGCAGTCTCCGGGCAGATAGTGGGAACATTTTAGACACCATCGTCCTGACATATTTAGAAAGGAACTGGAATATTCATGTGTTGCCTGTGAAATGTAAACGCATCATTAGATTTCTCCTGTTTGACATTGCTTTTTAAAATTAATCCAGTATCAAATGCGCCAGGCTCTATTTATCTTAAGTATCCAATGCAGGTTGTTCTAGAAATCTCTCCCCTTTATCTCTATTGAGGGAGGTTTGTTATGAAACCGAATTCCAGCACGGGAGCGGTGAAATGACCAATTAGCATCCGAAATATTAAGCATGTGGTGGGTATGTAGATGTGTGACTAATTTTGTAAAATCATATCTTATCTTCCTAAACATGATATTTCAGCTGTAAACTCTTATATATTGATGTAAATCCTTCGGTGTAAAAAAAAACAGGTATGGCAACAGGTTGGAGATGTTACATTTGATATCACAGCGGGGGCTGTCATTTGGGGTCCCACGGGAGAGTAATTTCGCTCCCCCGCCTTTTAAGAATGCATAAACAAATTGAGGCTGATGTGACTTCAGAGGCTGATTTTTTTTCCACTTCGAAAACAAACACGCATATTTCATATTTTAACCCTTGTGTGCTTCGGACGGCCCCTGGCCGCCCGACGTCACCGTGGGCATGCACTAACGATGGGCGGGGGTCATTCGAATCTCTCCCACTTAATAAAACCCCAGCACAGTGCGAAAATTCATTCAGCGCGGAAGTGGTTAAAGTGATGTTGTTTAAAAAAAAAAAAATCTATGTTTTTATGCGAAGGCTGTATCACAGCGTACTATTTACTTGCCGCGGAAAGCTGTACTAACGGTCTGAACCTTCACGGTTGTCCTCCCATTTTATGATGCTTATAGAAAATGTTTAATGAATATAAATTCATAACCAATAAACCTTGAATAGATAAACTTTATGTGCTTAGAAAAGTGCCTTTTTTAATAATAGAATTAAGTCGAAAAAAATGAACGAAGGAGCAGTGATGACATGCATTTTTTTTAGGAAGCAATATTTTAAAAGCTCCTTCGATCTAAACCCTAATTCTAATTTTGTTTGAAATCAACGTAGCGGGTGGAGCTGTTTCACTTAAATTCGAGATTTGTTTTATCCTCGGATCTAGAAGATGAGAATGCACGTTTTCAAAAGAATGGTGAGCTAATGATATGCAACATCCAATTTTCCCTCTCCTGATTTTCAGTCGCGGCCGGCGAGATGGGCTGGTGGGGGGTGAGCGGGGGGGGGGGGGCGAGCTGGACTGTAATCAAAATAAAATTAAAAACTTACCTTACTCCTCACGCCCCCCTGCCTCAGCTCAGGTCTTCTGCAACCAGTTATACCATTATGCAAACCACGACCCCTTTTGAGTTTGAAGAAAAGTGTCCCACTTTACTATGTATAGCTTTTAGGAATGTTGTGTGAATTCCTGCACGTTTGTGTCCAAAAAACGCTTTCATGAATAGGGCCCAATGAGCTTCGCACACAAGCCACAATTTTATCCCGGTCACTGGCAATGAAGTATTGAAAGGGAATTTAAAGAAAAGCAAATTTAACTATAGATTTGGTCACAGAAGTCTAGAGCATCTAACCTGGCCACCATTGGCAAATTCAATCAATCAATCAATCAATTAATCCGGAGTATGTATTGTATTGTATTGTATTGTAATTGCATTTATATAGCGCTTACTACCCTTGACGAGGCGTCAAAGCGCTTTTTCGGTGAGTAGCACGCTACTCCGGGACCCATAGAGGATTAGTGTTACATTAGTATAGTGAAACATGCTAGTACATTTTAAGTGGTGGATAGGTTAGTCAGTTATTTGGATTTGGAATGATAGCAGGAGGATAGAGGAGGACAAAGGTTTGTATTTATATAACGCTTGTTCACGCACGCTATTCAGGAAGCCCATAAAGGATTAGTGGTGAATTAATATGGTGAAATATGAAGTAATTTCAGTGGTGGATATTTAGTCAGATTATTTGGAGTGAGAAGGATAGCGGAGGGATAAAAGAGGAAGAAGGGTTTGCATATATATAGCACTTGTTACCCCTGATGAGTGTTGAAGCGCTTTTCTGGCGAGTAGCACACCACTCTGGAACCCATAAAGGATGAGTGTTGAAAATTAGTATAGTAAACTATGAAGTAATTTGAGTAGTGGATATGTTATTCAGTTATTTGGGTAGAGAAGGGTAGGTGGCAGGATAGAAGAGGGAAAGAGGTTTGTATTTATTTAGTGCTTGCTACCCCTGATGGGGTTTTGAAACGCTACTCTGGAACCCACCAGGATTAGTGTTGAATTAGTATGGTGAAACATGAGAGTAATTTTAGTGGTGGAAATGTTAGTCAGTTATTTGGATTGAGAAGGGTTGAGGAGGGGTAGAGAAGGAAAATGGTTTGCATTTATATAGCACTTGTAACCCTGATGGGGTGTTGAGACTCTTTATTGGCGAGTAGCACGCTACTCTGGAACCCAATAAAGTATTAGTGGTGAATTAGTATAGTTGAATATGGAATTTGAGAAGTGAACATGTTAGTCTGTTAATCTTGATTGAAAAGGATAGTGGAGGGATAAAAGAGTGACAGATTTGTTTTTATTTTTTTAGGTCTCAGCAGTAGGAGGAGGCTTTTGGATGAGTAAAAAGGAGTTTTGAAGGGGAGGAGTCAGAGGGAAGAGTTTAGAAAGGTTTGTTTTAGGGGATCGGTATAGTAAAAGAGGTGTCAGGGTCATCCTCGACTCCAAGCTCAGCATGACCAACCAAGTCAACGCAGTCTCCTCTTCATGCTTCCACACCCTCCGTATGCTCCGCAAGATCTATAGATGGATCCCAACTAACACGAGGAAAACAGTCACCCATGCCCTCCTCAGCAGCCGACTCGACTATGGAAACGCCCTCTACGCCGGAGCCCCATCCAAACTTATCAGCAGACTCCAAAGAATCCAGAACGCCTCCGCACGCATGGTCCTAGACGTTCCCCGCAGAGACCACATCACCCCGCACCTGAGAGACCTGCACTGGCTCCCCGTCGACAAAAGAATCACTTTCAAACTCATGATCCACGCACACAAAGCACTCCACAAGACCGGCCCAGCCTACCTCAACAGCGAGACTCTCCCTATACGTACCCAAAGGAGCTTCCGCTCCGCCGACCTATCCCTGGCCGCCGTCCCGCGCATCCACAGAGCCACCTCCGGGGGCAGATCCTTCTCCCACCGCACCGCTGTGACCTGGAACGCTCTCACTCTACACCTACGACAGACCACAGACCTCCCGACCTTCAGTAGACTACTCAAGACCTGGCCCTTCGACCACTAGCTGCAGCTCCCCCCCAGCGCCTTGAGACCCTAATGGGTGAGTAGCGCGCTTTATAAATTGACTGATTGATTGATTGATTGTTTGGTGATTTTATTCCTGATGAAGAGTGGTCCCATTTCATGTAGTGCTTTGTATGTGATACAAAACAGCTTGAACGTGGATCTTATGGCAACCGGTAACCAATGCAGGGCTTTCAAGGCAGGGGAGATGTGGTCTCGCTGTTTGATATGCAAGAGTAGTCTGGCAGCCAAGTTCTGAATCAGTTGTAGTCTTTACATGGTCGTTAAAGGTGATCCGTGGTAGATGCTATTGGCGTAATCGAGTTTGGACAGAACAAGGGAGATGGTAGCTTGACCTTGTGTGGAAATCCCAAATGAGGGAACATTTGTTGCAGTGTTTTTATAGTGACAAATCTTGATCTTGCTAGTTTATCCACTTGTGCATTCATCGACAACTTGGAGTCCATAGTCATTCCAAGGTTTCTTGCTTCCTTCGATACTTTGGGCAGGGATCCCAGTTCATTAGGCCATGCGAAAAGCGGGTTGTTATGTTTCCAATCGCCACATGTGAGTATTTCAGTTTTTGAAGCATTTACTTTGAGATGGCTCCAAGTCATCCACTGATCCACAGCTCTGAGACAGGTGAAAATTGGTGATTTTCCAATGTCTTTGGGGCATTCCAGTTGAAGGAGTATTTGCGTGTCATCTGCATAGTTATAGCATGTGAGGTGAAATTTATTGATCATTTCAGGTAATGACTTCATGTAGATGTTGAAAAGCATGGGCGAGATGATAGAACCTTAAGGGACCCCTACTTTTGTGGAGTACGGTTTGGACGAAAAAGGTGGGGTATGGATGACATTAGTTCTGTTTCACAGGTAGGACGCGATCCAGTCTAGAGCAGTTCCCTCTATGGCGGCTTCCTAGAGTCTTTCTTTCAGAGTGTCATGGTCAACCGTGTCAAAGGCAGCTGAGAGGTCCAAGAGGAGAAGCGCAGCAACCCTGTTGTGGTCAACTGTATTCTTCAGGTCACCCCAGATGGCAAGGAGGGCAGATTCAGTGCCTCTTCCCGGACGGAATCCTGTTTGGAAGTCTGAAAGTATGTCATTCTCTTCAATGAATTGTGACATCTGGGCGAACGCTGCTCTTTCTATCAGTTTGCCCAGGAAAGGTCCATTTGAAATGGGTCTGTAGTTGTCAGGGTTCAGCAGGTTCAAGTTTGTTTTCTTCAGTAAAGGGAGTATGTATGACTTTTTGAGTTCTTCTGGAAATATTCCAGTAGTTAAGGAATTGTTGATGATTCTTCTTACTGGAATGGCAGCAGAGGTTGCTAAAAGAATTGTCTTGAAAGTTTGTGGCAGACAGGGGTCAGAAAGGCTGCCGGCAAGCCTGCTTGCTTTGACCAGGTCCATAAATTCATCATGTGAGATGTGTTGTAAGGAACAGAGATTAGAGCATTCTTGGATTGTTGTTTTGTACAAGGGTTAGTACTGGTGCTTTGTTTCTGTTTTAAGTACGAGTCCAACGTGTCTGCTTTGTCCGTGTAATGATTTGCCAGTTTGTCTGTGAAATCTTGAGTAACAGGATGAGTTCCTTCTAAGCAATTTGGTTTGCGAAATTCATTGAGCATTTTATAGAATTCTTTATTTGCACATTTAGCTTTTTGAATTCTGTCTGAATAGTATCTTTTCTTAGCTTTTTTGATAGCCGACTTGTATAATCTGTTCATTTTCTGTAGGTGAAGTTTGTCTTGTTTGGCGTTTGTTTCGAGACAGGTACATTGCAGCTTTCTAATTTGTTGTTTTATGTCTTTTATTTCTATGTTTTTCCAAGGCACTTTTTTTCTTTTGTTCTGTTGTGTGGTTTTGAGTGGTATCAGGGTGTCAAAAGCTTCCTGTAGCCACTCATATAGATTTTAAACAGAATTTATGGTTTCCAGATTTGTACTGGATGTTAGTTGTGTTTCTAAGTGTTCCAAATTGAATTTGTTCCACGGCCGTAGGTGGATGGATATAAGGTAGTTTTAGGTGAGTCGCTTAGTGTTGTATTATGTTGCAAAGCAAGCAAGTTGTGGTCTGACCATGTGACTGGAGTTATAGTTTGAAAGGTAATTAGTTCAGTATTAGCAAAAATTACATCTAGGATATGTCCAGCGGTGTGTGTCAGATTGTGGACAATCTGATGCAGGTTCAATGCGTCTAGGCCAGTGATTATTGTTTTTGGATGGGTCATATTGGGTCTATCAA
This sequence comes from Lissotriton helveticus, assembly GCF_964261635.1. NCBI lineage: Eukaryota > Metazoa > Chordata > Amphibia > Caudata > Salamandridae > Lissotriton > Lissotriton helveticus. The sequence continues at coordinate 33,609,008 of NC_136073.1, forward strand.
ACCAAGGGGGCCATTAGGATGGCGGGCGGACTTTGCCCGCCCGCCATACTTGGGACCGCCCGCCATAACAACGGGGGTCCCGTGGGGAGTATTAGGATGCGTCCGCCACAGTGGCGGGCGTATCCTGCATTTTTAACATTGAGGCGGGCGGTGCTCTCAGCACCGCCCGCAACAATGCTAAAAATGCATGTATGCATTTGCATACACAAAGCGGCAGGCACCGCTCGGTGCCTGCCGATTTGTGTATGCAAATGCTGGGGGGTACCACAGGTACCCCCCATGTGCATCCCCCATCTCGCCTTAACTCCGGGGGCCCGCAGGGGGTCCCCAAAGTGAAGACCGCCTGCCTTTCCGTGGCGGCATCGCCACCACGGAAAGGCATTTGTTGCAGCTAGCCCATACTAATATGGCTGGCGGTGTCTGATAGACACCGCCACCATATTAAACCTTTTGCGACCGGGGCGGAAAAGCGGCAGATGATCTTTCCATCCGCTGCGGCCCCCCAGCCATGCTAATATGGCGGGGGTCATTCTGGTTAGGATGGCGGGCGGATTGTCCCCGCTAGGTCGGCGGTGGCTACCGTCAGCCTAGCGGGGGCAATCCGCCCGCCATCCTAATGGGCCCCCAAATGTTAAGGTCGCCCAGAACGCATAGGTTGGAGTGTATTGTTATCAGTTTTGAAACTGTGTCTAGAGGTATGTCTGGGAATGTTGCCTTGCTAGGTGGAGGTCTGTAAAGGAGCAGGAAGTTACAGGAGGAAGACGGTGCAGGATTGCGTCTTGTTAGAAGAGCCTCACAATTCTTTATGGAGATGTTGTCAATTTTAATGATATGTATTGTTTGCCTGAACACAACAGCTAGACCACCTCCTTTTTTGGCTATACGATTTTGGGTGATTGTTTGATAGGCTAGAGGAATGGCTTCATGCAGGCCTGGAGCCACATTCTCTCCCAACCATGATTCGGTTATGAATAGTATGTCTGGTTTTGCATCGGTGAGAAGATCGTAGATGTGATGCTTGTTTTTAGAGAGGGATCGAGCATTTATTAGTAGACAGTTTAGTGAGTGGCCTTTGGTGATAGTGGGACTTTTTTGTAGAAGAGTGATCAGTATTTTGTGGGTGTGTAGCAGGTGTGTTTTTAGTGATGGTATTAGCTGTATTAGGATAGCAATCGTATAGCTGTTCTGTATCGTGTTCCTCATCCAGCATGCTAAGAAGGTACTTTGATGGGTCTGCGTGTATGTGTTGGAGATGGTGTTTGAGAGTGAGTTGGAGTGCTGTGTTGCTTTTGTGGTGTAACATTGTTGTGAAGTAGACATGGGGAAGCAAAGTTGTGAGGTGTGGCATGTTGCTTATATTTTTTGCGTGTATTTAAGGCGGAAGGGGTATGAGTCAGGGGAGGTGGTGCAGTATGTGGGTCATGTAGTAGTGTTCTAAATTGTCCAATGGATGAGAGGCGGCTAGATGAGAGTTGCTGTAATGCTGTATCTGTGTGAGGTGTGGTGGAAGAGCGAAAGCTTGGCATTGGAGTTTGTTTCTTTGTGTGGTTTGAAAGGTGGGTATATGTTTGTATTTTGTGATGGTAAGTATTATGAGGTGTTGCGCTTTGAAGATCTTGTTGTGCTGGTGTGTGTGATATGTTTTGCTTTTGAGGAGTAGTGAAAAGGGGTGCTGATGTATATGTTTCATGCAATGGATTTGGTTGTATAGTATTGTTTGTGAGAGGAGGTTGTGATGTAGAGGGGGTGGTGATGTGTTTATGAGTAGAGTGTATGTTGTGTGTAGGAGGGAATGAAGTAGAGGTGAGAGTGTTATTCTTAGACTGGTTTGTTGCAAGAGTTACAAAGGGTGGTGGTGTGCAGTGTGTGTGGTGTGCGTTAGTGTTATTATGGTAGAAGGGAGAGGAGGGTGTTTGTTGGACAACTGATGGAAGGATGATTATATGTATGTTAGTGATGTGATAAAAGGTGGTCCATTAGGTGTAAGTACAGCAGGGAGAGTGTGTCTGAATGGGATGTAGTTATGTATGGTGTTGATTTGCATTGTGTTAGTGATTAGTGTATTGGTTAGTGGTATAGGATAGAGTTGTGTACTGTTTGTAGGTGATAGTGGAGATGTGTGGTAGTTGGGATAGTAGGGTGTGTAGATGTGGTTTGGTTGGGTTTGTAGTGCATGCTGGTACATTAATCTGTGCATAGTGTTGTGCGTGGTGTACATTTGTGTGAGTGTGTTGCTCTGTTTGTGTATGTGGAGGGTGTGGGCTGGGTATTGCTAAATGGGAAAATGGGCAGCATTTCTGGCCCTGGACCCAACCAGTCTCGAACAGGCTCAAACAGGCAACTGCCCTTATCCTCTCCGCCCTTAGCCTCGACGCCCAGGCTGAGACGCCCTAATCCAGGCCTTTTATAGCCCTAGTAATCAGGTGACCCCTTCAGCCAATGGTAACCCTAGCCCTTACGCTATTCAATCACAACACTAGCACTAAAATCTAGAACCAATAGGAGACCAGGACCTTACATCCAATCTTAGCCCTAGTCCAAGCACTCAATCAGTTCAAAAACACTAATCTCTACGTCCAATAAAGGCCCAAGCCCTACCAGTAGTCCCAACCCAAGTCCAAGCAACCAATGGCACAGGTAGCCCTAGTCCCTACTTCCAATAGAAAGCCTAACCCTACTCTGAGTCCCACAAACAGTCCACCAACCAATCACACCAGAAGCCCTAATCGCTACTTCCAATTAAAGGTCTAACCCTAGCTCTAGCCCCACCCTATTCCCAACAATAAATAACATAGGAAGCCCTACTCCCTACTTCCAATAGAAATCCTAACCCTAGCCCTAGTCCTAACCCTAAATTGATTGAATCACAGACCCAGAAACCAATAACAACCCTCAAATACCCAACCAATGAGGACATTAACCCTAATCCAATAGAAACACCATATACAACCACCAATCAGTGTACACATGTACCAACCACAAGCAGACCATATAAGGTCCCAGCGACCTCAGACAAGGTTTGCTGGCCAGGGAGTTGGAAGCTTCTTCTCCTGTTCAGATTCTCCTAGGAGACAGACCGTCTCAATTCACACTTTGGACTTCTGCCGGTAAAGGCCTCACTAACTTGAAATCTAACAATACTGTTTGAATAAAACTTTACTCCCTATGCCGGCCAAAAAACGAAGTGCACAGGCCCTAGTAAACACAGTTTAAACAGCTCACAGAAGCACCCTCTGATGTAGAATATCCCTGTTGCTGGGGGGTCGGGAGGGGGGCAGGTTTCACTGGCTTGTGAACTGTTTTAACATACAGGTCTTTGCACAGGGCAAAGGAGACATTTGGAGGGAAAACAGAATTGTCACTAGGAATGAGAGGGACAAACTACAGAGGTTGCACTGCAAATCCCACAATTCAACACGTTACTTGGAAGCAATCTTGGGCAGGGAAAACCACAAGTTTAAAACACAAAACAGGTGATAAAATATGCAATCACGGTCAGGTTAAAACTGCAATTTTAAACTGTAACAACCACAGGCAAAGACAGTAATCACAGAAGGGAAAAATTGTTTTTTAAACAACTTTTGTTTTGGGAAGAGACATCACTAGTCTTTCTCCTTACCACTTCCTGGACTCTGCTCACTGCAATCTGGGGCACAGGTAGGCTGCAACTCACAAGATGGAGGAGAATGATTTGGGGTGCACCCAGCAAGGCTTTAAGGGCCCTGGGCAGGTGTGAGAGGAGGGCTCAGAGTTGCCTGGTAACTGAATAGCCAGTGGTCTGCTGGCCTGGGGGTGGGGGCTGAGGAGCTGCGTTTTCTGTTCAGAATCTCCTAGGAGACAGCCAGGCTCAATTCACACTTTGGACTTCTGCAGGTAAAGGCCTCACTAACTTGAAATCTAATAATACTGTTTGAATAAAGCTTTACTCCCCCTGCTGGCCAAAAAACGAAGTGCACATGCCCTAGTAAACACAGTTTAAACAGCTCACAGAAGAACCCTCTGATGTAGAATATCCCTGTTACGGGGGGGGGGGGTGAAGAGGGGGGGGAGGCAGAGGGGCTGGTTTCATTGGCTTGTGAACACAAAATGGTGGCTGGCGGTGCACTGTTTTAACACACAGGTCTTAGCACAGAGCAAAGGAGAAATTTGAAGGGAAAACGGAACTGTCACTAGGAATGAGAGGGATAAACTCCAAAGGTTGGACTGCAAATCCCACAATTCAACACGTTAAATGGAAGCAATCATGGGCAGGGAAAACCACAAGTTTAAAACACAAAACAGTTGATAAAATATGCAATCACAGTTAGGTTAAAACTACAGATTTAAACAGTAACAACCACAGGCAAAGACAGTAATCACAGAAGGAGAAAATCGTTTTTTAAACAACTTTTCTTTTGGGACGAGACAGCACTAGTCTGTCTCCTTACCACTTCCTGAACTCTGCTCACTGCAATCTGGGGCACAGGTAGGCTGCAACTCACAAAATGGAGGAGGGACCCGTGAGGGACTCAAGGTGCTGTATTTATGTCCGTCCTGAAAAGATTTGTTTGTGATGCCTGAGGCGAGGGGTCCTCTTCCCACACCACTTCCCTTGGCCAGCCAGTGATGCCCTTGGGGATGAGGCCGGGTGAGACCGCCCGCTTGTAATCTGGGCCGGTTCTTTATCAGAAACAGAGGAAAGACTTCGGGATGGGTGGGAGATTTGGTCAAATCTTTGAGAAACTGACTGATAAGAAGCTTATTTCCTGATCACTGTTATCACACTGAGTGAAGAGGAAATCAAAGCAAGGAATGTGTTTATTTACCAAATGCACTCTTCAAGTGCTGCTCGTCTGACTCTCAAGCGACCATTAACTGAGGGGCAGCGGAGAGCGCTTTCTTCATTTAACCCCTTGCATGCGGCCGCGATTTTGCGCATGTGCGGCAAAATCGCAAGTGAGCATGTTCACGACGGCCCCCAGCCATCATCAGCACAGGAGCACCGCGGTGCATGACGGACAGGGGCCGTCATCAGCATGTTGTTTATAGAATTCACGACTACGAATGTTTATCTTTTTAAAAGAGTAATATCCGTGGACTCATCTGTTAGTAAATCATACTATAGACTTTGTGCACTGGAGGAAAGAGAGTCAGCTGCGGCTCCCTGGTTTATTTTCATTCTTTGTTTTAATTTACAGCTAAGTTTAAGCTGGTTCCGAGTGGTGTTGACTTGATCTGCCGTGCGTGAGGTGTTTCGTTTAGCATGTTATTTAGACAAGGTGGGTTGTGGTGTTCTGCCAGCCTTATTATAAGATAAGAGGAAAGCACGCTTATTTATTTGTTTTATTGGAGTCATTCACGAGTGACTGGCCGAGTGTACTATGAACTCTCTGAATTCTGGGCCTGCATTGCTCCCTCCTGTAGGTTCTGATTACAACGCGGTGCAGAGCACTGCTCCCGGGCGCAATGCTGCTTTTTACAAGCATCAGTGGCTTGCAGGGCACAAGCCCTAAAAAAAGAAGTTGGGGGACGCTGACGTCACGACTGTGAGTGACGTCACAAAAGGTGGCTTGCACATCACACTCATTGCCTCCCCTCCCTCACCCCTTAGATGTGATTGCATTAGAGAAGCCTGCGCGTGAGCAGCGTTCCGAGTGAGCTCCGATCTCGCCCCAGAGAGGCCAAAGAGTGAATGTGTGGCTCCATTTGCTCCAGTTATCGAGCTCCTGGTAAAATAAGTGGGGGGACGTCATCCACCCATGTGGTACCCCGACTCGAGCCCTGGTGGTTTGTGTTCCTACACACAGTTTTCCAGGACATGGGAACTGAATACCACATCCAATTTTGCCAGCTGGAAAAAATGTCCAGTAAAGCCACTTTGGAAAAGGTGCGCCTTGAAGCCTGAATCCATCTTCAAGCCTCTGCCCGACCCCCAGCCAAGGCCCGGGAGCAGCCGGCGAGGCTCCTCGCCGGCCAGCAACATCTGTTCTCGCGGGCAGTGACGTGTTATATACATTAAGGTTCCTCATACCATTGATGGTTTTCAAAGGAGTCCACTTTCGTAAATGTGAGAAAAAAATAATTTAAAATACATCAAGAACTTTTTATAGTCCCATTATTGGCAACACACCCCACCCACACCACAACAGAGTATGCATGCATAAATAAATACACAACACAACTTTTGTTTGGGAAAATATTGCTGCAGGTTTATTCCCTATAAAAGTATGCAATATGGCGTGCCAGGCGCCGAAGAGGACCCAAAATGGAGGGGGGGAGGCCTAAAACCCTCCCTACCCCACGGCGCGCCGGAAATGACGTGCCTAGTGCGCCTGGTAGAGGGACTCCTCCTAGAGTCACGTATTAGTAGGGGCGGTGTGAAGTGCCCAAATGACACTAAAGGGCCGCCTTTTTAGGGTGGCCCCCTGCGGGGGCCGCGGGCAGACGCAAATATTCATTTTTCACTAGTCCTACTTCCATTACCATGCTCCCTCTCCTTCACGAGCCACAAACTCAGATGTAGTTGCATGCCTTCAGAAAACAACTAGCCCTTCCTTTCTCTCACTCTGCCTCTGTCCCATACAGTTCTGTGTCCTTATAACTGAATACACACATTGTTTTCTTCACTGCAAACTCTGCCTCCACTCCACCATATGCAAAGTGTCTTGTCTATTTTTGACAAGCTTTTCTATGACTGCTCGTGCCAAAAACTGCTTCTGAAGGAGACCCAGCCTCTGTAGGGCAAAATAAATAAAAAAAGAACTTCCGGAAGTGGGGCTTGGAGCCAAGTGTAAAAGAACAGGTGCCAAAAAAACTCACTGACGCATTTTCGCTGGATCTGCTCCAGAAATATGGAACTCCCTACCACCCTCATCGAGAACAATTCCCTCACTCAGGTTCTTCAAGAAGGAAGTTAAAGCCCTACTACTTGAAAAACATGTCTTAACAGAACTACTTTGAAACTGTCATTCACCCTATTTTATACTGTAGCCTATTGTTCTAGAGGGGTTAGCAGGGAGGAACTTAGGTAATCAGCCGTATTTACCTCAGCAAAACTATTATGTTCACTGCTGAGACTAGCCTTCCCTCTACCCCCACGATGTCATAAAGACACCGATTAGGAGTCCTTTTTTCCCTCTTTTCTCTCGCCTAGTCAGGCTTGCAGATTTTTGCAATTCTGGCACCAAGAATCTAGGATTGGATACACGTTAGAGGGAGGAGACCATCCATTTTCTTGCCCTTCGGTCCTGATGAAAACCTGGAATTTACCACACATAGGTTAAAACATGTAGACCACTCACATAGATACTCATGGTCATAATCACCTACTAGTATCTCAACACCATTTTTTAACATTGTCCAGTAGCTTGCGAATAACGTTTTTTCCTCCAAGTTATACCAGGACAATGTTTAACATTTTCTTTGCACCTATCACTCACAATAACCCGCTCCACTGTAGTTCAGGTGTCGCAGCACACCCTGATGGCTAATGATGAAGCATGTCACCACTAGGCTGGTGAGTGAGGGTTTTTTATAGAAGGAACATTTTCCTTTTTTCAAATACACATCCCATTCAGAATCTACGATTCTCTCTGGTGAAACTCCTCTTTTTGTTACTCAGATACCTAGCCCAGGGGACTTGGAGTATACTCCCTTCACATACCATGAATAAATCCCTTACTCTCTCCCTTGTTAAGAACACGCCTATTGTTCTACACCTTGCACCCTGAACTCTACATACAGCGTTCTTTATTTTACGTTGTTTCCTATATTATTTATACCTTCATCCAAGTACTCTTTGTACAGATTACCATATTGTGTCAGGTGTTTTAATGCTACAACCCTCTCCGGCTCTCTCATTGTACAGCGCTCTGATACTGTGATGGTCATGTTCACACTTTACAAAACACAATACATAAATTAAGTAAAATAACAGATTTCTATAGTTTTCAGCACTAGGCCAACACTACCAGGACAACAGTTTTGATATTTTAGAAGACTAACCAAGATTTTATCATGTTTTTCATTCATTCTTTTCCATTTCTACACTACACGTTCTATACATTCCACAAAATTCAAAAGTATTTTTCGCACTATAAAACAAACCCATTCACTTCTTTCACTGTGTGACTCTGTCCACATCTTTCTGGTCCTCCGTGCACATTTCTATGTCCATGAATGCTGTAAACAACAAGCATTGACAAAGCCAATAGGTCTCGCCTATGTGAGCTGTACTGGCTTTGCCAATGTTTTCTTAGCCATGTTGCACAGCAGTGTAGCCGCTGTGCAAGGTGGCTGAAAGTAAAGGAGATAAAAGAGCTATGAAGAGTTAAATGCTGGGCGCATCATAACACTTTTTTTAACTTTCAGCCCTGTTGTACAGCAGCTGCTTTGCAACATCTGAAAGATATTTTTTAAGAAGTGCTATGAAATAAGTTGTGACTGGGGTAAGATGGCTGCCTCATTCAAGGGTCTGGTTCAAGATGATAATCTTGGGTGGAGATTTATACTTAGGGAGATTTTGGTTGGAGATGAAGAATAGCGCGTCAGTAAAGGTGTGAATTTGGGGGTGAGTGACTCCAGTTCGCCAGTCACCCTAGTGGTGCTGGGACCGGCCGCCAGGGGTGTGGCGGTCCTGCACTGCCAATTAGGATGTGACAGCCTCCCTGGCAGTTGCATCCCGCATATTAAACATTGTGGCGGGCGGTGCTGTAAGCAGCAGCCGCCACAATGCAATGTATGCATGTTGTGCAATGGCATTCACAATGTGACAGGCACCACGCGGTGCCTGCCACCTTGTCCATGCCAAGGTTGGGGGGTACCATAGGTACCCCCTCAGTGCAGCCCCCATCCCCCTAACCCCCCTGGAGGCCCGCAACGGGCCCCCAAAGGAAACACTGCATGCCTTTCCAGTCTCCGCCATGGAAAGGCATAAAACCGCCACCATCCTAATATGGAAGGCGGTGCCTGCAAGGCACCGTCACCATATTATGTGCCTTTTCCGCCCAGTAGACAATCGTGACAATTGCCTACCGGGCCGAAAAGTGGCAGACGGTACCCCTGCCATGCTAATGTGGCAGGGGGTAATAGGCCGTCCGGCGGGGTGTTTTGGTGGGCGGATTTCCACTGCTGGTAGGGCGGTGGCGATCCGCTCACCATCCTAATAGACCCCAAAGTATTTCTAGTGTGTTTTTATAGATCACTAATTAAAGGTGTCATGGCGCTGAAGGCTTGATGGAGAAATGCAAGGAGTAGACATGCACCAGTAATAGATCGTTGAGAGCACGCTTAGCGAGGAACAATCAGCACCATGTTCAGAGCAGAAGTCAATTCCATTGAACCGCTGCGGCCACTGAGGAAGCCCCGCCTCAACGTGTGCAATTTTGAACTTGAGGGCTGAGAGGAGGCCCTGGTCAGAAGCTTGCACACCCTGGCTGAGATGCGGGGGTGAAGCCTACATAGACCAGGTTGGGTTTGAAGGACATAGGCTAGCTAAGGAGTGTCTGCCCCAGTAGCATCTTCAGAAGAGCAAGGAGGTCTGCATAAGATGCCTCTTGGTTCTAAAGGTAGAAGGCGTCGGAGCAGGAGAATGGATGAACTTCAATGAGTAGGAGGAATGGAGAGTATTAGTAGGCAAGTAGAAGGAGGAATACCCAGATTAAAGTGGGATAGCTCTGGGAATCCAGCAATGTTGCTAGGCACAAGTTCAACAGTGTCAATGACCCATGCAATAGGGAATTTGCTTGGAGTATGAAATTAGGGGATTCAATTGGGATCCTGGTATTAAAGATGGGCCCATGAAAGGTCATGAGTAGTGTAAGTGAAGAGAATAGGGTAAAAAAAAAATCCTCTAACCGGGTTGGCACTAGTTTCTCCATCCCAGGAAATAGTCCCGGCCTGGTGGTTTTATTTTGGGAGGGAACTCATATACCTATAAGATTTTAATAGTGATGTACTTGAACCAGCCCCTTCATCAAATGTTGATATTGATATCAGTACAACGAATGCGCCGGACATTGAACAACATGCGGACAGCGAGTTAGATGCACAGGTTGTCATTGAGGTTGTAGATAATGATGAAAAAGAGGAAGTGGTGGATGAAGTACCTGCAAAGCAGTCTGCAAGGGCAGTTAGAGCCTGTCGCAGATTACAAAACAAACGTGGAGGGCCACGCTCGGGAAAAAGCAAGGCTATACAACAGCAAAATCCACAAAGTACCCATCAGAACAATGAGGAGAACAATTCGAGGGAAACAATGGACGAGGACCTATTGTCACGAATAGCGGAGCTGTTAGAAATTAAAATTCAGACAATTATTAAACCACTTATTAGCAAGATTGATAAACTTTCTGCAGAGATAAAGAAATTGGGAGGTACCCAAAATGTATTATCAGATGCCATAGGAAATGTTTTAAGTAATGTTAATAACGGCCATGATTGCTCAAAGGAAGATAATGAATCTGGGTCAACATCAGATATTATGCCACCAGGGCCAACTCTTTTAGAATGCCCACAAACCAGCCATATTGTTCATGACTTGCCACTAGAAGCCCCCCCTGTTCAATTAGTTGAGCCATCACATGACACAGTGCCCCTGGCGATAGAAGATAACTCTACACAATTTGTAGTTGAAGCATCACCACTAGTGTTAGTGTTAGCTAATACACCCATCTTACCACCGGGTCAAATTGAGTCAGCCTCGTCGCTAATAAGCAAGGCATTATACTGGCTGTCAAAAAATCTGCGGATAGCCCAGGGGGGGGAACAACGGCTGGCCGACGAAATTAAAATGGCAAGGAGGGTTGGATGGATAGGGAAAAAACAAAAGAAATGGAAGGGCGATTGTGTGATATTAACTTTCACAACTCCATCTGCTCTTCCTGACATTCTATCCAACATACTACCACCACAAAGAAGAAGTAGTTCCATAATCCCCCTCACATTGGAATTCTTTTATAATGATTCGCAAAAAGTCAACAACTATAAGCCCTTGAAACCAGCTTGGATAGCGAGAGAAAATGGATGGGATGGGGGACCTACAATGTGCGATACAAACCATGTCTCTAAAGATAGGACTGGCCCATGGCATGTCAACCAACACAATATTCCCCGTCATATTACCCCAGGACAAAATTTGAATTTAATGGGTAGACGAGGGCTTGGTATACCACCAAACAATTGTGGGATTTTAGGTACCGTTGGTTACAATGGAGGATGGCCAGGTATGCAACAGCGTCTATTGTACCCTAATACCCCAGCATGTGTAGGTAATGGTAATTATAATGGAGGATGGCCGGGTACTTACCTGAACCCACCGTTCCCTACCACACCTACACCTAGATGGAATGCACCTACAAATGGTTGGGGTTTTGGGGCTCCATCTTACAAATGGGGAGTTAGTACCTCTAATAGGTTTGACGCTCTAGCTGGTTTATCTGATTGCGATTGACTTGATAGAGGGGTTTTGATAAAGTCATGTGGTGTAAATCATATACATTCTGGTCTGCCCCCTGTAGTTGTACCAAAACAGATTGCACTTGCTGAAAACCCTCAACAGCCAATGCACTCTGTAGACTCAATGGTGCGAACACTACATTTAGATGCCAATGGATCAACAACTCCGCAACTGGTAACAATGGAATCAGGGGCTTCGGATTTAACTAAAATCATCTGTTGGAATATTGCAGGCCTGAAAAAGAATCTTTCAGATCCGGCCTGGCATGATTATCTGGCTAGTGGGGATTTAATTATGTTTCAGGAAACCTGGGGGCTTGAGAACTTCTTTAAGGTTAATTATAGATCCTTTTTCATCCCCGCAGTAAATACAAACGGGGGAAGACCTTCTGGCGGCCTAACAATTTGGGTAAAAATTACAAGAGGCCTGTCTTTTAAGCAAATTGATACAAATAACCCCGACCTGTTATTACTTGAGTTAAAAAACACTATGGGCTGCAGCATTTACGTGATCAATATCTATAGTAGACCACATCGATCATGTACAGAATCATCAGTTGTAACCCACTTGAGTAATATTGTGACAGGGTTTGATCAAAATGCAAGAATAATTATAGGAGGTGACTTCAATAGAGGGTTTGAACCTATCATAGGTTTAGAAGACATCTATAAGGATGAGGACGGTGCCAACAACATTCCTTTAGTTGATACAAATCATAAAGCACCCTGTACAGTGAGTGCTTTACAACTATTGAATTTAACTCTAGAATCAGGCCTACGTGCCTGTAATGGGCGGTTGCCATCAGACTCCCCCAGTAAACCAACATTTACTAGAGGGGTGACCTACAGCCATTTAGATTATTTGTTGGTTTCTTTAAACATATGGCCTATGATCATCGATTTAATGGTGGATGATCGTACAGAGAGTGATCATTATCCCCTGATTCTATCTGTACAGACCCAGATTTTTATAACCCCCGATAAAAGGGTTAGTAACACAGTACCCTTGTCACAGGACCCTCTAGTGGCAAACAACCGTAGATCCCTGAAATGGCCAGTGGTATTAGACAATACAAAAATTATTAGCCAAATCTACAACGTATTTGTGAGGCACATGTCTGCCCTCTTAGGGAATAGTATTGTCATCCAAAGTCCGCTTTTGGTAAAATCCCATGAATATCTAATTACCCAACTTGGCGAGATCTTGAGCAGGGCGGTAAAGAGATCACAAAACGCCCAGAAAGGTAAACAAGCCGGGATTACTTGGTACAACCAGAAATGCCGGAAAGCTAAAACAGATCTAATCAAAGCGGTTAGGGGGGACTCAGCGGATATTGTGAGAACTAAGAGAGCTCAGTATAAAAGAACCCTGCAAATGGCCAAAAAAGAGTGGGATGAAAGGGTTTGGTCAGATCTGTTAGATGCATGCAAGTGCAGAGACCAGACTTCCTTCTGGAGCCTCATTGCTAGAGGTACCAGGGGGGCTACGGAATGCAAAGATAAATTTCTAGAGGAGAAAACATGGGTTGAGCATTTTACTTTGCTTTATTCTTGTGAAGGTCAAAGCGTGACTGAAAGCTGGGATAGTTTACAGCCTCCCTTTGTAGCCCATGACACACCTCTTGTCTTTTCTTTGTTAGAAACAATTTCAGCAATCAAGGCAGTTAAGACAGGGAAAGCCCCAGGCCCTGATAAAATACCAGGTGATCTATGGAAACACGAAAATTATATTTGGGCTCCTTACATCAATTTACTATCCAATGAAATTGTTTGTGGAGCTCCTGTCCCAGAAACCTGGAAGGGGGCGGAGATTGTAACACTGTTCAAAAAGGGGGATAGGTCAAATCCTTCACATTATCGGCCTATCAGCCTAATTGACGTGTTGCAAAAAGTTTTTGCCCGACAAGTTCTGGGTCGGCTTACCTCTTGGATTGAAGAACACTTTATTTTTACAAAATATCAGGCAGGTTTTAGATCAAAGATAAGCACTATAGACCAGGTTTTTAGATTTTTATGTTTAGTCTGGAAATACACGATTATAAGAAGTTCCCATATATACGTGGCATTTGTAGATTTGAAGGCAGCTTTTGACATGGTTCCAAGGGAAGCCCTATGGAAGACACTAAGTAAGATGGGTGTCCCTGCAAATATCCTTCAAATTTTAATTAGACTTCACGAGAATAATTATGCACGAGTCAGATGGGGACCTAATGGTGAAGTTAGCGAGAAAATAAAAATAGCAAAAGGGGTAAGGCAGGGGTGTGTAATGGCACCTACCTTATTCTCTTTGTACGTTAATGACATCCCCGAAACTCTTTTGGGCTGCGAGCATGACTCTCCCAAATTGAGCGGGCAAGCCGTTCCGGCACTGTTGTTTGCAGACGACACGATTTTAATTTCTCAGACACCTAGGGGACTCCAAAACCTTTTAAATACTTTTAGTTTGTATTGTCATGACAAGGGATTAGAAATTAATTCCTCTAAAACAAAAGTCATGACAATCAACCCTCATAAAGGTTTCAATAAGGTCTTTAAGATAAATAATGAACTTATTGAAGAGGTCCCCAATTTTAAATACCTGGGCATTATTTTAGACAGCCACGTCACATGGAAGACGCAATTGGAGAACTCAAAACTAAGGCTGACCCAAAATCAGTGTCCGATTTTAAAGAGGCATAAGAATAGCCATTTTAAAGCAGTCTCACCAGCTATTGAACTATTCAAATATAAAGTACAATCATCCTCACTTTATGGTGCGGACCTTTGGGCTTATGCCTCAAAGGATACTTTTCGAGTGAGGGAAAACTCGTTTATTAGGCAACTTCTACGGATTCCAGGGTCAACACCACTGACACCAGTATTATGGGACCTTAATTTTAGACGTACAGATGACTATGCTTCTCTTCGTCCGCTCCTTTATTGGATCCGTTTATGGTCCGTTGAGGAGCTGACAGATTATAGAGAAGCATTGAAAGAGATATTGGCCATAAGGAATAGTACGCATTTGCCATGGTTAGAGTACGTCAAGAAATGGTTTGAAAAATTAGGGCTAAGTGACTTCTGGTTCGATCCTGATTCCCTCACAAATAGTTCAAAAAAGATTTTGAAGCAAAGGTACTGGGATTATATTAGAGACTCAGTGTTATTAAACCCCAGAACAGGGACCCTAACTTCGAAATTTTTCGAAATTAAAATGACTATGTATTTAGAGCCCCATATGGATGAAATTTACCCCCCACTTGCCAAAAGCCTATATCTAAAGTTCCGGTATGGTATCTTACAATTAAAAGAAAGGACAACCAGCTGGACTTGTAATAAGGGGTTGGCCGGGGCCGCTGGCTCTGATATATGTGAGCTATGCGAGATGAGGTTGAAAGAGGATGAGTCCCATGTTTTATTTATATGCCCAGCTTACCTAAGAGCCAGGAAAAAATGGCTCAAGCCAATCTGTAAAAGGCTAGGCTTCAGACAAATTAAGGTTGGACTTAGAATTTTTAAGGGTGACACTGCACAAACGATTGTGTTCAGCCTAAGTCGTTTTCTCTTATGTGTAGCCTTGATTAGGAGGATGAAAAACCTAAAAACTTAAAAACCTAATGGAATAGACTACTTTACCATGTTTTTACGTTATTGGTCAGCTGCTATATGTCGTTGTTTACTGTCCTGATGTGTACTCTCCTTTTTAACAAAACAGTTAAATTTTTTTTTTTTTATTAAACTCGAATATTTAGTGTTCTGTATACTGGAGGGGCCAACCACGATCTAGTCAATCAAATGGATGGCTTGGAAAATGAACTGAATTTTAGGCATTTTATGCAAAGGAAATGTGTTGATATTCTACCCGCTGCTATTGTTTCATTATGTATTATGATGTGTTTATATTGTTACATGATGTATTATGATTGTATGTTTGTATCTTACAAGGTTTTTTAAACCGAATAAAGACTGAAATTGAAATTGAATATACCTACAAGCATGGCGGATGGACGCAAAACTTGTTTTTTTTCTTAAATGTATGAAAATAACCCAAATAACTACATTTGGGTAATGCCTAAAAATAGTGCCTTGTAAGAAAGGCCTTCGGTATCAGTCCCCTTGATTCGTCAGGACTCTGAGAGCCAACGTCTCTGTTAAAATTGCCAAGATTGTTCAAAACGTTCAGCCCGGCATATCTTAGTTGAATTGTATTGTAAAATATTTGCATTTCAAGTCCATGGCAATGGCCTGAATCGCCCATTTATTAACCACGTTTTCATTCTTAAGCCTTTCTGCCAAGCAGCACCGTTACTTTTGATGTACCAAAGACATGTATAGCACACTGGATTCAAATACTCAAGAATATGATCGACATCACTCCTTACTTAGGGCTAGTAAGTTTCTGTTTTGCAAGCTGTGTTTCAGGGCCACATTTCGGAGTGCCCTATGAGTCGCACCAGTAACCACAATACAGCTGCAAACGGTGGCTTGCACCAGAATCACGCTTACAACCGCTGCACTTAGAAATTGTGGGGCATATTACCAAGGGCATCATCGCCGCATTAGCGGGACTTTTTCCCGCTAATGCGGCGATAATTTTATCGCCCTATTACCAAGCTGTCGCTAACACTAGTTAGCGACAGCTTGTAGGCGATAGCGGGCATTTAGGGGCCCACTTTGCATGTCAGCGATAATTATCGCTAATGACATGCAAAGTGGGCGTGCCAAGATGTTAGCGACTGGAAACAGTCGCTAACATCTCTAACTCCTATTAACAACTTTTGGAAATATTCGCGCTAAGCGCGAATATCTCCAAAAGCTAACGCCTGCTAAAAGGAGTTCTTAGCCATGTTATCCAATGGAAGGTGGATAACATGGCTAAGAGCATTGTCACGATAATGCAAGAATATCGCAGATTTTTCAGCGATATTCATGCATTTCGCAGGATTTTTACCGCTTTTGAGATAAACCTTGATAATATCAAGGTATCTCAGCGGTAAAAATCCTCGGTGCTCGGCTATATTTTTTTCCCGCTAACCAAGCAATAGCGATTATTATCGCTATTGCTTGGTTATATGCCCCTAAATTTTCTGTGCAACGTTTGCATAGAAAGCAAAAAATTGGTTAGAGACGCAAACATGAGGTATTGTGTGCGTAAACCACCATAGCTCATAGGATGGCTCAGATGAGTCGTCACTTTCAAGCTAAGAAATGTTGCACCCCCACAGTACTGGCATTTCCCCAGGCGCTGTCATACACCATTATACCAGGACACTTGTAAAGAGGACTTTTGTTGAAACCACGACTGTGCCATCGGCACCCTGGGGCATATTACCAAGGCGGGTGATAAGAGATTATCGCCGCTTTAGCTGAAAGCAGTCGCTAACATCGCTATCGCCTATTATCAACGCAGGCGTAGCGATGGAAATATTTGCGCTAAGCGCGAATATCTCCAAAACCTAACGCCTGCTCAGACCACTTCTTAGCCTGTATATCCAATGGGAGGTGGATATTCAGGCTAAGTCCCTATTAGCGATAATGCCGAATATCGCTAGTTTTCCAGCGATATTCATGCATTTCGCCGCTAACGCCGGAAATGTTATCGCTTTAGAGATAAACGTTGCTAATAGCACATTAGCTCTGTGATAAAATCTGGCGATGCGCGGCAATAATTTTTTTTTGCTAAGCCTATTTACCGATAAATATCGCTAGTTGTTGATAATATGCCCAACTATCATTTAAAAGATGTATTGCCATGCCCAATTCACAATACACAGTACACAAACTCCCTGGCACAGATGACTATCTCCTCAACTACCAGTTCACTCTTGTAAAATGTGACATGTGGCATGGCAGCCTATTGTGAGTCTCCAACCCGTACAGTAAGTTTGATGGAATTATCGCGATACAGACCAATAGAGGCACTTCAACTCTTGCCTGCCCTGGCCCAAACATCTAGAAAGACCTGGTGTGACCTTCTTTGTGTTTCATCAGTAGATTAGCATACAAAGCATGCTGTCTTTCCAGCAAAATGAATGTATTATTATTATAATACCGTACATCACACAATATCAGTAAAAAGCCAAAAAACATCACCCAAAAATCCTTTCTATGGAAAGGGTATTGAATCTCAAATCAGTTCTCTAAATCTCTACCCTGTAACAAAGTTTATTACAGGTTGTTAACGAGCCTTAATTATATAAGTACCACCCTATATACAGCATAGCACTGTAGTGATCAAGAAAACCTGGCACTGTAACTCAGTTCAAGGTAGCTAGATGCATGCTTGGTGAAGAGATAATAACCAAGTAAACAAAGCCTGACTGAGGAGATTCCTGTGAAAGTGCAGAGACTTCAGTTCCTTGAGGGAGACACCAAAGAAAGGGGCCTGAACAAGTACTCAGGGGAGTGTACAGCTGAAAAGTATTGGGGCGCAGTGGCATAGCTAGGCACTTTGCCGCACACCCTCTCCCCTTGCTATGCCACTGTTGGGGCGGGATCCTTCTGGGGCTGCCGGGAGGAAGGCACATTTCCTACATGATGGCTACATGCCGCGGATTCGCTTCATTTAATTTTTTTGTTGTCTTCGTGTTGGGCTGGGTTGATGATTTGAAGATGCCTCTGGTTGACACTATACGTAGGGCTCCCTGTTTTCCATTTTTACAGATTTTTACAGATAAATACAGACAGAAAACACTGTCTTTTTTTCTATTTTTAAAAGCGGAAAAATAGAGATAATTTGGCTTTTTTGGAGTGACTCTCTATGCTGAGGTAAATGACTATCAGGCCAAGAACTGTACATATTGGCTCCATAGAAAATTACAAAGCCCAATGAGATGTGCTTAAATTACTGCGTATCTCAACATGCATATGTGCTATTATACTATTTTTTTAATGTGGGTTTAATATTTTATTATTTTTGGCTGTGTAATGTGCTAAAATCTGACTGGCATCAAAGCGTGAGCGCAGGTTATCCTTTAAATAAACGTAGAAATATACGAGTTATCACCTCATCTGTTCACAAAACACACAATAAATATGGATAAATACCAATAAGATGGACAAAAAATAAATATGGATGAATACAGACGGAAATATTCAGAATGTAAATACCAAAAATCTGGGAGCCCTTACTTTAAGATAGACTAGGATAAGATATAAGATGGACGTCATGCCTGGTGCAGCTAGTCCGGATGATTAATTGTAGAACTCTTTCGTGCCACTCTGTGCCATGCAGGGTGAAGAGAGTTAGGGCTGGTTTCAAGCTGCCTGTTGGGAGTTGGCATGGGCAGGCCTGGACAACACTAAACCTTGGACAACCAGTTTAAGGTCTGGATGTTGAAGGTGATACTGGGCCTCCTTGAACGCCTTGCTTGATGCCCCAGTCCCTTATTCTTGCACGGTCCTGAAACATAGCGTGTCTTGTGCACCCACAGCCACCCCAAAAGTGTTACACAATGGGTGGGTTACACCTGTAGACAAAAGGCAGGTTACAGGTAGGGCTATTGCCTGAATTTAAGTGGAAGATTCATCTGTAGTTCTTACCAGGATACTGGGGGTAGGAATGCAATGTGTGTTTGGAGTAGTAGCAATGCTACAACTTATGTAGTTGTGGTTTGGAAACAAAAGAGCATAGTGTAATTATGGCTCTGGCTTGATATGGGGAGGTAGAATGCACCTAGAAGGGTGGCCAGGATGCAGGTTGTAAGATATGTCTGTAGTAGTTACTTGGTACATTGTGGTAAATAAATAAATAATACCTCTCTTTTTGACTAGACATATATCATAACAGATAGCTCAATAAATAAGAGTCAAGATTCGAGGTAGTAGGAGTTTTGCAGGTTTAATACAGCATAAGGACAGGAACAGGACAACCTGCATAGGAATAGGATGACAGGGCCCAGCAGCTGCTGGGGCTGGATCTGGGATGAGCGCGCTGACTTTTAATAACAATACATGAGCATATATACATAACGCAAACACATAGCATTACATTGCAGTAGGCGTAGCAGTGGGTGGAGCAGAAGGCGTGACGCGTAGCAGTCGCGAAAGATAAGGGCGAAAGTAGGTGTAACTGGGCGTATACATGGACATGTGATGCAAACATAACAGAATATGTCATGAATGGGGCGGAAACCATGGAGGGGGCTACCTAAGGAGCCGGGACCTCTAACCTGATGGTGCGCGCAAACTAGCAATGACGTATCACTAGGAGAAGCTGGGGGCTATGAACTCTGTGCTAGGAGCAGAGACTGAAGTCTGGAGAGTCAGGGCGACATGTACCTAAACAGTATCTAGTATCTGATGTTTAGAGAACATGTTGATATAAACTAGAAGTCAGGAGAGGAAAGGCTAACTTGATTCTAAGACTGGACCATGCATTATTCTACATGTAGTGCGTGATGAAGAATATTAAATGACCATTAAATGCAGTATTTCTCTAACGTGGAGACGTGAAGGCTAGACAATGACGGAAACTATTGATGCAGTTCAGTAGCTTAGGAATGCAGAGAAGGAGGACTGAACTGATAACTGGAATCATAACATATTCTTGGCAGACTCAGAGACTGAGCCAGGCTGGGCCGGGCACTGCGAGGCAGGAAGTAAGTGAAGGGTCGAGGATACAGGTGGGGGCTGTATCGCTCCTCAGCGAAGTTGCAGGAGACAGGAGCTGAATCTGGTGTCCAGGCCCTTTTGAGGCCTAGAAACGGGGACTTTATAATAGAATAACGTGCACACTGAGAAACGTGGCAACGTAGCTTTACATAGGCCTGATATTCGTAGTATTCACGAGGACTGGAAACTGGCATACTAGAGGTGGACACAACTGTAATTGCGTCATTAATCGGACATGGGGAATGCATATGCATATTTAATCATGCACACATAACATATGATGGATGACACGTAGGGACACAGAACATGGCAAAATTTACTTTTCCACATTCCCTCCTTGTCACTACGTTTCCATCAGGAAACATCAATATTCATGATACCGTCTATCATTTCATACAGTATCATTTGCTCGTCTCGAATTATCCTGGAACGGGATGTAGAACGGGGCTTGGGACTAGGAATACAAGAGGTAGCACAAATGCCGCAAATCGCAGGGCCACATTGTATACAGAGGCAGCAGCTGAATATGATCGCTACTGCAATACCTAGAAAGGACAATATTTTCCATCCCCATGCGGAAATTATATTCCAGAACCAACCGGACCATGTCCAGGTGCCTGGATCTTGGTGTATCAGATGGGCAATTTTATGGAGTCTGGTTATAGCTG
This sequence comes from Lissotriton helveticus, assembly GCF_964261635.1. NCBI lineage: Eukaryota > Metazoa > Chordata > Amphibia > Caudata > Salamandridae > Lissotriton > Lissotriton helveticus. Next base: position 33,629,701 of record NC_136073.1, read on the forward strand.
AATAAACAGACGGCGCGTTATTTGGAATGAAAATGCAGCAACTAGATCCGATGACTCTACAGGCCCCGCCCCTATCGGCCAGTATGACGTCAAGGACGAGACGATTCTGTAAAACGACAAATCTCATAGCAGATTGCTCTTCAGTTAAGTTACCTAGAGCAGAGGCAGTCTCATTTACTACAGCTTCGAGGGTTCTGGTTAACCTACGGATCAGTTTACTATTCTGGATAGGTCCTATAAAGAAAAAGAAACCTCTGTTGAAATCTGTATACTGTTCTAGAGCAGTTTCAGTATAATCGACAATTGGGGACTCCCTTTTATGTCTAATGTGTACTAGATGTGTATTTCTATGATAATCAGGTGGGGCTAGAAAAACTGGTGGCAGTAGGAAGGCAATGTAACAGGTTCCCTCCCAATCGAGGGGCAGACGAACATATGCGGTTTGACCACAAATAAAATAAGAATGACGTGAAGCTTTGAAAATAGATTTCCCACTGTCACTATACTTGACAATAGTAGTACATTCACTATGTCCTACATGTACAGAACCATAATTTCGGACACATAATTCACCTCTGACTGACAGTACTGAAATAGCAGGTAAGTCTGGAGTAGTATCAGACTGAACATTCAGGACCATGAAATTCGACGAATAATTACCTAAATTATACACTTCATTTTCTAGATCTAAACCTGTTCGGTGGGGAAGACCTTGTTTGTCTGGAAAACATGTACTGTTAAGAAAAGACATATCTGTTGAGGATGACGTTAACGTGGACCATGCTCCACACGAACCATTATGTGAAAATGGATAAGGAAAAAGTGGCAGGACTCCCTTCGGTATCTGGAAAGGGGGGAGTCGACCACACACCCAACAATTAGTGGCATTGCTGGACTGGTGTGAGTAATGTAACATGCGGATAAATGAGTTATTTCGCATGGCGAGGCGGTAAGAGAGTTCATGAGGAGGCAGATCACTAAACGTGTGCTCTACTGTAGCATTAGCAGACTTATTTACATGTGAAACTGGGAAACATAGGTAAAATGCATAACTGGTGCAGGAAATCATAAGGCTGGAAAACAATATGAAACATAGAAAAACGATACATCGGATTGAGTTTTGACTAACTCTCTCACTATGGGGGTCTATTTTATACATGTCAGAAACAGTCTAACCGTTTCACCTAGGGGAGGACTTAGACAATCAAACTGACTGACTTATTTTACTAGACCGGAGTTTTAGCTTGTACTCCTGTTGTGGAGTTTTCTCTAACAGGGGAGGGGTTGTAGCAATGTCTTTTGCGGGACAGTCCTTGAGAACAATGCTTTGGCAATCCTTCAAATCCTGGGAAATGTTCTTTAAGACGGGTTTCAGTCCATTAAAAAGTTTGACATGAGAAAGGTGCACCCAGCCTTTGCGTCCTTCCAATTTCACGGCTGTACGGGTGGTGAGGAGGACCTGTCGGGGCTCTTTCCAACGAGGCTCCAGCGGACTTGATCTGTCAAAGTTGCGGACCATCACCATGGATCCTGGAACGATTTCATGCGGTGCCACCTCGGTATTGTCTGGAAATGCGGCAGCAACCTGTGAACGACATGAGTTGAGGGCAGACATCAAGGAAGCTAGGTAATCTGTCAGCATATTACTTGAAACATCGGTAATACTTCGGGGTCTAGGAGTACCCCACATATTAGGGGGGCGGCCGAAAACGACCTCATACGGGGACAGACCTGATCTGGAATGTGCGACCATGCGCATATAAAACAAAGCGACTGGTAGAGCTACTAGCCAGTCCACACCTTTTTCTTTACACACTTTTGCAATACGGATTTTCAGGGTCTGGTTATGTCTCTCTACGAGACCGGCTGCTTCAGGATGGCGTACACAATGAAACTTCCACTGGTACCCTAATAACAGGGAAACATGCTTCATGAGTTCAGATGAGAATGGCTGGCCGTTGTCAGAATATACGACTCTAGGGAGTCCATAACGGGGGAAGAACTCACGAACCAACTGCTTGGCAGTGGTCGCGGCTGTGTAATCTGGGACTGGATATGCTTCTGTCCACCTGGACAAAGCGCATACAACTACAAGGACATACTTGAAACCTCGACATCGCTCCATCTGAATATAATCCATCTGGAGGACTTCAAAAGGGTGGTCAGGGGGCTGGAATCCACCTTGTTCCACCGGGACACTTTTACCTGGATTAAACTGACAACATATCATACAGGTACGGACTTTCTGCTTGGCTGCAGCTCGTAAATGCTTGTTGAACCAAATGTTCTGGATACTGTCTAACATAGCTTTTTCTCCTAAATGTGCTGGACTATGTGCGGTATTAATAATGACTTGAACCATAGAGTCGGGGAGAAACCATGTGGCTTTACCCTTCGTTAACCATCCTTGATCTGTCTGGACCCCTCCTTGTTCGGACCATTTCTTGATTTCTTCAGGAGTAGCATGTAACTGGATATCTATGACATCTTGTGTAGGGTCCTTAACTGTCATACATGTAGTCGGATCTGGAGCATGTGTCTGTGTCGGATTAACTTGAATGTCTGGAGTCTGTGCTGTAAGCTTGGCTGTGCGATCTGCTAGATCATTACCTTGGGAAATAATGTCAGTAACTTTCGTATGTGCTTTGCACTTCATGATAGCAATAGATGTCGGCAAGTGTATGGCATCTAACAGAGCTTGAATAAGGAGACCATGCTGAATCTTGGTTCCATGAGAAGTCATGAAACCTCTCTCCTGCCAGAGCACTCCGAAGTCGTGTACAACTCCGAATGCGTAGCGTGAATCTGTGTAAACATTAACTCTCTGGTTCTTGGCATGTATACAGGCTTGTGTCAGAGCAACTAGCTCTGCTGCTTGAGCGGACAGGGTGTCAATACGGTGTGTCTCAATAACTTCAGTGTCAGTAGTCACTGCATACGCGGCGACTAGATCTCCTGTACTTGTTCTCATGCATGAACCATCCACATAAAGTGTCAGGTCAGGGTCTGGTAATGGAATATCTGTCAGATCTTGTCTTGGCTTTGTCGTAATGTTAATTACTTCCACACAGTCATGTGTGGCAGAATTTGAATTAACTGATGGTAACAGTGTAGCAGGATTTAAAATGTTGCAGCGTCTGATTTCTATGTGTGGCTGGAACAGTGTCAATTCATAACCTGTTAAACGTGCAATTGTCAAGTGCTGAGTTTGTGTTCGGTTTAAAAGAACTTCCACGGCATGTGGAACTTGTACTGTCAAGGTATGTCCTAAGACTATGGAATCACTTTGTCTGATAGCTAGGGCTGTGGCTGCAACTGACTTGAGGCACGCAGGCAGAGCCTGGGCTACAGGATCTAATGTGCTCGAAAAATAAGCACAGGGCTTGTATTGTCCTGCTTGATCTTGTGTGAGAACAGATAATGCTGTACCTTCGCGTTCAGTGACGAAAAGTGTAAAAGGCTTACTGTAGTTCGGTGTTGCTAGAACTGGAGCTTGGCATAGGGCTTTCTTTAACTCATTGAAACTAAGTGTATGTTCAGATGTCCAAGGGAGGACAGTCGATACGGCTGCCTCCTGTGTCGTTAACTGTATCAGTGGTTTGGCTAGAAATGCATACTGGGGAATCCATTGTCTGCAGTAAGAAGTAAGGCCGATAAAAGCACGTACCTCCTTCTGGGTCTTGGGCTGAGGAAGACTCGCTATTAACTGGATACGGTCTGGTGTCAACTGCCTACCCCTCTTGGACAGTAAGTGTCCTAAGTATACCACTTGCTGGACACAGAATTGAAGCTTCGAAGGGGACACCTTGTGCCCCATCTCGGCTAGGAAATACAAGACTGTAAGTGATGCTCGCTCGCAAGCACGTTCAGAACGGGCTGTGATCAGTAGATCATCGACATACTGGAGCAGGGCAGTGTCAGTTGGCATGTGAATGTTGTCTAGTTGTCTCTTAAGTGCTTGACTGTAAATACTAGGACTTTCTGTGAAACCTTGAGGAGCTCGTGTAAACATATAGCTCCTTCCATTTAAACAAAATCCGAAAAGGAACTGGCTGTCTGGATGAATAGGAACACTGAAAAATGCGTTCTTGAGGTCTATGACAGTGAAGAACGTGGCTTCGGAATCAATGGCTGTCAATAGGGAAGAGATGTCTGGGACAACTGGGTACTGCGGAATAATACATTTATTAAGCTCTCGTAGGTCAATCACTAATCGATATACTGGGGGTGCATTTGGATCAGTACGTTTCATGACTGGAATGATCGGAGAATTACATACATTGGAGTCAGTTTCTACAACCACTCCTTGAGCCATGAGCTCGTCAATAATTTTGGATAAGGCTGCTACAGCCTCAGGTGGCAATCTGTACTGTCTGATTCGTGGTAACACTACACCTGGCTTGAGAGTCACACGATAGGGTGTGATTTGCATGTAACCTACATCAGTTGGACCTTGCGCCCATAAGTGCTGCGGAACATTAGACAGTCTTGAATCAAAATCTCGTAATACATAGTGACCCTTAAAGTCACGTAGGAACAATCGTATTCCCTCTGGGGAACAGCATATAACTGCACCTAACTCTTTCAGTGTCTTAATACCTAATAGATTTTCTGGACATGACTTAGTAAGTAACAGATCAGTAGTGCGGGACAATGGACCTACTTCTAGAGAAACTGGTTTTGAAATCTCATTTACGATAGGTTTTCCTGAAAATCCAAGGGAAACATTTCTTGAGCCTGAGAGCGGAGCCCCTGGAACTTCGGCATGACTAATTGTGGTCCTACTTGCCCCTGTATCGATCAAAAACTTTCTGTCTTTCCCTAATACTTGACTGTGAACATAGGGACCTTCTTGATCTACAGGTATCTCGATGAGAGGCAAGCCTACCTCCCTCTCTAGGCTGTTTCATGAATACTGCTGGTACTCTGGATACTCAGACTGTGCATACTGGTACATCTGCGATGTAACATGCTGTGTTGCAGCAATAGGCTGCGGTGCGGTAACTGTCTGTGGTGCATTCTGTGACTGAGGAATCTGGGAAACTTGTTCTTGTCTAGGCGGACGTGGTCTTTCTTTAGTCTTACCAGTAGCTATGTTGTGTTTCAGAACTGCACACTCATTTATAAAATGACCTGGCTGTTTACAATAATTGCAGTTCCCTTTAACGGGAGCTGCAGGATGACTGGCTTGATTCGGACCCCTCTTCTGACTGTCTTGAGGAACAGATTGTGCAACTAGTACTTTCATTTTCGTGTCTTTCATACGTTTTCTTTCGTGTTCTTGTTCTTCTCTGATTCTATTCTGATGATATTGAAGCATCTGCAACATCTGGGACGGGGTATTAGCTTGCCAGGTACTTTCGACTTTCAGAACTCGATTTTTAATTTGTGGACTTGAATTCTCGACTAATTTGGTAACAAAAAGGTGAGGGTATGACTCACTACTTGTCTTGAGGCCACTGTTGATGCTAAAACATTTTTCAAATCTAGAATAAAAATCACTAATATCCTCATCTTGCTTCTGTTTACAGGCTGAGATTGCATCCCAGTCTTCTTTTCTAGTTGTCAATAATCGGGGTAAAACTTGTATTAATAATTCTGGTAATTCTTTACATTTATCTCCAAGACCGGTACCTGGTACTCGTGCCTTATCTTCAGCTTCTAGGACTGCCCAATCGATCTTTTTCTCTCCCACCTCCCATTCTTTTTCCTTGAGCTTTTCATACACCCCTGCGGGCAGCAGAACCTTTAACATTTTAATTATATCTGGGTATGTGTATTCTCCCATACGGAGCATGTCTTTTAATTCTCTATGGAACCCTGCTGGATCTTTGTCATGACAGGGAATTAATTTCTTCATCTCGAGGAGTTCCATCTTTGTAATCGGAGTGTATACAAACACTCGCTGCATTTCGCCACCCGTTCCTTTAACTGGGTGGACTTCTCGTAACGGATTCTGTCTCTCCATGTAAAATGGTTTACTTTCTGGGGGTGAGGCATGAACAAAATGCGGGTTCAGAAACGTTCTATATTTGTGACGCTGTTCTAGAATGACACTAATTAAATCGGTACCTAGACCTTTCCATCTATACTGGAGTAACTCGTTCAGGACATCATGTAACGGACCTGGATCAGAGTGTTGACCCTCATACAAAGTAATGAGGTGCTGAATCATATACATACCCACCAGTCGTTGTTCGGCTGGGGGCATTTTCAGAAACATTTGTGCCACTATTTCGTCTGGAAAAGTGGTAGAATCAGTAATCCATCAGACTGCTGATCGGGCTAGTTCTTGTTCATGCATGGTACTTAACTCACTGTAACCGATTCGTGATTTCAGAATGTGATCGGTAGCTTGGAATACTTGTTCTAGTGAACCTTGTTCTGGTGCTGGAGAATGAAAAATAGACTTGTGTTCTAGGCGTAAATGGCGATCTGGAAATCTAGATTTTCCTACATACGCTATTCTGGCGGGATTCTCGTCCTCTACCTCTTCAGTATCAGAGTTACTTTCTTTCTCGCTTACTTGTGCTGCTTTACGTTGTTCGTGTATCTTTATTATTTCTCTACGGATTTTCTTGTACATACTCTCCATAGCACCGACGGTCTTGTGCTTACCCTCGGCTATATTATCACTCCACCTTGTCAGGGTTTTCATTTCAGCTTGATCTTTAGACGGATAATCTTGTTCTCTTATTAGACAATTGATCAGAAACTTTAATATCATGAGCTGGATCTCGGCTTTCCTTTGAGACATGGCCTCGCTAATACTTTCTGGATCATCCCCTGTACGGATGAAACGATATATTCTGTCTAGATCTTCTTTCATATTCGGTAAGGTGACTAGATACTCGGCCACCTTTCTTACGCGGAATGAATATAAAACCATATTATCCTCGCCTGGGACTGGATCATAGCCGCATTCGGCAAGGGATTTTCTTATTTCTGCTACAGTCTGATGTCTAGGCGTACGCTGTGACGCTTGTGCATGTAATTCGGATAACGTTAAACGCTTGTGTGGCGGCGGGGTTTGAGGAGTACCTCCCCCTGCGGCCCCTAAACTGGAGTCTAGGTCTACTGAGGCTCTTCGTCCCGGCAGAGTGGGAAATGGAAATGCAGGCTGGACTTGTATGGCAGACTGGACCGGGGGTACCGTAACAGGTACTCCGGTGTCTGGAGGAGCGGGAAGTGCCTGATTTACAGGGACTGGTGGAGCGCGAACAGGTTTTGCATATTCTGGGACTGTGTCGTCCAAATAGGACGAAATAAAAATATCAGCTGCGGTCTGTTTGTGACGTAGCTTGGTCGGAACTAATGGTGGCGGGAAATTACTGGATGCCTCTGGGGTCGCTTTTGGCAAGCCCTCGGCAAGAAGAGGATACATACCCCTAATAAGGGCATGCCTCTGTCTGTCTGACTGTTCGGCTTTGACTTGTTCACCAATCTCGATTAGTTCTTTTTCTTGTGCTCGTTCTAAGGATTCTCTACTTAATTCTGACTTTCTGATTTCCTTTTCAGTTCTTTTATGAGCTTCTTTGCGCCATAACTCGATGGCATCTTTCTGTGACTGTCTGGCTTTCTTTTTCCATAATGCTTCTTCTACTCGCATGATGCATTCGGCATCCCATGTACCCGATACGGGCCATCTATACTTTTCTTCTAACTGTTTGGTATACTCTACCCATAAATCTAGATACAATATGGCGCTTATGCCATGCTTCTGATACATAAAATGACCTGGACTGTCCCTAGGCGGAACAGGAACTGCTTCTTCTAACAAACCCTTTCTAGTTCTTAGCTGACGTAATCTCGAAAAGAGAGACATTGTAAACTTGAATCGGAACACAATACAATACACGAGAAACAATAACAATTTGGAGAACAATTCAGGCATACCACGACATTGGAAATACATTGAACAACATCATAACATAACAGTACGGACAGAATATTACCTGGAATACTGAGAACAGAAACACAAGAATTTCTCGAGAACGGAACAGACTAGAGTTACTGGATGCACTGCTGAAACAGTACGGAACATACCGGTCCCATAAAGGGACGCATCAAGACCCGTATCCACCTAGGTGAACACTTCGTTTGTGAGTCTGTGTACCACCAACCCACGGACCAGAGTCAATTTAGATTGACCCTGTCTAGATACTACCCCAGTAATGGTACTCACCGGGCAGCAAGAACGGAAAGCCTCGGACTGGACTGGACTGCTACGACGACGGACGACGAACTTCGGACTTCAGTTACGGGTGGGCCTCCGGATACCTCGGACCTTGGACTCTTGGCTTGGGCTCTGGTCGGGACTCGCCGCGTTCCTCCACCGTCTCGTTTGGATGCTGGACCGCCTCCTCCGTCTCCTCCGCGGGCCTGAGGGATACTTGAAGCAGAAATATCTGCCGGTGCGCAGAAGAGTTCCGTCACGACTGCAGAGGGTCAGGGGGTCGGCGTGGCTTCACCGACGCGTGGGGAAAGGGCAAGTCCCTATTCGGGCGCCACTATGTGGTAAATAAATAAATAATACCTCTCTTTTTGACTAGACATATATCATAACAGATAGCTCAATAAATAAGAGTCAAGATTCGAGGTAGTAGGAGTTTTGCAGGTTTAATACAGCATAAGGACAGGAACAGGACAACCTGCATAGGAATAGGATGACAGGGCCCAGCAGCTGCTGGGGCTGGATCTGGGATGAGCGCGCTGACTTTTAATAACAATACATGAGCATATATACATAACGCAAACACATAGCATTACATTGCAGTAGGCGTAGCAGTGGGTGGAGCAGAAGGCGTGACGCGTAGCAGTCGCGAAAGATAAGGGCGAAAGTAGGTGTAACTGGGCGTATACATGGACATGTGATGCAAACATAACAGAATATGTCATGAATGGGGCGGAAACCATGGAGGGGGCTACCTAAGGAGCCGGGACCTCTAACCTGATGGTGCGCGCAAACTAGCAATGACGTATCACTAGGAGAAGCTGGGGGCTATGAACTCTGTGCTAGGAGCAGAGACTGAAGTCTGGAGAGTCAGGGCGACATGTACCTAAACAGTATCTAGTATCTGATGTTTAGAGAACATGTTGATATAAACTAGAAGTCAGGAGAGGAAAGGCTAACTTGATTCTAAGACTGGACCATGCATTATTCTACATGTAGTGCGTGATGAAGAATATTAAATGACCATTAAATGCAGTATTTCTCTAACGTGGAGACGTGAAGGCTAGACAATGACGGAAACTATTGATGCAGTTCAGTAGCTTAGGAATGCAGAGAAGGAGGACTGAACTGATAACTGGAATCATAACATATTCTTGGCAGACTCAGAGACTGAGCCAGGCTGGGCCGGGCACTGCGAGGCAGGAAGTAAGTGAAGGGTCGAGGATACAGGTGGGGGCTGTATCGCTCCTCAGCGAAGTTGCAGGAGACAGGAGCTGAATCTGGTGTCCAGGCCCTTTTGAGGCCTAGAAACGGGGACTTTATAATAGAATAACGTGCACACTGAGAAACGTGGCAACGTAGCTTTACATAGGCCTGATATTCGTAGTATTCACGAGGACTGGAAACTGGCATACTAGAGGTGGACACAACTGTAATTGCGTCATTAATCGGACATGGGGAATGCATATGCATATTTAATCATGCACACATAACATATGATGGATGACACGTAGGGACACAGAACATGGCAAAATTTACTTTTCCACATTATTGATAAAGATGCATCTGTATACAAAGGGTGGCTTACGCCTAGAGTTATGGTGTTGATACAGAGAGTAGGTATCATCTGCATACAAAGGGTGGCTTACACTTAGATTTATGGCTTGTATAAAGAGAGTAGTTTGCATCTGGATACATGGGGGGGTCTTACAACAAGAGTCATGGCATGGATGTGGAGAGTTTGTTGCATCTGGATAGAAAGGGTATCTTACACCTAGAGTTAATACTTGGATATGAAAATAGGTTGCATCTGAATACAAGGGGTGGCTTACACTAAGAGTTATGGCTTGGATGTGGAGAGTAGGTTGCATCAGTAGTTGTGGCATTCTTTCAAGCCACAAGACACAACTACAGCTCATTCTGCAACACAAGATAAAAGAAAGGTTGCGATCGCTGAGAAAGATGGCACACTCTACCACATGAGTAAAGACACATTTCAAAGTCTTATTAGATCAATATCCACATGTCTTCTGGTGATCAGGAGAAGGAAGAGCCATCCATTCTTCCTCAATCAGGAAAGCTTCCAGAATCAATTACAAAAATTCTCCAGGCACACAGAGATGAAATTGAGATCGTGGTATAGTAGTTCTTTTATTTCTTTGTGAATATACGAGCTCCGTACCAACACGTGTTCCGTCTCAAGCTGTTCTTGTTACAGCAGACTTCCTCAGGACAAAATATCTATAACAAAGTCACAATCAAAATTTTAGACGAAGTGTTAAAGGAGTTGTATATAAGGCCCATAACCTGGGTCAGGTGACCCCAGATATGCCATGTGTGGTTGGGGAATATATAATATGTTTCTACAGAATAGTACGTAACGGTTATGTGAATAGGAACACCATGGGGGATATGTACAATGAAGTGGCATAGCGTGTTGTTAGCCTCCTGGGCTTATCGACACGATACGCCACTTTGGAAACGCAAGGCTCCGTATTTACAAGAATGTGGTGCAGCCTTATGTTTTCTCCTGCGATGGTGCTAAGTTTAACAACTTAGCGCCAACGCAGGCACCTGAGTGTCAAGGTGTCTGTGTGCAGGGGAGGATTTGTTATGTGTAGGAAGGTGTCCCTTCCAGCCCATAAACAATCCTAAAATACAATTTTGTAACTTTCATGTGTTGCTGCTTCATGCAGCACACATGAAAGTTACCCCATTCCCGCTAAAAATAGCGTGAAAGGATGTCTTATGTACAAGGCAGTGTTAAGCCACGTTAAGTGGCTTAACGCTGCCTTGTACATAAGGCAAAGCCCCTATCACCATGGGAACATCACAAAAAGAGATGTTCCCATGGCGATAGGGGCTAGTACATATGCCCCTATGTGTCATGCTAGGGGATTTGACAAACCAGTATATGATTTATCGTGATACTTCCTTACTTACTAGGTGGCATGTACAGTGGTATCGAAACAGTTCAGGTTAGAAAGATCACTCACTCTGTCTCTTTGAATGATCCTGTACATTTGGGTGAAGTGGTGTAAGTAGATGTGTGCCTGGAGAATTGTTGTTATTGATTACAGTTCACTCTGTGTGTGTTGGTCTCTACAGCATAGTTTAGGTCTGGTAGGCAAGCACAGCTGTCAGCCTACGTAGTGTCAGTAATACCCTTCAGTGAAAGAAGCCATGCGTGGGCAGCCATTGACTCTTATTAGAACATTGGAATGTTGGTGTTGGGAGATCAAATACAATGGAGTGCTCCCGGCTTCTATGGGCCGGTAAAGGCCCGCAGAGCAACATTCCAATGTTTTACAAAGGCTTCTCGAAGCTCAAGGAGATTTTAATCCCCTCGAGCCTCGAGAAGCCTTTGTTTTATTTATTAGAACATTCTGCCCTCTAGAGGCAGAATTTTCTAATAGCCTTAAACAGCTAGATTCATCAAAGAAAATTCGTCTCGCAAAGGGCCAGATTCTGAGAATCTGGCCCTTTGCGAGTGCAATTTTTGCATTTGGGATTCATCATCCCAAATGCAAAAATCGTTAATTGCGAAATCGCATATTTGCGAGGAATTGCATTTAAGGAATCTCTATTTGAGATTCCTTAAATGCAATTCATCAACCATTTTCAATTTGCGAATTCGCCATTTCTGGCCGCTATTTACCACGAAGTCAAACTTCGTGGTAAATAGCGAAAACTTAGAAGAATGCACTTTAGTGCATTTTTCTGAGTGGTAACATCTGGCTACATTTGCTTTTCAGGGGTGCTACAGGGTGTCCTTTGGACACCCCTGGCACCCTTGAAATCGCATCCTTATTTGCGATTAGCAAATTGCTAATCGCAAATAAGGAATAACTCCCCATTCATTCCTATGGGCCTTCAGGCTCATAGGAATGAATGGGGAGTGATTCCTTATTTGCGATTAGCAATTTGCTAATCGCAAATAAGGAAGATGTAGGAATCGCAATATTTTTTGCAATTCCTACATGAATCCCGTTTTGCAAGTCCTTAATAGCGATTCCTTATGAATTGCTATTAAGGACTCGCAAAACTGGATAATGATGAATCTAGCTGATAGTCCTTCGTAGCAGAGCTATACCGGCTATTAAAGTCCCGTCCCTTGTTAAGGGCCTTTAACGCGGGAGCGGGCCTTTAATAGCCGGTATAGCCCGCTACGGTGGGCTGTAAGGCTATATTAACAACCCCACCCGCAGTCATACTTAACTGCTTTAATGAGATTCTTTTTTAAAAGCAAGTTGCTTCATGTGTTTTGGCCTGTGTCAAACTATTGATTGCCTCCCAAAATGGCCTCTGTGTTCTGAACGCAGGCTTCGTCATCTACATGCGGAAAGTTTGACTCCCATTGTATCAATTTGCCCCAAGCTGTTGATCGACCGTAAGGCGCTGTTGCATAACCTCTTTAACAGAACAGCATCAGAACCTGGCAGGATGCCTCTCTCTTTTGTCTAAAGGGTGAAGGCCCCCGATTGGCTGCAGCTTTCATAACATTTATTACAAAAGCCGAGAGACAAAGGTTCAGATGCGGCAGAGTGAAGGAAGCACGAGCAATACCTCTAGACTGACACCCGTCAATGCTTTCAACGTCACCGATGCATTTTATAGCAGCTTTGCACAGTTACTCCTGCACTTTACACTAGGTGTAGTGGAAGTGGCATAAAGGACGTGATATGGAGCAGCAAGGATCAGGGGAAAATGAGGTGAGGCTACGAGGAAAATGCTGGTCTGATTTTGCTTAATATCATCTTTTGCACTTAATTGCGAATTTTGCACTAACTGTTAAAAGTGGACAGGTCATCGTTTGGTAAAATGCAAATTGGAGATGTTGCAGTATGGGGAGGGTTGAGTATTTTTTTTTTTGCTTGCTTGATGTCTTTTTTCCATTTTTATCACATTTTATCTTGTCACACCTGCACTTTTATATTTGGTTTTATGGAATAGGCAGTGTAAGAGGTTAGGTAAGAATGTGGAACAAGAGAACATGGGGCGATACTGCTGCCCTAGGAGGAGTTTACCTTTTCCTTGATTCTCTTTTTTGCTCCGCTTGCACTTTTAGCATATCTTGCACTGTCACATTTGCACCAAATATCCAGCTTTATGGAAGAAGTAATGCAAGATAAGATGGGATACTATGTGAAACAAATGACTTTGGGGTGATTCTGCTTCCCTGAAAAAGGTTATTGTTTTATATTTCAGTGAATCTTTTTAATCTATTGTTTTGTGATGTGTACATTTACGGTTTTAATTACCTAAAATAAACTTGTCAGAGTGTTAATAATATCCTCTATATTTATATATTAATTTTTACTCACTGGGGGTAAAAAACATCCTTTCAGCCTCTGCCCACACCTCACCTTTCTGACTCATCCCTAACCTCTCCAGCTACCATGGACTCCCAAAACACCCATTCCAAACTCTGCTCCCTTTATCCACTTCATCCAACTAGCAGGTGCTCATGTCCACCACTCCCAATAACAACTCACATCTTCCCTTTACTAATCCACTTAAATTAATTAATCCCTCTCAAAACACTAAAGTAAATGCACGAGTCTTCAATGGGCACTAACTTAACCCACTTACAACTAAATCCACAAAGATGAAAAAACTCACTCTTTACTAATCTATTAGCATCTTACCTCTAACCTTATGTTCTGGAGTAGCGTGCTACTCACCACACAGCACTTCATCACCTTGTCAGGGGTAGTAAGTGCTATTTAAATACAATTTGCAATTACATATATTTCAAACCTCCAAGCACATTCATTGCCCTTCTCTAGGAGTGAAGTGTTTTACATTTTTTAGATATATTTTATAGGTTGAACGCTGAACCAATAGGGGTTTCACAGCGCTTTAAACAAAGTGGAGGAGGGGTTAAATCCTGAATACATATACACTTGGTATTATAAAAAAAACTATGTAGGGATGTGACTACAAATAGTGTAATGTACTGAGACATAATGCGTAGTTTAAAATTTCAGTTTACGTTTAAGTACAATTTTAACTTTCTTACATACAGGTTTATATGAAAAGGAATAATGTTTTATTTGTTTGCCCTGAATTAAATTCCCCCAAATACAGTTTCTTAAATCCCCTTTTTGTGAAATATGGTATTAAATCAGCTGGAACAGCTTCCCAGTTGTTATACAGCCCGGCTAATGAAATAATTTGCTGTAGAATGTTGCCATTTTTAAAAAGGTTTTGAAAAAATATTTTAAGTTCTGTATCATGCAGATTAATTCGTTTAAAATTGCTATAGACGTACCTTTTATGTATTATGTCTTGAATCTTTTTATGCTACATTACTGGTAATCTTTTTATAAATGTAAAACTTTAATAACATTTTTAAATCTTGAAAAAGGATAAAAATATTGTAACTTCACAATTTATTTTTGCATTTTGTGCACATTTTGGACATCTTTCACGTGCTTTGGCTTTGAGGTCGAGGTGCATTTGCCATGAACACTTTCCTACTTTGTTTCCGGTCCCTTTACCACACAACATCCTCATCTTCTAAGTGCTTCATGACCCAAGGAGGTAGTTCTCATTTTAGTACAGTTGCCCAGTGTCTCTGTGGTGGAATCTAAGGTAATAACAGCAATTCTCATCGGGGGTTTCGTAGGGGTGTGAAAAATGTGCACAATTTGCTTTTGCATAATTGTGAAAATCATTAAAAAATTACGCCTAATGCAGAACTGCCATATGTCGCTATTTGTTTAGTATAACATGCATCCTCTCATCCGTTTTGGATGTTTTTTTCACAAAGTTAGCGCAACAAATACAAGTCCTGCAAAGTACAGCTGCTTACATTCTGGCCGTTCGCATTGTCCCCCTGCTCCTATGATTTAATTTTGCAGCAAACAAGCGTAATGCAGAATTACGCGCGATTACGCCGGCGTAACGGAAACGTTTCCTTGCTCTGTTACGGTCTTGCGATGGTCTGGAAATGAGTCTGACAAGGATCATGGGTCCGGATACTTGTTTTTTGGCCATCATTGTGCAGCTTCGTCTCACCTGCATGTGTTTCCAAGGCAGGCAGTTTCCTTTGTAAACCTACTATTTGTAAATCAGCTGTACTCCCCTCTGGTTCATTACTTTAATAAAGATAAGTGCTTGTTTGCAGCCCCAGGAGCTTCGCTTCCGACTGGAAGAGGCCCCTGGCTGAACTGTACACAAGGCTCCTTATCTGCATTCATTGCTGAATGTTGACTGTTCCCTGGAAGGGCTGCGGGCTGCATGTGGCTTCCTCATTACACAACCCACACCCTGACAGGCACCTCTGCTGCTCACACGACGATTGTTAACCTGCTTCACCTAAGAATGAGTTCCTGGCAAGAAAAAGAACTGCAAAAATACACCCAGCTCGGTGGTACTGCTCCTATCAACCTGAGAAAGATGAACAGCTGAGTGAGCCCACCGGGATTCCACCTGTACATGTCTGTACTCAGCTGTCTTACCAGAGACATCTGCTTATGGAATTCATGCTTCTAGGCTAGTACAGCTTTGATCAATCGTGGGACAAGGTGATGAAGTGAGTTGCCTAAGATCACACTGTGAGATGACGTGACAAAGCCACACTTAGAAGCCAGGGACCTTGGTTGCTAAGTGAATCGTTCAGTCAAGGAGCACATCTCTTAAGACAGCTGAAGACTTCAAAAACAGTGGTAGTGTCAAAGGATGGGACTGTATTTGATGCCCCATCTGACTCTGTCCCCTCTCTATGCTCGCACCTGATTTCTCGTTCACCATCAGTGTTGGTTAGTATTTTCACTTTCAGCCAATGATTTATCTTTCACTCTAATATTTCTTGCACACACACACACACACTGTTATAAATGGGGGTCTCTAGCAAGCCAATGGCTTGGCTTGCACCTTCGTCCAAATATGGACCCTTGCTTCTAGTCAGGGTAAGGGGGTACACTCCTAAAATAACCCCTGCTCACCCCTTTGGTAGATTGGCACGAGCAGACAGGCTTATCTCAGAGGCAGTGTGTAAAGCATTTGTGCACACATACAGTAATACAGTGAAAACACTACAAATGGACACCACACCAGTTTAGAAAAATAAGTAATCTTTACTAGACCTAACACAGGACCAAACAACAAAAATCCACAATACAATATCAAGAACATGACTTTAAAATGGAAGAAGTCGCTTAGTTCAATGTAGATGGTAAATGCAACACTTTACTCTCAAAGTACCTTGGATGCATCACGGAAAACAAACAAAAGGGTCGTAGGGAAGGTGATGCGTCGGTTCCTTGCTTCAGGGGAGGTGATGCGTCGGTTCCTTACTGCATCGTAGGTGAGGTGATGCGTTGGTTCCTTACCGGAGAGGAGGTGATGTGTCAGTTTCTTACTGCGTTCCGGTAACCATGCAACAGGATGGGGTCTCGATGCGATGCGACGATTGATGTGATGTGACAAAATGGCATCTCAGATGCGATGCGACAATGTTGGATGAGATGCGTTCATGCCCGACGGCTGTGCTGTGAAATCAATGAACTTTGGAGCCGCGACAAGCCCTGCGACACGCTTTTCCGGTGATGCGATGGTGACCTCTGCGGCGGGATGCTTCTCCGGTGATGCAACGCGCTTCATCTGCGATGCAACAGTGAACAGCTTTGGCACGCTTCTTCGGCGATGCGACGGCAACTGCTGCGGTGGCAACACGCTTCTCCTCGTTGTGTCGTGCTTCCAGCTCCCAGCGACACGCAGTCTTTCAGAGGGCCCAAACAACAGCAGGCCCCTCACTGCAGGTAGAATTCCCAGCAAGGGAATTCAGGAGGAGCTAGTGGTGAAGTCTTTGTGGCCCTGAGACTTCAGAACAGTAGGCAAGATCAACTTCAAGCCCTTGGAGATCTTCCTCAAGATAGTAACAGTACACACAAAGTTCCTTTTCTCCTTTCCTTGGCAATAAGTAACCACTGCAGGTAACCTCAAAACAGCACACAACACAGGGGTAGTCTCCTCCTTCAGCCTCCTTGGTTTCTCTCCTTGGCAAAGGTTTGTCTTAATTCCCAGAAGTGATCTAAAGTTCTGGACCCAATATTTATACAACTAAATCTTTTATTCTCCGAAGGCAGAGAGTGTCTGTGCCCAGCCAAAACCAGTTCTGTCCTCCAGGGTGCAGCTTCCTGGCAGGAGGTGGAGACAGCATTGTTTGAGAGCAGACCTGGCCCCGGTCGCTGAAAGGAAACCCCCCCACCTACTCTCTATTCTATGAGGGCTCAGGTCAGTGAAAGGAAATCTCTGCTCCCTACTCTCTATTCTATGAGGGCTCAGGTCAGTGAAAGGAAATCTCCTCCCCCTACTCTCTATTCAATGGAGGTCCCATTCAGCCCAGCCCTTACCCATCAGACTGTTGGAGCCAAGACCCTCTCCAGTTACCTGTCACTCACAAACCAGAGATGGGATACACAAACCTAGCAGAGAAATGCTGAATGGTAAGGCAAGAAAATACCTACTTTCTAAAAGTGGTATTTTCAAACACAGAATGTATAAATCACCCTCACTAAAAGATGTATTTTAACATTCTGAGTTCAGGCATACTCAACTCAAATTTCTACCTTGTTCCCTGGGTTAGTTAGGATTATAAAATGTTGTAATCAAACTGCCCATTATGACCAATGGAAACAGGTAGCCTTGCAATAGAGAAAAACAAAATAGGCTGTAATTCACTATCAGGACATGCCACACACATCAGGGCATGTCCTACTTTTCACATGCAATGCACCCTGACCATAGGGGTGAAAAACATGTAGAAAAGGGATGGTTTAGGCACTGGCAAGTGGGTGCACTTACCAAGTCGACCTGGCAGTCCCAGACTGCAGAGAACAAGGAAGGTACGGAGTTCCTAGGAGGCAATTCGCAACCTG
Organism: Lissotriton helveticus; assembly: GCF_964261635.1. Lineage (NCBI taxonomy): Eukaryota > Metazoa > Chordata > Amphibia > Caudata > Salamandridae > Lissotriton > Lissotriton helveticus. Next base: position 33,647,761 of record NC_136073.1, read on the forward strand.
GTGTGTACTCGAGGAAAGTAGGAGGTGGGGAATAGCTCCTTTTGGAACTAGGACCCTCACACACCCAGCAAGCTAGGTGTCATGCTTCATCATGTGGGTCTGCTCCTCGTCGAGCCGGCGCTGCAATGCTCGACAGGCACCCATAAAGGGGCTCTTTGTCGGAGATCTTTTGTTCCTTGCCGTATAGGTGCCGTGGGTGTGAGGGGCCTAGAGGGATGTAGATGTGGTGTGTGAATTAAAACAGTTAGGATATTCCTCTATAATTATTTTTATTCTGAAGAGGTCTCGACCTGACTTAAAGGAGAAAGTGGGGAGGGCGACTATTTTGTTTTAATATGACAAAAGATTCGCTATATCCCCAAAAGTCCCAGACTGCACACAGGCTTTGCAATGGCAGGCCTGAGCCATATTTTACTAGGCTGCTGCTGTGGGTGGCACAACCAGTGCTGCAAACCCACCAGCGTCATTTGATTTACAGGCCTTGGGCACACATGATGCACTGTACTAGAGTCTGATAAGTAAATCAAATAGCCAATCATGGAGTCACTAATCCATTACAATAATTTACACAGAGAGCATATGCACTTTAGCACTGATCAGCAGTGGTAAAGTACCCAGAGTCATAAAACCAACAAAAACAGGTCAGAAAGAGTCTAGGAGGAAGGCAAAAAGTTCAGGGATGACCCTGCAAAAAGGGCCATGTCCAACACACACTCTCTGATTTTTCCTGTAATACAAGCATTGTTTTGTCTCTTTCATCTCCTCGTTTCACTTTCACATTCAGATTCATAATTGTACACTTATTTTTCATGAATTCTCTGAATCTCTTTCACTATCATTAATGGTTTTTCATAACCTCTGTCACCCATAATTTCACTTCCACTGCCCTGAGTTCTTTCCACGGTCACCCTTTGATTTCTGTTTCACAGCCTCGTGTGAGCTTTCTTTCACTATCTTCTGTAATTTCTCTTCAACTCTCACACCCTGGTTTATCTTTCACTGCAGTCCTCTCACATTCCTTTCTCTGTCTCCCCTTAGTTTATCTTTCACAGTCAGCCATGATTGTTCTTGCACTGACACCACCTGGTCACTCTTTTAATCTGACACCCTGATTTCTTTCACTACTTCCTGTTGATTTCTCATTCACCGTCTCCTGCTGAGGTGATTGTTTAGCTAGATTTGAGGTTTGCAGGGGATTCTGGGAAGAAAACGTTAGGGGATCTACGCAAGCAGCACCTCTCTGGACTCCCCTGGATGTCTAGTTTTCAGAAATATCTTGGTTTGGTAGGTTTCCCTAGATGGCTGCCAAATCCAGGACCAAAAACGCTGGTCACCATTTGCAAAACCAATTTGCTTTGTGAATGATAATTTGATGCCTTCACAATGTGTTTTGAGCCCTTCCTTGTGGCGGTACTTGGCCCACCACATAAGTGAGGTAGCATTTTTAGTGGGAGACCTGGGGGAATGCTGGGTGGTAGGAAAGTTATGAGGGCCCAGTGATCCCACAACTTTCCCACACAGAAATATGAGGAAAACGTGATTTGTTTAGCTAAATGTGAGGTTTGCAGGGGATTCTGGGTAAGAAAACTTTAGGGGATGCATGCAAGCCACACCTCCCTGGACTTCCCAGGGTGTCTAGTTTTCAGAAATGTCTGGGTTTGGTAGGTTTACTTAGAAGGCTGTCGAGCCCGAGACCAAAAGTGCAGGTCCACGCACACATTCAGCCAAGCGCAATCCACGCACATCCCCAGCAAAGCGCCATCCACCTACATATCCAGCTAAGCAACAGTCCACACAGACCGCCAGCCAAGCGCCCTGCCAGCCAAGCGCTACTCCACACACAAGTTCACATACACCCCAGCAAATTGCCAGTGCACACACAGCCAGCCAATCCCCAGTGCGTGCCAAAATCGTCAGCCAAACTCCCGTTCACACATGCACAGAAACTTTCATTAGTGTTCAGTAGTTTTCTGCCCCCTATGGAGGCAGATGAACCTGAAAATATCACTGATCTGCCCCCAAGGGGGCAGAAACGGCCAAAATGTGTGCCTAAATGAAAGGGGCACGACCCTTGCCTAAGGGGCTGCTCCCTGACATGCCCATAAACATATCCCTTGTGCCTAGTTGGCTTTCTGCCCCCCGGGGGGGGGCTGTAAAACTGTGCCCATTTCTTTTGGGGGAGTGGAGGCATTGGCATGCCCATTCTGGTCAGCCCCCATCTGTACACTATGAACAAAAAGAGTCCCTGGTGCCTAGTGGGCTTTCTGCCCCCTGCGGGAGCAGATTGGCGACTATTGCCCCGTATGCCCTCCAGGGGGGCAGAAAGACATTGCCTATTATTTTTTTGGGAGTTGGGGGCATTGGCATGCCCATTCTGGGCAGCCCCCTTCCCCATTCTGGCTTACAAAAATACTCCCTGGTGACGAGTGGAGTTTTTGCTCACCCGAAGAAGCAACTTGTGGGCCTTTGCACTCACCTTCCCCAGAGCATAGACTGTAGCCTTGTTATGGGAGGGGGGGGGCATGCCCATTCAGGGCCGCCCCCACCCCAAGATATATATAAAAATGAATCCCTGGTTCCTAGTGAGCTTTCTGCTCCCCAGGAGTGCGGGCGCAGAAAGACTGTTGACATTTGTGTCTAGGGGTGGGGGCAGAAAACCTGCACCAATTGTTGGGAGGGGTGGGGGCATTATAATGCCCATTCAGGGCAGCCTTCAACCCTAGATATCTATAGAAGATAAATCCCTGGTTCCTAGTGGGCGTTCTACCCCCGAAGGCTTCTGCCCTCCCCCCCTGTCTCCATCCGACCCCCAGAGGGGGCAGAAAGACTGAATATGGCCATAATTTAAAGCAGGGAACAAAGGCCATCACCCAAGGAGCTGCTCCACCCTTCCTGGTGTCTAGTTGGTGGATCCCTGCTTGGGGATTGCTCTCCTTCAGCGATACCCAAGTAGGGATCCACTAGGGAAGGGTACCATTGGAATGGGGTGATTCTCCCCCTTCCAATGATACCTCTCCCGTCTGCCTGCGTGGTTGGGGGCTGAGATAGCCCCGCAAGCACGTCGACAGTGAAAGTGAAAGGAGCCGGGTGGCTCATTTCAGTTTCTGCTCCTTTTGTATATTTTGTGTATCCAGAGTGGAGTCTATTGCCCACTTTTTATTTGAATGCCCGGCCTATAAATCTCCAAGATCTAGGTGGTTAAAACCACTATGCAGGGGGCTGGCCACCAGACACCATAAAGACGCTCTACGAATACTAATGTCTGATACCCGTCCGCTGTTTGCCTGTGGTATGGCTAAATATTTAGGTTGGGCATGGTCAATTAGAATTAAGCGGCTAAAAATTATTGTTTAATTGTGGTTATGTACTAGGACCATTTTACTCAATTTATTGAAAAGCATTTTTATCTTAACTGTTTAGCCAATGTTTTTAAATCATGGTTTTTATTGCTGTTTTTTTAATGCTTTTAAGATATTCTTTTATCGAAATAAAGCTAATTGACTCACTGACTGACAGATTTCAGTTTCACTTTTAATGTAATTATGTCAGCGCGCCATGCATGTGATCATTATTACATTAAAAAACAAATGCCGCAGGAGGTTGAGGAAGCTCTCCCCAGCTCTCTAGGCAGGAAAACAAACAAGCATTGGCATAGCCAACAAGCCTCGCCTTTGGGACCTTTTAAGTGTTTAGCCATGCAGCACATTATCCTGGGTGCCGCGCTGCCAGGGATTAAAGCATTGTCGGGCTTACCGGCATCCCGTTTTGCATCTTGTGCAGTAGCTCATTGGTGAATATTGCGATCAGATTTTTCTGACTGGCATTAGGGCAAAATGGAGAAAGTAATGCAATAAAAATATGACACAGCAGTTTATAAAACGATTCTGGTGTGTAATATTATTCTAGCGCAGACAAATTCAGATCCATGCGTAACTTGTGAAAAAACGAATGCAACAGATTTGGCAACATTTATGCTGTTTGTTTAATAAGGAACAGAACAAACATTGGAAAGATGATGAGGGGCAAATTAAAAAGGTCAATGACAAAATCCGTGTGATCGTAGTTACGTCCCGCCGAGTGGTCCAGTGTTACATGTGCGACCCGGGGCGGCTCTAGGCTCATGACGGCCCTGGGCAGGGAGCGTAGGTAGGGGGCCCCGGAAGAGGGGGTCCGGGCGGGGCGGAGCGCGGAGGCCAGTGAAGAGGGGGGGTTCAGTGTGTTTGGAAGTGGAACAGAGCCGGAGGCCGCCAAATCCCTGCCAGGGGCTGCCATGCAAATATGTATCCATACTCAGAAGATTATTATATTAAGGATATATATTGGCATGGTGGCCCCTGGGGTTTGGTGGCCCTGTGCCGGTGCACAGCTTGCACATGCCTAAGGCCGCCCCTGGTGCGACCTTCAGCCTACAATGGAACATGCCTCTCTGATTGGCACACGCTTGAGTACTTGGGTGATACATGGGCACGGAGAAGCACCAACTCCTGGCTGCTGTTCGTGGAGAAAGGGCGCTATAGAGGAGAGGCTACAACGTGCCCTGGCATGGAATGTGCCCTAGCGGCTATGTTATCAGAACCCCGCTTACCAGTTGCAACAAACTGTGATCCTGCACAAGTCACTGTCTCTGCACTGAGTTATTTTATGCGCCAAAATGAGAAGCATTCAGAAACTGCCTAACTTCCAGTATTTAGTGCTGAATAACTTGCCTGATTAGCGCTTTAATTCCCCATACTGACTCAAGCCTCAGCTCACTGGTGACATCCAATAAGGCAGAAAGGTGTCCCTGTTCACATGGGGCGTGGCCTAACTCTTCCAGCTGCACTATCCCATCTGGGCCTGAAACTGGTCTCGTTTGCATGTGGTTGATTTCTGTCCACATTGGCTCAAATAAGCTAGAAGCAATGGAATGGAATGTGCTTAGTGTAATTACCAGTCCTTCCAATGTATTCAAGCATTTCTATTCATCAGGTTTGTGCTACTCTCCGAGTTGTTGTATGCCTCCCATGTCAGCCTGGCATAGGTCCCCAACATTCCTTGCCTTCTGATTTTGGGGGCTGTGGGTGGAGAGGACAAGTTCCATCTCAATCATGAGGCCCAATATGGAAATGCATTTGCAGCCTAGTAGTTTAGCCTGAATTGGGACAGTGGGGCAGATACCAGGACAGAGTTATTGTTTTTGTGTAATTACACAGACTTGCAAGAAAATTATGTGATATGCATTACACTTAATTACACGAAATAAGGACCCGTTATTTAACGCTTTATTTTAGCACAAAATGATTCCAGCGCAATACACAATTGTCAAGCAACAGCTGGTTGTTTGCATTCTTTTTAGCCTCCCTTGCTATAATTTGGATGCGAACTGCAGCGTAATAATGTGACATGGTGCACTGGCGTAATTTATGGTTTTTCCTGTCGTGGGTATACGGCGAAATTTTGTTGCTGTACTTTAAATTTCACCTGGGCTTAGTTGTTACCAATGGTCAAAGTTAAGTCTAACATTCTCATTACTTACTCATTAGGCGCAGCCAGCACGTATCTTCAGATTCACTGGACAACCGGCCTGGAGAGGTTTGGTTTCATCTTGTAAATGCTGGGTGAGGTGGGGCACGTGCACAGAGTGCCGACCTATGTGTCAGGAGCCATCATGGCTACACACATGCAGCGTGCAAACGCCGCTGTCTGGAAATGGTTGTCATTGAAATGGGTATCCCGCTAATTACCATCTGACTAGCGCCTAGAGGTATTCAGGTGAACAGGCAATCGATAAGTAAATTACCAGAAGTGCTCCGTGGCGTGCACCCTGGCTTTACACCCGCAAGCACAGTTGTTTACAAGACTATTGTTAACCCATCCTCCAAGTGTTTTGTGACCGACAGGTCGTGCGGTTTGAGGAGCACCCGCATTAGCGAACCAGGGTTTCCAGGCTCCAGTGTCAGCAGAAGAGGCACTTGTCCTCACAATAACCTTTTTTACTTGTTCAACTTTATATCACTCGACGGATTCACCCCTGAAAATAAGAACTTTTTATATAGTGCTCCAAACCACACTCCTGCCACTTCTAAGCACTGTAAATAGCAGGTGTTATTGTCACCCCATGTAATGGAGCTCAGTTTGCCGACCTCAGAAGGATGAGATGCAGAGAGGCCTACCTGAGAAGTGAACCTGTGGCTGGCATGCTATGTAGAAGTTTCTGCGGTGCAGGCATTAACCCACTGAGCTCTCTGCAACTTCCAGATCTTTCCCCGTGCCTTGGTCTGCACAGGACCCGGGCTTACTTCCCCAAAGGGTCCATTAGAGTGCAGCTGACTAGTTTACTCGGCAGCTGCGCGGTGTCACTCAGCCGTTTGTCACTCTTTAATTAAAAGATCACTTCTGCTGTCTCCTGCCAGGGAGGCACTTTGTTAGCATTAAGGGTCTTCACTGCCTGGGTCTTTCCTGCGTCTTCCTCCCAGCCCCCTGAACATTTTAAGAAGCGGTGGGACATGCACCGACCTTTGGCCAATTGCGTGCCTTCCTTTTTTGAAAGCCAAACAAAAAGGCCAATTGATGTGACAACCACATGCACGAGCTTTCTGAATGTCTGGAGTAATTCCAAGAGGCCCTCTCCTAGAGCAGCGCATTCGCGCTGCGCTAGGCTCGAAAAGGAAATCCTTCTGCTGTAAACTGCAGAGGGATTTCCTGGTTGTGTGCAGAGGACGGAATGGTTCTGTCCTCTGCACATGACCATCATTCATGGCTAAGGACGGAATTGGTCCGTCCTTAGCATAGAAGGGGTTACATAATAACACTTTTTTAATACTTCCTGAGTGTGCCACCTTAAGTGAGATGGTTGTGTCCAGACAGGGGTCCTGTGCACACTGTGTCACCGGAACCAAGCTATACCCAGCTGATGAGCTCCAATAAGAGCGGAACCCGTCCTGGGTTGCTTGTGCTCGTTCAGGGAGGTCCTGGCCTTGTAGTTTGGCTGGACTGTTCCCAGTGAAGCAGGGTCCGTCAAGATCTAAATTAGGTCCTACGTCACATGCTTGCTCCTACCTGATGTGTCTAACTCTACGCTAGCCCAATGAGATTAAAAGTCACTAATACGGTCCTAGCTAATAGATTGATCACCATCATTGGTGAACTGATACACCCGGATCAATCCGGTTTCATCCCGCATAGGAACACCGCCCTGAATCTTCGGCGCCTACATGGTGTTCTCGCGAGAGCATCGACATTACGTGAGCCGGCCATCTTGGCATCGCTGGATGCCACTATGGCCTTTGATACCGTGGAATGGTCATATTTATGGGCCGCGCTGTCTAAGTTTGGGTTCTGACCAGGTTTTATTGGTTGGGTTAGATTGCTCTACGAGAGTCCCCTGGCGCAAATTGTTGTTAATGGCCGCATCTTAACTCCGTTTGGTCTCAAGAGAGGGACGCTTCAGGGCTGTCCTTTGTCGCCTCTCCTGTTCGCCTTGGCCCTTGAGCCCCTCGCGGCGTGGATCTGGTGGGAACCTTCGATGAAAGGTATTCGGTGGTCCTCTGAATTCGAAGATCGTATCTCGCTTTATGCGGACGATATTTTATTGTATCTGACTTCGCTGCGGAAATCATTGATAGTGTTATGCGATGTCTTGAATTCATTTGGTCGGAACTCGGGCTTCATTATTAATTGGACGAAATCCTATTTATACATCCTTTCGAGCGACGTCCCTCTTCTCCCACGCAACTGTTCCATTCAAATAGCACACACGGGGTTTAAATACCTCGGTATTTATCTCATTGGACCCCACAGTTCGGTACGAAAGTAATCTCCTTCCGCCCTTGTCCAGATTGAAGCAAGATGTCGCGGGTTGGCGTGGGCTTCCACTTTCACCACTCGGTCGTGCTGCCCTTTTCAAAATGATGTCTTTACCACGTTTTCTCTATGCTCTTTAGAATACTTTCGATATCGTTCCCGCTAGTTATTTTCGGGCGATAGAGGATCTTTAAAGGAAATTGATATGGGACGGCAGACCTCGTATTTCGCTCGCTAAACTAACACTCCCGTGGTACGACAGAGGTATTGCTCTCCCAGATATCAAGCGATACTGTTGGGCATCCCAATTGGGAGCGATTAATCATGGTATGTTTGGTCCCGACCTGAACCCCGCCTTCGCTATGGATAGGTGGCTTCTGCCTGGTGGCAACTATTATAGGGCATTATATTCTAAATCGGTGATCAGGGCTTTGTCGGGGCCTACGAGGATAGCAGTACGTCTGTGGCAGGACGCGACTAGCGCGATGGGATGGAAGGATCGTTTGACTCGGGCGACCCCGCTATTTGGTTCTGATAAACTTGGCAAACTGTGGAATACCAAGGGGTTCGACAAATGGGACATGATTGGTATTAGTAAGGTTGGTGACCTCTGGGTCAAGGGTCAGGTGAAATCATTTGAGTCTTTGCGGGAGGAATTTGACTTAAGCAACTCGGAATACTTCCGCTATATCCAGGTTCGCCATGCTTTGAGGTCGGTTTTCCCGGTCGGGGAGGTACTTCCAGAATCGTCTCCACTCGAAGATAGATTATTGGATGGATAAGTACCCGATAGCACCATCTCCCTAGTCTATAAAAAACTAAACAACGATAGATCAGACCTCTTATTGCATCTTTGAGAATTGTGGACACGTGACGGTCTTGAACTGGATGACGAGGACTGGCAATCTGTGATCTCCTCTCCAAAGGAGGTCGCGATCCCAGCTCGACTCCGGTTGGTTCAACTTAAGATTCTGCATAGGATTTTTGTCACGGGCCCTCGCTTGGCCCACATGGGTTTCTTCGAGGATGGTCTGTGTAAGCGAGGATGTGGGCAGGTGGGGACATTCCTTCATATTATCTGGGTATGTCGTGAGGTCGCGACCTTCTGGAGCGAGGTACATGAGGTGATGAATGAGGTGACGGGGATTGCCCTCTTGCCGGAGGCTAGACGCTGTATACTGAATGTTTGGGAACCGACGGACCACAATGCAGCGCAAACACAGTGGGTGACCCTGGGGGCCATGATTCCTAAAAAGGGATATTGCTCAATTGTGGGGGTCCTTGAGACCACCTACGGTTGCGGCTTGGAAAGACAACATGGACTGGTGCATGTTTAGGGAAAAGACTGTGTACTTGGCCCGGGGCCGACCCCGGAAATGGTGTAAAATGTGGGAACCCTGGAATGGCTACCGTGGAGATATATGTATGCCACCTGTTGTTGATGTCCCAGATGTCCCTATTTCCCCCTAACCCCACATTCCACTTACTGTGCTGTATATGCTTTAACGTTACCTTGCCCTCCCCCCCTCCCCCTCTCTTACATTGATTGCTGATTTCTTTGTATTTCTTTTTCTTCCCCGTCTTGGAATCGGTACTGTATGTAATATATTTTTCTGCCTTGCTGTTTATATAAAAGTTTTCAATAATAATAAATATTTTTTTAAAAAGTCACTAATTCATTTTCCAGTATATCCGCCTGCCCGTGATTGGCTGATATCCATCCCCTATGTGTAGCAGGGAGCGGGTGTGAACAGGCCAAACGCAGAGCAGCGGAGGGTGGCATTTTTAGCCCTTACTCCATACTCAAATCAGTTTATCAGAAACCAGTGTTCACTCTTAATGTGAGCTTCTCATGTTCGCACCACAGACACCCCCCTCCCTTGAAAGATGAATAGTTTTTACTATTGTCAAGCACAGCCAGCACATCATGGCGAGATATGCCTTGATATTTTGGTACTATTGTGCAAAACCACAGTTTACTTTAGCGATTTAAAAAGTAAATATTATGAGTAACACACTTGATGAACCCTATTGCGCAACAGCAGGCTTTTTCCTATGCACAACAGCATTATTTTCCTTATGCACAACAGCAGGCTTTTCCTGGAAGTGAAGAGGCTAGGGCTTGAGCATTGAGCAGTCAGCGCCAGTTTTCCCACGTGAAAACTCTAAGTGGATGGTCCAAACGCTAGAAGTATCTCACGTCAGGCTGCTTGAGAACTGCGACCGTTCCCAGGCAGGGAGCCCATTCCATCATGGCTGACACACGCTCTCACGTGCAGCACGTTCGATTCTCCCAGTCTTTTGGAAGAAGGGGATTAGATGAGGGAGTTTCTTGTTAAATTGAGGGCAAAATACTCGGCCTGACCATTTGTTTACACTCATTTTCAATGCAACAAAATTATCATTAGTTGTAATAATTCCTTTAATCAGAAGCATTTTAATGAAAAGTCCAATTAGGACCAGCATGTCCAAGTCAGAGGAAAGGACCCTTGCTAAAACTGTCAGAGAGGTGAGGCAGTGAGTGACACATGTGTGGAGTGCAGGAGCGGCAATAAGCATGTGTGTGTTGACCCAGGGCGGCCCAGATGGGAAGCTGCCCGGCCTAGAGGGTGCAGGATATACTGTTGGTTTACTTTTAAAATGTAAAGGTAGGAATTTGTAAAGTGCACAGCTACCTCCACCGGAGGTGTCCCGGCACTGTTCGTATTCCGCTGTGGAACCCTTCCTGGCTTTCCTGGGAAATGTCCTCTCCTGGTCACCCCCCAGGTGCAGCCAGGCACCCCAGCGCTTTAGGGGCCGTTGTGGAGACTAAGCAAGCTATTGCCCAGAGTTGCAGCGTGGGGCCCATGATCAGAACAGGCACAGAGGCGAGAATATCCAGTCAGGGGAATTAATGAGCCGGAGACCTGCCGAGGCAGGAATCGAACCCTGGTCCCTGGCCAGAGCTCTGTATCAAGGTCTGCCGCTCTAACCATTGAGCCACACTTCTGACTGCTTAAGAAGTCAAGCGGCATGTAAGTATCTTTAACCCCTTGGGCGCGGCCACGATTCTGCGCCTGTGCGGCAGAATGGCGAGTGGGCGGGTTTATGATGGCCTCCAGCCGTCATCAGCACACGAGCCCCGTGATGCATGACGGCTGGGGACCATCATCAGCATCGAAGGGGATAAAGAGTTCTGCTAATAGGCATTCCTAATGGTGCAATATATTTATTAAATACAAATATCGTTTTGCTTAGCTGAATGCAGACGGTTATATTAAATAAAGCATTTTTAAACAAAGACACAGCACATATCCTCATATGGTTTTGATAAGCAATCCTCACTCTGAAAATCATTGCTGCAGTCCATCCTTTTTCTCACAGATGGTGCGCCGCACTCTCCCTTTAATCACGCACCTGGGACCACATGTATGAACGTGTTTTGCCTTCACAAACGGTGCGATTCGGTAAAATCAGCAGTTTCCGAATGCAAAATAGCTTTTCATGATGTATGAAAGGTTTTTTAGACACAATTTCACGTAATCGCAAAACTTGCGATTACCTAAAATTGCGACTACAAATAGGGAATCTCAAATTACGATTCCCTTAGCACATGTATGAAGCATTTTCCAAATGCAAACTGTGCATTTAGGAAAATTCAATTACCATCAATTTCAAGTCAATGGTAACCATGGGCAAACTTTGAAAAATGCACAAAACTGCATTTTTCAAAGTGCCATGTAGAGCACACATGCCCCTAAGGCATGTGTGCGCTTTACATGTATACATTTCTTTTTCTTTTTGGGGTGCTTCAGGGGGGCCTCAGGTCCCTGGGCACCTTTGCAGTACCTAATTTGCGGTTACCAATTAGGTAATCGCAAATTAGCTAATGCAAAACCATTTGCACCTATGGGCCGTTCAGCCCTTAGGAACGAGTGGAGTAATATTACCTAATAGCAATTCTCTTTACCGAATTGCTATTAGGTAATATTAAGAAAACTCAGAATCTTTGGAGATTCCTTACATACATACAGGCACATGTATCAAGAAAAGCTTTTGCGAGTCCTTAATTGCGATTACTAAGGAATCGCAATTAAGGACTCTCAAAAGCCTATGCATGTAGGAATCGCTATTAAAATAGTGATTCCTTAACATACCTTAATTGTGACTCGCAAATTGCAATTAAGGAATGCCTTGCCATTCATTCCTATGGGCCTACAGGCCCATAGGAATGAATAGGAGATTGCATGCGCAATTTGTGAGTACCAATAGGTACTCGCAAATTGCGAATGCAAAATTTAATGGTGCAAGGGTGTCCTAAGGACACCCTGTTGCACCCCTGAAATTGCTCTGTGCACACATGTTGCGCACACACATGCCCTAAGGGCATGTGTGTGTGTAACCTACAACTTTGAAAAATGCACTTTAGTGCATTTTTCAAAGATTTTGCAAATTACCATCAAGTTCAACTTCATGGTAATTTGCGCCCCCTAATTGCGAAATTGCTATTTTAAAGTGGCTCTTGCACTGTATTTAAGGAATTGCAAATTGCGTTCCTTAAATGCAATCGCAATTTGAGAAATCCGAATTATTTGCGAATCCTCAAATTGTGAGTGCCTTGAACCATGATGCTTCGCAAATGCCCTTTTTGCAGGTTCAAATTGCAGATTTTTGCGAATCGCACCGTTTGTGCTCGCAAAAATGGACGATGCATGTGCCTGTTAGCATTTTGCGATTACCAAATAGCGATTCTGTAAAAATCGCAATTTAATAATCGTAAAATGCCTATTTGATACATGTGGCCTAAGGTCCGAACCTCTTTCCCATCTTTGGCTGCGCTCCTTCAGCGCCCTGTATCGAGACTACCAAAATAGGTTTGCCTGTAAAAGTGCGACTCACAAATGAGCTCTCTCCTTTGGCACCCTGCTGGCCCTTCCATGACCCTACTTGCCTGGCATGTCTCTGCAGCTCATGCTGTAAACTAATGTGGAGAGGCCCTGGCAGCTGGGCAGGTGGGTGCTTCAAGTCTCCCTCTCACACTCTAGCAGGGAGACATCCTGGGCTGGGATGTTTATCCAGAGTGATGCCAGAAGGTAGAGAAGACAAAGCAGATGAACACACACAAAACAAAATCTTCTAGGAGAAGCTTAAATACATGAAATGCTTTTGCCATCCAGTAGTTCTCAGGGTAAGCTGCTGTTTCTACAAAGTAACTTCCTTAACTCTGTAAACATTTGTTTAAGCTTCCCCACCCCTCTTCTTATCACACTGCATCAGTTCACAGTGCTGGAACACAAGGGGCAGGTAGAGATCAGCAAAGATATGAAGGGGGCGGGGTCGGTCGCAGCCCCTACACCCCTGCACTACCCCAACAGGCCAGTATGCTTAAGGGGCAAAGTGTATAACTGAGTTTATCATTTTGTGGTGTTTGGTTAGCAATTTTTATTGATGTCCTTTGTTGGGACAAGCATTTTAAGCACTCCCACACAAACAGAACTTTGTCTCCTGGTTTACTCCCTTTCCACTGGGAAAATACATTTCAAGCCTTTTGCTATAAAAAATAATTAAAACATTTAAAAATCACTACCAGCAGTGGTGGCTTGCACTCATGGGTGCCAGCTCTCCACCCTCCTTGTTTTTCCATTTCATAACTGGTGAACATAAACTACTATTAGATGTTAGTAAAGTCGAAGAAGTAGTGATCGCCCTCCCCCCTCAGGTAGCCCAAGGCAGATAGGTAGGTCTTTGTGATGGCCAGCACACGATGCATCAAACACACAAAAGGTGATAGGAGGAATGCTTGCAATAAGTCTAACCACTGGTAATGGCTCAGGGTGGCAGAGTGGGTCCAGACGCGGGTACTGTGTTCACTGTGCCACTGAAACCAAGCTACACCCGACTGAAGAGCCCCAATCAGGACAAAACCCTTCCTGGCCTGCTAGCTGCCCAGCTCAGGGAGGACCTCGCTAGGCAGTTCGGCTGTACTGTTCCTATTGGAGCAGGATCAGGACTGATTTGCATATGGCTGGGTCCAAACCGCAGTGGCATGGTGGGCAAAAGAATGATGTGTTGGAATGCAACGGCGAGTGATTGGCAGTGGTTAGACTTATTGTACGCATTCCTCCCAGCACTTTTTGTATGTTCGAAAGCAAATGATTGATGTGATTGCAACACCGATCAGGCAGATACTCTGGGGCTGGCTGTGTCCCAGCCCTGGCCTCAGACGGATGCCACACCTCAGTACCTCCCCATTTGTGTGACTCACTGCAGCGTAACCCTGGGTGCTTTGGGTTTCCGTCTGCTGGTTCCCTAAGCTAAATGTCAGTCAGCCTGTCACCCTACCCTTTCCTGGTTCATTTCAGAGTTTAGAAAGCTGGAGGTGAAAAGGCGAGAGACTGAGAGCTGAACCCTACCCGGTGCATCAGCATGGAGTTGGCGGTGCCAACTCCATTATGATAGAGTGCACGCATTCCAGCACTCAGCCCCCAGCCTGAGTCCCTGAGGTGGGATCCCAAATGGATCCCCATAATGCTGAGGAGCTGAAGCAGAACCCACACAGGCAGCTGAGAGGTGAGTAACAAATGCCTTTCAAAGGCTTCAGTGTATGGATGTGAGAGACAGTGGGCCAGGCGTACGACGCACAAAATAACGCTTCGCAAATTGCGAGTCTTTTGCGGCTCGCATTTTGCAAAGCGCTATTATGCATGTAAAACAGTGTTAAAACACTGTTTTGTGATTCCCAATGAGGTTGCATATAGAGAGGCTCATGAATATTAATTAGCCTCTTGCAATTTGCGGCCCGATTGGGAATGGCAGGCCCTCCCAGGTATGGTGGCCTGCTGGGCTCAGCAGACCACCATGCCTGGGACTGCTTTTAAATAAAGCAGTTTTTTCTTCAATGCAGCCCGTTTTATTTAAAGGAAAATGGGATGCATTTAAAAAAGAAAAAAATGAAACGTTTTCGTTTCATTTTTTAAGGGCAGGCAGTGGTCCCTGGGACCACTGCCTGCCCTTAAAAATATTTTCCACTGCTTTTGCAAAGGAGAAGGGGTCCCCTGGGGACCCCTTCCCTTTTGTGACCCCATTACCACCCTCTTAAAGAGGGTGGTAATTTGTGAGTGTTTCGCGACTGCAATTGCATTCACAAAACATTCATACATTGAATTGCGGACGCAATTAGGAAGGGAATGCCCCTTCCTAATTGCGACTCATAATTTCAAAATAGCGAGTCACAAATAAATTGCGACTCGCTATTTGGGAATTGTACATGCCAGCAGTGATTTTGCATGTGCAAACGGGTTCGCAAACCCGTCTGCGCATGCAAAATCACGTCGTACATCTGGCCCTGTGTGTGTACTTGTGAGTGAGTGAATGTCAATGAGTGACAAAGAGAGTGAGTGAGAGTGGGTGAGTGAGCATGTGAATGAGACTGGAAGTGAGTGAGAGTGGGTGAGCATCTGAGTTCTTCTGAGTATGTGAGTCAGCATGTGAGTGAGACAGTGAGACTGTGAGAGTATGTGAGTGATACAGTGACCATTTCAGTGAGCATGGGAATGAGCACGTGTTTCAGCGTTGTAAGTGAGCATGTGAGTGAGTATGTGTGTGAGCATGTGAAACATTGTGAGCATGTCAGTAAGTGTATGATGAGGCATTGTGTGAGTGAGACAATTACTATGTGAGTGAAACTGAGTACGTGACAGAGACTGTGATTGTTTGAGTGAGACATCATAAGTGAAACAGTGTGTGAGTGAGACAGCTTGTGAGAGTGTGTCAATGAGAGTGTGAAAAATACAGTATGATTGAGAAACTGTGAGTAAGACAGTGCATGAGTGAGACAGTGTGAGTGGGACAACGTTCGAGCATGTGGGTGAAACAATGAGTGAAACAGTGTGAGTATCTCTGTGAGCATGTGAGTGAGACAGTGTGTCAGTATGTGAGAATGAGTGAGCATGTGAAGAGTGTGTGTGTTACTCGTGGCATAAGGCAAAAGGAAAACCATTCTTCTCCGCATATAATAAGAGAACTATTCTATAACTGCGTTGTTACCACACATGGCTTTACATCGCAATTCGTTTCTACGATTTGCGCTAGATGGCGCGCTGGACTTAGGAATGTATAGAAAAACGTAGAAACGACTTGCGATGTAAAGCCACGCGCGTGGAAACTGCTGTGTCCTGTATCATACATGCCAAAATGTTCAAACTGGAAAGTGGAAGATTTTTAAAAGAAATCAAGGAAATATATTTTCCACATTGGATTGGATTGCAGAAGAGGCGATTAATAAATTGTGATCCTCCGGCCTGAATCAGGTCTACTTGCATGTCTCCAATACTGAAGACCCCAAGAATGGCGTACACTGCACAGTGCCCATTTAAAAAATAAAATTTCATTTGAGTTTTAAAAACAAATTAACATTACAATTCCTTAACTTGGCCGATCCCTTTCCCCCACCACTTAAACAAGGAGATAGATTTGAGTCACACCATGTGCAAATAATAATAAATCCATACATGACATGGGATCACTTAAACAGCATAATTGGTACTATTGCATCAAATTACAGCTGATCAGCATCACAGACACCCCCCCCCACAGCAGAACGATCCCTTTGTTCCCTAAATTCAAGAACCTACTCAAAGTCCTTTTGTTAGATCGCTCTCGAGCGAAACGATAAGAGCATGGGATACACCTGAAACGGTTCGACACTTTACTGCAATTTTTGGACAGTCGACACAGACCCAGAAAACTTCTGGGTCACCCGTCTTGCTTGAACAAAGAAACCTCTTGGATGCTCGTCTTGATTGATTGACACCCTACTCGTTCCTAGCACGTTCGCTCCTTTGTCTGATCTTTTCCCAGCCCGAACCCTCATGTTCTACCATATTATGTGTATTGTATTTATGCCTATAATGCTCTTAACTGTACATGCTGGGAAGTGCTCTGATACCCTCGGGTCCAGCTAGCGCTATACATAACTCCTAAAATAAATAAAAAAAATAAAGAGTATTAATCAACTGTCCCCTCCACATCTTGTCCCGGTTCAGGGTCTCTCATCATTTCCTGTTGTATCCGGACCTCTACTAAGTCCCATTACATCCTTCCTCCCTGTTCCACTCTGTTGTAAACCAACCTATGGGGTACCCCATATTCAGCTTCCACCCACCTCGCAAATTCCCATAAGCATTGCTTTCGTGTGGGCAGTGGTTTGGACTTCCATCTTAGTGATATGCACTTCTTTGCCCCAGTAAGGTCTAGTTCCTTCTCCACATATTTGGTGACTTTATTACGAGTGATTAATCCCAGTAAGCACATCTGTTTCATTGGCTGTATTTCCAATTCGGTCGGTGTTCCTAAAGTCTGAAATACTCCATCCCAAAGGGCACTCACACCGGGGCATGCCCACCACATGAGAATATAGGTTCCCTCTGTTATTCTGCAAGAGGGGCACAGTTCTGATCTGGAGGAATCTAGTCTGTGCAGCCACTGAGGAGTGATGTAATCCCTAGGTATCAGGGCCAGACTGGGAACCACAAAGTGCTCGCCCCCCCACCAATGGGGGCGGGGGGGGGGGGGGTGGAGGTGCCACCGAGCTCTTTGCCGGGGCCGGTTTTCAGCCGATTTTGGTACAGGGCCGATTTTGCTTCAAAAACGGCCCCCAGGGGCCCAAAACCGGCCCCCACCCTTGCGGCGCACCAGGGGATTGCCCGTTGCCCGCTATGGCCTGTCCGGCCCTGCTAGGTATGCATTTATAATGTATACGTTTCAGTCGTGCATTACGTGTAACTCTCCTGCAGTTACCCAATATAGATGTCTACTTTCCTTAAATTTGGGGAGAGGATGTAGCCTTACGGCTAGAGCGATCGACCTCGAAGCTGGGGAACTAGGTTCAGCAATGAAGCTCAACATCCTGTGATTCTGGGCAAATCATTTAATCTCCCCGTGCCTAACAAAAATGAATAAAAACCTAATCTAAATCATTTATAAACATGAAATGTAAACCAAAAATTCCCTTGATAACTCATTGCCATTCTCCACTGTGATGGTGATTGTTAACCACCTCCATCACACGGTTTGTATACTTACCTTTTGGCTTTTGCCTTACCGCCTTTTTTTTTTTTTTTTACAAGTTATTGTTAATTCCTTTATTTAATTTTTAACAGTGTTACTTTAACCAACCCTCGCCAAGCTGCCTTCAACCATTAAACCTTAAACCCTTCGGTCGTGAAAGCTTCACCCCATAGCCTTGTAGGTTGTATCTTTGCCATATTTCCCAGCAGTATCTCGACTTTATGTCTCATCAGCAGACACATCTCCATTGGCTCCCACAGAGATCCTTCATGCAGATGGGAGCCGTTCAGAGGTTGTCTGCACCAGTTACTCAAAGGAGAACATTTATACCTACAGCATCGTGCAGCAACCTTACTGAGGTCAGACCCAATGCGCTGCCTCCATTCCAGACCCTGCAGCTAAACTATGTGCTCTGCAGAACACGCGTCTGCCAAATTTCCCAAAGTCTGCCAAATTTCCCAAAACCTGTATGTGACTCCATGATGAGGGCCAGGAGGCCTTATGCAGGGAGCATTAGCAAAACCAATAGGTCTCGCCCACAAAAGTTATTGGCTTTGACAATGTTTATAGCCATGTTGTGTAGCAGTGCAGCTCCTGTACAGATTACTTGCTATCCCCTGAGGCGGAAGCCGGGGGCATCTTTCTTTCTTTGTACTCTGTGATTTTAACTCTGATTGAGAGTGTGCGTGTGACGTTACATCGACTGTCTGTATGCCAGATGATTACTATTTGGGCTATAGACGCCACGCTGATCTGCCGATTTTAAAACTTGTGAATATTTTAAAAGGTGCATTTTAATTGTTAAGACAGAGCTCGCTGTTGGTCCGGACGACATCTCTACGTCCCAGGGGCCCGACCTGCTCTCTCTCCCCCGGCGCAGCTGAGCACAGCGCTCTCGCCGGCCGGGAGATCGCGGAACCGCCATCTTGGGGGGAGGCAGGGTAGCGCTCCAGCTCCTGGACGCCTCCCGCCCTCCCTCACTATTTAAGTTCCTCCGCCCCTTGCCTTTACAGATTACTTGCTATCCCCTGAGGCGGAAGCCGGGGGCATCTTTCTTTCTTTGTACTCTGTGATTTTAACTCTGATTGCGAGTGTGCGTGTGACGTTACATCGACTGTCTGTATGCCAGATGATTACTATTTGGGCTATAGACGCCACGCTGATCTGCCGCTTTTAAAACTTGTGAATATTTTAAAAGGTGCATTTTAATTGTTAAGACAGAGCTCGCTGTTGGTCCGGACGACATCTCTACGTCCCAGGGGCCCGACCTGCTCTCTCTCCCCCGGCGCAGCTGAGCACAGCGCTCTCGCCGGCCGGGAGATCGCGGAACCGCCATCTTGGGGGGAGGCAGGGTAGCGCTCCAGCTCCTGGACGCCTCCCACCCTCCTCCCACCGTCTGATGGATATGGATATAAAGAAGGGACCTACCCGTCCGCGCAGCGGGCGGGCGCAGCGGGCGCGCCGATGGCGCGCCGAAGGCGCGCCTAAGGCAAGCCCGTCTGCGCCCGTCCGCGCCGGACCCGCGCCCAGCGCCAGTCCCCCTGCCTCTCACACCCCAAAATCCTCCTGGACCTCGGAGCAATTGCTCCTACTTCGCCCGGGCACTTGTATTTCCTTAACCCGCTGTAATCCCCATGATCTGGACTTTACGGCATACACCTGCCTTCACTGCAACGTCACCCTCCCTATGATATCTAAAACTCCTTTAACTCCCGAGACTGTCAAAAACCAGCCTCCTACCATTTTAAATGCGGCATTAATCAATTGCAGATCCCTCCCAGCTCACGCCTCTGATATCTGGCTATCACTCGTCACCCATAAATGGGACATTTTGTTTCTTACTGAAACATGGATTAAAGATTCTTCTAAACCAGACATCCACCTTGCCACTCCCCCCGGCTATTGTTTTATTGGTATTAACCGAGACAACTCTAAGTCCGGAGGAGGTCTTGCGGTTATTGCCAAATCACATTTTAAACTTAATCTTACGAAAATTCCTAATCTCGGCCTCATTGAAGCCGCTTATTTTACGGCTGCGGACTCTGCTCGCACTATTTGTGCAGGCATATTGGTCTACAACCCCCCCTCTGCGACTTCCTCCTCTCTTCATGCTTTGACGCATTCTATTGCAGATTATTCTCTCAAACATTCCCATTTTACTGTATTAGGTGATTTTAACCTCCATATTGATAACCCCTCCTGCTCACTAGCCTCTTCCCTGATAGAAACTTTACTTGGACTTACCTTGCCCCAATTAGTTATTGGTCCCACCCACATTGCTGGCCATACACTTGACCTCATCTTTTCCAACCACCCTGGCATCACCTCTTCTCCTCCGATTCCCATTACTTGGACTGATCATTTCCTGATTCCTTTTTCCATCACGGTCCCTTCCCCTTCCTCCCCCACCCCTCTTAATAGAACCAGAGGTCGGAAATGGGCCAAGGTAACCTGTGATTCCTTGGAAAGTCACTTACATTTCCAACTCAATCAGCTAGAAGATCTCGATTCAGAGACCACTAGATTCAATTCGACTCTTTGCACCGCTCTTGACGCTGTTGCCCCTTATGTTCCACTCACTTCTTCTAGATCTCGTCCCTCGGCCCCGTGGTTCTCTCCTCTGCTTCGTGAGGAGAAAAGCAAATGTAAGCAATTGGAACGTAAATGGAGACAAGATTATGATCCTTTAGCCAAATTGGCTTATAAGTCTGCCCGGAACCATTTTCACAAACTGAAACGCTCCTCTATGAGAACTTTCTTCTCCACCCTCATCCAACAGGCACATAACTCCTCCAAAACCCTTTTCTCTATTGTGAAAGATTTTGTAAATCCCCCGGCTGTTAAATCTCAATGTATCCCCACTCAGGATCTGTGTAATGGACTCTCGGACTACTTTCAGGAGAAAATAGTCAAACTCTCCTCTTCCTTTGCCACGGTATCTTTTAACCCCCTGGTAGATAATCCTTGTTCTACTCCCTGTTCTTTCAATTCTTTTAATGAGCTGACCCCAGACCTTGCGCTGTCTTTGCTACTCAGCGTAAAGTCTGGTTCCCCTCTGGACCCAGTCCCGGCAAAAATCATGGGCACTCTTGCCCCGGTTCTATTAAACCCATTTCTCTCCATCTGGAATACCTCCCTGTCCCTCGGACAGTTTCCTTCAGTGTGGAAGCAGGCCAGGCTAATTCCCATACTGAAGAAACCTGGTGCTGACCCCCTACTATTCAGCAACTATCGGCCTATATCGCTCCTGCCCAAACCTCCTAAGATCTTGGAGAAGGTGGTACAGAAACAGCTGGCACAGTATCTAGAATCTAACCAGCTCCTACATGACTCCCAGTCCGGTTTCAGAACTGGTTACAGCACTGAGACGGCGCTGGTAGAAGTCTCTGAGATCATTAGGGAATCAGTGGATAGGGGCGAGGAGGCTATGTTGGTCCTCCTCGACCTATCCGCTGCATTTGATACTGTTTCCCATAATATACTCACCACCCGTCTACAACAGTCAGGGGTAGGAGGTTCAGTGCTGGCCTGGATTAAATCTTTTTTGTCCAGTCGATCTCAGAGGGTTACTTTGCACCCTTTTGAATCTGAGGACAAACCCCTCCTGTGCGGAGTGCCCCAGGGCTCGGCTTTGAGCCCTTTATTGTTCAATGCCTATATAGCTCCTCTTGCCGGGGTAGTTGAGTCTTGGGGTGTCAGAGTGGTCTCTTATGCTGATGATACTCAGCTTGTTTTCTCCTTTAGAGACCACTCTGACTCCCACTTTTCCAACTTTAGAAACTGCCTTGGCAATATTTGCTCATGGATGGCATCTAACCACCTTGCCCTTAACACCGACAAAACGGAGGTTCTCTTTTTCAGTAAGAAATCCCCCCCTCCTGCAAATCTCTGGTGGCCCACTGTTTTGAATCCTCCCCCCTCTCCTGTTCAAGCGGCTCGTAATCTTGGTTTTACCTTTGACAATGCTTTGTCTGGAAGGGTCCAAGTCAACAAAGTGGTAGGTGCTTGTTTTTCCAAAATGCGAATGATCAGGAAAATTTTCCCTTACCTCCCGCAATCATCTCGCAAAACAGTCGTTCAGGCACTCATCACCACTCACCTAGACTATGTGAATAGTCTATATGCAGGTGCTCCCCTTTACCTAATTGACCGCCTGCAAATTGTCCAGAACGCGGCAGCTCGGCTCATTGGTAATATCCCCGCTCGTACTTCGATCAGGAAATATCGGGATGAGCTTCACTGGCTTCCCATAGCCCGTCGCATTGATTTTAAAATTCTGACCCTGACATTCCGAGCAATCCATGGTATTGGCCCTCTCTATCTGAGAAAACGTCTTATGATCTCTTCGTCAGTTAGACACCTAAGATCCAATAGTTTGCGTCTTCTGACGGTGACAAGATTTAGGCTTTCTCGTAGTGGCGGTAGATCTTTCGCCGTCACTGCGGCTAGGCTCTGGAATAGCCTTCCTCTTGATCTCAGGTTCTCTGATTCTGAGCCAGCCTTCCGTCGCCAACTTAAGACCTGGTTGTTTACTATTCATTAGGGCTGTAGCTCTTTTAAGTTCAGTATTTTCTTTCCCTGACTGTGATGTATCCTTGGTTTTGCTCTTTGGGGGACTCTCATGTAATCTTAGCGCCGGGACACTTCCGCTGGAGGTAGCCGTGCGCTTTATAAGCTTCAAATAAATAAATAAAAAATAAATAAATACAGGATGAATGTATGACGTTACAACGCATACTTTTACAACACATGCCTTTACAACGCATTTTTTACAACGCAACATCCTTTACAACGCATTCCATTACAACGCATGCCATTACAACGAATTGTCTAAAAACTACCTTTACAACGCATTCCATTACAACGCATGCAACCTATAGAACGCATACCATTACAACGCATACCATTACATTGCATGTATTGGATAGTATAGGGTTACAATTTACTATTCTAACTCCAGGGGGTGCAACAGTAGGGTAAGTGCTGGATAGTGTAGGGGTAAAAATTACTATTCTAACTCCAGGGGGTGCAACAGTAGGATAAGTGTTTGATAGTGTAAGGGTACTATGCGTTGTAATGGTATGCGTTGTAATGACTGCGTTGTAGTGACATGCGTTGTAATTGTGTCTGTTGTAGTGTCATGCGTTGTAATGGTTGCGTTGTAATGGCATGTGATGTAAGGGATGTTGCGTTGTAATGACTGTGTTGTAATGGTAGTGCGTTGTTAAAGTTGCGTTGTAAAGGTTGTTCCCCTACAGCATGGATGAAAATATTTTTTTAAGAAGCACTATGATATGGCCAGCTTTCTTTTTTTTAAATTTGTAGCTGTGTACTCCCCGAGGCAACACGGGTGGCAAGAGAGAAGGACGTGGGTGGGGGACAGAACAGGCGAGGGGGGCAAGCACACAAACTACAAAGAGTGAGCAGGAGGTGTTGGGGAAGACGCAGACAATGGAGCAGGCCTTTAGGGGCAGGGGCACGCACATGGACAACAGTGTGTGCATAAGAGAAGCTAGCACATACACAACAGAGGGAGGGTGGGAGGAAGGGGCTGGGAAGATGTGCACGAAGGAGACAGCTGAAAAACACGCACACACGCTCTCATAGAGTGCTTGAACAAATTGAAAAAAGTAGAGCCTGGAAAATGGAAGGACACAAGTAATGTGTCCCTGTTTCAGGGGAGGGAGAAACACACAAAGAGGAAGGAAGCCTAAGGAAGATTATGAATAAGAAGCTAGCAAAAGAAGGTGACAGGAAGCCAACCAATGGTAAAGAATGGGCGTCCTCCAAGTGCCCTGTCATGTAACAAAAGGTCTCCAGGAGACCGCGCACACATGGTCTTCAGCAAGACCTAAAAAGGAGTACAATCGTAGCCCGCTAGGTCGTTAAAGCTTGACTCATGGAGAACCATCCGTATTGTTTATTAAATCTTCACAATTCTGACATAATGCTCGGGCCCCGGGCAAATGCCTGCTGTGGTTGTTCATTAAAAGACCTTTAATGATTAAAAACCACATCTAAATATTTGTAAGAGGTACGAATTACCAGCTTTACACCCTTTATAAGCTGTGCAACTAGGAGATATTTTCTCCCTATGTGCATTGCTCGCGTCTAGTTAACCCCTTGCATGCTTATGACAAGCTCAGCACGTCATGAGGCACAGTGGCGCTGTGCTCATGACAAACTGAGCTCATCATAACTGCCGCGGAACGCCCACGCGCGGCTAATTCCCTGCCTGTGCGGGCGTTCTAAAGGAGTGGGTGGAGTCATGACGAGTCCAGCTCGTTATGAACACAGTTCCACTGTGCAGCTTGACGAGCTGGGCTCGACACGAGCACCGCGGCGCTGTGTCCGGCCCCTCCCTCCCGCACCGCGGGGGAATTAGCCCCGCGTGGAAGGGGTTAATATTAATAACCAGCCTGTTTGGTGTGTAATACATATCTAAGGCTGACTGCTGCCTCCGCAGTGCTCCAGGTGTGCAAGTTAACACTACTAGGCCCTCTACATCACACGTATTGCACATGCAGGAGACTTGTAGTGTGCTGAGATGTTTGAGAAAGTAAAATGTTTTGTGTCTCTGCTCTGCTCTCAGAAGCCTTGTGAGTTGTGGCAATGTCTCTCTGGCCAAGGACTTGCAGTCCATCTGAACTCTCACAGGCCTAGCCAGGATACTTAAGTATCCCAAATAAAACTGACACGTTGTTTCAAGTGGTTGTTCAAGGTCAGGGATCACACAGATGGTCCTCTCCTTCTCTTGCACCGATCACTGCTTCCGCTGATGCAATTCTGGGCTGGCGTCCATGTTAAATTGGGAGAAAAGAGCAAATGTCACAGAGTTACAGTGCTTGGGCTGGGCTCTGACCTCAACAGCTTGTTCACATCCTGCCGTGGACCACCCGAGTAGGGAAGGGTCCAACCAAAGTAAAAACCCCGGCACGGGCCACAGAAAGGCCAGTTGGCCCATGGAGCTGGGAGGGGGTCTTTCTGTGCAGGAAAATGCAGCACAGCTTAGCAGGGCCAATGGGATCAGGGCAAATAGTTGCATCTCTGCATGACATTGAGTTGTCTGCTGTGTGCATGCAGCCTTGTTATGTGTGGTACGGTCAGTTCTGATCAGTGTGCCCACCCAGGGACAGCTTAAGGATTTTGGGGGCCCTGGGCTAAATGCATTTTGGGGGCCCCAGTTCAGAACAGCTTTGATTTTATGATCCAGTTTCAGCTCTTTCAAGACCACTTTGTCCAGGTCACTGACAGTGCTCGGGCACACACCTCCAAGCTCTCATGTATGTTCAATATTGTAACACAGCAGCAGCTCACAAATATTACTATCAATAATCTCTGTGACATACTCCCATTTCTCATATGTGAGGTATTGTTTTGATCCAAAAGAAACTTTATGTATGTTGCATAAAATAAACATAAAATATAAAAACAATATTTATCTGTAAAATGTCTTCAATAGACTCTCACACATCACCCACAATAAATGTAAATGAAAGAAAAACAGTATTTAAAAAATCTGTCATCAGGGCAAGACTCTGCAGAACAGAGCTGGCTCTATCTAGTGCCCCCTTGGATGAGTGGGACCCTAGGCCAGAGCCCACTTTGCCAATACTTTAAAACGTCTCAATGCTCTCCCCTGAAAATCAATAAAGGTGCATGCAGACCGGTTGATTTATATTGTAGATACTGGTCGGGAAAAGCTAGACCCACTGACCAGAGCATTGCTGGTGTTACGCAGACATTGGTTGAATGCCCCTATAACCAGCTCAACGTGCTACCAGGTGGCTTATGGCCATATATGGAACCATCACCCATTGAGGATGCTTAACCAATGTCACTTTGAATAATGGACTTTCTGAATCTGCTCTTGCCGTGTGAAAAATGAAACTACAAGTCCCAGAATACAACTCGGTCTTGGCTAGTAATCCAGAATTAGTGGAAGTGTCGCCCATGGCGTGTGATATACAAATATAGGGCAGCCCAGTAACCCCAGAAAGCTGGGACAAGCAATATACCTGCAGAAAGTTGCCTCCAGAGGAATCTTTGTATATAATTATCCACCAAAAACTAGTGTTACACAATAAACTAGGACTATCAATGACTTAGTAGCCTGCAGTGAACAGTGTACAATGTAGTAATACCTTAATCTTAAATATAGTGAAAAGCCAGTTATAAATTACAACAAATGTAAGACAATAAAGAGGATGCCAGGGCATAAGAGAACAAACAACATAAAATAAATATTGAGAAAACAGACAGGACATGAAAGGTCTGCTACATAAACACGTCCATCCTGCTCTCCCTGGGTGATAATATCCAGTGGGCGAGGTAAAACCTTTACAGAAAATCAATAGGAAAACCATTATCGACGTTTCAGCCTCAATTTCTCAAACATGCACAAGACCTTCATCAGGACAATAGAGCATTCTTACATAACATTGTCCCGCATTTTATAATGCATTTTCCCTTTGACACAAAAGGAGAGCCCCCTTTGATACATCAAGTCATTGGTACCAAAAGCTGCAGGCAGCAAAGGACATTGTATGCACTTGGGTGTACGTGGTGCAATTATTTTGACTGCACCCAAAATAATTCCCATTCTACCAGCACCAACGCAAAGGGATATTTTAATACAGTATTTTTCACCAGTTAAAGCTTTTTTTCGCCAAGCCACATATTAAATAAAATACTTATCTCCATAGTGTACAACTCCATTGGTGGTCGTTAAGGAGAAACAGTGGCACAAACAAAAGTGTTTTAGGAATTACGCCCACACATATACACCTCATGGAAAACTCCACATTTACTGTGTTTTCCTGACACTTATTTTCATTTTAGGGTGCTTTTCTTTGCTTAGTTGATAAGATCCCCGGTTTCACATCTCTATGTGTTACAAAATCAGGGACCAAACCTAGGGGTCCATTAGGATGAAGGGCGGACTTTGCCCGCCCGTCATCCTATCGCAAATCGGGACTGCCCGCCATAAGGGCGGGGGTCCCGGGGGTGCCATTAGGATGTGCCCGCCACAATGGCGGGCACATCCTGTATTTTCAGCATTGTGGCGGGCGGTGGTCTCTGCACCGCCCGCCACAATGCTGAAAATGCAATTTCACATTGTCATTTGTAAAGCGGCAGGCACCGCGCGGTGCC
This sequence comes from Lissotriton helveticus, assembly GCF_964261635.1. Lineage (NCBI taxonomy): Eukaryota > Metazoa > Chordata > Amphibia > Caudata > Salamandridae > Lissotriton > Lissotriton helveticus. The sequence continues at coordinate 33,674,743 of NC_136073.1, forward strand.
TGCCGCCTTGCAAATGACAATAAAGGGGGGTATCACAAGTACCCCCCATGTGCACCCCCCCACTTTGCCCGCCCGTAATCCTATCGCAAATCGGGACTGCCCGCCATAAGGGCAGGGGTCCCGGGGGTGCCATTAGGATGTGCCCGCCACAGTGGCGGGCACATCCTGTATTTTCAGCATTGTGGCGGGCGGTGCTCTCTGCACCGCCCGCCACAATGCTGAAAATGCAATTTCACATTGTCATTTGTAAAGCGGCAGGCACCGCGCGGTGCCTGCCGCTTTGCAAATGACAATAAAGGGGGGTATCACAGGTACCCCCCATGTGCACCCCCCCACCTGTACTTCACTCTGGGGGCCTGCAGGGGGCCCCCAGAGTGAAGACCGCATGCCTTTCCGTGGCGGCAGCGCCGCCGCGGAAAGGCATCTAACACTGCCCATTGTAATATTGCTGGCGGTGTCTAATAGACACCGCCACCATATTAAACATTTTCCGCCCTGGCCGCAAGGCGACCGGGGCGGAAAAGTGGCGGGCGGTATTTTGGTCCACTGCGGTCCCCCCCGCCATTGTAATATGGCGAGGGGGAATTCATGGAAGGATGTCGGGCGGATTGCCCCCGCCAGGCTGGCGGTAGCCACCGCCAGCCTGTCGGGGGCAATCCGCCCGACATCCTAATGGACCCCTTAATGTTCTGGTTTAAAATCTAATATTGTAACTGGCATACAGTCCCTCTTTGCCAAGTGGCTCTGTATGAAATGAAATGAAATGAAAAGACCATTTATATAGCACAGTAGCTACCCTCAGGCGTCCTAGCGCTGCAGACATCACCCTTGAACCGCGGCAATCATGAGCTAATCAGGTTTGTTAAAAAGCCAATTTTTTAGGAGTTTGCGAAAGGCAAGCAGTTTGGGTTCTGATCTGAGTTGGAGGGGGAGGGAATTCCAAAGCCCGGCCGCGTTGTAGGAGAAGGAACGGCCTCCACACCTGGCTCTCTTTACCCTAGGTATTACGGCCAGGAAGGAGGAGCTTGACCTAAGCTGTCTGGTTGGATGGTAGGCAGTCATCAGAGGTTGGTTGATGATGGCACCTGTCCCCCTTAAGGATCGGTGCGCAATGCACATTGCTTTGAACTAAATCCTTTCCCTGATTGGGAGCCAGTGAAGCTCCTTGAGTCTGGTTTTGACAGGGAGACAACGGGGAATTTGGAGGAGGGTCCTGGCTGCACAATTTTGGATGATTTGTAGTTTGTTTAGAGTGGTCTGGGGTGCAGCTAGATACAGGGCGTTTCCAAAATCCAGACGGGACAGGATTAGACCCTGGACCATAGTTTGTCTTGCGTGGAAGGGTAGAAGTGGGAGGATTTTGCACAAGAGCCTTAACAGGCCAAAACAGTTAGCGGAGAGCTTGGCCACCAGGAGCGGGGGCAGCTCCTAGGCATGGGGGCCAGAGTGAATCAATGTTATTATTCATGGGACTGCCCAAAAGCATAAGCTCTGTTTTGTCCCCATGCAGCTTGAGGCAGGAGGATGTCATCCAAATGTGGACTGCTTCCAGGCAGTTCTTAGGATCATTGGGCGTGTTTTGTGAGGGGTTGAGAGCCACCACTAGCTGAGTGTCGTCCACGTAAGTGATGATTTTTACGCCGAAAGGGCGGACGATCTCAGCTAGGGGGTTCATATATACATTAAATAATGTAGGGCTCAGGGAAGAGCCCTGCGGCACACCACAGTCGAGGGACATGCTGGGAGATGTGTTGTTACCCTTAAAGACCTAGAAAGAGCGGTTGGATAGGAAAGATTTAAGCCAGGCGAATGCCAAGCCCGAGATTCCCTTGCTGCTGAGTCTGTGCAGTAGGATGTTGTGGTTCACTGTGTCGAAGGCGGCACTTAGGTCAAGGAGGATGATGGCAGCAGAACCTCCATTGTCTAGGATCCTCCTGGCCTCCTCCGTCACGGCAACCAGAGCGGTCTCGGTCAGTGAAGGGGGCGGAAGCCAGTCTGGGTAGGGTCTAGGATGTTATTAGACTCTAGGTAGTCTGTTATCACTGTGTTTACGTGTTTTTCGAGGATTTTGCTCAGCCAAGGCAGCAGGGAAATTGGTCGGTAATTGGCCAGGTTATTTTGATCTGGATTTGTTTTTTTTAAAAGGGCTTTGACCATGGCTCGCTTCCATGGAAGAGGTACGATGCCAGTGGAGAGGGAATTGTTCAGTAGTTCCAAGATGGTGGGTATACTGTGGGTGACGACTGAGAGTAGGATGCGAGGAGGTGCCGGGTCGTTAGGGGAGCCAGATTTTACCTGGTGCATGATGAGTTCTAAGGAGCTCGCATCTAAGGGGGGGAGGTGGTCGAGTGTGGTGTGAGATTGGGGTTCCGATTGTGCGGGGGTTTTAATATCAGTTGGGGGTTGGTGGATGGAGGTATAGATATTTTCAATTTTTTGGTTAAAGAAGCCGGCCAAGTTGTCGCAATGGGTTTGAGCATCTGAAATATCCTGCTGTTTTTCTGGTAATTGGAGTAGCGTTTTTGCGATACGGTATATTTCTTTGGGTTTGCACGCGGCTTCAGTGATCTTTTCCTCGAAGAAAGATGCCTGCGTGCATTTAAGGCTGGCTTTATAGGCTCTAATTGGTGCTCTGTAGTCATTTTTCTGGAGGGAGAGTAGTCGAGGAGCCATTTCCTTTCTAGTTTTTTGCAGATGCGCTTCAGGTCTCTAAGTTCAGGGGAGTACCAAGGGGCAGTCTTGTTGCTACGTTTAAGTGTGGTAAGTTTGATGGGGAGCACGGAGTTGAGTGACTCGGAGATCCAGTTGTTGAAATTCCCATTAGCCAGAAGGGGGTCGGAGGAGCTGGGAGGTCTGGTTGATTCGAGGCCTGCCCTCCACTCGGCTAGGGGGAGTCTCGACCAGTTGCGGCCTCTGCGAGCTCCCGGGGGTGTAGGAAGGCGTGGTTCGGAAGTACACCAGGATATCGGAATGAGGAAGTGGTCTGTCCAGGGAAGGGGGGAGGGTACTCCTACATGCAGATCTGGGCAATTGGAAAATATGGGGTCAAGGAGATGGCCCTTGTTGTGGGTCGGGTCGAGCACTCGCTGTTTTAGCTGCAGAGCCGAGAGGCTGCTGATCATTTCTTGGGCAATTGGGTCTGTGGGGTCATCAAAATGAATATTGAGGTCCCCTAGTAGAGTAAAGTTAGATGGGCTGAAGGCCATATTCGCAATGATTGACGGGAGGGTGCTGGGGAACTGCCCCGGTGGGCCCGGCGGGCGATATATGAGAATCCCCGAGAAGGTGCTGATGGGGGAGAACTCTATGGTGAAGAAAAGACTTTCGCAGTCTAGGATTGAGATGGAGGAGCTTCGTCATCCACACCCATTTTTGTAGATGACTGCTAATCCCCCTCCCCTTCCCCCTCTGCGGTCACCCCGGAGTATTTGGAAGCCTTGGGGAGGGGTTTGAACGAGTTCGGGCTCCGACTGATTATGCAGCCATGTCTCTGTAAGGAACAAGATGTTGGGTTTGAGCTCTTCTAGCAGCATTGAAATTTCTAGGGAGTGTTTAGGGAGGGACCTACAGTTCAACAGGTACATGCTGTGCTGTGCCACCTTGGCTGGGGAGGTGGGGTGGAACCGAAAACCACACTGAGGCAGGTGGTATGTTGGGCTGCTGGGTCCCAGGAGGGGAGGCAAGGGGCAGGGGTACCTCTTCTTAATTGGTGTAAGAACAGTGGGCTATATCTCCTGATAATAGGGGGTGGACTGGCAGGGGTTGTGGCCCCTAGCCCCGGCCAATCGCGGACGGGCGCAGACGGGCTTGCCTTTGGTGTGCCGCCTGCGCGCCCGTTGCAGGCGTCCGCTGCGCGCGGAGAAAGGCATCTGGTTTTTGAGGGCGGTGCAGGGAGCGGTGCGAGTGTAGTCAGCCAATAGCGCTGCGCCCTCCTCCCCTCTAACCCGGAGATGTTTTTACTGTTCCGCGCTTCCCTCCACAACAATCGGGAAGAATCCCGTGGTGGACCGGGGAGGTGCAGGTAGTCGAGCGTAAAAGGGTGCAGGAGTGCGGGTAGGTGCTGTTAGGCTTCGTAATTCCTATTACTTAAAAATGCTGCGATCAAATGATACAATTTGTAAACACACAAACTTTTTTAAAAGCTTCCGGAGGAGCGGAGACTGCTGTGCTCCGGCGCGCGTCAGCTGCGCGAATGATGAGCCTCTAGTTTTAAGGGCGGTGTGAGTGTAGTCAGCCAATAGCGCTGCGCCCTCCTCCCCTCTAACCCGGAGATGTTTTTCTGTTCCGCGCCTCCCTCCACAACAATCGGGAAGAATCCCGTGTGTTATGTGTTTAGTCAGCAGCAGATTGAATGCTGGGAAAAAAGTAATAAGAACTCCAAAGAATTCATGTTTTGTTGGATACAAAGCAGGTACTATCAAAAAGTGACACAGATGACATGGTCCATCAATTGTGTGTCCTTTGCTTTCTCGCCCTAAGTGCGCCGGGTATGCCCAGATTTGGGTCCCGGGCTCACTGTGCCACTGGATTCAAGTTATCCTGGCTGAAGAGGGGTGAAACCCCGAAACCGGTCTTAGGATGCTTGTTTACTTTCCGGTCCAGGGAAGACTTGGCTTGGCAGTTCAGGCTGGACTGTTCCCATTAGGTACAGGGTCAAGACTGATTTGCATATGACCAGGTCTAAACTGGAGTGGCATGGTGTGCAAAAGAACAATGGTTTAAACCCAGATCTCTTGACTGGGGGTGAATGTTTTGATTTGTTCTGCATTCCGTTCATCAATTGTGTGTCAGATAGAATGGTGGCATTTTTTTTCAGCAATGTCAGCCTAGCCTGATGCATTCATGACTCTTCTAAGCTCACACAACTCTAAACGTGTTCTTCCCCCTAACGATATGTGTAACCTGGACAGCATTTGTTTTCAGAGCAAACTTCCTGAATACATATTTGTTTAGACTGAGCCACTGAAAGGTCAAATGTAGCCAAGTTTTCAGAAGGTGCACGCTAAATAGGTATGAGACCAATTAAGGTGTAATCAATTTCCGTATACCTTATTTGCATGTTTGTTGGTCATTCTGAAATTCCAACTGGATTTCACATTTTGGTGGCTGGTGAAATCCAGCCTTGATCTGATACCTATCAGTGGCATCATGCCCTTGACTTGAAAATGTGCTAATAGCACAGAAACAGAAGCAGCTTACCTTTTCAACGCATACCTTAGACGACATACCTTTCACAATATGCCTTTCACAGCCTCAAGGTTTACTTTGTCCCAGTTAGTACACCTCCTTTTCTCCTACGTCCACTTAAGGGCCTTTTACAGTTTTCACACTGATGTCTCCTCACTACCCTGTCTGCTGGGAGGGTAATTGTTACCTAAATTCATATGTACACAGAGCATCTTTCATTAAGTCTGGTAAGTTCTGATCTCAGGTAGTGGGTAATTCATTTTTATGGTTAAACTGGTATATAAGTTAAATACTGTGAACATATTTGTTAGAAAGACGCACAGCGCAGAAAGTCATCTTGATGCGCTGCGTGACAGGGCGTATTTTAAAGAATACCGTGCATTACTCTGAGTTCAAGACCTCCCCATCACAGTCATTACACCCTGAGCTTCAGCTCCTCCTACCAGAATGATCACCAAGCAAAACAATGGAGCGTATGTTCAAGAAAGTGGCGGAGTGAGGCGTTAGCCGTCATGGCTTAACCCCTCCCTCTGCCACTTCAGAAACGCAGGTTTGCACCATATTTACAAAGATATGATGCAGCCTTCCGTTCCCCCCGCATAGGCACTACACGTAGCAGTGTAGCGCCAACGCAGGCACCCTTGCACCATAGTGCAAGGGTGCCTGTGTGCATGGGAAAGATTGTTTATGTACAGGAAGGTTCCCCTTCCTGTACATAAACAATCTTTAAATGCCATTGTGTCACTTCTATGTGTGCTGCTTAATGCAGCACACATAGAAGTAACAAAATGGCATTTTTAAAAAATATTGTATATGTACAGGCAGAAGGTCCTTCCTGTACATAACCAATCTAAGGCATTTTTCTTTTTCCAGGTGTGCTGCACAAGGCAGCACACACGGAAAAAGCAAAAATATGGAGAAATAATGCATTTCTTCTCAGTTCGCCAACTTAAGACCAGGTTTTCCCTGGTCTTAATTTTGGTGCTGCCTTCTATTTATGTTGCCTTGTAAATAGGGGGCAGAGACAACATCTATGGGTGTTGCGGTGGAACACCCACTGGCACACCCACTGCCCTCCCCTTTCACGCTAACTACAGCTTGAAAGGGTGCCTTATTTACAAGGGGGCGTTAGGCCACATTAAGTGGCTTAACTCTGCCATGTAAATAAAGCAATGCCCCTATCACCACCACAACGTCGTAAAAAGTGACATTGTGGTGGCAATAGGGGCTTGTACATATGCCCCGAAGTGTTTCCCATTCCTCCAACAAGGCGTTCAATTACCTCCTGGTTTTTTCTCTGCTGCAAGGTAACCCTTGTAATGGCTCTCTTCTCTTCACTTAATGTTTTATATTCTAACTTACTACAATAGCCTTCTTGAATTTCTGTAGCACCCAATCATCTTTATTTATTTTTTATTTTTTTATTTATTTAAGAGGTTTTATATAGCGCTGGCTGGACCCAGGAGTATCAGAGCGCTTTACAAGGTGTTTCCAACAGGTACAGTGTGTATAAGCACAGACAATGGAATAATAAAAGAGCAAGTCCACATAGGATACATGACATCTAGATAAGAGAGTAAAAACAAATTGCTAGACACTCTGATTAATACAAAATAGCGGTCACAGTTTGGCAGGAAGCCTCACTTAAGTATAAAACAAAAAACAAAAAAAAAACACAGGCAAGAGAAATGAGGGTCATGAGGAGGGGAGTAAAGGTGATCAGATAGACGGAAAAGGAGTTGGCCAGGCGGGTGGTCACAAGTCATATGCGGAGCAGCTAGGCGGGGTGGTGCAGAGGGGCGGGGCTACCAGGGAGTGATTAGAAACCCCAGTATTTATTAAGGAGAAGAAGTTTGAGTTCTTTTTTGAAGCTAGGGTAGGACTGGTTACAGCGGAGGTCTTTTGGGAGGGCATTCCAAATAAGTGGGGCATTCCCTGAAAAGGAGCGTGACTGAGTGGAATTCTTTTTCTGTAGGGGGGGGATAAGTAGGAGGGTGTTGGAGCTTCTCAGTGATCGCGTGCAGCCTGCTTTGGTCAGTTTGTTGGAGAGGTATGTTGGTGTGTTTTGGTGGAGGATTTTGTGTGTAATGCAGGCTGTTTTATATGTGGATCTACCTTCAATGGGGAGCCATTTAAGGGATTTAAGGGCGGGAGTGATGTGGTCAAATCGTTTGCAGTCCGTGATAAGCCTAGCCGCGAGGTTGAGCACAGATTTAAGAGGTGCCAGGTGGGTTTTGGGAATTCCGGTGAGGATGGCATTGCCATAATCAATGCGCGATAGAGCAAGCGATTGGACTGCCAGTTTAAAGTCATCAATTGGGATGAAGGGCTTAATTTTCTTAAGGTTACGGAGGGTAAAGAGGGCTCCTTTGGCAGAGTTGTTGATGTGTACGTCGAGAGTTAGGCGGTTGTCAAGGGAGATGCCCAAGGATTTGACTGAGGTGGCTAGGGACAAGGAGCAGTTGAGGGCGTTAAGGTCTGTGATCCACTTTTGGATGGGAAGCTGGTTGTTTTTTGGGGAGATAAGAATAATTTCAGTTTTTTTGGGGTTAAGTTTGAGATGGTTTGAGTGGAACCAGGCTTGAATTTTGATGAGGGTGTTGTTGAGGTGGAGGATGTCAGCATGGGTTTTTATCTTATGGTAGAGTTGTGTATCGTCAGCGTAGAGGTGATAGTTAATCCCTGCTTGTTTGAGAATGAGGGTGAGAGGTTCCATGAAGAGGTTAAAGAGAGAGGGAGATAGTATGGATCCTTGTGGAACTCCTAGTGAGATGGGGGAGGGGTTAGAAAGGCAATTGTGGATTTTAATTTGCTGAGCGCTGTGTTGCAGGTATGAGACAAACCAATTATGAGTCATGCCATTAAGGCCAAATCTTTGTTTCCTGAGGACCTGTGCTATTGTCAATCTTTGTTTCCTGAAGATTTCTCATTCCTGAAGTGTGGGATTCCTGAGCCAGCACTATTGAGTGCATCCTTGAACATGCTCTCTTTCTATAGTTACTCTTTTCCCAGTCTCTGCCTTTCTTTCCATTTCCCTTAGTTCTAGGTTCTAGTTTGCTATCTTCCTATTCCAGCTGTCTTCGTTTACATTCCCCTCATGTGGTTTGTTGCTTGTTTTCTGCCAAGTTTGTTCTTTGTTTTCCCTTCTTACCGGTTAAGCACCTCTCCTCGATAGCTCCCTGTCTATCGTGACTCTGTATTTACTCCTCCGCCCTTGCTGTTACCGCCTGTCATGTTTCTGTTTGAGTGCCAGGATTCATGGGAACAGTTGACAAACTAGGGGCCATATTACCAAGATGTGCCCTAAAAACCGCACATCGCACATTTCCCTATCGCCGGATTTTATCGCCGTGTTAGCGCGTCATTATCAACGCAACACGTAGGCGATACTAGATCCGGCGATAGGGAACAATAGCGCGTGAAAACAAGCGTTGTTGTCACACGCTAATGTGGGCGTTGATAATATGGGGGGGTGGATTCAGCTTTATGATCCACACCCCCATGTTATCAATGCCTAACACCTGATCAGAGCAGGCATTGGGAGATCTGCGATAAACGAGTTTATCGCAGGTCTCCTTCTCCCAACGCCTGCCTTGGTAATAGGGTGTTACCACCTCCAACCACATTTTACATGTGGTTGGATGTGGGAACGCCCACTATGCATGTCATTAGCGATGTTTCTCGCTGACATGCAAAGTGGGCTTGAGGCAGGCGTTAGCATGCCCTTGTTAATAGGGCGCTAGAAGTATCGCCGCTTTCTCGGCACAATTCGCCGAAAAAGCGGCGATACTTCACCTTGGTAATATGGCCCTAGGTGGTGTTTCTTCTCCACTGTGAGTATTTTCTTTATGTTACTTTAATACATTGCTCAAAGGTATCAGCCCCACTAACCCTGCTTTTGCGCGTATATCCTATATGTGCGTATTTGCAGTCAGTATCTGTACTAGCAGTTGTGGTTAAGGAACTTACTGAGCTTCAGTCTTACCGTGTGATGCTCCCAAGTGCTTTACCTCACACTCCCTCTATTGTTTGTGTTCTTATGTACATGTCTTCACATCTTGGGAGTTATGTGTTCTGAAAGCAGAATTACCTCTTGAGTTCCTGTTCTTTCTGAGCTTTGACTTTCTTGTTCCCTTGTGCAGAGTGTCTCCATTGGATCCCTTTTCTCCTCTGACTGCCAGTGTGTCCTTGGGCATATCTGTACCCAGCTTTCTGTTTACTTTGTCTACACTTGCTTTAGTCTTTGCCAGAGTCCCTGACAGTCACACTTGATGAGAAGGGCTAGCACCAGAACCATAAATGAAACTGTTCTGTGCTCTACTGTGTTCAAAGCTTGGGATGTTTCAGGAAGCCATCTCACTAAAGGGGCAGTCCTCCAGCAGACCCCTTCAGCTGATACCAGGAGCTGATTTGGAAACATCCACCATGTTTGCTAACCGAAAGCCTACTTTAGAGAAGATTCTGTGCTGTTTTATTCATTTTACGATTGTTTTTATTAGTTCACTACTGTCACCTCTACTGTTGTCATTAAGTTGTGTCACGTCACTTCCTGTGATGTCATCCAACATGCTAATTATTCTCACTCCTGAGAACGTGAGAGCTCTCCTGCACCAGACCAGAACAAACACATTAAAAGATGACTGTGCAAGGAAAAGAAGTCAAACAGTGAACTCGTAAAATTCCGTTTTCTAAATAGTTTATACGAACTCACATGCAAACAAGAAATAAAATACTTGGAGATTAGAAAAAAAAGACTATTAATTTCAGCTGATTACACCATGTGAACATGCCCCCACTCTCTCTCTTTCTTTCTCCTGCTCTTCCAGTTGTCCTCTGTGCTTGTTTCCCAGCCAAAGAGGCAGTGCCCAGTGAAAGAAGGGGGCAGTGCTCTGGGTGTTTGGCAACAAAGGGTGGATTGTGTCCACCATTCAATCCTGTGTCTGTGTTTTTCCCAGAAAATTGTCTCCCTGTGTATGCGGGACAGCCCTGTAAAACCTGTAACATTATCATAAAGGCTTTCTGAGGGGGATTTGAGGAGGGGCGGGAGAGGATTCAGGGGTGAAGGTCCCAGGTCCATGTGTGAGCTGTCTCTCCAGTCCAAGTTTTTTCTTTTTATTGTGATGATGAAAGCAATTTATAGCGCGCTCAGCTACTCCATGGAGTGTCCCGGCGTGAAAAGCATAGGTTGGAAGTTAAACGACTGAAGTTAGTCCTACACAAAAAGCCACGGAACTCCTGGGCATATTAGCAAGAACCTCGTTAAAATTATCGCCATTTTAGCGGCAGAAAACTGCAGCTAAAACGGCGATATTAGGCTTGTTAATATGCGTTATAGAATTCCAATAGAAGCCCAGGTTAGATGTGCAGGACATCTAACCGGGGCTTCTATTGGAATTCTATAACGCATATTAGCAAGCCCATTATTGCCGTTATAGCGGCAGTTTCCTGCTGCTAAAACGGCGATAATTTTAACGAGATTCTTGCTAATATGCCCCCAGTAATCATGTTTATTCTGTTATAAAACAGGGCTACAAGCCCATGAGGTCAAAGGCAAAAACCGGGACTGGAGTTGCCCATCACGCAAAGATCTGGGAAACTTAGCACCAATGGGGGGAGGGTGGGTTGGCACGCTAGGGATCTACGACTCTCTGAATAAGCATTGGCGAATGCCTCCTTGTGTGAAGAACTGCCTTGTTCCGAGACTCTGATTAACAGGAGTAGGCAGACCAGATGACTGTACGTGACCAGGACGCCACTTTTCCAATCCTTACCTTTGCCATACTTAGTGCATTCTGGGTGCTGTAGTCCTGGTTCATAATAATTGAGGAAATTGCAACAACGCACCTCATGAAATGATATACAAAGCAAAGTTTATGAATGGAAAAGTGATGTCCAGGTGACATGCACCCATCTGGCCACCTTAGACGGAGAGTCAGCCGGACTGTGCGAGAAACCAATCACTGTTATCCATGTAGTGGACAAACACTCCCGGTTGGACCATGGCAGACCTTGACTGACCACAGACAAAACACCTAGAACCATAGAGGCAGGAGATGCAGGTGGAAGGATGCTAAATGTACTGGTGTGAAGGAGGGTGATGGCTGTATCCTAGGAGCTAGAGAAGGGGAGGGTATTGTGGAATAACATGTGGTTTAGTTTACAAGTGTCATGCTGTTTACAGATATTATAGTCATTGGTCAGGGTAGTCCAGGAGCCATCCCTTGTTATCAGCTCCAGTGCTCTTCTGTCATGATATGCAAATGAGGAAGAAATATCATGGCAGGGCACTAACACCTCTTAACATAAACAAATATCCATGGGCCCGATTCACAGAACTAACTTAAGACAAAATCCTAACATACTACCATTTTGGTATTCACAGAAGGCACTTACTCATTTTGGTATTCACAGAAGGCACTTAGAGCCAGATGTTGGTAAATATCATTTACCGATTCTTAAATACCGAATTTTACCGATTCGGTTTTTTAGAATCGGTAAATGTTATGTAGCTAATGATTCGGTACATTTTACCGAATCGGTAAAATTTGGTAAATACCGATTCGGTATTTACCGATTCGGTTTTCCCCATTCATTCCTATGGGCCTATAGGCCGATAGGAATGAATGAGAATTACCCATTCGGTAAATACTGAATCGGTAATAGGGGGTAGACCTACAAGGGTGGCAGGGTGTCACATTGACACCCTGTTGCACCCCTGTAGAGTGCATGGGTGCACATGTGGCACACATACATGCCCTAAAATTGCGTTTTGTAAGGTTTTTGATATTTACCACCAACTATTATTTCTCAGTTTAGGAGTCCTAAAGTTAGGACTCCTAACTTCTGTGAATACTGAAATGAGTAAGTGCCTTCTGTGAATACTAAAATGAGTAAGTGCCTTCTGTAAATACCAAAATGGTAGTAAGTTTAGGATTTTGTCTTAAGTTAGTTCTGTGAATCGGGCCCCATGAGTCTAGTGAGCCTGAAATGACCCTACACATAAGCAGAGACCATACAACCTGTAAACTACAAAAAGGAAAATCCTAAAAATAGGACGGATTCCCATCACTCACCGAAGTGGCATGCTTCATCATCTGGGATCCCCTCCTGGTTGCAACCTGGGCCAATCAAGGGCTACAACCTCCACACTAAGGGGGGAGCTCACAGATGTTTTCAAAATGTTTAGTATTTACTAGGATAGTCAAGTTTAAATTTGTATAGCGCACTACGCACCCAGAGGGTCTCAAGGCGCTTGAGGGAGGGGGGGAACTTTACTTATCGAATATCCAAGCTTTAAGTTGTTTTCTGAAGGAGAGGTGGTTCTGTGTAAGGCGGAGGTGGGTGGGGAGAGAATTCCAGGTCTTGGCCGCTAAGTAGGAGAAGGATCTTCCCCCCATGGTGGATCTTTGGATGCGTGGGATTGCGGCGAGGGCTTGATTGGACGATCGTAGTTGGCGGGTGGGGGTGTAAAAGGACAGGCGCGTGTTGAGGTATTCGGGTCCTAGGTCATAGAGGGCTTCGTGTGCGTGGGTGAGGAGGCGGAACATTATTCTCTTGTTGACGGGGAGCCAGTGGAGGTCTTTCAGGTGACCGGAAATGTGAGCTTGGCGGGGGATGTCTAGGATGAGTCTGGCTGAGGCGTTTTGGATGCGTTGGAGTTTTTTCTGTAGTTTGGCTGTGGTTCCGGCGTAAAGGATGTTTCCGTAGTCCAGACGGCTTGTGATCAGTGCATGGGTGACCGTCTTTCTTGTTTCGGTGGGGATCCAACGGAAGATTTTTTTGAGCATATGTAGGATGTTGAAGCATGATGATGAGACGGCGTTGACTTGTCTGGTCATCGAGAGGGAGGAGTCCAGGATGAAGCCCAGGTTACGTGCGTGGTCCATTGGTATGGGTGCGGTTCCCAGGGCCGGTGGCCACCATGAGTCGTCCCAGGCGGAGGGGGATGATCCTAAGATGAGGACTTCCGTTTTGTCCGAGTTCAGTTTTAAACGGCTGTTCTTCATCCACTCGGCTACTTCTTTCATCCCTTCGTGTAGGTTGGTTTTGGCGGTGTTTGGGTCTTTGGTGAGGGAGAGGATCAGCTGGGTGTCATCTGCGTAGGAGATAATGTTGAGGTTGTGTTGGCGCGCGATGGATGCGAGGGGACTCATGTATACGTTGAAGAGGGTGGGGCTGAGTGAAGATCCTTGTGGTACGCCGCAGATGACTTCGGTGGCTTCTGATCTAAAAGGGGGGAGGCGGACTCTCTGGGTTCTTCCGGCGAGGAACGAGATGATCCAGTCCAATGCTTTTCCTTGTATTCCGATGTTGCTGAGGCGTTGTATAAGGGTGTTATGACAGACTGTGTCGAAGGCTGCGGAGAGGTCAAGTAGGATAAGGGCAGCTGTTTCTCCGTTGTCCAGTAGAGTTTGAATGTCGTCTGTTGCTGCGATGAGGGCAGTCTCGGTGCTGTGTTTGGCTCGGAAGCCGGACTGTGAAGGGTCGAGGGATTTGTTGGATTCGAGGAAGGCGGCGAGTTGATTGTTGACGGCTTTCTCAATGACTTTGGCAGGGAATGGGAGGAGCGAAATGGGGCAGTAGTTCTTAAGTTCAGTGGGGTCTGCTGTGGGTTTCTTCAAGAGGGCGCTGAGTTCGGCATGTTTCCAGCTTTCCGGGAAGGTAGCGGAGTTGAGGGAGCAGTTGATGACGTCTCGGAGATGGGGTGCGATAATGGAGTCTGCTTTGTTGAAAATGTGGTGGGGACATGGGTCGGTTGGTGATCCTGAGTGGATGGTGTTCATCAGGCGGATGGTGTCTTCGGTGGTGATTGGGTTCAAGGCGCAAAGGTTGTTGGAGGGGGTTTTTAGTTCGGAGGTGGGTGGGGTGGACTGGTCTCCAAAGCTGTTATGTATGTCAGCGATTTTGTTGTGGAAGAACGAGGCTAGAGAGTCGCAGAGGTCTTGGGAGGGAGTGATGTCGTTGGTGCCGGCGGTGGGGTTGGTAAACTCTTTGACGATGTTGAATAGTTCCATGCTGTTGTGGGCGTTGTTGTCGATTCGATCCTTGAATGCTGATTTCTTGGTGGATCGGATCAGTTGGTGGTGTTTGCGGGTGGCGTTCTTGAAGGTGGCCAGGTTGTCAGTGGTTGGGTTTTTTTGCCAGGCTTTCTTGAGAGTGCAACAGATCTTCTTGGATTTCTTAAGGTTATCATTAAACCAGGGGGCTTTTTTGCTGCCTTGTTTGATTTGATGGTTTTTCAAGGGTGCTAATTCGTCAGCACTATGGGTGATCCATTGTGTGAGGTTGGAGGCTGCTTGGTTTGGGTCCGATGATTTTGCGGGAGGGTTTTGGTGAAGCGATGTGAGGAGCTGGTCGGTGGTAATTTTGTTCCAGTTTCTCCGGGGAATTGGTTGTGGGTAGTTGTGGGTCGTGGTCTTTTTGTAGTTGAAGTGAACGCAGCTGTGGTCCGTCCAATGGAGAGCTGTGGTGTGATTAAAGGAGATGTGCTTGCTGGAGGTGAAGATTGGGTCGAGCGTGTGGCCGGCATAGTGGGTGGGGGTGTCAACAAGTTGTTTGAGTCCGAGATTGGGGAGGTTGTCCAGAAGGGTGGTGGTGTTGCTGTCGTTGTTTTTTTCCAGGTGGAAGTTGAGGTCTTTTAAATGGGCAGTGACACCGGCACAATCAGGCACAAATAATTAAGGCAGGCAAAGCGAGCAGTGCACAGTTCAATAATTATTTAAAAGCAGTCTGGCAGTAAAGCGCTACGAAAACGATATAATCAGGCACAGTAAATTGCAGTCAGCAGTGCGCAAATGAAATCAAGGCAATGAGCAGTCTGGCAGAAAGCGCTACGATACCAAAGAATGAATGAGCAGGGAGCAGCGTGAGGAGCGACCGCTTCTGAGAAGTCAGGACGGTCCAATGGATGTGAAGATTTGTGATGAATGTGAGTGATGGGCGCAGTGCATACGTGTATAAAGTGAGAATAAAATTGGGTAGCCAGAAAGAAGAGAGTTTATTAGTTATTTCTTGATAACTAAATTAAAAACAGTGCAAATGCAGTTTTAACATAATAACTGCAGAGGTGTATAAACAAGGTCTACATGTTTCAGCCATGCGGATTGCGTATGATCCATGCCTTCCTCAGGACCTCTATGCGATGCTAGTGCGTGATTAATAACTAAAAGTGAAAAACTAACAGCGGATAACTGTAAATATGCGGTTGGAATGAATACACCATCTGACCTGATAAGTAGTTCCTCTGTGGAATTTACAGAATGCTGATGGCACCTGCAGAAAACAAGAGTAATGTATTAGGAAACAGCAAAGAAGGTCAAAGCTTATGTATTATATCAATGCAAAGCATAGGTCATTGACGAGGTCGCTACAGAGAAAAAAACCGGAAGAAATAAAGATCAATCCCACCTTTATGGTAAGAGGATAAGGGGGAGTTATAGAAGGTCAGCCATATTGGAACAAGTTGTGGCCCGGCAAGTATGTGAGCACACTAGGAAGAGGGGCTTTGGCTCCAGCCGAATGTTGGGAGTCAGGAGTACATGTTTTGATTGGGCTGATGTTGTGTGCTTCCATAAAAATGTTCTTGTCTTCCAAACAGCTGGGATCATTTTGTTTATTAATCTAGCTGGATGATCTTGAACTTTGGGGTCACACACATGACATTGTAATGCTATTAAAGTGTCTTACATAACTAGATAATTTATGATGTTTTTCTCTGGCAGCAGCGTGGAGGGGGGGAGGTCGTCATTAACCTAAATGGAATTTTAGATCTGGCTTGTCAGTGCAGCTGTCACTTGACCATTTAACCTACACCAGTATTATTCTACAATTCTGTGCTTCCACACGAATACATATCCATTTCCCATGCTATGTACTTGTAACAGTTCACTCTACCAGACAACATTCCTTTAAACCCCCCACCTTCTGGCATTGCCAATGCTTGTTTGTTTAATACTTTATATGCAAAAGCTGTCCCAGTGCTAAGGAGAAGCTCATTATGTAAAGATTGGGACAAGAAAGATGGATGAGGCGGTGATGAGAGAAGGACACCTCCAATGCAGTTGGAGAGGGATAGAAAGGAAATAGTTACAGCTGTGGAGGGAAATGAAAGCCTTGAGAAGAAAGAGGTGAGTGTAGGGGGAATGGCTTAGCTCGTGATGCAGACATTGCATTATATTTGATGACTTGGTCAATGCTCTGGGAGGGAGGGCCCTAAGAAGTGTGTCCATTTGGGAGAGGGGTGCCTGTCGAAGGGCTGCAAGGAAGGGGACCTAGGACAGCTTCATACCTGCCAACTTGAACAAAAATCTCAGTGTTAGCAGGGTGGGGTGCTTGGAGAGGCCAGGGCCTCATGCTGAGAAGTACCTAAAAGGCACATTTTCCCCACCCTGCCCCCAGTCTCCCTCCTCCAAAAACAAAAACAAACAAGCATTTGCAATGCAATCGGTCTCAGTTTTGGGGCCTATAAGTATTTAACCATGCAGCACAATGTCTGCCGCTGGGGACCAATGGTGGTTCCACCGGGATAACGGGGTCCAATATTCTAAAAGAGAGGAAGAAGAACATGAGGAGATGGAAACCTATTTTTGGAGGGTAGGTAATTAGAGGGGCTCTAATATAAATGAGAGGATACAGCCTGGGTAGGAGTGCAGATGCAAAAGGAGGCAAACTTCTAACCTGTGGCAACACCATATGAAATTAAACCAACATGATGCTAGTGGGTTAGGTAGCTGAGTGGGTTAAACACATGCTCTCGAGAGCTGTGTGTGCATCGTGCACATTACAGGTTCGAGACCAGACTAGGAGTGACAGGGGCGCGTGCCCTTTACCACACTGCATAATGGCACCGCTGTGGTGGGAGGTTCTCAAAAATCTCACTATTTCAGGATGTAGACAGCAGACATGGGCAGATTTTACTGGCTCACAAAGCAGTGCTATTGTTTGCCGGCTTTTACCGCGCCTGCGCAACACCCCAGTTCCTGCTGCCATGGGCACTTACCTGCGTTTGCAGGGGTACAAACTAAAATCATGGGCTCCGCAGGCTCCTAGCCGCAACCCGAGCGGAGTAGCAGGCCAAGGTTTAAGCAGAAGGTGCTTCGAAGCGCATAGTAACCTACCATCCCCATGCCTGACCAAAGGCGGCTGCAAAATGTGGATGGGGACATATCCGCCTATTCAAGCACACAAGGCAGGCTTTTGGTTTTTACATAGCTATATGTGTTTTTGTCAGGTGAACTGTGTGGTTTGTCCACTGCTCTTGGCTGTGCTTCTGAAAATGTATCAGAGCAACAGGTAAATGGTTTGAAGCAGCGAGTGGTGAAAGTGCATTAAAAAACAAGCAACTGCTTCGATATTCATTTAGAAGCTTAAGGCTAGCGTCACAAAATGAATCTCGGAGTTCCGCCGTGGGGATGTCTCCGGGTACAGATAATTACCTCAATGTAACCCCATATATAAACAGGAGTAGACCTGAAAACACACCAACCAACACAGGCCTAGAAACAGGGCTATGGGGTGCTTGGTACATCAGTAGCCTATACCTAGCCGACATTGTAGGAAGATAGCACACAGTGCAGTCAATGCCCCATGTGCGAGGAAACTAAAGACGAGCAGGCAAGAAAAAAAAATAGAAAACAAAGGCAGGTGGCTGCCATGTTCCCTGGACCGTAAACAAGCATCCTGGGACTGGTTGGCAGGGTATGCCCAGATGTGGGTCCCTTGCTCACTTTGCCACTGGATTCAAGCTAGCCTAGCTAATGATGGCTGATTAGCCAGAAACTGGTCCCAGGATGCTTGTTTCAGGTCCAGGGAAGACATGGCTTGGCAGTTCGAGCTGGACTGTTCCCATGAGGCACAGGGTCAGACTGATTTGCATATAGCCATGTCTGAACTGGGGTGGCGGAGTGAGCTAAAGAATGATGATGGATTAAACCCAGATCAGTTGACTGGGGGTGAGTGCTTGCAATGTTCAACACTCCGTCCATCATCCCCTTTGGTTTTGCTTTGGAAGGAATTTATGGCTCGCCTCCTGCCCCGCTATAGTAAAGTCTGGATATATGCTGAACGTGGTGCCGTCATACTGTAGCGGTTTGTGCTCACAGGCCTTTTTTAATACTGCATTGCGGTCGCGATAATTCAAGAGCCGAGCTACGATGGGCCTAGGAGTCTCACCCGGTGGCGGTCGAGGGCCAAGGGAGCAATCGGCACGCTCCACCACCAGATGTGATGAAAAGGAGTCAGCGCCAAAGGTAGTAGTTAGGAGGCGTTCAAAATAGTCCTCCATACACCCCGTGTTTGTACGCTCAGGGGTGCCTATGATGCGAATATTGTTCCGGCTGCTCCTCGCTTCGATGTCTTCATTGTTGGCCGCGATTATTTGAAGAAGTTTATCCATTTGCGACATCTGTTGTTGCATCTGCGAGGTGGCATCTTCAGTCTCAGAAATACAACGCTCAGCTTCTTTCAACTGTCCATCGGGTTTATCAAGTTTCTGGAACAGAAAATCTGATTGAGTGTTCATAGTGTCCATTTTCCCGGAGAGGTCAGAGAGGCTGTGCTGAACGGCCAGGAGCAATGTCTTGACTTCATCTCCAGAGGACGGCAAGGGTGCCGGGGTCTGATCCGCACTGCTTGACCCGGAGTCTGCAGAGGTAGATCAGGTGGAGGTCTTTTTATTTTCAAAGGTGAGCCGGGGTAGTCGCCCATCAGGTTTCCCCATCTTTCTCTCGCGGCAACACAGGTGTGCTGGCGATCCAAAAGTTATGTCTGCCCAGGCAGGGGAATCGGACGTGGACTAGCAGCAAATAGATTGTCTGTGGACAGCGTCTCTAAGAATGCAAGACATGCAATGACAACATGCCTGAGGTCTCCTCCACAGGGTCCCACGTCAGTAGAGGCTATGGCGCTATGTGTCTCTCGGGTGTGCAGGCAGGCAGGCAAATTCGCTAGATGCAAAAGACGGCAAGGGGCAGAACTGGAATGTAGTATGTTAGTAGCAGTCAGTCCACAATGCAGTATATTTTTATTCCGTTGCGAGTGGCGCCACTATCTCTGTAATACGTTGGGCTGTAGTGCTAGTTTGTATTGGCATTTTTAGCAGTGAACAATCAATGTAGGCCTCACTGGATGTGGATCAGTGGCAAATTGGTTCTTTGTGGGCAGCACAACAAGCATTGGCAATGTGACCGACTCCGTTTCTCTACGGTACAAGGCGGCAAGACCGGTAAAGTCTATAGCGATTGGCTCATGAATGCATAGGCAGGCGAGCAGGGCTACCAAATGCCACAGGAGAAATGCGCCAAAACTGCAGCACAGCAAGCCAGCAGAGCCCTGTCCACAATGCAGCAGCCCTACAGTCCCTCAAAAAGGGGCCATCACTGCTGAAACAAACGGAGCAACAGCTTCCATTCAAACCAGTGCCCACAGTGCTGCAAAGTCGGTAGTGGCCTTTTAGTAGGTCGCAGCAGGTATCAGTTTTCACACGCTTAAAGATCAGACCTTCCCAAGTAGGAGCTTGCTTGGCAAAGTAGCAGCTTAAGGGGGGGAGCAAAACTTTGTGCCACCTCCAGCCAAAAACAACCCCCCAGCCTATGGCGAGCTCAATTCCCCCTGCCTACGCATGCACCAGTAGAGATCTCCCCGCTTTTAGTAGGTCGCAGCAGGTATCAGTTTTCACACGCTTAAAGATCAGACCTGCCCAAGTAGGAGCTTGCTTGGCAAAGTAGCAGCTTGAGGGGGGAGCAAAACTTTGTGCCACCTCCAGCCAAAAACAACCCCCCAGCCTATGGCAAACTCAATTCCCCCTGCCTACGCATGCACCAGTAGAGATCTCCCCGATGTAGGCAAGCGTAGTAGGATGACAGTCTGTGCCTGCGAGAGCGGAGAGACGGCGGACCGGTATTGGCAGGGCCCATAATCATGCAAGAAATCCCCAGGGTGGTAGTAGTGGCAGTGGCCAGGCGGAGCTGACGGTGGGCACCCCCGCAGCTGTCCTGTGATGTGGATGGCTGTTTCAGATTGCCCTTAGGGTAGAAGGGTCGCATTGGTGCATTGGACCCTAAGAAGGCTCTGCAGGCAGCAGCTACCTAAGAGAGAGCACCCGAGCCAGCCCCGGTGATGACGCGCGAGATAGAGGGAGAAGATGGAGGAATGGCGCGCTCCCACCGGCAGGCAGTTATCTTCCAGGTTCCTGGCAGGCCATCACGTCGCTCCCCATTGGCTGCGGTGAGTCTCTTCGTACTATAGCTGCAGCCCCAATGCAGGTGGAAGCGACAGGGAGCCTTTCCTCACAAGTGATATCACGCAGGGAGCGTGCCTAGCGAAATCCGGGCCCTGGACCACATGGAAACCCCGAGACTCGGGTGAGAGTGGCGGCCGCTCAGGTCCTTAGGCGTATTACTCCCACAAGGCGGCAAAGTTTTGAAGGTCAATCCGGATGATCTCCGAGGCTAGGAGAGATGCGTTTTTCCCCCCAGACGTTCCAAAAGGTGCTGGGAGCATGAAGCCAGTAGCATAGCGGTAAGTTCTCGGTAGAAGAAAGGATAATTGGCAGATAGGTCCACCAAGCTTCCCGAGCCTCACAGGTGTGCGGCCATCTTGGATGTGCGCCACATAGCACCCCCCAGATGTAGGACGAAACCATGCGTTATAGTTTGGCAGACATGATACTCTACCGCAAACGCGTCAGAATACCCTGTATGCCAAGCAGATGGCCCACGCACCCTATTTAGGGTCAGGAGGAAGTCAGCTTTCTGTCGAAGGAGTCCCCATTGGATCCAACAACTAAACAGAGTAGGGCCTGTAGGAGGAAGGACATTACACCTCCTACCCTAATCAGGGTGAACGGACTGATGTCAATTTTTTTGCCCCGTATCGCCAGGTAGGCGGCGACCGACAAAAACAACGCACAACTGAATCTCCCCCCTCCCCACCCCCCACCCCCCCCAATGCAATGAAAAAACTACCAGGGTGTGAGGGTAATTAGTTTCTTGTATTTAAATAACATATTCCAACTTTGGGAGTTTGTTTTTGAAAAACAAAGCTTTGTAAAGGTTTGGGGCCGCCCACCAAAAGTTTTGTACCTTGACAGGAAGCACCATGGCAGCAGTTCCTGTCCAGGTACCAAGGTGGGCGGGGCCAGAGGTGATCCCTAAATTTGAGGGAGGATTGTCAGTCTGAAAGCTTTAAGTAGACTTTAAACGGGGGAAGGGGCTTAACGCATACATAATGTCATAATTTAGTGATGTCAAATGAAGTGGTGCCACACCCCTGACATACTCTTCACTTTAATACATATGGATCTCTTTCTTTTAATCAAAGACGAGGTGCAGTTTATATACCCGACATTTAAAAGAAAAACAGTACATGCTTTCATAAACATTCAGTTATACCATCCATAGAATAAAACAGAAATTAAGGAATTCAAATATTATTTTCAAGCCTCTGTACTCCTATGCTCTCATCAGGAATATTTAGAGCTCATTAGGTGAACATAAAAAAAACATGAATTATTTGAGGTAGATTGAAGAAAGTGTTCTGCGGGATATGAGTGTGGTTTCCATCAGGTGATCTTGCTATGTTTATATAGTGCTGTGAAGCGCCTTCCTTTCTGCATGAGCGCTATACAAAAACAAGAAGTAAAAGGAATATCAGCAAACTCAGAAATGGGATTAGAACCTTTAACCATGAAGGTTCCCACTGTAGACCGCATTGACCTTTCAGCATCTAAGAGATAGCTGAAAAAATAGACGACTGAAAGTGACAGAGGGGCATATTAACAAGGGCTTTATCTCCGCTTTTTTGGCTTTAAAAGCCCAAAAAGCAGAGATAAAACTAGCGCTCTTTCAGCAACAGGGTGCTAACACGCAAATTCGCATTTTAGAACCCTTTAACTCTAAGCTTCCCCTTGCATCTCTAATGAGATGCAAATGGGGCATTCCAGAGAAAAAGAATAGGAGAAATGTCGCTAAGCGACATTTCTCCTATTATCAAGGATATCACTAACCCTGTTAGCGATTAAAAAAAGCAGTGCTAACCGCGGTTAACGCAGCTTTTTTACATCTGGTATTTTTCTGACTTAGCCATGATATCCTATGTAAGGTGGATATCATGGCTACGTATGTCTATCCCTATCAGCAACCTATCACCAAACCTTGTGGGATTATCGCTGTATTTCCAGCGATAATCACACAATTGGCAGCTTGAGCTCTGAATTGTATTGCTTTGGAGATAAGCGTTGCTGATAACATGCTATCTCCGCTATAAAATTCAGAGTTGGCCGGCGATAATTATCCTAGCGCTAAGTGCGCTTAGCGATAATTATCACCAGTCCTTGTTAATATGCCCCACAGTTTTCATATAGCAAAGGGCGGCTGGCGTGGGTGATGCTAGAAGAAAGAGCTGTCTCCAGTGAGTATATTAAATGGCCCCAGTGTATTGTCTCGATTGGGACTGTCCCTCAGAGATGACGTCCAATATGTGAGTCACAATTGTCCTTTGTGGCTCTAAAGCAGCGCTGACCTTTGTTAGTCTCCCTTGTTAACACCTTTGCTTGATCTTTCTAAAAGCCCACAGCCTGGGAATAGTCCATTCAGCTGGAGAGGAAAGGGTCCTGTCTTTTTTTCTTCTTCATCTGCCCCACCCCCTCCTCCTTGGCTTACTGGGCATGGGCCATCTCCTCATCCTAAATTCGGACCTCAGGAAGTCAGGCCAGGGTTAACAAAGTGAAAGGGGATCCACAACTTTGTTATTCCTGGCCCGCCTGTGAGAAGTTGGCCTGATGTGCAGTGCTCACTATTCTAGTGATCACTATATATCAGTCCAAACGACCCTTATTGATGATTGGTTGTAAGTCAACCTTATAGACCAGCTATCCTAGTAGCATGGATACGAGCAGTCTAAGGCTAAGACTCTAGAGGGCGTGTTAAGCCAGCTGTTTTACCATCACATTACCCCTTGAACACCCAGTGAAAGGACACCACACAAGTGTTATGAAAATAAACAGTGTATTTATTAGAATCACAACAACCCTGTACTCTTTATGAGGACAGGGTGCTAGGCACACAACAAAACTCTTACGAAAATACTTAAGTTAGCACAGTATATACAAATGCCCGAGGGGCACGAAAAACCATATACTCTAAAAGTGGAATGCGAAATTACTAGCAGGTAAGTACAGTACTAATAGGCTTTGGAATCGCTAGGACTTGACTAGGGAATCATTAGATTACTTCTAGGAGGCCTAGGGGACTCGGGTGCAGAGTGTGCACTCTCACGCGGGATGCGGGACAAAGTCTATGGAAGCTAGTAAAGTTAAAGTTAGTGTTCACGGGCGAACCCGACCTGGTAGGGAGAAAGCGACAGTGGATCCTGACCCTTGGATAGTGAGGCTATGCTGGGACACCGAAGTGCCGAAGTTACCTAGCCCAGGGGCTGCAGCTGCATAGGTCTCCAAAGACGTCGGGAATCCTCGTTGCCGGACCAGGAGCCTGGAAGAAAGATGCTGGCAGGCGACCAGTTGAAGATAGTTCGAGTTGATCCAAGCCTGGATCTGGAAGATGGATGACACCTGAAAGCAGAGGGGACCAAGTTCGTGACTACTAGCCAGTAGTCAGTGGGCACCAGGAGGGCACCGGATGGTAGTCACCTCGACTAGGTGAGTGGGCGACGCTGGCTCTGCAGATCTCACGGACCAGGAGGCGTTGTCGGCGACCAGGATGGAGAGGCGAGCTGTCCCACGATGGATGAAGCTGTCGGCGTCGAAGTTACCCAGGATTGGGCAACAAGCCTTGGCTAATTCAAGCCCACGCGGTGGACTCAAAATGGCGTCTTGAGTGGACCAGGAGGGTCCGGGGGGCTCCTCTTCTGGAAGGGAGCAAGGGCCAGTCTGGAGCAACCAGACCAGCAGCAGTGATGTCGTCGGGCGTCGTTCAGAAGGCCTACAAGCCAGCGGGCTAGTAGCCAAACAACGCGGTGAGCAGCAAAAAGCAGAAGGGCCCCACGCAGATCGTGGAGATGCTGGGAGGCTGCACTTCGGTGCTGGAGCTGCTCAGGGTCGGGGCTTCTCGGACCCCAAAGCACTCACCAGGAAATTACTCGGCGGGCTTGCTGTGCAGAAGTCGTGCAGTCTTGCAGATGGCCGGTCCCTCGAGGTCTCGTCGCACCCACGGTTCTCAGCTGGGCTGTAGAGGTGGGTAGAGGTCAGAGGTGCCAGGGAAGCCGGTTCTCGTCGAGCTGGGCAGTCGGATTCCGGAGGAAGGACTTGCAGCAGACCGCAGTGTTCTTTAGATGGTGCCTGCGGATGCAGGGTGACTACTCCTTAGTCACAAGGGAGAAATCTTAGGAAGAAGTCTTGAGTTCCTTTCGTGGAAAGTAGTTTCAGGATTCAAAGATGATCTGATTTGGAAGGGGGCCAGTCTCTACCTTTATCTGGGAAAAGGGGGCTGTCACGCGACTAGGTCCTGCCCTATGGGTGGGACCAGGAGGGGGGTGGTTACACCCACTTCCTTGGCGGGCTTTTCCCCAGCACAGGGTCTGGAGTGTCCCTGGAACTGGTTCAAGCCAGCCTATGCACAGTGAGCACCGGGGTGCCACGTGCAGTCACCTTCCTCTGAAGCCCTGCCTACCTACAATACACAAAATCCTGTCTGGGACGGTGCTGGCACCGCCCCTGGCAGGAAACCCTTTGTCCTTATCTCCTGCTCTGGGAGGACTCCCAGCAGCAGGAGGGCAGACTTGTGTCTCGGTGGCAGCATCCATTTTGTGGATGCTAAGGCTCTGTCTGACTTTAACCAGGGTTAGGGGTTACATACATGCCGTGTCCCTCTAGAAGGGTGGAATGCTAACCCCGTCGCCAGAATTGGCGAGGGGTTAGTATTCCAATTCGTATGACACCTTACTCGACATGTTTTGATAAAGCGATACCAGAGTTGGCATATAACCGCGAGGATTATAATGCACTTAAGAGTATATGGTATGCGATATCATGGAAACGGCTAAGGGATGGATCCCGAAAGCCGCAGACAGGCTCAGCTCATGCCAGAGCACCATCTCACACGATTCCAAGCACTCTGCCTTCAGGATTGTTAAGGCCTGCCATAGGAGTGACTGATAGGAGATCTGTGTGTCCATTTTAGGGTTAGATATAGGTATACTATATCTAAAGCAAAGGGTGAGTACACCACCTTGCCCCAGCTGTCGTACAGCCAGTTGTGTCAGTTTAGTTAGTCAGCCCAGGGGTGGCATAATACATGCTTCAGCCCCTGGGAGACTTCTGGGTACACCTCAGCCCTGGGTACAGGGACTTGGAGAGGGCCCAGTGCCAATTCAGTACCTGAGTACAATTTGGATAGAGAGAACAGCTAGGCTGTGGGTCTGATTAGCAGGCCCACAGCCAGGGAAAGTCGTAAACCAGTGCAGCAAAAAGCAAAAATCTGGGTGATCATAGGATTGCAGACCCTAGTCTCCTACATGACCCCCCCCCCAAACTTTGGGACAATAAACTAACCTTGACCAGGTGAGTCTTCTTGCTCTAAGTGGAAATACCTGGAGAGCCCATCAGCATTGCTGTGATCAGTACCAGGTCTATGCTCCACTGTAAAATCCATCCCCTGTAGGGAAATGGACCACCTAAGCAGTTTGGGGTTTTCACCCTTCATCTGATTTAGCCACAAGAGGGGCTTATGGTCTGTCTGAATGGTGAAGTGAGTGCCAAACAAGTAGGCCCTCAGCTTCTTCAGGGCCCAGACCACAGCAAAGGCCTCCCTCTCAATAGCTGACCAATTTTTCTCTCTGGGTGTCAACCTCCTACTAATGAAAGCAATAGGCTGATCATTACCATCAAAATTCAGTTGAGACAGAACAGCCCCCACACCCAACTCAGAAGCATCTGTTTGGACAATGAATGGCTTGGAGTAATCTGGACTCTTTAGGATAGGTGCTGTGCACATGGCCTGCTTTAGGTCATTGAATGCTTTCTGACAGCTTGCTGTCCACTGAACTTTCTTTGGCATCTTTTTGCTTGTCAGGTCATTAAGAGGGGTCACTATGGACCCATAATTTCTGACAAACTTCCTATAGTACCCAGTCAGGCCCAAGAAAGCTCGAACTTGAGTCTGGGTGATGGGAGGAGTCCAGTCCTTGATGGCCTGTATCTTACTCTCCAGTGGCTGAACCTGGCCTCCACCTACAAGGTGGCCCAGGTATACAACCTGTGTCTGCCCTATCTGGCACTTAGTGGCCTTGATAGTGAGGCCTGCCTTTTGCAGAGCCTCTAACACTTTCCTCAGGTGGACCAGGTGATCCTCCCAGGTGGAGCTAAAGACAGCAATATCATCAAGATATGCTGCACAGAAGTCATCCAGCCCAGTGAGGACTTGATTCACCAACCTTTGGAAGGTGGCAGGTGCATTTTTCAAACCAAAGGGCATTACCACAAACTGATAATGCCCACCAGGGGTAGAAAATGCTGTCTTGGGTTTGGCCTCCTCAGCTAACCTGATTTGCCAATACCCAGCTGTCAAATCAAATGTACTTAAGAATTTGGCAGAAGCCAATTTATCTATAAGTTCATCTGCTCTTGGAATTGGGTGGGCATCAGTCTTAGTGACTGCATTGAGGCCTCTGTAGTCTACGCAAAACCTCATCTCTCTCTTACCACCCTGGGTGTGAGGCTTTGGCACTAGAACTACTGGGCTAGCCCAAGGGCTATCTGAGGGCTCAATGACTCCCAGCTCCAACATTTTCTGCACTTCAGTTTTGAT
Source organism: Lissotriton helveticus (assembly GCF_964261635.1). Classification (NCBI taxonomy): domain Eukaryota; kingdom Metazoa; phylum Chordata; class Amphibia; order Caudata; family Salamandridae; genus Lissotriton; species Lissotriton helveticus. The sequence goes on from NC_136073.1 coordinate 33,701,688, forward strand.
GCAGTCTCTAACATGATCAGGCTGTCTGTAGATTTTACTCTTGACAGGCAGACTGTCTCCAGTGTCAACATCATGGGTACACCAATCAGTTTGGCTGGGTGTCAGAGAGAACATATGTCTGAAGGATTGCAGAACTTGCCTGCAATCCTGTTGCTGATGTTCAGTGAGGCTGCCACAAAAGACAACACCATCAACTGATCCATCATCAGGATTCTGAGTGAGCAGGTCTGGGAGAGGGTCACTCTCTTCCTCCTGTCCCTCATCTGTGGCCATGAGCAAGCTCATGTCCTTCCTGTCAACATATGCCTTGAGCCTGTTAACATGGAGCACTCTGAGAGGGCTCCTGGGAGTTCCAAGGTCCACCAAGTAGGTAACCTCTCCCTTTTGCTCAATGATGGTGTGGGGCCCAGACCATTTGTCTTTCAGAGCTGCTGGGGCCACTGGCTCCAGCACCCACACCTTCTGTCCTGGCTGGTACACAGTCAGAACAGCCTTTTGGTCATGCCAAGCTTTTTGAAGTTCTTGGCTGGCCTCAAGGTTTTTAGATGCCTTTTCCATATACTCAGCCATCCTGGAGCGGAGACCAAGTACATAGTCCACTATGTTGGTTGCAGGCTTTTTGAGAGGTCTCTCCCATCCTTCCTTCACCAAACACAGGGGTCCTCTTACAGGATGCCCATACAGAAGCTCAAAAGGGCTGTAGCCAACCCCCTTCTGTGGGACCTCTCTGTAAGCAAACAAGAGGCAGGGGATCAGGACATCCCATCTTCTCCTAAGAGTTTCAGGTAGTCCATGAATCATCCCTTTCAGGGTCCTGTTGAATCTCTCAACAAGCCCATTGCATTGTGGGTGGTAGGGTGTGGTGAACTTGTAGTTCACACCACACTCCTTCCACATTGCAGTCAGATATCCTGACATGAAGTTTGTACCTCTGTCAGAAACGACCTCCTTTGGAAAACCCACTCTGGAGAACACTCCAACTAGGGCTCTTGCCACCACAGGTGCTGTGGTGGTCCTCAGGGGAATAGCTTCAGGATACCTGGTGGCATGATCCACCACCACCAGTATAAACTTGTGCCCTGATGCTGTCTGGGGTTCCATTGGACCAACAATGTCAATCCCCACTCTTTCAAAGGGAACCCCCACCACAGGTAGTGGTATGAGGGGGGCCTTTGTTGTGCCACCTGACTTACCACTGGCTTGGCAAGTGACACAGGAGCAACAAAACTCCTTGGTATTCTCATTCATATGGGGCCAGTGAAAGTGTGAGACAAGCCTGTCCCAAGTCTTTGTCTGACCTAAGTGACCTGCAAGGGGAATCTCATGGGCCAAGGTGAGAAGGAAACCTCTCAGAGACAAGGGGATGACCAGCCTCCTGGTTGCACCAGGCTTGGGGTCTCTTGACTCAGAGTACAGGAGTCCATCTTCCCAGTATACCCTGTGGGCACCTGTGGCATTCCCTGCAGCCTCAGCAGCAGCCTGCTGTCTGAGGGGTTCAAGGGAAGGGCAGTCTAACTGTTCCTTCCCCAGGTCTGCTCTGGAGGGTCCCCCTGAGCCCAGAAACTCAACTTGATCAAGTTCAAGCTCTTTAGGCTCAGTTTCCCTCAGCTCTCTCAGATCAGCCTCCTCAGAGACTTGATCCTCAACCTGGGGCAAGGGGGAAGGCAAAGCCTTAACCCTACTGCTCTTCTTCTTGGGAGGTGTCTGGTCCATAATTTCAGGACCCAGCACCTGTTCAGTGGGGCATCTTCTCTCCTGTGACCTAGTCACAGCAAGCACATGTGCTGGCAAGCCTAACATTTCCATGTGAGTCCTCTGCTCCACTTCTGACCATTGTGATGACTCCAAATCATTGCCCAACAAACAATCAACTGGGAGGTCTGAACTGACTACAACTTTCTTTTGTCCCTTCACTCCACCCCAGGAGAAAGCCACAATTGCCACACTATGACTAGTAGTGACATTGCTGGCATTGGTCACCAGGAAATCAGTACCTGGCATGATCTGTCCAGGGTCCACAAAGTTAGGTGTCACCATGGTGACACTGGCACAAGTGTCCCTATAGGCCTGAGCCATTTTGCCATTTATCAAAGGTGTCTGCCTGTATTTGCCCAAAGTATTGGGACTTATCTCAGGGGACATATCAATATCCCCTGTACAGACAAGGACAGCCTGAGTGAGTGTGCCAACTAAGTTGTCAGACCCCTCAGTACCCAAGGTTAACCCAACTAATGCCTTGGGAGGTACACTACCACTACTGACTGTACTAGGGGTTGCAGTTGCCTTAGGGGCTGTAGTGGCAGGAGTTTGTCCTCCTCTTTTGGTGCACTCACTAAACCAGTGAGATTTACTTTTGCAGTACTGGCACCACCTTTTTGACTGGCCTTCCTGAGTCTTCTTCTTCTGGGAAGCCTGACCCCCACCCTCTTTGGTTTGTTGGGGACCTGGTGAAGACTTCTGGTCATTTTGCTCATTCTTAACATTACCCTTCTGGTCTGCTTTCTTCTGACCACCCTGGTTCTGGTTCTGGTTCTGCTTGATCCTTGTCCTGACCCATCTGTCTGCCTTCTTTCCCAATTCTTGGGGAGAGGTCAGATCTGAATCAACAAGGTGCTGGTGCAACAACTGGTTCTGACAATTGTTTAAAATTTGTTCTCTCATCATTAGATTATACAATCCTGTGTAATCTGTAACCTTGCTACCCAGCAACCAGCCCTCCAAAGCCTTAGTGGCACAATCCACAAAGTCAGACCAGTCCTGAGACTGAGTTTTCTGGGTGTCTCTGAACAGCAACCTGTACTGCTCAGTGGTTAAACCAAACCCATCAACCAGTGTATTCTTCAGGACCTGGTAATTGTTAGCATCCTCCACTCTTGTAGTGAGGAGCTTATCTCTACCTTTACCATCAAAGGAGAGCCACAGTATAGCTGCCCACTGACTCTGGGGAATGCACTGCACAGTGCAGGCCCTCTCCAGAGCAGCCATCCATTTCCGGATATCATCCCCTTGCTTAAAGGGGGGCACTATTTTTGTCAGGTGTTTAGTATCTAAACCCTTCTCTCTATCTCTTGGGAGATTGCTGCCACCAGTGGGAGCTAACCCACTCATCTGCTGCTCTCTAGCAAAGGCAAGCTTCTCTTTGGCCAGGGCAAGTTCTTCCCTTTCAATCCTCAGTTCAGCTTGTCTCATCCTAGCTTCATGCTCCATTCTCTGAGGGGAAGTAAATCTCCTCTGTGGAGGATTCCTTCTCCTCTGGGAAGAGGCATTAGAGTGCAGAGATCTATTGGAGTCCCTAGAAAGAGATCTATCTCTCCTAACTCCAAGGTTAGGCCCACTTTGGGTTAGTACTGGGGGGCCCCCAGATCCTAGCCCAAGTAAGTCTAAGTTGGCCCTGGTTAGCCTTCTGACTACCTCACGACCTTTGTCTACCTCATCCCCAGAGAGTTCCTCCTGATCCTCCTCCTCCTCAACTGCAGTAGCAGTGTTGGGGAGGTCTGGATCCCCAGAGGTTCCCTCTAAGGGTGGCATATTCTCATGTAACTGAGAAATCTTTCTGGCATCATATGTCTCTAAGAGACCTATCAGAAAGGGAATGGTGGGGTTAGACCCCTGCTTCAGTTTCCTGGAGACACAGATTTGTCTCATCTCCTGGAAACTGAGAGCTGCATATCTTGAAGTGACCTGTGGAGGGTCAACACTGACCAGGGGAGTCTCAGTAGATTCTCCCTGGGTAGACATGCTTTTCTAGTGAGGTGTAAGTGGTGCACTTACCTACACTATGTGTTTGCCTACTGATCCCTTGCTAGAGTTGTAGTTTAGGGTGTGCTAGGCCCTAGGAGCTACAACAGCTGGTTCAGTAGAACTCAGAGTATTCTAAGCTAAGTTATATGTACCTTTAGTACTTATGTGATCTTTCACAAGATATTCTTAGGGCATGTGTGGTAAAACAACAGCAAGCTCAAATCCCAACCGCTGCCCACCAATGTGAGAAGTTGGCCTGATGTGCAGTGCTCACTATTCTAGTGATCACTATATATCAGTCCAAACGACCCTTATTGATGATTGGTTGTAAGTCAACCTTATAGACCAGCTATCCTAGTAGCATGGATACGAGCAGTCTAAGGCTAAGACTCTAGAGGGCGTGTTAAGCCAGCTGTTTTACCATCACATTACCCCTTGAACACCCAGTGAAAGGACACCACACAAGTGTTATGAAAATAAACAGTGTATTTATTAGAATCACAACAACCCTGTACTCTTTATGAGGACAGGGTGCTAGGCACACAACAAAACTCTTACGAAAATACTTAAGTTAGCACAGTATATACAAATGCCCGAGGGGCACGAAAAACCATATACTCTAAAAGTGGAATGCGAAATTACTAGCAGGTAAGTACAGTACTAATAGGCTTTGGAATCGCTAGGACTTGACTAGGGAATCGTTAGATTACTTCTAGGAGGCCTAGGGGACTCGGGTGCAGAGTGTGCACTCTCACGCGGGATGCGGGACAAAGTCTATGGAAGCTAGTAAAGTTAAAGTTAGTGTTCACGGGCGAACCCGACCTGGTAGGGAGAAAGCGACAGTGGATCCTGACCCTTGGATAGTGAGGCTATGCTGGGACACCGAAGTGCCGAAGTTACCTAGCCCAGGGGCTGCAGCTGCATAGGTCTCCAAAGACGTCGGGAATCCTCGTTGCCGGACCAGGAGCCTGGAAGAAAGATGCTGGCAGGCGACCAGTTGAAGATAGTTCGAGTTGATCCAAGCCTGGATCTGGAAGATGGATGACACCTGAAAGCAGAGGGGACCAAGTTCGTGACTACTAGCCAGTAGTCAGTGGGCACCAGGAGGGCACCGGATGGTAGTCACCTCGACTAGGTGAGTGGGCGACGCTGGCTCTGCAGATCTCACGGACCAGGAGGCGTTGTCGGCGACCAGGATGGAGAGGCGAGCTGTCCCACGATGGATGAAGCTGTCGGCGTCGAAGTTACCCAGGATTGGGCAACAAGCCTTGGCTAATTCAAGCCCACGCGGTGGACTCAAAATGGCGTCTTGAGTGGACCAGGAGGGTCCGGGGTGCTCCTCTTCTGGAAGGGAGCAAGGGCCAGTCTGGAGCAACCAGACCAGCAGCAGTGATGTCGTCGGGCGTCGTTCAGAAGGCCTACAAGCCAGCAGGCTAGTAGCCAAACAACGCGGTGAGCAGCAAAAAGCAGAAGGGCCCCACGCAGATCGTGGAGATGCTGGGAGGCTGCACTTCGGTGCTGGAGCTGCTCAGGGTCGGGGCTTCTCGGACCCCAAAGCACTCACCAGGAAATTACTCGGCGGGCTTGCTGTGCAGAAGTCGTGCAGTCTTGCAGATGGCCGGTCCCTCGAGGTCTCGTCGCACCCACGGTTCTCAGCTGGGCTGTAGAGGTGGGTAGAGGTCAGAGGTGCCAGGGAAGCCGGTTCTCGTCGAGCTGGGCAGTCGGATTCCGGAGGAAGGACTTGCAGCAGACCGCAGTGTTCTTTAGATGGTGCCTGCGGATGCAGGGTGACTACTCCTTAGTCACAAGGGAGAAATCTTAGGAAGAAGTCTTGAGTTCCTTTCGTGGAAAGTAGTTTCAGGATTCAAAGATGATCTGATTTGGAAGGGGGCCAGTCTCTACCTTTATCTGGGAAAAGGGGGCTGGCACGCGACTAGGTCCTGCCCTATGGGTGGGACCAGGAGGGGGGTGGTTACACCCACTTCCTTGGCGGGCTTTTCCCCAGCACAGGGTCTGGAGTGTCCCTGGAACTGGTTCAAGCCAGCCTATGCACAGTGAGCACCGGGGTGCCACGTGCAGTCACCTTCCTCTGAAGCCCTGCCTACCTACAATACACAAAATCCTGTCTGGGACGGTGCTGGCACCGCCCCTGGCAGGAAACCCTTTGTCCTTATCTCCTGCTCTGGGAGGACTCCCAGCAGCAGGAGGGCAGACTTGTGTCTCGGTGGCAGCATCCATTTTGTGGATGCTAAGGCTCTGTCTGACTTTAACCGGGGTTAGGGGTTACATACATGCCGTGTCCCTCTAGAAGGGTGGAATGCTAACCCCGTCGCCAGAATTGGCGAGGGGTTAGTATTCCAATTCGTATGACACCTTACTCGACATGTTTTGATAAAGCGATACCAGAGTTGGCATATAACCGCGAGGATTATAATGCACTTAAGAGTATATGGTATGCGATATCATGGAAACGGCTAAGGGATGGATCCCGAAAGCCGCAGACAGGCTCAGCTCATGCCAGAGCACCATCTCACACGATTCCAAGCACTCTGCCTTCAGGATTGTTAAGGCCTGCCATAGGAGTGACTGATAGGAGATCTGTGTGTCCATTTTAGGGTTAGATATAGGTATACTATATCTAAAGCAAAGGGTGAGTACACCACCTTGCCCCAGCTGTCGTGCAGCCAGTTGTGTCAGTTTAGTTAGTCAGCCCAGGGGTGGCATAATACATGCTTCAGCCCCTGGGAGACTTCTGGGTACACCTCAGCCCTGGGTACAGGGACTTGGAGAGGGCCCAGTGCCAATTCAGTACCTGAGTACAATTTGGATAGAGAGAACAGCTAGGCTGTGGGTCTGATTAGCAGGCCCACAGCCAGGGAAAGTCGTAAACCAGTGCAGCAAAAAGCAAAAATCTGGGTGATCATAGGATTGCAGACCCTACTCTCCTACACCGCCCCTTGAGCCTCCCAACTGGAATGATGGCTGGGGCGTGAGGCCTACTGGCCCTGACAGCTTGAAGCCTGTTACTAGTCATGTCCACTGCACCAGCTGAGCTGATCTGCCCCAGGGGTCCATGTCCTGCCCATGGTAAGGATTACTGCATGATCAGGGCCAGACTGGGAATATAAACCAGCCCTGGCAAACTGCTCAGCTGTCCCCCCCACGGGGTAAGGGGATTGCAGCCGAGCAGTATGCGAGGACCGGTTTCGGCCAATTTTTTTACCGGGGGCCGATATTGGCGACCCCCGGTAACAAAAACGGCACCCCAGGGGCTAAAAACTAGTCCTCACCCTAGCGGCCTACCGGGGAAACACCTGGTGCCCGCTATGGCCAGTCCGGCCCTGTGCATGATGATAGCTGTGAATGCAGCAGAGACTGAGACCAGGGCAGGAGAGGGGCAGGACGGTTAAGGGTAATGCATAAGACCATGGAATCTCCATGTTTAGAGAGTAAGTAAAGTAAGTAAGTAAAGTAGGTTTATAAAGCGCTCGATTGCCGCGGCATTTTGGCGCTAGGGAGGTGTGAGGGGAGCTGCTAAATTCGGATGTGAACTTAGTTTGGGGGAAACAGCCAAGTTTTAAGCGTTTTCCTAAAAAGCTGCCTATTAGGCTGTAGCCGGCCGGCATCTTGTTCCACAATTTAGCTGCAGAATGGGCTAGACTCCTGCCGCCCCATCTTGCCCTACGGATTTTAGAAATTTGTACCAAACCAGAGTTGGTAGATCTGAGGTTTCTCTTGGCTGAGTACCAGAGAAACAATTTCTGCATAACCAGGGCCCCTCCTCCATACAATGCTTTATGTACCAGACAGAGGGCCTTGAATTCCACTCGTTGTTGGGTTGGTAACCAATGTAGTATCCTGATACCAGCAGAAGTACGATGACCTTCAGGAATATTCAATAGTAGTCGCGCAGCGGTGTTTTGTAGAGATTGTAATTTAGCCATCTGCACCTTGTCAATGCCCAAAAATATGGCATTACAATAGTCTATTTTGGAGAGGATGAGAGCTACTACCACAGTTTTCCTAAGTTCCTGTGGAATGAAAGGGAAAATCTTGCGTAGAATCTTCAGTAAAAAGAAGCAAGAGGACATCAGGCGGTTGACTTGACCACCGAAATTTAGCTGGTTATCGAGGATCACTCCTAGATTCCTAACCTTGGTTGTCGGGCAGGGACATTCAACCGCCTCTGTTGGTCACCATGTTTGGTTTCGCAGGGTTAGTCCCTTGCCAAACTCCATAACCTCCGTTTTGTCGGTGTTAATTTTAAGAAAGTCCAAACATCTTGTTGGCTCGGAGGGAGCAGGGTAAATGCGACAGTTGCACTACGTCCAATCTCTCTTTGACGTCCAATCTCTCGTTGACGTGCGAGCGGTGAAGCTCCCAAACAATAGACACTAGTGGGAAATGAGAGTTGAGTCGAAAGCCCTTTTAATTAAAGAGCAAACAGTGGAAGCCCTTTCGACTCCACTAACTCATTTAGTTTCTTGTCAGGTTTCCAGTGAACTCTCTTATCAGCCCCAGGATGGGGACCCAGCAGATCCAAGAGTCAATATTGTCTCAGAGGTTAGTTTCCCCTACAGTAGGCACAAGCCTTCTCCATCGCCCTTTAAAAAAAAGCTATTTCCTATCTACCTCGCCCAAACATTTATTTAGCCTACTTTAGAACCTCGTCGCCATAACATACCTTTCATACTGTGGGATACAGTAATTTATGACTCTAGTTAATTATTTTTCCACAGAAGAAGACTCACACTTCTTTAATTGATTGTAGAAGGAATACTTGACATTGATTTGCATACAACATGGATAGACATGTAATATGGTCTATTAATGATTCCACAGGGGTTTTGGTGTCAGGAAACATATAATTATATAAACTGGTGCCCGGGACCAGTTCCAAGTGTAATTTGGTCCAGTTTCAAGTGTAATCAACAGTTTAAAGAGTCTGCAACAATTATTTTGTGAAAGTTTGCCATTGATCAATGTGTATTATGATATAAATGTGTTGTTTTGGGTTCTCAAACGACAGTATATGTTGCGTATTGACGGCGGATCAGTTGTGCACACATTATGGATGGGAGTAGGTTTGCCCTGTCTTACAGGATCTGGTTGAAGTAGCAGAGGTGATTTCAACAATATGTAAGGGGAGTTCCTTCAGTGGCCGTATATTTCAATTGTGTGTATGCATCTATGAAATATCAAAAATAGGTGACAGAAAGAAAGTTAATTCTAGACAGAAATCATTCAAAAGTTCTATGTATTTTATTTTCCTTTTTTATAAATATAAGTTCATATAAATACTGTTTTAAATCGGAGAGTTGCATAGAAAATACATCTATTAATTACAAAATTTCACAAATAACACAGAACGGTCATAAAAATAAGCAACAAGAATAATACCCCTTGGTAACAACCATACCAATCAACTTGCTCACGTGCTGCCAGTCATACCACAATCAAACCACATACTCAGATAGAAAAAGGAACTGGATTGTAGTTAGCTAGATCACAAAGCTATTGTTGTTCTAGGGCTCCGAGATGTAATTGTCGGCCCTTGTAGCAGGTCTACGCGTTTCGGCGGCTCTAGGCCACCTTCATCAGGACCTTATTCATCATATAGTGCACATACCAGGGGATCAAACAGGGAAGAAATACCTAAAAGAAAAGGCAAATCTGTCACCATAGCATCATCAAATAAAAATATACACAAAAACCAATTTTTCATTCACTGTTAAGCTAAACTATGTGGGCTCATCAACGTGACCATAGTGGAAAAGTAGTAAACCTCTCAGAGCATATTTGTTACTGAATTTTTGGGCAAGGATTAGGAATAAAGACAGTTATACTAAGTCCATTATAAAGAAACACAAAAAGAAACCTTAGTGGAAAAAGTCATATACCTCTCAGAGCATATTTGCAATCGAATTTTTGAGCAAGGATTGGGAATAGAGACACAGATTTGCTAATTCCATTAAAAAAAGGGAAAAAACCTAATCATGTGATGAGAGTTTAAGCTCATAGTGGCACACCATGCCTAGATCCTAAAATACTCACAGTGTAACGCAAGAATATCTTTTCATTTGTAATTTTATCGATGAAGTCAGGGGTAAGATAAAAGCAGATACCCAGCATCTACATAGGAATTAAGAAAGGCTGTAAGTTGAAGTATACTGGAGGGTCTAGCTGAAACTAATTTGTTTTCCAAAGTTGGGAGACTTACCAATGGCGCCACTCACGATGAAGACAAAAAACGTGTAAGCTTCAGAGCTTCATATCATGGGTAGGTAAACGCTGTGTTCCGTTTTGATAGCTACAGGGAAAGTTATAAATACCACGATGTCATAACTGGTGTTAGAATTATAAGGAAGATGCTACAATTAAGTCTGTGCATTCTGTCGCAAAAAACCTTTTTAATAATGTAGATGAGTAAGGCCCTGATTGACATACCGGAGTGGTCGTGGAATATCCGTATTGTCAAATTTTCGGAGTATGCACCTTTATGTCCGATTATCAAAGAGAAGATCTCTAATTTATGCGGACGGCGAGGGGACTGAGTTCTGTTGTTTCAGGATCTATTATTAAATAAAAAATAAAGGAGTCCTGTTTAGGCCGATAAAGTGCACATAATTTTAGTATCCAAAGTAAAATCCATTCAAAAGGGTGTGGCCTTACTTCTATAGGCGACGACAGTCCATTCCATGGATAAAATGCATTACAACCACCAGCGACCCTGAAAATGTTAAAATATATGAACGTTATGTACGTTAAACAAAGAACAAGGGTCCACTAAAATAAGGTACACGATGTTTCTAATGTTTCAGCTACATGATAGCACAGGAAAGGAACACGTCTTATATCGTGCAAAAGTCCATGACTGGATAGAAAATGGTTACTTCGGACTTCTAATACTGCAAGATAAACTAAGTGCGTATCTAGTCGGCTGAAAGTACGGCAGATATGACATTACTAGTTTAAATTGTCAAAACATGCTAGCCGATGGTGAAAACCGGTCCTGTTATACGGCGTAAAGGAGATGGCTGCTACGGACGCCTACGGTGATAATGTGCCTGTTGCTCGCCTACCTTGTGGTCCGTAATGGTACGACGTGATCCCTCGCCGTAAACGAGACCCTTAGCAAACAATCGCGGGGGCCCGCTATGTCTTTTAAACCGTCCGACGAGGCTATAAGTCACGCGGGAAGTTGCAAGGTACGTGACGAAATGAGAGAATCTCTCATCATGAGCATAAACATAGGACTACGAGGTAACGTCCATATTACTAGTACAGAACGGTGGAAACTAGTTAAACCGCAAGTATAGATAAAAGAAGTACGTGTCTTTCAAAAAAGGCCATCAATTTAAAGATATCTATTTAGCTTGGAAGCACGTGCAACCTAAACAAGTAAAATAAAAATTAATAATAAATAATATAAAAAAGATTTTAAATAAATTAACACATATCCAGGTCATGTATGCAAAATGCATAAGAAAATGGGCAAAGTTCCTCCATAACGCGATTAATACTACACCAATTACTGTAATGAAGTCTCCTACTAGCAGGAAGCAATAGACAAGCTGTGTTTCCTGTAGGTTTCCTGTCGGTTTACCGTAGGTGACGCATACTGAGATATACTGAGTCAAGAGAAGAAATCTTTACTTGGTCACATACCAAGATAGTTCTTCATTTAACCCTCGTTTCACACTGTCCAAAAAGTAGATCCAAAAGGTTTCACGTTTTTTTCGAGTAATATCACTCGATTGCCCCGTTTTAGGTGTAACCTTTTCAAGGATAGACCATTTGATCTCATTCTCCTTATGGGATTTCTCAATACAATGTTGGACTAACGGGGCTGACAACTTTTTGGTCCTAATGGCGGACTTATGTTCACTGAAACGGACGCGGAACTCACGACCCGTCTCACCAACATAAGCCAAGCCACAGTCACAAAATAAAATGTACACGATGTTGCTACTACGGCAGTTTGTAAGAAATCGTAGTTTGATCTGTTTTTCATTATATGTAATCGTGTCAGATGTGATCGCTGAGTCACAGGCGTGGCAGGAGCCACACCTGTGGTTACCTACAACCACTGGAAGTCCTGTAATGGAGAGCTGGTTATTGAATTGAGAATTTCTAGTGGGAGGTCTGGTATGAACCAGCATGTCCCTCAAATTTCTATTCCTCCTATATGCAAGCATTGGGAGAGGAAGTGGAGAAATGTTCTCATCCGTATTCAGAATTCTCCAATTTTTATTGATAATGTTTCGGATCTTATGATTCAATGTGGAGTGGTTAATCACACATGTGATCCGATTTTGTTTAGCCCGGGTATTGCCTTGTAGGAGTGCTGATCTATCATAGTATTTAGCCCTTTTGTAGGCTTGTCGCACAAGGCGGTGTGGATAACCCCTCTTAAGCAGCCTTTCTTTGAGTGCATCTCCATGTTTATGGAATGAGCCAATATCCGTACAGTTCCGTCGAATTCGTAAAAATTCACCGAAGGGTATAGATTCCCTTTGGCAGTTCGGATGGTAACTGCCAAATTCCAGGATGGTATTTTTGGCAGTGCTTTTCCTGAATAGACTGACTGTTAAATGTCCATTGGTGCCTGCAATACTGATATCTAAAAAGTCTACTTTTTGAGTGCTCAGGTTCATGGTGAACCTCAAGTTGGTATCACTTGCATTGAGCCAAAGGTAGAAAGCCTGCAGTTGTTCTTCCGGTCCATTCCAAATAAAAAAAATATCATCAATAAAACGCTTCCAAACAAAAATATTCTCCAAAAATGGGGCCAGTTCGTTGTAAATGTTTTTAAGCTCCCATTCTCCCATGAATGTGTTAGCCACACTTGGGGCACAGGAAGCCCCCATAGATGTACCCTTGATTTGTTTAAAAATCTTCCCATTGTACTCAAAGTAATTGTTCATCAACACAATCTCCAAACAATGGAGAATGAAGGTATTAGGGCGGTCAGACGGGTATCTCATCAAAAGGTCTGACACCGCCTGTAACGCTCGACACTGAGGGATGTTAGTGTATAACGCCTCAATGTCGAGCATCACCAGTATGTCTGTATCAGGATTGAATGGCAAACCCTCTATTTTGTTAATTATATCCCCGGTATCGCGGATATAAGAGGCATATTTTTGGGTTAAAGGACACAAAAACCTGTCCACATACTTTGACAGTGGTTCAGTACAAGAACAAATGGTCGAAATTATAGGTCGCATGGGTGGATTAATTTCTGATTTATGTGTCTTAGGAAGACCATACAAAACTGAAGTAGTGGGGGTTGTTTTGTTAAGGAAGACATACTCATCTTCGCAGATGTAACCGTCTGAGAAGGCCACCTGGGTCATTTCTTGAATGTGTCCGTTAAGGCGGTCCAATTCCTTCCGCTGGGCCGGTCTATAGTGTTCTGTCACAGCTAGCATTTCCAACATTTTGTCATCATAGCTTGCTCTATCAAACACAGTAATACCCCCGCCTTTATCACAAGGCTTGATGACTATGGAGGGATTGGTTTTTAGTTCATTCAAAGAGGTTGTTTCTAAACGGGAGAGATTAGATTGAGGTGTATAGGGGTTTTTTATAACCCGCGCGATATCTTGAAGAACATTCTGTTCAAAAATACGTACCTCTGTGCCCACCATATCCAGAGTCGGTGTAAAGGTCGATGCTGGTTTACAGCCTGACAGATTGTTATCTTCCTCAATAGGTGGACGGTCAGTAAAGAATTTGTTTAATCTGACTTTGCGGAAGAAGGCAAAAAGATCTTCATGTAATTTAAATTTATTGAGGTGGATACTAGGAACGAATGACAAGCCCCTACTGAGTACTTTTAAGTCCTCGGATTTAAAAATCATAGAGGACAAATTGTAGACGGGTAAGTCATTAATAGGTGTAACATCCTCTACACCTTCTACCACCAATACTGCTGGTTGCGAGTCCTTACATATTGTTGTGGAGGTTGAGGGTTCATTTGGGCATGAACCGCTTGGTCTTGCCAGCGGACGTTCCTCCCTCTGTATTGGCCCCGGGGTAAAAAACCCCTCCCATTAAATGGACGTTGGTTAGGTCTCCCCCTAAAAGGCCCAGGATTCGATTGGCCGTAATTCATATCTTGGTAATTATCTCCATCCGAGCCCGAAGAACCTGTATCAGAGAAGTTGGTGTACTTCCTCCCTGGGTAACCATTATAGTTGGAATTATGATTACCTTGTGGTGCCTCCTGGTAGTAACTAGGGGTGAGGTAAGGATAAATCTTCTCTTTGGTAAACCACCTCACATCTTTTTTTAATTTATCCATTTTTTTATTTGTGAGGTAGGTTTCAAAATCCTTCATCTCCGTTCTGATTTTTTCAAGACAGATCTTTCCTTCTTCTACAGCTGTTGATGCATTCAATTTTTCCTCGAGATCACTAATTTCCTGCAAGAGTGTGGATGCTACATCTTTGGCAGTTTCAATGATTAACATCATCCAGTCCCTGGAGCAGCGGTTGGAAATAAGTGACCACCGCTCCAGGAACTTTCTGATGTCAATAAAGAGTGCAGGGGCATTACGTACTCTCAGGCCTGTGGGAATGACGCCCGCTTTTAGGTATTCAAACATGTAAAAGGCGTGAGATTCTATGCGTTTTAGTCTCTTCCGCATATTCAGGAGATTCTGCCACTCACTGTTACCCAGTTGTTGGGGAGGGATAGGACCACTATCGCCAGCTAGCTTCCCCATCAGGGTATTGAAGTCATCATCTGTGAAGCCAAACGTCTGGAAAGTATCAATTTTATGGGGGAGATAATTACTGTGCGCTGTTCAGGAAATGACTATACACTTCTCTATATAAAAAGAGCAATTATATCCAGAGAACCTATTATTGAGGGAAATATATCACTTCTGTAGTATCAAAAAATTCAATATAATATAGTCACGTGAGAACACCCCAAGAATAACACAACAGTGAAATAATTCATAAAAAAGCAACAATCAATATTCACAACACTCTAGGAACAAAAATCCCACGGTTGAAGAACCGCGAATGTGAGCAACATGTAAGATGGGACCCCCTCAAAAGTACAAATTATGGCCAAGGAACAGAGGGGAACAGAAATAAACAATATGTAAGGGGAGTTCCTTCAGTGGCCGTATATTTCAATTGTGTGTATGCATCTATGAAATATCAAAAATAGGTGACAGAAAGAAAGTTAATTCTAGACAGAAATCATTCAAAAGTTCTATGTATTTTATTTTCCTTTTTTATAAATATAAGTTCATATAAATACTGTTTTAAATCAGAGAGTTGCATAGAAAATACATCTATTAATTACAAAATTTCACAAATAACACAGAAAGGTCATAAAAATAAGCAACAAGAATAATACCCCTTGGTAACAACCATACCAATCAACTTGCTCACGTGCTGCCAGTCATACCACAATCAAACCACATACTCAGATAGAAAAAGGAACTGGATTGTAGTTAGCTAGATCACAAAGCTATTGTTGTTCTAGGGCTCCGAGATGTAATTGTCGGCCCTTGTAGCAGGTCTACGCGCGTTTCGGCGGCTCTAGGCCACCTTCATCAGGACCTTATTCATCATATAGTGCACATACCAGGGGATCAAACTAGGCATGGTGTGCCACTATGAGCTTAAACTCTCATCACATGATTAGGTTTTTTCCCTTTTTTTAATGGAATTAGCAAATCTGTGTCTCTATTCCCAATCCTTGCTCAAAAATTCGATTGCAAATATGCTCTGAGAGGTATATGACTTTTTCCACTAAGGTTTCTTTTTGTGTTTCTTTATAATGGACTTAGTATAACTGTCTTTATTCCTAATCCTTGCCCAAAAATTCAGTAACAAATATGCTCTGAGAGGTTTACTACTTTTCCACTATGGTCACGTTGATGAGCCCCCATAGTTTAGCTTAACAGTGAATGAAAAATTGGTTTTTGTGTATATTTTTATTTGATGATGCTATGGTGACAGATTTGCCTTTTCTTTTAGGTATTTCTTCCCTGTTTGATCCCCTGGTATGTGCACTATATGATGAATAAGGTCCTGATGAAGGTGGCCTAGAGCCGCCGAAACGCGCGTAGACCTGCTACAAGGGCCGACAATTACATCTCGGAGCCCTAGAACTACAATAGCTTTGTGATCTAGCTAACTACAATCCAGTTCCTTTTTCTATCTGAGTATGTGGTTTGATTGTGGTATGACTGGCAGCACGTGAGCAAGTTGATTGGTATGGTTGTTACCAAGGGGTATTATTCTTGTTGCTTATTTTTATGACCTTTCTGTGTTATTTGTGAAATTTTGTAATTAATAGATGTATTTTCTATGCAACTCTCTGATTTAAAACAGTATTTATATGAACTTATATTTATAAAAAAGGAAAATAAAATACATAGAACTTTTGAATGATTTCTGTCTAGAATTAACTTTCTTTCTGTCACCTATTTTTGATATTTCATAGATGCATACACACAATTGAAATATACGGCCACTGAAGGAACTCCCCTTACATATTGTTTATTTCTGTTCCCCTCTGTTCCTTGGCCATAATTTGTACTTTTGAGGGGGTCCCATCTTACATGTTGCAGAGGTGATTTCAACCATAGATTTTATTTATTTATGCGTTTTTATATAGCGCGGACTTTACCCGAAGGTGTCAAAGGGCTTCACAATAGGAACAGAACTGATACAAGAGAACATTACAAGTGAACATATTACAAAAGCAAAAGTTACATTACATGAGGCAAAAGTGACAATCGTGAGCAAACTTAAAACAAGAGGTAGCAAACGGTGCATTACAGGAGGAAAAGTGACATGTGTGCAGGTTACAAAAAGCGTACAAAGTATAAGTAGAGGTATAATACTGCAATAAATGGAGGACACTCAAACACAAGAGCAAAGTTACGTAGGCAATGGTGGCACTTGTGCAAGTATCGAAAGCAAACAAAAAGTAAGAGGTAGAAAACAGTGTGTTACAAGAGAAAAGTGACGTGTGCATGTTACAAAAGAGTACCAAACACAGGTAAAAGGGTAGTACTGCAATAAATGGCAGTCTCTCAAACCTCAAGAACACACTGGGAAGGCACTTCCATAGTCATGGAGAATAGAGATTTTCTACACTAAAAGGTCTTCCTTCAGATAATAGAGAGGGCATGAATTAACTTTGGAAGTGTCTTTGAAGGAGGAGAACTTTGAGGTCAGTTTTGAAGGCCTGAGAGGAGGTGGTGGTCCGGAGCTGAGGCCGAAGTGAGTTCCAGATTCTCACTGCGTTGCCTGAAAAGGATTGGGCCATCGATCTTTCCTTCTTGAAAGTGGGAGGTTCAAGCAGTAGATTTTCCGCATTTCGTGATGGTCTAGAGCATGGGTACTCATAGTACGGCCCGCGGGCCAGCTGCGGCCCGGCAAGCCTTCCCTGGCGGCCCGCCGACCTTCCAGACATTGTACCCGTGCATTAAAAAAAAATGTCATCGTGTCTTCAAACACTGCTGGTTGCAGCCGCGCAAGTCTAAGAGACTCTGCTGCTCTGTGGGGGCCGGCCGCCGGGTGATTCCAATGACAGTCACAGTGGAGCTGCAGGGGTCTAAGAAGAGGTTAAATACAGCAAGGCCTCATTACCATACAAATGGTCTTGTGAAGTGCTCGGGTGGGGCTGTGTGTGCCAGGAGGCTGTCTCAGCCCGGGCTGACACACAGCAGGGTGAGGTGAAGAGGGTGACGGAGGTAATGGGACGGAGACAAAGGGAGAGGGAGGGAGGGAAAGAAGACTAACACCGGGGCTTGTTCCATTAAATATGAGAGCAGCAGCAAGTGCAGAATCCAGGAACACCGTCTGGTGTTCAAATCCAAAAGGTTTCTGAGTTATGTAGACGCATTCCAAACTTGCCTGTAGTCAGCACATGTTGAAGCGCTGGTGTGTTTTGGTTCGAGTAATTATTAAGTTATTGCTGGCAATTCCTGCAGTGCAGGAGTATTGGGACCACTCAGTCCAATGCAGGTAAGCAATTGAAGGTGCCAAAGTATTGCGGTACTTCAGACAAGCAGCGCTAGAGCTTAGGGCAGTGTCTTTAGAACCCACATTGTTTTAAAAACAGGCAACGTTTCTCAGTCCTGGCGTCGCAATGAACAAGATGCAGGCACTCCCGTTTAAGGGAATTATGGTAATGGCAGCCCCTCACAGATAAATGTGCTGGGGCACTGGGAGTGAGGAAAAGGGGAGGGAGACAGAGGGGGAGGGAAAGGGGGGGAGAGGGAGACCGAGAGAGAGACAGACAGAGGGAGGGAGACAGACAGTGGGAGGGAGAGGGAGGGAGGGAGAGGGAGACAGAGAGTGAGACAGAGGGAGGGTGACAGACAGGAGGGAGACAGCCAGAAAGAGGGAGACAGCCAGAAAGAGGGAGACAGCCAGAAAGAGGGAGACAGCCAGAGAGAGGGAGACAGACAGTGGGAGGGAGAGGGAGGGAGGGAGAGAGAGACAGAGAGTGAGACAGACAGGAGGGAGACAGCCAGAAAGAGGGAGACAGCCAGAAAGAGGGAGACAGCCAGAAAGAGGGAGACAGCCAGAAAGAGGGAGACCGCCAGAAAGAGGGAGACAGCCAGAGAGAGGGAGACAGCCAGAGAGAGGGAGACAGCCAGAGAGAGGGAGACAGCCAGAGGGAGGGAGACAGACAGTGGGAGGGAGAGGGAGGGAGGGAGAGAGAGACAGAGAGGGAGACAGCCAGAAAGAGGGAGACAGCCAGAGAGAGGGAGACAGCCAGAGAGAGGGAGACAGCCAGAGAGAGGGAGACAGCCAGAGGGAGGGAGACAGCCAGAGGGAGGGAGACAGCCAGAGGGAGGGAGACAGACAGTGGGAGGGAGAGGGAGGGAGGGAGAGAGAGACAGAGAGTGAGACAGACAGGAGGGAGACAGCCAGAAAGAGGGAGACAGCCAGAAAGAGGGAGACAGCCTGAAAGAGGGAGACAGCCTGAGAGAGGGAGACAGCCTGAGAGAGGGAGACAGCCTGAGAGAGGGAGACAGCCAGAGAGAGGGAGTCAGCCAGAGAGAGGGAGACAGCCAGAAAGAGGGAGGGAGACAGAGGCAGGAGGGAGACAGACAGAGGAAGACAGGGAGAAGGAGGGAGACGGGGAGAGGGAGGGAGAGGGAGACAGAGAGTGAGACAGAGGGAGGGTGACAGACAGGAGGGAGACAGCCAGAAAGAGGGAGACAGCCAGAGGGAGGGAGACAGCCAGAAAGAGGGAGACAGCCAGAAAGAGGGAGACAGCCAGAAAGAGGGAGACAGCCAGAAAGAGGGAGACAGCCAGAGGGAGGGAGACAGCCAGAAAGAGGGAGACAGCCAGAAAGAGGGAGACAGCCAGAAAGAGGGAGACAGCCAGAAAGAGGGAGACAGCCAGAAGGGGGGAGACAGCCAGAGGGAGGGAGACAGACAGAGGGAGGGAGACAGCCAGAGGGAGGGAGATAGCCAGAGGGAGGGAGACAGCCAGAAAGAGGGAGGGAGGGAGACAGAGGCAGGAGGGAGACAGACAGAGGAAGACAGGGAGAAGGAGGGAGACGGGGAGAGGGAGGGAGAGGGAGACAGAGAGTGAGACAGAGGGAGGGTGACAGACAGGAGGGAGACAGCCAGAGGGAGGGAGACAGCCAGAAAGAGGGAGACAGCCAGAAAGAGGGAGACAGCCAGAAAGAGGGAGACAGCCAGAAAGAGGGAGACAGCCAGAAAGAGGGAGACAGCCAGAAAGAGGGAGACAGCCAGAAAGAGGGAGACAGCCAGAAGGAGGGAGACAGCCAGAAGGGGGAGACAGCCAGAGGGAGGGAGACAGCCAGAGGGAGGGAGACAGCCAGAGGGAGGGAGACAGCCAGAGGGAGGGAGACAGCCAGAGGGAGGGAGACAGCCAGAAAAAGGGAGACAGCCAGAAAAAGGGAGACAGCCTGAAAGAGGGAGACAGCCAGAGGGAGGGAGACAGCCAGAGGGAGGGAGACAGCCAGAGGGAGGGAGACAGCCAGAGGGAGGGAGACAGCCAGAAAGAGGGAGACAGCCAGAAAGAGGGAGACAGCCAGAAAGAGGGAGGGAGACAGAGGCAGGAGGGAGACAGACAGAGGAAGACAGGGAGAAGGAGGGAGACGGGGAGAGGGAGGGAGAGGGAGACAGAGAGGGAGACAGAGAGGGAGACAGAGAGGGAGGGCGACAGACAGTGGGGGGGGAGACAGAAAGAGGGAGACAGACGTGGGAGACAGACAGTGGAAGACAGATGGAAGGAGACAGACGGAGGGAGAAGGGAGACAGAGGGAGAAGGGAGACAGAGGGAGAAGGGAGACAGAGGGAGAAGGGAGACAGAGGGAGGGAGAAGGGAGACAGAGGGAGGGAGAAGGGAGACAGAGGGAGGGAGAAGGGAGACAGAGGGAGGGAGAAGGGAGACAGAGGAAGGGAGACAGAGGGAGGGAGACAGAGGGACGGAGGCAGAGGGAGGGAGGCAGAGGGAGACAGGCAGAGGGAGACAGGCAGAGAGAGACAGACAGAGGGAGACAGAGAGGGAGGGAGACAGGGAGGGAGACAGGGAGGGAGACGGAGGGAGGGAGACAGACGGAGGGAGGGAGACGGAGGGAGGGAGACGGAGGGAGGGAGACGGAGGGAGGGAGACGGAGGGAGGGAGAGGGAGTCAGAGGGAGTCAGAGGAAGGGAGGGGGAGACAGAGGAAGGGAGGGGGAGACAGAGGAAGGGAGGGGGAGACAGAGGAAGGGAGGGGGAGACAGATGGAGTCAGTGGGGGACAGAGGAAGGCAGGGGGAAACAGAGGAAGGGAGAGGGAGACAGAGAGGGAGAGGGATGGAGACAGGGAGTGAGACAGGGAGGGCGACAGAGGGAGGGAGAGAGAGAGAGACAGACAGAGGGAGACAGAGAGGGAGTGAGTGAGACAGAGGGAGAGAGAGGGAGAGAGCTAGAGAGAAGGAGGGAGACAGAGAGAAGGAGGGAGAGAGAGAGAGAGAGAGAGAGAGAGAGAGAGAGACAGAGACAGAGAGAGAGAGAGAGAGAGAGAGACCGAGAGAGAGAGATGTGTGTATGCCGGGTCTGGTGGCTCAGTGGACGAAGGCGTCCGCTGCAGGGACCTGTGATCAACCTCATGGTAAGAGTTTTTTTTGTTGCTCTAGCCCCGCCCCCTACCCCACTGACCCCGCCCCACCGGTGCGGCCCTCGGACACAAACCACACTATAATTTTGGCCCCCGAGAGAAAGTTTGTGAGTACCCATGGTCTAGAGCCTCCAGAGAGTTTCAGTTTATTAGCCAGATAGCGAGGAGAGGAGGAGTGCAAGGCTTTGTGGGTGATGCAGGCAGTCTTGTAGATAGATCTTGGGAAGCCAGCGGAGGGTGGATAACATGGGTGTGAAGTGGTCGCTTCTTTTGGCCCCATAAATGAAACAAGCTGCTGAATGGAGAACAGACTTAAGGGGGGACAGGTGGGATGTGGGGAGGCCAGTAAGAAGAGAATTGCAGTAGTCCAGTCTGGAGAGGACAGGAGTGACACCTAGTGGCTGGTCACAGTATGGAATGGTCTGTGTTTCTGGATTAAAGAACGGATGTTGAACAGCATTGACCCCTGGTGGTCAGTTGGTGTGTGGCAGTGAAAGAACAGCAACTTTACTCATACGCCCAGTTTGCTATTGAAGTTATCTGTCAAGGCGAGAGAAGTTGAAGGCTTCTGAGGGAGCGAAAGACATTTGAGAAACTTTGCACCACCTGTAAATCCAGTTCTAAACATACTTAAAAAATATATGAGAAAGCTTAGAAATTGCTGAAAGTGATTATGCATCCTGTTGATTGGTCTGACCTCTGCTCCTCTTGCCCCTCCAGGTCTCAGTCGGATGCCCGGTGATGGGTCTGATAGCGTCAGGCATGGCCAACAATTCATCCTTCCATTACTGCGACAGTGAGGACTTCAAGATCCCCATCTACACGACCTGCTACGTGGTCACCTTCATCATTGGCTTCACTTCCAACATAGTGGCGCTCTACGTCTTTCTACGCATCCTCCCCAGCAAGGCCCCCAGTTCCATCTTCATGACCAATCTTGCCATCTCAGATATGCTCTTCACCTTGACCCTGCCGCTGCGTATTGACTATTATCAGAGGAAGGAGGGCTGGATCTTTGGCGACCCCATGTGTGGTATCAGCATATATGCTTTTTACGTGAACATGTATACTAGCATTCTCTTCCTCACCGCGGTTAGCATCTCCCGCTACGTGGCTGTGGTTCACCCTATGAAGGCTAGGCGGGTCTTCAACTGCAGAAGGTGTGTGGTCATTTCTATCGCAATATGGGCTCTGGTCTCTTTTTTGACGTCGCCATTCCTAGTTTCCAGGTCGTACTCCGTGAACGAAACCATAAAATGTTTTGAGCCACGGAACCCTACATACCTGGGGCGTGTGCTGATCATGAACTACTCTGGCTTGGTGATTGGGTTCCTCCTGCCGTTTATAGCCATCACAGTGTGCTACATCTGCATCATTCACAAACTTCGGGGGGTCACGAAGGAACTGGGGGAGAACGGGCCCCGCCGGCGACGTTCGGTGGCCCTGGTGAGCGTGGTCCTCACCGTCTTCCTCTTCTGCTTCTTCCCATACCATGTGGTCAGGACAGTTCACCTCCACTTTGCATCCACCTACCAGAGCGACTGTACGGTGACCACCCGTCTGCAGAAAATTGTGGTCCTGAGTCTGTGCATGGCAGCCTCCAACAGCTGCTTCAACCCTCTTCTGTACTATTTCGCTGGCACCAGTTTTCGGCGCGCCCTCAAAAAGTCCTTCCGCAACAGCAGGTCTGTCTCGTTCAGGAAGTCGGTCCCACATAGCATGTTGGAGGCAACACCAAATGTTGAGAACTCTCTGTTTGTGTGTGAGGACCAGACGGCTGCAGTCCAGAAATGAGACCTGCATCTCTCTCATGGAACAGATGCCAAAGGTTTGGGAAGGGGAACAGAATCCACACAACTTTGAAAGTTCAAGAGTCCACAAGGGTGAGGCTGGATGGTTCTGGGGCGAAGGTTACTATGTAGCAGATACATCAACATGACTCATAGGCGTAGCTCTACTTTATTGTAAAGGAGGCCATTGAGAAACCAAATGCCTTGAGTGACACCTGGGCAGATGAGGACTTGATTAAATATGACAAACTGTCTGGAACCAGTAAATGTGACTGCACTGATGTTTGTACTGTGTTCCCGGTTCGTCAATACATTTTTTTAAATATGTATATTTAACAGACTGATAGGGAAATGGAAATTACGTATGTGGGACTTAAACCCAAAGAAACAGGCTTGAGGAAGCAGAAAAGTTACTTGCAAATCGTGTGGATATGGAGCAACCAATGCTTTTAAATTGAGAGCTATGTAAAGAAAAGGCAGCATTTATTTTTGTAAAGGCAGCACTTTTTCTGCATGACAGTATGCAGTTTATGTTAAATTTACAAGTACTGCACTTTGGATAATCATTCAGTGACGTCGGAACTTTCAATGTATAGATTGCATACATATCTGGATGAAGGACGTCTGCCTATAGGGGGAGGATGGACATCATGGGAATATTTTGTATGAAAAATAAATACAACTATTTATAACAAAGATTTTCTCCTGGAGGTGAAGGCCAGAGAAGGAGATATATGTGTTTTAATATATATGTTCTTGTAAATAACCCTTAATATCTATTATGTTTTGAATACCGTTTGATACAAATAAAAATAACAAACAATGTTGATTCCCACACTTTAATTGCCTTACCTAATTCAAAAGGGTAAAACTCTAGGTGTCACCTTTGACTCAGGCCTTCGTTTTGATAATGAATTAAAGAAATCATCCAATATGGCAAATGTTATCCATCATTGCTCAGGGGAAGAGGGCCAGTCTTGGAATCCAGACTGGGAACAGAGCTTGCAAGAGTGTTTCCCTGATGGACACTGCAGCAAAGCCCACCGAAAGACCTCAAAACAGACTCCAGCAAGGGTGGAGTCCAGCAGCCAAACTCAGTCTCAGGCTTACCAGACAGACCCACAGCAGACTGACCCCCAAAGCCCTGATTGGTAGCCCTTGGAACCAACAGTAAAATTAAAAATCTGGCAGGGAATTTGGGGGGAATATTACAGTCTCACAAGTGAATAATCTAATGAGGGACACATTGTCTTATTTGGAGGGGTGCTCTTGTGGGGTTTGGGGGATTGCGCTGTGTCGATGGTTTCATTATGAGGTTAACCAAAAACCAATGAATTTATTACATCTAAACAAATCCAGGGTCAGATTTACAAGGAAGTGCCACGCTGCAGCACTTTCAAAGCACAGGAATGCCACATATTTACAATAATATGTCGTGCTCTCCCCGGCGCCTGCGCAGGCACCCTTGCACCATGGTGCGTGGATGCCTGCGTCATGGGGAGATGTTCGTGCATCGTTTTATGTTTCATTGCTGGCTCTTAGCCAATGCTGTACGGAGGGGCAGGGCCAAGGCATGAGGGGTTAGGAGGAGTCCTATGTGCACTTCCTAAGTGCTCATGTGTATTTGGCCGGACGTCTCAGGCTGACCGAAACACACATGTGCACTTAGGTTTCTCCAACCCGGCTAGATTGAGCAGCCGGGCTGGAAAACCCCCCCACAGACTCCCTGGTCTGAGCGGTCTTTCTAGCCCGCTCAGGCCAATCCCTGCACTACTCTGCAGCACGGGATTGGATGGGAGTCTGTTCCAGGGGCTGCTGGGACCCAGGAAGAGGAGAGGTGGTGCGACGCGATGTTGAAGGTGGCTAAATGTAAGTTTTTTAAATCTTTTATTTGAAATGAAATGAAATGAAATGAAATGAAAAAGGAACTTAATTAAGCGCACTGTGGCCAAGCGGCTTCCTGGCGCTGGGGGGGAAAAGGGGGAAAAAAGGGGGGGGGGGGGAAGGGAAAGGGGAGGGAAGGGAAAAACGGATTCAGCACTGCAAACGATGGAACTAACCAGGGAAGGCCTGAAGAAAGAGAAAAGTTTTTAATGCTTTTCGGAAAGCCGGGTAAGTAGGAATTGATCGGATGGAGAATGGGAGGCTATTCCAATACTGAGGGGCCAGAACCGAGAAACGTTATTTCTAACACCCCCTTGCGCTCCCCCCCGCTGTGTTCCCTCCACCTGCCCTACCACCCTTTGTTTGTGGCGGCCGCCACAGAAGACACTTACTACAGGCCTGAGGGCAACCATGAAGGAACTGGAAGAACCAGGCAAAACACGGCCACAGTTTTAAAGCTCTTACTTCAGGGCGTCCATGTTGGAACTGGGAGAACCAGGCAGCACACAGCCCGGACACAAGGCGGGTATAAGCAGGCATTGAAAGGTGTCAGAGTCTGACACAATGATCTATTGGACCACCCTTGGCCCTGATTGAGGGTCTGCAGCCTCCAGTCCTAGTCGAGAAGTTGCTGGCCACCTCCGTCCCTCCAGCTCGGCTCACAACCCACCTTCTGCAGTGACCACAGTTGCCAGCCCTACCTCTAGTAAAGATAGAGTTGTAGGCATGAGCCAGCCAGCAGGGTTGAGGCAGGCACCGCCTTCTTGGCAGCGTGAGTCCAGTCCCCAGGTAAGAGGGAAGAAGGGTCCCTGAGATGCAATGCCCCCCCCCCGTCTGCAGCAGATGGTTTTCTTCCTCGTGGACATGGTTGCTTCTTCCTGGCGATCCCCTGTTTGCTGTCAAGGACGCCTTTCAGGAAGGAAAGCTGGCTCTGCAAAGAATTCAAGTCGTTGATCCCAAAATAAAACAAGCATTTGCAATGCAATGGGTCTCGCATTTACGCAAGACCTATTGCATTGCAAATGGGAGTGCGGGGGCTGAGAAGGCACGATGAACAGGAGTGGGGGGCGGGAGAGAAGGCACGGACTGTGGGAGGGGGGCACAGGAAGAAAATAGTGCTCATGCAATACGAAGTAAAAGGGCCAGTAGCCATGGAAGGATAAAAATGACGACATAGCTGTCATAAGGAGGGACTAACAGTCTATAAACCAATCGGAAGGCAGCATTTAGAAAGGACAAAGACACAAGCCAATGAAAAAGTGGGTGGGGGAGTGGGCGTGGCTTCTCCCCCGTACTCTACTACTACAGATCAACCCCAGAGCAGCGCTTGTGCGCTGGCTCAGGGCTCGATCTAAAAAGGTAAAATATGAATTTGAAAACCTTTCAAAACATGTTTTCTTCAGATGTTAGGAAACAGTTGAGTCAGGCCCATAAAAATACACTGTACTAATTTACCCCTTTTTTTTTATATGTGCCTGTCACTTGTGCAGCAGCAGGCAGATAAGGATGTTTTGTTGTTCTCAAAGGGGGGATGCAGGGATCAGACTTGCAGATTTGAATTTTAAGCCCCCCAGGACACCACTCACATGGTGGACCCGTAAGCCTTACGTTTAAAGGGAAAAGAAAATACGAGTTCCATCATTCAACGCGCCGCTGGCAAGGCCAAGATACCAAGAAGGACTGTGAATAAGTTACAAGGCTGGCAGGCGCGGTTTCAAAGCTTTCTCCGGGGAGAGCAGGATTGCGACATAACTCACTTTTATTACAAGAGGTCCTTCTCCATCTTTGTGTGACCATCTCACAGCGATCAGGGGTGATGCTGGACACTTGAGCCAGGTTCAAGAGATGGTATTAAGTATGACAGATCTGATGACATAATATTCATATATGAAAAGGTATTCCAGTACTTTGAACCCGTGATGTGAAGAGTTGACTCAAACCTCGAGGATGGAAGCTAGAATCTTGGCTGGGCCTACTCTGCCTTTCATCCGAGAACAAGCAGAACATTGCTTTTGATCGTGCACTC
Source organism: Lissotriton helveticus (assembly GCF_964261635.1). Lineage (NCBI taxonomy): Eukaryota > Metazoa > Chordata > Amphibia > Caudata > Salamandridae > Lissotriton > Lissotriton helveticus. The sequence continues at coordinate 33,728,258 of NC_136073.1, forward strand.
CCAGGTGATGTCACTGGAAAAAGAATGACCCGACCTCAGGACTAATTTAGCAATGTACTGTGTTCTGTGAACCTAGTCTTGGGTCACTACATTTGCACAAAAGAACCAGATCACAGTAGTTTAGATGCCGAAAAACTGTCGATCGCGGGACCTAAATTTCGCATAAGCAAGCTGAAAAAAAAATTACATTGAAAATTAACATATTTGAAATTAACATATTTAAAATTAGCCTATGTGTGGGTTATGAAGATGAAAAGGAAAGGATAAGCCTTTTACAGTGACTCGCGAGACTAATGCCTTTGACCAGTCCATGTATTATTGCCAAGGTCACTTTTCATTCTGAAATTTTATAGGTGTTTGTAGACCATTACATTGCACAATTAGGGTATTTCTAATGTTTACCTCATTACATGGACACAACCTTCTTGTACTGCTTAGAATGACGTGTCACTCAATGTGTAGCACATATGAGATTGAAATTTCATGGATAATAAGTACCGGAAAGAATCAAATGTCACACATAGTCAAAATCAGTACTTGTCAGCTATGCATTTGGACAAAGGGGCCTATTAGGATGGCGGACAGACCTGCGTCCGTCCGCCACCCCAGAGGTGGAGGGACCGTCCGCAAGGACAGCGGCGGTCCCTCCGTTGGAATTAGGATGTGACGCCAACCTGGCGGTCACATCCTGTAACTTCACCCTGGTGGTCACATCCTGTAACTTTAATATTGCGGCGGGTGCTGCTTCAAGCAGCACCCGCCTCAATGTTAAAACTGCATGCATTGCATTTGTATGCACAAAGCGGCAGGCACCGCGCGGTGCCTGCCGCTTTGTGAATGCAAATGCAGGGGGGTACCATAGGTACCCCCATGTGCACCCCCACCCCCCTTCACCCTGGGGCCCCCAAGGGCCCTCCAGAAGCAAAGGTCCACATGCTTGTCCACGGCGGAAAAACCGCCACGGAAAATCATGTTTACACATGCTTCCTAATTTGGCTGGCGGTGTCTTGCAGACACCGCCACCAAATAGCAGGCTACACCCCGCAGATCAGCGGCGGACAGACCTGCCGTCCGCCGCTGATCCTACCGCCATCCTAATCTGGCGGGGGGTCTTTGTAGCCACCGCAGCGGTGAATCCGCATCCTCCGGGCCGGCGGTTGCTTCCGCCGGCCCGGAGGATGCGGATTCACCGCAATCATAATCGGCCCCTAAGTTTGGGCGGTGAACTCCACTCCATTTGCGGAGTTTTCCACACTCCACGTTACGCGGACCTCATGGAGTTCCGAACAGTTCTGCGGTGCGTAGCAGAGCAGAATTTTTTCCTAGTTTGCGATCGTCAAGGTCAAGTTGACGAGCGTGGAAAATCAACCTCCCAACGAGATTTCTCAGGTGGTTGGATTTCTCATTGCGGGTGGTCGCTTACGCTCACTACGGATTGCATTGAGAAACTGTCCATTCGCGTTGAGAAAGCTGCTGCTCAAGTAAAAAATCTACTCGAGCAGCAGGAAGGAAGCAACGCATGCTTGCGCTGTGCATGGTGCCGTTCGCGATGATTGCACAGTGCAAACAAACACCCGGCGCTGAAAATCACAGTGAAAGACATTTATCTAACGCACACCGCCACTTGCAGTGCTCTGCGTAGCGCAGCAGAGTTTTTATTGCATTTCGCGGAGTTCCGTGTAGCAGAACTCTGAAAACTCTGCCCAGGCTTAATTGGGAGCTTAGGCCAGGAATGTTCTCCGTCTGAAGCAGAGAGCAGAGTCTACTCAGGTTTGATTCTGGAAATCCTGATGCTCTTTGAAGGGCCAACCACAGCAGATTAAACAAAGGGCCCGTCATCCCACAGACCTCCTGCCTCCAGTCTCTACTGCCCCAGAGCAGCAGTCTGGAGACGGACCAAGCCTCAGAGCTGGGAGCTCAAAAGAAATCCTTCACCTAAGCTGACTTTTGGAACTTGCTTCTTGTTCATTTAAGGTCCAACCCTTCTCTAGTGTCCTTCAGGTGATCTCTAAAAGCAAGATTGAAACTATCATCTTGTGGCTGTAGCCAACCTCACTCCCTTCCTCCTGAATCCCTGCTCTGCCATGGAGTAAATACTGTTTCTGGTTGTTTTTTTAGGAAATCAATCAAATACCCCTTTGGCGCTGTAGTGCTATGCAAATGTTAAACAAACAATAAATATTCATGTTGCACAGAAACAGTCCATTGGGTCTCAACTAAAGGAACAGCCATGACTAGAAATCTATATCAAGGCTGGTGCTGACAAGGTGAGGCCAAGCCTTGGGAACATCAAAACTCAAGCATGAAGAACGGCACTCAGCGACACATGAGAGCCAAACAGAAACTCTGTTTCAGAAGTGCTCCGGTACTGTGACTACCCCTGGTTGGTGAACAGCACGCAGCAGCTGATGAAAGCCAATCAAAAACTCTGTCTCAGATATGCTCCGGCACTGTGACTACTCCTGGTTGTTGAAGGAGCATGCAGTGACCACTGAAAGCCAATCAGAAACTCTGTCTCAGATCTCTGTCTCAGATATGCTCCGGCAGTGTGACTACTCCTCGTTGGTGAACAGCACGCAGCAGCCGATGAGAGCCAATCAAAAACTCTTTCTCAGATATGCTCCGGCACTGTGACTTCTCCTGGTTGTTGAACAGCATGCAGTGACCAATGAAAGCCAATCAGAAACTCTGTCTCAGTTATGTTCCAGCACTGTGACTACCTCTGGTTGGTGTACAGCATGCAACAACCGATAAAAGCCAATCAGAAACACTGTCTCAGATATGCTCCCCACTGTGACTACTCCTGGTTGTTGAACAGCACGCAGTCACCACTGAAAGCCAATCAGAAACTCTGTCTCAGATATGTTCTTACACTGTGACTACTCCTGGTTGGGGAACAGCACGCAGCGGCCAATCAAAGCCAATCAGAAACTCTGTCTCAGATATGCTCCACACTGTGACTACTTCTGGTTGTTGAACAGCATGCAGTGACCACTGAAAGCCAATCAGAAACTCTGTCTCAGATATGTTCTTACACTGTGACTACTCCTGGTTGGGGAACAGCACGCAGCGGCCAATCAAAGCCAATCAGAAACTCTGTCTCAGATATGCTCCAGCACTGTGACTACTCCTGGTTGGTGAACAGCACAGAGCAACCGATGAAAGCCAATCAGGAACTCTGTCTCAGATATGTTCGCACACAGTGACTACTCCTGGTTGGGGAACAGCACGCAGCGGCCAATGAAAGCCAACCAGAAACCCTGTCTCAGATATGCTCCAGCACTGTGACTACTCCTGGTTGGTGAACAGCACAGAGCAACCGATGAAAGCCAATCAGGAACTCTGTCTCAGATATGTTCGCACACAGTGACTACTCCTGGTTGGTGAACAGCACAGAGCAACCGTTGAAAGCCAATCAGAAACTCTGTCTCAGATATGTTCGCACACAGTGATTACTCCTGGTTGGGGAACAGCACGCAGCGGCCAATGAAAGCCAACCAGAAACTCTGTTTCAGATATGCTCCAGCACTGTGACTACTCCTGGTTGGTGAACAGCATGCAGTGACCACTGAAAGCCAATCAGAAACTCTGCCTCAGATATGTTCTTACACTGTGACTACTCCTGGTTGGGGAACAGCACGCAGCGGCCAATCAAAGCCAATCAGAAACTCTGTCTCAGATATGCTCCACACTGTGACTACTTCTGGTTGTTGAACAGCATGCAGTGACCACTGAAAGCCAATCAGAAACTCTGTCTCAGATATGTTCTTACACTGTGACTACTCCTGGTTGGGGAACAGCACGCAGCGGCCAATGAAAGCCAACCAGAAACCCTGTCTCAGATATGCTCCAGCACTGTGACTACTCCTGGTTGGTGAACAGCACAGAGCAATCATTGAAAGCCAATCAGGAGCTCTGTCTCAGATATGTTCAAACACAGTGACTACCCATTGTTGGGGAACAGCTGACAACATCACAGCGAAACACTCAGCGAACCACACAGCCAAAGGGGAAATGTGGGCAGCCCTAGACTCACACCTTGGAGCATATAGACCCCCTTAAACCTACAAACCCCCCTCAGGCCAACAAAGGCCAGGGCTCAACCGCACCCCCTCCCCCCCTTCTACCCCCTTCTACCCCCTTCTATCTCTCTTCTTTCTTCTTTCTCTCTCAGCCAAGAGAATTTAGGGGCAAACGCAACAACGCATCACCTGCCACACAAATCAACAATCAGCACCAAATGTAACTACATACAACAAATGCCTTGAGATCATATGTCTTTGCCCCTGCAAAACTACTGTACTGTATTGTATTATTGTATTATACTTGTAAAATCAATAAAATAATTTTGAATTAAAAACAAATTCGTTATTAAATATGCTCCACACTGTGACTAGCCCTGGTTGGTGAACAGAGTGCAGCAACCAATGAAAGCCAATCAGAAATCCTGCCTCAGCTATGGTCCCATACTTTGATATCCCCTGGTTGGTGAACAGCATGCAATAATTGATACAAGGCAATCAGAAACTCTGTCTCAGATATTATCAGACACTGTGACTACCCCTGGTAGCTGAACAGCACACAGCGACCGATAATAGCTAACCAGAAACTCTGTCCCAGAAAAGCTCCCACACTGTGACTACCCCTTGTTGGTGAACAGCATGCAACGTCTGATGAAAGCCAATCAGAAAATCTGTCTCAGATATTCTCCCATAATGTGACTACCCCTGGTTGGTGAACAGCATGCTGCATCTGATGATAGCCAATCAGAAACTCTGTCTCAGATATGCTCCCGCATGGTGACTATCCCTGGCTGGTGAACAGCAGGCAGAAACCGATGTAAGTCAGTCAAAAACTCTGTCTCAGATATGCTCCCACACTGTGTCTACCCCTGATTGGTGAACAGCAGACAGCAACCAATGGAAGCCAATCAGAAAACCTGAAGCTGCAGAAGGGTGATTTGTAAGGCAATAGGTCTGGCTTGCTTGAGTTGTGTTTGTTTTTATTGTGCTGGGCGTATGTTGTGTGATCCGTTTGGAAACTCAATAAGAAAACACACATACAAGGAACCATAACCACACAGATCACACCTAGGTGTAAATACACACACACAACACACATACTGAGACACTTGCAGTCAGCCAACACAAATGGCGGCACATGCAGAAACAGAGGGGCATTTGCAATATGTGTAGAGTGATGGAGCGATGGCTGTGTAGTTGAATACAAGAATACCAGATGGTTGGATGGTTGGGTTGGAGTTGTTGCAGACAGTGGTGTTTGGGTGCATGCATGAGTGTGATAGCAGCACTGGATGGTAGCAAGAGAATGGATGGATGAAAGTTTGTTTGTGGGATGATGACAGCATGCGTGGGTGTTGGTGGGAGGATCTTCTTGTGTGAGGGGGAATGGTGTGAAGATATGAGTGGTCATGTATGGTTAGGTTTGTGTAGAGGGGTAGATGAATGTCTGTTGATGGAAGGATATTAAGGTTAAGTGTGAGGGTGGATAATTGTGAGTAGAAGGGTGAGTAAACTGATTACTGTACGTGGCTAGAAGGGTGCATAGGTGAGGGTAGAAGGATACATGCAAGTCATTTATTGGGAGAAGAAAGGGATTCCCCTTATGAAAATGATCTGCAAGTGAGTAATAAATCTATATATATAAAAACAAAAGTATGTCCGTTTGTCATTTATGCATTACTACACCATTCATCCGATCGGCATAACATTTTGGGAAGTTGTTGAGTACACTCCCGCGAAGGTTTCTGGCTAAAAAAAAAAAAAGAAAAAAGAAAATTGTTAATAGTCGTTGAGTACACTACCGCGAAGTTTTCTGACAAAAAAAAAAAAAGTTAAATATTGGCCCCCCCGCCACCCAGGGCCCTCATAATCTTTCCAATACTGAACGTTTACACTTTCCGGTGCGGCTCGCTTTTGCAATGACCATCAACAAAGCACAAGGACAATCGCTGCAAGTGTGTGGACTAGATTTGGAGAATCCGTGCTTCGCAGATGGACAACTGTATGTGGCCAGCTCACGCGTAGGAAAACCTTCTGATTTATTCGTCTACGCACCAGACGGAAAAACAAAAAATATCGTGTATCCACAAGCACTCGAATAAAAAAACAGAAGTAAAACAACATTTTCAAATGTTTTCCATATTAAAATGAATAAGTTTCAATAAAAATGACACAATGTAAACTGAATGTTATCATAACAATTTTCCTTACATTTCCTTTCTTCTGAGATCGCAGCAACGCGCGACGGGTAAGCTAGTATTTTATAAACAAGAAATCCAAATATGCTCTGACTTTAGGTATGACAAACATAACATTACAATTTGCCTGCCTGGATGGCTTTCCAAGCCTTATTGGCTCAGGGCTGGCAGCTCGGCGTGCCAGCTGTTTCCTGTGCACTTGCACCACTGCCACTCTCCACAGACTGTAGTCACATGCAAAAATGTTTGTAGTTACAGGACAAACTGACAATACTTTATCGTTTACGTTTACGAAGGAAGTAAAGTAAAGTGCTTTTGCACAAGGTACTTTGGGGTGAATGAGCCTGACTATCTCCAGAATGTGTAACTTATTTTATTCCATCCAGGGATAAAATATGGAAGGGATGCCAGTGCAGAAGACCACTTACAACCTCAGGAGAACATCTGTGGAACATGATGAAAGAAACTATGCAGCCAACCACAAATCCAAGCTAGGGAAAATGGCCATCAGAAATATTTAGGGGCTTATTTATGAGTCCTTGTGTCACTTTTGCGCCGCCGGTGCTTCACTTTTTGTCACGCACCAGCAGCGTAAACAATGTGCCTTGTTGCACCATATTTACAAAGTGATGCATCTAGGTAGATGCGTCACTTTGTAAACCCCTGCGCCACATTGTACCTGAGCCAGGTATAATGTATGCGGGGGGCGTTCCGAAGCAAGAAAGAGTCATAGAAGTGACGCAGTGAAATCTATAAGATTTCACGGCATCACTTCTAGGACGCAAATGTGTCAGTCAATTACGCCTGTCTCATGGCAGGCGTAAGACTGACGCAGGCACATTTCGCAGGGGAGTTGCCCATGTGTAATGACCCATTGCTAGAGTTGCGTCACTATTGTGACACACTCCAGCAATGCGTCATTTTTGCGCCTACAAATATGTCAGAAATACTGACGTATCTGTAACTCCTTGGGACACGATGCGTCATACTGTAAATATGATGCATCATTGGTGTTGCAAGGAGGGCGCAATGAAAAGTGAAGCATCCCTGTTTTCTCGCAGCGATGCGTCACTTTTCATAAATGAGGCCCTTAGAGTTTAGTGGACCACGTACTCCAACAAAAACATGGTGGAATACAATGTCTTCCTACATCACGGTTCCCACGCTCTATTTAGAGCGGGGCGCTCCAACCTTCTGTGTGATAAGACTCACTTATGTACGATGAAAATCATTGCGAATACTAATATTATTAGTGCTATGAAAGTGACTACATCAGACAAGATTACATTAGTGGTCACCATATGCAAGAATACCAGCAGCGATCACCTCAGTGCCACATTGCCAGCGGTAATATAAAAAAGGGAATGTGGAATGCCTCTGCGTAGGTGATACAAGCCAGTCACAGCTGCAGTGACACTGGCACAATGTGATATATCACAAAAAAAAACAACTTCAAATGTATTTTGGAAATTCAGACATTTTTTCACAAACATCAGCGTCTGAGTTCTGAAAATCCACACATTTTCATCTTGAATTCACAGTTTTTGCACACATATTAACCCCTTCGATGCTGGCCCGTTTCCGCCACTGGGCGGTAAACAAACGAACAGGGCGGGGCCGTGACGAACCCCAGCCGTCATCCGCACACGAGCACCGCGGAGCGTGACGGCTGGGGTTCGTCACCAGCATGCAAGGGGTTAATTCAAACAAGCAAAAGGTTTATACTTATTATGCTGGGCTGCACTCAAGAGAGCTACTTACAAGTTGCTGAAAAGCTACCAGAAGCTCATGAGCTACTCTTTGGAAAAGCCTGATTTAGAGTTTGGGCAGCTGCCATGTTTCTGACAGTGGACCTTACACTGGCTCTGCCACCAGAAACCTTTGCCATACAGCCGGACTTTGGGCCATCAAAAAAATGTCCAGCCTATCAAAAGCAGCCATTCTGACACAACTTTATTCTGTTGGAACCATTGGGGAAAGCCTGATGGTACTTGATAAGAAAACAAAGTAATAACCCTAACATACTGTTAAAAAACCTCTAGATTGTTAGGACCATTTGTATTTGGTTTTTTAATGAAAAACACTTGCTTTGGAAGTTTGTTTTTGAAAACCCAGAAACTTTTCTGTTCAGGTACAGTGAACATGGTGCCTGAAAAGCAAAGCTTCAGTCCCTTCAGTGGAGTTGTGGTGATGGCTCTGCTGAAGGGGCAGAAAAATCTGCCTTTGTGGCAGAGATCCGTAAATGCAGTGGGCTGCACTCCTCCAGGGGAGCAGCGAAGATCCCTCCGCACCTGGCGGAATAGAGTGTAGCCTGCCAAACAACAAATAAGCCCCAGATCTTGTTATGACAGACTTCCACCACACAAAGATGATTGTAGAGCATCTCCTTCGGTTGTATGACATTACAACGCATGCTAATACATCGCATGCCATTACATCGCGGTTTTTACAGCGCAAGTCGTTACAACGACTTGCGTTGTAGGGCGCTGGACTTTGGAGTAGTATAGTTTACTATTCCAACTCCAGTATACATACAGTAGGGAAGGTGTTGGATAGTAAATTATACTATTCCTTGTCCTAGAGCGCCATCCAGTGCAAGTCGTTGTAACGACTTGCGTTCTAAAACCCGCTATGTAATGGCATCGCGATGTAACGACCGCGTTGTAAACGATGTTTCCCTCTCCTTCATATACAAAAAGCACCAATCCCACAAAGTGACCGTAAAAAAAAGCTTAGTGCGGACAAAAAGGCACCAAACCATCAAACCCTAGCATGTAACATTGTCCACAGTGATCCCCACTCAATAAGGTTGATGACATGTACCCCAGCAACAAGCCAGTGTCCGAGCACGAACCAGACTATGAACAAGAGTAAGTGTGGAACAGCAGGACTGCACATGGAACGCTACAATGTGCCTAGATTTGTGACGTTCTGGGAATTCACAAAAGTTTAATATGCAAGTATTTCTTCAGACCATCCCTGGCCTCAAGTTTGTTTTCCAACCTGTTGATAATTCCTGACATTTCTTAGAGGACCAGGAGCAATGATGCCGTCCATGGGTTCAGCTTAAGTTTCATATTTACCATTCAGTTTTGAATTTTCTTAAGGGAAGGGGTTAAGCTTTCCGGGATCACAATTTTTCTCTTGGTGTAGGTTCACAGAGTGGATCAAGTATCATCTGGTCTTTTTTGACAATGTCTTAGAGATCTCTAAATTTCACATTTTCTTCCTACAGATTAGCACGAGAAGGGGGCAGGGATCAGCTACGGTCTGTAGAAGGAAGACCAAAATATCACATCTAAAAACATTTGTGAGATCTCTGTCAGATTCTGAAATCGAAGACTAACTATAAGAATTTTAACAATAGAAAGGCAGTGATCTAAGGCAATGCTTCTTGTTTTCATTTCAATCTTTTTTTATCTCCCAGAAGACAAAAAACATACTCACCCCAGATCCTCGAACTATACAACCTGAAGCACTAAGGGCCTCATCACGAGATCCCTGGAGTTTGGGAGCAGCTCCTCCTGCTTGATGTTGCTGACGTGCTTACTCATCTTCTCTTAAACTTCCATCTAACAGGGAAACATCTTCAGCCCTCATTACTAGTCGAGCAAAGCTTTTATTTAAAACAAAGGAAAACCATCAGAACCAACCCATTAAAAATATTGCCTCTAAGGGTAAGCTAACCCAGCCTCTGCATTCCTTCAAACAAATATCACAAAGTGGATTTATGGATCTGGTCAAGGCAAGCAGGCCTGCCGGCAGCCCTTCTGACCGTCGCTCACAACAAATTTTCAGGAACATTATTTAGCTACCTCTGCTGCCACACCATTAAGAAGAATCATCAATAATTCCTTAACTACTGGAATCTTTCTAGAGGACCTGAAAAAGGAATACATACGCCCATTAATAAAGAAAACATACCGGGAGCTGCTTGACCGTGACAAATACAGACTGATTACAAATGGACCTTTCCTGGGCAAACTGATAGAAAGAGCAGCATTCGCCCAGATGTCAAAATTCATTGAAGATAACTCGATACTCTCCAACTTCCAAACAGGATTCCATCCAGGCAGAGGCTCAGTATTTGCCCTCATCACCGTATGGGATGATCTTAAAAACACAATAGACTGGAACGGGGTTGTTGCACTACTTCTCTTAGACCTCTCGGCTGCTTTTGACACGATTGACCATGACACTCTGATACAAAGACTCTATGAAGCCGGCATAGAGGGGGCTGCTCACATCCTACCTAACAGAACTAATGCCATTCATACCCCCTTCCTCATCCAAACTGTACTTCACAAAAGAAGGGGTCCCTCAGGCTCTATCATCTCACCCATGCTTTTCAACACCTACATGAAGTTATTACCTGCAATGATCAATGAATTTCAGCTCACGTGCTGTAAGTGTGCAGATGATACAAAAAACACTCCTTAATTCCTTCCATGCTCATGAAGAGCCTAGCTCGTCATGAGTCAGAGTGGAGCAGTGCTCATAACGAGCTGGGCTCGTTATAACGGCCGCAGCCCGCCCACGTGCGATTGATTCCCCGCCTGTGCGGGAGAATTAATCAGTGGGCGGGGTTGTGACAAGCCCAGCTTGTCATGAGCACAGCTCCACTGTGACTCATGACGAGCTGGGCTTGTCATGAGCACCACGGCGCTGCAGACTCCCCCCCCCCCGCCCCCACCTTCCCCCCGCACCATGGGGGAATTACCCCCACTGCGAAGGGGTTAAACTGGAAAGCCCCAAAGATATTGGAAACTCACGAATTTTCAGTTGCCTCAGAGCCATTGATCAGTGGATGACATGGAGCCATCTCAAACTGAATGCTTCCAAAATGGAAACACTCTTGTGTCGATTGGGAAAATTACGACCCACTCACTGCCTGACCTGATGATCTTGGAACACCACCTAAAGTATCTAATGAAGTAAGAAAAGTTATAATTGCCATGGAATCCAAGCTATCAACAAATGCCCAAGTGAACAAATTAGCAAGATCAAGCTTCATTACTATTAAGACTCTGTGACATATCTCCCCTCGCCTGGTATATTCACGCAAGGTTCAGGCTACCATCTCCCTTGTTCTGGCCAAATTCGATTATGCCAATAGCCTCTACCACGGATCACCTTTAACGACCATGAAAAGACTACAATGGTTTCAGAACTCGGCTGCCAGACTACTCTCACATATAAAGCCGCATGTCACATCTCACCTGCCTTGAAAGCCCTACATTGGCTACCGGTTGCCAGAAGATCCACATTCAAGCTGCTTTGCACCATCCAGAAAGCAATACATGGAACAGGACCACTCTTCATCAGGAATAAAATCACCAAATATATTCAACAAAGGAACTTTCGCTCCAGTTTGGCACCTCGCCTCAAATTCCAACCATACAAGAAAAAAAACGTAGGTGGTACATCTTTCTCTGTTCAAGTAGTCAAACTATGGTACTCCTTACCCCCACACATAAGTTCCACAGTTAACTATCTTATCTTTAGAAGACTTCTTAAGAGTTGGCTCTTCCCTACATGACTACCATGGTCAAACACAAAATTACAGCATATCCCTGTATATATAAGCATTTCTTTTGATTAAATGCATGTATCTAGATATATGTATTTCTTTGTATAAATATGTATAATATTTATGTTTATACATACATAGATATTCTTTAGGTCTGCTTAACAAATGTACATATTACTTATGGTTATAATGTTTTATGCTTAAAATGTATACAGGTCAATGCACAATTTTCATATAAGTTATTTGATTTTATGGTTCTCCATTTATTTATCTATCACAATATGTACATTTTATCATAACGATTTATCTACAATTGCTTTCACTGTTGAATTACTAAAAAATCACAAATAAATTAGCTTGAAGTAAAGCAACACTTGAAAGTCTGGTTTTATTAAACACAACTAAAATCTTGATATATTACCTTCCATATACATGTATACCTTCCATGTACTTATGTATCTATATATGTATTATTTTACTCCTACTGTAAAAAAACAAATTTGAGTCTTCCAATGTACTACCCTATGTTCACCCTATACCTCTCCTCTCTCAATATAACCTCTACCTCCAGTCTACAACTCATCCCAAACCTCATTCTACTACTATGATCTCCCAATAAATATTTTCTAGACTCTTCCCACTTCTATCCCTCCATTATCCCTTTCAATCCAACTAACAAACTCACATGTCCGCCACTGAAATTACCTCATATTTTACTATACTAACCCACCACTAATTCTCCAGGTTCTGGAGTAGCGTGCTACTCACCGAAAAGTGATTTGATGCCTCGTCCGGGATACTAAGTGCTATATAAAACCGATTGCACTTAAGTCTGGACAGTGAACTCCGCTCCTCTCGTGAAGTTTGCACAGTTGTCTGCACTTCGCGCTACGCGGAGCTCGCGGAGTTCTGAAAAACTCTGCTCCGTGTCGAGGAGTTTTTTCCATTCGTCAACATCAAGTGGCGAGCACGAGCGAGGAAAATCCATCTTCCAGCAAGATTTTTCCTCATTCGCGATCGTCAACATCAAGTTGGCGAGCGCGAACGTGGAAAATCAACCTCCCAGCGAGCGGTCAGATTTCTCATTGCGAGTGGTCGTGTATGCTCACGATCGCTCGCGTTAAGAAACAGTCTGTTTGCTTTGAGAAAGCTGTTGCTCAAGTAAAACTCTACTTGTGCTGCAGAAAGAAAGCAGCGCCCGCTGCCATTCACGATGATTGCACACTGCGAACAAGCACCTGCCACTGATAATCACGGCAAACGTCATTTATCTAACACACTCTGCTGCTTGCGGAACTCTGAGTAGTGCGGCTGAGTTTTTTTGCACTTCGCAGAGTTCCGCGTTTCCGCTAAGGCGTAATTACAATTACTATAGATTGACCAATGTGTCTGTCAGGAGGACAATGAGTTTCCTCAAGACGTAGCAGTTATGTACTCAAAAGGCCACTAGGTGTCAGTGCTGCATATGACTCAGCACAACTACACCACTAAATAGACCCCAGTGGCTTCTTTCCCTGAGCACTGTGAATGCTGTTGGAACTTCCAGGGGTCAAGACCGTCAGTGGAATAAAAGTGGCAGCTCCTGCCTGGGTGGCACAGCCCACCGAGCACACTGGCACAGATACTGGCAGAAAGAGAGGGCGTTCAGTTGTTGAAGGGGTGCAACTTTCATTCCACTCGCGGTGCATGAATTATTCAAACACTGAGAGCTCTGAGGAGGAAAGACAGGGACGTGTGCGCTTTACTGTAACTAGCGGGTGGCAGCGCCAAACAATTCCTGTTCCTGCCACACATGGTTGTTGGGAAGTGACTAGTGCCAAAGTCCCTAAAAGGAAGCGCTGATCTGACGTGTTCAGTTAGGTAAAGGGGGTTTCCACCTCATAAAACAAAGCAAGCTGAATTTATACACAGTGCCCCTCGTCCTTCTAACCGTAACTCTGTAAAAACACTACACAGCCTTCCTTTCTTAACGACTCACGCCTGTGGCCTTTTACACGTCATGGAATTTATAGAAATTCCCTTCAGGAAGTGCTATATTTTATTGGGCTGACAGAAGGAGTACAAAGAGCGCCTTGTGCCCTGGGTGTCTCGTGCCAGCCTCTTCCGGGGATGAAAGTGTGAAACTAGTCTACAGGCTTAGAACACGCGGGAATGAAAGTGTGAGACTAGTCCACATGTGTGAAATATACTGGAATAAAAGTGTGATACTAGTCCACGCATGTGGAATATACTGGAATGAAAGTGTGATACTAGTCCACACGTGTGGTATATACCGGAATGAAAGTGTGATACTAGTCCACGTGTGAGGAATACACCGGAATGAAAGTGTGATACTAGTCCACGTGTGTAGAATATACCGGAATGAAAGTGTGATACTAGTCCACGTGTGTAGAATATACCGGAATGAAAGTGTGATACTAGTCCACGTGTGTAGAATATACCGGAATGAAAGTGTGATACTAGTCCACGTGTGTAGAATATACCGGAATGAAAGTGTGATACTAGTCCAAGCGTGTGGAATATACAGGTATGAAAGTGTGATACTAGTCCACACGTGTGGTATATACCGGAATGAAAGTGTGATACTAGTCCACGTGTGTAGAATATACCGGAATAAAAGTGTGATACTAGTCCAAGCGTGTAAAATATACCGGAATGAAAGTGTGATACTAGTCCACGTGTGTAGAATATACCGGAATGAAAGTGTGATACTAGTCCAAGCGTGTAGAATATACCGGAATGAAAGTGTGATACTAGTCCACGTGTGTAGAATATACCGGAATGAAAGTGTGATACTAGTCCACGCATGTGGAATATACTGGAATGAAAGTGTGATACTAGTCCACACGTGTGGTATATACCGGAATGAAAGTGTGATACTAGTCCACGTGTGTAGAATATACCGGAATGAAAGTGTGATACTAGTCCAAGCGTGTAGAATATACCGGAATGAAAGTGTGATACTAGTCCACGTGTGTAGAATATACCGGAATGAAAGTGTGATACTAGTCCAAGCGTGTGGAATATACCGGAATGAAAGTGTGATACTAGTCTACAGGCTTAGAACACGCGGGAATGAAAGTGTGAGACTAGTCCACATGTGTGAAATATACTGGAATAAAAGTGTGATACTAGTCCACGCATGTGGAATATACTGGAATGAAAGTGTGATACTAGTCCAAGCGTGTGGAATATACCGGAATAAAAGTGTGATACTAGTCCACGCATGTGGAATATACTGGAATGAAAGTGTGATACTAGTCCACACGTGTGGTATATACCGGAATGAAAGTGTGATACTAGTCCACGTGTGTAGAATATACCGGAATGAAAGTGTGATACTAGTCCACGTGTGTAGAATATACCGGAATGAAAGTGTGATACTAGTCCACGTGTGTAGAATATACCGGAATGAAAGTGTGATACTAGTCCAAGCGTGTGGAATATACAGGTATGAAAGTGTGATACTAGTCCACGCATGTAGAATATACCGGAATGAAAGTGTGATACTAGTCCACACGTGTGGTATATACCGGAATGAAAGTGTGATACTAGTCCACGTGTGTGGAATATACCGGAATGAAAGTGTGAGACTAGTCCACGCATGTGGAATATACTGGAATGAAAGTGTGATACTAGTCCACACATGTGGTATATACCGGAATGAA
This sequence comes from Lissotriton helveticus, assembly GCF_964261635.1. NCBI lineage: Eukaryota > Metazoa > Chordata > Amphibia > Caudata > Salamandridae > Lissotriton > Lissotriton helveticus. The sequence continues at coordinate 33,743,676 of NC_136073.1, forward strand.
AGTGTGATACTAGTCCACGTGTGTAGAATATACCGGAATGAAAGTGTGATACTAGTCCACGTGTGTAGAATATACCGGAATGAAAGTGTGATACTAGTCCACGTGTGTAGAATATACCGGAATGAAAGTGTGATACTAGTCCAAGCGTGTGGAATATACAGGTATGAAAGTGTGATACTAGTCCACGCATGTAGAATATACCGGAATGAAAGTGTGATACTAGTCCACACGTGTGGTATATACCGGAATGAAAGTGTGATACTAGTCCACGTGTGTGGAATATACCGGAATGAAAGTGTGAGACTAGTCCACGCATGTGGAATATACCAGAATGAAAGTGTGATACTAGTCCACGGGTGTGGAATATACTGGAATGAAAGTGTGATACTAGTCCACACATGTGGTATATACCGGAATGAAAGTGTGATACTAGTCCACCCGTGTGGAATATACCGGAATGAAAGTGTGATACTAGTCTACAGGCTTAGAACACGTGGGAAAGAAAGTGTGAGACTAGTCCACATGTGTGGAATATACTGGAATAAAAGTGTGAGACTAGTCCACATGTGTGTAATATACCGGAATAAAAGTGTGACACTAGTCCGCGCATGTGGTATATACCGGAATGAAAGTGTGATACTAGTCCATGTGTGTGGAATATACCGGAATGAAAGTGTGATACTAGTCTACAGGCTTAGAACACGTGGGAATGAAAGTGTGAGACTAGTCCACATGTGTGGAATATACTGGAATAAAAGTGTGAGACTAGTCCACGCATGTGGAATATACCGGAATGAAAGTGTAATACTAGTCCACGCATGTGGTATATACCGGAATGAAAGTGTGATACTAGTCCACGCGTGTGGAATATACCGGAATGAAAGTATGAGACTGGTCCACGCATGTGGAACATGCTGGAATGAAAGTATGAGACTGGTCCACGCGTGTGGAACATGCTGGAATGAAAGTGCGAGACTAGTCCACGCGTGTGGAACATGCTAGAATAAAGTGTGAGACTAGTCCACATGTGTGGAACATGCTAGCATAAAGTGTGAGACTAGTCCACACGTGTGAAGCATGCTGGATTGCCAACTGGATCCCAACCATTTCCTGGAGGTTAAGTCATCCGACGATTTTTTTTCCCTTCCCAGCAGTGCAACATTTTTGTAACTGATGGTGGTAGGGGTGATGTAATACCGCACACCTGCCAATTATTTCTAGATTTCTTTCATGCCCTCTTTCGCTGCTGGGGATTGATGCACAAATGACTGCTGGTAAAAATTCCAGGGCCCTGTCTAAATCCAGCAGAACCAGCTGACAGTGGCAGTGTTTGGAACAGCCCCCAGAGTGCGGGACACCAACGTCATTCCACTATGTCACAGGAAATACGAGAAATCCATGTGCTACCTAGAGAGCGAGTTTAGCACATGAGACAAACCTGCTCAGGAGGAGACTGGGGAGGAGCAGAATCTGGGGGCTAGGGGTGTATTTTCATCAGTGTTTGTCTGAAAGACTTATTCACACTTTCATCACCTTCTTTACATCACCTAATCACTACATTGTCTGGCATTACATTACTAATCAATCAATCAATGAGGGGGAATTGTAAGCACACTACTCACCCGTTAGGGTCCCAAGCCACTGAGGGGACGGGGGCGCAGATCCGTCTAGCCGAAGAGCCAGGTCTGGAGGGTCTTCCTGAAGGTGTTCTAGGAGGGGGCGCGTCTGATGTCTGCCCTTAGCTTGTTCCAGGTCTTGGCTGCATTGTGAGAGAAGGATCTTCCGTCTGCTCTGGCTCTGTGGATGCGCAGGGTTTCTAACTAACCACCATTAACCATTTCTCTCTCCAACCATGCTTGCTCAGGGTCAAAAACCTTTCAACAAAATATCAGGATTGACAATGCAGGGCAGGAACCAGCTAATTGGACTCTGATCATAAGAAGTACCGTTATTGACCCGCCTATGCCTTGGCATTTTTCATACTAGGGTAACCTTCCGAAAAACCAACGACTGGTCCCGCACCTTATGTCTATGCCCATGTGACAAGATCTCTGTTCAGTCGACAATCCATGTTATGTTTTTTTGCAAGTTTTATTCTATGCCCAGGACAAAAATGGATTTTACCAATCTTAATGAGTCATGACTTGAGACAATGTCACCCCGCCCTTCTAAAGCTGCAATAGCTGAATGACAGATCCGTGAATGATCACATTGTTAAATATTTGAAAGGACAACGGCTGTCAATGGATGGTCCCACTTTTTCCTAAAACATCGCTTGAATTTCTATTTTGTATATTTACTTAAAATGTATGTTTTTATCTTTTATTATGTATTGTGCTTTTATGGTTTAACAACTTTTAAATCGAATAAAGCGTATTCTGATCTGATCTGATCATAAGAAGTACCATAGAGGGACCTGCAGAGCTGCTCAAAGCTTCCAGCTCACTGAAAAACCATCAACTGCTTGTCTCTCACACCCCTTTATCCACCACACTGCTAAGCGCTACATCCCATAACATGATTACTGTGCCTCAGTGGTCATCACACATGACATGGAGACACTTCCCACATAGGATTACAAAACAAAGACAACACCCTTTCAACCACACACCCGGCATGGCGTGCCTCCCTGCTCATGTAGGAAAGCGGTTCAGTGTCGCACATAGAGGTATTGAACACAGTGTAAACACTGCATTACAATGCACTACGCACCCACGGCTTGGAGCTTTAACCACTTGGCTGCTAAGGGGTTTTCCCCTCCCGTGCTGCAGATTTATGAATCCCATTATACATGACGAGTTGACCTTGTCATGAGCACAGATTCATTGTGCCTCATGACGAGTTCACCTTGTCATTAGCATGCAAGTGGTTAAGACACACCTTACAACTGAGTTCCCTAATATTAGGGAATGCCTTACACAGGTCACAAGGTTTTATTCTGACACGTGAGCACCACAGGGCTACACAGCTGCTTGCCAGCCCTGCAGGGATGTTTTCAAAATCCTACATATGTAAAGCCACACCACGAGTTGGCCTACCGGCTAGGACGCTCGACCTCGGACCTGGGGATCTGGGTTCGAGTCTCGGTAACGATGCCAAAACCTCCTGTGATTCTGGGCAAATCACTTAATCTCCCCGTGAAAAATGTGTCCTCATGTAACGTAACTGGAAAATATGTAAAGCGCTCTGATACCTGATTCGGTTCGGGTCTAGTTCGCGCTATATAAAACTCTGCAAAACAAAACCAAAAAAAAAACATCCCACATTGGGCATTTGACCTTTATGACCCTGGGGCATATTTTGCACACTTTGATGATGGACTTACTAAAGCTAAACATTCCAATTGGATTTTGTCACATACATGCCTTGGTTAGTGGTTCGAACCAATTCAGTTAAGCAGCCCCCTGATGCCCAGAATGAAAATGTACCAGCTAGTCAGTCCAAAAACTTGGAAACCCTATGTAAGAGATGTACTTTCCTACAACCTCCTGAAAGAATTTCTACATGTAGCAGTTCCCCTAGTCACTAAACAACGTACATTTGACCATAGAATGCTTTTGTTTACTTCACCTAAATGGTTACCATAGAAATTGCAAGATGACTTTAAAGCAGCCTTCCCAACATATGAGACCACCCATCTACTTCAGTTCAGCTACACACCTTGTCGACAACATGACGACATCATGAGGCTCACCGAATATTAAAAGAAATGAAACCTCAGGCGAGCATTCCTCAGGCACAAGGACAAAAATCGAGCACACCAGAAACGTCTTGTGTAACGCACCTAAAATGTGAAATGCCCAAAAAGCACAGGTAAGGCTCGCTTCACCTCTGCCCCTCCTACAAAATGTCACCTTCAAATCAAACATTGTGGTAAGAAAACACCTTCAATCTCCCACCTCCTGGCCTCTTTTTAAACCCAAGGGCAGATTTACAAGCCCCTTGCGACACTTTTACGCCGCAGTTGCGTCACTTTTGTGACGCAGCGGCGGCATAAACAATGCACCACTATGTGACTTATTTACAACGTGATGCATCTAGTGAGATGCGTCACGTTGTAAAGCCCTGCACTACATTATACCTGCGTCAGGTATAATGTATGCAGGGTGAGCGTTCCGTCACAAGGAAGCCCCGTAAAAGTGACGCAGTGAAATCTGCAAGATTTCACTAAGTCACTTTGACATCCCCGCTGCGTCAAAACCTTAAACCTGCTTGTAGCAGGTGTAAGGAGTGACGCAGCACAGCAAGTATAGGGAGCCCCTGAGCAGTGCTGAAGTTGCGTCGTGCTTCCGACACGACTCTAGCACTGCGTCACCTTTATGCTGTCAGATGCGTCACACATCTCTCTATCCTAGCGCCACGGTGCGCCGCATTATAAATGCAGTGCATCCATGGTGGCACAAGGGGTTTCAACCGTCACGCAAAATAACGGGCGCATCCCTGCTGATTTGTAGATATATGCCAGTTATTGTAAATCTGCCCCCCTGTATTTAAAAATTGTGAGAACTCTATGAGAAGAATATAACATTCCATTTACTTCTGTTTTCTTGATCTGGATGTCTGTTGTTATAAATATGCCCCCCCCCCCAAAAAAAAATTTGTTTTATACACTCTTTATTACTGCATGTTCTTCTATGGAGAATTGCCGCCCTACCACTAAAGCACACTGTCAACCTTCGCCTGGGCCTAATCTGCAGTTGAGAAAACTGCAAAAAAATAAAATACATGACATAACATGCTCACCATCTTTGATGGCTCAGCACACCTGCAGCCAGGGCAGCAGCAGACTGGCGACAGAAATGCAAAAACGGGGACAAAACAAGGTGAGAGGCCTTTTCCGCCTGTGCACCCAGGATGTCGAGCAACACCCCCGTATCCATTAGGGCCGCCCCAACGTCGCTTTCATTCAGGAAAGATTTGAAGACTCACCTCTTTAGAGAATAATGCATCATGACGCAGTACTGGTCCACATAGGGTGACCAACTGGCATGGGTGCAAATTCAGGACAGTGAGTGTAAAAATTCAGGACAAAGGGTCAAAATTCAGGACACAAATTCAGGACAAAAGGTCAAAATTCAGGACAAAAAAATTGGGACAAAAAGTACGTTTTACAGACACATCAGAGGAGGTCGCGCAATAGAAAATAATTCAGATGAGGATGAACTCCAGAATGGCATCATCAGCCCATGGATTCCGACTGAGGGAGAGAAAAGCTGTGTGAACTAGTGTGAATTTCTGTCTGGACGAGCACTGACTATGCCAGCGGAGAGATATAAAAGAGGACATATGAGGAAAAGGCCAGAGAGTGCTGCGAGACCATAGCAGCCTTTCAGGGTGAGTGCCACCCAAAATCAGCGGCAATGTACTGCAAGGGGCTAGGATGTGTGTACCTCTTATGACCCTTCAACAAAAAGGACATATCGCCCCTCACCACAGAGGGCATATCATTACATATGAGATTGGATTCCACTGTATGTAATATACATGAACTCTCTGCCCAAGGGGGACACCGAGGTGCCATCTCACAAAGCCTAGTCTAAACCAAATTAAGGGCAATCTGTCTCGGTTTATCCTCCCACTCAAGATACGGCTCCAAGGATGGTGAGGTTTGTAACATAACATACTCCCTAATAGTAGTTTTTGAGATTTCGGGTTCCTCCCTTTGGCAGTGCAAAGTGCGTTAAATTTTTTTTTAGCCCAGACTATATCTGATTTAGTCATGGCGGTTGGATTAGAGAAGAGGGCCGGCCTTCCAAGATTCGTCTGTTCTAGCTTGATATATTTAAGTCAGGGAATCTTCAATCCTTTTTAATATACCAATCTATGTACTGATCTTTTTTTTTTTTTTTTTGGCAGTGGCTCCCTCCATCTTAGGACCAAGCTTTCGCTTAGCCATCCAACAATGCTAGTGGGCAGAAAACAAGATAAGCTAGGGTGCTTTTAATAGACAATGACATCTGATTAAAGTCGCAGGTCACGCTAATTACAGGCTTGTAGTCTGAAATTACAGTTCCCCTAGTAGCAAAACCACGGGCGATGGCCCAGCGCAGCCTCTTCCAGGCGCAAACAGGCCCACTTTTGGCCCAGTCTTTGCCTGGGAGTATCCTGCGCAGCGGGTGAAAGATCCGTTGTTTATGCGCCCGACTGGTGCAAATTTCAGGACCCTGCTTTCTGGCCTCAAGTGTGCTGGTGCGGGCTGAAGCTTCCAGTCCTGCCCCCACAAAATCTGGCGTGTCAGCCACTTCAGCAACTACAGCAAAGAGCAACAAAGAAAGCACATGAGAACGCAACAAAAACAAATGTGAGGTCTAAGTAGAAGGCCAGAACTTGATGGACAAAATTACTCCTCAGGTTGTAGGAAAAAAATCTAATACTTCTGCTTTCAGGTGGCACTATTACGAGATGACCAAAATTAAATGGTAATGTGGTACATAAATGAAAATTTACACCTTCATGTCAAAGGGTGGCAATGCCAGATGCAGGAATCAGAGGAGATACAAAAAAGCTGGTAAAAAATACTGCAGAAGAAAGTTTACGTTTCTAAACAAATTGTTGAAGTTCCTAATCAAACAAAGGAAAACATCAGAATATCCAAGAAATAATGTATGCTGAAGTGACACAAAACTGTGCTCACTCAAACTTTTATGGTGCTATTGAACACTTTTGCATAATGTGCCATAAAGTAGGATAAAAAACTTGGAGGACTATATGCTCTTTGCCAAACTTCTAAGTGGCTATCCAACGCTTGCCACCCAGCAGTTGAAAATAAATTAAACAGCACCTAGTATTGAGGTGTTCGATCTTGGTGCCCTTTTCTTTCTCAAAGTTTGCAGCATACTTCTCTGTGTGTCCCGAAATCCCCTTCCACAGCTTGCTTTGCCCTAATCCAGTGGTTCCCAAACTTTTTCGACCCATGGCTCCCTTGACCTATTGGCTGTTAGCTACGGCTCCCCATTATGTCACTTTTCTTGACGTGTGGGGGAATGTAAGCCTGGCCTCAGGTGTACTTCGTTTTTCTTCCTAAAAATAATTGGGATGATGCTTTTATAATCACAGATGTAATCCTATCTTATTCACTGCAGAGCCCCATGGGGTGTCAATGACTTATTGGAGGGATACCGGGTTCTTAGATAAGGGAACTGTGAAGGAATGCTTCATGCTAGGCTCCACCCCTAACAATACCTAATTCTAAAAGGTATATGCATGGGTGCTACATGTTATGGCTGCTGATAAACTGTTTTGTGTGCCAGATGCTGAAATCATGGAAGGAGGTATATGCCAAGGTTTGAGTGAATTTATCGATTCTGCCTTTCTATAGGAGTGGTTTTTTCACTCCTCCCAAGCCCCTCTCATGGCTTATCCTGTCACTGTGGCCTGTCACTGTGCAATACACTCAGAAAACCCACCCATGCACAGGCACTGTCACTTTCATCCCATTAGATCCCAATACAACAGCTAAGGAAATAGCTTACAGCCAATGCGTTTTAACGTGCTACTTATTTACCATGACACATAGGAAGGCCAGCCACAAAAAACATAAATGCCAAATACCTTTAAATGCCCTGTGTAGCATTTATTGTGTCACCGTACTGGTGCCGTAATCAAGCACTTCCTTTATCAGCAACAAATACTCGCCTAACCTCTTCTACTTTTAAACTCCAGGCCTTGAAGCCTTCAATATCAGCATCTTGCATCATACCCTGTATATCACTGAATGCAAATCCCTGCCAATCCTTAGCAACAAAACAGATGCACAACCTGAGCATATGCAGCCAATTTAAACATTTATTTTAATGTTAAAGGCCAGAAGTAAAATAACAGAACCACCATTCTTTCCAGCACTTCTGATTGTGGTGGGACACTGTTTAACCCAACAATCAGACTGTTTTACATGTCCCCCAGCCAAAAAGATCCCCCTGTTCAATAAAAGCCCAACAGAGACAATACCTTCCCGGGATTTTATCTAAACCTCCCTCTTATCTCTTTCCAGATATTGGCATGCACGTACTTGAATTTTATAGTCAGATTAACCAGCGGTTCCACCTGCTATTCAGTGGAAAAGAAATAGAAGATTAAAAAAGGCAGACATTTCCTAAGAACATAGGGGTTTCAGCAGACTCCAAAACCTGCACGCCCCTCTCCCCTGCCCCCCACAGCACACCTCGGCACGAGGATTGGAAAATTGTTTATTATTTGCCACGTATGGCATACCTGGCTCAAAAGACAGCCTGTGGCATTACGTCAATCCTACCTTCGTGCGTTTTAAATAGCTCTGGCAGTCAGAGAGAGGATAAACATAATGCAAACCTCAGTGAGGAGTGTAGTGAACGTGGACTTGGCGCTGGTTATGCACATCACGCTGGAAGATGGTTTGGTAACGCTTCCTAGTTCAGCAAGTGTCTAGAGTGAAGTCGAAGCTGCCTGCGCTTTGTTCACAGTCATTGCCTTTTTGAGCGAAACATTTTTTTCCTCAGCTAAGCTTTTATTTTTTGCATCGAGCTGCATGCAGTGGTTCACGAACTGTGTGCTTGGTGCGCGGCGCCCCAGGCTACTTTCTATCAGCAATTAGCGCCTCTCAAGCGGTCTTTACATTTGCCACCTACCCATTTACACACATTTGCATTTCTTTGGGGAAGCAGACACCCTGGTCTTATTTCTTTTCACCGTCTGCCCCTCCCTCCGGAATGCAGCAGAGGAGGCTCCCTTGCACGTCAGCTGGGGAATCTGAATTGTGCAAATCAACTTTTGTTATTTATCCGAGTAGCTAAAATTACGGACAAATGCCGTCCGTTAAGACCTTCATAACGGACAACGGACAAAAGCCCTAATTTACGGACTGTCCGTGAAATTTACGGACGGTTGGTCACCCTAGGTCCACAGCCCAGCTCCTCTCAGTCGCTCCCAGTCGCTGGCTGACTATGCTAGCCCCCTGATCTTGTACAGCTCTCTGTTGCCTTTGGACAGATGTGTGCTATTCGGATACGATACCACATGCATACATACAGGGCTTTAAGTGAGCCGGGTCTCGAGGGGTCTGAGCACCAGCAGTTTTTTAAAGGGGGCCTCGAAACGGGTCTCTATCGAGCTCTGTTTTGTGCCCTGGCACAGGCGGTCCGTTTTTTCCGGACTGCAGTGACAACAGGCACATCCATTTGCACTGCTCACACTGCTCACTTCTCACTACTGGAGAAGTTACGGCATGACGTCATGCCAGGTGAGTGTTGTAGGGGAAGGGAAATCCTTTTGAGAGAATTAATTTCTCTCTGGATTTCCCTTCTCTTTTTGAAACTCAGGAGCAGCAACATTGCCGTGGTGTCACCAGAGTTTTAAGTGGAAGCTTTTTCATTATTACATACTTGTCATAGTTTCTGCTTATTTATCTTATGCAACTAACAACCATTGACGAAGCCAATAGTTCTGACTTGTTGTAGGTATATGATATTACTTGTTGTATTATATATCTGGATGCAAGGACAGAAACAGCAAAATACAAGTTGGGCGGCACATTATGCTAAGCACAGATTTTTAGCTTACGTGTTTTTAAGCCACACCCTTAACTACATTGGCCACGCCCCGTTGCGAGACCCCCCAGTTTTTTCATCCCACTTTAAGCCCTGCCTACATATGTACTCCTAAGGTCACGGTTCTCACCCCAGTAGCTTGACCCTTTTTGCCGAGAGGCGCGCAACAAGCTACTCCAAGACACAGGTAGTTATGTACTCAAAGGCCACTAGGTGTCAGTGCTGCGTAGGAATCCGTCTGCTCACCTATAACATGGGTAGACTAAATTGACCCATCTTTACCTTCTAGACCAGTGTTTCCCAAACTGTGGTCCGCGGACCCCCAGGGGTCCGTGACACATTCCCAGGGGGTCCGCAGGCAACAGTTTTAAAAGCACAGAAAAGTTTCTTGTATAATTAGCAGCTTTCCAGCAGCAATAAAAGTGTCAAGATAAAGCCAGTGATTAATGTACCTGCTGGAGCGTGAGGAGAGTTTTGTTTAGTGGCAGCTTTGACTTAACTAATGTAGCACAGAGGGTTAATGTGCCTACTGCAAAGAAGGTGCAACATGCATTTTAAAAAGCAGCATTTTATGTGCATAGGTTCGTGGTCACTGCTTTTGTCACAGAGATTCTTTTGTTACTGTGCACTTCATAAGTAACAATCGTAATGTGGCAGAGGGACCTATAAACTGTCATCAAAGAGCAGCTTGCAAACTGCATGGTACCAGTTAGTAACTTGTTTTTTCCCAGTTATTAATTATCCTGATGCTGCTAAAAAGATGTATTTGGGTGGAAATACATTTTTAATGTTAAAGTCAGTGCTAGCCACTGTGTTATGTTCTGAATCCTGAGTTTGTGCTTTTCCAGACCAAACACTCTTTAAACGTTTTATATACACACTGTTTTACATGTACGATTCAATGTCTCTATATGTGTGTGATGTAAAGACATCCTACAATGGTATGAGAGATGCTATAAAACAAATGAAATACATGTGACAGAGGGGCTATTACTTCAATATAAAATACTAAGGGCCAGATGTACGATCCGTTTTTATATTCGTGAACAGGTTTGTGAACCCGCTTTCACACGCAAAAAAGTATTGGGCCATGTACATTGCCTATTTCGCGAGTCGCAATTTGTTTGCGACTCGCTAAATAGGTTTTGCAACTTGCTATTTGGAAGGGGCATTCCCTTCCAAATAGTGAGTCTTAAAACCATGTACAAATGTTTTGCGGTCGCAAACCACTCACAATTACCACTTACTTGAAGTACGTGGTAATGCATTTGCAAATGGGAAGGGGTCCTTCCCCTTTGCAAATGCATGCAAAATTATTTTTTAAGGGCAGGCAGTGGTCCCAGGGATCACTGCCTGCCCTTAGAAAAAGAAACGAAAATGTTTCTTTTTTTTTTTTTTTTTTTTTTTAAATGCATGGTAAATGGGCTGCATTTTTTTTAAAACTGCTTTATTTAAAAGCAGTCCCAGACATGGTGGCCTGCAGAGCCCAGCAGGCACCATACCTAGGTGGGCTGGCATTCCCAATAGGCTCGCAAATTGCGAGAGGCTCATTAATATTAATGAACCTTGCAATTTGCGACCCCATTGGGAATCCGAAACAGAGTTAAACACACTGTTGTACATTTCATTTAGCGACTCGCAATTTGCCACTTGCAATGTGTCGCCAATTGTGAGGCGCTAAATGAAATGGTCGTACATCAAGCCCCAAAATCCTTAGGGGTAGATTTACAAGCCCCTTGCTCCTCTTTTTACGCCACCGTTGCGTCACTTTCGTGATGCAGCGGCGATGCAAAAGATGCGCCATGGTGCAGGGTATTTACAATGTGACGCATCTGAGGGATGCACCACGTTGTAAAGCCCTGCGCCAGAAATGTACAGGAATTTTATATAGCGCAAATCACCGAGCGGTTTCTAAGTGCTTGCTTAGGGAACCCGTCCTAGTATTCCCCTGTGAGATAACCCCGGCAGGGTATCCGCAAGGTGAAAGCCAGGCATCCCGCCGCGAGGGGCCGTTGTGGAGATTAAGCAAGCTATTGCCCAGAGTCGCAGAGAGTGAACCCGTGAATCAAGTAGGCACCGGAGCGAGAATTGTCGAGTCCATGGACATTTTAGGACTCAAGACCCCGCCGAGCCGGGAATTGAACCCTGGTCCCGGGCTGACCTCTGCTTCCAGGTCTGCCTCCTCTAACCAGTGAGCCACACTTCTCGGGGCAAAAAAGCACAGATGCATGACGCATCTGTGCCGTAAAGGTGGCGCATTGCTGGAGTTGCGTCGCAAGCGCGACACAGTTCCAGCAATGCTCTGAGGGGCCGAATCTTGTTAATGCTGCGTCAATCCTTATGCCTGCTTCAAGCAGGCGCAGGGTCTGACGCAGCATGGGCCCCAAAGTGACTGAGTGAAAACTTGTAGATTTCACTCAGCCACTTTTAGGAGGCGTTCCTGCGCCGGAACGCCTACTTCTTTTTTGCCCCATGAGGCGCAGCATTGTAAATGCGGCGCATCAATGGTGGCGGAGGCATGGCGCACAATAAGTGGCGCATCCCTGCTGATATGCATGGATGCGTCACTTATTGTAAATCCGCCCCTAAATACTTTGAGTATTTGTTTTGTGTGCACACGTGTGTATTGTTTTTGAATTACTGTTTTAACCCCTTATTTTTTGCGTGGCCGTGGTTCGGACGGCCCCCGGCCGTCCTCCGCACACGCCCACCATGACGTCGGACGGCCGGCGGCCGTCCGCACGCAAGGGGTTAATATTTGAAATTTAACTCATACAAATTGCTTGTAGGTCCCCGGCTTCCAGTGGTGACTCAATGGGGGTCCTCAGGAGTCAAAAGTTTGGGAACCACTGTTCTAGACAGTGCACATGTTGTAACGTGCCAGCTCCTGCCTGGGGGCACAGCCCACGAGAACACACTGGCACAGCACACAAGGACGTGGCACCGGCAGAAAGAGAGGGCGTTCAGTTGTTCAACGGGCGCAACTTTCAATCCTTAGGGGATGCATTCATTATTCAGACAGAACAGAGCTCTCAGCTAGAAAGACTTTTCGTACCAGGGGCGCGTGCATTTTACTGTAAATACTACCTGGGGGGGAGGAGGGGGGGAGAGGGTGTTTAATAATGTATGTTCCTGCACACATGGTGTTGAGAAGTGAGTCATTGCCAAAGACATAGAAAGGAAGCGCTGTTTTGAAATGTTAAGAGGGGGATTCCCACCTTATAAAACAAATCAAGCTGACACCTGCTCATCCTTCTAACGTGAATTATGTATAAACACCACCAATCACACCTGAGGCATATAATACGTCATGGAATTTATGGAAATTCCCGTCAGGAATGGTATATTTTATTTGGCTGACAGAAAGAGTGCACAGAGCGCTTTGTGCCCTGGGTGTCTCGTGCCAACCTCTTCCGGGCCGAGCAGTGCCTAATTTGTTTAAACACACTAGGTGCCAGGGCCCTCGTCACGAGATCACTTCCGCTTCACCGTCCGCAGGAGTGTGACGGTTATTAATAGTGTTTTTACTGTAACTGGCAATACTGATAGGGGCAATCGCTGTCCGCAGTGCCAGTTACAGTATAAACACAAAAAATACCTGTCACACTCCTGCAAGCGTGGTAATCGGGCAATAAGCACGTCCGAGACCCAAATTTGGGGTAATAAGCCGCTTTATTGGATAGATAGGCAGTACGATACATATTTATATACAGAACATATTTCAAAACATCTTCCACACTAACACCCTCCGCCCCTAAGCAATCTATCCCGTAACAACGATTACCCAACCTTGTTCTGCCTAATCCCCAAACCCCTATCTACCACTTCTGCCTACCTCTTGCCTCCAACCTCTCGCTCCCTTGCTTCCCCTCTGTCCGAAGCTATTCCTAAGGCCCCCAACCCTTCCTGCCTGTCTTGATCTCCTCCAACTCTGCCACCAGGAAAAACCCATACCCAGGAGTTTTCCTGTCCCCCCCAACTTTACTAGAAATTGACATTGTACACTGGATATTTGTCATCAGAGTAAAAACATACCACCCATGTCGCCAAACATGTGAAAAAACTTTATTCATTTATTAAGAAATGCCATATCTGTAAGCACACACACACGCTGTCGCCAAACAGGTGATACTTTAGCCTCAATATAACAAGGAAACTACCTCCTATATTTAATAGAACATTGTTTTTTGGAAGGGGCGAGTTGGGAAGTGGGTGGGGAGGGTGGGAGAAGGACTATGCCATTTGTTGAAACTTAGTCCATACTAATATAATAAAGAGAGAGCCCAAACCTTTGAGGCGGGTAATCTCAGGAACCACAGCACCAATCACAACACCCAATACAGCGTTGGAAAGGGCAGCTGCGCAGAAGGACATAAGCTATGCAGACGCCCACCATATACATTTAAAAGGTAAAAGAACCGTGCCAGCAAAGTAGTCTCTTGTGGGTGTGTCTGCGTTGTGCTGTGGGCGTGTGCTGGGGGCGTGACAAACACTGGGGGCGTGTGGTACGTTCCGCCCTTCATGCCATGTCTCATATCGTGTGCTGTGGGCGTGTGCTGGGGGCGTGGGCTTGTGCGGGGGGCGGGATTACGGAAGAAAAAAGCGAGCGTTGTGCCCAATATTTCATTGTTTTTTCTTCGCAGGTTCTGTACATTCCAGCTCCGGGTGTCCACCCTGCTCCCTTTAAATACCCCTGCTCCCCATAATCATAACCCACCATTACTCCTTAAAATACCCCAACACCCTTAAACACTAACCCATCTTAACCCTATAAATATACCCTGTACCCCAAAACCCAAACCTATCCCTAAACCCTAAAAATACCCCTGTACCCCAGAAGCCAAGCCTAGCCCTGAACCCTATAAATACCCCTGTGCCTTAAAAACCAAACATACCCCTGAACCATAAAAATACCCTTGTACCCCAAAACCCAAACCTACCCCTGAACCCTAAAATACCCCTGTACCCCAAAACCCAAACCGAGCCCTGAACCCTTAAAATACCCGTGTACCCCAAAACCCAAACCTACCCCTGAACCCTAAAAATACCCCTGTACCCCAAAACCCAAACCTAGCCCTGAACCATAAAAATAACCCTGTACCCCAAAACCCAAACCTACCCCTGAACCCTAAAATACCCCTGTACCCCAAAACCCAAACCTAGCCCTGAACCCTAAAAATACCCCTGCACCCCAAAACCCAAACATAGCCCTGAACCCTTAAAATACCCCTGTACCCCAAAACCCAAACCTACCCCTGAACCCTAAAAATACTCCTCTACCCCAAAACCCAAACCTAGCCCTGAACCCTAAAAATACCCCTGTGCCCCAAAACCCATACCTATTCCTATTTTATTTATTTATTTATTTTTGAAATGTATACAGCGCACTGTTACCCGTAGGTGTCCTGGCGCTAAGTAATACTTCAGCACGGAAGCCATGAAGAGATTAAAGAGCAAACAGCCAGGTCTTTAGACTTCTCCTAAAGGCCATCAAGTCAGTCACCTTTCTAAGAGCCAGGGGCAGGACATTCCAGGCTTTGGCTGCACCCAGCACGAAGTGTAGTGTAGTTCCTATATTCCCAATAGGCTCTGCGCATTGGAATAATATAAACAGCAGTGTAGACGTAGGACTGAGGTTGACTAGGTCTCTACTGACTATATTAGACTTAAGGTTTGCCAGCTAGCTCAGAGGTCACTAGAAACGTTCTCGAATAAACAAGGAGGAGTTTAACTTCCCTGGATAGGCAAGAAGGGATTAGCTTCTGACAACCATATAACATGACAACTTTGCTCCCTCAGAATAAGAGTGTATCTCTAGAGTCGTGTGAAAACAATAGACAGCTATTTCACTCAGTCAAGTGTGCATACTTAGTTTCACCAGAGTGCAGAGAAAAGAGAGACGGGCGTTTTCAATAAAAGGTGTTATTTATTGAGCAGTCTTCTTTCTCATGCAAGAGAAATGAATTGCCACAATTGCAATACTTAGCATAAAGTAAAGTGCATACAGTAAAAGGAGTATTATGAAATAATACTGTAAAAGCATTGATATGGTTTCTTAGCCATATGATACTTTAAAATAGATAAAATATATACATACATATATACATTGACTAACATACTCAACTGGTGCTTCTAAATACGCCTACCCCGGTGTACCTGACCTAAGCCTAATACGTGGGAAGGAGTAAGTAAGTAGCAGTTTAAGTTAAGTTGGTTTTTGCCAAGGAATCTGAATCAAGAATTCTCTTTAAGGGTTAAGTCAGCTCCGTACCTGGGTAATAGAAACCAGCAGGTCTGGTATCTCTCTCTCAGGACTCGATATCCCAGTAACCCGCGAGGGTATCTGGAAACACCGGAGCTGGAATTCTCGGCAGGAGAAAAGACAGCGTCTCTCTCAGTGCGTCAAAGGGGAGGGGCGGCGTCCGTGGGCTCTCGCATCAGCTGGGCTCTCGGGCAAGTAGATAGCCGCTCTGCCCTAAAACCACTGTATGTTTGCTTAAGGCAACGTTGGTATATTTATACCTGAAAGGTGCCGGGTTTGACGTAAGGTTGGACATAAGACGTCAATAAAGATGTCACTAAGAACTGGCCGTTCTTACAGTGCTCATAGGAGTTCTAGGACGAAATCAAAACAAAAGCAATGGGGAATTCCCAGGTTGCTGGAGGTTTGTTTTGTTTACAGAACTCGTTGTACTTTCTAGGAGCCGGGGGAAGTAGCCTTGCTTAATTTGGACAGCATGGGCTATCACTAAATATGGATATGATTCTTATGACTTTATAAGGATATTATTTATTATAACCACATAAGGGCATGAATCAGGAATATTGAATTAGGGTCCTAGATAGAATTACAACAGAAGCTTCTGCCCCCCCACCGAGCTTTCCTAATTCGAGGTACCACAATCAGCCCTGCCTCAGATGATGTAAGGCGTCTAGCAGGATGATACCAACGAAAATACTGCTGGAGAGATGGCGGACCTAAACCTCGCAAGGCCTTGAATATCATACAAAGAGCCTTGGAGGAGATCCGTTTATGCACTGGGAGCCAGTGGAGTTTCACAAGCTCCTGGGTGACAGAGGCGTACTTGGGAATGCCCGTAATCAGGCGTGCTGCGGCATTTTGCAGAACCTGCATTTTGTTCAGAATGCCCTGTTGTGCATTAAGAAACAAGCTGTGATAATAGTCCAAGTGTGATAGAACCAGCATAGTAACTACTGTTTTCTTGCAGCTTTCTGAAGGAAGGGAATGATTTTACGGATAGGCTTGAGCAGGAAAAAGATGGAGGAGGACAGTGCTTTGACCTGCGGTCCACAGGAAAGCTGGTCATCAATCGATACCCCTAAGTTCTTAACCTTAGACACAGGGGTAGGAACACTGCCCATACCTTCAGGCCACCAATTTGGACTCCAGAAGTTGGCGTTAGAACCAAACACTATAACTTCCCTTTTTGCCGAATTCAAATTTGGTACGCAGACATAATATCGAACTTTTAATATCGAAGTGACATAATATCGAAGTTTAAATATCGATGATGAAAAATATCGGAATCACAAATATCGATTACAAAAATATCGTAATAAGTATGTGTGCTGAAATATCGATAACAAAAATATCTAAGTAAAAATATCGTTGTAAAGAAATATCGATAAATAGTAAAAATATCGAAATAAAATATATAGTAATAATTATGTAGTAATATGTGTTATTGTTGTGTAATAATTAATAATATTTAGAATTTATTAATAGTAATGTGTACCTATAAAATATAATTTAGGAGCGGGATGTTGGGTTAATAGGGGATAAGGGTGGGGAGTGTATTAAAAATGTATATATTATAAATATAAAATTGCAGAATTTTCATTTTAATTAGAAAATATAAAAAAAAAAACATTAAATATACATTTTTTATAAAAATTAATTAATTGATATATACATTTAGGAGCGGGATGTTGGGTTTATAGGGGATAAGGGTGGGGAGTGTTTTTAATTTTTTTTATTTTTTATTTTTTTTGTAAAAATATAATAAAATTACAAAAATATTTTGAAATTAAAAATTTATAATTTACAAAACAAAATTTTATTTAAAAAATATGTTTTCAAATATATTTTTTACAAATTTTGATATTTGAAATAGATGTTATTTTTACAAAATTATTTTAAATTAATATAATATAAACAATGTTTATAAATAAATATATTTAAATAGGAGAAAAAAATTAAAATGGTTAAATAATTCTGCATAAAAAAGTGTTTTACATTGTAAATTTATTAGGAATAAATTACATAAATACTTCAAAATATTTTTCTTTAAAATATATATTTTTTATAAAAAAAATTATAAAATATCTAAAAACATTTATTAAACAAATATGTACTTTAAAAAAAAAAATTTAATTTCGATTTTCGACAAAATTTTTAAATAAATTGCGCATTTTTTACCAACGCAGGTACCTTTACAACGCATACCATTACAACGTAAGTATTGGTAAGTATATAATTATTATTTACATTTTATATGGTTTATTTTTTTAAAGGGATATTTTTAAGGGTCCAGGGTCAGTTTTCAGTTTTTGGGTAAAGGGGTATTTTTAGGGTTCAGGGTCAGTTTTCAGTTTTTGGGTAAAGGGGTATTTTTAGGGTTCAGGGTCAGTTTAAGGTTTTTGGGTAAAGGGGTATATTTGGGTTCAGGGTCAGTTTTCAGTTTTTGGGTAAAGGGGTATTTTTAGGGTTCAGGGTCAGTTCTGGGTTTTTGGGTAAAGGAGTATTTTTAGGGTTCTGGGTCAGTTTTGGGTTTTTGGGTAAAGGGGTATTTTTAGGTTTCAGTGTCAGTTTTCAGTTTTTGGGTAAAGGGGTATTTTTAGGGTTCAGGGTCAGTTTTCAGATTTTGGGTAAAGGGGTATTTTTAGGGTTCAGGGTCAGTTTTCAGTTTTTGGGTAAAGGGGTATTTTTAGAGTTCAGGGTCAGTTTTGGGTTTTTGGGTAAAGGGGTATTTTTAGGGTTCTGGGTCAGTTTGGGGTATTTGGGTAAAGGGGTATTTTTAGGTTTCAGGGTCAGTTTTGTTTTTTTGTGTAAAGGGGTATTTTTAGGGTTCAGGGTCAGTTTTCAGTTGTTGGGTAAAGGGGTATTTTTAGGGTTCAGGGTCAGTTTTCAGTTTTTGGGTAAAGGGGTATTTTTAGGGTTTAGGGTCAGTTTTCAGTTTTTGGGTAAAGGGGTATTTTTTGGGTTCAGGGTCAGTTTTGGGTTTTTGGGTGAAGGGGTATTTTTAGGGTTCAGGGTCAGTTTTCAGTTTTTGGGTAAAGGGGTATTTTTAGGGTTCAGGGTCAGTTTTCTGTTTTTGGGTAAAGGGGTATTTTTAGGGTTCAGGGTCAGTTTTCAGTTTTTGGGTAAAGGGGTATTTTTAGGGTTCAGGGTCAGTTTTCAGTTTTTGGGTAAAGGGGTATTTTTAGGGTTCAGGGTCAGTTTTGGGTTTTTGGGTAAAGGGGTATTTTTAGGGTTCAGGGTCAGTTTTGGGTTTTTGGGTAAATGGGTATTTTTAGGGTTCTGGGTCAGTTTTGGGGTTTTGGGTAAAAGGGTATTTTTAGGGTTTAGGGTCAGTTTTGGGTTTGTGGGGTACAGGGGTACAGGGTTAAAATAAAATTTAATTTACATTATTTTCATTAAATTAAATTAAATGACATTAAATTAAATTAAATTATATTATTTTCAATTAATTTTAATTAATAAAATTATTATATATTTACCAATACTTACGTTGTAATGGTATGCGTTGTAAAAGTATGAGTTGTAACGTCATACATCCAAATAAAATATACTGTTTGAAAAATACATATACAATGTATATATTCAAATACATGTTGTTAGTAAACCATAGTTTAGTATTTATATTAATATAAATATATTAATATTACATTTTGTAACAAACTTTTTAATTGAAGAAAATATTGTAGAATAGATTTATTTATATACATTTTGTTAAACATTTTGTTAATTTTTTTTACACCATTTCAACATTTTTACAATTATAATAATAAATATTACGTATTTTATAATATTTATTTTTATAATTTTACAAATTGTGTACTTTTTTCTAAGTAATTTAATACAAATAAAAAATTACTATTTTTTCATAGTATTCCTTGGTTTTTTAAATTGACAAATACTTTGCTTGCATTAAATAATAAGTGTGTAATTTCTATCATTTTCTTTACTTTTGGGTCCTTTATTTTGTAACCGGTTTAGGTCGTTTTGTGTCATTTTGAGGAAGTTCAGCTAGCGGTTGGGAAACACTTCACGTCTCTGAAGGTAAGGTTTATTTCATATGTTTTAACTGTGTTTTACATTACTTTTGAGAGTAGTTTGGTCGTATTTAGTGTTGTTAGAAGTAAATGTGTTGTATTGGAGATTATGATATGTTGTGTTTGCGGATGTACATGTAACGTACTTTTTAGTGTTGTATTGGCTTGTGTGTAGAGTTAGTGTTTCGATGTTTAAGTTTATTATTCGAAATATTATGTTGCTATTACTTTTAGTAGGACTGTATGTGTTATTTTATGTGGGTGAGAATATTTCTTTTATGTCTTTCACTTGCAGGAGTTCCTGATGTCCGAAGGAAGCGTTTTTTTTTGGGGAGAAGTGTTTGTTAGTTTTATTAACTAATAGTTTGTAGACACTTCTTCACATTTTTCGGTTTTCCTGGAGCGTTTTTTCTACATTTTTACATTTTTCGGGTTTTTTATGGTATTTCGAAAGAGCTTCGTGGAATGGATTTATCTATTTTGGGACACGTGTATTTTTTCATTTTTTTTTGGGTAACTGGTATTCGAAACTGGATTATTTTGGTGGAAATGGATTCTACATCATTTGGAATATCTTTGGTAAGTTATTTTAATTTTTTAGATTTGTGGGTGGGTAATGTTTTCATGATTATTGTTTAGTTTTATTTATTTCAAAAATAATTAATGTGTGTATATATATTTAATTATATAATATATATTCCATACATTAATTTTTTCCGAAATAAATTATATGAATGTAATCTTATTGTATTACAACATTTTTCTATTGAGATTGTTTTTGGATTACAGTAGTTTACAGTAGTGTTTTGGCTATTATATTGAGGTATTCCATGCCTGTTGTGCTAGGGTACAGCTTTACTTGTTGCTCTAGGTATTTGTGCATTTGTTTTGTTTGTTTGGATGTTTTTGGAGTTAGTTCAGTAATGGATTGCTCCATTCTGAATTCCTGATAACTTTGCTCTTTTTGGAGGCATGTAATGAATTTTTCTAATGTTGGTTTAGTTCGGCCTGTTGATTGGAGGAAGGCATTGTGCCAACCTTCAACTGCGTTGTTTGTTTTAGATTCTCCATTTAAGGTGGTTCTGTAAACATTCCACCAGGGTATTAAGATTTTAGGATTTCTCCTGTGGCCAGATCTATGGAGTCTACCTATCCAAGTGTCCTCAAAGTAGTCTAAGAGAGGACTTAACTTTGCTTCATTTTGTTTGTAAAATTGGCTGTCTATTAAAAGGTTGTAGTGTTCGGCCACATCTGTTTCAGGGACGTAAGCTAGTGCTATCAGTTTTTTTATTTGATATGCAAAAGATGAGCTTGTAGCATATTCTATGCTTAGAGTAGTTTTTTGTAAATGCCTCCAAAGACACTGATTAAAATGATAATAGCAGCCTTGGATACAAGTATGGGGGTGTATTTTTTAAATAGCTGAGAGCATTGCTTGTTCAAAATCCAGTATAATTTTTTCAGGGGAATGGTCATTTGTTTTTTGTTTGATAATGTTTAATAAATCCATATATGTTGAATTAGTTTTATTTGGAAGCAGTGTATATAGTAGAGGTATGTTACAGTTTTGATATAAGCCATGTATTGTGTAAAGTTGGTAGAAAGGTCTGGGACAGATGTTAAAAGTACCGTCCATCATCCAAATTTGGCATTGTTGGAGTTTTATTAAATTTATAGCAGTACCAAAGATTATCATTCTTTTCTCATTGTTTTTATTGTCGTAAATTATAAAAGGTATTTTGTTTAAAGGTATAGTTTGGCCATGAGTTAAATTTATATCACTATATGTTTTAGGTGGTGGAGTGGTAGTAGTTGTTGCTTTTTTGGTACGTGATATTGTTCTTTTGAGAGAAATTATATTAGGCATTTGGGTAGTGGCTGTTTTTGGGATTTGTGGAATTTGTTCTTTTAAAATTAGGCTTGTAGGTTTTTGGGAACCTGTACTAGCTTCTTTAATGTTTTCTAATGCTGTTCTGACTTCTATTTCTGTTACATTTGGAGGGTGGTTGTGTTCCCTGGTGTAAAGGACAGTTGCTTCTCTAGTTGTTGCTCTTCCATAACATTTGTTAGAGTAATATTTGCAACATTTCCAATTTACTTTCATCCCAAATTGTTTCTCTTGGGTATAAGTATAACCCATGTAGTGGAGAAGCGTGGCTCAGTGGTTAGAGGCGGCAGACCCGGAAGCTGAGATCGACCGCGGACCAGGGTTTGATTCCCCGCCTCGGCGGGTCTCGGGCTCAAAATTCCACGGACTCGACAATTCTCGCTCCGGTGCCTACTCGAATCACGGGGTCACACTCTGCAACTCTGGGCAATAGCTTGCTTAATCTCCACTACGGCCCCTCGCGGCGGGATGCCTGGCTTTCACCTTGTGGACACCCTGTGTTTCTCACAGGGGAATACCAGGACGGGTTCCCTAAGCAAGCGCCAGGATGCCCTTTAGGTGACAGGTTTGCGCTATATAAGTACACCTACATTTACATCTAGCAGAGTAATAGTTTCCCTTTTTGACTGGTAACAAATTCAGCTCCTTCTGTCATTTTCTCCTTTTTAAATCTATAAGAAATATATGGTATAGTTATTATAGTTCTAGTTATATGTATTTTAAGTGGGAATTATCAATATTTATCTTGTGCATGCTTACCTTTGGTTGAAGTTTAGTCTGTGATTTTGATGTTCTTTACTCTTTTTCTTGTGGTCTGTCTTTTCTGGTGTTTCTTTGCTTGAAAAAAAACATTTATATGTGTTAATTGTTTAGTTATATTTTTTTGGGTAGCTTTTACATGTTTTCCTATAAGTTAAAGCTTTTACTTATTTTATCTTTTGGAAAAGTTTTTGGATATACTTACTTTGGTAGTTGTATCTTTGTTTCTTGAATTCTGTTCTCAGATATTTGTTGTTAGTGGATGTTGTAGTGGTGCTAGAAAAAAATAAGGATATATGCATAAATTATTACAATATGTTAGCAATTTTTAATTCTTTAGGAGTTACTGTTTGTCACATCATTTAATTGACTTACTTTGTATTAGTTGCTTGTTATGCTGAGTTTTAATGCTGTTGTAGGTGTAAGGCAATCTGTTCACTTTTCTGTTGTGGCCTGTATTTTCTTTGATGTCTTTATCTGTAAAAAAAATATATAAACATTAAAATCCATATTTAGAAACATATTTTTGGTAGCAGGTCTGTTTGCTGTTTTAATGTTAAAGCTTCAATTAATTAATGTTGTTCGAGAAAAAATAGAAAATAATTACTTTGTTAGTAGTTTCGTACTTTTCTTCTTAGGTTTTTCTGTTCTTTAGTAGTGAAGATTTCTGTAGTGGTAGGAGATAATATACAATACATATGTATGAGTAATTAGTCCTTTTTACTAACTGTGTAATTTTAGCAGTTCTTTTAATTAAGTTACATTTTGTTACTTACTTTCAATCCTCTTAATGGTAGGTTGAATCTTAGTTTTCTTGTAGGCGTCCTCAAATGTATCCACAGTATTCTTTCCTGTCTTCTACTTTTCTCAGGTAATTTGTTTGTTGGATGTAATTGTTTATATAGTGTTTTGGAGTTAGTAATTAGTTAGCTATTGGTGAGTTTATGTTTGTACTGTTTTGATTCGTTGGTTTGTATTTTTGAAAAACTGTTGGTGTAATTAATTACCATATATGGTAAACGCTAATTAATGTTGAGCATACATACCTTTATATAATATGTTAAAGAAATAATTTATAAATGTGTAAATCATTTATTTTACAATGTGAAAATATTTTTATTTATAAATTGTTGTAAAATGTTAGTTCTAGTGCTAATAGTAATTTTTTAATGTTTAACAGTGTTATAGAATAATAATTAAAAAGTTCGATATTGCTTAAATAACGATATTATTGTAGTCGATATTTTTACTCTCGATATTTTTAACGTACTGTTTATAAATTTTAATTATCGATATTTAAATATTGCGATATATATGTGGTCGATATAATTGATATCGATGTTTATGTATTGCGATATTTTAATTTCAATATTTGTGTATGTGTTTAAATAAGTATAGGATGACGATATATTTGATGTCGATATTTTTGTGTCGATAATTTTGTACTACGATAATGTGTGTTCCGATATTATGTCATAGATTCATTCAATTTAAGGCAATTTCCAGCCATCCAGTTTCCCACTGCCAACATACAGTCCTGAAATTTATTTGCTACACCTTCCTCTTTGCCTGGTAACAATGACACCACTAACTGTGTGTCATCGGCATAAGAAGTAAGTTCAAAGCCAAAGGATCGAATTACTGGGGCAAGTGAGGTAACATAAACATTGAACAGGGTGGGGCTCAGGGATGAGCCCTGAGGCACCCCACAAGGGAAGACGAAAGGTTTAGAATTGTAGTCTCCAAGTGCCACGCTCTGAACTCTGTTGGTAAGGAAAGTTTCTAAGATGTTAAGTGCTTTCCCTTGTACCCCACATGCCTGCAGACGGTCCAGCAATATCACATGGTGGACCGTATCGAAGGCCACGGAGAGGTCCAGAAGGACTAACGCTGCTCTACCACCGGCATCTGTTACTGCTCTGATTTCCTCAGTCGCTTTAATTAGTGCTGATTCAGTACCATGGCTGGGTCTGAAGCCGTGTTGCGATGGGTCTAACGCCTGAGTGGCCGTTAAGAACGCACTAAGTTGTGCATTCATAACCTTTTCTATAATGTTGGCTGGGAGGGGGAGTCTTGCTATCGGGCAATAGCTATTAGGGTCACTGGTATCTAAATTTGGCTTTTTTAATAGAGGCAAAATTGAAGCTCGTTTCCAGCAAGACGGAAAGTCTCCGGTCGCAAACATGTTATTGAACAAGGCAGTCAATGAGGTGGCGATCGGGGAAGAAGCCAGCTTGATCACAGCTGCAGGACATGGATCTAAGGGTGAACCTGATTTTACAACTTGAAGCAGACCCCTTATGTCCTCAACATTCACAGGGGTCAAACAATCTAAGTTTGCCCCCATGGGATGATCAGTAGTATTTTCCACTCTATTCAGTGGACGGTTTGATATGTCCAGGCCCGAGAAGGCCTTGAAGATGGTCTCTACCTTGTCCGAAAAAAACCTCGCTAACTCCTCACATAGCTCGAGGCTAGGAGGGGTAGCTGCGGGTTTAGGGGAGGCCAGACAGGAAACCGTTTTAAACAGTTCTTTAGCCGAGTTTTTAGCTAGGTCAATGCGGTTGGTGAAAAAACCTTGTTTTGCCGCAATCACCATTTTTTTTATAAACTAACAGGCTTTCTTTAAATAATCTTTTTTCAGTTTCCTTATACTCTTTGCGCTATAACCTTTCCAGTCTCTTACAACCCTGTTTTTGTTTTCTAAGTTCATCAGAGAACCAAGGAGCTGAGGGCTGCGACCTGGTTGGGAGGCATAGTTTGAGAGGAACAAGAGAAGCACATGCTTCCTCAATCCATTTTGTATAGGCCAAAGATTCCGCCTCCACCTCCAGAGGGAGTACCTCTATAGAAGCAGTCATGAGGTCTTCCAGTAATGTCCCATCTATTTTATTCCAGGCCCTAAAGATCTTGGCGGTTTTAGGCAATCGATCAGACCTCTGTGGCCTCAGCACCGAGATAGTAAACACTACGGCTGCTTGGTCTGACCACGTAACTGGTATTGTGCTTGTGAATTCTAGGGCAGGGTGGTTAGAAAAAATACCATTCAGAGTATGACCTGCGTTGTGGGAGGGTCCCTTCACCAGTTGCTTTAAGTCAGCGCCGTCCATCAAGTCCATTAGTGCTCTGGTGTCTGCATCCACAGTATTTTCTAAGTGGAAGTTAAAATCCCCTAACACCGTAAAAGCCTTGGCACATAGGCCCTCCTCCAATATACTTTCTACTGAGCTTAAAAAAAGTAATTTTCAGCCCCGGAGGTCTGTATACTAAACATCCTCTAAAGGAATGGTGGTTGAAGAGAGTGAAATTAAAAGCCAATGCTTCGCACGCGCCCAAGACTAAAGGTTGAAAATTGACACTGAGAGAATCATGGTATATCACTGCCAATCCCCCCCCCTTTCCTCTGAGGTCTATCCAATGTGAAAATGAGATAACTTGGCGGGGTGGCTTTGACTAGGTCCGGGCCAGAGGCCGCATCAGTCCAGGATTCAGTGACGAAAGCAATTTTAATCTCTTCATCCTGCATTAGCTCAGCGCAGTCCAAACTACGCTTCACCAATGATCTAGCGTTCAATAGGAGGCACTTAAGATTTTGCACTGTTCCTCCAACTCCCTTTTCTTTGGCTTTAAGAAAAGCCTGGATCGGGAGCATCAGAATTGTCAGGATAGGCATCCTGCAGGCTGGGCAGGTAGGATAACTAAACATAGAGCCTTTACCTGGTTCCAGGCAGATACAGTTTGTTTCCCTTCCCACGACATTTAGCATTTTGCGTCATAGGTGATAATGGAAGGCTTCCAGCGATTGCCATCACCAGGGGTCCTGGCGCTGGGCGCGAGTCCGGCGCTGACGGGCGCAGACGGGCTTGTCTTTGGTGCGACTTCGGTGCCAGCGGCGCGCCCGCTGCGCGCGTTTGCACCAGCCCTGCTTTTAACTACTTCTGGGGTGGAGGACTAGAGCGCGGACCCTGGACCACCTCCAAAATGGCATCCGTCCGGGTAGCTATCTGCCCGAAGTCCTTCCCCCTTCAAGCCCCAAGCGCTTAATGGGACCGTCTTAATAGCACACAGCTCAGGTAAGTTTAAAAACATGCAGTATAAATTTTAAAACGAGCAGAAGTCTAAAAAACGGCGAAATGGTAAATTGTGCAAATTAGCCTTTAGGAGAATTAGCAGTTGCAGCCTAACCTCTTCCAGCTCACGCCTCAGGAGTATACAGGGCTGCGCATTCGCGCCAGCCCTGCTTTTACCTAGTTCTGGGGTGGAGGACTAGAGCGCTGACCCTGGACCACCTCCAAAATGGCGTCCGTCCGGGTAGCTATCCACCCGAAGTCCTTCCCCCTTCAAGCCCCAAGCGCTTAATGGGACAGTCTTAATAGCACCCAGCTCAGGTAAGTTTAAAAACATGCAGTATAAATTTTAAAACGAGCAGAAGTCTAAAAAACGGCAAAATGGTAAATTGTGCAAATTAGCGTTTAGGAGAATTAGCAGTTGCCGCCTAACCTCTCCCGGCTCACGCCTCAGGAGTATACAGGGGACCCTAAAACCCTAAAACTACCCCTGTACCCCATAACCCAAAACTATATCTGAACCCTTAAAATACCCAAACACCCCAAAACATATACCTCAGTACCTCAAAACATACACCCCTATACCCACACTTACCTTATCCAAACATTAAAAAAAAAACATGCTTTTACCATTCATGCATTTACAACGAATTTCGTTGTAAATGTATGCGTGGTAAAGCATATAAAATGTAATGCCATGTGTTATAATGGCATTGCGGAGTCATGGTACTTTCGTAATGAAAGTATGCGGAGTGATGGTATGTGGAAAGAAAGTTGCGGAATGATGGGTGCTTACCCTCCCCCGGTAAGTACATTGGTGGCACGGCGGCCCACATCTCCAGCAACATACCCACATTTTTTCACCACCGATTTGAAAAATGCACAGGTCTCTCTCATTGATGGCCATCACCGACATACACTTTTAGACACACCTCCCACCACAAGTTCTAGAATTGCGAACTTTAGAGCTGGGGAGCTACGTTTGAATCTCGGCATCAGCTCAACATTCTGTGATTCCAGGAAAATCGCGTTGTCTCCCCGTGCCTACCACAAATGAATGTGTTCTTCTGTAATGTAAATTGTGCTCATGCCATGTTGTCGAGTTCGCGCTATATAATATTGCAAGGAAAAATAAAGTAGGGAAACTCGAGTTCACACACTACTGAACGCGCACTCTTAAGTGCATCAGCAGTGCACTGTGAATCGGAGCGTTTCACAGGTCTGTCACAGATAAGAAATGCTATCAAAACGAAATCCTACAAAACAATATACTACTGGCCGGCAGCAATTCATACCCGGACAACGTCGGGACGGGCTGCTAGTCTATGTATATAATGAAATAAACAGTAAATGCTGTTGCTTCAACAGCGTTTTTTCAACACCATGCTTGTACTTCAAGAATTTTGGAAACCATCTCTTTTATGTTTAGAATATAAATTTCATTGACAATAAAGGAAAAATGAACCCCATCATGCCTAAAAAACAGGTCATCTTCTTTTGTTATTTCATCGTGAACTAACCAAAATATTCCATTAGTATAACAAATACGATGTAATTATCTGTTCACTTTCCTTCTTGCTCTTTCCACTGCAGTAAATCTCTCTGCCCCCCTCCAAATTCTGCGTGGCATCAGTGCTGTTAAGACGAGCTGTGTTTTGGACCAAGTCTTTGAAAAAAGTTCCAAGTCTGTTTTCATCTCTATCAGTAGCCCAAGCCCCGATAATTGTACTAGGTAATTTTCCCCAAGGTGGAACAGATCGCTCATTAAAGGCATGAACTGGCCCCACCTCATGCCACTTTTCCCAAACCATGACACTGACACTTCTTCAGAACTAAAACCTAAATCCTTCCCGAAATGCCTTTTTTCTGCCTGTTTTGCTGCCCATTTGATGAATGAATGTCCAATTATCTACACTTGGCGCTGTGGCACTGATAAACTTGCCACCCAACCTGAAAAGAGAAAACAATTAATATCTCTGCTCCTAAACTTCGTATTCTAACTCTCTAATATAACGTAAACAACAGTCTGAGGACCAACGCCTCAGTTTCTTAACATCACTAATGGAAAATCCCCATCTGGCAGCTTGTGCAGCCGCCCGATGCGGAATGAATGTGTACCAATATTGACAGAATTCTTCCCACTTTTCTTTAAAGATTTCCTCAAAATTGACAGCAACTGGGAAGCTTGTAGCTGAGATTAGTGGCGTCACTAGGGTTGGTGTCACCCAGTGCGGTAACTCATGGTGTCACCTCCTCAGGACTTACCCCATGATAGACCGCCTCCGAATCCGCCAGTGGCTGGCGGACTCGGAGCAGGTCCATCATGCGGTAAGTCGTGGCCAAAGCTTGCTGACCGCCCTCCTTACCTTTATTTATTGAATGTTTAAGTGTTTAATCAATAATTGTAGAAATATAATAGAAAACTGTTTATAAGCATTTGTAAGTAAGGTGGGCTCAACAACAAAGGCGTGGCATATAAATGTTTTTTCGCCACTGTGTTCTTGACCACTCTGTCCACCCCGCCCCCCCCACGCTTTGAAGTGGACTCTCAAAGAGACTCATCTTTAGATCTACCGATCTGAAAGCTCACTGAGAACTGGCACTCTGAGAGGTGTGGACGGGATTACTTCCTAAGAGTATTGTAGGTGAAAATAAAAACAATTTATTAGGATTGGCTAAACTCTTCTAAACTTACACTTTCATGGATGCGAAAGCATTTTAGCTTTTACCAAAAATCTCTGGAAAAATCCCTACCATCAGTCAATCATCGAAGGGCCTTTCAATACTGACTATCTTGCTCCTCTTGTGACTAGGAATGCAAAGAAGTTCGGGCAGTTAGAGAACCACACAAAGACTTAATTTTGATAATTGTAACTGGTTTTGTCTGAACGATTCATGCAGTCCATGTTAAGTAAAAACAAGACTCCCTTCCCTTGCAAATGTGTAATGCAGGATCTGTATACATGATGGGAAGTGTTCTATTGTCCACTTTATGAAAATACTTACCTTTGTATTCTGTACATACAACTTGTGGAGATTCTTGATTAAATGTCAATAAAGAAATATAAACAAAAAAAATTTAAAATAACCCTCAATGAATCCGAATGAATGACTAAAAATCAGCCTGCAGAGAGTCTAAATAAATGAGAACAAATAGGATACCAGTAAACTCATGGCACTACAACTAACAGTTCTACCCCCATTGACCTTCTGTACTTTACTTGCCAACCCAGCTATGTTGATGCAGATTACATATACGGATCTCCTGGCCCATTATATATAGTGCCCCGGCGTTTTTAGGCTTTATTGCATTAATGAGTCAAGCACAGATTAGATTTGCATTACTTGCTACATGAACTCGGATAACTCACAACTTATTATTATGCACAGTAAACATTACCAGTATCTTTCCACTTGATCACATGACAATTCGAAGTTATGATTAATCTATGCAATAGTGTTCCTTCCTGTGAAAGGACAGAAGTAGAGAAACCTGCCACAGATCTTGACAAGGTTTCTCTTGACTGTATGCACCTTTTCTGCAAGAGGAAGGACTAAGGTGTGAGGTTAATGATCTGTTCTCGAAAGACTCTTATGGTGCACACAAGGATTAAAATCTAAGATGGGCTGCACCGGAATTTCTCTCTTTGTTATTTAAATGTTACCCACGGGCAATCACGCAAGGCCAACACAGGGAACCTGCATGTAATAGAAAGAAGTGCACACTTTTGGAGCAAAAACACACCGACTCCAATTGTTCCACTGCCACTGCCAGGCAGTCGTACTTTGAATCTTACCATTGAATCTTACTACAAACCCAGTTACTGGCTGCATGGAGAAAGCAACAGTGCTTAAACAGAACCTTGAGTGGTGCTGACTGTTCCTGCCATAGTAATATTTCTGAGGAGTGAACTTCATGGTTGCCCTCTGAGGCTTTGTCCAGAAGTCGACAAACAGAAGCACGTTACCTTTCTGCGCGCACAGTATCCAACAAGCACATCTCCTCTTTCAAAGCACAGGGCAATCTCCAGGCATCTTCTTATGTAAAAGGAACTCAAATGCGCTCCTTTCGACAACACCCTTCACGCGCGTTGAAAACGGCGGGTCCGGGAGCCACGTCATGTGAGTGACGTTGGGACGCCGACGTCGTATAGCTGAGCTAATTGGCCAATTAATTTTGCCGGCGGCCGGGTATGGAGATTGCATGTTAACCCCTATAAATCTGTGCCCGTTGCAGATTAGACTTCTGTCAGAATGATAATGATGCCCTAGAGACTTTAACACGCGCAATAGACTTTTATCAATTTTGAACACTGACTTTTTTACAACAAAATAATAAACCCTTTATTTCAAATATATACTATATTATTGCATTCTTTCTATAGTTTCTGGTCATGCACTTCATTTAGCACGCCCTAAAACCAGGGGGCGAGTACACAGAATGCACTGCTGCACTGCCTGAACATCTTTGCATTACATTGCCGATTAGCAAATGCAAAACCACGTGTGCACCACCTGACCAATGCCAATTCGGTATTTTATACTAGCGTTTAGGTACAAACACCGGCGGAAAACTGCACAGGCACCAACGCAATATATAGCCGGGTGCATTACCGGGGAGCTCAGAGGTGTGGATACAGTGGCTTATTACGGATGTTTGAAGCTGTGCACGGTAAACTCGAATATTTCACACCGTTGTTCTCTGTGACACGACACCCGCAGTATTATGGCTGTTTTCAGTGTGTGTAAGAGTAACAAAAACCGTCATTGTGAATAAACGCCACCTCCCAATCTGATTGATTACGGCATGGAAACGATTGGGACCACCCACTATGAAAAGAACGCCTCAAGCAAGGCTCGAGACCACTGACAAACAAGGGTTTCTCATCACGTGGGGTGACACCGTGAGTGAGCCTCTGCTTTAAATTGCTACATAAAGCAGATTTATGCGGCGATTTAAAGCAGAGGCTCACTCATGGTGTCACCCCATATGAAGGTGTCACCCGGTGCGGTCCGCAACCCCGCACCCCCCTAGTGACGCCACTGGCTGAGATCCATCCAAGTGTTGGAAAATAAAATGTGAAGTTGCGCCTCCTATTGCTAGAAAATCTAACCATGCATGTTTAGGGCATAAAGGACCGCCTATGGTTTGTAAAGTTACTCTTGAACCTTTGCCTGTCTGGTCAGTTTTTGAGTGTTCAAAAATAATTTCTATATCTCCATGAACCAGAGATGCATTCTGTACTTTTAAACCATCATTATTGGAAGTGCCCAGCAATTCAGATATACTGAAGGCACCAAAAAAGAGCCAAATCATGCATAGCTTGTGCAAATGGTATTTAAACATAGAAAAACAAATATCGTATAAACTTGGTGTCAACCTGTACAATAACTTTAGAGATATTGGCTCCCTCTTATATAACCCTTTCTTTTTTGTTTTTGCCCAGCCTTGCAAGATCCTCCTGCCCATTTTGTCTGCTGAAGGCTCGTATCCCCCCAAAAACTTCCCATAGAATGATATTCCAGCTAGCTTTCCAGCTATTGTTGTAGAGGAAATGCTCCTTTCTTTATTTAGCATAATGAAATTAACTATGTCTTCTCTGCGCTGCCGTAACCCTGCCGTAACCCTTCACTATCATAAACTCTATACAGTGCACCTGAATCTAAGAACTCCAGCCAAGCTCTTCTGTATGCCAGTTTGGTACTCTTTGCTAATGAGTTCTCGATGAGTTGAGGAGCATTCAAATCCCATATCTCGTTGGGTACCTGAGTCTTCCGTATATCTGCTCCTGGCGCCAAAATACAGAATCTCTCCCACTGAAAATGAGATAGGGCATCTGCGATGTTATTTTCAATATGTTTAACTTTGAATATTATGTTACATTTTAAACAGCCTAGCATGAATATTTGCAGTAACTTCAACAACTGTTTGTCCTTTGCCCTCTGACCATTTACCAAGTCCACTACAGTTTTATTATCTACATTAAAAAGTACTGTTCTATTCGCCAGCTTTGTTCCCCAAACAGCTAGAGTCACTATCAATGGAAATAATTCCAGAAGAGCTATGCTTTTCTTGTCAGCTACCCACCTGGCTGGCCCTTTTTCTGCGCACCACTTTTCCTCCCAAAAGAGGGCAAAACCGCTGCTGTCAGAAGCATCAGAGAATAACTGAATCTGCCAAACGAAATCTTCTTCCAATGAGCAGAGTGTGACGCCATTAAAATCTTTCAAGAACCTTGACCATACCTTGAAATCTGCCCGCATACTAGCAGTTATCCTTATTCTATGATGTGGCAACTTAATACCAGCCATGGAAAAACCCAAACACCTGCACAATGTTCAACCCGCACGTATGACCTTGCATGCGAAATTAAGGTGACCTAACAAACATTGAACTTCAAACAATGTTAATTTGTCGGCCCTAACTGCATATTCCGACAATCTGATTATTTCAACGATTTTCTTCTCAGGGAGTCTAGCTTGCATTCTATTGGTGTCTATTTCAAAGCCTACATAAGTGAGACAACAACTGCGGCCTTCCATTTTGTCCTCTGCTAAAGGAACTCCCATTTCTTGTGCAAAATCTTTGAAATCCTTCAATACCTTTTCGCACTGTTGGGAACCACCCCTTCCCATGAATAAAAAATCATCAAGGTAATGTGTATAACTGCATGCTTTCCCCTACACTTTGAGCACTCGTGCTTATATTTGCAAGGGTTCCTTGTACAGAATCCTTTATTAAAATTTCAGCATGCACCGAATACAAGGGTTTGTGGTCTGTTCCAAGTACTCACCTCCCCCCCCGGGTGGGTATGCTCTGAAAGGGCCTATTAGGAACCGCTAAACCGCTAGCTGTATGCATGGATGGGGAGGCCATTGAGGGTACATCCATTGGACCCGAGTTCATTGTTTACCTTCCCCCACGGTTTCTCCAGCATTAAAACTATTCTGACTCTAAACTCCTTGTCATAGTGTAACCAGGCATAATCCCCAAATTCTGTAGCAGCCTTCCAAATTGTGTCCAAATATTTAAAAATGGACACTGACCTATCAGGAAACTTTTCACAGTATACACTGGCGAAAAAAAGAAAGGCTGACGTCCATGTATCTATATTAGTAGGCACCCGTGGCCTCTTCACCAATTCCCACGCCTCTTCTTTTGATCCTTCTTTTGCTTGTATTTCCCTGTGGAGTAGTGTAATACGTCGATAAACTCCCCTTTCTATATATATTCTTTCTTTCATAGCCACATTTAATTGCACACCTAGTGGCATGGACAAACCCACATACAGTAAAAGTCTCAAAGTTGATGTACTTTGAACCTCTGACTCTGCTTAATTAATGTTATCTGACCTTACCATAATTTTTACCTTATCATCTGCCACCGCACCTTCTTTAACTCCCTAACTGTCTTTATCTTGTACTGTGACCATAGTATGTTCACTGTTCCTACTCTCTTATCCACCCGCAAACGTTTGTGACTAAACTGTATTTGTGCCTCAACTGGGTTTTTAGATGTTTGTTCTTCAGTCAAAGCTCTTTTCTTCGCCCCTTTGTTTTGAGGTCCTGAACTGAGTATGCCCCAGGTGCCTCCACTTTCTCTGTCCTGTGAAAAATAAATTCTAGAAACATCTTTAGTACATCCCCCCTTTTCCCCTGTAAATTCTTGAAAACCCTTCAATATTTCTCCTTCCTCCGCAATTTCTCCTTCTTCCAAAGATTCATTCTCTTCCTCTAGTAACTCTGACACTACCACCCCGCTCTTCCCTACACTACCACCCCCTCTGCTACCGCTTGGATGTTCCCCGTCCCCTATACCCTTGTCATAAGCTTTCCAGTTAATAGCTTTTTTGTATTTAGAAACTCGTTTGCATCCAACGGTGCCGGAAATTTCGCTTGAAAATCCCCCTCCTCACTGTTTCGTACGTTGCAGGACGCTAGATCCCTGACCGGAAAATCTTTACCGCCCCTTTTTGTGCTTGGCAGTATCTCGCTCACGTCGGGTTGCAAAACGCTTGAACTTGCAGCTGTTATACATCTGTTCTCTTTCAAGTTTAAAAATCTACTTTCATTATTTATCTCCTTCGGTATCCACACCCACTGTCCATCATGCTCAGGTACAAAAGAACGGTTAACCTGACTAACCTCGCTCTGTCTGGTAATATGAACAACGAGGCACTGCCCTTATCTGTATCTGCACTGAGCAAAAAATAACACAGATCATGAGTATTTTTCTGAGGTGATGTGTCCAAAACATCAATTGGGCTTGCAGTTTGTTTTGACATTAAAATAGTGTCACCCTTCTCGTTAGAGATAATGGGAGACAAGCATCTGTCAGTCAACATATCCCCCGACAACTCAGTATTTTTAAACTGGTTTTTACCAAATATGAATATGTCTTTCTTCCCTCCTAACACCTGAGGTGTATTAATAGCTGGGCTTCGCATTTGCTTAAATTGCCCACGAGTCGAGGTATTTTCATCACTTTTCCCCATAAACGAGTCTTTCTGGCCCAACTCGTTTGCTATTTCTTTTCTTGGCTAAAGCAGAGCAAGGCACTGCGCGTGTGCGCGGCCTGCCCCTCCTACTTCTTGAAGTGCTGGGCAACTATTGAGCAGACGGAGACTGAGGGAGCTGCCGGCTGACATTAGGTGAGGCGCCTGCCAGCGAGTGGCTCATATTAATAGAAGGCGTTGGTGAGCCTTCACTAGACATACACGCGGTCACAGCCGCTGACACACAACC
The DNA here is from genome assembly GCF_964261635.1 of Lissotriton helveticus. Lineage (NCBI taxonomy): Eukaryota > Metazoa > Chordata > Amphibia > Caudata > Salamandridae > Lissotriton > Lissotriton helveticus. Next base: position 33,778,952 of record NC_136073.1, read on the forward strand.
CGCAGACGGCCGTCTACACTGCTTCATACCCACCCACGCCTTAGCCAGAACACCGGGAACTATCAGGTCCTCCCTACCGGCCTCACACAATGGCCGCATCGCTTCACGAATGGAAGCGGCTGCCTCCATTATCAATAACCCGGCCAATTAATTGGAAAATTAGGAGCCAAGAGACAGAGACTCAAAATGTTTGTTTACCTACCTTCACACACTTGAGAGCAGGCGCGCAACACCCATTGGGCTCACCGGGCTTTAGCCCCCCCCGTCGTATTCTCCAGCCCGGGCTAATTTGACGCACACTGAAAGGATAAAAGAAGGCTGCGCATCGGAGCCGAGAATGTGATTTTTATGATGCTTTCTGAGGCCCAGCAGCCCGAGCCAGCCAGCCTCTGAACAGTTTCAGTTAACCTCTTGTTTTCCTTTACTGGCCCCGAGGTGATATCATTGCCTGAAGGCAGGGATGTCACCTAAGCACTTGATGTGTTCAGCATGGGGTGGGGGTGGGAGTGGGAAGATGCACACAGCAGGGGGAAAGGGCTGGCCAGTGCAGGTGACGCTTTTCCTTTGTATAGGAATTCCTGCTGGCGACAAACCCCAGGGTTTGTTGTCTGTGCACTTGTATGGATGTGTATTCCATACAAGTGCACAGACAGCAAACCCTGGGCTATGACGCCAGCAGTAATTAATTTACAAAGTAAAAGCATCACCTGCACTGCCATCCCTTTGCCCCTGCTGTCTGTGCCCTTGTATGGAATTCACATCCCAGGCCCTGCTCACCAGTTAAATGGTGAACAGGGCCATGGATCTTTCTCTTTTTGCACCCGAGGGCACCAACGACACAGAAGCAGAGGAGGCCCTGGCAAGGAGAAAGCAGGAAACATTTGACACACACCTATCTACACTGTGAGATCTTCGGGAGGGGCTGGATGCCAGGACGCAGTGCTACTGATCAGCCCAACTCAACTGAACAGTATCAGGAGAGCAGGCAGCCGTTTTTTATGTAAGTTTCAGTAACTTTAATGAATTCTTCAGCACAGCATTACTTACTGCCTGCATTTCTAGGTTACTCTAAGGGAATGTTGTTTTTGACTTACATACATGGAAACGTCAGAGGAGAGTCCCCTCCGAATATGCACATGTAGTGTAAGTTTGTAGTGTTCATTTTTTGGGGTGCTATGTGGATAACTTTAGGGTTCAGGGTGGGTGAGGGTTTTAGGGTGCCAGCGAGTAATTTTAGGGTTCAGGGTGGGTTACGGATTGGGGTGCCAGGGGGTAATTTTAGGGTTCTGAGTGGGTATGGGTTTTAGGGTGCCAGGGATAATTTTAGGATTCAGGGTAGTAATGGGATTTGGTGTGCCAGGGGGTAATTTTAGGGTTCAGGACGGGTATGGGCTTTGGGGGCCAGAAGGGTAATTTAGGGGTTCAGGGTGGGTGTGGGTTTTGGGGTGCCAGGGGTAATTTTAGGCTTTAGGGTGGGTATGGGTTTTGGGGAGCCAGGGGTAATTTTAGGGTTCAGGGTGGGTATGGGTTTTGGGGGCAAGGGTGTCATTTTAAGGTTCAGGGGGTAATTTTGGGGGTCAGAGTGGTAATGGGTTTTGGGGTGCCATGGGGTTAATATTAGGGTTCAGGGCTGGTATGGGTTTAGGGTGGGTGTGGTTTTCGGGTGTCAGGGGGGCAATTTTAGGGTTCAGGGTGGGTATGGGTTTTGGGGTCCCAGGGGGTAATTTTAGGGTTCAGCGTGGGTATGGGTTTTGGTGTGCCAGGGGTAATTTTATGGTGGTTAAGGGTTTTGGGGTGCTATGGGGTTAATTTTAGGGTTCAGGGTGGGTATGGGTTTTAGGATGTGAGATGAGAATTTTAGGGTTTCAGGGTGGGTGTGGGTTTTCGGGTGTCAGGGGGGCAATTTTAGGGTTCTGGGTGGGTATGGGTTTTGGGGTGCCGGGAGGTAATTTTAAGGTTTAGGGTGGTAATGGGTTTTGGGGTGCCATGGTGTTCATTTTAGGATTCAGTGCGGGTATGGGGTTTAGGGTGTGAGGGGGAGCATTTTAGGTTTCAGGGTGGGTGTGGGTTTTCGGGTGTCAGGGGGCAATTTTAGGGTTCAGGGTGGGTATGGGTTTTGGGGTGCCGGGGGGTAATTGTAGGGTTCAGCTTAGGTATGTGTTTTGGTTTGCCAGGGGTAATTTTAGGGTTCAGGGTGGGTATGGGTTTTGGGGTGCCAGGGGGGAATTTAATGTTCAGTATGGGTATGGGTTTTGGGGTGCCAGGGGTAATTTTAAGGTTCAGGGTGGGTATGGGTTTTGGGGGGCAAGGGTGTAATTTTAGGGATCAGCGCAGGTATGAGTTTTGGGGCTCCAGGGGGGTGATTTTAGGGTTCAGGGTGGGCGTGGGTTTTGGGGTGCAAGGGGGGTAATTTTGTGGTTCAGGGTGGTAATGGATTTGAGGGGCAAGGGTGTAATTTTAGGGATCAGTACGGGTATGGGTTTTGGGGTGCCAGAGGTAATTTTAGGGTTCAGGGTGGGTATGGTTTTGGGGGGCAAGGGTGTAATTTTAGGGATCAGCGCAGGTATGGGGATTAGGGTTCTAGGGGATGATTTCAGGGTTCAGGGTGGTAATGGGTTTTGGGATGCGAGGCGGTAGTTTTAGGGTTCGGTGGTTATGGGTTTTGGGGTGCCAGGGGTGTAATTTGGAGGTTCGGGTGGTAATGGATTTTGGAGGGCAAGGGGTAATATGCGGGTTTAGCGTGAGTATGGGTATGGGTATGGGTTTTGGGGTGCCAGAGGTAATTTTAGGGTTCAGGGTGGGTATGGTTTTGGGGGGCAAGGGTGTAATTTCAGGGATCAGCGCGGGTATGGGGGTTGGTGTTGTATTGGTTTCATATCAGGCCTACATACTCTGCTAAACTCTCGAACTCCTTAGTATAGAAGTTGGCACGGACACTGGAAAGGGTAAAAGACAAGTTTATTAGGACCCCATGGGGTGGTGGTACATTCCTACAGTACCCTTCGGCAATGTAAGAAGTAGCACACCGAACATCGGTGCGCGACCTCTTTTATACAGTTTAATAACAATAAAAAGATAGGCGGTTACAAGTTACACATTTTAGGTACATATAAGGTCATTTTTGGAACACAGCCAGCATGGGGGAGGAGTTCAATAGCACTGGTCAGTTAGTACTAACATTCCTAAAGAGTGACCAGTAAATGCATGATGCGCATGTGCGCTTGACCAGTACTAAAAATAGCCTGTTGCCGAGCAGAATAGGGACCATGGGTATCAAGAAAGGACAAAAGGGCATACTGATCACGAGGCAGCGTGTTCATAGAAAACGGAAGTCAGAGGGAGTCAAAATGGCCCCCGTTCGTTTTGGTCAAGTTAACAGAAAAGACCGTGTAGCTGTGCTAAACGCTAACTCAAGAGCTGCCAAAACACGACAGACGGCCCTTTTAGCGTTTAGCAAAAGCTACCTCATAGTGAACGTAGTCAGAATGTTCATCCTCAATGTTAATAGCCATTATTTTCAATACTTCATCATTGGTCAGTTTCTCTTGCTTAAAAATAGCTCGTTTAGACGGAATACAGGCTGTGATACATACGGAACATAATGTAGGGCCACATTGAACACATAGACAAAGGGAAAATAGTACTCCAATAAAAACACAGAGAATCGTTAATAATTTCCAACCCCAAGTACTAAGCAGGGTCCAGAACCAACCAGAAAAGGTCCATGTTCCATTTTCTGGGTGGATCTCAGCAGCTATCTTATGTAATTTTGTAATCGAATCATATACGGAAGGTGAGTTATCTGGTACGTACACGCAACAACTACTTCCGATGACGCGGCATGCTCCGCCCCTATCAGCTAATATCACATCTAGAACCATTCGGTTCTGGAGCGCCACAATTCTGGTAATTTGCAATTCCTCAGTAATATTCCCTAAAGCAGAGGCAGTTTCATTAGCGACAGCTTCCACCACACGTGTAAGCCGCCTTATCTTCCTGCTATTCAGTGCAGCTCCTACGAACGAAAATAACCCCAAATTGAAATCTACATATTGTTGTAAAGTGGTATCAGTCTGGTCTATTTCATCAAGATCTACTGTTCGTTTAACTCTGTTCAGTATGAAATCATGGTACAGAATGTAATCATTGTGGTACATGGGAGGAGCAATAAATACAGGTGGTAATACAAAAGCTATATAGCATGTTCCTAACCATCCCAATGGTAGACGATGGTATCCCTTACTTCCACAAATGAAATATGTGTTACGTGAAGCTACAAATGCAATTCCAGTTGGTGTATCAAAGGTAAGTGTAATATTACATTCACTGCGGCCTACAGGGATTGTACCTTTATTTCTAATACACAAATCTGCCTTTGTCTCAATGACTGTTATCATATGCGAGCTCGTTACATTTATAAGTCTTTGATTCGTATATACACGAGGTGTAGAAACATTGTCCGGACGATACTCTTCCCATTCAAATTTAGTTCCTTCAGCGTGTGGATAGCCATCTTTGTCGTTATAGCAGATTTTATTCAACCGAAAAAGTAGTCCACCTTTCGTTGGCCATCGCAGAGTAAAAAGAAGAGTGTACCAAGCATGACAAGAACCATTATGAGAAAACGGGAGAGGAATGAGTGGTGTTCCTCCCTTCTTCTGATGTCCGGGCAACATTCCACATAGCCAACAATTGGACGTGTTGGTCATGTTATGAGTATGATGCAAAATCTGAATAAAGCTGTTATTCAAATAAGTCTGTCTATGTCTTTCTTCGTGAAAAGGCAAAGTAAAATGAAAATGTTCAGATGGACTTGGAGTGGTGGACAGCAAATGTTCTCGTACGGGAAACAATAGTTCTATAGTCCAAGCTAATACTGCAATCACCACTACGGTCAAGACAAACAAAACAGCACCAAGAATTCTCCCTTTTCGTGTCGAAGGAGATGCCATAGTTCACAAAACAATACTCTTCAAAAGCAACACTAAGCGGAAAAATAAAACGATGGTTCTGGACCGAGGCTGCCGTTGATTTGTTCTCCGGGATTCAAGACGGGTGTCGCTACACTAGGCAGAACTGATCCCCCCCCCTTGATATTCCCGGCTTCCGTTTCACAAACCTCGGAGCGGTTACCAACCAGTTTCAAAAACACAAAAGGAATATTATTTCCTGGGACGTAGATTGTACTTCACTTTATCAGAAACAACGTGGTCCGGGAAGGCTCCCTCCAATTCATCAGGCGTGACAGCTGGGCTCTTTTCTGTATCCAAAATCTTTCTGTAGTCGGATAGCACCACAGGGCTCACCAGATCCGGAGAGACACGTCGGCAGTGCGTTGAATGTATCCACCGCTTCTTGTTGGTGACTCTCACAGCAGTTCGCGTAGCCAGCAGCACTTGCTCAGGGCCATGCCATCTCGGTTCCAAACTGCTGGATCGCTCAAATACTTTGACCATCACGTGATCCCCAGGGCGGAGATCGTGAGCCTCACCAGTGGAGTTATCAGGGAGCGCCTCTCGAACCTGTTGATGAATAGAAAGCAAATCATTTGTTAATCGTGCCAAATAATCGTTCATCATTATACAAGGCATATCATGTATCAAACGAGGTTTTGGAACTCCCCAAATATTCATCGGCCTTCCGAACACCACTTCATAGGGTGTGAGGCCAGATCGTGAATGTGGCACCGATCGAATGGACAGCAATGCCAGAGGCAAAGCATCCGGCCATTTCAGAGATGTGGATGCCACTATCTTTGCTAGCTTCAGCTTCAGAGTCGCATTGTATCTTTCTACCAAACCTGCTGACTGCGGATGAAAAACAGCGTGGAATCGTTGCTTGATTCCCAATCCTTTCAGGACGTACTCCACTACTTTCCCAATGAAATGAGGGCCATTATCACTCCACATAAGTTTACAAACACCATAGCGCGGGAAGTACTCTTTGAGTAACACCTTAGCTGTTGTCAATGCTGTATTGTCTTTCGTAGGGTAAGCCTCAATCCATTTGCTGAAGGCACACACCACCACTAGGACATACTTGAGATTATTACAGCGCTCCAGCTGGATGTAATCCATTTGTAGTACTTCGAATGGTGCAGTAGGTGGAACAAACCCTCCTTTAGGAGTATGAGTCCCTTGTCCAGGATTGTGCTGTAAACATATCAGACAAGTCTGTACTACTCTCTTAGCCGTGCTAGCAATGTCAGCATTGTCCCAGACTCGTGTAAGCAATTTAGTAATTGCGAGAGCTCCAATGTGTGCCAGCCCATGTGTCATGTGCACCATTGTTTGTAAGTAGGCCATGGGTAGTTTCCATCTCTCCATATCTTTACTACGCCAGCAACCCTCATCATCCAGCATTCCTTCAGTGGCCCATTTCATAAGTTCCGCCTCAGATGCTGACTTCTGTATATCTAGTATTTCTTCTCTAGCATCATGCCACCGCTCGGCTTGTGACTTCACCACATATATGGGGAAATTATTTTGCAGCATAGCGGTCTCTTTCGCAATGCGATCTGCGAAAGCATTGCCTTGCCCTATTTTGTCCGTCACCTTTTTGTGTGCGCTGCACTTGACTATTGCAACTTTCTTTGGGCATAACAGTGCATTCAGGAGATCGCGTACCAATTCTCCATGCATGATGTGTATTCCGTGTGAAGTCAAAAATCCTCGTTCCTTCCAGAGTAGGCCAAAATCATGCACTACTCCAAAAGCGTAACGACTATCCGTGTAAATGTTCACACATAGTCCAGCACTTAACTCACATGCTTTCGTTAAGGCTATCAATTCAGCTGCTTGAGCCGATTTCTGGGGTATTCGTGCTGCTTCTACCACTGTCTTAAGTGTCGTGATCGCATAAGCTGCAGAAGTCGTACCATCTGGTAACTTCACGCACGATCCATCAACCCACAGTTCCCCATCTACATCTGGAAACGGTGTATCCTGTAAATCGATACGACCCTTTGTCTGTTCCTCAGTCAGAAAAACACAATCATGTTGTTCTTCCTTCTGGGTCTCAGCAACAGGATCCGGCAGTAAAGTAGCAGGATTCAGTGTCGCACATCGTTTTAGTGTGATGTGCGGCGACAACAACGTTAGCTCATATCCCGTCAAACGGGTGCTGGTTAGATGCTGTGTTTTCGTTTGATTCAATAACGCATCTACCGCATGGGGAACTAACACCAGCAATTTGTGTGACAAAACTATTCCCTCACTTTGTCGTATCGCAACTGCTGTTGCTGCAACTGCTCGAAAACATCCAGGCAATCCTCGAGCCACAGGGTCGAGTACCGCCGAGAAGTATGCACAAGGCCTCTGTTTGTCTCCGTGCGTCTGCACTAACACTGACAATGCGCACCCATCCTTCTCGTGTACATATAATGTAAAGATCTTCGTGTAATCAGGTGTACCCAACACTGGTGCAGAACAAAGAGCTTGTCTCAATTGTTCAAAAGCATTCTGACATTCATCCGTCCACTCAATGGGGATCGGCGCATCTTTAGACAACAATGCTAACAATGGTTTAACGATATGTGAAAAGCCCAATATCCATTGCCTACAAAAAGACGTCAAACCTATAAAGGCACGAACATCCTTCTGAGTGCGAGGAACTGGTGTGTCTAAAACTGCTTGAATTCGATCTGGTGTCAATGCACGGCCCTCCTTAGACAAAAGATGACCGAGGTAGGTCACCTTGGGTCTACAATATTGCAGCTTTTTCTTCGAAACCTTATGATTATGTTTGGCTAGGAAGGAAAGCAAGGAAAAGGTACTCTTCTCACATTGTTCTGGTGTGTCTGCAGCAAGTAAGATATCATCTACATATTGAATGAGAACCACTCCATCTTGTAATTCAAAGGAATCAAGCTGTCTTTTTAATGCCTGACTATAAATGCTAGGACTTTCAGTATAGCCTTGAGGAACTCGACAAAATCTGTACGATTTATTATTTAATGTAAAGCCGAATAGATATCGACTGTCGGGATGTACAGGGATCGAAAAGAAGGCATTCTTCAAATCGATGACTGTAAAAGTAGTTGCCGTCGATGGAACCAACGTAAGCAACGTGGTGATGTCAGACACCACCGGGTACTGAGGCACTACTATCTTATTTATTTCCCTCAAATCAATAATGAATCGGTAGACCTTAGCATCTGTGTCTCTTTTAAGGATCGGTAAAATTGGGCTATTGCAAACATTGTAGGGGACTTCCTCAACTACTCCTGCCAAAATCAAATCGTTCACAATGTGTATCAAAGCAAGTTCGCCTTCTCTGGAAATCTTATATTGTGGGACACGTGGTAAAGATACTCCCTCCTTCACAGTAATACGTACTGGAGGAATTACCATCTGCCCTACATCAGTATCAGAAGTGGCCCACAACGTTTGTGGTAAGGAGGCCAATACTTCAGTTTCATGGAGAAAACACACTCGCTCTAATTCTGGGTAATTCTCGTTCAACACAACTCGCACTCCTTCTGGGGCACAGCGAATAGTAGCTCGAAAGTGTTTTAACATATCGAGTCCCATAATATTATCTGGTGTGTTCGGGGACAACAAGAAGGGACAAGGGGCAGCAAATTTATCAACATGAAATGCAACTGGTTGAGACAATGGGCTAGAAGTAGGTGTTCCATCGAACCCTATCGCTGTAATTACCTCGCCAGACAGGGGAGCCCTTGGAACCAAGTATTTGGACAAAGCGCTACGAGTAGCTCCTGTATCGACCAGAAATTGATCAGTAGAACCCAGAACATGTGCTTCTATATATGGACCCCTTTGATCAACTGGTGCCTCAACCGATTCCACACCCCATCCTACGCAATCCTATGCATAATGCTCATCCCGTGGTTCAGCAGAACCACCCTCATTTATCTGATATTGATTGCGATTATCAAACGTATTATAATCTGCCTGACCACGACCCCTTGCTCCATATCCTCCGCGATCATTCATGCCATAACCTCCTCTTGACCCCTCATAATTATTTCTAGACCTCCCACTTCCACGTCCCCTCAAATTACGCTGCTCTCGAAACACCGGACAGTCTGCAATCCAATGTCCAAACTGTTTGCAGTATGCACATTGATTCACAGAAATGTCAGAACGAGGGGGAGGAGCATTACTGTATGATCCTCGCCCTCCTCTATTGTTTCCTCTCGTAGCCTGAACCTGAGCTAACATTACCTTCGTCTTCAAATCCTTCGCCTTCTTTTCACTACTTTCTTTTGCCTCCAATTCCTGTCGTTCATAATATTGAGCCATAGTCAATAAAGAAGCAGGGGTTGCTGTGGTCCATGAACTTTCACTCGTTTTTAATCGTTTCGCAATCTCCGGTAGGAGATTAGTCACATACTTATCAACGAATAAGTGCCTGCCTGTATCTTCTGTCAATGATTGACCACTGTAATCATGGAACGCTTCCTCGAAGCGAGAGAAAAAATCAGAAACCGATTCATCCGCCTTCTGCTTACAAGAGGCTAATATAGTCCAATCAATCTTTTTAGCGGGAGCAAGAGTCTTTAATTTTGTTAGTATGGCCTGTGGAAGGTCTAATATTAATTGACACGGCTTACATGCTGGTTCCCTATCCAAGTCAGCCTGAACAAGATCTTTCCAAGTGGCCCCGAGAGTCGTGTGGTCATCAAACCTACGAATCGCTCTCCACATATCAGGGGGCAATATCAACCCGAAAAATAGGTCAATATCAACTAACGTCATGATACACGAAGAAATTGCACTTTCAACATTTTCATAAAAAGCCGCACAATTTTTACGGGGATCAGGTAAAGCATTCTTAAGTGCCATAACATCTGCTCTATTCCAAGGCGTGTAAACCCAATTATATACAAAATACCCTTTCGCATCTTTGGATCTTTTATCATCATCTGTGCCATCCCCTTTATGAGGGACATATAAAGGCGCAGCTTCTCGCATAGGTCTAACATTAATCGCAGCGATCTTATCTGTTTCAAAGATAGGGCATTCTTTGGATATCCCCGTCGCTCCGGACGCAGACGAATTCTTCGACTTTGCCAACTCCCGTAGTCGTGTCGCCTCATTTCGCAGTTGAATCAAACGCTTGAAGAAGCCGTCCGCATCTGAAAGAACAAAAAGACCTTTACGAAAATTCTCACGACCCTCGGATATCTCCTTTGGTTCTAACTCGAGAGAATATTTTCTGTACCGCTCAACAACTTCATCTCCAAAATGATCTAAAAAATACAGTCGCTCCTGATCAGACCACTGTTCCATTTTTGCAGTAATGTCAGAAACAGTAACAGTATTAATATTTAGTTTTCGTGCAAACGAACGTAATTCCGCAGTTCGTTCTGCATGTAACCTGGTACGCTGTGTTCGATCACTATCCTCGTCTGACTCCTCGTTCGGAGCCGTAGGTGCGACGTACGGAGGCGGACAACGATCTAGTAATGAAAAATCATCTGTTTCATTAGTAAGGACTGGATAAAGAGGACGCCTGATAGGGAATTGACCATTAACCTGTAAATTACGTTCTCGTCTCTCCCTCTCTTCCTTGTCCTGTAATTCCCTCTCCTGTAGCTGTAAAGCTTTGTCATGTGCAGCCTTCCGCTGCACTTTCTCCGCCAAGGCTTCCTCACGCTTCGCTCGTTCACGCACCTCTTTCTCCCACATACGCACACAATCAAACATATCTTGTCTAGACCTTCGCTGAAACAGACACTGCTGTACATATTGTACCTTTCGAAGGTCAAACGACCCATATAGTGGCCACCGTAATTCACAATCAGTTTTAGTATACTTATGCCATAATGTGCTATACATTATTGGTGGAATACCGAATTTGACATACATTTCACGATTTGGAGTCCCCTCTGGGGGAGCCGGCTGTTTTTTACTTAATCGATAATTGGTACCATTTTCAGAACAGCACATCCTTCGGAGTGTGCTAAAAACAGGCATGTTTCAAAAAGTACCACGAGGTGTGAGACTACAAAAATGACACCTAACGTGGTGTACCGTTCAGATCAAATAAATCAGGAAAATATCCCTACATGCCTGTCTATGTGAGGTGCACTTCACATATTCAAATTCAAATTCAAAGATTCAAACGTTAGCTAACAAATTCAAATTCAAATTCAAAATTCAAAAAGCCACAGTAAGTGTCAGTAGACTACCTCACCAAGCAAAAGCTTACCAAGTATTTTTCAAACGTCCAAAGTCCAACTGCCAAGTTCTGTGGTCAAATCAGCCAAAACGGCACATCACGACAATCCAAGATCAGAATCTCAGTCGAAGACCGGCACCACCTGGAAGGTCGGATCGGAAGGAAGGAAAAAACACACCGTGGGTGCCAAGACTCGGGTCACTCAGTGGCAGCGTACGCGTCCATGGCGAGTTTCCTGACCTTCGTCGCGACCTCTCCTTCGGGCATCCGAGTCGCCGATGAGTCCCTTCGTGGTCGCCAATTGTTGTATTGGTTTCATATCAGGCCTACATACTCTGCTAAACTCTCGAACTCCTTAGTATAGAAGTTGGCACGGACACTGGAAAGGGTAAAAGACAAGTTTATTAGGACCCCATGGGGTGGTGGTACATTCCTACAGCACCCTTCGGCAATGTAAGAAGTAGCACACCGAACATCGGTGCGCGACCTCTTTTATACAGTTTAATAACAATAAAAAGATAGGCGGTTACAAGTTACACATTTTAGGTACATATAAGGTCATTTTTGGAACACAGCCAGCATGGGGGAGGAGTTCAATAGCACTGGTCAGTTAGTACTAACATTCCTAAAGAGTGACCAGTAAATGCATGATGCGCATGTGCGCTTGACCAGTACTAAAAATAGCCTGTTGCCGAGCAGAATAGGGACCATGGGTATCAAGAAAGGACAAAAGGGCATACTGATCACGAGGCAGCGTGTTCATAGAAAACGGAAGTCAGAGGGAGTCAAAATGGCCCCCGTTCTTTTTGGTCAAGTTAACAGAAAAGACTGTGTAGCTGTGCTAAACGCTAACTCAGGAGCTGCCAAAACACGACATTGGGGTTCTAGGGGGATGATTTCAGGGTTCAGGGTGGTAATGGGTTTTGGGGTGCAAGGCAGTAGTTTTAGGGTTCGGTGGTTATGGGTTTTGGGGTGCCAGGGGTGTAATTTGGAGGTTCGGGTGGTAATGGATTTTGGGGGGCAAGAGGTAATATGCGGGTTTAGCGTGAGTATGGGTTTTGGGGTGCCAGGGGTAATTTTAGCGTTCAGGGTGGGTATGGGTTTTGGGGTACCTGGGGTAATTTTAGGGTTCAGGACGGGTATGGGTTTTGGTGTGCCAGGGGGTAACTTTGGGGTTCAGGGTGGGTATGGGTTTTGGGGTACCAGGGGTAATTTTAGGGTTCAGGGTGGGTATGGGTTTTGGACTTGCAATGATAAACATTTCGCAAGCACATTGTCCTCCTATAGAAGCAATTGTTGACGAAATGGCGAAAAAGGGTCGTCGCCTTGAAATGGCATTGTGAAAATTGGTTATATTGTGTTCCTAAAGTGCTTTGTAGTAAAATATATTGAATTGGCCTTTTAATTCAGTACATTCTGTTCCTTTTTCATAAGACAATAGGACATAAATGCATCAAATTAACAAAAATGTGTGCTCTAATTGTCCAGTTTCAAATGCAGAATTCATCACGTTTTCTCCGCTTGACCTGAGCATTAATCGATCCCGATTATCTGCCATTTTAGCCCCGCCCCATTGATTAACATTAGCCACGCCCCTTCATTTGCCATGTTAGCCCCCCCCGAAATGAAGACCTAGTTGCGCCCCTGCTTGAGAGCAAGTGCGCCACAGCAATTTTGCGCTCCTCAGTTCGCGCTGATAAACGCCATCCAATCAGCATAGCCTCCTGTCCTGGGCCATACTAAGCTGCCATACTAAGCTGCGAATGCCACCCCCAGGAGCCCTCATTCTTACTATTCCAGCACCCTGAAGCTAAATGAATGGCTTTGGCGGTAGGTATTACTCATTCAGTATTAGTCACTCTTAATGTATATTTAATTACTAAAGAACTGTTGTTGTGCTTGTATCTAAAAAAAGCAACCAGCGCCACCATGTGATAGGCTGTCATAAATGCAGGTGCAGATGTGAGCGCCGGAAACCACTAGTTCACATTAAGCCCTGGAGGCGAGTCCATGCTGTGGAACATGAAAGTGTGAGACTAGACTACTTGTGTGGAACATGCTGGAATGAAAGTGTGAGACTAGACCACTCATGCAGGACATTCTGCAATGAAAGTGTGAGTTTACTTTACACACAGCTCACAAGTTTTAATTTTCCTTATGTGACACTTCCATATTTTCAGTTTGTTTATGTGTGACATTTCAATTCTTATGTGTGACGTGTCTCTATTTCTTTCCAATTAAACTATGGTCCATAAGCACTGCGAAGAGCTACAATACTGAATTAATTTGCATCCCCTTTCTTCCATACCACCTTTGCACCTTTTACTTTAGAAGTTGTGCTTTCACATCTGATTTTACTATGTGCTGCCTTTCTATACTCTAGTCTATTGTACAAATTTTTTATTGCATTTGATCATGTATTGTCTCTTTTCATATGAAATAAAATAGTTCTAAATCAAAAAAAGTGCTCGCTTAATGCTTTAAGTGGTAGGGACTCGATTAACACCATATGGAAACTGCCTCAGTACAGACCCTTACAGCACTTTGAAAGAAGTCAGATAAATAATGTGCATTTAACATAATGCCACCCCCAGCGTGAGTATCAAGAACCCTACAGCTTGTTCACTCGGCTACCACCAAGGCTGAGCAGTCTGTGGTTACCCACTCATCACCCCCAGAGCAGTCTGGCGTTGCTGCAGTGCTGAGTTTGTAAAGGCCAGGCCCACTGCAGGTGCTGTGGACTTCCATTACTGGTACCGCATACGGTGTACTGCTCTAGGTTGCTAAGACCCTGGGGCCTCATTTATGAGGCCTTGCGTCAGTTTTGCGCTTCCGATGCGTCACTTTTTTGTGACGCATCGGCGGCGTAAAACATGCCTCCTGTTGCGCACTATTTACAAGCTTAGATGCGTCACTTTGTAAACCCCTGCGCTACATTATACCTACGTCAGGTATAATGTATGCAGAGGGGGCGTTCCCCCCCAAAAAGCCTCGTAATAGTGACGCAGTGAAATCTATGAGATTTCACTGCGTCACTTTTGGGACGCTGTTGCGTCAAAATCTTGCGCCTGCCTCACAGCGGGCGTAAGACTGACGCAAGCCCTTTCACATGGGGCTTTCCCCATGTGAAAGGACGCATTGCTGGAGTTGCGTCACTTTTGTGACACACCCCAGCAATGCGTGACTTTTGCGCTTACAGATACGTCAGAAATACTGACGTATCTGTAACTCCTTGCGCCATGATGCGTCATACTGTAAATATGACGCATCATTGGTGTCGCAAGGAGGGCACAGTGAAAAGTGACGCATCGCTGTTTTCACGCAGCGATGCGTCACTTTTCATAAATGAGGCCCCTGCTGTCTTGTGGTCCTGCTGGGGGAAGTAGATCATTAAGTCTTGTTTTATAAGAGAGTATCAGGAAGCAGGAAAGTATAAGACTGGACAAGGTATGTAACAAAAAGAACAAAAAGAAGCTACAGCCTGTACTGGTAGACTGCTCCTTAAATAAGCTGCTTTCTGATTGGATGCAGCAGATTGGATGTAGCAGCACGCCTAACTGCTCAAGCCTGCACTGTACTGGTTTCAGAAAGTAAAACACAACGTGCAGTCCAGGAGCAGTGATTGAACACACAGAAAAGTGACCAGTTCACTGCAATGCAAGCTGTTGTAGCATTTTCTTGGAAAAGATGTCTTCACATCCACCTTCTATAACCACAGCTCAACTAGTACCACTTGAAGATGACTCATTTCTCACTGGTAATCTCTACTCCTGGTCTTGTTGTCCTCAACCCATTCATCAGTAATGAGATGTATTCACCTCACTAGACAGAAAAACCGAACAAGAAGAATGCGCCAAGTACACCCCTCCTTCCTGGCAGGGAGCCAATAAAGGCTATACTTACCCAGATATCCTCCTGCACTTCCGAGCCCCCAGGAGGGCGGACAGTCCAGTAGGAAGGGAGGGGCATAATGATGTGACGGGGACAACAGGATCAGGAGTAATGAAGATTACCAGCAAGTAATGAGACATTCCCCCCAGGTATCCACCTGTCCTTGTCCCCGTCATCACAAATGAGGAATAGCGACAACATCCAGCCCGGCCTTCATAGGAAAACAGGCCCAGAAAAGAAATCACACAAAACCACCATTGACTGCAACACCCAATATTGATTTATTAAGAACAACACAACTGGTTTATGAGGCAACCAAACTCAGTACACCCATTCCAAAGTTAGTACTGTCATGCAACACATTTTGCAGCCTGTAATGTTTTATAAAAAGTGTTTGGAGTTGCCCAAGTGGTTGCTCTACAAATCTCAGCAATAGACACTGTTCAACCCCACCCAAGTAGTGGGCACTCGCCTGGTTGAATGATCATGAATTCCTGCCAGAGGGGAGAGCCTGTTACAGAATACCGCCAATACTTCTAGCGGCTGTTCTGCCGTGATATCGGCAATATCCACCCCTGGCGATAACACCTCAAGATGGCATCCGAGGTGAAACGGAGGTAACTATGTGGGGGCCGCGACATCAGAAGCGGGCCCCCTTTTGCCCTTTCATCTTCCCAGGCGGGCACCCGCGGCTGGGGCTGCACGTGATTGCCGGATCTGCAGCCTCCATCCGCCTCAGTGGCCCGACCACAGTGTGTGGATGGGGGCCCGTGGCCACAGCGGACGGGCGGGACAGGTTACATGACCCAGAGAGGAGTTTAATTACATCGCTCACCCCCTACAAGCCGCTAACACCCCCCTGGGAGAGCCAAGATAGACATCAATTTTTTGTCGAGCATGAAAGCTGGGCGGAGACCTGGGGATTTGTTTTAACACCCCTCCAGCTAATGACACGGGTGGACTGTGGTGCCCAGTAGAGGAGTGTGGGAGCATTTAGACCAGGGATCATGTGTGTGCAGCAGTAGCGAAAGGAGGTGCAAATACTGAAGATGCTCCTCCTTTTGACTATCTGGCTCCTTTTCCCCTCTTGTTCTTCCTCTGTTTGGTCGGCTCCCTGGTTTTTTTGGGCATGGCCCTCGTAACTTTTGGACTGGAACTCATGTGCGCCCCGCCATTATGGGACCCTCTCCTGTTGTCGCTCTTGCCCTGGGTGCATCTTGCCATGTTGAGATGGTTTCAATAGATACTCATGACCCGGGTCCGCCATTTTGTTGATTCTTGTCCTTTCCTTTGGTCCCTTAGATTCCATCCTGCTGACCTTCAGACATTTCACTTACACTGGACTGCTTTATCTCTTTCTCCCCCTCAGGTCCCCCTCTCTCCTCTCACCAATCTTAGCCTCCAACTCTTCTCCCCCACATACTGCTCTCTACCCCTTTTTATTTAAATTGTTTTTTTTTATTTCTCTTTCCACTCTGTAAATATGTGATATATACTTGTCCAAGCCGAATCGCTGGTAAAATGGAATCCTGAGAAAATCTGCTATTTGTATATATATGTATATAGAGATAACTCTAACCACTAGTATATGTAGTAGACCTTTGCACTCACTACCATTCCTATGTGATTCTTAGAGTTTATCCATTTGTTTCTTTTCCTTGAGTGACTTTACAACTTGTACATTTGCAATTTTTTCTATTTGAATCTCTTCCCTGCGTGACTTTACAACTTGTACATTTGCAATTTTTTTCCTGTTTGTATCTTTTATGTAACTCGTGTAATCCTAAGTCCTTATGTATCGCAACTGGTTCAAATGTAAAGCGCTCTGACACCTTCGGGTAATGTTCCCGCTATAGAAAATCGCATTAAATACATGTGTGCACATTTTCGAGAAATTACAAAGAACCATTATCTTGCAAGCGAGGCCCAGTCTGACTATCTCAGTAAACTGGGTTTTGTGTTATAAGTACAGGCGCTTGTGCTAAACTGCCCACGTTACACCAAGTACCACTCCCTTGACACAAAGCATCACAAAGTTCTATTTACTCGGAGGTGGTCACCTTTCCAGTGAGAAATTCTATTTGAGCTGGAATGTAAATGCCTTTGTAAGACTCCCTGCTACTGTGTGCCTCTTTGCGTGAGATGGCTCTTGGCCAAACAATTAGAATACATACCTCTAGGTTTCTGTTAAGCATTCTCGGCTGTCAAATTAAAAAAGACTATGTTGTTTTAAGTAACATTGTTATGGCAGGAATTTCGACTTTTCCATTTCATTTACCAGAAGGCCCCTTAGACGTTGAGGCCCCTGGGCATCTGACCACGCCTTAAAATCTCTTGCCGATAAGTTACACATGGGTTCTAGCAGTTTCAGTTTCTGACATATGGGGTTTGAGACAAGTTGTGAATTGCTAGCATGAGATTCCAGTTGGCTTCAGGTGCACCTTGGGACTAGTTACTGGTGTCCAATAGTGTCTCATGGTATTTTTCTATAACTCACAATGTTTTCTTTTCCTTCTTTTACACATTAAGCAAAACAAATCTACTTTAACCAAATCCAGTGGAAAGTATTTGGAACTATGTAAATATGTGATATATACTTGTCCAGCTTAATCGCTAATAAAATGTAATCCTGAGAAAATCTACTATTTGTTTATATATGTATATAGAGATAACTCTAACCACTAGTAAATGTAGTAGACCTTTATACTCTCTGCCATTCCTATGTGATTCTTGGAGTTTATCCATTTGTATCTCTTCCTTGAGTGACTTTACAACTTGTACATTTGCAATTTTTTCTATTTGAATCTCTTCCCTGTGTGACTTTACAACTTGTACATTTGCATTTTTTTCTACTTGAATCTCTTCCCTGTGTGACTTTACAACTTGTACATTTGCAATTTTTTTCCTGTTTGTATCTTTTATGTAACTCGTGTAATCCTAAGTCCTTATGTATCGCAACTGGTTCTTTTGTAAAGCGCTCTGACACCTTCGGGTAATGTTCCCGCTATAGAAAATCGCATTAAATAAATGTGTGCACATTTTCGAGAAATTACAAAGAACCATTATCTTGCAAGCGAGGCCCAGTCTGACTATCTCTGTAAACTGGGTTTTGTGTTATAAGTACAGGCGCTTGTGCTAAACTGCCCACGTTACACCAAGTACCACTCCCTTGACACAAAGCATCACAAAGTTCTATTTACTCGGAGGTGGTCACCTTTCCAGTGAGAAATTCTATTTGAGCTGGAATGTAAATGCCTTTGTAAGACTCCCTGCTACTGTGTATTTTGCGTGAGATGGCTCTTGGCCAAACTATTAGAATACCTACCTCTAGGTTTCTGTTAAGCATTCTCGGCTGTCAAATTAAAAAAGACTATGTTGTTTTAAGTTACATTGTTATGGCAGGAATTTCGACTTTTCCATTTCATTTACCAGAAGGCCCCTTAGACGTTGAGGCCCCTGGGCAACTGACCACGCCTTAAAATCTCTTGCCGGTAAGTTACACATGGGTTCTAGCAGTTTCAGTTTCTGACATATGGGGTTTGAGACAAGTTGTGAATTGCTAGCATGAGATTCCAGTTGGCTTCAGGTGCACCTTGGGACTAGTTACTGGTGTCCAATAGTGTCTCATGGTATTTTTCTTTAACTCACAAGGTTTTCTTTTCCTTCTTTTACACATTAAGCAAAACAAATCTACTTTAACCAAATCCAGTGGAAAGTATTTGGAACTATGTAAATATGTGATATATACTTGTCCAGCTTAATCGCTAATAAAATGTAATCCTGAGAAAATCTACTATTTGTATATATATGTATATAGAGATAACTCTAACCACTAATAAATGTAGTAGACCTTTATACTCTCTGCCATTCCTATGTGATTCTTGGAGTTTATCCATTTGTATCTCTTCCTTGAGTGACTTTACAACTTGTACATTTGCAATTTTTTCTGTTTGCATCTCTTCTCTGTGTGACTTTACAACTTGTATATTTGCAATTTTTTTTCCTGTTTGTATCTTTTATGTAACTCATGTAATCCTAAGTTCTTATGTATCGCAACTGGTTCTTTTGTAAAGCGCTCTGACACCTTCGGGTAATGTTCCCGCTATAGAAAATCGCATTAAATAAAATAAAATAAAATAAAAGTATTTCAAAGAAATTGTTTCTTTATGCCAACAACTTATGGACAATAAGGAAGCTCTTTCCCTTCTGTTAGAAATCCCTTAAGGTTACAAACAAGGAATCCGACTTCCCAAAGTGTTTAGATCATTTCACATGAACCACCAGAGGTCTCTTCATATCCAACAAATGCCACTAAACACCTAAAACTGAATCTATCTCGTCTGACAAAGCAGGGAGAATAATTTCTTGGTGAAATTGAGAAGCCATCTTTGGCACGAAAGAAGGATCCAATTTGAGCACCACTGCTTCCTCATAAAAGGAACAAAAGGGCTCTCAAAACAACAATGCCCCAGCTCCCCATTTCTCCATGCTGAAGTGATAGCCACAAGGAAGACTACTTTGAGTGTCAGAAATGTGAAAATCCACAGACTCCAAGGCCTCAAAAGGGTGATCTATCAAAGCTTTCAGAACCAAAGATAGGTCTCCCAAAGAATAGAGAGGGTGCACAACAGGCCTGGAAGGGATGTATGATGTTACAACGCGATCAAAATGATCGCGGTGATAGAGATCGCAGGTCACCCGGCCAATACTTTCACCATACACGTACCAGGCCCATATTTTTCCAATTTATCATATACATTAATCGGGTGACCTAACAACTCTACTACCAGTAACCCTGGTTCCTTCCTATTTATTTCTATTGTACCCGACTTACCAATCCACCGTTACGGGTACCTATGACCACAACGGATCAGAGAGCTAGCTGTAAAAGAAAGGCAGGCAAAATACAATACCGACTTTTATTTCTTCTGTATTCATCAAATAACCACAGACTACTGGGAAGTTTTAAAAGTTTATCTTAGAAATCAGATTCTGAGTGTATGCAATTTACAACGAGAAGGCAATCTATAGTCAGAATAATGAAGAGCACATAACCATATAAAAAGAAGACTAAGGCAACCATTTATGAGTCTATAGAAAAGTAATAACAAAGCGATATGCTAAATAGATTTCGGAAATGGATCACGAACTAGACTTTTACTGTTTAGAAAAAATACTGCAAAGTAAAGATTGGAAATCCTATACATCGGTAGGGGGGGGGAAGTGGAACACGCTATAGTTCTAGCATCATTACGTCAAAATCAGATTGCAGGAGAAAATTATATACCACATTTATGATTCATAAACAGGATGGAGAGATTGTGTTCTAAAAGGTAGGGAAACATAAGGACATGCTAAGGAAAATATACTGCATGACTTTTATAGTAGGTTGCGGAAAACATGGAAAATTTAACGTATGCAAGGAATGTCTTTATTTAAGCAAAGACAGAAAATAGAAAGTGCAGTATAGAGTTTTTCGCCCTATATTTACCTAGAAAGGTGTGCAGACCAACCCTGGCCACGGGTCAGTTAAGGACAGGAAATACCCCAAGGAAGGACAGTCATCTATGGGACAGCAGGTGCAGATTGGACACCCCAGGACAGGACAGGAAAACCAGATTAGGATCAGGACAGGACCACCAAGGCACGACCAGCACCCGCAGTTCGGAAGCAACGCCTGCGCTCCGCCATCTCTGCAGCTATCAGTCAGAACCCCGATTGGGTTAGCGGACTCCCCAGCAAAGTGCTCCGCCAGCACGTAAGGTTTAGTAAAACCCTTTGAGTCTAGGGTCAAATTCGGACAGAGTGCTCCGCAGCGCACTGTATTCAGTCACCTATTGAGTGCGTTGGGTCAGTGACAGGTCAGCTATTCAGACAAGTCGGACAAATTCTCTAGCTAATCCTAGGCTAGTTATACTGTTTTCGGGTCAGTGTACCACCCCCCAAATGTTGCAAGTGTTAGAATCCCCAATTTCGATTGGTCCCCAAGTAGGATAGGTCAACACACCAATCAGAACAAACTTCTACAAGCCTAAATTACCATTTTCTGAGACCGCCTAGCAGGTTTGGGGTTCTCACGATAGAAATGACAGACTACAATAAGAAATAACAATTGTATCGAGTTAGGAACGATTCAGCTCCATCTTGCTGGGTCAGAGGTTGCGTTCACAGGAGCCTCTTGACTGGGGCTGCCAGCTGGCTGAGTTCCACTGCTCAAGGTTGCCTTCTCTCTGCCTGCGCGACATGCGCAGTAGAGACTTTCAAGATGGTTCGCGTCTCCCTCAGACCCCAAATATCGCGGTACATGAAAAGTAAGCGAAAACAAATTAAAACATAGAAATAAATGAATTCACTGCATACTATGAGTAGCTACTTTATACTCCTTAAATTGACTATGGCATTATAATTAGTGCAACAGACAATAACACGAGAGCATCTGCACGAGCTTCACCACGTTAGAACACCGACAGCCATTTTAGACGCAAGCACGCATGCGCACATTTTCCCACCAGAACTGCAACTACGTCACGTCACGTGAGTGTGACTAACGCATGCGCAGAAGCAAACCCTCAAGCGGCGGCCATTTTAGGGACACAAGTTATTCGTATTAGTAAACACATAGGCAAGCATCACTAAGATACATGCATATCCAAAATAAAAGGAAATTAGTAAAACGTACAGATTGAATTATAGGATTATAATGTGATTCGAGGTTCTTGATTTAAGCAAGTCGCGTAATATGCGAAATCTTGCTTCATCAATCCCCTCTTTGATGATATTTACTATCATCACAAACTAATGGAACCAGATGCCAACTTATCTCACACTTTGTGCATCTCAATCTCTTCCAACAGACGATTCAATTTCTCTTTCACATCTTTGTTAGGGTGAGAATTTTTCACCCTTTTGTAAATTTGATTATTCAAGTCTTCCAATTCAAGTTCATCCACACTCCGTTTCACACCTCTTTTATTCACAGCGTATTTCTTTGTGAGTTTGCGGCATTTGCAACAGACAAATATGAGAAATATGATGAAACCTATCACTCCAATTGGCATCAGTACCTTAAACAATAAACCTTTACCTAAATTAGCAAACCAATGACCTACAGCGGAGAGACCATTAGTAAGTCTCTTCCAGGCACTATCAACCTCCAGTGGTTTGAGTTCCTTTTCCAAATTAGTAATGTTCTTTACGTACTTTTTGATTTGTACACTTCTGTCCGGTATGTAAGTGCAACAATGTTGCGCTTTCAACATCCGGCAGACTCCGCCCTCTTTTGCTAATAAGGTGTCAAGCGCAAGTCTGTTCTGCAAAACCATTGATCTGATCGCAACCATTTCGGTATTGACCAGCAGGAATCCATGAGCTGTGTCAGTAGACAACACATCCACTATTGTGGATAATTTGCAAATTCTGTGTGTGTTCAGAACCACTCCCACTCCAGGTATCAGTGCACCAAAAATACTACCCATTATTTCACCTAAGCTTTCTCTTTTATTACGCACTAAGCCATTAGTGTTTTCATTGCTTCCAGCAATTTCCTTCACATGGTATATTTTCGGGAAGACAATGCCAAAGTAGCAGCTTCCATACCAGTGATCCGGCAATTTGAAATAAGCCTTGTTTCCACATATATAATAAATTCCGGGAAACACAGGTTCTGACCCATTTTTGAAACCCCAACCTCCAATTACCTTGTAATTATGCTCACATTGACTGGAACCAATGAAAATGTTATTATAATAACTAGTCTTCTCGCGGTGAAGACAGAGTTTCCCTTTTCTTTCGAAATCCAGCAACAAAGCAGGACCACTCCCACCATTTGAGGTGCTTTCCATGTTATCAGCCCATTTAGGAGTTTTCTGTCTCTTATCATTTGCCTTTCTTTGGAAACTCTCCCTTCTTTTCTCTGCCATGTTTAGAATTTTTTTTTCTTGTTCATGTAATGAACAGGTCAAGTTATCTCTGTGTGCTTCATTTAAGTCTATGGTACCTATAGTCAGAAAATATTCTCCCATATAACGTGTAACGTCACTTTTAGTATGTACAGGATTCAGATTTCCACGTATTGGAAGCTCAGAAAATATCACGTCAGAGTTAGAGTAGTAGTACTGTAACGGTCCTCTTTTGTAAAATAAACTAGCTAGAATGCTACAGGAAATTCCATAGGTCAAAGGTAGGTGATGATAAGTCACGCCTTCAGCTACAGAAGTAGGTAGCTTCATGCAGACATAACAGTCTTCTATTTCCATAGTTTCTACATAGTGCACTAAAAGGTTAGCGAATACATTTAAATGTGTCTGATTTTTAACTCCATGATAGTGTAGTCCTTCCTCATCTGATGCTTCTAAGTCTCGTTTTGTTTGTCTGAGTGCTTTTTCAAGTCTTTCTACACTTCGTGTAGTCAGTTCTTCAATGTCAGTAGTCACAGTCTGAGTACGGTCAATATTAGTATTTTTGCTCACCATATAAGGAATGAAAACTGTTAGTCCTATCCAAATTATTAACACTATAGCTATGCTACATATACATACTCTGCAGCATGTTTTACAACAACTGCGTCTAGGCCTTCCATTCACATTTGAATCAGACATCTTCCTTCAGAAGATTTCTCAACCCCTCTTAGTAACTTTGCACAGGTAGCTTACCCTGCGCAACTTCAGGTTGGTTCGTCTTCTTCGGCAGAATAATCAGCTGTCTGTTCTTCGTCACTTTCGTCAGTTATATCAAGATCCTCAAACTCCTCCAAAATTAAATATGTCCATTCAGGATCTTGGTATTTTTCGTTCAGTCTTTTTATTCGGTTACTCCTCCTTTGTGAACTTTCTAAAATTTGCTCTGCAATACGAGGACTTTTCCTTCTTTCTGCAAGTTTCTCCTCTACTGTTTTTACTCTCAGTCTCAGTCTCTTAATATATCTTAGTTCGATATGTTTCTTTTTCTTGAGTCTTTTAGTTGGCACTGTGATTTGGCTTTCTTCTAATGCTCTTTTATTTTCGTTTGTTTGTGGCACTTCTGCTTTTGTTTCTTCCCTTCCTGTCTGACTAGTTCCAGGTCTTATTTCTATTTCTTCTGCCTGGTTACTAAGCTGGCCTTGTTCAGGTGTATTCTGATTTTGACTTTCGAGCGTCTCTGTTTCTGTGTCCTGAACACGTTCTCCTAGTTCTATCTGATCCTGTTCAAGCACTTCGATCCCTTCATTTTCTTCTGCTTGAACCTTTTCACTAATTCTTGTCTGTCCCTTTTCAATTTCAGGGGTTTGTGGAGGTGTGTCGATCACTTGCTCTGTCCCTGTCTGACCTTCTTCTTCCTCAGACTTGACGTGAATCTCAATAATCTGAGGATCTTCGCCTGTGCCTATCTCTTCCTCTCTATCCCACTCTCTATCTGCATAGGTTTGACTTCTTGTTCTGATCGGGTCATTAGTCAGGTCGATTATGGGTATCCAATCATCTAGACTGGTGCTCGGTTGTTCATCATCAGCTACTTCAGGACCAACTTCTGCAGACCCCTCAGCTGGACAACCTTCAGCGTTAGTTTTCTCGTCTGGAATCACCTTCTGTGTATGGCTGGCATGGATCCACTTTGGAATGCCGGCACACTTCACCGCTGTCGTGGTCACCAGTATTACTTGGCGTTGTTTTCCCCACCTCGGTGCAAGGCAACTCGAACGAGTATGTTTCTTGAGTACAACCCAGTCGCCAGGAACCAATTTGTGGACTGGAGTTGTTGGATTGGCGACGGCGACTTCCCCAATCTGGCGAGAGATAGAACGCACTTAGTCACCTAGTTGCTTGCAGTACTCAAGTACCAAATCATCAGAAATGTTTATCAGTTTATGTCCTGGTACCCATGCTTGTCTCATCACTCTTCCCATCAGGATTTCATGAGGGCTCAGGCCTGTTTTTCGGTCTGGAATACTTCTGAGTCCCATCAGAATAAGAGGTAAAGCATTTATCCAGTTCATGCCCGTAGAGTCACACATCTTTCCTAACCTTGCTTTTATAGTGCCATTTATTTGCTCCACCACTCCAGAAGCCTCTGGACGATATGCACAGTGCAGCACCTGTGTGATCTTGAATGCTTTACAGAGTTGCTCAATTATCTCATTCTGAAAATGTCCGCCTCTATCTGATTCAATAGTGACTGGAACCCCGAACCTAGGTATTAATTCTCGTAGTAACAATTTTGCTACAGTTATGGCGTCATTCTTTCTAGCAGGGTAGGCTTCCACCCACTTTGAGAACAGACAGACAATGACAAGGACATATTATAAAATATATAAAGACATAAGACTAGGGGTGAGATACTGGGTCTTAGTTCGGGTCAGTAAAATTACAACTGCATGGGGAACATACACAGTTACAGGATGTCCCATGACAATAGATTCACTCTATTCTAAACTCGTGCAAGTTGCAGCTACTGCTTTCAGACATCCGGGTAATCCAGCAGCCACTGGATCCAAAGTGGCAGAAAAATATGCCACTGGACGTCTAGTCAGACCATGCTCCTAAGTTAAGACTGACAGTGCACAATTGTCTCGTGTGTCACAGAATAGTGCAAATTCCTTGGAATAGTCAGGCATCCCTAAAGCAGGGGCTGTACACAGACATTCTCGTAATTTAGTAAATGCGGTTAAGCTTTCGTCATCCCATTCCACGGGGTCTTTTGCTCCTTTCTTTGTCATTTTTATCAAAGGTTTTGCCAGGACTGCAAATCCCACAATCCATTGCCTGCAGTAACCTACCACCCCAAGGAACATTCTGACTTCTTTCTGTGTACGGGGTAACTGCATGTTTCGAATTATCTTGACTCTCTCCGAGGTAACTTTTCTGATGCCTTTTTCTATCTGGTGCCCCAGATATTTCACTGACTTTGTACAGAACTGCAATTTGTCAGGGGACACTTTATGTCCTTTTTCACCTAGGTGATTCAGTAAAGCAATGGTGTCAATCACACAATCTCTATGACTTTTAGACGCCACCAAAAGGTCGTCTATATATTGCACCAAAACAGATTTTCCTGGTAACACTAAAGATTCAAGGCACTTTTTTAGAATCTGATTAAAGATTGAGGGACTCTCAGTGTACCCTTGAGGGACGCGATTCCAAACGAACACGTGACTGTCGAAAGCAAATGAGAAAATAAATTTGCTATCTGGATGTAATGGAATCGAAAAGAATGCGTGACACAGGTCTATTACGGTAAACCACTCAGCATCCCAGGGAATCTGATACAGGATCCCTGCTGGGTTTGGAACAATAGGACAACAAGGAACTACAATTTTGTTTACCTTTCTCAGGTCCTGCACTACCCTGTACTTGCCCCTAGGTTTCTTGATTCCAATTATGGGTGAGTTACACGGACTACTCATCACTTCTTGTATGATGTTTGCTTCTAGCAGTCTTTTTATTTCAATGGCAACTCCTGCTCTCACTTCTGCACTCATTTTGTATGACTTGGTATTGGGATAAACTGCATTTTCTTTCATGGCTATTTGTATCGGGTCTACATTTGCCATTAATCCTACATCCTTTCCTGTAAAGTCCCATACTCCTGGTTTCACTGTCTTTCGGAGTTCTTCAGGTAAGTCTTGTATAGTCATTTGTTTAATTTCTGAGTCTGGTCTAATTAACATTAATTTGTATATGCCATCCTCGTCTGGGGTTTGAATTTCGACGCCTTTTGGTGTGCAAAAGATGGCGCAGTTCATTTTGCACAACAAACCACGTCCCAGTAAGTTTACTGGACTGGTATCACAAACTACAAATCTATGCATTTCTTTGAAATTCCCTATTGTGATCTCCATTGGCTCAGTAACTGGGGTACTAATCAATTGATTAGACACACCCACTACTTGGATTGCTTCTCCCGAGAGGGGTAGGTTTGGAACGTCCGCTGTTCTCACAGTAGAACGGGTAGCACCAGTGTCCAATAGAAAGGTGACATCATTTCCATCAACCTCTCCTTCAATGTATGGCCCTGACTGGTCTACCAGCAAGGAGGCGCCAAGAACACACTCCTCGTCCTCCCCTCTCAGGCCCCGTCAGTATTGGTCGTCACAGAGAAAAGTATCATTCAACAAAAACTGCGAAGTTGCTGCATTTCTATTCTCATTGCCTCCCCAGATCTCTATGTCATCACCCTGTGGTGATTTTCCCTTATAAATTGGTTTTGGCGCTCGGGGCAATTGACTTGCCTTTAACTGATGCTGAGTCTTTCTTGGTTTTTCATTCTGCGTCTGTGGAGTTAAATCAGGGGTTTGGGTATTATCATGCTGTAAATATGGACACTTGTCTCTCCAGTGCCCGATTTCTCCGCACTGGTGGCAGGGAAATTTCTTTTTAGCTTCCTCTCTGCTCATTTTTACCTTGGGCTTCCCCCCACCCCCAGAGCCTTGATTTTGGGTATTCTTATTCATTTTATTCATTTGCTTTTCCTGTTGTTCTGCTAGTTTCACTTGTGCCCACATGACCTTTTCCTTTAGTGCCTTTCGCTTATCTGCCATCTCGTCCTCACAGTACTTTGCGTACCGTAAGACCTCATCCATTTTCTTAGACTGCCAACAAATCTTATTGTCTTTGATCCACTGGCAAATTTCGGGTCTTAAACCGTTTACAAACCTGTAAATGAAGTGGGTCATATCCTTCATCTCGATGTTATCTATACCACTGTAAGTTTTGAACACCTGTAACAGTCTTTCATAAAAGGAGTGCACAGACTCATCCCTTTCCTGCGTGGTTCTATCTATTTTGGTCCAATCAGTTTCCTTTGCAGGCACCTTCTTTTTCAGATGTAACATGACCTGATCATATTTTCTCATCACCTCATCAGAGGGAGGACCTGTTACCGGGTCCCTATCATACTCTTTGTTGGGCCAATCAATGGCAACCTTGCATTCGGTCCATAAATCCACAGGAACCACAATGTCGGAAAACCCATCCAGGTCTTTCCACAAGCACTTTTGCACCTTTACAAACCTTTCCACCTGCCTGTACCAGTCCACAGGCTTTTCTCGTAATTTTGGAAAGTCATTGGTAAAGGACACAATATCCTGTCTTGACCATGGAACGTGCACGTATTTTTTATATTATAAAGTATTAGGGTATAACTGCTCAGGTTTGTCAGCTTCCTTTAGAACGAACTCAGAAGGCGTCTGTTTAGATCTGGCCTCATCTTTCTTCTTTGCCCACCTGGCTTTCCACTTTTCTACGTCTCCCCATTTTTGCAACACAGTCAATAATTCTTTAACCTGCGCCTTTTTCCCTGACACATTCACATTTTCCAGATCTTTGTCTGAAAAATCAGCTCTATAGGGTTTCTGCAGTGGCTTTGATTTTGAAATATCGATTCCCATACTAGCTGCAGTGTCTGTTAATTTTTCATGGAGCACTCTGGTGTTTCGGGTAAAACTCTTGCCGATAAGCAGCAACTCTTCTTCAGAATAGGTATTTAATCTGTCTAAACCTACATTTCCTGCCATTAGCTCTTCCATTTCTATTCTCAGCTTGAAGATGTCTAAAGGTTTCGACTGAGGAGTTTGTTTTTCTAACTCTCGACTCCATCTTTCAATCTCTTCAGGAGTCACCAATGTGACACTCTTGGTAAACGAAGTCGATTCCATTTGAATCTCCCTCGTGTTGAAAGGATTATGTCTTTTCTGTAACCTTTTTCCTGCACCCCTAATGGGCAGATGCATTAGCGAGACCTCGGACTCACATTCACTGGTCTGGTCATCCACAATTAAGGGCTCCGGTCTTGGCTGTGCTACAACCAGAGTAATAACTGGAGTCTTCGGACTCCCTGTCTATCCCCATACAGCGGAACCACTGGTCCAATAGTTACCGGGATTGTCAAGGCTTCAGGACTTGTATTTAACTGGGAGATTTTCTGAATTATCTCGGCTCTCTGCTTAGCTAGAGCCTCTCGTTCCCTGTCCTCCAGTATCCTTTCTAAGGAATTGTCATGTAATACCTGCGGGGTCAAAGTTGGGGCATAACTCGGGGCAGTGGGATGTGTCTCACTTGGTCCTTCACCGTAATTAGATTTTGGGAACAGACTTCCTGTGTCTAGGGATCTTGGTTCCTCCTCAGACGGAGGTCTTGAGAACGGAATTCCTGACGTTGAAGGCCTTGCCTCACCTTCGTAGGGCGGTCTCTCGTATATCTTGACTCCCCACTAAATGGTGTTCTTTGACAGATATCTCTAGCACCTAGAGGTCCCAAACCCTCATTATACGGAGGTATTTGACAACCCTCTCCTACACTTACTGATCTGGCCTCTTCCCGGGGAGGAGGTCTCCGAGAATTATCCCCTTCACTAGAGGGTCTGTGTCCTTCATTATAAGGAGGCGGACTTCTCATAAACATGTCATCTAATAATTCATCATCCGACTCCCCAATGGGAACCCAATGTTTGCATTTTTCTGTTCTCTTCTCTCCTGCAGGAGGACCACCCATTGACATCATTGGAAACAGCCCTTCTACGATCATATTCTGTCTCCACTGTTTCATCTTTTTGTCTCTGGTCTCTTGTTTCAGTTTTGGATAAAATTTTGTTAACCCGTTATCCATTCGGGGCTTATCTCTCTCAAAAACTTCGATCTCCCATTCCTCTAAAGCTTCGTACTGCGTTAATCTAGGTCTGGGATGTAAGTCATTCATTCGGGTTCTCAAATTAAATAGAATTCTGCCATTGAATGTACCTTCTAAGGGAAAAGCCAAAATTCCGTCATCCTTGGTGTATTACGCCCAGTTTTCCAACCATACACACGAGTGGTACCCTTTATCAAACATCATGAAAGATGCGGGAGTATTAGGTGGCGGAATGACAACACCTTCTCTGGTTTTAATCGGCTTGTCCTTTTTAAAATAATTCTTTACTTTGTTTACAAGGGATAGTTTTCTCTTATTTCCGTACATAATGTCGGTTTTATGCCCTTTCCACTGATCGTTCTCAAACCCTAAATGTCGTGGATCAGGTCTAGTATGCGGTCTATACGAGTGCCACATACGATTTTCGGCTAGTGACTCTGTTTACAAATCACTTCCAATCCAAGTGCGTTTTTTATTTGCGTGCAACCAATGAAGTGCACGGTTTCAAATAATCTCGACCAATGGGTGTGCGGCCTTTCGCGAGACAGCTTCTCACGCTTCGGCACTCACCCCTCCTTTACAATTCCAGCTCCGCTACACACGCGCAGCGTCTACCAATCCCAGCGCGGCACAGAGAGACGTCAGAGCAGCTCCGCAACTGACTCCCTCCCTCACAAGGTAACGGAAACTTAATTTCTCTATAAAAGTGCAAGTGCTTTGTTATTTTACAAACTAATACACATTCGCCACTGTACCCAAGTGTCTAGACAGCAAAGATTTGTTTCACTGCAAGTAAACTACTTCTATTTACTTTTCACTCACTACGGATAGATCTCTTCTGCCTACCCTTCACTCAAGCATTAGGAACCTGCTACTTCTTCCTCTCATCCACTTCTTTTCGGGATATATATAGAGCCTAACGTTTCACCAGCGAACCCCTTTGCTATCACCCAAGCTCCGAAGAACCTGCTACTCCTTCCGGTGTGACCCTTACTAGGTTATATGACAATAGAGGTTTTGCCAGCCAACTCATTGCTATCATTTATTTAAACATACATTCAGAAAAAACCCTAGTTAGTGCTTCCAGTTCTGCCTAACCTGCACCAACTTTCCTTAGGCCAGTGACCTCAAAGCGAAGTGGATTCTCTTCACCACACGCTATTCAATTCCCCGGGGATTCCCAACAAACATATAAACACTTTACTAACGAGTGGGTTAATACATATATCAGTACAATAATAAGAAAAACAATTTAAAACATTTCATAATTTTTCAAAGCAAACATTTCACGTGATTGATCAAGTCACACAAACTGTTTACCCTTATAGCAGCAAAAATATTAGCAGCATCCACCCTATCTAGCTTAACTAGTCCTACCTAACTTTAACTAGTCCCTAACCATAGCTCTGCTACCAGAAAATTACTGATAGAGATCGCAGGTCACCCGGCCAATACTTTCACCATACACGTACCAGGCCCATATTTTTCCAGTTTATCATATACATTAATCGGGTGACCTAACAACTCTACTACCAGTAACCCTGGTTCCTCCCTATTTATTTCTATTATACCCGACTTACCAATCCACCGTTACGGGTACCTATGACCACAACGGATCAGAGAGCTAGCTGTAAAAGAAAGGCAGGCAAAATACAATACCGACTTTTATTTCTTCTGTATTCATCAAATAACCACAGACTACTGGGAAGTTTTAAAAGTTTATCTTAGAAATCAGATTCTGAGTGTATGCAATTTACAACGAGAAGGCAATCTACAGTCAGAATAATGAAGAGCACATAACCATATAAAAAGAAGACTAAGGCAACCATTTATGAGTCTATAGAAAAGTAATAACAAAGCGATATGCTAAATAGATTTCGGAAATGGATCACGAACTAGACTTTTACTGTTTAGAAAAAATACTGCAAAGTAAAGATTGGAAATCCTATACATCTGTAGGGGGGGGGAAGTGGTACACGCTATAGTTCTAGCATCATTACGTCAAAATCAGATTGCAGGAGAAAATTATATACCACATTTATGATTCATAAACAGGATGGAGAGAATGTGTTCTAAAAGGTAGGGAAACATAGGGACATGCTAAGGAAAATATACTGTATGACTTTTATAGTAGGTTGCGGAAAACATGGAAAATGTAACGTATGCAAGGAATGTCTTTATTTAAGCAAAGACAGAAAATAGAAAGTGCAGTATAGAGTCTTTCGCCCTATATTTACCTAGAAAGGTGTGCAGACCAACCCTGGCCACGGGTCAGTTAAGGACAGGAAATACCCCAAGGAAGGACAGTCATCTATGGGACAGCAGGTGCAGATTGGACACCCCAGGACAGGACAGGAAAACCAGATTAGGATCAGGACAGGACCACCAAGGCACGACCAGCACCCACAGTTCGGAAGCAACGCCTGCGCTCCGCCCTCTCTGCAGCTATCAGTCAGAACCCCGATTGGGTTAGCGGACTCCCCAGAAAAGTGCTCCGCCAGCACGTAAGGTTTAGTAAAACCTTTTGAGTCTAGGGTCAAATTCGGACAGAGTGCTCCGCAGCGCTCTGTATTCAGTCACCTATTGAGTGCGTTGGGTCAGTGACAGGTCAGCTATTCAGACAAGTCGGACAAATTCTCTAGCTAATCCTAGGCTATTTATACTGTTTTCGGGTCAGTGTACCACCCCCCAAATGTTGCAAGTGTTAGAATCCCCAATTTCGATTGGTCCCCAAGTAGGATAGGTCAACACACCAATCAGAACAAACTTCTACAAGCCTAAATTACCATTTTCTGAGACCGCCTAGCAGGTTTGGGGTTCTCACGATAGAAATGACAGACTACAATAAGAAATAACAATTGTATTGAGTTAGGAACGATTCAGCTCCATCTTGCTGGGTCAGAGGTTGCGTTCACAGGAGCCTCTTGACTGGGGCTGCCAGCTGGCTGAGTTCCACTGCTCAAGGTTGCCTTCTCTCTGCCTGCGCGACATGCGCAGTAGAGACTTTCAAGATGGTTTGCGTCTCCCTCAGACCCCAAATATCGCGGTACATGAAAAGTAAGCGAAAACAAATTAAAACATAGAAATATATGAATTCACTGCATATTATGAGTAGCTACTTTATACTCCTTAAATTGACTATGGCATTATAATAAGTGCAACAGACAATAACACGAGAGCATCTGCACGAGCTTCACCACGTTAGAACACCGACAGCCATTTTAGACGCAAGCACGCATGCGCACATTTTCCCACTAGAACTGCAACTACGTCACGTCACGTGAGTGTGACTAACACATGCGCAGAAGCAAACCCTCAAGCGGCGGCCATTTTAGGGACACGAGTTATTCGTATTAGTAAACACATAGGCAAGCATCACTAAGATACATGCATATCCAAAATAAAAGGAAATTAGTAAAACGTACAGATTGAATTATAGGATTATAATGTGATTCGAGTTTCTTGATTCAAGCAAGTCGCGTAATATGCGAAATCTTGCTTCATCAGCGGTACATCACAACGCATCTTTTACAAAGCAAGTCGTTACCACGACTTGCGCTGTAGGGTGCTGGACTTAGGAATAGTAAGATTTACTATTCCAACTCCAGCCTACGTACAGTAGGGAAGGTGTTGGAATAGTAAATCTACTATTCCTTAGTCTAGAGCGCCCTCCAGCGCAAGTCGTGGTAACGACTTGCGTTGTAAAAGACGCGTCGTAAGGGCACCGCGGTGTTTTGACCGCGTTGTGAAGGATGTTTACCCCTGGAAGTGGAAAAAGTCTTCAACAATCGAACTACCAGATTTTTTGAGTTTGAAAGGTTAATCCAAGGAGCTCGAAAAGCTCTAATAACTATTCATTGGGCTTTCAAGGTACGCACAGAGAGATGTGTCTGAAATCCTTCACAAAGAAATTAAACAAAATTAATCAAACTGCAGTACAAAGGTAAGAGATGTAAAGGGATACAGCATTTTTTTAAACTGCCCCAATGCCTTCTAGAAGATTTTAAGGTAGAAATCTTTCGAATGTATGACATTACAATGCATACATTTACATGGTGGTACATTACATCACGGTATTTAACGACTTGCGTTGGAGGACGCTGGACTTAGGAGTAGTACAATTTACTATTCCAACTCCAGTCTACATACAGTAGGGAAGGCGTTGGATTGTAAATTATACTATTCCTTGTCCTAGAGTGCCATCCAGCACAAGTCGTTGTAATGACTTGCGTTGTGAAAACCATGATGTAATAGCATTGCAGTGTAATCCCCGCGTTGTTAACAATATTTCCCAGGCTTTCAGGTCTGATGACTTGCAACTGCTAGATGTCTAAGAAGGCCTTTCCTCTGTAACCCCCACTTCTCAGTTTCCACACGACAGATGAAGACTCCGGGTAGAAAGAGCATGGGATACTCGCAGAGGCGAGGGACTCTGTGGAGGGAACCATGGACCTTGAATTGCCAGGAACATCTGAAGGGGAAACCATGACCTTCTCGGCAAAAAGGGAGCTACTACAATCATTTCCCTGAACTCCCCCAACAAGCGAGCCAACAGCTTGGGAATCTGAGATATCGGAGGGAAAGCATAGAGGGGCATATTAACAAGGCCAGGCGATAATTATCGCTAAGAGCACTTAGCGCTAGGATAATTTTATCGCGGAGCAACGCTTATCTCCAAAGCGATAAAATTCAGAGCGCAAGCTGTCAATTGTGAGATTATCGCTGGAAATACAGTGATAATCCCACAAGGTTTCGCGATAGCTTGCCGATAAGGATAGACATACTTAGCCATGATATCCACCTTACATAGAATATCATGGCTAAGTCAGAAAAATGTAAAGAAAAGAATGGGGTCCGCTGCACTCCAAAGTAGTCAGTATGTGGGTATTTGAGTGATCAATGGTTCAAATGTCTTAGGGTGCTCAGGGTGACCCCTTCTGTTCGGAGGGGCAGTGTATCAGTACGAAGTAAAGGACCTTACAGGCGTAAGGTGGAGATCCTGAGCACTCCTTTGTGCTGAATCTATGCTAAAAAGCAGACAGGGTATTTGAATGTTCAAAGTTTTTAGTCACTTTGTTGTTTGAATCAATTGGTCAGAAAAATACCAGATGTAAAAAAGCAGCGTTAATCGCGGTTAGCGCTGCTTTTTTATCGCTAACAGGGTTAGCGATTTCCTTGATAATAGGAGAAATGTCTGTTAGCCCTTAGTAATATGCCCCAGAGAAGGCGGGGCGGCCAAGGAATTGTCAATGCATCTACTCCACCTGCCCTTTGCTGAGGACCCCTGGTGCAAAATTTGGGAAGTTGGGCATTGTGCCTTGATGCCGACGGAACTAGGGCATGAACCCCAAATTGCTTGCAAATCTATAGAAATACTGGTTAGGTTAGAGACATTTTGTGCGATGGAGTGAACTCTCTGCTAAGGGAATCAGCCACCACATTGGCAATCTCCCTGATATGTACTGCCAGGACACTAAGGACCCACTGAAAAAGCTGGACCGTTATCTGATTCTCGGACCGGGACCTGGCCCCTCCCTGATTTTTCAGATATGCTCCTGCAACCATATGGTCAGTCCGAACCCCCACCTCCAGTTGGAACCTGAAAACTACATGGAGGACAGCCGTGACCAACAGTGACCACCTCTCCTGGATTGACTGGGACCCCACAGAAGCCACCCAATCCAGGTAGGGAGCTGGCTTCTGTTGTTAGAACCTGAAGGAGGATCTAGCTACAGAAACACCCCTTTTGACAGAGAGTCCGGAAGAGTCCACAATAGGAGCTCTCTTTTTATCTTAGTGGTCAGTGGTACCTTGTTGTCGAAATCTCCTGAGGAGGTGCACCAGAATGCATGAAGATGAGCCCATAGGGGCTGTAGATGAAACTTGGCCCATGGGACCATGAAAACTGATGACAACACATGACCCAGTAGTTTTAACCAGTGATGCACTGGAAGCGAATGGCTCTTGATCACATGAAGAGCCAAACTCCTCAATGTTAGAGCCCGGGGCTCAGGCAGGAAAGCTTTGATCAAATCTGTGCGAAATCGGGCCCCGATTAATGTAAAATCCCTTGTTGGCAGCATCTTGCATTTGGCCACATTGAGTAGGAAACCATGATACTGAATGCCCTTGAACACCACCGCCATCTCTCGCAACAGCTGCTCCTGAGACGGTGCTTGGAGAAGCCAGGCATATAGATAAGGATCAATCCATATCTCCTGTAGATGGAAAGAGACTATCAAGGGAGCCACCACCTTGGTGAACACTCTGGGATCCGTCTTCAGCCTGAAGGGAAACATCTGAAACTGAAAATACCTCCTCTCAGGTACGTCTGGTCGAAAGGGTGAATGGGCACATGATAGTAAGCATCTTGCAAATCGAAAGTACACATGAAATGATTCCTGGCCACCTAAGGAGTTACCTTTTGTAAGGTCTCCATCTTGAACTGCAATGTCCTCACAAACTTGTTGAGCGCATTCAAGTCCAGCACTAACCAGAATCCCCCCATCGCCTTATCTACTAGGAAAATTATGGAGTAGAATCCCTTGCCTTTCTTTGAAGCGGGGACTCCCACAATGGCACATTTGTTGAGGAGAGTCTCTTAGCATGATTCCGAGGCCACGTGGTCAGCCTCACTCTGTAATCCCTCAAAGGAGTCTCTAGTTCTATCCTGTAGCCATTTTTAATGATGCAAAGCACCCACTCACCTGAAGTAGATGTCTCCCAGCTGTTCTGAAACATCTGAATACTGCCTCCAACTGCACATCGGGAGAGAAGTACCATATAGTCAGGACCTAGGTTTTGGGGGAGACTTGGATCCCTTGTCCTCACCTCTTTAAGAAAATCCTTTGCTCTGTGGCTGTTATTGTTGTCTTCTAGAAGGCTGGTGAAAGTGCCACATGGTCCATGTGGGCATTGTCATTTTCCCTATGTTAGCATGAGTCCGTGACCGACTGTCTTTATGTTTGCGCACATTACTACATGAACGTATTTTGCTTTGTGCCACACTGCAACGTTCACAAAGGACATGCTGTTGTTTTTGCATTCTGTTCTTTCCTGGGATTTAGTCTGAACACTGCAGACAAGGTCGAACAACAATGCCCCTTGTTATTCTGTTCTGGTCAGGCCCTAGCACTGTGACAAAACATGCAGATGCAGCGGGTGTTTTGGAACGTGTTCTTTGGTCATATAGGTATACACAGGAGGGTAAACTTGCGTCAGTTACTGAGGAAATAGAACAGTCTATATGTACTGATAACCACTCCAGTCTCCTACATTTTATGAGGGGACAATTCACTGCACTGCGCCCAGGTTCACGTTAAAAAAGCCCATCTTCCTTGACAGATACACAGAACAACAGGTTGTCTGACCCATCTAGGTCAATGACAGGGATCCACACCCTCAGTGTTGGACCAAATACTTCTTAGAAAAAATGTGCGAGAAACAAGTGACACCTCACGGAAACACCACCAACGGGGTAACTGGTATGTAATTTCCAGACAAGCCCCTGTCTCATCATCGGTAGTCACTTTAGTCTCAAAGAAAGAAGAAGGAAAGTGTCCAAAACAAACAACCAAAAACGTGTAACGAACAGTGGAAAGCAGAAAACATCTGCTAGTGACAAACACACAACATAAATAAGTGCATAAAACACAGCATCCAGTTACCTTAGCCAACTTTATTCGTAGGGAAATGAGTGTATGCTGTACCAATAAAAAGGCTGGTAGCTATTCATGCATACCATTACCTAATGCCAGTGCCGACATGTTTCACTGCCACATCGATTTAGGCAGTTTCATCAGGGCTGCACTATATGCTGCCACTCCACTCTTGGACACTTGTTCTGTGTTAACTGCCAAGGAAAACAGGCACATAAAACCAATTAAAAGCCTTTTGCGTTGTAATGACATGCGTTGTAACTAAGGCTCCCTGCTTTCCGTTTTTACTGATTTTTACAGATAAATACAGACAGAAAACATTCATTTTCTTGTATGTATTTATTTTTAAATGTGGATAAATACGGAAATTGGGTTGCTTTTTGAGTAATTCTAAATACTGAGGACCAGCACATTATAAATTATATTGTGCTGGCCCTCAGCCCAATCCATTAATCGGCTGAGGGTAGCCCTCCCTAAGACCTTGCTAACACATCTATTAGGGAGATTGGTCTGTAAAAATGTGGGCTATCTTTATTTCCTTCTTTGAAAATGGGGACTATCGTGGCTGTTGACCAGGATGATGGCATTGCAGTGTCGAATGCTGCATAGATGACTCTGCCCATAGATCTACCTTGCTCAGAAAGAGATCAGGTGGAATCCCATCGGGACCTGGGGCCTTATTTCGGGTCAAACCTTCAATCCCTGCCTTGATCTCACCCAAAGAAAATCTTACCTCGGTGATGTTCCGTTCCCCCCAATTACCCTCTGCCTGGGTCTTATCTAAGCAATGGTTGTAGAGCCCAAAAAAGTGCTCTTGCCATTGCCCTGGCAGAATGTTGTCAGCAATCCTAGGTTTATTTGCCTCTTGGAAACTGGAGTTATTTGTGACTTTCCAGAAGACAGTTCATTCTTTTAACTCCATCGCTTCCCTCAGGTCCTCCCAGGCTTGGTGTTGTAATTTTATTTTACGGCCTTTAACCCCTTAAGTGCTTCTGTCGGCCGTTGGACGTCGTGAGCACTACCTTCGTAGTGCTGCGCACGTCCAACGGCCGACGCGGCCCCTCCCGTTTTTGAGGAAGTGCCGCACTGCCGCGGAATCGCGGCTGCGGCCAATGGGTTAACAGCTAACTTGTAAGCTTGCCCTGCAGAAGATCACCCTGCCCGTATCTCTTGGGGTAGATTTTAGAGTAGCTTTCAGCTCTTTTGAGGCACGAGAGCATTGTTGGTCAAATCACCTTGGATCTTCCGATTTAGTTCTGTGTGATGTTGATCTCAGCAGACCATCAATTAATTAGGCGACACCCTCGAAGGCCCTGACTAATTCAGTCCCCTCCACCTCCGGGTCTAAGCAACTCGAAATGGCTTGTTCACCATCTTTCATCAGTACTCTATAGAAGACTTCCCCGTTAGCCTGTGACCATCTCAACCTCCTACCTTGATCTGTGGCACTTACCGTCCCCCCCCCCCAAACAGGTGTCTTCTTACAGAGATTTAACTCCGCAAAAGACAGGACTAGAGGGTTATGGTCGCTAAAAATGCTCGAGCAAATTCTGAAACCTAACACCCATTTTTTTAGTGCCATCGAGACAAAGATGAAATCAATGAATGAAGCACATCCTCTGCCTTTAAATGTGTGGTGGATTGTTTTATCCTTGCCAACTTCGACCAGATTCATGGTATGTGTGAGGGCATGCACAATTAATAATCTACTAAGTGCCTTTCCCTCCTTGGTATGTTCCATGTGCGGGCCCTCTTCCAATGTGCATGCAGACCAATTCCCACACTTAGCTCTGAGATTTGGGCACAGGTGGCAATTGAAGTCGCCAGCTAAGACCAGATGGGGAGCCATCCCCCCTCGCTCTTGTGTTTGGGTGAGCCTGCTGTCTAGCTCTTGCAAGCTTACAGTGCCCTGATGGCATTGCATTATAAAAATGTATTAAAATTAACTTATGACCTCTATTGTAAACCCTAAGCCCCTGCACAATGTCTGAATTCCAGTCCAAGTCAATCCATCTGCCCAGTAACCTGAGATCAACGAATGTGACCAACCCTCCCCTAGCTCTCCTGGATGGTGCCTTGTGGGCTGGGACAAAGTAGGTCTTATAACCCTCTAGATAGAAGGAACTGTTCACCACTTCCCATGTTTCCTGTAGACAGATAATTTGAAATGTCCTTATATAGCGTACCCAGTCTTCATTCTTGAATTTAGGCGATAAACCTGCTATATTCCAGGAAACTAACTTGACTTCTCTCTCTTTTTGCCTGTCTGCACTGACCAATGTCAGATGGGTGTGGGGCCCTTTGTCCTCCATATTTAGGTCGCTAAGCTCTTGCAATCGTGCTACGTTGGGGTCTGAACCGGTTTGACTTACTGCTCCCCCAGCTGTGATCGCTACTTCTGTCCTTCCCGGTACTATGATGCCTTTGCTTGCACGGGCATGAACATCTTTGACTTCCCCGGGCAGGCCCAGTCAATCAATGTCATTAAAACTCTGGCATTACTGAGGGGGGCGTTCAAGTTGAATGTCGGGACTCTAAAATTTCCCTCATACTCTCCCACCAGATACCCCATATGTTCCTGCAGGTTGTTCGAGATCATCGCGTGTCCATAAAAGTAGCCCAGTGGGACCATTTTAATACTTGAGCCCCCCTCATCTCGATAGAGCCCCTTACTCTGAAAGAGCAACTTACGTACGAGCTCGGGGTGCCTTAAGGTCACAATAACACAGTCCCCTGAGAACGCTTTCCTGGTGCTGCCAATCCAAGATACTCTCCTGGCCATCAGAATATGCCTATAGTCAGTAATGTTGAAACCTACATTCCTACCCAACAATGAGCTGTCTTGTTAATCAGCATTAATGTAGATTCTTCTCAATCATTCGTGCGGGCTGGAACACCTGTCAGAACCACAGTATATGGGCATGAGGCGGGGGGTAAATCTAAAACTGGCAGAACTATGGTACATTGTGCACTTTGTGTCGACGACTCCCTGCGATGTTGGTATGGGGTGGCTCTATCCACTGTGTTAATGTGGGCTGTTTGATGTGCTGCAATGTTACCTGCAGTCCCCACCCTCAGGTCCCTGTGTCCCCTGGTGGTAGTACTTGTGTTATTTCTATTTTCAGCTGGGGGGACTGGGTTTGACGCTCTGGTGTCCCCATCCTGTGAACCTGTGGGCTGTTCGTTAACCCCTCCCCCCCATCTCCCACTGATACTACAGGTGCTACTTGGAATTTAGGATGTTCCACTTCATACTGACTAGCATCATTAGTAGATGCCTTAGTCTGGGCCAGGAGTAACGACAATTTTTCCTCTATTGACCCTAGTCTGCTTTATAAAGGCCCCAAAAGGACAGTTATCAGTGTTTCAGCACTTTTCCAATACTCAAGATCAGCCCCCAACTCTACGCGAACACATTCACCACTGTCGGGCGTTCGACTGGCATCTAGGTCTACTGTATCCCAGGGCCTAGTTACTTGTGTCGCTGGCTTGGTTTTTTGTTTCTTATTATGTGTTGATTTGAGAGACTCCCCACTCCTTGTTCGCTTTGCTGGCGGCTCATCGCTATTTAAGGGGTTGGCGGTACTGATACTGCAAGGTTTAGCGACCCTCTTCGAGTGGGTAATTGCCTCCCCCTGCCTATTCATAGTGCAATTGCATTACTTGTGGTACACGGTGTCAACGTTGTGACCCCTGCCCCCTTCCCTGCATCATTCTGGGCAAGGCTGATACAAACAGTTTGTGCCTCTGTGAGTTCTTGTGACGGGCATACTAACAAAGGTGGCGAGGCGCTAATAATGGCTCTTTCCCTGTTTGTGCTACTACCAGATACGGCCAAACACGAATGGTCCATTCCATTAGGGGATTTGGTCACTGCTATACTGCCCATGGTCAAACGTTTATGGGCCACAAGGGTGTCATGGGAAAGTCTTTTTTCTGTGAGCTGAATCTGGTGGCTCAACAATGATTCAGCTCTAGTCAGAAAGCATCCAAGTCCCTGTGACCCCACAACTTACCAGAGAGCCCGTGGCCTTGCTATTCTCATTCTACTCTCAAACTTATACACAGAGGTATCACAAGCAGTACCTTAAGAGTCCTCCCTGAGTCCAACTCCGTAATTGCCTTGTCGCCCAGATGTTAGGGGCGTGGCACAGCCCTGCCTCGACCTGTCGCGGACAGGCGCAGATGGGCCCGTCCTTGGTCCGGGCTTCGTCCGGGCTACGTCCCGCGCTCGTCCAGCCTTCGGGGGGGGGAGAGGCTGCACTATAAGCGCATTGGCCACGCCTCCCCCTCACTCGCGGCAGCTGTGGTATGGAGCAGTGCACTCTGGGGGCTGCAGTCCTCCCCTGAGTGTGAGTGACAGTGCAGGTATCACTGAAATGGTGGCATAGCCCCTGGGATCCTTGTCCCACCAGGAGTTCTTCAGGAAGCAATTGCGGCGTTACAGGCAGCAGGTGGGCACAAACAAACAAGCAGCTATGGTAACCGGAAAGCACAATAAAAAGGGCCATTTCCAACAAGACATTACCACTCTCACAGAAGGCAAAACAGGAGGCTTGTTTCCGGTCCAGGGAAGACATGGCTTGGCAGTTCGGGCTGGACTTTTCCCATGAGGCACCGGGTCAGACTGATTTGCATATGGCCATGTCTGAACTGGGGTGGTGGAGTGAGCTAAAGAATGGTGATGGATTAAACCCAGATCAGTTGACTGGGGGTGAGTGTTTGATTTGCTCAAGCGCTCCATCCATCATCCCCTTTGGTATCGCTTTGTTTGTCCCTTGTTGGCAGGGTATGCCTGTGCAGGGTATGAGAACTGTGCAACTCACTAGCCATCTTCTTCCCCTGCAAGATCGCTGACATCCATGATAGCTTCAACACCATGACCGCCCCGACTACGCCAGACCCCACCTCCCCTGTGAACACCACCAGCGCCAACCGCCTGACCTTCTGGTCCAACATCAATGACGACGAGACATGCAAGGTCATGAACTCCATCCACTCAGGATCTCCGTCAGACCCGTGCCCACACCACGTATTCAACAAAGCAGACCCAGCCATCGCACCCCAACTAAGAAAGGTCATCAACATCTCCTTCGAAACAGCGACATTCCCGGAAAGCTGGAAACACGCCGAAATCAACGTCCTCCTCAAGAAGCCGAAGGCGGACCCCAAGGACCTCAAGAACTTCCGGCCGATTTCTCTGCTCCCGTTCCCGGTGAAGGTCAACGAGAAAATCGTCAACATGCAACTGGCCCGCCACCTGGAAGACAACAACATCTTGGACCCGTCCCAGTCCGGGTTCAGACAAAACCACAGCACCGTGACAGCCCTCATTGCCGCCACAGACGACATCAGGCGCCAACTAGACAACGGCGAAACATCAGCCCTCATCCTCCTGGACCTGTCAGCCGCCTTCGACACGGTCTGCCATCGCACTCTAAAGACACGCCTCCTAGAAGCCGGAATCCAAGAGAAGGCCCTTGACTGGACCACGTCCTTCCTCTCCGGCAGAACCCAGAGCATCCGCTTCCCGCCCTTCCGATCCGAAGCCACCGACATCATCTGCGGCGTCCACCAAGGGCTCATCTCTCAGCCAGATGCTGTTCAATGTCTACATTGCCCCCCTCGCACAAGTGGCCCACCAACACGACCTCAACATCATCTCCTACTCTGACGACACCCAGCTGATCCTCTCCCTCACCAAGGACCCACACACCTCCAAAACCAACCTCCACGAGGGAATGAAGGCAGTCGCCGACTGGATGAGCAACAGCCGTCTGAAGCTAAACTCGGACAAGATGGAGATACTCATCCTCGGATCCACCCCCTCAGCTTGGGATGACTCCTGGTGGCCGACCACACTTGGAACAGCACCAACACCCACCGACCATGCACACAACCTAGGATTCATCCTCGACTCCTCCCTCTCCATGTCTAAACAGGTCAATGCCATCTCCTCCTCCTGCTACAACACCCTCCGAATGCTCCGCAGGATCTACAAGTGGATCCTGACTGAAACAAGAAGAACGGTGACACAGGCCCTCGTCAGCAGCAGACTGGACTACGGCAACGCACTCTACGCAGGAATCCCAGCCAAACACCTATGACAACTACAACACATCCAAAACGCCTCCGCCCGACTGATCGTCAACGTCCCCCGCCGCAGCCACATCACCCCCCACCTAAGAGTCCTACACTGGCTCCCCATCGACAAGAGGATCACCTTCAAGCTCCTCACCCACGCACACAAAGCACTCCACAATGCCGGACAAGCCTACCTGAACAGCAGACTCAGCTTCTACACCGCCAGCTCCGCTCTGCCAGCCTCGCCCTCACCGCTGTCCCCTGCATCCAAGAACAACCTCCGGCGGCAGATCCTTCTCCTACCACACAGCCAAGACCTGGAACACCCTCCCTACCCACCTACAGCAGATCCAAGACCTACTCGCCTTCAGAAGACTCCTCAAGACCTGGCTCTTCGAGCAGTAGCGGCACCCCCTCCCCTCAGCGTCTTAAGACCCTTACAGGTAAGTAGCGCGCTTTACAAGCACTCTGATTGATTGATTAGTTATGCCCAGATGTGTGTCCCTTGCTCACTCTACCACTGGATTCAAGATAGCCTGGCTGATTTGGATTATGAATCCGAAACGGTCCCAGGATGCTTGTTTCCTGTCCAGGGAAGACATTGCTTGGCTGTTCGGGTTGGACTGTTCCCTTTAGGCACAGGGTCAGACTGATTTGCATATGGCCATGCCTGAACTGGGGTGGTGGAGTGAGCTAAAGAATGGTCATGGATTAAACCCAGATCAGTTGACTGGGGGTGAGTGTTTGATTTGCTCAAGCACTCCGTCCATCATCCCCACTTTGGTATCGCTTTGTTCACCCTATGTTGGCAGGGTATGCCCAGACGTGGGTCCCTTGCTCACTCTACCACTGGATTCAAGATAGACTGGCTGGTGAGGATTATGAATTCGAAACCGGTCCCAGGATGCTTGTTTCCGGTCCAGCGAAGACATGGCTTGGCAGTTCGGGCTGGACTGTTTCCATGAGGCACAGCGTCAGACTGATTTGCATATGGCCATGTCTGAACTGGGGTGGTGGAGTGAGCTAAAGAATGGTGATGATTAAACCCAGATCAGTTGACTAGGGGTGAGTGTTTTATTTGCTCAAGCGCTCCATCCATCATCCCCTTTGGTATCGCTTTGTTCGCCCTATGTTGGCAAGGTATGCCCAGATGTGGGTTCCTTGCTCACTCTACCACTGGATTCAAGATAGCCTGGCTGATGAGGATTATGAATCCGAAACCGTTCCCAGGATGCTTGTATCTGGTCCAGGGAAGGCATGGCTTGGCAGTTCGGGCTGGACTATTCCCATGAGGCACAGAGTCAGACTGATTTGCATATGGCCATGTCTGAACTGGGGGGGTGGAGTGAGCTAAAGAATGGTGATGGATTCAACGCAGATCAATTGACTGGGGGTGAGTGTTTGATTTGCTCATGCGCTCCGTCCATCATCCCCACTTTGGTATCGCTTTGTTCGCCCTATGTTGGCAGGGTATGCCCAAACGTG
The DNA here is from genome assembly GCF_964261635.1 of Lissotriton helveticus. Taxonomy (NCBI): domain Eukaryota; kingdom Metazoa; phylum Chordata; class Amphibia; order Caudata; family Salamandridae; genus Lissotriton; species Lissotriton helveticus. Next base: position 33,823,815 of record NC_136073.1, read on the forward strand.
GGTCCCTTGCTCACTCTACCACTAGATTCAAGATAGCCTGGCTGATGAGGATTATGAATCTGAAACCGGTCCCAGGATGCTTGTTCCCGGTCCAGCGAAGACATGGCTTTGCAGTTCGGGCTGGACTGTTCCCATGAGGCACAGCGTCAGACTGATTTGCATATGGCCATGTCGCTTTGTTTGCCCTATGTTGGCAGGGTATGCCCAGACGTGGGTCCCTTGCTCACTCTACCACTGGATTAAAGACAGCCTGGCTGATGAGGATTATTATTCTGAAACCGGTCCCAGGATGCTTGTTTCCGGTCCAGGGAAGACATGGGTTAGCAGTTTGGGCTGGACTGTTCCCATAAGGCACAGGGTCAGACTGATTTGCATATGGCCATGTCTGAACTGGGGTGGTGGAGTGAGCTAAAGAATGTTGATGGATTAAACCCAGATAAGTTGACTGGGGGTGAGTGTTTGATTTTCTCAAGCGCTCCGTCCATCATCCCCATTTTGGTATCGCTTTGTTCGCCCTATGTTGGCAGGGTATGCCCAGACGTGGGTCCCTTGCTCACTCTACCACTGGATTCAAGATAGCCTGGCTGATGAGTATTATGAATCCAAAACTGGTCCCAGGATGCTTGTTACCGGTCCAGCGAAGACATGGCTTTGCAGTTCGGGCTGGACTGTTCCCATGAGGCACAGCGTCAGACTGATTTGCATATGGCCATGTCTGAACTGGGGTGGTGGAGTGAGCTAATGAATGGTGATGGATTAAACCCAGATCAGTTGACTGGGGGTGAGTGTTTCATTTGCTCAAGCGCTCCTTCCATATTTCCCTTTGGTATCGCTTTGTTCGCCCTGCATTGATTGATTATGCCCAGACATGGGTCCCTTGCTCACTCTACCACTGGATTCAAGATAGCCTGGCTGATGAGGATTAAGAATCCGAAACCAGTCCCAAGATGCTTGTTTCCGGTCCAGGGAAGACATGGCTTGGCAGTTCGGGCTGGACTGTTCACATGGGGCACAGCATCAGACTGATTAATATATGACCATGTCTGACATGGGGTGGTGGAGTGAGCTAAAGAATGGTGATGGATTAAACCCAGATCAGTTGACTGGGGGTGAGTGTTTGATTTTCTCAAGCGCTCTGTCCATCATCCCTACTTTGGTATCGCTTTGTTCGCCTTATGTTGGCAGGGTATGCCCAGACGTGGGTCCCTTGCTCACTCTACCACTGGATTCAAGGTAGCCTGGCTGATGAGGATTATGAATCCGAAACTGGTCCCAGGATGCTTGTTTCCGGTCCAGCAAAGACATGGCTTGGCAGTTCGGGCTGGACTGTTCCCATGAGGCACAGCGTCAGACAGATTTGCATACGGCCATGTCTGAACTGGGGTGGTGGAGTGAGCTAAAGAATGGTGCTGGATTAAACCCAGATCCGTTGACTGGGGGGAGTGTTTGATTTGCTCAAGCGCTCCTTCCATCATCCCCACTTTGGTATCGCTTTGTTCAGCCTATGTTGGCAGGGTATGCCCAGACGTGGGTCCCTTGCTCACTCTACCACTGGATTCAAGATAGCCTGGCTGGTGAGGATTATGAATCCGAAACCGGTCCCAGGATGCTTGTTTCCGGTACAGCGTAGACATGGCTTGGCAGTTCGGGCTGGACTGTTCCCATGAGGCACAGCGTCAGACTGATTTGCATATGGCCTTGTCTGAACTGGGGGGGTGGAGTGAGCTAAAGAATGGTGATGGATTAAACACAGATCAGTTGATTATGAATCCGAAACCGGTCCCAGGATGCTTGTTTCCGGTCCAGGGAAGACATGGCTTGGCATTTCGGGCTGGACTGTTCCAATGAGGCACAGGGTCAGACTGGGGGTGAGTGTTTGATTTGCTCAAGCGCTCCATCCATCATCCCCTTTGGTATCGCTTTGTTTCCAAACAAAGTAGAGGGATTCTGCCTGTCAATGACATGGCCACCACGCCAAGCTTTTGTGTAGGACAATTTCCCCACCAGTGCTGGGCTGCTCCTCACTGCTGTTCACTTTCTTGCCATGAAAGCTTTAAGGGTTCACCAGTTGCTTAGAAATTCCCACAAACAAGGGGGCTGATGAAGAAGGCTCAATTGGTACAGTCTTCTTTTGCTCTAGCCAGGAGAAGCAGGTAAGTCATGGATCAATAAAAGGGGCAGGCCCTTTAGCCACTGTGCTGGGCAAGGTGACTGTAAACGCCTCACTTGCAGAGGGCTCAGATTGGCTGGCACAGCAGACCAAAGAACATCATGCCCCTACAGCTGTGAGTAGGCTTTGTATCTCTCCTCCGGTGCAAGCCATGAGGAGCCACCCTCTCCCTCTACATCACTTCATGCAAAGAAAGAGAAGAGGTAGAGAAGACAACATCTTCCCAAGAAACAATCTCTGCAATGTGGAGGCACCACTGAGCTCTAAAGTAAAGTAGCCATTGTGCCTGAGGCCAAGCATCACCCTCAGATAATATATTTTGCAGTGGAGTCACTCAAAAGAAATGTTAACATTAATGCATGTAGTTTTTGAGATTGTTGAAAAAAGTTAAATATCTTGGAGACTGGCACGCATAGTTGAGCAGTTGTTGGGAAGAAAGTTAACAACATAGAAGCATCAGCATCATTAAGCTTTATTCGATTTTTACAATCATAAAAGCAATGTGCAAAATAACAAAATCCCGATTTAAAAACATGTGTCACAGTACAAAAATTATGCACATAGAAGCAGTCAGCTCTGAGAGTTGGTATCATTTGAAATGTGCAACAAATTGAAAATTTGGTCCAACAACCCTTTGAGAATAAAACAAACGTATGATGCTACAAAGCATAATTGTTCAACATCGACAAATCTATGAGCTTGATTTAGAGTTTGGAGGATGCATGAGGGCTATGAAAAAAAGTCTATTTGCACATTCCACCATTTGCAGTTCTCCTCCAGTGAGTGTCTGGTGTTGGAGATAGAGATTCTGTCCTACATTTGCCTCCTCTGTCTCATGCTTGTCATCTGAACCAGTGCTCCAAGCACCTGGAGCTCAACCATAATTATTTCATCCACCATCACAGTGAACTATTTTTCAGAGAATATGGATCTGTTCTTCCAGACATTTTCACAATGAACGAAGATGTAGGTCTACTACTGGTGGTTCGTGCTGTGAGTAGTAAATGATTTGTGTGGTTAGAAGATTGTCTATTGCAGCTGAAACTGGTTATTGTTTGCAAAAAAACAAAGTTCGTCCGTCATCAGGGTTTAGCCACCCTGCGCTGATGGCCGTCAACTCTTAGGGGCATATCATCAAGGCGAAGCGATAAAATTATCGCTGCTTTAGCGTCCGTTTTCGGGTGAAAAGTGGCAATAATTTCATCGCACCATCAGCCTCTTCGCCGGTTTCCCTAATGACTATCATGGTAACGCCAACGATATGCAAAGTGGGATTACCCGAGTATAATAACGTGGGAAATGTCGCTAACTGTGCTATCTCTTATCAACAATCTTGTTGCTAAGCTGCCTAGCGACGAGAAAAGTATCGCTAACCGCGCTTATCACAGGTTTCATTATGCCTGCTTTTATTTTTACTTAGCCATATTAACTTATGGTAGGTGGATTGTGGACATAAGCACACCCTGCTCTATTAACAAGGAATCACCTATCGCTGTGCAATTATCGCTGGATTTCCAGCGATAATCGCACATTTTGCAGCTATCGCTTGGATGTTTATCGCTTTGGAGATAAGCGTCTCTGATAGCGTGCTATCTCTGCAATAAAATCCAGCGATAGCTGTCGATAATTATCCTCGCGCTAAGCGCGCTTAGCGATAATTATTGCCGGCTGTTGCTGATATGCCTCTAAATATGGCTGACAGATGTCCACCATACCAACATTGACAGAGGTGTCTGTTGACAGTGGATGGACGGACCAGTGACAGAACTGAAGGACAGCCGGCGGACTGTCCTTCAACATGACAGACGGCGGTCTGTCAAGCCAAACCCGAAATAGGGAGAACAGATAACCGCCAGCCTGACAGACAGATCTAATCTGCCACGAAGGAGGGAAGACGGTCCTTCCACCAAACTCGAGATCATGTCCTTTGTCTTTTTAAGCAGGATATCTACTTTTTGGGAGTAGGTGTAAAGTTAGGGTTTTAATTTTTTGATTTCAATAGGAAGTGACCTTGAATCCTAAATCAGGTATAAAACATATTAATTAAACTTGCCACTTAAAATAAAAGTTAACATTGTATTGAAAAAAAAAGTGTATGCAACTTTTTAAAGTTGTTGTTTACAAAATACTTCTCTGTACAAAAATGTAATGGTAAAATAAATGTCCAAATTTCATTTTAGCAATAATTTTGCAGCAAGTGTTAATGTAAAGTTAAAAGGCTCTGGAGAATTAAAAATGAGTAAGCATTTTGTAGATGCTGTGACTCTATAAACTGTGATTTTATTATCTCTAGAAAATGCAGTATTTTATCTGTGAAAAAACAGAACGTGCACATTTCTGATGATCATATCCTGACTGGGGCATAGTATGTTAAAAACACCCCTCTCATCAGAGGAAACACTAAAGGAACAAACATTAGCAAGGTTACAACATCTGAACTTGACAATATGGTGCAACGTATTCTAAAAATATGACTAAACGTGACTGCTATATTCTTCTAATAAAAAATTGTATAGTAAAAAAATGACCATTGTATATAACTAATATTATAATAGTACAGGTGCCTCCTAGAAAGCAGATTTACTTACATTGGGTATATAATCCATTTTAGTTTTAATTCACATTACAGGGTAATAAGAATCTTGTAGACACAATGACATTTTTTGAATTACGTAATTTAAAGGCATAGTTTAAGCGCATAAGGATGGCTAAAAAAATAAAAGGGATAAAAACCAAAAAGGAAAGAATTGGCATAGTGAAAAATGGCGGACTGATACTGAAATGCGCTTATTTTTAGGCAGATATGAACGTAATTAAGAACATGCATTTGCAATGAAGTCGGTCTCGCCTTTGGGACATTATATGTGTTTAGCTATGCAGCACATTAGCCTGGGTGTTAAAACATCTACTGTTCTTTAACATGGAGGGAAAGTAAGCACCAAACTGCGTATGGGAACAAATTGAGATAAATGTTGCCTTTCAGAGGATAATGGTATAGTCCAAAGCTCTGTTTTTAATTAAAAAAGCAGGGCCTTCAGTGGTCATATCACTTAAAATACAAGATTTGAAAAAAATATTATTCTCTACGGGTGCTCGTGGAAGACAATTTGTATGGACTGGAATCTAGAGAATGCTAAAGTGATTCTGGTGTTTTACTGACCTCTGCTGGTTGTTTTCTATCAAGAAAGTTAAATAGAGGCAGTTGCCAGAAAGATTAAAAAAAGAAAGTCCCTCACCAGAAAGCAAATCTGGTATTTTACTGACCTCTGCTGGTCGTTTTATATAAAGACAGTCAAATAGAGGCAGTTGAACAGAAAAAAAAGTCCCTAAGCAGAAGCAGACATGACCTAGGGCTGATCTCCAAAGCCCACAAAGTACATACATATATAATAATACTAAAGTATATACTAAAGTATATACAAGAGGTCTTGAATGCTCAACCTAAAAATGCGCTCACCCAAAGTGTGAGAGCGCTGATGCCTGAAGTGGACTGGCCCATTGCCCCATCCTGTATGCTGGGATGGAAGGAAGAAAAATGCATTGACTGCTGAACAGACAAATGGATGAGTAGTGCTGACCCAAAGGCCCTATTTGTCTGTTTATGTGCATTTTTATGTATGAATTTATTTTGAATTATTGGGGCTGGTGAGACAACTCAAGCAATCTCTAGGCCAGAACTAAAAGACTTAAAAAGAACTAGTGGAACAAGGCCAAATTCTCCAATACATGAGAAAAAATGGGCCTAAACACACAGACACACACACACACACAGTCACACTGACCCATCTTCATGCACACTCACTCATACCCATCCAATCTCAAGCACATACATATACACACCTTCACAGCACATGCGCACAAATACATATGCATTCATACATACACATAAGCAAGCATACACCCATCTTTAAAATGAAAAACATTAAATTACTGTGTTGCAGCAGTGATCTCGGGTGGCGGGAGGGAAACCTCAGTGATTCCTGGAGGATTGGAACTGCCGCCTCCTCTCATTGGGTGACCTTGTTTTTGGTCAGCCAATGAGAGGAGGTTTTTTGTCAGCCAATGAGAGGAAGTGGTAGTCCCTTTGCTGTCACACAGTGGGATGGGGTCAGTGAGAATGCTGACCCCACCCCACTCTGTGACAAGGGGTCACTGAAGGACACTCAGCACTGTGTACTCCAGGGCTTAAAACGTAAGTGCAAAGGTCTGAGTCTTTCTGCCAGAAAGAGGGTGAGAGCACAGTGCCTCACATCCCAGCACCCACATTGCCCCAATGCATCATGGAAAATTCAGTGCATGATAACACTTACTTCAGTGGCATTCTTTAGTTTTCCCTTTTGCTGCAGCCAATGCTGTGTATCTTTAGACACATATTCCAGGATAGTTGTCCTTCTTCAGCAGAGCGCCACACATTGTTTGGAGGTGTTGGGAGTGCTGTGGATAATCTTCTCAGGTCTTTTTAACACCTTGCATGCTCATGACGAGCTCAGCACGTCATGAGGCACGGTGCTCCTGTGCTCATGACGAGCTGAGCTCGTCAAGGGCCGTGGAATGCTCACACGCGGGGATAGTTCCCCTGCTGTGTTGAACGTTCCACGAAAATGGGTGCGGCCGTGACGAGGTCAGCTCGTCATGAGCACAGGAGCACTGTGCCTCATGACGAGCTGAGCTCGTCATGAGCATGGGGGCGCTGTGCGCGCCCCTGCCCCCTAGCACAGCGGGGGAATTACCCCCGCAGCGAAGGGGTTAAAACTAACTGGGCACAGGTGTATCACCTAGAGCTCATCAGCCCAAGGAAGTCTTTTTAAATAAAAGAGGTTGGGGGCACAATGCCTCACATCCCAGCCATCAGTTTGCCCCAATGCATCGCAGTAAATGCATGTGAGGCAGTGTGCTCCCATCCTCCTGTTTGAGTCTATCTGTAAAGTGCCCCCTCTTCATGTGCGGAAGGGACCTCCAAGCTCTTTGCTGGTATGTGAGGTCAAGCACACAGGGATGTGAAATCTTCAGCCTAGGAAAGTTTGAATCAGGCATCCAGCCACCTGACCATTTAGCGCATGTAGAGCACCTAACATGAAGAGTGTCTGTCAAGCTGACCTTTCCTCAGCCTGATATACATTCTAATTTCTAATTTCTAATTTAAAACATTTGTAGAGCGCAGCGTATACCGTACGGTTTCTTGGCGCTAGTAGTTCGTTTGACACCTGAAGAAAATAAGACCAGTCTTGGGTAGGGAGGGGCATTATACAGGGAAGGCTTGTTTGAAGAGAAAGGTTTTTAAATCCTTGCGGAATGAAAGATAATGGGTAGAATAGCGGAGATGATCAGGGAGGGAATTCCAAAAAGTGGGGGCAAGGGTGGCAAAGTTGGTTCTGCCCCATTTTTTACGTTTAAAACGTGGGGTTAGGAGGAGGGAGTTGGAGGAAGAACGAAGCTCTCTAGAGGGGACGTATTCCTTTAGTAATGAGGCAATGAAGGCAGGGGCAGTGCCTTGTCGGGCCTGAAAGACCATACACCCGGTCTTAAACAGGGAACGTTCTTTAACCGGGAGCCAGTGAAGCTCTTTGAGGAGGGGTGTGGAATGGTGGTACCGTGGGAGACCATAGACCAGACGGGCCGCCTGGTTCTGAACCAACTGGAGTCTCCGCAGGCTATATACATTCCAAAGATGGCTGAGTGAGGCTCACTCAAAGTGGCCAATGGCAAACATAACAATGAAATTCGCCCTTGTACCCAGCTATGCAGTACTCATGACCTCTGAAGACGTTAAATTGCATCACTTATTACATCATCTTGGATACTGTGAAACCTATCAGTAAATTTCAATTTTTTAAAGGTTTTTTTTATAACCAAAACGACAATTTAAATGAGTTTCAGCAACATTTTTTGTAAAAAGAAGTCACAATAATTTGTGTTCTAAACTTGTTACTTTAACTGTGCTCAGTGAATGGTGGCGTGGCTAAGATGGCAACGGAGGCGGATCCGTGATAGAAAAGCTCCGCGCAACCCTCCACTAATCCTGAAAATACCACCACTGCCACTTTTTGAGGGGCACATGAGGTGCTCCCACCATGCCTATGCAGCCCTGGTCCCTGAAACTGTGAGCGGCTGCACTCGGTTGGCAAATATTTGACGGATTGAGGTCTCAGACGGTTGAGAACACCCTGGTACAAATCTACTCGGACTACACTCGAGAGGTTCAGAGATGCAGATCCTCCTTCCTTTAGTTTAAAGAAAATTTTATTGAATAAAGAGATTGCAATAAACAAACTTACGTTACATTGTCAAATGGAAGTTAAATGCAATCAAAGTAAAAAATAATATTATGCAAGAAGAGGAGGGAGAAAGAAGAAGAAAGAGAGAAGACAATAAAAGACAAAAGGAGAGAGGGAAAAAGCATGAAACAAAGAACAATTGTTATACAAACTGTGTAATAAGCAGAAATATAAAATCTTCCATGTAAAGTATCATATAATATCAAAAAAGATCTAATTATCTACAATAAATGAGTAAAGTTATGAAAAAACACATCAAGGAGGTTTGGGTACTTCCTCAATAGAAGGGGTATGCATTGGACGAGATTGAGCAGATAAATCTAAAAAATTGATAATTGGCAACCATAACAAATCACGTTTAACAGCAAGTGTAATAGGATAAACATATGCCCTGTCTAGTCTATGATTGAAACAGACACCATACCACCACGCTTGAAAAGAGACGCTAGATGCATTTTTCCAAGATTTAGTGATTTGCTGAAAAGCCACTGCTAAAAGAAGGTCAATAATGGAGGTTTTAGATTCAAGGGAAGACCAAATGTCAGATAGGCTACCTAGAAAAATATGGGAGAGTGAAAAAGGAAATTGGGTGGAAAAATAGTATTAATTTGTTTCCATACTTTGGACCAAAAAATATAAATTAGAGGACACGTAAAAAGCATGTGTTTGAGATCTGCATGTGTATTTGAGCAGGACCAACATGTGGAAGGGATAGAAGGATCTATTGTATGCAATTTAGAAGGAGTGATTAAAAGTCTATTATATACAAAAAATAAAGTTTTAGTAGTATTGGCTGCCCTAGAAGATTTCCTTAATTTATTCCATATATTGTGCCATAATGAGATAGGGAAAGACTCTCCTAAATCTGCCTCCCAATCTTGTTCAATTTTAGACTTATCTCTAACAGCAGGTATGCCGTGTAATTGTTTATAAATTTGTGAAGCCGAGGAAGAAGCTAAAATAAAAGGAATAGTAAGAGAAGAGGACACCTTGGAAGAGGAGGAGTCATTGAAGGAATCATAGCCAGTCTGAACAGCAATGTACAATAGATTATAGTCATGAAGGAAGGAGGAAGGGAGAGAAAAACGAGATTGTAGAGAGGAACAGATCCTCCTTCCTAGAGGTGAAGAAAAACCTACGTGAACATAATGTGAAATACACCCTGCAGTTCCCCGCTATGCTCCCGTTGTAGCATGAGGGCACAACCATTTTCTGTGAGTCTCCGGAAGAGCCCTGGACCTGGCTGGAGCAAAAGAGTCATCGCAGGACACTCAACAGGGTCCTCAGGGCGGTGGGGGATGTGGAGAAACATGCCACAACACCTTTTCAATCAACCTCAGAATCGGAGGCAGACAATCTGCACGAGGATGCATCAGCAATGACAGACTCTCTGCTTGCGGCGGTGCTGGGCGGGGGCCTGACCGTCACCATGTCAACATCCAAAGATTTGATATGTTGAACTTTGAATAGGTTACTGGGGGCTTGAATAAGTGAATAGGAGTGTTGGTGCAGAGTAGAAATATTGCCGCAAAAATATTGTGGGACAGAAATATCGCCGCAGAAATATCGAGGAGAAAAAATATCGAGACCAAAAATATAGTTGACATGAATATCGACTGACAGGTAAGTAATATCGATTCATAAATATCTTTGTAATAATTATCGTTTACAAAAATATATTTTACAAACATTTCGATTTATTAATAATTGTATGTATGTTGTTTTTTTTAATGTGAATTGTTTCTTATTTTATTATATGTTTTAGCGTTTTACTAGTTATTCATTTATTTTAAGTTTAATTCTACGTTTTTAGTACCGTAGCGGGTTGTGGCTTTATAGGGGAATAGGGTGGGAAGTAATTTCATTTTATAAAATTTATTGAATAATTATCGTGTTTATTGATTAATTAATAATAGTTTAATAAATAGTTGTTAATTTCAATTAGTCAATTAATAAATAATTAGGTTAATTGCTTAATTAATTTTAGGTGTCTGTTGTGATGTTTATTTGTGTAAATTGTGTGAAGGGTGCTAATTAATATTTTTTTATATTGATTAATTAATAAATATTTTAAAGTTTATTACCATCAATTAATTAGTAATTATTAATTGTAATTGTGTAAGTAATTTTAGGTGTAAGTTTTGGTGTTAGAATGTGTAAATGGTGTGAAAGTGGTAAGTAATACATTTTCTATTGATTAATTAATAAATAATAATAATTGTAATTGTGTAATTAATTGCAGGTGTGTGTTGTGGATTTTATAGTGTTAAATAATGGGTAATTATTTTTTTTATTATCTTTTCAGGAATATAGATAAATAACAATAATATTGCATACTTCTACAATGTAGACCCTAACTAGATGCACCTACATCTACCTATCATGTGTGTAGGTGTGAGGCCAAGAAACTCCTTAGGATAGAGCCAACCCCATTACCTGATTTGGGAGAGCAAAGGACCCTGTCTTGGTCTCGAAATGGACACAACACCAGGGCAGTTAGACCACGGCATTCTGGAGTGTCTGCATGCCTAGACCTCAGCGTCTCGCGTCAGCATGTCAGCATGGTAGTCATTCTCCTCTGGTTTGTCCAGCGAAGATCAAAACACACAAGATGATGGACGGAAAGTTGCACAATGGCAAAACACTCACCCCCAGTCACAGATCTGGGTTTCATCCATCGTTATTTTGCTCACCAAGTGATCCCAGTTCAGACCCGGCCATATGCAAATCAGTCTTGACCCTTTGCCTCATGGGAACAGTCCAGACCGAACTTCCAAGCCATGTCTTCCCTGAACCGCAATCAAGCATCCTAGAGACCGGTTTCTGGCTATCAACCTTAATCAGCCAGGATAGCTTGACTCCAGTGGCGTAGTGTGCACAGCACCCACGTCTGGGGATACCCTTCCCACATAGGGTGAACAGCAAAACACACAAGATGATGGACGGAATGTTGCACAATGGCAAAACACTCACCCCCAGTCACAGATCTGGGTTTAATCCATGGCAGTTCGGGCTGGACTGTTCCCATGGGGTACAGGGTCAAGACTGATTTGCATATGGCTGGGTTCAAACTGGAATGGCATGGTGAGCAAAAAAACGATAGATTTAGGCCCAGATCTCTGTACTGGGGTGAATTTATGACATTGTTCTGCATTCTGTCCATCAACTGTTGTTTTTGTATTTGCCCAGCGAAGATGCAGAGCTTATATACCTGAAAGGTACCCTTAGGGGTTCTACCTAGAAGTGTACTGTGGGCATGTCGGGCAAGGATGACGATAGAGGTAACCCTTATACAGAGTTGTTATGCACAAGATGATAATCCTGCTGAGATACTGAGAAAAATAGCCCTCAGCGGTGAAAACATATAAACACTGAAAAAACACCTGGACAACCACAAACTAAATGCCATTCAAAGAAAGGAAAAAGAGTGAAAGAGTCATTTTTTTCTTCCTGAAGGGGTTAATACAATGTAACTTTTTTATACAAGCTAGCAGAAAGAAAGACTGGCTAACATTATTCTGCATGAGATTTGTTCTTTAGGATGCCACTAAAATATTGTTTCTTCTTCCTTTTACTTTTTTAGTTTTGTGGCCTTTGGTCTAAAGATGCACGGTTTAGTTTCATGTTTTAGGTCTAGTTTAATTAGTTTATAAACTATAGAGAATCAGGAAGTATCAAACTCATATTTGATATTTTGGCTGCATTTGATTCTTTCACTGATAGGTAAAATGGCTGGTTTTATAAACATCTTTCCTAATATGTGTCATCACATTTACCCACAGAATGGGTAAAAACCCTTAATACATCAGACCATAGTTTTTAGTGGGTTAGTATTGATAGTAGGTGAATTGCCAACACCTCAGGCTTTAAACATTCAATGCAAGGTATAGTGACAAGTATATATATTAAGCATGGGTGAATTTTGCAAATTCGCAATTCACAAATTTGCGTATTTGTGAATTCGCAATCCGCAAATTCATGAACTTTCGCGAATTTGCGGATTTTTTTGTGTTCGCAAGGGTTTCTGCCTGTTCGCGAGGGTTTTTTACCAGTTCGCAAACGCGAACATACTTTTTGGGTCGCAACAGTCGCGACCATGTTGTTTCTACGTCTGGTTCCTCACAGCACCCTCTGTTTCACCACTGCCACCCTCTGTTTCACCACTGCCACCCTCTGGTTCACCCATGCCACCTCTGGTTTATCACTGCCACCCTCTGGTTCATCACTGTAGATTATGGGGGGAAAAGCACACCTGCCCTGCCTCAACTGACATGAATTAATTTGGGGCTGATTAATGTGTCACTGAATTTGAGCTGGCACCTGCTTCCTTAGCTGTAAGTGCTTCCTGATTAATGACGAGCTTGAACTTTTGCACCTGCTAAGTGCTTTCGGTTTTGCAAAATTCGTTAGCACACCTGTCCTGCCTCAACTGACATGAATGAATTAGGGGCTGATTAATGTGTCACTGAATTTAAACTTCCAGTCTGGCACCTGCTTCCTTATCTGTAATTGCTTTCTGTTGCAGTGTAATTTTTTTTAACAGGACCTTTGTGGCATACTTGTAGCTATACTCTGAGCCTGCTGTGAGGGTCAGAGCAGGGTCATAGAATAGTTGCAAGTAGGCAACTGAACTCTGGAGGGGCCCCTCAGGAAGCACTACAGGGAATGGTTACTAATGATGAGCTTGAACTTTTGCACCTGCTGAGTGCTTTCAGTTTTGCAAAAATCGTTTTTCTGCAATTTCGCGCGATTCGCGAATTTGCGCGAGATCGAATTCGTAAGCCGCGAATTCGTGCGAATATGCGATTTGTTTTTTGCGGCGTGTTAGTTCCCGTGGTTTTTTGCGTTTTCGCGAGCCGCTTGTAGCACAACGAAGCGAAGTTACCCTAGCGGTCGTACATGGGCGCAGCCATCTTGTTTGCGTGACGTATTTCCGTTTCCGGGCGCTATGTGTAATCTTGCAAAGTGTGCGGCTCGCTAGTACAAGTTCGCGTGTGATCGCGGGGGAAATCTCGCGCGAACTTACCCACGCGGTCGTGAACGGGCGTGGCCATCTTATTTTTCATTCATTACTATGGTTCTGGGCATCCTTTCTGTATCCTCTCTCAATCTCTGCCATCCTTTGCTTGTTTGAAGTTTTTTTTAATCTATTTTACTTATTATCTATCCCTCTATTTTTCTAGCTCTATATTTTTTTGTTTTCTGCTACTTTTGGTTAATTTTAAACTACTTTTTTAAACTCTTTTCTTTTCTTCTTCCCTATTCTATTTCTTATTTCTTATTTACCTTCCTTTCTGCCCAGACCATGGTAAAGGGAGCCGGGAAGCAGCCCGAGAAGGGGAAGGGTCCCGCACCCCGTGCCCGGCTCCCGTGCGGGCGTTTGAGGGGGGAGCTAGTGATGCCACGGGAGATCTTTAGCGCGGAGGAGGTGGCCGCACTGGTGTACTGTGTACAGCGCCTCCTCTCCAGGACCATCGCGGCAGGCGGCAGGATCGCAAGCGGCTCCGGGAGCGCCGGGAGCGCCGGAAGTGGTGGGAGAAGGTGTGCCGGGCCATGTATGAACACTCTCGGGTCCGGCGCACCTACAACCAGGCCACCCACCGTTGGACGGATCTCCTGGACCGGGAACGTGACCTGCTCGACCTGCTCGGCGTCGAGATCCCCGGGCTTGGTGAGTAGTAGTAGCTATTTCATCACTACTCTGTTTTCTCCTGCTCTGTGTGTTATTATATTGCAAATTTTTGTTTTTTTCCAAGAGCACTAATGCTGCCGATTACATTGTAGGTAAATTATATTTCAAAATCTTCTGTGCATTTCAGGTGCACTGCTCTCCTTCTCAGTAGCGTTGCAACTATGCTTATTTGTTTTTCGATTTTGTGTTCATTTCATTGGCCTGAGAAATTATGTATGAGTGTAGTTTACAGAACTGCGTAATGCTAGACACTAAGGGGCAGATTTGCATTTACCGGCGCATCCCTGCAAAGTAGCAGGGATGCGCCAGTAATTGTGCGCCATGCCACCACCACCAATGGTGCGCCGTATTTACAATGCGGCGCACCATGGGCCCAAAACGTCACCGGAGTGTTACGCATCTGTGCCGTAAAAGCGGCGCATTGCTGGAGTTGCGTCGCAACGATGGCGCATCTCCAGCAATGCTCTTGGGTGCCCTATCTCCCCAATGCTGCGTCAAGCCGTACGTCTGCTTCAAGTAGGCGCAGGGTTTGAGTGACGCATCATTGTCCTAAAAGTGACTGATTGAAATCTTGTAGATTTCCCTCAGCCACTTTTAGGATGCGTTCCTGCGCAGGAATGCCCTCCCTTGCGCCGGAACGCCCCCTGATGGAGCCGGGCTTTACAACGTGATGCATCTCCAATATGCGTCACGTTGTTAATATACGCCGCACCATGGCGCCTCTTATGTTCTGCCGCTGCGTCACAAAAGTCACACAAAAACGGAGCAAAAGAGTCGCAAGGGCTTGTAAATCTGCCCCTACAGACTCAAGTCCAGTCCTTCCTTTGTACACCTGGCAATAAGAAGAAATAGTGGGGGTGGATTGATAGTTTGAGTATTTTAATAACTGGTTAATGTAGTAGGAAACTTTTTAGTGTTGTCACTGATCTGCAATCACGATGGAGTTTGTCTGTCACTTCGCGTGCTGCGGACTGCTGCCTGCCAGTCCTATGCAAACCGTTTTAGTAGTTTGTTTAGTGAGTTACATAAGTTTCCAAGTCGACGGTCCGCAAATCAAGCAATACTAATATCGTAGTAGACCACATGAGATAGGTCAATATATCCAGTGGAATAGTTGTCTATTTGCTATTTTGCCAAAATATTTTGTTATTGTTCTTTTGAAATGTTTGATTTGGTTGACAACAATCATCTATGTTTTCGGGTCTTTCTTTCTTTCATGTTGTACATCAGCTCCCCCCAGGGGCAAGAGGACAGAGGAGGTGGTATCGGCTTCTGCTGCTGTAGAAGGCCAGGATCGGTCAGGCGAGGGCTCCTTTGATGGCCCCGGTAAGTTTTCATTTTAATATAGAGTACCTATTTTTTCCTAGCGTTCCTCATTCAATCTTTTCTAAATTGTCTTTGATCTTCTTGTAGACTGTATCTAAATTCTTATCCTGCCTCTACTATGACTCCCTGTGGTATTACTAGATTATTCTTATTAGTCTGTCTTTGTAGCTAACTGAGATTGCACAGTTGGCAAAAGGTGTTAAACGACACTCCCATTCTAGTCAGCAAGAGCTCTATGCACTGAGTGCAGTCCTCTGGGATTGTCCATAATGTCTTTTTAAGTCTTCTAAATGTTTATGCTTTGACAATTCCCAACAATAAAATGTGAATGACCACCAAGAAAGAATAAGATACTACTTTACTTTTGGTTTGGATAGGAGGACAATCCATACTACCACAGTTGCAGGGACAAATCTGCACAAACAGAACTATGGACACTAAATAGTGCATTGTTTATCAATTATAATAGGCGCAGGTAGACTTTCCACATACCTCAGTGATAACAGACTTTGAAGAACCCCCAATCTCCTTACTGACTAGATAGTGTGGCAGAGTCATTTAGCTCCCGAATTCATCGATGATTGATCCCCAATGATGATTACCCAACGCAGGGCAAGAGTACGGAGTCTGAGTCCAGAAGTGTCAGAGGCACGGACTCATGCTTGCAAATTGCAAAACCTTTTGCTCAGTCACTCTTGACCAAAAAGCACAGAGTCTATTTAAGTTTTAAAGCTTTATTAAAAGTAAAAACATTTATTAAAATCAAGTTTGTCATAAAACATAAACGGTTGATTAAAAATGGAAAAGTGCTTAGTGATTTATTTCACACATTTATTGTGGGCGAGCCGAGCCCTCACCTGGTTTGAACTTTAATTTTTCTTTTTGGTGCTGAATCGTTGGTCACTCCGTCCTAGTGATGATGATCTGATCTTGCTCTTGTTCTTAGAAGTGAAGCTTCTGTCTGTTATGCGAAAAATGGTGCGTGTTAAAAAGCAAGCATTCATCAGTTGTGCCAAAAAGTGCAGCAAGACAACACCCTTCCCTGGAAAAAGGGGCATTTTTACTTTAGAGTAGACAGTCACAAATTATTAGATTGGTTTCTGTATTCACATTTCTTCATTCCTAGACAAAATACTAGTGAGTGGTGTATGTCTATGACATCTAACATTCTTAAATGTACTTTGTAGGTGGAACATCTGGTGCCGGGGCCAGCGTGGAGGTGGAGGAGGACACTTCTTGGGAGGAGGCGGTGCAAGTGCCGGAGGAAACTGCTGTGAGGGTTGCCACGGTAGTGGCGGGCAGTGGTAAGCTCTTATATTCCTTACTTATTGAGATTGCAGACTGCAGAGTGTGCTCTCTGCATGGGTGTAGTATATATGTTGTACAGTTAAGTTACTATACTGTTAAGAAGGCTTTCAAATTTAGAACAAAGTTTTTATCAACCAGGTAGTAGCCTCCTCTAAATTTACTTCAACTCAGCGGTGAATTTTTTTTCGAGAATCCAAATCAGATCTGAGATGAACTTGATGGATGGGATGAACGAAAAGCGAAAGAAGGGTGTAAGTAAGTGTGGAAGGACGAGCAAGTTAAAAGTAATGATGACTGACAAAGAAGAATGATACGTGTTTGATTGGTGCCCGAGGTGGCTGGGAAGGAATATGATGCATGGCTGGGTGAAGGATGAAGCAAGGATGGGTGGAAGGAGAACAGCCTGGGTGGGTGAAACAGAAACTGTATGTGTGCGCAATATATCCTTTGGTTGAAATTCAAATGCAAGTCAAGCACTGATGTATGGCTTGCGGTTTCCCAAATAAAATGAAAAGGTTGTTTTCCCGTGAGAAAACGTAAGGTTTGTCCAGATGAGAGACATGAAGAAGAATGATTGACATATAGTTTGAATGGGTGGATGCCTGGATCATGGTACTATCTGACTCTTAGATAGCATATGTGTATCTAGAGAGAGTAGACGGTCACTGGATGAACTGAGTGTTACTTTGAAGAGCATGTAACACCGCACCCGCACGTCCGTTCCAGTGTAGGAAAGGCAAGGAAAAGAAGTTTTAATTTTGTCCGAATACTACCATGAATAGTAGCAGTAGTTTGTATTGCAAGCACAGCATGTATCCGGCTATTACGATGGCCACTCACTACCTCTGTTAATAAGTTTAGTAGAACTTGGTCATTCACGTGTGGATGTATCACTGTTCACTCAATAAAAAGCAAAGCACCTAAAGTCATCCCATATGTAAGCAAATACATACCATGTGCAGTGATAGATAATCAGATTATTTATCTTCTTCATTTTCCTTTTCTAGTATTCATTGGCACTGTAGGGTGAAAGTTAAATTAATTAAGCAGTAGCCCTTGTAACAGAGTATTCTCAGTGCCACCCGCAATAGAAAAGTAAGAGCATCACCACCTGCATGTACTGGACCGGTACAGTAACGCAAGTCTGTCTCACTCATCATGGCGGGTGTCTGTTTTTCTCGGGTGCAAGTTGACTGCGCTGGCATTATGCCGGCTTGCAGAAGTTAACGTACCAATTTTGCTAAACAAGAGAGAAGAAGAAGAATAAGACTGGTGTACTGTCATAGTCGACTCTAATGGAGTGAGTCCATAGTGCTCGTAGAATTGATTCCTTAAACTCCCACTAATGTTAGAGCAAGGATGAAGAAGTGGGAGGTTAGATAGATACTGGCCACAATAGTTATGTACTGCGCTTGCAAGTTGCTAGTTCTACTGTGACACAACTTTCTGCTGAATCATTTTGTATTAATCTTAAAGAGCATTGGTTACAGACTATGTCTTTCTTTCTTCATATAGATGCTCCTTCCAAACCAACACGGAAGGAGCTGGCTAAAAGGGCCCGGTAACGGAGGCTGGAGGCGACTGTCGCCGAATATCGGCGGCTGGTGGCCCAGAAGGGTGGGGACACGCAGTCGACCACAACATCGACCGGGACAGCTGCATCCTCCTACGCGCTCCCTGGGTCAGCCAGTCAGCGCAGCAGGTCTCCAGCGGTACGGAGCCGGGGTACCGCAGCCACCCGCCACCGCCGAGCAGCAAAAAAATCAGCTGCCCCCCACAGCAGTACCAAAAAAAGGTTGCACTGCCTTTCACTCAGGGTGTCCTATCTCGAGCAGGAGCTGTTGAACACCAAAACCCTGCTCGAGACCCTCCGCAAGGAGCATGTCGACCTGGCCCGAAAAGTGAACAGCAGCCAGCAGTAGGAGGAGACTGTCCCTTGCCCCTTTTTTAAAGACTTCTGGGGGGTGGGAATTGGGAGTTGGGTTTTTTGGACTTTTCATGGACATTCGTTGGGGTTTGGGAGGGGGGGTGGGTTGGGTCTTGTGGGAGATTATTTATGTTAGGGATATAAATATACTTTAAACTTTATCTTAGCATACGTGTTTTTTACTGCTTTTGAGGCTGGTGGGTGGGGGTTTAACAGTAAGTTTGTTTTCCTGAAACTTAAGTGGCATCTTGATTCAAGTTGTGTAAGTAATTGCCCAAACAGAGTAAGTGAATTCAATAGTCCTAGGACTTTACTAGTACTACCGTCAGTCTCTCGTCTCTCCTAATACTCCATTATACTACCTCCCCCCAAACGCTTATCTTTCCTATAATTTGTGTTTGGAAATAGGGCTTGGCACAGGGCTGGCTGCACGGGAAATGGCGATTAAGGTTGGCAATCCTAGGCGGATGAAATGTCATCATTGCGGTGGTACTAGTGGTGTTACACTGTGGCAGATGCAGCATATGAAAAAAAAAAAGAAACCTTGTTTGTCCTTACCGTAGCATTAGAATGGTACGATAGAGAATATAGCAGGTGACAGTACACTAGAACAGTGCCACAATGTAGCCTAACAAATGGTAAAGTATTGAAAGTATAACTACTACTTGCGTTGAATTTCTTTGACATTGGCTACTACTACAAGAAATAGTACTGAAGGTGAAGGACACAGCAGCGTAATCATTTGCCACGTCGAGGAGGAGGATGTTCTTGATGATCAATCAAGTTGATGGCGCACATGAAAATCTGCTTTCATTTGCCAATAGTCATGGGTCTGTGTCAAGCTGAGTAAGAATATATCCTCGGATTCCTTCACCAGCCTGTTGCTATGACCTTATCCTCCCTAGCAATTGTGTGGAATTATTGCTGTCATTTAGTCACACATCAATCAAAACCACACAGCCCGGGGGAAGAGGGTTAGGGTTTGGAAAATGGATGGGAATGCGGGTTTTTGGGAAAGTTTTGTTGAGAGAAGAAAAAAAAAGCACAGCATGGACAAACAATAATTGAAGATAAACAAATCCTTGGGTACAAAGCTATCCATAAATCTTTTAAGTGACATAAAGGAAGTGCATGCACTACTGCATGCATGGTTACTGAAAAGTAAGTGGTACTTTCGACAACCGTGAATGAAAGAATGCGACAGTACAGGGCTGCAGTAATTATGCGTTTTCACTTGCCTATCTCTGCACTCAGAGAAACACTTCATACATTAAATTAGGTTTGAAAAATAGCAGAAGTAAAACCTATACAATGGCTGTAGGGATGAATTTAGAAGCAGAGATCAAAGAAATGCAGAGTCACACTCATAGAAGTTCACAGCAATAACATTACTTAAAAGATAATTAGAAAAGAACGGATACTGTATCTGTATGTTGTTGTAGTTGTCCTGTTGAATTTGGGAAGTTGCATGCATCCAACCATTCTTCTTATTAGCGGGACTCCTCCATTCCATCTGACGCTCAGTCCATCAATGTTGGTGACCAGAAGACACCCTGTCCACTGCCTGCCTGGCGGATGCTGAATTGCGGCTCGCTAATGTGAAGCCTGACTTCATCCATTGCACAGGCTGAAACCCGGCCTGTAATTATTGATGGAAAAACAGGAAGTGATATTAGAACACCACTGACAAATAAATATAAGGTATGTACGCTGTGCAGTGCAAAAAGTCACACTTTGAGTTTCCTAATAGACAGTACAATATTTTTGAAAGTGCGTACTCTGTCTGAGTCTCCTTTTGAAGGATAAATAAGTATGGGCGAATTAATTTAGCGGATCTTTCCCCTCAAGCTAGGTGTACTGTAAACTGTGTTTTAGAACAAAATTAGACCTTCCCAGCAGTGCTCCCAGACCCTTACTAAACCCAGTCGCAAAAATGTAGAAGACCCCCAATCAGATCTCAAAAACGTAAGATACTGCTACCTGTCAGAGGCCTAGTAGAAAATGGTGACAAAACGTACTTTGAAAGTAAAGTAGGCCCAAATCCCCCCTTACCCACAATGGATTGTATTCAAACCACTTGAAAGCAAGCAAAAGTATCCATACCCAGCATTGCTCCAAGACTCGCAAACCCCCCCACAAAAACCAGGAACCCCCACAAACAGTCCCCCGAAAACGGTAGGGTCAGCGAAATCTCAGAAAATGCAAAAACTTTTTTCCCAGGGATTGTCTCCAAAACACTTTCTTTCGGATATTAGACCTTCCCAGCAATGGCCCCAGAACTGTCAACCCGGGCGCAAACAAGTTTAACACCCCCAACAAGCCAGAAGGCAAAACCCGGGAAAAGCCACACTTAGAAAACTTTGGGCCTACCTGGAATTCAGTCCAAATGCGCTCTGCAGCTAGGCCTCAACTCCCCTTTTCCAACATGGATTTCCTGTAAAACAAATGCAATCAACATTAGAATGTGCCAGCAGTGCTCACAGACCCCAAAACCCACCCCCAACAACCTAAAAGCCCCCCAAACAGCAACCCAAAGACAGGCAAGTAATCAAAAGCGCAAAAACTTTTTCTGCTCCGATTTTCTTCAAACCACTTTTAGCCGGTATTACACCTTCCAAGCAAGGCCCCCAGACCCGTGAACCCGGGCAAAAACAAGTTTCACGCCCCCAAAAAGCCGAAAAGCAAAACCGGGAAAAGCCACACTTAGGAAACTTTGGGCCTACCTGGAATTCAGTCCAAATGCGCTCTGCAGCTAGGCCCCAATTCCCCTTTTCCACCATGGATTTCCTGTAAGACAAATACAATCAACATTAGTATGTGCCATCAGTGCTCACAGACCCCAAAACCCACCCCCAACAACCTAAAAGCCCCCCAAACAGCACCCCAAAGACAGGCAAGTGATCAAAAGTGCAAAAGCTTTTTCTGCTCCGATTTTCTCCAAACCACTTTTAGCCGGTATTACACCTTCCAAGCAAGGCCCCCAGACCCGTGAACCCGGGCAAAAACAAGTTTCATCCCGCCAAAAAGCCGAAAAGCAAAACCGGGAAAAGCCACACTTTGGGCCTACCTGGAATGCAGTCCAAATGTTATTGTTATTGTTATTGTTATTGTTATTTTTAATTTATACCGCGCTCAATCACCTACAGGCCTCTAAGCGCATGGGACTAGATGGTAAACAACAACTTGGACAGTACAGAAGTCTCCACTTAACCTGAAGTGGCTCAGAGGGCTCTCCTGAATAGTAACGTTTTCAACCCCTTTCTGAAGCGTAGGAGGTTTCCTTCCTTACGTAATAGCTCAGGTAGTGTGTTCCATAGATGAGGAACCAGCACCGAGAACGCTCTTCCTCCCTTGGTGGTAAGTTTGTAACGGGGACACACCAGTAGCTGAGAATTTGAGGATCTGAGAGCTCTCTTTGGGCTGTATACTGCTAGACGATCTTTAATGTATGCTGGCGCCATGCCATAGATGGCTTTATGGGCAATGCACATATTTTTAAATTCCACTCGCTCCTTAATAGGGAGCCAGTGGAGACTCTGCAGCAGGGGGGATGCTCTAGTACGTCTTGGCAGCCTGAAAATGAGACGAGCAGCATCGTTCATCACCACCTGTAGCCTGTTTATCAGGGTTTGTGGTAGGCCAAGGTAGAGGGCATTTCCATAATCTATGCGTGAGATTACAGTAGCTGTGACGATGGAACGTAGCATAGATTGGGAAATGATAGGCACTAATTTCCGCAGCTGTCGAATAATATTAGTACAGCTACCCACTACAGCGGAGATTTGGTTGACCATAGTGAGGTCACAGTCCAGTTTGATTCCCAAACTCTTCACAACCAGGCTGGGTTTTGGAGCTGGACCCAGCTCTGCGGGCCAGTAGAGGTCACCCCATGGTGAGGTGGTAGATGAAATCACCAGGACCTCAGTCTTGTCTGGGTTGACTTTTAAGAGGTTTCCTGTCATCCACTGGACCGTGTGTCTCAAAATGTTCTGAGTGTGGAGTTGGGCGGTGTTTGTATTATCAACACTCAGCAGCAACTGCGTGTCGTCTGCGTAGTTGTATACTGTGCAGCCCATACTCGCCAAGGAGGCAATCAGCGGCTGTAAATATAAATTAAACAGCAGTGGGGATAAGGCCGAGCCCTGGGGCACCCCACATTCTAACTCTCCCACTACGGAGAGTTGTTCTCCCAGTTGTATTCTTTGTGTCCTTCCTGACAGAAAGGACTGCAACCAACTAAAAACCAGGCCCTTGATACCAAAGTCACCCAGCCTTTCCAATAGTAGCGCATGGCTGACGGTATCGAACGCCGCTGAAAGGTCTAATAAAATCAGGGCGCTCGGTTTTTTTCCGTCAGCCAGGCCTCTCAGTTCATCCAGCACCGAGAGCATCACCAACTCGGTGCTGTGATGTGCTCGGAACCCTGCTTGTCGTTCATGAAGCAGGGAGTTGGACTCCAAGTACATAGACAGGGTTTTCAGTACGTGTTGTTCCAGTACTTTTGAGAGGAATGGTAACTGGGAGATCGGCCTGTAATTTTTTAGTATTGCGGGGTCTGCACCAGGTTTCTTCAGTAGCGGTCTAACACGCGCTTCCTTGAAGTCTGTCGGTAATTGTCCTGTTTCCAAAGATCTATTTAGGAGAGAGATGACATGCTCCTCCAATAGAGGGCGGGCTGCCTGAAAGACTCTAGGTGGACACGGGTCCGCTAGGGATCCAGACTTAATTCTACCCATCAACTGCTGCAGACTCAAGCTGTCAATCACTGGAAACAGTGTGATGGAACAGTCAGTTTGAGATCGGGGGCCAATGGATGTGGGCATCCCGTTTGGCATCCCACTTTTTATGTCTTGGATGATGGTTTTTACTTTCTCCAGAAAATATTCCTGGAAGGAATTACAGTTAATGGAGGACTGAACACTGTCCGACTTTTTAGTCAGCTCCGACAGGATCTTAAAAGTCTCTTTCTGCACGTTGGCTGCCATACTTAAGCGGGATTCGTAGTACTCAGCTTTGGCCAGCGTAATATGTTTTTTGTATGCGGTCAAGGAAGTTCGATAGAGGTTTCTAGCTAAGTCATGTTTAGTTTTCCTCCATCCTCTTTCTAAGGCTCTTAGTTTCTTTTTGTGGTCCCTCAGAGCTGGCGTGAACCAAGGGGCATCCTTACCCGGGCCTTTTAACACCTTCATTTCCATTGGTGCTATCTGGTCAATAGCTGATATCAGACAATGCGTTAAATCCGCGTATTGCTGATCCAGAGAGTGATCTAGGCTCAGGAAACAGTCTCTTGGCGGGAATACCTTGGACAGGGTCCTCAGATCGACCTCTGCCCATTTACGGGTTTGTCTAGCCGCCAATGTTGGTCTAATTGTTTGGCCCTTAATACGTATCTCACAAGAGATTAGATGGTGGTCGGACCAAATACATGGGGCTACTTCCTCCAGTGTTAAGGAGGGATCTGTAGTCCACACCAGGTCAAGAGTGTGACCTTTGATGTGCGTGGGGACCTGCACAATTTGTTTAAAATTTAATGCTGACATCAAGGTGTCCAAATGACGCATAGGGGCATCCCAGTGGGGATTATCCCAGTGCAAATTAAAATCTCCAGTGACCACAATTTTCGTATAACGAGAGCAAAGGTCTGATATAATGGGGGCAAATAGGTCCTGGAAGGTTGGGGTTGCATTGGGAGGGCGGTAAACCGCTAACACCACCCAACATAGGCTATTTACTGTAATTTTCACCCCAAGCAAATCAGCCAAGTCAACAGTCTCAGAAAGTAAAATTTCTACTGACAGCATTTTTTTAAAAATCACCGCTACCCCACCTCCCCGTGTGCTTCCTGGTCGATTTTGCCAAAAAGCATCATAACCATTAGGAAGAGCAGCCAGAATGTCCGGCATTGAGCTCTCACTCATCCAAGTCTCAGTTAAGGTCAGTACATCGGTATCAGTATTTTGCAACAAATTATAGACCTCAACGTGATGACAGTGGAGTGATCTGGTGTTTAGGCTTACTACTTTCAGGGTGGAGTATGGGTCTAAAGATATCGTGTTTCGCGGTTTATATAATGCATATATTTGTAGTTTCTTCAAGGTATCATTATCCAGGCAGGTCTCACCTTTATCCAGGTTACGCAAGTCTTCCGAGGTATAGGAGCGCATTTGTCCGGGGGCCCCAGCCCCCGCGCCCGTCCAAGCGCGGACGGGCGCAGACGGGCTGGACTCTGGCGCGACTCCGGCGACGCTCCGGCGAGCCCGCCGCGCGTGCCCGCTGCGCGTCTGCATGGATGCCTTAAGTACTGTTCTAGCGTCCTTCTGACGACTAGAGCAGCCAATCCTTGCCCTCACCAAAGATGTCCGCCGTTCTGGCGGTGTGGTGCCCTTCCTAGCTGACAGTAATCCGCTCTAAACGCGGTAGTGTGGCGATTTCGAGTGCAGGTATGCGGTCAGATTCAATTTTAAAATCAGGGTACAATGTAAAAAATAATTACAACATAAACTGACAAAACGAGGTTATTTTTTAAAAATTCAGTGAATAAGTCTCAATGAGCGCGCAAATAAACGGAACACCTCTGCGTTGTCCAAGAGGTTGTCCCAAGTAGTTGGCCGCCTAATTTGCCTGCCTTAAGTACTGTTCTAGCGTCCTTCTGACGACTAGAGCAGCCAATCCTTGCCCTCACCAAAGATGTCCGCCGTTCTGGCGGTGTGGTGCCCTTCCTAGCTGACAGTAATCCGCTCTAAACGCGGTAGTGTGGCGATTTCGAGTGCAGGTATGCGGTCAGATTCAATTTTAAAATCAGGGTACAATGTAAAAAATAATTACAACATAAACTGACAAAACGAGGTTATTTTTTAAAAATTCAGTGAATAAGTCTCAATGAGCGCGCAAATAAACGGAACACCTCTGCGTTGTCCAAGAGGTTGTCCCAAATGAGCTCTGCAGCTAGGCCCTAACTCCTCTTTTCCACCACGGATTTTCTGAAAAACAAATGCAATCAACATTAGACTGTGGCAGCAGTGCTCCCAGACCCCAAAACCCACCCCCAAAAACCTGGAAGCCCCCCAAACAGCACCCCAAAGACAGGCAAGTAAGCAAAAACGCAATATACTTTTTCACCTCCGATTTTCTCCAAACCACTTTTATCCGGTATTAGACCTACACAGCAATGCCCCAGACCTGTCAACTCACCCGCAAAGAAGTAGAACACCCCCACAAGTGCAGAGTCTTTCTTCATTGGGCGTAATCCAGCCATCTACTTTGAGGGAAATAGGAGTCTGGAGGAGGAGGATAGAGGACCATGTTCTTGTGAACTTGTGAACCTGAGGAATGCAGACTGCGGCACCTTCAAATCAATAAGCAAATAAGTCAAGACAGTTCTTCTGATGGGCTTGTTTTTATGATTAGGTGATTAAAGGTTTTTTTTATATAGATTTTGCAAAACAAAGAAAGACAGACACACAGGAATAAAAGTGAATAAGGACGAAAAAGAAAGTTAGTGATTCATTGACTAATTTTCAGGGCTCGGTGTCAGGGAAGAAGAGCTCGTCCTCAAACTCTGCAAATTCAGACGGGAGTAGGTCAGTTAACAGAGAAGAACTTCCCTCATCTAAGTTGGTGTCCTCCTCGTCTTCTTCCTGCGTGCATTCTCGTATTTTGTAATCTGGTGGTATGAAGTGCTGATTCATCTTGATCATTGTTAACCGCTCCACATTTTTGGGCGAGAGGCCGGTCCTTTTGGAAGTTATAACGCCACCAGCAGCACTGAAACACGTTCAGAAGACACGCTTGCAAGTGGGCAAGACAAGTAATTTATAGCCAGGTTGGTGATCTCTGGCCACACATCTCTTTTCCCATGCCAGTACGCCAATGAGTCATGATGAACATAGACCTCTGTTGAGTCATTCAGATAGGCCTGCACCATCGACGCAAGGTTCTCCAGGGTTCCTCCACTTTGCTTACTTTTTTCTGGGACCTTTTGAGAAGCAAACCCAAGCTGAGTTAGCCAATCCTCTTCTTCACACAATATTACTGTTGTGTCTGGTGCAGATAATACGGTTGCTGGTGTTGTTAATGGCTGAGATGGAAAATCACTCACTTCTGCCACAGCCACAGATGCAGAAGTGGATTTTTTTGACTCCGCATGGCCTGCTGATGCTGATGTACTGCCTTTTCCTTCAATTGCCCGCCGTTCTCTTTCAAACCGAGTCGCTGACACAGCTAGACAATGTTTGTACTTTGTAACATCTGCGTCATCAAAAGGAAAGAATGCTCTGCCTGCCACGGCCTTTTTGTACCGTGGATACAGAATAGTAGCAGAAATGTAATGCTGTTCTGTGTGGATCTTTTGAAGACGTTCATCGCGAAGTAGGCGCTGTAATAACTTCTCCGCCAACTCAAATGCTTCTTGCTTTCCATCTTTTTGAAACGTAGAAGACACCGCCTTCAGTTTGTCCTCTAGCATGCGCAACAATGGGATAGCTTTTCCCAAATTACAGTCCTCCCTGCTGACTGCACGCGTGAAGACCTCAAAAGGACGAAGCATGTCTGTCAGGCTTTTAACTAGCTCCCATTGCTCCACCTGTATCCTCAGGTCTATCATAGGTGTACCCAGTTTAAAGAAATACTGATCGACTATCGCATACTGCTCGTACAGACGCTCAAGCATGTAGAAGGTTGAGTTCCAATGTGTTACCACGTCCTGGATGAGTGCTTTCACTGGCACTTTACGTTCATGTTGCAGGCACCTCAGCTGCTTCCGGGCCTTAAAAGAATGGTTGAAATGTGTGCACATTCTGTGGCAGGTGGTCAGTAACTCGTAGACTGGACTTTCTTCATGCAAGAATTTTTTAACAACCAGGTTTATACAGTGTGCCAAACACGGCACTCTGAAATAGTTACCCATATCCATGGCCTTAACTACATTGGCGCCATTATCCGTGGAAACATAACCAATCATGCGTTTTCTTGGGGACAGCCATTGAAAGACCTTTGTGTTAAACTCATGCAAAATGTTTTCTGCTGAATGAGTTTTCTCCATGGCAAACATGGCTACTGTTGCATGTTTCCGAGCAGCTTTATAAACTCTGTCCGTGTCAACACCTGCGTTTAGCTTTGCTTTCACCCCTGAAAAAGAGACCCAGTGTGCAGTGATGCACATGTAATCAAGGGCTTGGCAACTGGTCCACATGTCTGTTGTCAGATGTATAGTGTGAACAGCACTCTTCTGCAAAGCTGCCCCAATCACCTCCAGCACATTTTCATGTAGTGCTGGAACCGCAACTCTGGCAAAATAGAACCGGCTAGGAACCTTCCATTTAGGGCAGAGCATTGCCACCATTTCAAGAAAACCCACCCCTTCCACAAAAGAAAAAGGGAGAAGGTCCAGCGCTAGCATTTTACCCAGCTTAGTGTTATACAGACGCGCCGTTGGGTGGTTGCGTTCAAATGACGCATCTGAAAACAACATGCTTCTAATGGTGGGCTGGACCATTTTACGGGATGATGATGACTTTTTCGACCCAGTTACGCTCAGTGATGATGATGAACTTTTTCGCATTGGTGTCTCACTCTCTCCCACACTCTTAGTGTGGCTAATATATCTTGCAGGGGGTGTGCTGCTGACAGGGGTACTGGGTGTAACTGAAGAAATGTTTGACGCTTCTTCCTCCTCATCATCATCAGATGAAACATCAACGGATACAATTTGTTGACTTGCAATTCGGGCTGCCTTGATCTCCCTTAGGTGCGCATGCCATTTGACAGTGTGCTGTCTTTCAAGATGACCTCTCTGGCCTCCCGTATCATAGTTGGTACCAAGCTTACCACGACTAACTCGAACCTTACAAATGGTACAAATGGCTATGTTTTCCCTTGTTGGGCTAACACTAAAGAAGTCCCAAACTGCGGACTTCAAATGTCTGTGGGGGGCGGAGGAGGCGATACTGGGAATGCTAATGCCAGATGAAGTGGAGGATGTGTGTTGCCGAAATTTACTACGTTGTGCACTTACAGCACCACTAATTGAGGAAATGGAGGTCGAGGTGGATAGAGGTCCCTTCTGGCGAGAAAATATGGAAGCTGTAGGTGGTGGTGTACTAGTTAACTGCATTGGTGGTGGTCCCATTGACACATCGCCAACATCACGCTCAGCAGCATTTTGGGATAGGGTAAAAATGTCTGTTTGCTGCATGCCCGCTGAGGCTGGAGTGACGTCTATGATAACTGCGTCGTCGTCATGAGAGTCTTCATCAGCAGGATTATACGCCACTTCTTGTTCAGCGTCATCATCACACTCCATAACTATGAGACTTTCGGGGACCTTCCTTTTACGCTTAGCTACCTTTGTCAGATCATGGTGTGCCTCACTCTCAGACAGCACTGGTGGTTCCCAATTTTCATACATATCATCAGAAGGAAGGGGGCTTGAAGAAGATGTAGACACCATCCTTGATCTTTTCCTTGCTGGGGATCTGGAAGACAATGAATCATCAGGAGGAGTGGCTTCCTCAGATGATACCTCGGCTCGAATGTCGATTTCCTGATGTGCCCCTACTTCGGGAGGAACAACTATTGTGGGCACTTGTGCCGCTCCATGCACCTCTGCTTGCGCCTCTCCTTGCGCCGCCTCTCCTTCCACATGTACTTGGGCTTGTACTACTTGCACAGGTGGTTGTTGTTGCGGCTGTGGTGGTTGAATACTCGTCAGATGAGTTACAACAACCTGTGTTGATTGAGGGATGCTGCTACTTTCTTGCGATGAGCCAACATCACTGGTCGATGGTGATTGAACAACTATACTGGCTGCCTCTGCAGCACTCAAGGGCTTGGACCTAAGTTGGCGTGGTGGTGGTGGCACTGAGCCCAATGGAGCGGAGGTGCTGCTCCCAGCTTGGTCCCCAGCAGACCCCGCTGCTGCTGCAGGCGCACTTTTTTGTTTCCCCAAAAATGTGGCGGGCGTCACACCAGTCTCCTTGGTAAGTGGTGCCACTTGCTTCTTCTGCTCCTTACTGGCAACTTTCTTGCTAGAGGAGCTACGGGCTACTTTTTTTGGAGCCATCTTCTTCAGATGTCAGAACAGCAGGCCGCAGTTGCACAAGTTGCAGAGTTGTCTGTGGCCACACGTGACGTCGTGCTGCACACACCGCAGCAGGACTTCTTCCTGGCACTGATGAGGAACAATGAGGCTGATGATTCGTCTTTCTGCACCTAAAAGCAAACAAAGCCAGAGGAACATCAGTTAAATAAATGTTGCATATGTAGCGCTTCAATTAATAGTTTGCAAGTAAGCATTTTTATTATACCCACCCCCCAAAATGGAAAGACCAATAAAATGCACCACTGACAGAGTACCCCTGGGCATAATGGATGAAAGCATGGCAGACTGGGTGCAGGCCTATGGCACAACAAAGCACACTGCCTGGCTTCAAAATGGCCCCTAGACCCCCACCCACATGGCCAGGCCCTGTCTGGACCAGGCCTCAAAATAGCCCCCACCCACATGGACAGGCCCCCACCCCACCCCAAAAAGTCGAAAAACACACAAAAATCACCACAATCCAATGCCATCCATGCCCTCCATGATGTTTACATTCAAGAGACCCCACAAAAAGACTCAGTCCATGCACCACCGAGAACCCCTGGGCAAAAGGCCCCAACAACAGCCCAAAAATTGAAAAACACACAAAAATCACCACAATCCAATGCCATCCATGCCCTCCATGATGTTTACATTAAAGAGACCCCACAGAAAGACTCAGTCCATGCACCACTGAGTACCCCTGGGCAAAAGGCCCCAAAAACAGCCAAAAAATCGAAAAACACACAAAAATCACCACAATCCAATGCCATCCATGCCCTCAATCATGTTGAAATTCAAGACACCCCACAGAAAGACTCGGTCCATGCACCACTGAGTACCCCTGGGCATAATGGATGAAAGCATGGAAGACTGGGTGCAGGCCTATGGCACAACAAAGCACACTGCCTGGCTTCAAAAAGGCCCCTAGACCCCCACCCACATGGCCAGGCCCTACCTGGACCAGGCCTCAAAATGGCCCCCAACCACATGGACAGGCCCCCACCCCACCCCAAAAAGTCAAAAAACACACAAAAATCACCACAATTCAATGCCATCCATGCCCTCCATGATGTTTATATTAAAGAGAGCCCACAGAAAGACTCAGTCCATGCACCACTGAGTACCCCTGGGCAAAAGGCCCCAACAACAGCCAAAAAAACGAAAAACACAAAAATCACCACAATCCAATGCCATCCATGCCCTCCATGATGTTTACATTAAAGAGACCCCACAGAAAGACTCAGTCCATGCACCACCGAGAACCCCTCGGCAAAAGGCCCCAACAACAGCCCAAAAATTGAAAAACACACAAAAATCACCACAATCCAATGCCATCCATGCCCTCCATGATGTTTACATTAAAGAGACCCCACAGAAAGACTCAGTCCATGCACCACTGAGTACCCCTGGGCAAAAGGCCCCAAAAACAGCCAAAAAATCGAAAAACACTCAAAAATCACCACAATCCAATGCCATCCATGCCCTCAATCATGTTGAAATTCAAGACACCCCACAGAAAGACTCGGTCCATGCACCACTGAGTACCCCTGGGCATAATGGATGAAAGCATGGAAGACTGGGTGCAGGCCTATGGCACAACAAAGCACACTGCCTGGCTTCAAAAAGGCCCCTAGACCCCCACCCACATGGCCAGGCCCTACCTGGACCAGGCCTCAAAATGGCCCCCAACCACATGGACAGGCCCCCACCCCACCCCAAAAAGTCAAAAAACACACACAAATCACCACAATTCAATGCCATCCATGCCCCCCATGATGTTTATATTAAAGAGAGCCCACAGAAAGACTCAGTCCATGCACCACTGAGTACCCCTGGGCAAAAGGCCCCAACAACAGCCAAAAAATCGAAAAACACACAAAAATCTCCACAATCCAATGCCATCCATGCCCTCCATGATGTTTACATTAAAGAGACCCCACAGAAAGACTCAGTCCATGCACCACTGAGTGCCCCTGGGCAAAAGGCCCCAACAACAGCCAAAAAATCAAAAAACACACAAAAATCACCACAATCCAATGCCATCCATGCCCTAAATGACATTGAAATTCAACAAAACAGTTGTATCATGCACCCATAACTAACCCTGGTGCTACTGGATACTGTGGCTACCCACAATATATTTTATTTAATGTTCTGAAAAAGTTGCAAAATTGTAGTTGCAGCAACTGTAATGCCCCAAACAAACTTACTTGTGAAATTTCTAATCCAAAAGTGATCCAAAGAAAGTCAAAAAGGCCTCAAATCCAAATATCCAGCAGCTCCACAAAAAGTAATCCTTCCAGGGCAAGATCCAAATCAAAGTGACCAGGACATGAACAAAGCACTGGGAGGAGCCTGCTGGACAGGAACAGGAAGTTGGAGACTGTGGGGCACTTCCTTCCTCCCACCCCCCCCCCAAAATGGACTCCTTGCAAAAAAAAGTGCAGGCAAATGTCAACCTGAGGAGTTATTCTGATAAAAATCATCATTTTCAGAAGGTTTATGCTGCCTGCTGGTGGATTTCTTGTGCAGAATTGCAAATTTTGCAATTTCGCGAGCGCGAGATTGTTGCTGCCCCCAGCATCTACGTGTTCGCAATTGTTTACTCCCGCGATGCGTGATCACGGGCCTTTATGACGTACTCGCGTTGACAAACTCTCGCTGTGCAAGGTGGCGGGCCGCGATGACGTAATCGCGGTCGACAAACTCCCGCGGATCACGCAGCAAGATCCAAAATGGCGCAGCACACGCAAACATGGAGAAAAACAACTCTTCAAACGCTGAATGACGGTAAGTGAACGGCGCGCGCCGCAATATTGTATTTGTCAAGCGCGATCAAGCAAAAAAATCCGCTGCGTGCGAATTTGCGAATTTTTGGCAAATTCGCGAGAATTTGCGGATTGCGAATTTGTCAAAAATCCGCAAATTCCGCGAGCGGAACGGATTTTACGCCCATGCTTAATATATATCACCAAGCATCTGGGAAAGGGGTGAGAACATGACACCAGAATTTCGAAAACATGGAACGCAGTGTCACTTGTAAAGCTCTGCAAAAAAGGTTCTTTCCAAGTTCAACAAAGATTGGAGTGATATTGTTTGTATTTGCAGTGATTCAGCTACGTATATAAAAAAGTTGTGTGATGACCTGTCAAACTTGATACCCGAGCTGAAGTGATTCCCTGTAGTAGATCCTTGCCACTTGTTAGATGGTATGCTGAAAGCATCTTTACAATCTTAAGAGTTAATGAGGGATGCTATCAACTTTTTAGTCCATTCTGGTGCACTGTTTTCTTATGCACAGGAACTAAAACGCAAATATTTATCATTTCGTGCTTTATGTGGCATCAAAGAAAGAGTCATCCCAACTGTGCCCCTTAGCTGATGGTTACACTGTCAATATACTTTGTTCTTTCAGTGCAGAAAGCAATCAATAATACAAGTAAAACGTTCCATAAACACCGGAAAAACACTTTTTCTGTTGTTTTTAGTGGTGCGAAAATGTGTAACCACTGATAACAACTGTTTTTTAAGATATTGAAAACACTGAAAAACAAACATCAGTATTTCCCAAAAATAGAAACTGAAAACCGGAAAGCCTATAAATGCCCTAGCGAGACATTATGAAAATATTTACACCCCAGAGACCTCTGCCACGATTGAGGAGGCTCTGGCATTCCTCAAAGATATTAAAGTGCCCACACTTATGCTGGAAGACACCAAAGCCCTTGAGACAGACCTAACTGCAGACAAATTAGCTCTAGCCATAGGCACTATAAAGTTGGGAAAGACCCTAGGACCTAATGGCATACCCATTGAGTTCTACAAAAAATCAGCGAGTACACTAACACCACATTTACTGAATATGTATAACACCAGTCTGACAACCGGAGTACTCCCAATAGTAGCTATCTGCAAGCCCGGGAAGCATTCTGTGGACTGTGAGTCATACCAACCTATATCACTGCTGAACGCAGAGGCGAAAATCCTAGCAAAAACATTGGCAGCTAGGCTGACACCATATCTCACTAACTTAATACATCCAGAACAATCCGGATTTATGTCAGGTAGAAATCCAGCACTCAATCTAAGACACCTGCATGGTGTAATGGCTCGTATACCCACTATCCAGGAGCAGTGGCCATCCTCTCCTTAGACGGCGGTATGGCTTTTAATATGGTGGAACGGCCTTTCCTGCTCGCTGTCCTCAAACATTTGGGCTTTGGCCCTAAATTCTGCACCTGGTTTTGCCTCCTATGTACAAAACCCTTAGCACATGTAGTGTTTAATGGCCGAATTTCAGACCGACTTCCCACTTGGGCGTGGCACACGTCAAGGCTGCCTCCTATCGCCTCTTTTATTCGCTATAGTACTAGAGCCGCTGGCAGGCTGGATACGAAGAGATCCAATCATTTGAGGCCCCAAATGGGCGGAGGGATGGGAGGGGCATATATCTCTATATGCAGATGTCATGCTATTGTATGTAGCCTCCCCCAAGCAATTCATTAGCAGGCTCCTGGACATATGTGAAGAATGTGGAAAATTCTTCGGGTACACTATCAATTGGGCCAAATCGATCCTGTACATACTGCATGGTCCCTCGCCGCAACATCCGAGGGGATGTACTCTGCAAACAGTAGAGGGAAGCTTTTAATACCTGGGGATTTATATCACACCAATTTCAGAGGAATTTACAGAAGAACAACCTCTTAGCACCACTGGAAAGACTACGTCAAGATACAAAGCAGCGGCGGTCCCTACCTTTGACACTGCTCGGGAGAGCAGCACTTTTCAAAATGACGGCACTTCCCAGATTTCTCTATGCCCTTCAAAATACCCCATTTGTAGCCCCCCAAACTTATTTGAAGGCAATTGAGGCTGAAGTAACTACCCTACTATGGGATGGAAAACCGGCCCGTATAGCCATGAATAAATTGGTAAAGGAATGGTATGATGGTTGAAACGCTCTCCCGAATATACAACTATACTACTGGGCTTACCAGCTGATTGTGCTAAATCAGTGGCTTGACACCCCCCAAATGGACCCAGCATTCCATTCTGACAGAAACACATTGGGAGAGGGAGGAGTAATGAGAGCACTATACAATAAAATCATAAAACATCATTACTAGGACAGTTCATATATGGCACATGGCACTCCATCAGCTAGGCTGGGACGGTTTTATAACACAACTGACTACACTCTGGGAAACTCAAAGGTTGGGTAGGCTCAGTTCTAGTAAAGGCTACAAACATTTGGGACTCAATCGGAATTTCAACAGTAGGTGACCTCTGGAGGAAAGGGGAGGTCGTCACCTTTGCGCAACTCCAACAGCAATACGAGATGGCACCCACGGAGCGGTTTAGATGTTTCCAAATTAGGCATGCACTCACAAAAGCCATTCCAGCGGGCACTGTACTCCCAGAGGCATCCCCATTAGAGGATAGGCTACTAACAGACCAGTTGGACGAGAGGGCCATTTCCCTAACATACCGTAAAATTATTAACAATTAGCAGGATCCAACAAAAGCGCTCTATGAGAAATGGCAGATGGAGGTTGGAGAACTAGATGAGACAGATTGGCAAGAGGCCATTTCCTCCCCCCGAGCAGTGGCA
Source organism: Lissotriton helveticus (assembly GCF_964261635.1). NCBI lineage: Eukaryota > Metazoa > Chordata > Amphibia > Caudata > Salamandridae > Lissotriton > Lissotriton helveticus. The sequence continues at coordinate 33,859,207 of NC_136073.1, forward strand.
ATATCCTCAAAATTAAGATTAATCCAGTTGAAGATTCTCCATCGTATACACTACACAAGACTAACCCTGCATAAAATAGGGAAGGGAGATAATCAGTTCTGTTTACGACAGTGCAGGGCAGTTGGTACCTTCTATCATACATTGTGGGAATGCCCTGTAATAGTGTCCTACTGGGAAAGAATTATGCACCCAATTACACACGTTTCTGGAGTGACGGTCCCCCCGGAACACAAGAGATGTCTCTTAAATATATGGGAATCAACAGACCTTAACCATGCAGCGCAAGAGTGGACAACGCTATCTATAATGTTTGCCAAACACAACATAGCTAAGCATTGGGGGGCACAATTGGCTCCGACATACCAAGAATGGAGTGGGGATATGGACAGAGCAGTGGTGGCAGAAACGGCGGCATATATACATTGGGAGTGCCCTAAGAAGTGGGAATGAATATGGGGAAAATGGAACACATAGAGAGGGAACATTTGTACCCCACCCCGAGTGAGCCAACAATAGACTCTAGTTGATACTATTAGGGGCCAGACCATATCAATCAATTTACTATTATAACAATTGAATGTACTTATGTAGCCACATCGGATGACTCAATTGCATTAGAAAGTGTAAATGGAACAACAATATCACGTTATGTAACCCTGCTATGGAAAGTTGAACCTGTATTCAATAAAAAGAATTTGAAGAAAAAAAAACTACAAACATAACGGCCTTCCCGGACAGAATCAACGCCAACACACACAACGGCAAAGAACTCTCCAACATCATTAAGGAGTTCAACAGTGAGACCACATACGTCGTACGTCGTACTCTCCGAAGACCTCTGCAGCAAACAAAGCTCCTTCTTCCACCCCAAGAGCAGTTAGATCTACGACAGCTTTGATGCCCTAGACCTTGCCACTACGCCCACTATGCCCACCACCAGACACAACCACGTCACACCCCAACCGACCGTGCTCAGCTAGACCCTGCTTACAACAGAAAGTACACTCAAGACCATGAAGAGCATCCACTTAGGAGTCCCGTAGGATCTTTTGCCGTACCACAATTTCCACAGAGCAGCCGCCACCATCGCCCCAGCTTTTCAGCACTATCAACTGCTCTATCAAAACTGCCACCTTCCCCAATGACTTGAAACACGCAGAGAACATCTCCCTGTTGAAGAATCCATCCTCAGACCCGACAGACCTCAAGAACTTCAGACCCATCTCCCTCCTCCCCTTCCCAGCCAAGGTCATTGAGAAGGCCATCAGCACCCAAATCTCTAAGGGCCTCATTTATGAGGCCCCTTGCACCAACCAAACAACACTTTTTGTGACGTTCCCTGGCACAGAAGTCTGTGTGATATTTATCAGGCAGCACTAAGCCACTTTTTTGTGGCTTAATGCTGCCTGATAAATATCAGTCCTTTTAACGCAGTGTTCTGCGTTAAAGGGGCGTGCAATGGGTGTTGCTGGTGGCCTTCCCAGCAACATCCATGGCTTTTTGACACTGCCCCAGATTTACGAGTAATCGTAAATCTGAGACAGTGCCAAAAACTTTACGCCTCCCGAGGGGAGGCGTAAGGGAGGCGCAAGGGGGAAAAATATCTTTATTTCTCCGGTTTCCCTTCCTGTACAAAAATAATCATCCCCGCAACGCAGGCACCCTTGCACCATTGTGCAAAGGTGCCTGCGTTGGTGCACAGCAGCTCATTATGCACTGGCACAGGAGAAAAGAACAGGAATGCGCCGTATCTTATAGATGCGGCGAATTACTGCCTCTTTTTTTTTGCCGTAGGGAAGTGCAGCCGGAAGACCTGCTGCGCTTCCCTACGGCAAAACTTCATAAACGAGGCCCTAAGTTCATTGAAGTTAACCACATCCTAGACACCTCCCTATCTGGCTTCCGAACCAACCACAGTACGAAGACCGCACTCTTTGCGGCCATTGATGACATCCGCTCCCTCCTCGAGTTGAGACAGAAACCCTCAACCTACTGGACTTCTGGGCTGCCTTCGACACCGTCTCCCACCGCACCCTAATCAGTAGACTCCATGACATCAGCATCCGCGACATGGCACTGGACTGCATCCACTTCTTCCTAACCAACTGGACTCAGTAAGTTAGAATACCCCCATTCCTCTAAGAACCTACAGAGATCAGCTGCCGAGTGCCCCAGTGTTCGTCCTTAAGTCCCCCCTCTTAAACGTCTACATTGCCCTCCTCCCAGACATCATCAGAAGCCATGGACTTAACATTGTCTCCTACGCCGATGACAACCAGCTTATCCTGTCCCTCACCAATGAACCCACAACTACCAGCACTAATTTCCACAGTGGAATGGAGTCTGTTGCCACCTGGATAAAAGACAGCTGCCTCAAGCTCAACTCGGACAAGATTGAAGTACTCATCCTGGGCCCCACCCCTTCAGCATGGGATGACTACTGGTGGCAAGCCGCTCTGGGACCCATCCCATATCTACAGACCATGCACGCACCCTTGGCATCATACTGGACTTGTCACTCAGAATGAACCACCAAATCAATGCAGTATCCTAAGCCTACTTCTACACAACCTGCCTGCTTCGAAAGACCTTCGGATAGATCTCCACAGAATCCAGAAAGACTGTCACCCATGTACTCATCACTAGCAGACTCCACCACGGCAACACACTCTACTACGGTGTCACCCAGAAACAGCTCAAGAAACTACAGAAAGTTCAAAACACCCCTGACAGACTGATCCTTGACATCCCACAGCCACGCAGCACCTCTGACAACTCCTCTGGCTCCGAGTCAATAAGAGAATCACTTTCAGGCTCCTCACACATGGCTACAAAGTGCTTCACAACATAGGACCAGCATGCCTGAACCACGCTTTGCATTCCACGTACACACCAGACAGCTCGGTTTCACCCATTGCGCTCTAGCCTTCATCCCCAGGATCCACAAGACCAGAACTGGAGGAAGTTCATTCTCCTACCTTGCCGCCAAGACCTGGAACACCCTGCCCCTCCAACCCAAGGAAATCCACGTGGCTGACCCAATTAAAAAAGTACCACAACACCTGGCTCTTCTAATGATTCTCCACACCCAGAGGGACCAGCAGCCACCCCCCAGCACCTTTAGACCCTCAATTGTGAGTAGTGGTGAGTTGATGAGGTGGAGGTAGCAGCACTGTTTTTTTGTGCAGAGCCATCTCCTCTCCATGCTTGCAATAGGCTCGGCAGTGGGTAACCCCTGCAGGAGCATCGGCTCTGTTGGGGCAGGGTGTGTAAGTATGTGGGGCGCACCAGTCAAGTCCAGTGCACCAGCCAGCAGCTGATGCAATGCTGGGCAAATGTCTTAAACTGAGAACAGGAGCTGCCCAACCTGCTAGGCGTCGAGATTGTGGGGTTTGGTCATTATTTATTATTTGTTGTGTTTGTGTCCTAAAATGCTAACATTTTTTTTCCGAATAGCACGCTACTCACACAAAGAGGTAAGTAATGTTCAGTTTATGGTAAGAATATCATTATATGATTCAGTTTGAATTAGGTAGGTGCTCGGTGCTACCTAATCATACTCATTGGACCTCACTATGGCTGATTATTTAAGAAGCCATTGCAGACTTCTCTGTCAGTATAGTGAAATAGTGATATCAGTTAGCTAGTGTTTTCTCTGACCGTCTTAATATAGTTCGTACATTATCAAGCAATTTCACAGTGACGTGTAGTACTAGCATGCATCTAAGCTTTGCAAAAAGGGAGACTAGGTTGGTCCATAAAGGGTATTGAAAAATCAGAATAGACTCATAGATATTTCATTGCAATGCATTACTTCCAAAAGTAGATTTTTTTTAAACAAAATTCAGAATGAGGATTTTAGGATTTATATGGCCAACTCAACAATAGTCGATACTAGTACTGTAGGGGATCTGGTACAATCTGCTACAATTTTACTGAGCCTGTCATAATAATTTTATGGTGATTAACTGTATCACTAATCTATTTTTTTATCTTCTGTATTTTGTACATCAGCACCTAAGATAAAGAAGAGGGGCATCGCACAGGTGGGTACAAGAAGACCTGGGGAGGAGACACCGGCCAGCAGCTCCATTGCTGAGGGCCCTGCCCCGCCTCAGTCCTATTATCTAGTATTAATATTATTTCCTTAAATTTTGCCTCTGCCCACTATTACACTACTTTTAATTTTGCTCTGTTTATCTTTTTTTTTAATACTGTCTTCATTGTTTTCCATCTCCCCTATCCAATCGTGTTATCCCTGCATTTTTCTTAATTTCATGTTTTTATTGTTTTTTTAGCTGACTTTTTCAGGTCTGTGATATTTTGTAGTTTTCTTCTGCTTTGTAGTTCATGTTTCCCTCTCTCTCCTATATCCTCTGGTACTGTAAGACTAAGAACATACAGATTTTTGGTACTCTACTGTCCTACTGTGAAGAGGGAATGTCCATGTAAACTAGTATTATAAATATTTACCATATTTGATGAGATGTGCCTTTCTTTTTCGTGCTCATGCTCTAATAGTTAACAAAAGAATGGCCATTGCCAGGGACCAGCCGGCAGCCCCCAATGTTGTGCTGTGCAATTCATCTACCATGCAGTTCCCATGACAATGCAGCACTGGCTGGAAAGTATGAGATCCCATTGCATTGGCCAAACAACACCATATGTCTTTCAATTAACCTTTATTATTCCACCGCGTCATTGCTCTTCAATGACTCAGAGTCATCATCATCATAGATCATAGCTCTGACCCTCCATTATGAAACATTTTTGGTTGGGTTGACTATCAGGCATTTCTAACATTGTGAACCAACCAAATGCCCAGAGTGATATTTTTGATAAAAGATTCTGCAGTGCTAACCGAACTGTAGTTGGAAGTTGTATTTTTTTGACAAACAAATTAAGGGGAGGCATATCTGGCACCTAAAAAATATATAATGTTGTTTTCTAGCCACACAGAGTGCCAATGGCTAAAGTGCTGCTGCAGCAGGAGAAAAAGATTTGGTTGGAGGGAGAGAAGGGGTGGCTGGGACAGGCAGTGGTAAGTCACATTGCTTGCTTATTGACAATTACTATTATACTCACTAGTTACAAGGGCATCATTGTGACGTGATTGTGAACCCCCGATTTTAACAGCTGCAGCAGTGGTTGAATTATGGTCAAAACTATCTGCAATTTAGCAAATGCTCACATAATCTACGCTTAAAAAGATGGCTATTTGGAAACGGGAAAGAGTGGAAGGTTAAAAGAAAGGATTGGTGAAATGGTTTATGAGTGTAAGGAAAAGATGCATGAGTGGGTGAAAGAATGCGTGGGTAAGTATTGGATAAATGGTTATATAGGTGAAAGGATGATTAAGAGAAAGAGTGGAGCTGAATGGATGGATTGGAAAATTTGGTGAAAGACTGGATGAAAAAAATTAAAGCTTAAATCATGGTGGCTATGGGTGAATATAGTCGGAAATAATGAAAGGATGATTGAATAAGTGCTTGGTCGAATGAACAAGGGAGCTCTTCTGGGAAGAGGCATGCTCTTCACCTACTTCATGTACTTTGTTTTATGGTTATCAAAGTTATAGTTCAAAGTGGGAGTTATTTCAATTTGTATTCAAATCCCTTGCCTCACTTTATTTGATAAACAAGGCAGATATGTATCACACCCATCATCATTCATCACCCCCCTCCAAGCCCATGGCGTTTCGCCAACCATGACCAAAGTACAGTATGGTTCAACTCATGGCTGCAGTATTAGCTGTGCAATGTGCATCTGCTTCAGTGAATGCGGCATTTACAAAGTTTTCAATGCATTGCAAACTGAACACACAAGGAGCCAGATGTACAATCCTTTCATTTTGCGAGTTGCAAATTGCATTGTTTTGCAACTCGCAAAATGGAATGTACAACAGTGTCTTAGACACTGTTTGCGATTCCCAATGGGGTCGCAAATGACCTGCCTCATTAATATTCATGAGGCAGGTCACAATTTGCGAGGCCATTGGGAATGGCCATCACTCACATGGATGGTGGCCTCCTGGGGTCAGCAGACTACCATGTCTGTGACTGCTTTTTAAATAAAGTAGTTTTTTTCAAATGCAGCCAGTTTTCATTAAAGGAAAATGGAATGCATTTAAATAAAAAGAAATTAAATGTTTCTGTTTCGTTTTTTAAGAGTAGGCAGTAGTCCTTGAGACCACTACCTGCTCTTAAAAAAGATTCTTGCTGGCAGTCACAAAGGTGAAGGGGCCCTGTGGGGACCCCTTTCCATTTGTGAGTGCTTTATCACCTTTTTGAAGTTGGTGGTAAACTGCGAGAGTTTTAGGACTGCAATTGAGGTCGAAAAACAATCGTATGTAGAAGTGCGACTGGTTATTACAAAGGGACGCCCTTGGAATTTTTGAGTCGCAAACCCTATTTTCCGAGTTGGTAATAGGATAAACAGTAGCAAATACCCGAAGCACTGTCTAGCCTGCCTCCATTAATCTGGCACAATAACCTGTACTTCATAGTGCATAATGCCTTTCTCATTAATGAGATGTAACTTACTTTTATTTTTCCACTCAAAGTGTACGTTTAGTTACTAGAAAAGACTTTAATGGAAAAAAAAATCAAATCATTGTTTATTTAATTTGGCTTTACTCTGCCTTGAGTCTTTTTTTATGCCTAGGCAGACAGTACATTATTGGGAGTCATGTGTGGATAAAAAATAAAATTGACCTGGCCACTCTCCTAATCATAATCAAATCAAATTCCAATGGCATTTGGGGACCAGGACTATACTGTTAGTGTTCCACTCACTACAATTTTAAACAAATGTTAGCAGAGAGCATTGCTTACAATTTGCCTTTTTTCTTTTTCTCAATAGAGCTACTCCTGCTGGACCACTCATACTACCCAGGAGGCAAGAGATAGCGGTCCATCTGCAGAGGCTGGACACTTTTCAGCTGGAATATAGGCGGCTGGTGGCCCATGTGGATGAAGAAGAGGCTTTCACTTCTCCCTCTAAGAAGGGCTCTAGTGCAGCCAGTCGCACACAGCCTTGAGCCTCCTAACCATTCCATCGTCAGTGCCGCCGCCACCTGCCAGGGTCCCTGACTAGAACTGCTGACCAGCCCCAGATACAAATGGACATTGCTCTTTTTTAGCCCTTTTTTAAATGTTTTGTTTTGGTAGGAGGGACTTGTTGATGGTGGGGAAGGTGGGAAAGGAGTTGGGACTGGGTGTTTGCCTCCTTTTTCTTTTGCTTGGACATTGGTTGGGGATGGGTTGATTTGTATGGGGATAGGGGTCGGCCTGTTTTGAGTGGAGAAAGTGGGAATTTTTATCAAAAAATAAAGTGACAAATTCAATTTCTGACAACCTCTTGACTTCGAGTAACTCTGTCCCAGTCCCAACTCCCAACTTGTGCAGGAAACACATGTAGTGCACTGCTTTTGAAGATCAAGTAGAAAAACAGAATTTTAATATTTTGTATAGGTTTTTGTTTATTCACCAAAGTGACTGCTCTGGTCTCTAAAGAAACAGAAAAAAAGGAGTTGACCCTGCTATTAAATCTGGCTAAGTGTGAAAGGGCCCATCACCTCCAGGAAACATGATCACCCATCATTCAGTCCACAAACATTGGAAAATATCTCAATCAAGTTTACAAATTATAATTGCACACCCTCCCTCACTGTCTGCCACCACATGAATCATCAGTCATCATTCACAATCACTCATTAATATATAGGGCTCCTGTATTTTTTAGGGTATTTGTTTTTTACATTTCCGTCTGTATTTAGCAATATTTATTTTTTGATAATTTTCTCTGTATTTTTCCAATTTTATTTTGTGTTTTCTATATAAATGAAGCTGCAATGGGTATTTTTCTACATTCACTTGATTGATAAATGTATACTCACATTTTAATGTCCAAAGGGATTCAGCAGCATGCAGCGCAAATGCGTTATTTGAAAACACTTGCATTGTAGAATAGCACAAATAACTTTAGATCTACACTGAATTAAGCTCAATAAGGAAATCTATTGTCTATTTTCATCTTACCTACTTCTCATTTGGTACCCCTACATACCTAGCACTCATGATTGATGGTAGAAAAAATCATCCAAAGACAGGAAAATAGAAAGTTTTATGTCTGTATTTATTTGTGTAAATGGAAAACTGGGAACCCTAATAATATATCACTCATTGGTGCAATAGTTATCTGTTCCAATCCAAGCACGGTGGTAGGTACATAATTGTTTCTCCTTTTTGCAGAATGGAATTTGGCAGCTGTTTTAATCAAATTATCTTCTGGAGCAGCCTTTCTAGGCAATAAAAAAAAGAACGATCACAGGAGTGGACCGTACTGGTTAATTCACACTAAGTACGTCTGTAAAGATCAATCACCACCAGGAAAAATAATCATTCAGGCCCAAACATTACAAATCATCTCAATCAAGTTTACAAATTACAGTTGAACACCATCCCTCATTGTTTGTCACCATATTTAGCATCAATCATGTCTTTCAATCACTTACAATCACTCTTTAGTGCAATAGATACCTGTTCCAATCCAAGCACAATGGTAGGTACACAATAGTATGCCCTCTTTGATGCAAGCAACAGATTTGAATTTAGCAGTCTTGTTAATGAAATGATCTGTTGGGGCAGCTGTTCTAAGTAACACAAAAGAAGGATCATAGGAGTAGACTGTTGTAAAGAAGATTCTTGACACCAGATTTTTATTTGCCATGATTCATTTGAGCTCCCTCAGTGTGTATATGACTTTAGAAATTTTTAACGTACTAAACTTGTGTCTAAAGCAAATGATAGAGATCATAGGGCTTCCGTGAATATATGGATTTTGTGATTGTTTTTTAGTGGTTTTTAAAATTAGTGCTGTCAAAATGCTTTTAATTGTATTATTAAATGTGTTAAATGTTGTTAATTGTAAAGATTTTGTATTAACAAAGGAATGTTTTATTAATTATGCTTTTATGAGTTTTTATCTCGAATAAAGCAAATTTGACTGACTGATTCTTGACACCAGGAGAAGGTAAGAACAACCTTTATTCTGTCACCCACTCTCTGGACTGCCTGGAGAAGCTCAACATTCTAAAGCAGCCTCCAGTAGAACACACCAACAGGTAAGGGTCCAGAGGGGGGACGGAATGTAGCACTGTGAATACATTACAGAGTGAGCAGATTACAACACATCTCCCTTCGCTAATTAAAGGGAAAAAAGGGAGATGGGGGGAAGGAAACAGGACAAAAGGAATCCCCAGGCCTATGGGGAACCGGCCTGTGGAAGGAAAACCAGAAAAGAAGATCATATTAAGATGCCGCAGATAAGGTGTATGTGCACCAACTATAACAATTAATGGCAATAATATGTGGACCTGAGGAAGGAAAGGTAATTGGGTTACACATGCATTTACAAGGCTGGAAATATGTACAATTGTCATGTCGCAGGCCCAAATACCACAGTGCACATGCTCCCTGGTACCAGAAAAAGGAATAAAGCACCAGAAGAACGGAGCTGCCTGTACTCCTGGTCTTACAGCTAAACATAAGATGACCTGCCATTCTTTAGAACACAGATTTGGGAGTCTGTTCCTCTTCATTATGTACCACCTTTACCTGATTCATCTCCCCTTCTTTGCACACTCTAGCAAAGTGGACCTTTTGTATTGCACTTAATGCAGGTGGAATTTCGTGCGGTGCAATGAACGCTGTTTGCAAGGTGATTGCTGCTCCCGCATCTGAAACACTTCAACCCTTCAGTAATGCTGATCGGTTTCTCACCTTTGATATCCTTAGACCTGATCTTGAGAACTTCCCCCTCTCTATACTCTTCTAGATCATTGCATTGGATTTTGTTCACCCCACTCACAGGTTCTTTAGGTAAATTAATTTCCAGAATAGACTTCGCAGTGTGTTCGATGGACTGAGCCACAGCATTGGCTTCTCTCAAAAAGGGATTCTTAGCAAGCAATTTCTCTTTTATTCGCGGGTTGTGTGTACACCTCACCAGATGATCTCTGATAAGGGAGTCATTCAAATCTCCAAAATCGTATATCTGAGTAAGACCCCAGAGTGCGGCTACATAATTGGTGACTGACTCATGCTTAACCTGCACTCGTGAAAAAAACTTATGCCGCTCTGGGACCACATTAACTTTGTCCCCGAAGTGGGTCTCAAGTTTCAACATGGTAATCCTAAACACGTCTAAATTCAACTCATCATCCTCCAATTCAGGATTTGGAAGGGTGTCATAAATGTTTTTCCCTGAACTCCCAGGTTATGGAGTAACACATGTTGATTACGCAAAGCCGAAAATTTCTCCCCCCCCCCCCATGGCAATGAGGTAGGAGTCAAATAAGTTGACCCAGTCTTTCCAGTGGATATCTGGATTCCCAATGTCATTTAAAAAGGAGGGGGGTTTCATGGATGAAGCAGCCATGGGACAGGAACTACCTTGTTTTACTACGACTACAATTAAGGCAGAGGCCGGGAAATGTAGACTTAACTAGGTTCAGGAAACTCACACAAGTTACTTCCAAATAAGCCTTACAAAAAGTACCTGTATTGCTGGACAGTGTGTTAACAAGCGCTGTAAGGATGGAATGTGGCACCCTAGAGGTCCCAAAGGCTATGAAAATGTACAGAGGAACAACTGGACTGAAAACACTGAATGCTCACACTAGGCAGTGACTCTACTGCGCTGAAGTAGGTACCTGGTGTACAGGGTTATTACTATACTCCCTTATGCTTGTACTTGGTCACAATGCACCATATAACTACACACCAAGTTTGTACAGTGCCACAGAAGGCACAATCCCCCACCCGAGAGATAATATACCTGCAGAAAAATGACAGGGGAAAGCTGAACACAGGATACAGTAATGTACCTAGTAACTATGGTAAAACACAGCAGCAATTTGTAACCACAGGAAGATATCTGGTCTCTGCAGGGTGAGGAGGGAAACAGGGGTGAGCTACAGGGGTGCTGAGGGGCGCAAAATGGGGAAAGTTTAGCACAAATAAATCAAGGGGAGAAAATTCCTTCCAGAGGACTAAAAGGTTGGAGGCTAGAACAACCAAGCACCGTCTAACGGGGACTAATTGGTATGGGAGGCGTGACAGTCTTGTGGCAGTCTTACTTGGAAACCGGCAGTCCCCCACGTCACCCAACCATAGTCTTACTGAGGACCAAATAGTAAGGGAGACGTGGCAGTCTAGTGGCAGTCTTACTTTGAAAACGGGCAGTCCCAAAAGTCTCCTTCTTCTACAGGAAACGTGTAACTGGTAACAAATAGCCGATCACTCAATGCCCCGGTTAACTCTCACAGGAGCTTCCAAAACTGAATTACTGCCCAACCAGGAAGGTATGAAGGCGAAATGTACAGCGGCCCTGAAGCGGCTGGAGCGCCGGAACTCACGCCTCCTCCGTCAACTGCAGGGCTTCCTGACAGGAATTACATGCAACGCTGATGCGCAGGCCCGGCCAGCAACACGACATAGGAGAGAAGTGTCTCAGCACGGCGCCTGCCCACCGCTGACAGGAAATCCCCTCAGAGTTGACACGCTGGCGGAAGGGAAACTGACGAGGTTGCTCAGAGAAGGATGGAGAGCGCCTCTCCTATGACCGGAATGACTGCCGGGCTGCCCCCCCGCCCCAGGGAGATACTGCGCGCTACTGTACTGGAACTGGCGGGACTCTCTGAGGAGAGCTAAACTGGGCACTCGGCAGGCAGTGAGGCAGCGTGGAGCAGCGATGGCGGCCGGCCGGAAGAAGAGTCGAACTGCAGAACTAAAGAACGTGGACCAGAGCACATAGGGAACGGAGGGCTAGAAACGGCACCTCTGCATTCTGGGGTGAGAAGCACCGTCCCCAATCACTGCCTCCTTAACCCCACAGCGTGGCGCAACGCAGGCGGTCCCGATGCAGGAGAGGGCTGGACACTCTGCCGGGAATCCGCAACCTGCACCTAGGACACAGGAACTTCAAGGATCACCAGACTCACTAACCATTCCCTCGTAGTGCCAACAAAGCCAAGGATGGTGTACCTCAGGAAGGCAGTCTCTGACCAGGCAAGGACCACGCCACAGCCAGCCACTCCGTGTGAGGCTACGGTCCAGCACCGGCAAAGATGTACTCACAAGTTCTTAAGTGGCTTCCACCTTTCCGCCTGAGTCCTCACCATCCGCTTGCTTAGGCACAAAGTAAATGAGGTACTTTCATTAGGGACACGAGTCTGTCTACACACTAGTGACACTGTCCGAGTTTCCTTCAAATGGCACATCAGATTCACCTGACAGAGAGGCCCCCTTCGCCAATTTCGTCGCCAGTGTTGTAATGAAGATTCTTGACACCAGGAGAAGGTAAGAACAACCTTTATTCTTTCACCCACTCTCCGGACTGCCTGGAGAAGCTCAACATTCTAAAGCAGCCTCCAGTAGAACACACCAACAGGTAAGGGTCCAGAGGGGGGACGGAATGTACAACTGTGAATACATTACAGAGTGAGCAGATTACAACATAGACCTTACAGGTTCATTTTTGCTAAGTAAGTTTGTAAAGCCAATCCCCTTAAGGATAATTTTTCACCCTATATTCAGGCCCCAAACATTGCAAAACATCTCAAACAAATCCACAAATCTCTCTCTCATCATTGCAATAGTTGTAAGTACCTTTTCCGAACCAAGCATGGGTAGATTAGGTAGTAAGTGCACAATTGTAGCTTTGAAGTAGGGAATACAATAGAATTAGGTGTTAGCACTCTTTTAAATCTTCGATCTTCTGGGGGAGCCCTGCTAAGTGATGCAAAAAAGGATAGGCATGCGAGGGAGGCAGGCATTGTCTCAAATGTCATGAAAGAATTGTGACGGCTTCTTCACTGAACACTGTTCCAACTGTAATCTGGCAATATATGTTGATAAAAAATGGTGGGGCATCATAAATCGACACAAACAGAATGTTCAAATTGCTACTTTTTTTGCAAAGAAAGTAGTTCAACAAGAAATAAGTTTACGGTGGCACTGACATGCTCAGTCCGAGAAGTAGAATTTGTCCTCAAACGCAGGTAACTTTCCCAGAAGTTAGTCAGTCAACACAGATGATTCTGACCAATCCTCCTCCTCCTGTGCTGTTTTAGGAACAGTGACATTTTGTGGTATAAAATGTTGGTTTATTTTGATAATAGTCACTCTTTCCACATTGTGAGGTGAGAGACTGGCCCTTCTCATTGTAAAAAGTGCACCGGCTGCACTGAACACACGCACAAGAGACACACTGGTTGCAGGATAAGCCAAATACTTTTTTTCCAGCCTGTTGAGCTCTGGCAATTGGCGAGACTTCCCATACCAATACAATAATGGGGTTTGATCCATATATATCTCTTTTAGATCATCCAGATACTCCTAGAACATCCTCAGGAAGGTCATTGATGCTGCCATTTTCTCAACCTCTTTTGCCATCACCTCTGCACTGGACTTAAGCCCTACCGATTGATACCAATTTAATGCAGAGGTTTGGTCCGGTTCTTCTATAGCTGTTGTTGCTGGTGTTCTGGTTGCTGGTGTTGTTGGTTGATGTGAGACAATACTGCCCTCTTTGGAAGATGAAGGTGGCACACTAGAACTGTGGGGTGGGACTTCAAGGTATAGCCATTGACCACACATGTCGCCAGCTTCCTCAACAATCCACCTCTTGTATTTTGAAACATCTCCTTGAGAAAAAGGAATGAAAGTGGGAACAATTTTGTTTGTACAGTGGTTTGAGTAGTGTGACACAGATGTACTGTTTCGATGAGTGATGTTATCTTACAGTCATCAATTGGAAGCCAATGAAAAGAGTAAGCTCTCAACCAGGGCATGTGCTTCTGTGTTTTCATTCCCACCTACAAGGACAAACCTTTCTGCCATGTTGCTTAGCTGGTCCTGTAGCAGATGCAACAATGGGATAGCTTGGCTCATCATACTGTCCTCCTTGCTAACTACCTGTGTGAAAACCTTAAAAAGGAATAGCATCTGGTTCAGGCAGGCCTAGGTCCCATATGTCTGCATCCATGGTCATAGCTTTCCCAACTGCATCCCCTGCCCTTCGAATGACATAGTCATCGATCTATTTGTCCTGCTTAGACAGATGTTGCAACATGTAAAAGGTCTAGTTCCAACATGTTGACACCTCCTGTATCAGGACCTTAACTGGTGCGCTATTATTACGCTGAATAATCTGTTACTGCTTCCAGGCTTTAAAAGAATGGCCGAAATGAGTGCAGATTCTTCTGTAGGTGGTCAGTATGTTGCTGACTATGCATTACTTTTTGAGGAAGTCCTGAACTGCCAGTTTGATGCAATGGCTAAAAAGAGGACCATGAAATATCCTCCATCTGACTTGGCCTTTACTATGTTACTGCCATTACCCATGGCAACAAATCCAATTTTGAGACCTCTGGGTCATAGTCATTCATACACCTTGCTGTTAAATTCCTCCAAGATGTTTACATCTCTATGTGATTTCTCCGTGGTGAACATGGCCACTGTTGCATGCCGCCAAAGTTGCTTAAAAATTTCTTCAGTGCCAAGACCTGAAGATATCTTTTGTTATACCCCTGCAAAAGAGATACAGTGTGCAGTGATGCTCATGTAATCAGTCGCCTTGAGAACTGGTCCACATGTCTGTCGTCAGGTGGATAGTGTGAATAAGACTTTGCTCCAAAGCTTGTCCAACCAACTACAGCACATTGTGATGCAGTTGTCGAACAGAAACTCTGGTAAGTTTTGGGTAGATGGCTGCAACAAATTCTAAGAATGCCACTCTTTCTACAAAAGAAAAATGGAGGAGGTTAAGTGTTAATATTTTGCCAGCTTCCCATTGTAAAAACGTGTGGTTGGGTGGTTGTGCTCTTAGTGCCCCTCCTGCCTAAATATGTCCATATTAGTAGCCTGGAATTTCTTATTTTCTTGGGGCACTGATACAGGCATCTTTTGAGTAGTAGATGGTAGTGGTAGACTCAATGTGCGTTGTGGTGGGTCAGTCATTGTATGCTGTTGTGGCTCTATCTCACTCAGAGTCTTGTGTCTTTGGGAAGAATCTGCTAGTACATTTCTGGGGACAGGGTTGCTTTGCTTGAAGATGTCACCCTCTTCTTCCTTATCAAACCTTCTACCATGATTAGACTTGTAGCTAATGTTCCCCGGCTTCCCCCACCACCACAACAACATTCAGAAGTTTTCTTAAAGTGCTCCTCCCACTTGATTGCATGGTGATTTTTCATTTGGGTCGACTGGCCTGCAGTTCCATAATGTGCGTCAGGCTAACCTCGAGAAGCATTTGTGTGGCAAATGGTGTATACTGCAATGTGCTCTTCCTCTTTGCTAACTATAAAAAAGTCCCAAACTGAAGAGGAGTACTAGAACTGTAGGTAGGTGGCATTGATTGCCTCTATGCTTCTCCTGAGTCAGGGGTTGGTGCAAGTTTCAACTGGGGCTTTTCAATAATGGGAGCAGGTGGAAGTGCTAACTATGCCACATCCCTCGGAGCAAGTTGAACAGCAATGTCAGACTCCTCTGTGTCAGTTTCCAGCATGACTACCTCGTCGTCATCATCCTCCTCACTATCCCCTTCCATCATTTTATCTTTAGGGAAATGTTCTTATCCCTTGCCTCTCCTTGTGTCTCCTGGTCTTTGCTGGGGTCCACTCCATATACCTATCATCATCATCATCATCAGAAGTGGTGCTTGGAGAAGATGGCGCAGTAATGCCCTTCCTTTTCCTTGCTGGAGATCTGAGACCCAATGATTCTAAAAGCGAAGGCTCAACTACTTGCTGGGAAGGAAGCTCAAACAACGGTTCTGCTCCAACATCAGACAAATGTACTATTGCTATTACAGCTGAAGGAGCATTGTATTATTCAAAAAATTTCGCAGGTTCAAAATTGTTGATTCCCAAAGTTCTTTATTGAAGTCAAGTTCATCAAATGATGGCGACAGCGTTTCATCAAAATCAAAGGTTCCAAATTAATCCAAAAGCATAACGTATACAGATCACAATACAGCCAACGCGTTTCGTCCGGTAACGGACATTATCAGTGCTCCAAGAACAATAACTGTATAAGAGTAGAATCAATGCCGATCTGTATCACTGTACTGTACAGCAACTGCCTCCGGCCTCCCAATGAAAGTGTGAACATCTCAAAAAAGAAACACTTGACCCAGTGGAAAGGAGGCCAGTTTTATGTTCAACAGTTCAATAAATTCTTCATTTCAATATTGTAAACCCTTATCAGGCCTGGATACACAAATTAGTCCTATCTTTTCAGCGTAGAATCTCAAAAAAGCCAATATTCTTCTGTGCCTTATTCCAAACGGGTATTCTCCCAAGCGTGATCCAGACCGGCGACACTGGGCATTTCAACATACAAACTGAAGAGGAGTACTAGAACTGGAGGTAGGTGGCATTGATTGCCTCTATGCTTCTCCTGAGTCAGGGGTTGGTGCAAGTTTCAACTGGGGCTTTTCAAATATGGGAGCTGGTGGAAGTGCTAATTATGCCACATCCCTCGGAGCTAGTTGAACAGCAATGTCAGACTCCTCTGTGTCACTTTTCAGCATGACTACCTCGTTGTCATCATCCTCCTCATCATCCCCTTCCATCATTTTATCTTGAGGGAAATTTTATTTTCCCTTGCCTCTCCTTGTGTCCCCTGGTCTTTGCTGGGGTCCACTCCATATCCCTATCATCATCATCAGAAGTGGTGCTTGGAGAAGATGGCTCAGTAATGCACTTTCATTTCCTTGCTGGAGATCTGAGACCCAATGATTCTAAAAGCGAAGGTTCAACTGTTTGCTCGGAAGGAAGCTCAAACTATGGTTCTGCTCCAACATCAGGCAAATGTACAATTGCTGGCTGCGGCTGCTGTTTCCTAAAATGAATAAGTTCTACTTTGTGAAAGGGACAAATCCAGTTCAACATTAATACTCATCGAAGTCGACATGATTGCACTGGCTGCCTCACTGACAAACCTGGTCCTGGGCTTAGGTTGGGTGGGGGGGGGAGGTGCTGTTGATGAGGGAATGCTGCTCTAACTTGCTCGCCAGACTCAGTGAGGCAGGCACAATTTTGCCAAAAAAGGTTATGGTCAGCACACCAATAGTGGAAATCTGCGTTTTCTCCACCCTACTGGCCAATTTCTTGGCAGCACCTTTCTTTGCGGGCCTTCTTGAAGCTGTCAATTGGCAGTGGCACTTAGCTTCACAAGCTGAAGACTCGGAGATCACCGTATGGAGTGGTGTGGCTCACTGGTTAGAGGCGGGAGACCCGGAAGTAGAGAATGGCCCGGGACCAGGGTTCAATTCCTGACGTGGCAGGGTCGTGGACCAGGGTCAGCGGACTCGACAATTCTCGCCTCGGTGCCTACTCTAACCAGGGATCACACTTGGCAACTCTGGGCATTAAGCTTGCCTCATCTCTACAACGGCCCCCCACAGATGCCGGGGATGCCTGGTTTCACCTTGGAGATACCCAGAAGGGACCATCTCACAGGGAAAGCCAGGAGGGGTTCCCCAGCGGTCTCCAGCGCCGGGACGCTTACGGGCAGCTGTGCGCTTTACAAGTCCAATACATTTACATGTATTGCATAGTCAACACACAGATGTAACATTTTGCTTTATGTGCATCATGTTGGGATGTGGAGCTCAGGAAGGTGCAGGTGACAATAGGATAATCATTAGACAATGAATGATGTTGTGCAGTGCACCTATAGCAGTCATTGGGTTGACCACAGATGTTAAGAACATGGGGATAAATGTAAATGTAGTTGAGCTTATATAGCGCACAGCTACCCGCAGTGGGTTTCCCGGCGCTTGCTTAGGGAACCCTTCCTGGTATTCCCCTGTGAGATAGCAGGGTATCCACAAGGTGAAAGTCAGGCATCCCGCCGCGAGGGGCCGTTGTGGAGATTAAGCAAGCTATTGCCCAGAGTTGCAGAGTGTGAACCCGTGAGTCGAGGAGGCACCGGGGCGAGAATTATCGAGTCTGTGGAATTTTTAGCCCAAGACCCCGCCGAGGCAGGGAATTGAACCCTGGTCCAGGACCAATCTCAGCTTCCGGGTCTGCTTCCTCTAACCCCTGAGCCACAATTCTCCAAATGTAAATCAATATTAAAAATACATAAATGTAAAAAAAGCCATTTTTTTCAAAATGTAATTTTTTTTAAAATAAATTATTTTTTAAAATATATTAAAATAAAAAATACAACTAAAACAGTTTAGAAGTAAAAAAACGAAAATTCTAAGAATAAAAATAAAAAAAAGATAAGTGACATTATCCACAAGGATATTAATTTATTAAACTGCTATCATTCTCAACCATCCATACAAGCCTATGGCAATGGGCCACACTGGCTGGATGCACAAAATGGCTGGCAGCCAGTGCCACATGGTCATCAACAATAACTAACACTGAGCAAGGAGGCATGGCCACAAACAAATAAGACATGCAGGCCTTTGCCAAAAGCACACTGGCTCGCCAGCCAGATGGTTAGAACAATAACAACAACCTGCAAGAAGGCATGGGAACAACAACACAGACATGCATGCCTATGGCAAAAGCATACTGGCTGGCTACAAAAAATGGCCGCCAGCCACATTTTAGAACAACAAGAAGGCATGGCCACAACAATGAAGACATGGAGTATTATGTTAAAAGCACACTGGCTGACTACATAAAAGGTTGCTCACCATGAGACATAATCTCAGCAGGTATAGAGGCCCAGTGGCACCCGGGTCTGATGAATTTAAGCTGGTTATGCTCCACTGAAGTAGGTGTGTGTAGTAGTGCTTGGACTGTAGAACTGGGCAAGCCTTGCATGGGGATTTACCTGCGCTAGAGCACTGTCACAAAGCATGGTTTTGGCATAGTTGTTGGTAAGTGATATCACTGTAAATAGACATGTGTGGTGGTTCTTAAAGGATATATTATCTTCTCTACTTGGTTTTTTAATTGTACTATATTTCTCTGTGGTGGTCACTATATGCCGGATTCTATTCCCCTGCATGTGCATGAGACGATGAATGGGCGCGACATTGCATCTTGTTCAATATATGAACAAAGTGTAAAAGTCCTTTTAATTGTGTTATGTTGTTTTGTAGGGATTTCTTGTGTTGAATTGCGTTACCCTTGTCCTGCGGAGGTCCGACGTAGTGGGCTAAAACGCGTCGACATATGAAGAGGAAGAATCTATCTAAATGAACTATGATTTTTGAATAATTTTGTTACACGCTATACATGTGATCAAATAGAGAGGGTATATCTCTCTGTTTAGGTAGTGTGTTAAAAGGATTACATCCCCCTGGATTGCTGTGATATTTATCTGTCTGTAACCAGGTCAAAACGGATGGGTATTACAAAAAAGTCTAAACAAAGTATAGGCGGGATTTTATGTCGCTGTATATATATTGTCTGTTTCTTGTTGTAAGATTTATAATCGTGCAGATATTCATATCTAAAATAAAGAAAAGATATGTTAAAGAATTGAAGACACCCTTTTTAGTTCTTCTAGTAGTTGACAATTGTTAAGGTGGAGACTTGGATACCATGCATGAGACCAATTTGCTTGTCTCTTTGCAATAGTTGCTTGTGTGTATTTATCCCTGGACATACCCTCTTGTTCCTTGTGCATTATATAAAATGGTCAGCAGCCAAATGGTCAGAATAATAACAACCAGCAAGAAGGCATGGACACAGCAAAGAAGACACACAGACCTATGGCAAAAACACAGTGGCTGGCAAAACAAAATGACCGCCAGCCACATGGTCATAACAACAAGCTGGGGGCCTAGAAAACAAAGAACAAATGCAGGCCTGTGGACACTGACTATACAAAATGGCCCCTGACCACATGGCATGGAGAACAAAAACAAATGGTGGTCTATAGTGCACCAACTCACACTCTGGCCAAACAAAGGAGTCATGGTAACACAGAGAACACATTAATTTAGCAATGCCAAAATCAAAAATTAACAGGGCTAAACATGTTTACTACAACATACATCCTCCAAAGGCATTAACCCACATATACACTGTCTGCAAGGGCAAAAAGGGAAATTCCACAAAAAAAACGAATTAGTATTTTAATCCAGTGAAATCCATGGCCTAAATTATATTTAAATTCAACCGACACTATAGAAACAATTGTTTCATGCATCCTCTGACTAGTACAGGGGCTACAGGCTGGAAGACCCATTGGCAGAGGAGGCCACATAATGAATTAAATCAATATTGCTAATTTATTAAAATATGTGGAGAAAATGTAGTAAACTGCAACATTTTTTCTTTACAAAAAAAAGAAAAATTACATCTAAAACATAACCAGGCCCCTTCTGAAACTGCAGGCCACCACAATACATGTAAAAAATCAAATAAAAGTACAGATAAATCCAGGTGCATGCCCCCAATCAAACATACAACACCCTTATACACCAGTTTTGAATCTTAACAGTGAAATCTCAAATGCAAAGTCCTTAAATTCAGTGGTATGTAGGCAGCAGACAAGGAGAGTGATCCTTCCAGCTTCACATTCCAATGAAAAGTGACCAGGAGAGGCACAAAGCACTGGGAGGAGCCTGCTGGACAGACAAAGTAAGTTGGAGTCTCTGGTTACTTCCTTACTGTTTCTAAAAAAAAGTTATCAAAAATGGCTTCTTGCAGAAAAAACAACTCCTACTGTTTGAGTAGAAAATCCACTCTAAATGCCTCTCAGCTGCATTTCCAGCAGAAAAGATGCTCAGCCGCTCCATTTGTGATCATGATCTGCAGTAAGAATTCTAGATTGGCGGAAGCTGTGTGAGTGAGCGCAAAGACTTGCAGAAGCATGCTAGCGGTGCAAGATGTATAGTGCGCATTTGCGAGCGGTCTAAGACTCTAGGCACTGGTGTATGAGAGCCAAAAGAAAACCTGAGCACGTGAACATAAGAAAAACTCCACTTCGTGCCCGAATGGCGGAATTCAGGAACTCCGCGCTCCTCCGTGGAGTGCGGAGTGCCCAAATTCTGGAAACTCCAAGAGCGAAGCGGATTTTACTGCCTGCCTAGGCCTAACTAAAACCCCTTTAATCATATAAACGAGTCCTGATATTTATTGTGGAGTCACATAGGCTTTACATGTTAGAAATGTATTGTTGAAGGTTTCTCCCTTTCAATGTTTTACATCAGCTATCAAAGGTCCATATAACCAATGGGGAAAAATCTTTATTGTCATGACTAGGAGATTGTCTTGCAAGGCCCAGGGCCCCAGTGTTGTTGTCGCATGATACGAAAAAAGGTCAATCAGTTGAATCAGTTTACTGAACTAATCCTGCCAAATTATACCATCTGAAAAAAGATTCCTGAGACCTCTTCTAATCCCTAAATATGGTGGTGTGTGACCAAGTGGGACGGAAACATACCTCATGTGACCAAGAAGTCTGGAGTGACACCCACCCAGACTCCTTGCAGGAACTGAGGGCATATTACCAAGGCGGGCGATATGTTTTTGTCCGCTAAGCGGCGATAACTCTATCGCCCTATTAGCAAGCAGTCACTAACAGCAGTTAGCGACAGCTTGCAGGTGATAGCGAGCAGTTTGGGACCCGCTTTGCATGTCAGCGATATTTATCGCTAATGACATGCAAAGTGGACGTACCCAACCTATTAGTCGCTAACGTCGCTATCGCCTATTAGCAAGGCAGCCGTAGCGATGGAAATATTTGCGCTAAGCGCAAATTTCTCCAAAAACTAACGCCTGCTCAGACCAGTTCTTAGCCATTATATCCAATGGGAGTTGGATATTATGGCTAAGTCCTCATTAGCGATAATGCGTGAATATTGCTGGATTACCAGCGATATTCATGCATTTCGCCGCTAACGCCAGATATTTTATCGCTTTAGAGATAAACGTTGCTAATAGCACGTTATCTCTGCGATAATATCTGGCGATGCTTGGCGTTAAAAACACCTCGCTAAGCCCATTTAGCGATAAATTTTGCTAGTTGTTGGTAATATGCCCCTTATAGACCTGCCTCCTACATAGGGACGCATATCTGCTGCACCTTCTGCCCACATAGCGAAAACAAATCTACAGCGGTATCGCAGCATCTTCTCCTCCTCTCGAGTAGCCAGACTCTTCTTCCCTGTGTAGGCTGCTTCTATCAGGGAATACCTTTATGGGGCTGGCACCTCTTTAGCTTTCCTAGCAGTACATGCTGGATGGGTGCAGTGTAGTAGCTGGCAGCAGCAGCTCTCAAGCATCAGACCTCAGGAAGTAGAAACAGCACAAGCATGTGGCAGGAACCAAGAGCATGCTAGCAGCAGATCATTTGGGCTGTGTCTACTGCCAACCTTCTCCTATCCAGGTCATCTTACTGGTTTTGGACAAGCTACAGTTTTTATCTGTTGACATGTGTAGAGTAGTGTTCATAAGCAGGTAGAGGATCACCAAACACCCTGCCAAGTCTGAGCACCTGCAGTTTATGACTGTCACATTGTTTGTGAGATACAGGCAGGCCACAAGGGCAAATCCCACTGTCACCTTAGGGGTGTACAAGAAGAAACTGAGCCCAAACTGAAGGGAGGGTCTATGGCTTTTTATTACTGAAACAAAGTCAGCGACTATCACAAGGCACAGTTCAACAACAGTAGCTTGGCGGGATGTTGGTAGAACGGGTGAAATGTCTTCCCAGCGCGGCGCCTTCGTCTTCTTCCTTTTCTCGCTCGCCAGCCCAAAACAAAGGAAAAACATGCGGCTGTTAGTTCACAGCTTAAACGTAAAAAGGACCTGCAGGGAGGGGAGTGAGGGCAACACGCGTGAGGGGAGAACAGACTACCGTCACCAGGGAAGCAGACCACCCAAAGAGTGTACGTGAGTGCTCAGGAGTCTCCGTGCCCCTTCCGACCTCCCTCCTCCCGCTGCTGCCCCTTCCCGACTCGCTTAAAAGGAAACGGGGTACACAAACGCTCACGTACCTGGGGTAGCCACGCGTCTTCCTGCGCGTGGCTGGGCGGTGCGTGGGAACGGTGGCCTCCTGGCTTCTCCGGTGTCCTCGTGACGTCTTCGTCCGCCTGGTCAGGAAGCCAATTGCTGGTGTCTGTGCCGTCTTCCTCCTTCGCCGCTCCTCGGTCTCGACCTGCTTCCGCTGTCCGGGTCTCTTGGTGGGTGATTTCTCTACGGGGCTTCGGTGCCAAAGAGCTCCGCACCATCCACACCTCGGCGTCTTCCGGCTCTTCCTTTTCTTGCCCTGATCCGCTCTCTGATTGGCGTGACGGCGTCCACGTCATAGGAGGAGGGAATTCCTCCTCGCAGGACTCCCATTCGTTAAAGGGCCCGCGCCTCTCCTGCAAGCGAGACGTAGAGTCCGTTACGGGGCAGGATTGGACCCCGTGACACCCACTTTATGTTATTACATTTACATCTTAAGGACATCTTAGGTCATAAGAAAATCATTAATTTCTTCTAATCTGGATCCCATTTCATGTCATGTGATTTTTTGGGGGAAGTCACTGAAGGTCAAAGGTCATGTGATAATTTCTTGTAATGTCATCAGTATGGTAAGTAGTGGTTTTTGAAGCATAAAAAACTCTACCTCTTTTTGGTCAGGGAAGGGCAGTCAAGCAACAGCCTTTTAATCAAGGCCTACTAAGTGCATAACAATTCCTAATGTGCAGCTTCAAGTTGACTCACAGGCGCCTGGCGGTAACTTTAAAAAAAGCAACTAAAAACTCAGGAAGCAAAGCAAAAATAATCCAAACACAAAGTCCTAAAAGGTTGGGGAGTAGACAAAAATCTGTCACAACTAAAACTCTGAATAAGTATTAAACCACTGAGTCTAATGAATGATTGATTGATTTAAGAATGATGTTTTACCAATGTAGGTTTCACAGACGCTCACAAGGTGCTCCCTGGTGATATTAATTTTCAATCTATTGGAATTTTCTGTCCACCATGATTTTGCTACCATAAGACTTTATTTTGAATATAAACATTTAAAAATTACATCTTTCCAACAGTCCCAACAATCTTGTCACATGGCACAGGAAAGGATCAAAGTCTTAACTTCGGATCCCAGCGTCACCGCAGACTACTCGTCATCATTCAGAGAAGTTGAACTGGAGTTACTTAAAACTTTTCCACTGAATCTTCACAAGTTTTTGTAGGTTCAAGCGCCTGGAGGTTAGTTAGTAAATAATATGAGATGAATACATTGCTCATCCCCTCACCCTACCCTGCATAAAACCCTTCTTGCCCATTTTCTTTTCCCAGCTAGCCGGTGCTGCTGCAGCCAGTGCCAGAGATGCATTTTTCACCCTGGGTTTGGTAGTCAGCAAGGTACCTTGAGCATGTTCCCTGAGTATGTTCTGACACCGCCTCCTGAAATAGATGCACAGGTTTTACCAAACAAGTCCCGCTCCTTCCTCATGAAGCAGGTGGAGGAGTTAATGACTTCACAGAAGACTTCTGAGGGCTTGCACATCAACGTAGTGTCTGGTATGCCATTCTCGCTATCCATCCTGCTGACCAATAAGAATCAACCCCCCCCCCCGTTTTAGGTATATGTTTTGTTCCACTGGAAAACATTGTTGCAGTCTGTCTCCTGCACTTCCTTCCAGATTTGTAAAAGATCACCCGCTTCAATTCCATGGACAGCGAGTGCCGCCTTGTAGGGACAGGTCTCATATTTCAAACCAGCAACGTAAAAGTGACGGCTGTGCCGCAGTTTGATGTTGGCTGCCAGGGCGAGCCTCCCCAAATAGACGTCATCCAGTGGGAATACTGGCAGCTTGAGAGAGGCATGGTGGAGAGCTGTCACAGAGGCCCCTGGCACCAGGAAGCCGCCACCAGACAGAAAAGGTGGATAATGGGGGAAAGGGAATAGGGAATCTGTGACCTCATACTTTCCACTGCGCATCACAGCAGATTGGAGCTGCACCCATCCGTGAAGGCAGCAGGCGGCATTGTTGATGGTCTTCACGTACTGCACCAAGGCATCTGGGTTAACCAACATATCATCATCACCTGTAGACAATAGCAAAAAAAGCAAATGGTGACTGACCAGCAGTACATGAATATGATGGAAGAGACCAAATGGGATATGTGTGCGTAGTATAACATTCGTTTGTACCCCTATATCCTAGCTTTCACAAATCAACAATCCATATAAAAGTTAGACCAAATCAATAAAAACATTACTTAAAATTCCATTTGAGTAAAGTCACACAAACAACTCTTGATTAATAAGTAAGTTTAACTAAAATGAGTTCATTATTATATTATTTACTATTTAATATCAGCAATATACTTCATAAGATGATGGAACATGCACGCACCCAACCTAATAATACTTTATGCTTAAATGCTCCCTTATTGTACATATGTTTACAAAGCATCTGATTAGGCTAAACCTTATTATGTTTAATTTCAAACTATAATCTCATTTCTTTTGGTACTGTTCGAATCTCCTATTCACTCAGTCTTAAGAAATCATTCCAATGAGCCCTGGAGTAGAGAATGAATAAATGGTAGGTATTGTAAATTATCAAACTAACCCAAAGTTCCAGTGTATATTCCAAAAGGCTAATTTCGAGCCCAGCCTCTCTTGGGAAGAGGTTATAGGATGGTCCTCAGACAGATTCTAAATTCAACCAATTTAGAACACAGATAAAGATACCCAATTAAAATGTCTGCTCTCAAACGTTTGGTGATCTTGCTTTGTCTATTTTAGGGGATAAGTAGTGGAATTCCTTGCCCTTACATCTTCTGCAGATTGCTGGCCTGCTTCTCTGGGATGATTATAACAGTTTACAAAACACCTAAATTAAATTAAAATGTATCTAAACAATGTCACAGACGTAGTCCGTTATGCAATACATCAACATAGACAAGCGAAGGCTGTTGGTGTGGTGCTGTTGCACTGCCTCTAAATAAGGGGTGCTCAAAGCCTTTTTCCAACCTCCTCTTAGGTCTGTAGGAAACTTGACAACCTGGCTCACTTAGCATATGTTTTCAATGTGGGACATGCATTTGAAAATATTTCAATTTTGCTACAACGTATGTCGCGTGTATCCTTGTTTGAAAACTAGAAAAACTCACACACGACCTCTATTTTTTCTATGTAGGCCTGTTAAGGCTCCATGGGCTGACCAAATACTGAAATCAATAAATCATGAACCTGTACTTACTGTTTTTTGTCTTTTTATTTGATTGTAAAAACTTATTTATATGTTTTTCTGAAGGTAATTTCTTTTTCCATTTGATAATACAAAATTACATAATTAAAACATATTATGAAACCGCATCTACACCAAAGACAATATTTCCACATAAGGACGTTGGAGACGATAGACCATGTATCACCACCATTTGATGCGTGATTAAAAAAATCCTTCCTTGCATGTGCCACCTTAAATGCCAATATTGCAACAATAAATTCTTTCTAGCACAGAACGGCCGTGATACGTGGTAACATAAGGATCCCAATATCATCCTAGGTTATAACCCAGAAGTACTAGCTACTGACCGAATGGGTCCCCACAGCTCACTATAGTCGACCTTATAGGGTTTAAATGTGTCCACCACACGGTCAGGAATTCTACCTCGATTTTTCTATACATAAGTGTCCAGTTGATGGCACTGATATCCATGATTTACAACTTAGGAAGATGCTAAAAAATGACATACAAAAGAGACTGAGTATCTGAAGTGATAGTCACTAATATACATGTATAGAGTATAGAATTGCGTAATGTAAGGTGCCTAGGTCTTGCTTCGATGTGTATGCATTCAAGAAACTTATGACCAGATCTCAAATGCTCCAACTGGGGGGTGTTTGCTAAGGAATGCTATTGAATCACAGAGGCCTGTAGAATGGACGGAAAGGGTATGAGCTGTCATACAAATAATATATGCGTGTGTGATTTCCTAATAAAATGTTCATAGGTCTCTGAAGGCTGATACATTGCAAAGCAGCGTAATGCATCCAAGTTTCAAAAAACGTATCCCAGTTACAGACTCTGACTCTGACCTCCCGACCAAGGAGGGGCGTCTACTGAAAGAATGATTATGTTTAGACCGCTGGCATGATTGTGACATGCTCTCCTGGCTAATTACACTCATAAGGTGTATCCTAGCTAACGAAAATTGTTTCTCAATAAAATGAGTAGGGATAATGTTAAATGGTCAATTAGCAAGTCAACTAGAGCTATCCCAATGAATTCTGCATTCTTCAGGAAAATTAGGCTCAGAAAATATTTAAAGCAAAATACCCAAGAAGATCTAGATCTCAATTTTTCGGAAAGTATACCAAAATCTGATTTCAGTCCCACACTTGACAAGGTGGATCCAGAAGTTGCCACTTTCTTAAAAAGCGCCTCTTAATGATCTCCAAGGTGTCACAAAATATGTTCCCCCAGTTACACCAAATGTATTGAGAGATAAACTGATTGCCCTCAAGAGATTGCAAAGCAATGTGGATATTACCATCAAACCCTGCGATAAGGGTGGGAGTACAGTTGTTATGGATACACGTGTATACAACTAAAATACAGACCATATTAGTAGTCTCTGAACTCTACAAGCGAGTCAATTCAGGAGTTTTTGCCAAACTCAGTAATCAGATTGAGAAAAACACAAACAAGCCCTGCAAGAAAGATGCATTTGTAAAAAAAGAATATGAGTTTTTGAACAAAGCTAATTCTGTAACTCCAGCCCTCTATGGAGTGCCTTAAAACTTACAAGGATGTCAGAGATCTGCATTTGCGACCGATTGTTTCATCCATTAATGCCAGCACTGAACCATTATCCAAGTATGTGGATACCTTTTTGTGCCCTATGACTAGGAGTAGGAACGATCAGTCATATATTAGGGATACTGGCGATATCACAGCCAAAGTAGAGAATGTGCCCTTTAATTCAGAGCGGGAAGTATAAGTCCTCCTTGACATTGAAGGGCTCTATACTAATATCCCTTCGAAGGAAATAGAGGCAGTGGCTGCTCTTCTTGCTAGAACTCCAGCGACTGTCCAGATCTTTTCATCTTAAATTGTCTAGAAATAGTGCTTCAGAACAACTTCTTTGAATTCAAGGGTAATACCTACCAACAAGTCAAAGGCACCAGCATGGGAGCATGATGCGCCCCCAGTATAGCGAACATCTATATGGGGGAGTATGAATGCAAACATATCTTCAATGAGGTTGTGCCATTCTTTGAAAATGTCAATCATTGGTTTCGATTCATTGATGATATCTTTTTTGTTTCGTTAGGAGTGGAGGAAGCCTTACAAGATTGTATTTCATGGATTAATCTAAGCAATAAAGAACTTAAAATTCACAGCTAAATACAGCAAAGAGAAAGTTGAATTCTTAGACATCTGGATCTCTGGAATCAACGAGGTACTATAGGTCAGTTTCTATAGAAAACCTACAGCAAAGAACATCATTGCAACATGATAGTTACCATCCTAATTGTAAAAAAAAAAACCCATTCCCTTTGGGGAATTTTTAAGAATCAGGCAAAATTGCTCTAACATACAGGAGTATGGCATGCATGGTGAACAATTCAAAAAGAGACTCTTAGAGAGAGGATACCTGAGACTTTCAAAAGATTAAAATACTACAACTGTGATGCTCCTATACTGGGTAGGGACTGGATGAAAGAAGATAAGTTGGTTTGTGTCATCAATCACACTATTCTCAATTTTAAGATCAAAACGATATTTGACAAACATTTGAAGCTTTTTTTTTAGTTTAGAAAGCTTTATTAAATACAAATATACAACGTAAACCATTATTACAGAAGTAAGTGATACTAAAGGAAATAGAGCAGCATATAAAATAAGAACAATATAAACTCAAACCCCAAAGGGGTACATGAACTGTACCAAGAAACAGATCTTTTAAGGGTATTTTGTCATAAGGGAAAGGGGGGGAAAGGAAAAGGAAAAAAAAAGGAAAGGAAAGGGGAGGCAACCTAGAGAACAAAATCAATACTAATAATTACCATACAACAATAAGAGAGAAAGGGAAAAAATAAACCATTCAGGGAGCATGTCTGGAGAGGAAATCAGTGAAAGGTAACCAAAACAAGTAAGGGTACAGTGGTGGCAAAAGCACGGTCAAGTCTGTGGTGATGACATAACAACATTGGAAGCTTTTAAACATAATGAAGAGGAGGAAAAGCTTCCATGCTGGCATACAGGAGGCCAGCCCATTTAAGAGACAAACTGGGTCATACCAGATTGAAGCAAGAGAACAGTTCTTTGCAAAGATCCATCATGGGTCTATCTCCTATTAAAGACGATCACAAGTGTAGCACTTGCCATGCATGTGTATCAGCCCTTACTACGGAGCAATGGGAATACAGAGGTCGCAGAGGTATTTTAAAGGACACAAACCACTGCAAAAGCAAAAATATAGTGTATCTTATTATATGGCAATGTTTCCTAGGCTATATTTGTGAAACTGTTAGAGAGTTTAGAACTTGTTTCAGTGAGCACAATTCAGCTATTAGGAACAAGAAGCTTCGGGCTCCTGTGATCCAGAATTTCCAAGACAAACAACACACAGAATATTATCTTGAGTGGCTAATCTTGGAAAATGTAAGACCTAAACAACGGCGCCCCACCTGTGAAATACACAAGGAAAGGGAAACCTATTGAATTTTTTTGCTGAATGTGGTAAAATATGGCCTTAATGAAGAAATACATTGGGACATTTCTTGATTGCTCCATAGGAACTTAGGACAGTAGGAGTGCACTTAACCTCAGGCAGTCTTCCTGACTGTTCCATTGAAATTTCAGATACTTGAATCGCAATTCACTCCAGGCAGTTTTTTTGCATGAAGGTAAGTAGCTCATACTACGTATTTTCCAACATGGCATCCCTAATAGGTTGAGAGTGTCTTCTATTTACAATTGTATTTGTTCTTAATTTCATTGCTCGTTGTTGTTGGTGTCTTTTTAGTCCTTTATAGCTCCTTTGTGGCCTGTGTCACTCTAAACATTGATATGCGATATCGGGTCCAATAGGGACAGAGTCATCCCCTCTTATTCCATCTAGAGGGCCGGGTAATAATATACACATGCATGTCACGAGCACTTTAGTGCTTTGTACATGAATATCATTAGCCACGGATTCAGGCTCTCTCCTTTTGATCTACCCTATTTTACATTGAGGCTCTTCTTCTCCAAGGGGAAATCCTAGCATCCATAGAGGCAATTGTACCAGCTAAAACATCCAGACCGGATAGAATCCCGGGAGATCTCTTCCACTCTGACAAGGACAACTGGGCCTCTTATATAATGACACTTTCCAATGATATTGCCAGGGGGACTCCATTCCCGAACCATGGAAGGGAGCTGAAGTGATCCCTATTTACAAAAAGGGCGACAGGGGCAATCAGGCCAATTACCGGCCTATTAGTTTGATCAATTGCTTCCAAAAAGTATTCTACCACTCCCTTTTAGTGAAGATCCAAGACCTGATGGCTGAGAACCATATTCTGTTCCCATTTCAAGCATGGTTTCGCCAGAAAACTGGAACAGTTGATCAGGTTTTCCGCTTTCTCCTTCTTTATTGGAAGGAGGTATTACTGGGCAAAGGGAACATTTACGTTACTTTTATAGATCTGAAGTTGGAGTTTGACCTCATACCCACGAACAAGCTTTGGCAGGTGTTGATGGGTATGCCCTTGGAAATTCTGACTCTACTTATAAATCGCCATGCAGAGAACTACACCAGGGTGAGATGGGGCGGCCAGGGCCAAGTCACCGATCCTATTAAAATCATGCATGGGGTTCGCCAGGGCTGTGTCCTGGCACCAACATTGTTCTCGCTATATATCTACCAAGTGGTTGAATTTTTATCAGCAACTCCAGCAGATGCTCCTTCTTTAGGGAATCAGAAAATCGCAACTCCTCTTTTTGCAGACGATACCCTTCTCGTGCCCAAAACACCTACGGGGCTGCAACGTTTATTAAATCGATTCAAGATCTTTTGTGACGAGAGGGGCCTTGAAATAAACACCTCAAAGACAAAATTGATGATGCTGAAACCCCACAAATCGTTTAGAGGATGCCTAACCTTAAATAACATCCTTTTAGAGACAACAAGTTGTTTCGACTATTTGGGCATTAAAGTGTCCAAAGGTATGGCATGGAATCAACACCTCAAGAAGGCCTACCTTAAATTCTCACTGGTAACTGGGGCTCCAAGGAAGGAACATTGACGTTCTTGCACCAATCCAGTTGCCCCTCCTGTCGAGCTAAACAATAAAACGGCTGTAAGTAGTGCCCTTTTTGGGGCAGAGCTCTGGGGCATTGAAAATCTGAATGACCTCACAGTGATTGGTATTGCGTTTCTTAGGAATCTAGTGTCACTTCCAGGGAACACACCACTTCGCCCCCTAAAGTTTGATTTGGGTATAAAACCAGTCAAGGACCTTGTGAAGCTTTGCCCGCTTCTATTCTGGCAGAGGCCTGTTTCTACCCCAGAATTGTCCTTGTATGCAGTTGCCTTTGATGAGGTTTGCTCTCTGGATACATTGCGGTACAAAAGGGGGTGGTGATGGATGGAGCATCCGAACCAATCAAACACTCACACCCAGTCAAAAGATCTGGGTTTAATCCATCACCGTTCTTTAGCCCACTCTGCCACCCCAGTTCAGACATATGCAAATCAGTCTGACCCTGTGCCTCATGGGAACAGTCCAGCCCGAACTGCCAAGCCATGCCTTCCCTGGACCGGAAACAAGCTCCCGAGGACCGGTTTCTGGCATTACAGCCGTCTTCAGCCCGGCTTGTTGAATCCAGTGGCACGACCCCCTTTTGTACCGCTCTGGATTGAGAAAAATGGGATGGATTAAACACATTAGAAACCTCATCACTAGCATTGAGTTAATGGGGTACACAGTTAATTGTCCACCACCCTTCACCAAGAAACAAATCAAAGTTCTGTATTGGGAGTGGGCAGAGCAGAATGAATTTAGGGTAAACAAGCGGGGCAGACTATCTGTGGAATTTATGGATTTTAAACTTAGCTGTTCCCTGGAAGGTTATCTTGATATGGTAAAGGCGCGGGCGAATCGAAAAAT
Source organism: Lissotriton helveticus (assembly GCF_964261635.1). NCBI lineage: Eukaryota > Metazoa > Chordata > Amphibia > Caudata > Salamandridae > Lissotriton > Lissotriton helveticus. Next base: position 33,891,306 of record NC_136073.1, read on the forward strand.
ATATATACAATTTAGGCATGGCTGTTTGCCCGTAAATTCATTCACAAACTTGCTGCTATGGAATGTTGCCACAATAAAAGGCTGCCCTTGCTGTTCTGCATTGACTGAATCCATAGGCCATGTCTTCTTTGCTTGCTCTGCATACACAAAACCTAGGGTTAAATGGTTAATTCCCATTTGTAAGCAATTTGGAACTCGCGACTCTGGTTTTGCCTTGTGCATAATAAAAACAGATGCCAGACCCTTATTTGTGTGTGCAATCGCAAAGTTCCTGGGTCACATGTGAGGAATTGGAAGGAAGGCCCAGAGCCCAATTTTGACCTAATCCCAATATGTCCAGAATATGCGGGTGAGGCAATTCAGCCTGATTATGATAAAACGTTGCCACTGTGTGAATTGTTTAGATTCTGATTTTATAGTTTTTTATGGCAACAGCAGCACAATCAAATTGGTCTACTTTCTAATAAAATTCTTGTAACACAACTTTAAACAGTTCACTGCACCCTTATATTAGGTACTCTGAATTGATTAGTTGGCAGTTTTAATAACAACTATTGCACTATTTTAGGACAGAAACAAAGGGTTATGCTTTTAATGATGAACTGCTGTGTTTTTATGTCTTGTGATGAGTGTTTGAAAATTTTAGAGGACTGTATACATTAATCTGCACTTTTATGGTCTGTAGACCGAATACAATTTATTCAATTGCATATATACATATAAATACATACATTTGGGTCCTACTCTGTTTACATCTGTTCCGCTTTGTGTAATATGAATTGGTAGCCATACACTATAAGATGGCGTCCTTGATACCCCTATAGAAAGAGGTAATGTATCGCGGCAATCATGACTAGTTCAGTAACTTTACAAAGATGAGGAAGGGGAGGAGTTAGTTTTTCACATGCCAAGAACTTATAGTGGAAGCTAGATATGAATACATCTCACTTCCTGCAATAGTTAGCCCCATACAGAGTGGCCTGGTGAGGAGCACTTCTTCTCAATGTAGATCACTTTGTTGGCAAATTACATAAGTATCCGGTAAGTTTAGTTTAATGTAGGTATTTCATTTGGTAGCCCCGTACAGACTGGCCTGGTGAAGAGCACCTTATTCTTTCTTCTTTTTTAGGTAGATAACACTGTTGGCAGATCACATAAGAATCAAGCTCATTTTGGCCAATGTAGGCATTTTGCTTGCCCCGTACTGCACTTCTTTTAAGAGCAGCAGGTAAACATCAATATGGGGCGCATGATATCACTTGCTATTCCCGGCGCCTGAAGTAGCGGGATATATGGTATTGCACGACCCACGGTGCCCTCTTACATCTCCTGCGACACATGCCCATTTTCAGATACTCAAAACATGCCACCATTAGGACTGGAGAGTGAACTTTGCATCGTTCGCGGAGTTTGCAGAGTTTTCTGCACTCCGCGGAGCTCGCGTAGTGCAGAAAACTCCCCTTCGCAATGTGCAGTGGAGTTTTTTCCCTACTCGCGATTGCGAACTGTAAATTGGCGATCACGAATGTAGAGTGCGCGAGCCGCTGCTGGGGTAGAATTTCTACCTGAGCAGCAGAGATACCAGCACAAACTGCAGTTCGCACTGCACTCCGCAACTCGTGAACTTTGCAGAGTTTTTTTGTTCCGCATAGCAAAGCTCTGCAAACTACGCCACAATCATGCCAGCGATCTAAACATAATCATTCTTACAGTAGACGCCCCATCCTGGTCAGGAGGTCAATGTCAGAGTCTGCGACAGGGATACTAAGTCCTAGGTGCCAATAGTTACATACATGAAGTTTTTCATTTTTTGAAACTTGGATGCATTATGCTGCTTTGCAATGTATCAGCCTTCAGGGCCTATGAATATTTTATTAAGAAATCACACACGCATATATAGGTTGCATGACAGCTCATATACCCTTTCTGTCCATTCTACAGGCCTCTGTGATTCAATAGCATTCCTTAGCAAACACCCTGCAGTTAGAGCATTTGGAGATCTGGGCATTAGTTTCTTGAAGGTATACACATAGAAGCAAGACCTAGGCACCTTACATTATGCAATTCTATACTCTATATATGTATATTTAGTGCCTATGACTACAGATACTCAGTCTCCTTTGTATGTAATTTTTTTGCATCTTCCCAGTTTTAAATCTTGGATATGAGTGCCACCAACTGGACACTTATGTATAGAAACATCGGGGTAGAATTCCTGACCGTGTGGTGGACACATTTAAACCCGAAGGGCCCGATTCACAGAACTAAATTAAGACAAAATCCTAAACTTACTACTTTTGGTATTCACAGAAGTTAGGATTTTGTCTTAAGTTTGTCTTAAGACAAACTTAAGACAGACTTAAGTTAGGATTTTGTCTTAAGTCTGTCTTAAGACAAACTTAAGACAAAATCCTAACTTCTGTGAATACCAAAAGTAGTAAGTTTAGGATTTTGTCTTAAGTTACTTCTGTGAATCGGCCCCTATAAGGCCGGCAATAGTGAGCTGTGGGGACCCATTTGGTCAGTAGCTAGTACTTCCGGGTTATAACCTAGGATGATATTGGGCTCCTTATGTTACCACGTATCACGGCCGTACTGTGCTAGAAATAATGTTTAGTTGCAACATTGGCATTCAAGGTGGCACATGTAAGGAAGGAATTTTTTTAACACGTATCACACTGTGGTGGTTTATGATCTATCATCTCTAATATATGATAGTGTGTTTGTGTCTATGCTCTGACAATGGTCAGGTGTGGTTCACTACAGGGGGTAGACTTTTTGTAATAATAGACGCAAGTTGTCTTATATTTGTATTTTTGTCAATTTGTTTTGTCTGTACATGATTATAACTTAATGTGTCATTATGTTGAAATATTGTCTGTGGTGTATGTGTATACGCGGTTTCATAATATGTTTTTATTAAGTAATTTTGTATTATCAAACGGAAAAAGAAATTACCTTTGGAAAAACATATAAATACGCTTTTACTATCAAATAAAAAGACAAACAACAGTATGTTCAGGTTTATGATTTATTGATTTCAGTATTGGCCAGCCCATGGAGACAGAGCAGGCCTACGTAGCAGAAATACAGATCGCGTGGGAGTTTTTCTAGTTTTCATTATTTCCCCTTTCTCCTAACCCTAAAAGTATTCCTAGGGGGTGACTTTTCCTTGATAGTAATGTATCCTTGTTTCACACTGAAGAAATGATTCTGCCATGGTCCCCTTTGCAAGTGCTCTTTTACTTTGCAGTACCACAGTGCATTCTATCCGAAATAATCCCTGCGTTGCGTATTACACAGTACGTGCTATGTTTTACTATGGCTAGGCTCTTTTATAATTATAAAATTAAATGTATGCACCAACATTTTTTTTTATGGCCAACAGAAAACTGGAAATTTTGCAAACATGAATGGCAATATAATGAACTTTGCAAACCTGTGCCAAAAAAACCTTTGCATACCCCTGCTCTAAATCTGACTTCCATGCTGTTATACTTGTTGAAAAAGTCAGACATTTTAATTGGAAACCAGAAAACAGATTCACTTGCAAATATCACATCACATATTTATTTTACTTATACCTGCCTCACTCAGACATACTTTCTAGAACAAGTGGCATCTGAATTCCCCAACCCTTAAGGCAGTGCTTCCCAAACCTTTTAGAACTATAATCCAACTTTTAGAATGCCAAACGTTTGCATCCCACCTAGCTTTTAAAGCTAATTGTAAACATGCTTTCAAAAAGCTTTGAATTACCAAAGTAACATACTCTTTACAATTTTTCATGTTCCTCTCTAATAGAAATTATGTTTAAAAGTGAAAACCTTGACCAAGTCTTTCAATATGTCTTTGAATATGTGAACTGTGGCCAAGGTAGTTATCTGCCCATAAAAGTGGCAGATGGTGAACTGCACTGGAACTGAAACACTTTTCAGTGTTGGGTGCTTACCTGTGGCATCTTTTCACCAAAATTACAAGGCTTCTGATAAAGTTTGGTTTTGATACCAGTGAATTTAGCAATTTTGGCAATCCTTTTGCAGCAGAGTATGGGCTAAATCCTTTTTTGGTGTTAAAATTAGGCCCCATTTTGCAGTTTAATACAGCACAAACACAGCCAAAAGGCTTTGGGGCTCTTTACAACAACTCTGATTATATTACATAAAGTCAGATTCATTTTATTTTAAGCACATTAGATTAAGTGATTTGCCCAGAGCCAACATCAGGACTTGAACATCGGCAGCTCTGGCCGCTTGACCACATTCATATTTTTCAGTTCATGAGTGAAAGTCATACATAAGTGGGATGATTGTGTATGATCATGCATAGTGAGCACATTCTCTGTTGAAATAGCTTTTTTAGTGGAAAAAACATCAGCAAAAAAATACTGAAAGCTTCTCATTGGGGCCTTGCTTGGGAATATTTGCAAAGGTTTAAAATTGGACTTAGGAACCTAGGGCCTGATGTACGACCATTGATGTTTGTGACTCGCAGATTGCATTAAATTGCTAGTCACAGTTTGTGAGAAGCAAACATCAATGTACAAGAGCGTCAGAGACACTGTTTGCGATTCTTAGTGGGGTTGCAAATTGAATGCCTCGTGCATATTAATGAGGCTGTTCCAATTTGTGACCCTATTAGTAATTGCTGGCACTCCCAGGGATGGTGGCCTGCTGGGGTCAGCAGACCTCCATGTCTGGGACTGCTTTTAAATAAAGCAGTTTTTTTTTTTTAAATGCAGCCCGTTTTCCTGGGGCCACTGCTTACTTCCCCAACCACGGCATCTGAATTCAATGAAGCCTCACTGTGGTACTCGGCGCAAGTTCTACATCCCTTCCATTAAGGGGAGTTTTTTCCAGACTTTGAAAAGTACTGCTTCATTTTTGATAACTTCAAGAACTCTCAGTGCATATGCACCCAGTTCAAGGTATATGTTGCAGAACCTGTCCCAGAGAATCACAGACTTCAGGTACACCAGTATTGGCATGGAAAGCTATGACAGTGGCCTGAGTTAGCAAATTGTGTACTGGCTGTTTTTGGCAAAGTCCGTCCGAAGTGCCAATGTTAAGACGGCCTTTTCACAGATAAAAGTTTACATGGGAAGAAAAGAGCGAGAGAACATGACCAAAGACTCACTGAAGAAGTACTGAATGGTGTACTACAATAAGTTTGATTTGTAAAAATGTATTTGGGCCTCATATACACTGTACGTACCCTCGCTACATACCATACACTTTTAGTGCAGAAATTAAGTAATAATAAAAGCAAAATGTTTCATAAACACTGGAAAAACACTGTTGCTGTTGTTTTTAATGGAGCAAAAATGTGTAACCACTGATAACCACTGTTTTTTAAGGTATTGAAAACACTGGAAAAAACACCACCAGTATTTACCAAAAAGGGAAACTGAAAAGAGGAAAGCCTAGTTATAAGCACTGTGGCCCCCCATTACACTGAAGCCTGCAACATGCCTATCTGCCTAAACCCCACGAAGCTGTGGTTAGGAGCGGGTCACATCTCGTTGTGGCGGGCAACAGCTCGGCAACCATGCTACTCGGCCGAGCGTAACGAGGGCTAGGGAAAGCCATCCCTTATCACTCTTTCCCTCTGACTCCGCCTGCAGACGTGAACTTGTGGTGGAGACACACCAGGCAGGCCTGCAGATGGTGTGGCCCTCGTGCCCCGACCCTAGAGGTACAGTGAATAGAGGCCCCTAACCAGCATAAATGAGTTGGCCACACCCTTGTGGTGATGAATCGGGGCAATAACACACAGACGAAGTGCTTAATACCCACAATACCCTCACAACACGTAGTATTGGGAACTGTCGCCATAATCACCTTCAACAACGAACAGTGAACACTGTATAAAGCCATACCAGGCCCAGCCCAAGGAGGGTTAATGCGCATTAAATACACCTTGATGGCCTGGACTGCATTTCATCCACTTTCTGAGCTCTTTGCCTCTGAGCTTTACCCACCCGCTGCGGTACCTCCCCGAGGCACAATACTGAACTGGTACCCAGACCCTGCTAGACAGAGGAGGTGAGTCCTGGGTGGCTTCTCCCTACTGCACTGCTACCTGTACCCAAGTGGGGTGCCCAGACACAGTTGTAACCCTTGAATCGTAACCCCCACTGACAGCCACATTGATACTACGCAAAAGTCCGTTAAGTGGTTCAATTCAATTCAATTCTTTCTTTATTCGTCCTTCCGAAGAAAGTCATAAAAGATACACCATATTAAAAACATCCAATAAAATCATACACGTCTCAACAATACAAAACTCATTTTCCATTTAAAAAGAGAACAACAGCAAGCAGATACTGGATTTTTTTCTCTGAACTAAAGTGCCAATGCAAAGCGACTAGGTACATAAATAGCACCAGATATTATTGAATAGTGCAAAAGACAACAGCAGCCATAGATAGCAGCAAATAAATAACCAATAGTACATGAATAATAAAATCAATCCTATGAAAAGATTAGCAGCAGGGGTAGACATTTTAGCAGCAATACAGATACAATCCATGCAGGAAAATGGTAACGTGATTGGAATTAAAACAGCATGCTTCTTCTCTTTGCTAAAATACACTTCAAAAAGCTCCCCACAGCAAAGCAAACATCACGGTTATTGGTTTACCTGCAGAAAATACAAAGCCCCTTTGCACTTGAAGTGGTTAAAATACTCTGCCCGCTAAGCTGAGTTCTGCTGGCAAGTTGAGATTTCCAGCACACCCATTCGCTTTGCATTTAATGTCAAACCCAATGCAGAGTATGTCCTCACAAACAAAATGGCACGCAAATTGTAATTGTATTGTATTGTACTTGCATTTATATAGCGCTTACTACCCCTGACGAGGCGTCGAATCGCTTTTTCGGCGAGTAGCACGCTACTCCTGGACCCATGGAGGTTTAGTATTGAATTAGTATAGTGAAACATGCACGTAAATTTTAAGTGGTGGATATGTTATTCAGTTATTTGGATTCAGAAGAATAGAAGAAGCATACAAGAGGAAAAAAGGTTTGTATTTATATGGCACTTCTTACCCCTGATGGGGTGCTGAAGCGCTTTTTTGGGGGAGTAGCATGCTCTTCCGGAAACCCATAAAGGATTAGTGGTGAATTAGTATGGTGAAATATGAAAGTAATTTGAGTGGTGGATATTAGTCAGTTATTTGGAGTGAGAAGGGTAGCAGAAGGACAGGAGGGAAAGAAAGGTTTGCATTCATATAGCGACTGTTACCCCTGATGGGGTGTTGAAGCGCTTTTATGGCAAGTAGCAGGCTACTCCGGAACCCATAAAGGATTAGTGTTGAAAATTAATATAGTATATTAGATTAATGTTACCAAATCAAACTAAGGCTGCCTACAACCTTCATGGAAGACAGGATCGTTACACAGTAGTGTGGGATGTCACTAAGGAGAAGATGTGTCAGGCTGCAGGGCCCATGACTGGAATAGAGTAACCTGATGGTCTGAAAGAAATCTCTACTCTGCAAGGCCAAGCATATGAAAGTAAGCTATCACCAGGACCAATTTTTTTCACAGTTTTGGTGCTTTGTGTTAGAACGTGTGCAAGCTAAATACCTTGCTAAGCGCAACTGATTTTTGAAACCCAACCTCCACTTTTGATACCTGAAAAAAATCATAAATCAATAAGTTGCACTTAGATATTGCTGGGATGATTTTGAATAGACAAAACCATGCCATTTGGGGGAAAGTAATCTACTCTGAATCAAGGTTATTGAAGGTGGTGTGCCCTTCTTACATAAAGTTGATGATTTGGGTTAATTATTATTATTATTATTAAGCGTTCTTATATAGCGCTCGATTACCCGTAGGCATCTCGGCGCTTGCCTTGGGAACCCGTCCTGGTTTTTCCCTGTGAGATACCCGTACTGGGCATCCCCAAGGTGAAAGCCAGACATCCCGCCGCTGGGGGGGCCGTAGTAGAGATTAAGCAAGCTAATGCCCAGAGCTGCAGAGTGTGAACCTGTGACTCGAGTAGGCACCAAAACGAGAATTATCGAGTCCGTGGATATTTGGGCTCAAGACCCTGCCGCGTCGGGAATTGAACCCTGGTCCCGGGTCTGACCTCTGCTTCAGGGTCTGCCGCCTCTAACCAGTGAGCCACACTTCTCCACCTGGGTATTTCCATCGATAATAGTCTAACTCTCAAAAACTCGGCTAAAGGAGCCCTCTTCACTCTTCATCATTCAAAGAAAGAAAATTAAGTCCTTTATCCCTACTGATGACTTTAAATTAGCTGTCCAATCTCGTGTCCTTTCGCCCTCTTGCCCCGACCCTAGAGGTACAGTGAATAGAGGCCCCTAACCAGCATAAATGAGTTGGCCAAACCCTTGTGGTGATGAATGGGGGCGATAACACACAGACGAAGTGCTTAGTACCCACAATACCCTCACAACACGTAGCACCGGGATCTGAGCAAATCTGTCGCCGTAATCACCTTCATCAACGAACATAGAACACTGTATAAAGCCATACCAGGCCCGGCCCACAAGTGAGTCTGCATATTCCCACAAATTGCTAATGTCCAAGGACACAAAGAATTAAACAAACATGCAAGAGTCTGTTCTTATAACGTACCTCTATTCTGTTAGCCAACAAGGGTACTCAGTCACTTCCATGCAGGAAGTGCCTGCATGTGTTGAATTAATAGGCAAAATGAAATGTTCCCATGCTGGTGGCTCTGGATCCATTTTGGCTGCAATATTTAATGCCAACCAGTTCTTTCTTCAATGGGTCACAAGTAGAGGCCTGATATGAGAATCTTGGCCTGCCGCCATTATAAAACCAATTCATGAGAAAGGTAATAGTTCCAAACCTGCCAAATATTCATTCTAAATCCTTTTATTATGACTGGGAAATTGGAGTTTGAATCAGGTATCATCCAAAGAGAGCAGGGGGGTTTTAGGGAAAATTATTCCACATTGGAACGCTGTTCAGCCCTTTGGACTGCGGCAAGGCGGTTGATAAACTCTATTCGCAAACTATGTTGCGGCTTTTAAACTATGGAGGTGCGTTCGATCTGGTAGACTGGTTACACTGTGCATTAAATTAAAAGATCACAAACTGCCTCCTGACCTCTTGCTTTTGATCCAAAAACTCAATTTGTAAAATTAGGTGCAGGTAGACTTAAATGGAAATGGCATACTGACCAAAAGAATTAATATTAAGAATGACCTTCATCAGGCATGTGTTTTAGATCCTCTTGTTTTTAGTGTATTCCTTTTATGTCTCCCAATTAACCTTGCTGTGACCAAATCTTTCTCCCCTAAAATCATAGGATATCACGTTTCTTTACTTATGTATGTTTTGTCCTCATGGACTATACTGCTATCGGTCTGCAGCATATATTCAATGCCGTCCATGCATATTGTGAGATCAATTAACTGACAATTAATATAGATAAAACAAAAAATGTAGTCTTCTCACTAAGACCTAGGAAGTTTGTATGGTTTCTTAAAAACTCCTTTGAGGCATATAAGTATCTTGTGGTGGGCTCCCCGGGGCCTTTGAAGCCTTGAGTAGGGGGCAAAACAGCCCCCTCCCCTTTATGAAATCAGCCCAAGGGGTAGGCTCCTAAGGGTATAAGCTATTTAAGCGCAGCCTAGCCACATTTCTTTTTCTTCGATTCCATGATAGTCCTGCAGGATCCCTGAATTTTTTGCCCTTTTCTTTTTCTTTTTTTGTCCTTGGGGGTCTTTCAATGGGGCCTAAGGGGTCAGGGTACCTCTACCTGCCCCATCATTTTATTCTTATTTTTTAACTTCAGGACACGGGATTAAGGGCCAGATGTACAACCCTTTCATTTAGCGCCTCTCAATTTTTGACTCATTGCATGTCACAAATTTTGAGGCGCTAAATGAAACGTACAACAGTGTAATTACACTGTTTTGCGATTCCCAATTGGGTCGCAAATTGCGAGGCTCATTAATATTAATGAGCTTCACGCAATTTGCGAGCCCATTGGGAATGCCAGCCCTCCCATGGTGGCCTGCTGGGCTCAACAGACCACCATGTCTGGAACTGCTTTTTAATAAAGCAGTTTTTTTTTCAAATATAGCCTGTTTTCCTTAAAGAAAAACGGGATGCATTTAAAAAAGAAAAATGAAACTTTTCAGTTTCATTTTTTTAAGGGCAGGCAGGGGTCTCTGGGACCAATGGAGCTCTTAAAAAATATTTTCAGACATACTCGCAAAGGGGAAGGTGACCTCTTCCCCTTTGCGAGTGGTTTTCCACCTACTTGGAGTAGGTGGTAAACTGCGAGTGTTTTGCGGCTGCAAATGCGGTCGCAAAACACTAGTACATAGCATGTTGACTCGCTATTAAGAAGGGATGCCCCTTCCTAATAGCGAGAGTCGCAAAAGCTATTTTGCGAGTCAGTGACTCGCAAAGTAGCATTTGTACATGCTATTACCCTTTTTTTGCGGCCGCAAACGGGAGCTTCTCCCGTTTGCAGACACAAAAAAGGGTTTACATCTGACCTTAAGTCCCTGAGTCCTGTAACGGCTGCCAGCAACAAATTTGTCATGTTTCTGGCAGCTAATCGGAGCGCTTGCTCTCGCAGGAGTGTGACTCTTGTGGGAACGAGATGGCCCAAGGAAATTAAGCTCCCTGGGCAGTTAGAATGCGTTATTTGTAAATTGCCACTCACACAAGAGTCTTTCAAGGCTTTTGTGGAATCAATTGCCACAATATACAATTATATTTTACCCTAACTTTTTCAAAAACTAACGATTTACACCAAATCATGAAAAGTCCAGTCTGTGGACCAAGATCTGTCTTCCTGCCAAATTTTGTTGAATTCCTTTCAGCAGTTTTTGCTGTAGTTGTCTCTAAAAAAGTCAAGGTAAAATGCATGGGAATTTTGTATTTTGGAACACCCCTTTGTTATCTGCCCCCACTTGATGGACCACCCCCAAACTTTAACTCTCCACTGTGCCATGCAGCGTGCTCAGGCAAATGATTTGAGGTGTCATAAATGTTGTTATTAATGCATGGATTCCATGCTGTAATATGCAAGGGCGTATGTAGGTAGTGCATGGAAAAGGGTTGAGTTATAGTTAATATGGTATGGCAAGTTATCTGAATTTTAAGGTGGTGCATAAATATAAATGGGAGTTATAAGTATGACTTGTAATACTTTGTAAGTGGTGCTTAAATGAGAATTTAAAGATGTAACTATAACAGTAGAATTTCTAATGTTTTTGTAGTTTAAGTTGGGTTTGTATACTAAACATTAAGAAACAACATCATTTACCTTTGTTTTCGTCTTAATATAATTTGTTTTTCTAATCTTAGTAACTCATTTGTAATAGGTATGGGAAAAATATCAAACTTAGGGCTCATTATGATTTTCCGCCCGACACCATCTTGGATTCGGCCATAGCACAAGCTCCTATGGGGAAATGGGGTGTGTGTCCTAAACCCTGCAACCTGTCTCAGGCACCCCATGGTGGATTTTACTTGGCCACCAACCGTAGGCCGGTGGGGAAAGGCAGTTGGAAACCAACATTGTAATCCCGACGCCGGAAACGCTGTCCATAGGGGGTTATGGTGCGGTTCCGACCAACAGGAATACTCCACGAGTCAGTCGGAACCGAGTCAGAATGACCAGCTGCTTTACGTTACGATTGCGAACATCGTAATCAAGCGGTTGGACAGTAACCCTTATTGAGTCAGTCAGAAGTGCACAGTCATGGGGCCTGATTCCTATCTCGTTCGGAAAGCATACCAAATGACTCGGGTCCTGAATGCTTTCCATATGACTCAGATTGGGGGAGTCTGACCGAACGAGTATGATGCATTTGAAAGCATCCGGATACGATTCGGTCGGACTCCCATTGACTTCAATGGGAGCCTGTGTACTAACCAGGTACACAGGCTCGCATTGACAAAAGGGGTGATTGGGGATAATCGTGCACCCTGTGGGGGGCACCCCTTGGTGCCTGCCACACTGTGCATGGTTGGGAAGAGGGGACCCATGGGTACCTCCACAGGCCCGATTCAGAGGGCCCCAGGTGAAAGGGACACTGCTACGGGCCCCCAAAGACCCAGCAGCTATTTCGTACCGGTCAAACCGAAAAGGAAAGGCTGACAGAATCGCTCATCGTACTCACACGTTCGGAAACCAAGTCCATAGAGCTGCACAAATTGGATCAGAAAGGCTTGTCTTGTCCGAATGCCTTCAGGAACCAATTCAGTCAGCGATTACGGTTTCCAGGCATCGTGCTTGATCGTTCTGAACTGTGAACAATTCGGTCAGAAACAAGGGCTCCGGATTGGTTTAGGCAATTCGGAATCTGATTTGGAGCCCTTCCAACCGAGATCAGAATCGGGCCCATGGTCGAAAAGAATCCAACTGTTGGGGGGAGGCTTTCCTCCCTACATCCTAATGAGCCACTTAATACTTACCTACATTGAATGGCATAACCCAGAGCACAGGGAACTCAAACTGAAAACAAAAAGGCTGCCTTTAGCTTTTGGTAAAGGCAGTCAGTAGTCAATCAGCTAATGGTCTACCATTGCTATTTACCACAGGAGAACCACGGTACTACACAGCAACACATATAGTTAAATTAAAAACACTTAAAACTTATACAATACTTACCTGCAGTACTCCAAAGAATCATCTACTCATCATAATAAAGAATCCTTCCAAATTTTTTGAAACTCGAAAAACTATTTTTTGCACCTCTTTGATGAAAAGCCGCAAAACGTTCAGGACTTCAAGAAGGAAATGGGGACAGCAGGTCTGAAAAGTTTCATGGACATTTGAAACGGGTGTAAAGTTATTAAGGGACAGAAATCCTAAATATAAGTTTTTCCGGTCACCTGAACTGTACCTACCGAGTGGCTGATGCTACTCTGTAACATATATTTATAGTACCTCTATCAGAATTCGGTGTGTGCACTTTTGGATTTCTACAAATGTAAAATAACCTTTACCATATTGAAAATGTGTGACACTCAGTGTTATATATCCATGCAAGATGAAGTCCTGTTGCATCCCTGTCTGCTACTTGCACTTAGGTACAGATTTCACCACAAATGCATTGTGCTAATACCCTTTAAAGCTTATGCTTCATCTTTTTGTGCTTGGTATACTGGAACTGGGGTCAAGCAGTTCAGATGGGTTTCCCTACTAATCACTCTTTGATTGCATCTTTGCCTTTGATCCTGTACAATACTCCACTCCCTTGGAATCTGGTTGTGCTATACAAATATCACATACATATATACATACATGCATACATACATACATTTTCTCTCCTAGTGTACAAGATAACCAGAACTGCTTCTCTCCTATTTCACCTTCAGGTGCTGCCCTGTAAGATGTATGGGCAGAGTGCACTAGAGGTCATATTTTCAAGAGGACATCTGAGTGACCATGCAAACATATTCTCTATCTGATATTATAACATTGGAAAGTTGGGAGCTCTATTGAAAACAATGGAGTGCTCCGGGATTTTAATGTCCAGTAGAAGCCCGGAGCTCCAGTGTTCCAATGTTTGTTCACAGCTGTTGCTATGAACAAATGTTTCATGGAGCCCAAGGTGACTGTAATCCCTTTTTTTGACTTGACTTGGGTGTCTGTGAGGCCCTTGTTTTATTTGTTAGAACATTCTTCCCTCTAGTGGTGGAAATTTCTAATAGCCTTATAGCCCTCTGTAGCTGGACAATAGCGCTGCATTAAAGTTCTGATTGCTTATTAGAGGCTTTCGCCTTTGGCTTGTGCCTTTAACTGTGGAGCAGGCCTCTAATGGCCGGTATAAACTGCTATAGTGGGCTATAAGGTATTATCAGACCCCCACCGCCCTAGTGCTGTGTTCATTATTCTTCGAGTTCCTATATGTGGTGTTAATTCTACCCCTAACATCGCTTTTGTGTTGATGGTGACTTTTCTCTTTTGAAGATCAATTGCTTGCTAATTTATTTCTCGTTCTCAGACTTCTGTGTAGAACGATAGATCAAGAGTAGGGAAAAACCAGATGTGTGTGGCGTACCTTTAAATATAAACTCCGCCTCCTTGCAGTTGTAGTGCAGCCATTCCAGGAAGCAGCGCTCCTTCAGCGACAGGTTGTGGTGGCTTTCTGTGAAGTCCCACAGCAGGATGTCTTGGAGCTCCTGGACCTCTTCTGTTACCAGTGCCATGTGGCCCCGACTCGGAACTGTGGCCATCAGGAACAGATGTTTGACCTGGTAGCCCGACACCTCTCTGTCCACTGCCCAGGTCTGACGCAGGGCCGATCTTCTGTCACTCGATGCCGGTGGGACTTCATGGCCAGCATCAGCAGTGGTTTCCCGCCAGGGGAGTGGCAGTACTCAGGCTTGTTGACCAGCAGGGTACAGTTGTAGCTCTGAAGGTGTGGGAACTCCGCCTTGTACTGGGTTAGGTTGAGGTGGTAGGTGGAAAAATCATCTTTCAGCGTAAAGGAGCGTCGTTGAAGTTTGAAACGGATGCCTTTAGGACGGGCTGCATGCAGATTGCTTAGCATGAGGACCCAGAGGGCAGACACTGCGATAACAAAGAAACCAGCAAAGGACAATCTCCTGCCGCATATCTTCATCTTCTTCAGAATAGTTTTACCTGTTGACAAGAAAACACAAAAGGTTAATTTCCAAAAGCCCATTACAATGACATTCATTTTTGATATGGTTACAAATCTATGGTGCTGACACTTGAGTTATCCTATGTAAACAATAAATTACTAAGATTAGCTGTTTTCTGGGTTTCTGAATAACTTGAACCAGTCTCAATGTGATTTGTACCACTAGCCTCAAACTAGACAGTTGTTACATGATTGAAAAGCTTCTTGCAAAGCAACCAAATTCAGTCATAAATAAGAGTAGGAGCAAATGTTCCTGGAATTCTTATCCCCCTCAAGAAAAACTTAAGCCTGCCTTTTTGTTTTAAGAAAAAATCTATTTCCTTTCTTCAGACATTCTGCCAAATTATGACATCGCTGTAGTAAAATATTAGAATTTCCATCTGCTGCAGGACTGGAGGGCATTATTTCTAGGATTTATTTTGGAACCAAGGGCGTGTGACATGATTTATTATACAATCACTTATGGTGGGGAGAATAGACGGTCCAATAATAAAATCAGATGATTTTTTAAATGGCCAGTAGAGCTGGGTCAGGGTTAGCAGCATGCATCAAGTAGTAGAACAAGAGTGGGTGACCTCAGTGATTCACAGCAGATAGACCTGAGAAGAAGGAAAATGTAATACAAGCAATAAGGAGGGGATGTAAAGGTTTGAGCAGTAGGTACAGAATGGTGGTCATTGGCTGGAGCGGAGGAGGAAGACTGGTGGGGGAAATACATTTATGTACTAGGCACTACAAGAGCAATCATCCAACCAAAGCTAAAGTGAATCTATGTGATAAATAATCATTTTTAAGAGTTTGCAGAATTGGTGAGTTGGTAAATACTTGTCTTTCGTCCGGATAGTAATATTGGTTGTTATGTACACCACCTTTAAGCTCATTCCTACCGACTGCTGCTCTAAATCTTGTACTGCTGCTGCTCTTGAAAGGTTTCCTGAACTATATTGTCAACATACAAACCACAACATACAAACCACAGCAACAAATATTTTGTTCTGCATTTCTCTGTCACATTTTTCCCTATGTTCACGAAAATAATATCAAAATATAGGCTACTGTCACATATATTGGTAAGCCAAAAATATCAGCCCACTAAGCACCTGAGCTCAGGGTCAGGGGACTGGAAGATGCATGGCATCCTTCAAATATACTTGCCACAGATGGGCGTATTTACAGGAGAAGTGATGGTGCATGGTGCTAGCCTCCTTGGCTTAAAGCTGTGCTACGCCACTTCTGAAACGCAGGACTGCATCATATTTACAACAATATGGTGCAGCTTGCATTTCCCCTGTGCTGGGGTTTTATTAAAGTTTTATGCAACAAAAGAAATAAACAAGTACAATACAGAAAAAATAATATGTACATGCGTAAATGAATAATTGATAAATATGATATGCAATAAACCAAAAATGAAGAAGAGGGAAGGGAGGATAAGGGAATGAAGAAATCAGAGAATCATAAAAACCATAACAAATAGAGTTACAAATTGATTAAATATAACAAAGATGACAACTAAAGAAAAAGTAATCATCAAGAGACAGAAAAATATATTAATCACATCATTGTAGAACATACGAATCAATAGGCGACCAAAAAGATTGAAATGACTGTGAATTATGAGTAACGCCTTTAAGAGACAGTTGAGCTCCTCTTCTTGTAAAGGTAATCCAAGACCACCAAGCATGAACTGAAAGAGAAGAAGCGTCTTTCCAACAAAAAGTAATGGATTTTAAAGCAGCTGTAATTAAAAAATTAAATAACTTTGCCTCCGAATCACTAAGAGGATGAGAGAGGGCAACCGACTTACATATTAACATAGCATCAGAAATATCGTCATGTAAAGGTAAAATTTGCAGAATGACATTCCAAACATCCACCCAAAATTTCATAATGATTGTACAATCAAATAACATATGACGCAGTGATCCAGAAGCCGACTTGCAGTGCCAACAAACATCAGATGGTATTAGTTTTGCATGACTTAAACGAGATGGGGTCCATAAAGCGTTAAATAAAATATAAGCATTAGTCTGATAAAGGGACACCGGAAGCCAACCGGAGATGCTGCTGAGCCATATGGAGGACCATGAGTCATCTGATAGTGAAATAGAAAGTTCTGTGTTCCAAAAAGATGATATTGCACCAACATTGGACCCCTGGAATGTAGAAAGTTTTTTTATAAAAAACAGAGACAGCTTTGGAAGATGACGTAACAGCCGTAAGATAAATCAAAAGGCCATTAGAGGTGGACGAGGGAACACCATTGGGAAAGGAATCCAAAATAGAATTACATAAAGATTGGTATTTTGAGAAATCAGAAACTGGGATACCAAACTCTAACTGTAGTTGCTCAAAAGGAATAAAGGCATTGTTACAAAAGACATCTTTAAGATATAAAATTCCTTTTGATATCCATGAGGACCAAAAATTAATGTTTCTGTTTAATTTAAGTAGAGCACTGTGCCATAAAGACAAGTGAACTGTAGAGAGTAGGGGTAATTCAAAATTAGAGTCTAAGTCACTAAGTATTAATCTAGAAGATTTAATTATAGATGACCGATGAACAACCTTAGAAGCAGAGGACATTGACATCAAAGAAAGCAATGTAAAGGGGCGTATAATTGAGGTTTCAATATCCAACCATATTGGAGGCTTGACCACATGTGATTTTAAAAAGCACAAGGAACTTTGTTTTAAGATAAAACCTTTATGGTAAAGGTAAAAGTCTGGAAGGGCAAAACCTATCTGGGACTTGGGGAGTTTTAATTTTCTGTAAGCAATACGAGGAACTTTATTAGACCAAAGGAATTTAGATAGCAGTTTATCAACATCTTTATAAAATTTGAGAGGAAACTGAGTGGGAATCATAGCCAAAGAGTAAAAGATTTTTGGTGCAATATTCATCTTTACAGCCTCCATTCTCCCCCACCAGGTGAGATGAAGGGGAGACCATTTGGAAGTCTTGTCTTTGATGTAATCAAGTATAAAATCCGTATTAAGTTTTAATGTAGCAGGCAATGAAGAGGCAAATAAAATACCCAATTACTTAAGCTTAACGTTTTGCCAAAGAATATCTGCGTTTGGTAGCATATCTGGTGTACAAAAAGCATTTAAAGGAAAAAATTCAGTTTTACTTACATTTAACTTGTAACCTGAAACTATAGAATATTGCGTAATAATGTCTAAGAGGGAGGGAACAGAGGAGAGAGGTTTGCTAATAAACAACAACACATCATCTGCATATGCTAAAGTTTTAACAGTGACATCAGTTATCGCAACACCTTGAATAGTATCACAGCATCGAATATAATTAAGAAAAGGTTCAATTCCTAATAAAAATAACAGTGGGGAAAGGGGACAACCCTGCCTAGTACCTCTAAAGAGTGGAAATTGAGTAGAAATCTGACCATTAATAAACAAACGAGCAGTAGGGGCAAAATATAAGGCAGAAATCAAACGAATAAAGTGAGTACCAAAATTAAAAGACAATAACGTTTTAAATAAAAATTGCCAATGAATTTTGTCAAATGCTTTCTCAGCATCTAAAGCCATCACTCCTGCAGGAGAAGTAAGGTGAGAGCTCTGTTCAATAACGTGCAAAAGCGTTCTGGTATTATTCGCAGAGTATCTGTTTTTCATGAAACCAGATTGATTTGGATGAATGATGGAATGAAGGATAGGAGCCAATCTCGTGGCAAGGATTCTTGCATAAAGCTTACAGTCCCGGTTTATTAGGGAAATGGGACGATAATTAGAAACCAGGGTAGGGTCCTTATCAGGTTTTGGCAGAACAATGATTAAAGCATCTGTAAAGGAGCCTGAAATAGTGCCGGAGGAACCAAAATGGGAAAAAAGGGTACTTAAATAAGGTAAAAGGTGAGAATCAAATTCTTTATAAAACTCAGCTGGGATACCATCCGGGCCTGGGGATTTATTCTTAGGTAGGGATTTAATAGCCAGTAAAATCTCATCACAAGTAATTGGGGAATCTAAAGTCAATCTATCGGAGGGAGAGATTTGAGGTAAATTACATTTATTTAAAAATGAATCAATTAAAGAATCATCACAGGTATCAGGTTTACTATATAAGGTAGAGTAAAAAGATAAAAATTCTTGGACAATGTCATCATGGGATATAGCAACTTGGCCATTAGCACCGCGTATCGAGGTTATTTGGGTCTTATCCTTCTTGATTCTTAAATAATTTGCAAGGAGCTTCCCAGACCTGTTGGTACTAAAGCGAAATTTGGCATTGGACTTTGCAAGTTGAATCCCTGCTCTAGTACTAAGTAGAGCGTTAAATTCATAACGAAGCTTTTGTAGAGTAAATTTGTGTGTAGGATCATTGGAAGAAATTAATAAACGTTCATATTTGGCAATTTGGTTATCCAAAAGTTTAACTTTAGAGTTAAATTGTTTCTTTGCATGGGCCATAATAGAAATTGTGGTACCCCTAATGTAAGCCTTAAACGCATCCCATTAATTAACAAGAGAAGTTGAACCTTCAGGGTTAAATAAAAAATAGTCCCGAACAGCTTGCAAAAGTTTAGGTTTATGCGTGTCATTAAGTGCAACATTCGTGTTCATACGCCACCTATTTTGTTTGGAAAAATTAGAGGAGACATTTAAAACAAAGGAGATTAAAGCATGGTCCGAGATATCAATATTACCTACAACAGGATTGTCAGCAGATTGGATTAAAGAAGGCGAAAGTAAAAAATAATCAATCCTTGAATGAGAGTTATGGGAATTAGAGAAAAAAGAAAACCATTTATCAGTAGGAAAGTGTATTCTCCAAACATCAGCCAACTTGGTGGATCTAAGGAAAGATTTAAAGGCATAAAAAACTTTAGGAGGGCGGTATTTTGCAGAAGAAAGCCTATCTAATAACGGGTCAATAATCACATTGAAATCCCCCCTAACAATCAAAGGAACTTGTCCTTACTTCAGAACTTCAGTAGTTATAGCAGACCAAAACGAAGGGTCATCAGTCGTAGGGCCATAAATATTAAGCAGATAGAACGTTGAGTCATAAACTTTTACCTTAACCAGAATATATCTACCTTCTGCGTCACTAAACTTACTAAGAATCTGACAGTGTAACCGTTTTGCAAAGAAAATCGCAACCCCATTTTTCTTCCCCAATGCAGGCGAGGAAACAATATTATCAACCCATTTTTTCTTCATATATTGCAAAATCTTATCATCAACATGCGTTTCTTGAAGGAAACAAATGTCAGCTTTGTAGGCACCTAGGTAATCCAAGATTTTCGTGCGTTTTACTGGATGCCGCAGGCCCTTAACATTAAGTGAAACAAGTTTAACAGAGTGCGTATTAGCCATTAGGAGCTAGAAAGAAGAAGAGAGGAAAAGAATCAAAGGAAGAGGAACTGAAAAACAACCACAGAGAAAAAGTAACTCTATGTAGAGAGTAATAAAAGGAAGGACACAAAAGGGAGAAACACAAAGGAAGGGAAGAAAAACAAACAAGAAACAGTGACATAAATAAGAAGATAGAGACGCACACACGTTCCTCAAGCATGGCCATATAAACCGGTGGAGCCCGTGAAGAGAGAGAAGTATAGATGTCAGGAGAAATCATAGCAGACGTCTTCAAGTAACTGAATCTTGAGTGTCCATTGACGGTGAAGCTTGCTGCGCCAGAAAGAGTCTCAAATCTTCAGGACGATGAAAAGATTTAGAAAAGGCATCTTTCCAGATTCTCATCGTAGAGGGATCAAATAGCCCATACTTAAAACCAAGGCTTCGCAACTGTGGACGAAAAGAGGAAAATTCCTTGCGAATAGCAACTGTTTCCTTAGCAAAATCTTGATGGATAAAGATTTTACAGCCATCGAATAAGAGGGAGGGAATGTCTCTTGCAGCTTTCCTGATAAGGACCAAATGATGGTGTCGCAGAACCTTAAAAATCATCTGCCTGGGCTTCGAGTGGCGAGGATTCCTGTGTGAGGGAATTCTGTGAGCCTTATCTATTTCAAATTTTTCGGGAAATTTGATATTTAAGAGACCAGGAAGCAATAATCGGCAATCAGATCCCTCAACTTCTTCAGGAAGATTGAAAATACGAAGATTGTATTGTCTATTACGGTTTTCCAATTCCAGCAGTTGAGTATGCATTGGTACTATTTGACTCACCAAAGGAGTAAAAGCGTCTAATTTATGTTTATTGTCCTGAATTTTGATAGAATTATCAGACACTTTCATGGAGATAGAAGCCATATCTTTGCGCATATTTTTCACTTCAGTGGCAATAGAGTCTGTATTCAAATGCAGCGCTTGAATTTCTTCAAAAATCAAAGCAAGGGAAGGTTCAGAAGATTCAACAACCTTAGACTTAGTTGGAGGAGGTGATATCTGCTGTTTCCTTTTATTAGTAGGCATATTTTTATTTTCCATCTTGAGGAGAAAAAATAACTTTTTGTGTCAAAAAACAGCAAAAAAGTTAAAATCACCTCAAATTTTAATAAATATGTGGGAAAAAGGATGCAAATGCCCCAAAAGTACTGCAAAAAGGCTTGGTGCAGCAGCTAAACAAGAGCGTGGGCGTGGCCAGGCCAAAGCCAGGCCCTTTCCTTGTGTTCACTCCGCCCCTCAAGCAGAGCAAGCCGGCAGAAGCTGGTGCAGAGGCAGGGGAAAGGACCGAGGAGCGAGCAGAAGCACTATCCCTCGAAGAAATTGCCCAAAAACAAAGCAGCAGGTAGGAGACGGTGAAAGTAGACAAGCGCCGCTATAAATTGTTAAAACCTGACAAGAAATTTGTCGTTTTCCGGCTAATTGGGCCGGTAGACTTACGGAGCCCCGGCGGTGGCGGCCATCTTGGTCGACGCGCTCGCGCGACTACCCTGGTACTAAATTTAGCTGCTTAGCGCCAATGCAGGCACCCTTGTATCGTAGTGCAAGGGTGTCTGCCTTGCAGGGGAAGATTTTTATGTGCGGATGGTGTCCCTTGATACATGTGAAGCAAGCAGGAGTAGACAGATGTCTACTTGCATTATTTTCTACTTGCATAATCCTGCCAATCATACATTGATTGCTTTCTTTATTTGGCACTTAAATATTTTTTCTCCATTGTCTAAAAATGAAGGTTAAGATCACATACCCTAATACTATTCGTAACACTGCACGGATCAAAGATGGTTCAGTGGGGAAGAGAGAGAAAGATTCTGTTGAATAACATAGGGTGCCTGGTGTGCCCAGTAAGGGCCTGACAGACATTCAGACAAGCAGGAGGAGCAAGGGGTGCCAAGGTCTTTACTCATAAGGATGGGACCCCGTTAAATGCAGCACAGGTGCTAAGCGTTGTGTGGAAGATAGTGTCAAAGAGGGGAGATGCAGCGGAAGCTTTCAGCACACACTCCCTTAGAATTGGAGTGGTGTCAGAGGCCAATAGATTGGGGTTTTTGCTCTCCAAGAGATGATGAGGTTGGGGAGATGGTCCTCAGACTTCTGCTTGAGATACATTAGGTATAGCTAAGGCTTGTAGGAATGCTCCACTAACAAGGTTTTCTGTTTTTCAGCAAGCATTGCAGGACCCATGGCAGCTTCTTTCTCCATTTGTATTATCAGGCTTTTATTCGCCAAGAGGACAGCGAAGCAGGCAGAGGCTCGTCCGTGTGGTAGGAATTTGGGTCTCCAGTTATCTGAGTTTAGAATTGATTGGTGGGGGACAGGTGGTATGAAATGGGCATTTGCTGCCATAGCTTTTATATCTTGTGAAACTGAGACCCTGCCCAGATGTGTTGAACATCCACCTAGGTGAGAATGATTAAGTGCAGATGTCAGGCCTTGGTTTGATCAAAGAGATGAAGTGGATTTGGAGGCAATAAAACAGCCACGTTCAGGCACCTATGTTTTCTGGACAGCGCTGGCTGCTTAGAGACTTTGGTATGGAGCAGTTAAATATAATTAGGGCTCCTAGTTTTATGGTATTTATTTTTTAGATATTTCTGTCTGTATTTATCCATATTTATTTTTTGTCATCTGTATCTGTATTTATCCATATTTATTATGAGTTTTGTGAAAAAAATAAAGCTGAAACTGGTATATTTCCACATTTATTTAACCAATAAATATGCAGTCATGCTTGAATGCCTGCCATGTTTCAGTGATATGAACACCCGCAGGAGATAAATCAGTGCACTTATATGAAGATATGCAGATTTCAGTATCAGCCTTGTGCATATATACTGCTGTGTAAGCATCTTTTCTAAAATTCCTTTTTTTTTAAAACTACCTTACCTCTCAATCCACACAGTTATTAGCCTGGCAGCCATAGCAAAGTGTATTTAGAATCACTCAAAAAGCACCTCATTTCCATTTTTATCCACATATAAAAATAAATACAGACAAGAAAATAAATGTTTTTCTGTCTGTATTTATCTGTAAAAATCAGCAAAAACGGAAAACAGGGAGCCTTAAATATAATACAGTTAGGAAAACTAGACCCAAAGGTGTGATTGAACGTGAACACCTCAAAAAATAGGTTCTTACGCTCTTTCATAGGGATGGGGTACAGTTTCCATTTCTGGGCAATGAATTCTAGTTATTGAAGTAAAGATGTAGTTGGCTAAGAAGCTACCAGTTAGGAGGCGGTAGTATTCCAGAGATGTTTTAGGCACCAGCAATACAGGTGTTGGTGCATTGACTATTGGGCAAAAGCCTGCAGACTGGATGGTGCAAAGGGTGTTGGGGTGACAGACATTTCATATGTGAGACAAAGGGGGGGACAGGAAAACACCTATACATGACTCACGGATTAGGCTGGGAGGGCTGGGGCTCGCAGCGGGGGTCATTTAGCAGAACTGGGGCCAGGTCTGTACGAATGGTGAATGGAAGAAAAGGGGAGAGGGGTTAAGTATTGGGAGCTTCTGTAGGTTTTTTTTTGGTGGGGGGTGATTTTAGGGTGGAGGAGGTGATTTAAGGGTGGGGGGACAAGACAATTTATTGTTTTAGTGAGGTGGTAGTAATGGTTCAGCTTCATACCTGTCCTTTTAAAGCAGCCTTTTGCTGGATGTTTCATTTTTGCAGTCTTGCCCGATGACGAATAGTAAACAACTTTTGTTCATATCTTTGAATCATATCAATCTACAGATCAAGCTTTTGTGTTAAATTCTTAACAAGTTTTGTTGCATTATTTCTAAAATAGTTTGTACGCATCTAAAACAGGCTGATTATTTGACAGCTACTTGACAACAATCGATCCACGTCAAGGCACCCACATTCAGTGTTTTTGAAAACTTTTCCTCTTTTCTTTGTTGCATTTTGCCTCTAGGCTTGGCGCCTCTACTTCCTCCTGAAGTCTCTGGTGTTCTGGCATTTCACACCTGGCCAATTCATCCTATCCACCATTGGCTGGACTGCAGAGCACAGAGACCAATAGGGAGCAGGATAAAGGGGGCGGCTTAGTAGCCGAATCCTACCTCTGCCCGCCTAAAGTGTGCAAAAAATATACATAAAAGGAATGTATATAGAATCAGAGCGAGGAGACGATGTATGCTATGTTATTATGTGCAGCAGCACGGTACACCTTCAGAGCTGTATAAGAAAGAAAACATATTTGAGAATAGTAGAGAAGAGAATGACACAAAATCGAGATGCCGACCTCCGGCCACCAACTTTTGACAGAACAATATTAAAGCCAAAAGGAAAAGAGTTGGATGTTGCCAAACAAATATTTTGCACTCATTTTATAGTTTTTTTGTAAACTGTCTTAAACTATTTTTTTTTTAATTGTAATTAAAAAATGAAATGCTATGAGATATTCCGTAGCAATGGTTTTAAGTAACTATGCTAAATAAAATACTTGACTTGAAGAAAGACATAAGGGCAGGTTTACAAGCCCCTTGCGACACTTTTGCGTCACTTTTCCCATGTTAAAATGACGCAAAAGTGGCGCATGGCGCTTGTAAATCTGCCCCATAATGCTTCAGGGGCAAAGTAGTACCACAGTGTGCAGATGATGAAAGTCAGTATAGACCCTTCTCTAGGGTGTAAAGTGAAGGCTTTCACAACTAAGGAGTCCTCCCATGTGCCCCCTTTCTCCTATGCCCGCAGTGCAAACTCAGGGCAGTATTGAAACACTCTGTCGCACAGATCGAAGTCCACCCACCAACAGGCGTGCATTGATCAAAATGGCAACCACACTTCCCATGACCACCTCACAGCAACAGGCCGGCTCTTCAGGGAGAGCAGTGAAATCCATCCTGGCATAGGGGAGACGGTGAGAGTGTGAGGGAAAGGCTGTAAGGAGACAGACTAGGCCTCTGGGGGCATGCACGGTTGGACTGGGAACTCCTGGCAGTCTTGCAGTGGCGTAGAAAGCAGGGTGCCGTGGCTGCGGGCCGCCCCAGGTGACATAACCAGAGGGGGGATGACAAAATGGCAAAATAATATTATTTAAAACAAGTTTAATAACTTTTTCTGACAATTAATTTACCTCAACAAGACTTTTTGAGGTTCATTATTTGTCAGACGAAGTTATGAAAATTTCCGCACCGGGTATCACCTGACCTTGCTACGCCACTGGCAATTTTCTCAGACCAGCCCCTAGGGAAGCCCTGCCTGGCCAATGGAGGCTGGAAACGCTTGCTTGCTGCTTTTGTTACTGGGGCTGATATTGCAGCACTACTGTAAAACTGGAGTCCTGTTACAAAACCGGCCCCCACTGCTGCAAAGCCGGCCTCCACCCTTCCAGCCTCCCTGTGAATGGCCGATACCGGGTGCGGCCAGTCCGACCCTGGTGGCATGGTGAGAGTGAGATTCTGGGAGAAGTAGTGAGGGGCTCAGGGCAGAGAGGAGGTAAGCCAGGGCCAGGTAAAGGCTGGTAAGGAAGTGGAGAGAGGCGTATAAGAGGGAGGGGTGAGGGCACACAGATGGCATGGCAGGGGTGAGAGTCACTCCCATGGACCAGCTATGGCCTCCCAGTTTGGGTCCTCCTCCATCCCCGAAGGAGGACATTAAAAGTCTGGGAGTCTGGCTGGACAAAACCCTCCCCTTCAATACGCAGGCAACTAAAACAGCAGCAACTTGCTTCGGGATTATCCGAATGCTGAGAAAAATCCTGCATATCCTGCCTCTAGAAGCTAAACAGGTTGTTATTCAGGGCCTCATCCAATCTCGGCTCGACTTCAACAATGCCCTCTACTTGGGAGCCCCTGACTACGTGCTGCAGAAACTCCAGCGCACACAGAACTGCGCAGCTCGCACGCTACTCCAAATCCCACGCAGAGAATCAGCTAAGCCAGGGATCAGGTCACTGCACTGGCTCCCAGTCAGGGATAGAATAAAATTTAAGACTCTGTGCATATCGCACCAAGCCTTCCACAGAGCCAGACCTGAGATCAACCACACACTTCTCACTCCCTACTGTCCCGGTAAGTCACTTCGCTCAGAGAACGCATTCCTTGCTGCAGTTCTCAGAGTCAAAAGGTCCAGAGCAGGAGGCAGGTCCTTCACGCTCAACGCTGCTAAACTATGGAACTCCCTTCCCCTCTCACTTAGGTCCAACCCTATCCTTTCATCCTTCCGTAAAGAGCTAAAAACAGATCTTTTCAGAAATTAGCTCCCCACCTGGATCTCTCCCCTCTTCCCTCAGAGCTCTGCTACCTTTACTTAGCGCTTGGACGCCCTTGGGCAGCAGCCGCGCTTTACAAAACTCCTTCATTTCATTTAAGTTCATTTCATATCGAGTCATTCATATCGTGGGTCAGAAATATCAACAGGAAGAATATCGTGGTCAAGAATATCAATTTAATGTAAGTAATATCGATTTTAAAAATATCGAAGTGTTTAATATTGTTTGCAAGAATATACTTGTTAAAAATATAGTTGTTTAATATTGTTATGTATTTTAGTATATATTGTACATGTATGTTATGCATGACTTTTTTAATAAAAATTGTTTGTATTTTTAATATATGTGTTTACATTTTTAGTAGATTTTTTTAATTATATAAAATATGTTAATTTTTATTTTATTTGAATTTTACGTTTTTAGTTCCACAGCAGGTTGTGTGTTTGTAGGGGGATAGGGTGGGAAGTAATTTAATTATATTAAATGTATTTGTTTTTTTTATTCAAGTTTTGCGATTTTAGATACGTATCGGGTTGTGGGTTTATAGGGGAATAGGGTGTGTAGTAATTTAATAATGTTACATTTATTGATGACTTTTTATTTATTAATATTTGTTTAATTGAGATGTTATAGTGTTAACTGTGTAAAGTAATTTATTTGTAATTAATTATTAGTTGGCTGTTAATTAATTTTAATTAATTAATTGGTTATTAATTGTGGTACTTGTGTAATTAATTATAGGTGTGTGTTGTGTTTATAGGTGTAAAGGGTGGGAAGTATTTTATTTTTAATTTATGAATTATTTTTTAGTTGTTAAATAATTTTAATTAATTAATTTGTAATTATTTGTGGTAATTGCGTAATTTATTTTAGATGTGTGTTGTGGTTTTTATATCTGCTCAGGGTGGGAAGGAATTTATTTTTAATTGATGGATTATTAATTGGTTGTTAATTAATTGTAAATATTTAATTGGTAATTAAGTATGGTAATTGTATAATTCATTTTTGGTGTGTGTTGTGGTGTTTATAGCAATAAAAGGTGGCAAGTAATTTGAGTTTAATGAATTAATATATAGTTGTTAGGTAATGTTAATTATTTGTTATTTATTTTGGGCATTTTATTTTAACTTTTAAAGGTGTAAAGGGTGGTTATTACATTTTATTTATGTTATTGTTAGTTGTTAATAGTAATAGTTTTTAATTTTAAAATCAATCAATCAATTAGGGAGTTATGAGCACACTACTCACCTGTGGGGGTATCAAGGCTCAGAGGATTAGCAGCTCCGGTCAGTTGAAGAGTTAGGACTTGAGGGTCTTCCTGAATATGTGCAGGGTTGGGGTGCATCTGAAGTCTATCGGGAGCTTGTTCCAGGTCCTGCCCACAACGTAGGAGAAGCTTCTTCCACCTGTTTGTGCTCTGCGGATGAGCGATGGTTTGAGGAGGGCGAGGTTGTTGTATGTTTTAATTGTGTTTTATTATTTTATAGTTTAATTTAGGTGTGTGTTGTGTATATTATAGTGTTAACGTTTGTGTAGATAATTATTGTTTATTAGTTATTTTTTATTAATAATATTTGTAATTGATTATTAATTATGTTAATTATGTAAATAATTTTAATTAAACATGTTTAAGTGTTTCGTTATTGGTGTGGTGTTATAGGGTAGAAATTAAAATAAATGCATTTATGTTTTAATTAATGTTTTTGTTTCTAAATATGTTGTAGGTTAAAATATTTATTTTTTATGTAAATACACTTATTATTTTATTTTATATATGTTTTGTTTTTTGTTATATGTAATTAATATTGTAATATATGTTATTTTTATGTTTCATATTATGTTTTTTTTTAAATATTGTTCTTTTAATTTTATTACTTTATTTAATTTGTAATTTTCTTAAAAGTGTTTGACTGTGAATAGTAATTTTTTTTGTCTACACTATCCAACACTTTCCCTACTGTTGCATTCACTGGAGTGGAAATGGTCCTTTTTACCCCTCTGT
This sequence comes from Lissotriton helveticus, assembly GCF_964261635.1. Classification (NCBI taxonomy): domain Eukaryota; kingdom Metazoa; phylum Chordata; class Amphibia; order Caudata; family Salamandridae; genus Lissotriton; species Lissotriton helveticus. The sequence continues at coordinate 33,919,539 of NC_136073.1, forward strand.
CATCAAGCACTTTCCCTACTGTTGCACTCATTGGTGTGGGAATAGTAAATGTACCTCTCCGCTATACAGCACTTTCCCTACTGTTGCACTCTCTGGAGTAGGAATAGTAATTTTTACCTCTCTGCTATCCAACACTTTCCCTACTATTGCACTCACTGGGGTGGGAATACATATTTGTACCCCTCCGCTATCCAACACGTATACTACTGTTTCATTCTGTGGAGTGGGAATATTAACTTTATCCCTCCGCTATCCAACATTTTCTCTATTTTTGCAGTCTTTGGAGTGGGATTAGTACATTTGATCCCTCCATTATGCAACACTTTCCCTACTGTTGCACTAACTGGAGTTGGAATTGTAATTGTTACCCTTCCGCCATCCAGCACTTTCCCTATTGTTGCACTCACTGGAGTTGGAATAGTAAATGTAATCATTTTGCTATGCAACTCTTTACCTACTGTTTTCTTTATTGTATTGGGCAATTTAGGATTACATCATTTTTATAGTTTAATGCTTTAATTTATTGTAGAATTGTTTTGTTATATTTTAAATTATTTATATATATATATAATTGTAAACTTTCAAACTAAATTAAAGATAATAGTTTATTCTAATCAAGCCAATGCATCGCCGATAACACTCCTCACACCTTCCACAGTGATGTCACTGCTCTTGTTTGTGCCATTAGGGTGAAAATCATCACACTTGCTCGGCACATGTGCCGTCTGGTACTCCTACTACCAAACAAAAAGAAATTAAATCGTTTATGAAAGAGAAAATGTTAGCTTTTTGACTAGAGCTCCTTGTAGGTTTTCTCCCCTGTGATGGCAGAGCAATAACCCTTTCGCTCTTTAACACAAGGCGCCCCTGAAGTGAGGCATAAAAACTTTAGTGTGTCCAGGGTAGGGCTAGAATAGAGTGACACATTTCAGTAGCTATTTTCCTAAACTAAAGCTTCACCTCAAGAATAATCTAATTCCTTTTGTCCAAGTGGTGGGATTAGGAGCATTTGGGGGTCAAACTCCAGGATGTCTCTGGGTAACCACATGCTTTACAAATATATTTTATTCAATCAGACACTCAAAAATAAAATTGCTGAAACATCAGACCTGACAGCCACACCCAGCAGTCCATCAAGCGAAACAAACTCACAGGCTATAGTTTAACCTAATAGGTGTCTAAGAAACGAGCAGACATTTTAAAGTGTTTTTGCGTTTCTCAAACTGTGGGTCTCTTTAGGATACGTAGATCTATGCATACTCTGAAGAAATACCAGGTATGTTAATTTAAGTGGAGTAACCAACAAAATGTATATCTACGAGACATAATACAAACTTAAGGCAGGATTACGATCTTGACAAACAGGATTACTCTGTCACAAACGTGTCGGATGTCCCGTCCGCCAAATTACAATTCCATTATATCCTATGGAATTTATAATCCGTCATGTTTGTGACGGGGTATTGATGAAGCGAGATTTTAAAATAAAATTTGTTTTTGACTCGCAAAGTTAAACTTCCATAACAAAATAATTATACTAATGTGAATGAAGTGAATATTATTAACCAACCTAGATTAAATTGCAAATCATTACACGTGGGTATTAATATATGTGCTCATTTATGTGCTTTATGTTGCAAATGCTTGTTTGTGAAAAATAATAAACTAATCTTGTCTATTGTTTTGTCGGAATTAAATGCGGCTGATTTACTAATCGCATGTGCTTATTTGCGTGTGTTCATGTTTTGTCTTTCTGTCTTTATGTTGCACAATTCGGTTTGTTGCTTTATTTGCTTCTGCTAGCTAACATAGATTAATGGGTTAATAATTTGTAAAGGTGGGTGGGTAACAGAACGAATTCTATTTCTTTTATTAATTGATGTTTTGTGTTTGTTTATACATTAGTTTTACGAATGGGCCTAAGCAAGATGGCTGGCAGTGCTGCAGTTTTCAAGACTTGACCAGAGTGAAGCCTTCACTCATGCGCAAAGCATTTTGCTGAGCAGACAACGTTTTCTGCAGATAATAATTATGGTCGAGTCGGATGTGTTCTTCAAGTCATGGCCAAGGACAAGATACTGTATTGCCTGCCAAGATCAGGAAGTAAAAAGTTTATCCCCGGGAAAGTATCTTTTTGAGGAAGGAAAAAGGATGGTGAAACTAAGAACAATAAGGGCTATGATGAGGCCCCGGACTTGGTCAGGAGAGCATGACCTAACAGTGGACAGACATGGCTCAGCCAATCGAAAGTGTGGATTTTCAGAAAAACGTGCGATAAAGATACTTTAGTTAGTCAGAAAGGTATAAAAATTGACCCCTTTGGAGAGAGAGCGTCTCTCACTTTCCGAATCCAGATGGGCGTGACGTGCTGTCGGACTTTTGGAGCACATAAGGATTAATAGGGTTGAATGACTTTACTTCTATTTCTTTAGGCAAAATGAGTTTTTAGTCAAGGAAAAATAGGGCTTAGGTGATGGTAAACTGTTTATTCTTCATTTAACATGCTATTTGATTTTGCTTGGAACTGTCAGTCTAATTTGCTATTTCTTTAATAAAATGCACTTTTCTTGAATAAATAGTTAATAAATACATTTTGAAAAGACAAGCTGGTCTTGTTATTTCATGGTCATTACCATCAGCAGATCCATTTGCCTAAGTGACTTAATTAAATACAAAGCTTTACAAAAACCATGGTGAAATCATTATACTGGAGTTGTATATAAATGTATATAAATTTTGTGAATAGGTTTTATTAATTAGGTCACATGATTCAGTTGCTCAAAATATGTCACGTTAGTTTATGGGCCTTGTGAGTGTTTTATGATTAATGGTGAATATGGTGGAGTTGGGTAGCATTGCTATTACATATTTTCTTTAGGGGCGCTGGATCAGTATCCAATCCACCAAGATAGTAATCACAACCTTAATTTGGTGCTTAATAATACGTGCATGTCACTCAAAAATATTACTGTAGATCAATTCTCAACTTATCCACCTTAGAACAATGAAACAATAGAGTTAAAAACTGCAAAATGTAAAACGTATTTGTTGAAGGTTTCATAGAGTGGGTGTATAAGTAACTGAGCATTTTAAAAATAATTGTATCTTTGACCTGCACATAACAGCTTTCACTCACTGAGTTATCTTACATTACATGCAAATCGAAGACTTGCGCTTACGCTGACTCATGTCTGTGACCAGAGAGTGCACACAGATGTTTCCAGTAGATGCATTAACGCTCGTTCTATCTTATGTGTATGCTAGCTAGATCCTTGCTGGCAGTGGCGGCCTGCACAGGTAAGAGTGGTGGGTGGAAGGGCAGGGTGGGGGGAGACGACAGATGACGGGATAGGTAAAATTAAATTAAAAACAGCTATAACCACTTACCTTGCGCTGGCAACATTTAAAGCAACAGATAGTCAGAGGAAGACAGGAGGGGTCGTAGGACCCAAATGGGATGCCACCTGCACGATTGGGCGCCTTGATGCCCTTTGGGGTTAAGTTGCACATTTATAAGACTGTATTCATTCATTCATTCATTAACTATTCAAACAGGACAGCAATTATTGGTCTGAAAAGCTGACGCCAATTTTCCAACAGATATGAGCGAATGCTATAATCCCCTCCTTTTGGAGAAGATCCATCATTTCACAATACAGAAACATGGCGACAAAAGCAGCACAGAACATAACTGTCTTGTGGTGCCTATTGACAACGAGGCCAAATACTTTGCCTGAACTATTTTACAGGACCTAACATCATGGGCTGCTACTAATCAGATCATTCCATTAAACCCAACTGGCTTCTGTAAACACATGGGAACTATAACAAATATCATGGTCCTTTCCTTACTAATAGTTGTGTACAAAAATGCAAAACTTCCCCAGTACCCCTGCTTCATAGACTTCCTTGACACTTTTGATCATATTGATCGTAGAAAATTGTGGGTAAAATTAGCTAGTTTACATGCCCCACCGGCCTTTTCGAACTATTGATTTGGCTACACACAGACACATGGGTGCAAGTCAAGCTACGGTCAGGGACACACCTCTCAACACGCATCCAGACCACCAAGGGCCTCAAGCAGGGCTGCATCCTTGCCCACACCCTGTTCAATCTCTTTTTAGATGACCTAACAACACATCTGGACTGTGCAACTCTCACACCCCAAAGTTGGGTGGAGTAACCCTTTCCAATCTCCTTTAGGCAGATGACCGTGTGCTAATAAGCCATACCCGATCGGTTTGCAGCACTTTCTTGATGTCAACCAAGCATACTCTACAGGAAATGGCCTAATGATAAACTTTGAGAACACAAAAACAATGGCAGTGCACAGCCCAACATGAACAGAGTGAAGCTGGCACATCACCTGCCAACGCCTGGAGTCGGTGTCGGAATACAAATACTTAGTCATCCTGATCATTCATAAAAAGTGCTCTTTCAAACCGCAGAAAGCGGCCTTGAAACAAAAGAGGGATGCCCTAGCACTGGACATAAGAAATTTGAAGAAGAAAATGGCTGGACCAAAGCTAACACCACTGCTCTAGGTAATATAGGCAAAATTGATCCTGACAATAACATATGGGAGTTAGCCATTACGCAGAAGGGGTGCATCAACGTTGGACAGGATTATAATGGGATCCTATAGAATGATCTTTGGTCTCCCCAAATATACTCCTCCCACTCAGACCTGAATGGAGTTCAGACTTCAGAAACAATACCTTGCCAGGAGGGAGAGGCACAGTCATCAAGTGCTGACATAAAATCAAGAATGCAGAACCAAACACACTAAACGCTCATCTGTGGAACTGTTGACCTGGAGGAACTCTCCCTCCAAGGCCTATCTTAATGAATCTTGTGTTACAGCAAACAAATGATGGACGGAATGCTGACAATGCAAACATTCTCCCGAAGGCAAAAGATCTGGGTTAAATCCATCGTTCTTTTGCTCACCATGCCACCCCAGTTCAGACCCAGCTATCTTAATGCATCAGTCACACAACTAGGCCTTCAGAAACTTTGGGAAACATCTGCAACGCCCGCCAGCTTCAAAAAGCTAGTAAATAAAACCATCAACTTGGTCTTGTCAACTGAGGACAAATCATCAGTGGCGGGTAGAGTCCATAGCTAGTACATGCTACAAAGCTACGGCAAAGCAACACCTCACCCCTACTTTCAAACGGGGTACACAAACTCAATAAAAGAAACATTTCCGAGATACCGACTGGGCTTATCACCATCACTCCTACAACATCCACCCTGGAAACGGGCTACCACTATGACTGATTGCCGGCTGTGCGGTGAAGGGAAAGAAGACATGGTACACTTGGTGTGTATCTGTAAGGAGCTAAAGGCTGAGTGAAGATCTATGTTATGTCCACTCTTCGACCAAAGAAGCATTCGATCATGCAGACAAGTGGTCATGGCCTGTTTTTCGCCCAAGGACACATAGTTGAACTGACGTTTGGTGAAATTTTGCGTTAAGACAGAAAGTAAATTTCCCCCTGCACAGGCCGCCTGCACCTAGCTGGAATGACCACCTTTGCGAGCACAAGGATTCCCGAACGCTACTGCAACTTCTGTTTTTAGAAGTATTTCTACAACTACTGACCAATGAGTACAAGGGTCTCCTCAAGGTTAGGTGGCAAAGTTCCTGTGGCCTGAACATCTTGCTACTTTGCACACAAACAATCTGAAGAACCTTAGCACTTCCTTAAACACACTGATGACAGCTGAACTGCATCATACGATTTTATGGCCATCATGGCTGGCATAGCCTTTTGGTTAGATTATAAAACCTGCTAATCTCTTGCACTGGTAAATTAAAGGCCCATGCCTCTAACATTCTCACTGTGGCTTCGTTTTAACTCCTAGGCAATGTCAATATAGCAAACAATATACACAGTATTTATGACATTAAGAAGACCAAGAAAGATGGAAAAAATATATTCTAAGTTGTTACCGTTTTAAGAATTTCTTCTCATATTATCTAAACAAATGATATTGATACAAAACATTTAAAAAATGAAAGACAATATGTAACACATCACATATAATCAATCTGTATAAATAAACGGTTAAAAAGTGGCAATATCTTTATTAACTCGACGCGCTTTTCGGCGTATACAATGCCTTCTTCAGGAAAGCCACACAATTATAGATCCTGTTTCAATGTGATTAGTTCCTAGTGATTAAAACCTGCAACTCCATAGTTGGTGGATGTTCTTGATTCTAATAAATTTATTTATTTTAACACTTATAAAGCGCGCTGATACTAACCGGTGTCCTGGCGCTGAAGTGATAACTCCCTGAAGTTAAGAATCCACGGCTAGAGGGTGAAAAGCCATGTTTTAAGATGTTTTCTAAACGCTAACACATTGGTGATTGATTTGAGGGACAAGGGGAGGGAGTTCCAAGCCTTTGCCGCTCCTTGGACAAAACTCCTGCCCTCCCAGCGTGCCTTCCTGATCCGAGCTGTTTTTACCAGTCCCATACTGGCAGACCTCAGCTGTCTCTCAGGTCTGTACCATTGGAATTGATTTTGAAGAGACACTGGGCCCAATCCGTGCAGTGCCTTAAAGACAATGCAGAGGGCTTTAAAC